>NC_067416.1:2420771-3787646 GCF_009764475.1 Pristis pectinata | reverse complement strand
AACTCAATTTGTACAAGTGTCACTTGCCCTTGAAACTTGGTCAAACTTAGCAGAGATCTGGCCAAACAAATTTCTTAACCCAGACAGGAATTCTTTACCTTGGAGGGTTGTGAACTGTCCATAGAGTCATAAAGTCATACAGCACGGAAACAGGCCCTTCAACCCAACTCGTCCATGCTGACTGTATTGCCCAGCGAGTTAGTCACATCTGACCATGTTTAGCCCATAGCCCCCTAAACCTCTCCTATCCATGTGCATATCTAGATGACTTTTAAATGTTGCTAATGTTCTCGCCTCAACCACTATTTCTGGCAGCTCATTCCAAATACGCACCACCCTTTGTGTGAAGAAGCTGCCCCTGATGTCCCTTTTAAATGGGCAGCACGGTAGTGTAGCCGTTACCGTAACGCTATAACAGCACCAGCAACCCGAGTTCAATTCCGGCCACTGTCTGTAAGGAGTTTGTACGTTCTTCCCGTGTCTGCGTGGGTTTCCTCCGGGTGCTCTGGTTTCCTCCCACATTCCAAAGACGTAGAGGTTAGTTGCTGTGGGTATGCTGTGTTGGTGCCGGGAGCGTGATGACACTTGTGGGCTGCCCCCAGAACATTCTCAGTAGTGCAAAAGGACTCATTTCACTGTGTGTTTCAATGTACATGTGACTAACAAATAAATATCTTATCTTGTCTTTTGCCTTTGATCTTAAACCTATGCCCTATTGTTTTTAGCACACCCCCCGAGAAAAAGACAATGCGCTTTCACCCTGTCTATGCCCCTCATGATCTTATACACCTCGATCAGGTCACCCCTCAATCTCTAACGTTCCAGGGAATAAAGTCCTAGTCTACACAACCTCTCCTTGTAACTCAGGCCCCCAAGTCCAGGCAACATCCTGGCAAGTCTTTTCTGCACTCTTTCTAGTTTAATAACATCTAGTTTAATAACAGGGTGACCAAAACTGTACACAATGCTCCAGATGTGACCTCACCAATGTCTATTGCTGAGTGTATTCAAGGTATTGAGGGAATCAAAGGAAGTGGAACTAGTGCCTGTAAAGAGAGCTGAGTGAAAAGATCAATCATGATCTTCCTGAACGGTGGAGCAGTGACCAAGGGGCCGAATGGCCTCCTACAGCTCCTATTTCTTACATTCTTGTGTTCTCAACAACAGCACAAACCTCAGTCCTGGTAAAGGTCCAGCTTGTGGAAACAGGGGCCAGCATCATGGACGAGGACTGTGCAGTGAGGTTGCCTCGACAAAGAGATCAACCTCAACCTGGCTGATTGCAACTGATCACAGTCCCCACTCCTGGCCGTGTCTGGCTGACAGCGTTTAATGACGAAGGACTCGACCGTGTTCTCTGCCATTCAGTGGCTTCCCACGATCAATGTTCATGTTTCAGTGGACAGGCTCTGCTGTGCAAGGGGTGCAGAGGGTCGGGTTAGGGAGTCTCTGCACAGCAAACTCAGAAAGGTATCCTGCAGAAACTAGAAAGGCAAATAGAACCTAGAACAGTCCAGCACAGGAACAGGCCCTTCGGCCCACCATGTCTGTGCCGAACACTGAGCCAAATTAAACTGCACACCTGCCTGCGTGTGGTTGATATCTCTCCATTCTCTGCCTGTTAATTTGCCTGTCCAAGTGTTGCTATCGTATCTGAACATAGAACAGTGCAGCACAGGTACAGGCCCTTCATTTCACGATGTTGTGCTGAACTAATTAAATCGATAATAAAATGCCCAACTGCACTAATCGCTTCAGCCCACACAATGTCCAGTGGAACATAAAACATCTGCTTCCACCACCACTCCCAGCAGCACATTCCAGGCACCCACCACTCTCTGTGTAAAAAACCTGTCTCGTAAACCTCCTTTAAACTTTCCCCCTCTCACCTTAAAGCTACGCCCTCTAGTATTTAACATTTCCATAGATTGTTACTCTCTATTGCAAAGTGGGGTGAAGTATAAAAGGAAAGACCAAGAATAGAAAATGCTGGAAACACTCAGCAGGTCAGGCAGGATCTGTGGAGAGAGGAACAGTTAACATCAGAGCTTGTTCTGAAGAAGGGTCTCAGACTGGAGTTGAAACGTTAACTCTTTTTCTCCCTCCATAGATGCTGCCTGACCTGCTGAGTGTTTCCAGCATTGTTTTATACCCGCAGTTTTTTGATTGCTTTGTAAGTTGGGGTGACATGGTACAACTGAACGGGTGTTGGTGAAAGTGCGCTGAGTATATTGTGTATGGTTTTGGTCTCCTTGTTCAAGGGAGGACTTGCTTGCTGTGGAGGAGGTCCAGAGAAGGTTCACTGTGAAGAAGCAGTTGTCTCATGAGAAAAGGTTGGACTGATACTCACTGGAATTCGAAGAATGAGAAGTGATCTTATTGAAATTGAAAAGATATTGAGGGGCTTGACAGGGATGCTGAGGAAATGTTTCCTCGTGGGGGTATCTAGAGCGAGGGAATAAAGTTTCAGAATAAGAGGTTGCCCATTTAAGAAAGAGAGGAGGAGGAATTTCTTTTCTCAGAGGTTTGTGATTCTTCAGAGTTGCCCAGTGGCACAGCCGGTAGAGCTGATGTCTTGCGGTGCCAGAGACCCGGGTTCGATCCTGACCTCGGGTCTTGTCAGTGTGGAGTTCACACGTTCTCTGTGACCGCATGGGTTTTCCATGGGTTCCCTCCCACATCCCAAAAACTTGCAGGTTGGTGGGTTAATTGGCCGCTGTAAATTACACTTAGTGTGTGGGTGGGGGGGGAGTTGATGGAAATGTGGGGAGAACAAAATGGGATTAGTGTAAGGGTTAGTGTAATTGGGTGGTTGATGGTCGGCATGGACTCAGTGAGCTGAAGGGTCTGCTTCTGTGCTGTATGACTCAATGACTTTGCAGTTCTCTCCCCAGAGAGCTGTAGAGGTGGAGTTACTGAATATCGTTATGGCTGAGGCACATTTTCAGGGTATAAGGGAGGAAGGTTATGGGGAATGAGCAGGAAAGTGGAGCTGAGGCCAAAATCAAATCAGCCATGACTTTATTGAATGGAGGTGTGAGTATGGGTCTAAATGTTATGTCGTTATGTGTGATAACTATTGACCTATCTTCTGCAATGCTTTTGACTCAGGAAGCTTCATGTTGTTCATATGATTACTGATGCAATCCAGTGACAATACTTATTCATGGGTACTTTCAATGTAAAGGTTAATGTCACCCAGAGGACTAATCCTGCAACAGAATTTTTAATTGGCTCAATTCCTCTTGTCTCTGAGTCAACGGGTTGTCGGTTCCAATCCCACTGCACAGACTGGCTGAGTCATTATTATTTATGAGAGCTTGCTCTGTGCAGATTGGCTGCTGCATTTCCAACATCGCATCATTGCAGCACAGAAGGAGACCATTTGGCCCATCTGTACTGGCTCACAGTCGAATGATCCCATCACTACACCCCCCCCTCCACCCCCATAGATTATTCTTTCTTTGGGGCCAATCCAATTCCTTTCTGAAAGCCCCAATAAATTGTACCCTTTAACCCCAACCCCACCACAGGCAGTGAGTTCCACAACATAACTATTCCAAGTATCCAAGTATAAAAATGGTTTTCCTCATATTCCCCCTTTTTTTTAATTCCTTCAAGGAATGTGGGCTCTGCAGGCTGAGCCAGCATTTAACTGCCCGTCCCTAATTGCCTTTGAGAAGGTGGTGGTGAGCTGCCTTCTTGAACCACAGCAGCCCTTGAAGTGTGGGTGTTCCCACAACGCTGTTAGGGAGTGAATTCCAGGATTTTTACCCAGTGACGGTGAAGGAACGCAGATATATTTCCCAGTCGGGATGGTGTGTGGCTCGGAGGGCAACTTCCACACCATTGAGTCACAGGGTCACACAGCACGGAGACAGGCCCTTCGGCCCAACCAGTCCATGCTGGCCAAAATTCCCATCTAAGGTAGTCCCATTTGCCCGTATTTGGCCCAAGTTCCTCCATCCTATCCACATACTTGTACAGCTGTCTTTTCAGTGTTGTTAGTGTTAACGTTCCTGCCTCATCCGTTTCCTCTGACAACTCGTTCCACATACGGACCACCCTCTGGGTGAAAAATTGCCCCTCAGGTTCCTATTAAATCTCTCCTCTCTCACCTTAAACCTGTGCCCTCTAGTTCTTGATTCCCCGACCCTGGGAAAAAGACTGTGCGCATTCACCCTATCTATGCCCCTCATGATTTCATACACCTTATAGAGGTGTATGAAATCATTCTCCTACGCTCCAAGGGATAAAGTCCCAACCTGCTCAACCTCGGGTGGTGACCCTTTTAAATGTTAAATTTCTGCCCCCAATTACTGAACCATTCATCAACAGGAACAGCTTCCCCCTCTCTAAAGCCGTTATCACCTCGAAAATCTCCATCAAATCCCCTCTCAAGCTTTGCCCCACTTAATGTGACTAAACAGCAAAACCTGTGTTTTGTTGACTGTGTAACTCTTTAGGATTTCCTGAAGTCTTCAACCCTGTGGTGTAAAATGGACCATTTTCTGAATCAGGACTCTTGCCCTACTGCAGATGAAAGTCGAGTTGCAGGGTGTTCAGTGGATGCTCTAGAGTGTGGATCTTAACCTGATGATCCAGCAGACTGATTAATCAATAAAAACAGCCTCTGTGTCAGAAGCAAATGATTCCCCCTCGCTCCAAAGATCTTGAGGACACTCTAGACTGATGCCTTAGTGTGGGCCTGTAGGAGATGCTGGTTTATGGATCCTGTTGGTAAATTGGTAATTTTTTTTTTATCATTGTCACATGAACACAGTGAAAATCTTTGTTGAAAAATGTTGACTGTTACACAGAGGAGTTCTCCCTTCAACAGCAGAGCAACAATGAGTCCCTCAATTATGTTGGAATCATGGATGTTCATGGGTCAGAGGTCATTGTGTCCATCCCATTTTCCCACTCCTGATCCATAGTTCTGCAGGTCACACTCAATATTACACCCCATTCATATTTAGTCATAGAGTCATCGACTTACACAGTATGGAAACAGGCCCTTCGGTCCAACTCGTTCATGCCAACCAAGATGCCCATCTAAGCTAGCCCCATTTGCCCACGTTTGGCCCCTATCCCTCTAAGCCTTTCTTATCCATGTACCTGTCCAAGTGTCTTTTAAATGGTGTAATTATACCCACCTTTTCCTTACAATAAAGATGAAAGCCATTCAGCCCATTAAGTCTCTGCCAGCCCTCAGGGTAATCTATCAGTCCCATCCCCACATAACCTATTCCCTCACAGATGCCCACCAAAACTCCTCTCATTCTCCACTTACCACCCGCCTATACTAGGCCAATTAACCAATCACCCGGCATGTCTTTGGGATGTGGAAACCAGAGCTCCTTGGGGGGAACGTGCCAACAGACAGTACCCGA
This sequence comes from Pristis pectinata, assembly GCF_009764475.1. Lineage (NCBI taxonomy): Eukaryota > Metazoa > Chordata > Chondrichthyes > Rhinopristiformes > Pristidae > Pristis > Pristis pectinata. The sequence continues at coordinate 3,782,253 of NC_067416.1, read as the reverse complement.
GCTCAGGATCAAACCCTGGAACTGTGAGGGGGCAACTGTGCGCTCTTGCAGGGGAGCGGAACTGATGTGTGTGCTCTGAGAGTGAGCACAGTCTCGATAGGCTGAACGATCTCCTTCTCTGTCACATCCTTTCAAGCAGCGAGTTCCAGACTCCAACCACCCCCCAGTCAAAGTGGTTTCCCCATCTTGTTTGCAGATGACACCAGCTTAATTAGCCAAATCTCAAATAACAATGAGTCAGACTACAGGAAGAGGACAGAGAGCTTAATGACATGGTGTCATGACAACAACCTTTCCCTCAATGTCAGCAAAACTAAAGAGCTGGTCATTGACTTCAGGAAGGGGGCGGCGTACATGCACCTGTCTACATCAATGGTGCTGAGGTCAAGAGGGTTGAGAGCTTCAAGTTCCCAGGAGTGAACATCATCAATAGCCTGTCCTGGTCCAACAACGGCCAAGAAAGCTCACCAGCGCCTCTACTTCCTCAGGAGGGAAAAGAAATTTGGCATGTCCCTCTCGACCCTCACCCACTTTTAGCGATGCACCATAGAAAGCATCCTATCTGGATGCATCACGGCTTGGTACGGCAACTGCTCTGCCCGGGACCACAAGAAACTGCAGAGAGTTGTGGACACAGCTCAGTACATCATGGAAACCAGCCTCCCCTCCATGGACTCTGTCTACACTTCTCGCTGTGTCAGTAAAGCAGCCAGCATAATCAAAGACCCCACCCACCCCGGACATTCTCTCTTCTCCACCCCCCCCCCCCCGTAAGATAAGATAAGATTTATTTATTAGTCACATGTACATCGAAACACAGTGAAATGCATCTTTTTTGCGTGGAATATTCTTGGGGCGGCCCACAAGTGTCACCACGCTTCCGGTGCCAACATAGCATGCCCACAACTTCCTAACCCGTACGTCTTTGGAACGTGGGAGGAAACCGGAGTACCCGGAGAAAACCCACGCAGACACGGGGAGAACGTACAAGCTCCTTACATCAGGTAGAAGATACAAAAGCCCGAAAGCACGTACCACCAGGCTCAAGGACAGCTTCTATCCCGCTGTTAAAAGACTATTGAATGGTCTCCTCGTACAATAAGATGAACTCCTGACCTCACAATCTACCTCATTATGACCTTGCACCTTATTGTCTGCCTGCACTGTACTTTCTCTGCAACTTTAACACCTTATTCTGCATTCTGTTATTGTTTTCCCTTGTACTACCTCAATGCGCTGATGTGATGATCTGTCTGGATGGCAGGCAAAACAGTTCTTCACTGTACCTCGGTACATGTGACAATAATAAACCAATTTACCCTCTCTTCCTTCCACCAGTTATTTTAACCTTCGCTCCATCTCCCGCTCAATGATTGTTGCCTGTTGAACAATGGTGGGGATGGAGAGGCGACTGAGGTCTATCGGTCGATCTCCAGGATCCCACATGCCCAGCGGAACATTGGAAATTCCCATCAATAATTGGCTACATCCGAAGGTCACATGACACACCGTTAATGGATCTGATGATCAATCTCCATCAATCCTTGTCCAGCAGACCCAGGTATGAGTGAGTGAATCCCCCTTCCCCCAGCTCCTTCTCCAGTGGTTGGGACACCCACCATTCACAGGCCCTGGATGATGTGCACACAATACCTCCTCAATGTTATTTTCTAGAAGAGTTCTGTCTCAGCTGAATCTGAGTGAATCGATACAAGCTATTTCCACTGTTCCCCTGGGAGGTCGAGTCATATTCTGAGAAGCCGCTTGCTGAAATATTGCTTCTGTCGAGTCAGTCTCAGATTTCTCACAGTCCTGTAGCACAGAAAATAGGCCCTTCTGCCCATTGTGTTCATGCCATCAGTATTAGTTCCATTTACCAGCACTTTTTCTGTTCTGGAAAGGTGCGATAGTACTAGAGAGGGTGCAGAGGAGATTCACAAAGGTGTTGCCTGGGATGGAGTGTTTCAGTCATGAGGGGACACTGGAGAGGCTGGGTCTGTTCTCCCTGGAGCTAAGGAGGTTAAGGGGGGGGGGACATGATTGAGGTGTATAGAATCTTAGTGGTGTAGACTGCAGGAAACTTTTCCCCATATCAAGAGTTGAATAAAACTAGAGGACATGGGTTTAGGGAAAGGGGTAATTGGGATCTGAGCGGGAACTTCTTCACCCAGAGAGTGGTGAGTACCTGGAACACACTGCCTGAGAGAATGGTGGAAGCAGATTCACTGATAGGATTTAAGTTGCGTCCAGACGGAAACTTGAATCTCCCAGCATAGAGGGCCAAGTGCTGGAAGATGGGATTAATAAAGATGGGTGCCCACTGGTCAGTGTGGGCCGAATGGCCTGCTTCTGTGCTGTATGATTCCATGACATTATCTTTGTGACTTTATCTTTTTCCCAAAGTCAAGATGTCTAATACCAGAGGTCAGGTATTTAAGAGGGGGTAAGTTCAAAGGAAATGTGTGGGGCAAGTTTTTTCCAGAGAGTGGTGGGTGCCTGGAATGTGCTGCCAGGGGTGGGGGGTGGAGGCAGATACGATAGAGGCGCTTAAGAGGCTCTTAGATAGGCACATGAATGTGCAGAGAATGGAGGGTTATGGACATTGTGTAGGCAGAAGTGATTAGTTTAGTTAGGTGTCATTGGCTTAATTAGTTTAATTACGAGTTCAATTAGTTCAGCACAACATTGTGGGCCGAAGGGCCTGTTCCTGTGCTGTACTGTTGTATGTTCTATGTTCTATTTCTATGACTCTTGGGTCTTGATAAATTGGTTTCTCAGTGATGTTGACGGAGGGGTAAGTGTCGGGGGAAGGGCAGTCTCCTGCTCTTGTTCCAGTCAATGCCACATGAGGGGGGGGGGAGTTCTCCATACCTCCTCAGAGAGACGGCTCCTTCGAGAGTGTGACCCCCCCACCCCACCCCGTGCCTGCTGTGGGTGTTCCACTGGGAGCTCCCGGAGCAGGTTCGAGCCCGTGGCCAGCGACAAGACAGCACCCTCACGCGCTCAGCCGGTGGAGAGAGGAAACATCAAAATAGTTCAAATATGGAAAGCAACCGAGAAGGACTGAAGGCAGGCTTCTGGGTGTGGCGATTAAAGTAAGAATAACACGTAATTACATGTAAATTAGAGCCAGATTAATGTAAGCAGTTCTTGTGTGTTCCTTCCATTATAACTCCTTGAAGAATGACCGCTTAGAAGCATTATCAATAGCTTTATTACCCAGATGGGCTATAAAGAGTCATTTAAAATGATGAATGGGTCACAGGAATGGTGCACAGTGCAGTACAGTCTGCTGAGGCTGCACCACGTGCCATCAAACCGTTTGATTCACATGCACAGGGCTCTGTGGCTAGGTGGGCTCATGGAGAGGTGCAGCACAGAAACAGGCCATTCAGCCCATCTCGTCCATGCCGACCGCAATGCTATCTCGGAATCAGAATCATGTCTATTATCACATGTCGTGAGATTTGTTGTTTTGTGGCAGCCGTACAGAGCAATTAGTATCTGCACCCATCCCAGTTGCCTGCATTTGGCTTGTATCCCTCTACACATTTCCTGTCCAAGTACTCTATCTATGCCTCGCATCATTTTATAAACTTCTATCAGGTCTCCCCTCAGCCTCTGCCGTCCCAGAGAAAACAACCCAAGTTTGTCCAACCGCTCCCCATAGCTCATGCCCCCTAATCCAGGCAGCGTCCTGGTGAACCTCTTCTGCACCCTCTCCAAAGCCTCCACATCCTTCCTATAACGGGGCGACCAGAATTGAATGCCACACTCCAGATGTGGCCTAAGTAGAGTTTTAGAAAGCTGCAACATAACTTCCTGACTCTTTCATTTTTCATTTATTCAATCAGGGGATGTGGACGCCATTGACAACGCCAGCATGTATTGTCCAGCCATAAGTGGCTCTGAACAGAGGAATCATTAGGAGTCACCCACATAGAACATAGAACATGGAACATAGAACATAATAGAACATAGAACAGTACAGCACAGGAAAAGGACCTTCGGCCCACGATGTTGTGCTGAACTAATTAAGCCAATGACACCTAATTACACTAATCCCCTCTGCCTGCACATGGTCCACATCCCTCCATTCTCTGCACATCCATGAGCCTATCGAGGAGCCTCTTAAATGTCTCTATCGTACCTGCCTCCACCACCACCACGGGCAGCACATTCCAGGCACCCACCGCTCTGTGTGCAAAAAACTTGCCCCGCACATTTCCTTGAACTTTCCCCCTCTCGCCTTAAATGCATGTCCTGTAGTACTAGGCATTTCAACCCTGGGAAAAAGATTCTGTCTCCTCTATCTATGCCTCTCAAAATTTTAAAAACTTCTATCAGGTCTCCCCTCAAGCCTCTGATGCTTCAGAGAAAACAACCCAAGTTTGTCCAACCTCTCCTTATAGCTCATGCCCTCTAATCCAGGCAGCATCCTGGTGAACCTCTTCTGCGCCCTCTCCAAAGCCTCCACATCCTTCCTGTAATGGGGCAACCAGAACTGAGCACAGTACTCTGGCAGAAGCCCTTGGGATTGGAAGTATCCAAGTATCTGTCTAAATGTCTTTTAGACATTGTAATTATACCTGCCTCCACCACCTCCTCTGGCAGCTCGTTCCAGACATTCACCACTCTCTGTGTGAAAAACTTTCCCCCCAGATCTCCTTTAAATTTCTCCTTTATCACCTTAAACCTAGTCTAGACTTCCCTTGCCTGGGAAAAAGACCTTGATTATCTATCCCCCTGATAATCTTATAAACCTCTCTAAGGTTACCCCTCAGCCTCCGACATTCCAGTGAGAACAAACCCAGCCCATCCAATCTCACCTCATAACTACAGCCCTCTATTCCAGGCAACATCCTGGCGAATCTCTTCTGCACTCTCTCTATTGCTACCACGTCCTCCCTGTAGTGTGGTGAGCAGAACTGTACACCATACTCAAAATGCCATCTAACCAATATTTTGCACAGCTGGTTGAAGTTTCCATCCAGTAAGCAGGTAAACGTGGGTTCAAATCCCAGCCAAGCCCTTTATTAATGAAGAATTGGTTTGCAGTGTACATGCACTGTTACTGAAGAACAGATGAGCTCACACTTCCTGGCATCCATACAGTTAAACGTTGGGATAAGGAAGTGTGTGTGGCTCAGTCACACAGTTATTGAGTGGTGCCTTTCAGAGGTCCTGTGTAGACAATCAAATGTGTAATGGACAAAGAAGGCCATTCAGCCTAGTAGTCAGTACTGGCTCCTAGCAGGGCAATTTCATCAGTCCCATTCCCTGCTCCTACTCCATTGCCTGGCAGATTATTCCCTCTCCTGGGCCAAGCAAATACCCTACTAAAGGCCCACATTGACTCTGTCTCTCGTCCCTACAGTTATAGGGAGAGATTGGGCAGGCGAGGACTTGGATGAGGGTTGAATTTGCGTCCCTGAGAAGCATGTAGGTCACAGGTGTAAGGACATAATATCTAAGAGCAGGAGCTGGCCATTCGGTGAGAAGTGAAAGATTTAAAAGGGACGTGAGGGGCAACTGTTTCACGCAGAGGGTGGTGGGTGTGTGGAACGAGCTGCCAGAGGAAGTGGTTGAGGCAGGTACAGTAACAATGTATAAAAGACATTTGGATAAGTACAAGGATAGAAAAGGTTTAGAGGGATATGGGCCAAACATGGACAAATGGGACAGCTTGGTTGGCCCCATGGTCAGCATGGATGAGTTGGGCCGAAGGGCCTGTTTCCCTGCTGTATGACTTGACAACTATAATGCATCCTTCCAAACCTTCGTCGGGCTGCCAACAGAACATTTTAGTCAGCTTTAAGGCTGGGTCAGAGCAGGGAAGGGAAGGATGGTGGGTGAGGGGGATGGTCATTTCTGGGAGACTAGACAGTCGTCTAGTAAAAACACAAGTGCTTTCAATGAGATGCAAACTGTTGATGTATGGACTAAGTGTCTGAACTGACAGGCAAGAGAAGAAAGAACAAGTTATAATGCTACATGAGTGGTTGCTGTCTTATGCTCTGGTTGTTTGCCAAGACAGATTGCTTGTTCTCTGAGTGCACGTGTAATAGTTTGATAACTGACTTGTAGCCTTCACTAGGTGTTGAATAATGTAAGCCCATGTGAAGAGCTTGACAATTAATTCCTTTCACTCAGATCTTGCTAACAGCTTTAGAGTGATGACCAGCATTCTTGAAGCTTTCACTTTTCCTCATGGTCCATTTCATATTCTAAAAAGAACAAAGGCTCACAAACCTCTGAGCTCTGTGTTCCTCCAGCTCTGGCCTACACACCCCCACCCCCCAAAACACCTCTTGTTCCGCTACTAGTGGCCTCCCACATTGGGACAGCCCAGTGGCGCAGCGGGTAGATCCTGACCTCCGGCGCTGTCTGTGTGGAGTTTGCACGTTCTGCCTGTGGCCACGTGGGTTTACCCCGAGTGTTCCGGTTTCCTCCCATGTCCCAAAGGCATGCGGGTTAATTGGCCACTGTCAATTGTCCCTGGTGTGTGGGTGAGGGGTAGAGTCTGGGGGGAGTTGATGGGAACGTGGGGGGAATAAAATGGGACCAGTGTAGGATTGGTGTAAATGAGTGGTTGGAGGTTGGCACAGACTTGGTGGGTCTGTTTGCAGGCTGCATGACTTTATGACTCTACAATCGGCTTCTCTTCACTATTGAAGGCAATGGAAGAAACCGGACTGGAGCACCCAGAGAGAAGCGGAAAAATTGTTCTTCACACTGGAGGGAAGTTCTCCAGGGACAGGTAAAGAGCCACTGTTTTTCTTAATATAAATTAATTATTCGGCCATGCAATTTTCCAACTTAATACTTGGAGGTGCAGAAAGTGTGTGGGGGAGAGGTAATAGTCATCAAGGAGATAACGGATAGTCTGATGGAATGGGCAGGTGGGGGCAGGTGAAACTTAATGCTGAGAAATGGTGGTGAGATGAGAAGAGAGAAAGTCAAAGTCGAAGTCGGGGTTTATTGTCATCTGCACAAGTCCACATCTGCACAAGTGCAATGAAAAACTTACTTGCAGCAGCATCACAGGCACATAGCATCAGATACGCAGCATTCACAAGAAAAACATAAATTATACATAACTTTTACAAGAAAGAACACAATTAGAACAAAAAAAAACGCAAAGTCCATTTTAGTGGAAAGTGGTCATAGTGTTGTTAAACTGTAGTGATTAGGATTGTGCTGGTTGGTTCAAGAACTGAATGGTTGAAGGGAAGTAACTGTTTTTGAACCTGGTGATGTGGAATATAAACTATAGGGCATGATTCTCAAAGGTGTACAGGGACAGAGAGGACTTCAGGCGTACGCCCATGAGTGTTGAAAGTAGCAGCGGAGTTTGAGAAAGAAACATGCCAAATTTCTTTAGCCTCCTGAGGAAGTATCTGAAGGGAAAGAACGTGCACGGCAATGAGGAGTGGCCAGGGAAGTGGGAATGGCTGGATTACTCTTGCATAGAGATGAGCTGAATGGTGTCACTCTGTGCTTCAGCTGCCTGAGCCCTGAGCCCTGGACTTTCCTCCCCTGACTTTCTGTCTCTCCTTTTGCTAAAATGCTCATTAAACCCTGAACCTCAAAAGACTATGTTGGAAAACCTACTCTTATCCAAATGTTAGTAATCTGTCCTCATGTGTGAGATAGGACAGATGACTAAATGTACATGAAGCTGGGAATCTTTTCCCATATTAAGGTGCTACATAAATGCAGGTTGTCATCGATTTTCCGATCACCGTATCTATTTGCTTTGAGGGTGGTTTGTGGAACCTGAAAAGTGACCCATTTATAAAGCTCTCCAATCTCAGTCCCGATGTGGGGTTTTGACCCAAAATGTTGACAATTCCTTTCCCTCCTCAAATGCTGCTCGACCCGCTGAGTTCCTCCAGCAGATTGTTTCAGCAGACCTACAATGTGTTGACAAATTTTGTCTGACTGAAAGGAGACACAAGGGACTGCAGATGCTGGAATCTGAAGCAACACACAAGATGCTGGAGGAACTCGTGGATCAAGCAGCATCTGTAGTAAAGATGAAGGCTCTCGACCTGAAACGTTGACTGTCCATTTCCCTCCACAGATGCTGCCCGACCCGCTGAGTTCCTCCAGCATCTCGTGTGTTGCTCCTCTGTCTGACAGACAAGGTGTTGAGCCATAACTCAGAGGAGATAGCCCTCTCACCTCTAAGTCACAAATCCAAACCCCATTCCAGTGAATCATCCACATCCAGTGCAGTTCTGAGGGAAGTGGGTACTTTTAGGATCCCAGGAGAAAAAATGCATAACTTACAAAAGAAATCTACCCCTTTAAGCACAAAAACCCAAAAGGAAAAGTGATTCATCTGTGGCTGACAGGAGAAATTAAAGACAGTGTTAAATCAATGGAAAAGCTTATAGAGTTGCCATAAATAGCAGTAGGCCTGGGGATTGGGAGCTGTTTCAGAATCTCAGCAGAAGGGAACGAAGAACTTGATAAAGAAAGGCAAGATAGAATCATAGAGTAATACAAACATGGAACAAGCCCTTCAGCCCACCTCGTCCATGCCAACCAAGATAGCTCTTCGATCTAGTCCCATTTGCCTGCGTTTGGTCCATATCCCTCTAAACCTTTCCTATCTGTGTATCCGTCCAAATGTCTTTCAAACGTTGTAATTGTACCTGCCTCTACCACTTCCTCTGGCAGCTCGTTCCACACACCCGCCATCCTCTGTGTGAAAAACTTGCCTTTCAGGTCCCCTTTAAATCTTTCCCCTTGCACCTTAAATCTAAACCCTCCAGTTTTAGACTCTCGTACACTTGGAAAAAGATTGTGACCATCCACTTTATCTGTGCCCCTCATGATTTTATAAAAATCTATAATATCACCTCTCAGCCTCCTGCACACCAGGGGAAAAAACCCCAGCCTATCCAGTCTCTCCTTATAACTCAAGCCCTCCAGTCTGAGTAACATCTTTGTGAATCTTTTCTGTACCCTTTAGAGCTCAATGACATCCTTCTTATAGCTGGGCGATCAAAACTACACAAAGACGGCACAGTAGCGTAGCGGTTAGCGCGATGCTACTACAGTGCCAGCCAGCGGGGTTCGATTCCCGTCACTGTCTGTAAGGAGTCTGTACGTTCTGCCGTGTCTGCATGGGTTTCCTCCGGGTGCTCCGGTTTCCTCCCACATTCCAAAGACGTACGGGCAGGTTAATTAGGTTTAAAATGGGCGGCGCGGACTCGTTGCACCGCAAGGGCCTGTTACCACGTTGTAAATAAAATTGAAAAAAATACTCCAAATGTGGTCTCACCGATGTCATAGCATAAAGTCATACAGCACAGAAACAGGCCCTTCGGCCCAACTGATCCATGCCAACCAAGATTCCATTCTAAGCCAGTCCCATTTGCCCGCATTTGGTCCATATCCCTCTAAACCTTTCCTATCCATGTACTTGTCCAAGTACCTTTTGAATGCTGTTAATATACCTGCCTCAGCCACTTCCTCTGGCAGCTTGTTCCATAAACTGACCACCCTCTGGGTGAACAAGTCACCCCTCAGGTTCCTATTAAATCTCTCCTGTCTTGTACATTGTAACATGATGTCCCAGCTCATGTACTCAGTGCCTTGACCGATGAAGGCAAGCATGCCAAACGCCTTCTTCACCACCCTGTCTACCGGTGTCTCCACTTCCGGGGAACAATGTACTTATATCCCTGGGTCTCCCTCTGTTCTGGAACTATGTACTTGTACGTCTAGATCCTTCTATTCTTACCCCTTGGTCTCACTAGAATATTAGAGTAGACTGATAAGGAATATAAAAAACAGACTTTGAGTTTTTATGGGTACATAAAGACAAAAAGATTAATGAATGCAAATGTGGGCCCCTTACAAACAGATGCAGGGAAATGTATAATCAGGAATAAGGAAACGGTAGAGAAATTAAACAATCAAACTACATGTCTTCACAGATGTAGATTCCAAGGCACCAGCTAAAGAATAGAGAACATCTTTTTAGTTGCTGAGGATATTTATCCCTCAAAAGACATCACTGGGTGGGGATTTGTGCTGCTTTCTGGGATCTTGCTGTGAACAAACTGACGGCCGTGTTTCCTACATCATGACAGTCATCAGACACATCCAGTGACTGTGATCTGCATTGAGTCACGTATGATGCTTGTCCCCAGGAAACAATCAATATACCTGATTCGTGACTGGAACAAGATCCTAAATGTGTGTCAGCTTCAGCGGAAAGCCCACAGAATGCCAACACAAAGACACTATTGGCATTAGCAATGATTTTCAAGGTCTTTTATTTTTCATTTATTCAATCAGGGGATGTGGACGCTATTGGCAACACCAGCATGTATTGTCCAGGCATAGATGGCTCTGAACGGAGGAGTCATTAGGAGTCACCCACATAGAACATAGAACATAGAACATGGAACGTGGAACATAGAACAGTACAGCACAGGAACAGGACCTTCGATCCACGACTAATTAAGCCAATGACACCTAACTAAACTAATCCCCTCTGCCTGCACAACATCCATATCCCTCCATTCTCTGCACATTCATGTGCCTATCTAAGAGCCTCTAAAACACCTCCGTTGTATCTGCCTCCACCGCCACCCCTGGCAGTGCATCCCAGGCACCCACCACTCTCTGTGTAAAGAACTTGCCCCACACATCCCCTTTGAACTTTCCCCCTCTCACCTTAAATGCATGCCCTCTAGTATTAGGCATTTCGACCCTGGGAAAAAGATATCTCTTTTTGAGATGTCTACTCTACCTATGCTTCTCACAGTTTTATAAACCTCTGTCAGGTCTCCCCTCAGCCTCCGCCCCTCCAGAGAAAATATTCCAAGTTTGTCCAACCTCTCCTTATAGCTCATACCCTCTAATCCAGGCAGCATCCTGGTGAACCTCTTCTGCACCCTCTCCAAAGCCTCCACATCCTTCCTGTAACAGGGCAATACTCCAGATGCAGCCCAACCAAAGTTTTATAAAGTTGCAAGATAAGTTCCCAACTCTTGAACTCAGTGCCTCAACTAGTAAAGGCAAGCATGCCATACGCCTTCTTTACTGCCCTACCAACCTGTGCAGTGAGGAAGCTCACATTGGTGGGTTTGGAGTCACATATAGACCAGACAGGGTAAAATGGGCAGTCACTCAAAGAACATTGATTTTTTTTAACAACAATCTCATAGCTTCATGTTCACCTTGTTGAAGGGGTTTCAATTCCAGATCAGTTCAGTTTAATTTAAGTTCCCCAACTACCATAACACTTAATGCTGGGAATACTCAGCAAGTCAGGCAGCTTCTGTGGAGGGAAATGAACAGTCGACGTTTCGGGTTGAGACCCTTCAGCAGGACTCAGTTGACACTGTTTCTCTTCCTGTGGATGCAGCCTGACCTGCTGAGTGCTTCCAGCATTCAGATAAAGGGTCTCAATCCAAAACGTCAACTGTCCATTTCCCTTCACAGATGCTGCCTGACCTGCTGAGTTCCTCCAGCATTTTGTCTGTTGTTCCAGATTCCAACATCTGCCGTCTCTTGTGTCTCTATTTCCAGCATTTTCTGTTTTTATTTCTGATTTCTCACATCTGTACTTTCTTTTGATTTTCTGAGCTACTGCAGTGGGACTTAAACTCTCTGGATCAAAATTACAGCATCCTGACTACGAGTCCAGTAACTTAACCACTATGCTACCTGGGATGGCCTGGGAGCTTCAGTTGCTTTGGGTACATTATTAACACCAGGATTGGGTTATTTCTTACAGTCCCCAAACACCATCCATCACTCTAGGGCACCCCAGCACTTAATCATCACATCCTCAGTCTCCCCTCCATTGACTCTGTCTACACTTTCCACTGCCTCTGGAAAACAGTCAACGTAATCATTCTCTCTTCTCCCCCCCTCCCATTGGGCAGAAGATGCAAAAGCTTGAGAACACATACCACCAGGCTCAAGGACAGCTTCTACCCCAGTGTTATCAGACTCTTGAACGGACCTCTCACACACTAAAAGATGAACTCTTGATCTCCCAATCTACCTCGTCGTGGCCCTTGCACCTTATTGTCAACCTGCACTGCACTTCCTCTGTAACTGTAACACTTTATTCTGCAAACTTTTTTTCTTTTTACTACCTTGATGTAATGTACGGAATGATCTGTCTGGATGGCACGCAAACAAAAGCTTTTCACTGTACTGTATCTTTGTACATGTGACAATAATAAACCAATACTAATTACCAGTTAGTTGGGAATGGCTGCCCTGGCTCCACTCCCTTTGGCAAGGTGTCCAGGTGATGCATAAATCCAGAGAGGCAGAGTTACTGCCTGCTGGGGACATCTGATATGCCCAGAAGGAATGAAGCCACAGTGACAGTGCTGGAGAACGAGGCATTGATCAGAGAGACTCAGGTAATTTAAACAGAGATTGACCCTGGGGCTACCACACTGCCAGTCACACCCTGGATAATAGCCAGCACTCATACCCTGATTTGAATTCAGGTCAACTTTCTAATAAATTAAACTAAATGATTTACCGCAAATTGATTTTTCTCACTCGCCTTTGGAACTCAGTAAGGTAAGAGACGTAAGATGTAAGTAACCATGGGCTTTGAGAGTGGGATTGCGATATTGTGGGCACAGCTCAGTCTAACCTCCCCTCCATGCACTCTGTCTACACCTCTCACTGCCTCTGAAAAGCAGAGAGCATAATCAAAGACCCCATCCACTCCAGACATTCTCTCTCCTCTCCCCTCCCATCAGGCAGAAGATACAAAAGCCTGAAAGCACCAGGCTCAAGGACAGCTTCTATCCCACTGTTATAAGACTATTGAATGGACCTCTTGTATGTTAAAGATGAACCCTTGACCTCAAAATCTACCTTGTTGTGACCTTGCACCTTGTTGTCTACCTGCACTGCACATCTCTGTAATTGTAACACTTTATTCTGCATTCTGTTACTGCCTTTCCTTTGAACTTATGTTCTGAAATAATCTGTATGGATGGCATGGAATTTTTCACTGTACCTCGGTACATGTGACAATAATAAACCAGTACCAATTCCAATTCCAAAACCCTTTCGTTTCTATATTGGACCACCAGCATCTCCAGCAGGGCCCAAATCAAACTCCTCCTCAATGGATTACTTCCAGACAGCACCGACTGTTACTGCCACTGCCAATCTGGGAGCAGTTTCCCCAAAGGGGAAGGGGGAACATCCACCTCCACACCACCTTACATGGCTTGGAAAGGTTTAAAAGAGTCTTCCAAACGATTAGGTGCTTCTGAATGTTTTCCACTGTTCTAAAGCAGAGGAACAAGGCAGCAAATTCACACCCAGCAGGAGTGCCACCAACACATAAGAACTTGAGGAACAAGAGCAGGACAAAGCCAACTGGCCCCTCGAGCCTGTTCTGCCATGAAATAAGCTCATTGTGTGACCTCAACACCATCCATCCCCTCTCCATACCCCTACACTCCCTTGTAGATCAAGCATCTGCCAAACTCTTCTTCGCACGCATTCAGTGTCTCCACCTCCACTGTTCTCTGGAGTAGAGAACTCTAAAGGTTCATCGCTCTCTGGGAGAGGAAATTCCTCCTCTCTCTCTGAAATGGGTGACTCTTTGCCTTGAGACAATGACCCAACAACCTGCTTCAGTGATGATGGCGCAGAGTCAAGTTGAAGTTGAGTTTATTGCCATGTACACAAGTCCATGTGTGCACAGGTGCAAATGAAAAACTTACTTGCAGCAGCATCACAGGCACAGAGCATCAGATAAGCAGCATTCACAAGAAAAATGTAAATTAAACATAAATTATGCACAATTTTTACAAGAAAGAACACAATTGGAACAACAAGAAAAGACACAAGAGAGACTGCAGATGCTGGGGAAAAAAAACAAATCCATTTTAGTGCAAAGTGGCCAAAGTGGTCGTAGTGTTGCTAACCTGTTGTGATTAGGGTTTTGCTGGTTGGTTCAAGAACCGAATGGTTGAAGGGAAGTCATTGTCCTTGAATCATAGAGTCATAGAATTATACAGCACAGAAACAGGTTCTAAGGACCAATTGGTCCATGCTGACCTAGGTGCTTACCTGAGCTCCATTTGCCCGTGTTTGGCCCACATCCCTCTAACCCTTTCCTATCCATGTACCTGTCCAAGTGCCTTTTTACTACTGTAATTGGAACCGCCTCAACCACTTCCTCTGGCAGCTCGTTCCACACACCCACCACCCTCTGTGTGAAGAAGTTGCCCCTCAGGTCTCTTTTAAATCTTAAAACCCATGCCCCCTAGTTACAGACCCCCCCTACCCTGAGAGAAAGACTGTGACCATCCACTTTATTTCTGGCTCTTATGATCTTCTGTAGGTCGACAAAGGAACCAAGGCAAAGCTGGTAGAACTGTGTCGTGGGGTTGTAGGCATTCCAGGCAGTGAAGGGGATGGATGGTTGTTCCCCGACCCAAGTCCAATGGGACCTGGCTACATCTGTAATATTCGGCATGGGTGCATGTTTGGTCGAAGGATTTGGGTTTGGAGTGAGGGCATGCCAGCCTGGCTCACTGCTTTATCCAGGTTGGATTAGCCTGGAATTCCTGTGGGTTTTCTTTGCACTTGATCAATGGTAATGCAGTGCTGATTGGCTCTGCTCGACCCTGACAAGGCAGGGATTATAGACAGTCATACAGGGACAGGCCCTTCAATCCACCACACCCATACTGACCATCACGTGACCTTCTAGGAGAAGATACAGGAGCTTTAAATCCCGGACATCCAGACTCAAGAACAGCTTCTTCCCCACTGCTGTCAGACTCGTGAACCAGTCGGTCTGCTGGAGGGATTCAGCAGGTTGAGCAGCATCTGTGGGAGGAAAGGGATTGTCTATGTTTCGGGTCGAAACCCTGCACCAGGTCCAGGCACTTAGGAGTACAAATACCTGGTTCCCTGGCAGTTGCACCTCAGGTAGACAGGGTGGTGAAGAAGGCGTTTGGCACACTGGCCTTCATCAGTCAGGGCAATGAGTGTAGGAGTTGGGACGTTATGTTGCAGCTGTACCAGATGTTGGTGAGGCTGCACCTGGAGTATAGTGTTCAGCTTTGGTCGCCCTGTTATAGGAAAGACGTCATTAAGCTGGAAAGAGCGCAGAGAAGATTGACGAGAATGTTGCCAGGACTCGAGGGACTGAGTTATAGGGAGAGGTTGGACAGGCTAGGGCTTTATTCCTTGGAGTGTAGGAGACCGAAGGGTGACCTTATGGAGGTGTATAAAATCATGAGGGGCATAGACAAGGGTGAATGTGCTCAGTCTTCTTCCCAGGGTAGGGGAGCCTAGAACTAGAGGGCATAGGTTTAAGGTGAGAGGGGAAAGAACATAGAACAGTACAACGCTGGACAGGCCATTCGGCCCACAATGTTGTGCTGATCTTGATGCCAATTTACACTAAATGTCCTCCTCCTGTGTATCATCCACATCCCTCCATCCCTTCACATTCATGTGTCTATCCAAAAGCCTCTTAAACGCCACCAAACTGCCTCCTTCCAACACTACCCCCGGTAACCCATTCCAGGCACATACCACTCTCTGCATAAAAATTTTGCCCTTCTCATCACCTTTAAACTTCCCCCTTTAACCTTAAAAGCACGTCCTCTGGTGTTTGACATCTCTACCCTGGGGAAAAGATTTAAAAGGGACCTGCTGGGAGACTTCTTCACACAAAGGGTGGTGTGTTATGTGGAACGAGCTGCCAGAAGAAGTGGTAGAGGCAGGTACAATAACCACTTGGACAGGAAAGGTTTAGAAGGATATGGGCCAAACGCGGGCACATGGGACCATCTTAGATGGGCATCTTGGTCGGCATGGACCAGTTGGGCCGAAGGGCCTGTTTGTGTGCTGTATGACTCTATGACACTATGTACCTTCACGGCTTCGGTCTGGACGAGACCACCACCCAGAAACTCTCAGGTGGTGCCCCACTAAGTTTGAGGACCTGTGCAGTGATGGGCACTGGGTATCCAAGGCAGCAAGCAGTCCAGTTAAAGGGAGCACAGATTGCAGTAACAGGGGAATCAACTAACAGCCAGCGGTCCCACCAGTGCAATGCCTGGGCTGATGTGTGAACTGCAGATTAAAGTGTGTCAGCTGGAAGAGAAGGAATCAAAATGCGTGACTACCATTTAATGCATGGGACCCAGGCAGTCTGAAATTAAATGATATGCGTTCTAAAAATACCCATGCCACAGAGATCGGGGGAGGGGATCTCTGAGGAGGTGACATCTCTGGAGATATGCAGCGATTACATCTCTCTGAAGGTGACACTGTGCTATGTGGAGCTGGCGTCAAATACCGAGCGTTGACGCAGACAGTGATGCACGGGTTGGGGTGTGTTACGGAGCCCAGAGTTTCTCGAGCGCCTCTCAACCAGACGTTCCGGGAGCAGGAGAGTGCGGAGCACTGCCAGCTAATGTTCCGTCCAGTCGCACGTCTAGTTGCAAGTGCCTTTAACATGTGGAAAGAGCTTAAGGATCTTCAAGGGTCAGAGAGTCACAGAGTAATACAGCACGGAAACAGGCTCTTCAGCCCAACTGGTCCATGCCGGCCACAGCATCCTCCCTGCTAGTCCCAGTTGCCTGCGTTCGGCCCATAACCCTCCAAGTCCCTCCCCTCCATGTACCTATCCAAATGCCTCTTAAATGTTGCAATTGTACCCGCCTCAACCACTTCCTCTGGCAGCTCGTTCCAGGTACTCACCACCCTCTGTGTAAAGAAGTTACATCTCAGGTCTCTTTTAAATCTTTCCTCTCTTATCTTGTATCTGTGCCCTCTGGCTATGGACTCCCCAGGCCTGGGGAAAAGACTATGACCGTTTACCTTATCCATACCCCTTGTGATTTTATAAACTCCCATGAGGTCACCCCCTCATTCTCCTACGCTTCAAGGAATAAAGATCCAGCGTGTCCAACCTCTCCCTATAACCCAGGCCCTCTAGTCCAGGCAGCATCCTCGTAAATCTCTTCTGCACCCTCTCCAACTTGACAACGTCTTTCCTACATCAGGGTGACCAAAACAGCACACAGTACTCCAAGTGCAGCCTCGCCAACGACTTATCCAACTGCAATGTAATGTCCCTTGTGTTATTAAAGACTCTGGCAACAAACAGTCATTGAAGAAAGTGACTAAAAGTTCAGTCAAAGGGCTAAAAAAACTTTAAGGAGCAAATTAACAGAGTTTGGTGCATTTGTGTATAATTGTGTGATTAATTAATGTGGTCAGAGGCTGGAATTATACTGTATATATGCAGTAGGTATCATGTGCAGAGGTTCTTGCCAATTGAGTTCCAATAAACACTGTTGGTGTCCTGTAACTGTTACTGTAAGTAGAATTAACCAGAACTCCCGCAGACTCCAATATCTAACTTTGGACCCTCACCAATTTTTATAGATGCACAGTAGAAAGCGTCCTATCCGGATGCACCACAGCTTGGTACGGCAACCGTTCAGCCCAAGACTGCAAGAAATTGGGTTATGAATACAACCCAGTCCATCACGAAAACCAGCCTCCCCTCCCCCACACTCCCTGCAGCCTCGGTAAAGCAGCCAACATAATCAAAGACCCCATCCATCCTGGACATTCTCTCTTCTCTCCCCTTCCATCAGACAGAGGATATAGAAGCCTGAAAGCACGTACCACCAGGCTCAAGGACAGCTTCTATCCCGCTGTAATAAGACTTGTACAGACGTCTTGTACAATAAAGATGAACTCTTGATCTTTCAATCTACCTCATCATGACCCTTGCACCTTATTGTCTGCCTGCACTGCACTTTCCCTGTAACTGTAACACTTTATTCTGCATTCTGTTATTGTTTTCCCTTGTACTACCTCAATGGACTGATGTACGGAATGATCTGTCTGGATGACACGCAAACAAAGCTTTTCACTGCATCTCGGTACATGTGACAATAATAAACCAATTACCAATCACAGAGATGTTTAGGGAGGGTTTTCTCGAGCTTAGGGCCCAGGCAGCTGAAGGCACAGCCACCAATGGTGGAGTGATGGAAGAGGGGGTTTAAGAAGCAGGAACTTGAGGGATTGGCAGAGAACTGGCAGGGTTGTAGGACTGCGGGAGATTACCAAGATGTAGAGAGAGGTGACTGGAATTTTGAAAGAGAGGCTAGGGCCTATGTGGGATTGTTGGGTGAATGAGAGATAGTTTGAGCTGGGAAACCAGGCAATAGAACTTGTGAAGCCTCAAGGTTTAAAGAGAGCAGAACAAGGGAACTTGTCCAGAAGTGCACTAGAATAAGTCAGAGCTGGGGCGTACTGGATAAAACTCTAGAACCCCCGCCTAACAGCACAATGCTCTCTGCACAATGCAGCACTTTTCGCTGCCTCAGTAAAGCAGCCAGCATAATCAAAGACCCCACCCACCCCGGACATTCTCTCCTCTCTCCCCTCCCATCAGGCAGAAGATACAAAAGCCTGAAAGCACGTACCACCAGGCTCAAGGACAGCTTCTATCCCGCTGTTATAAAACTATTGAACGGTTCCCTAGTTTGATAAAATGGACTCTTGACTTCACAATCTACCTCATTATGACCTTGCACCTTATTGTCTGCCTGCACTGCACTTTCTCTGTAACTGTGACATCTTATTCTGCATTCTGTATTGTTTTACCTTGTACTACCTCGATGCACTGTGTAATGAATTGATCTGTATGAACAGTATGCAAGACAAGTTTTTCACTGTACCTCGATACATGTGACAATAATAAACCAACTTACCAATCTAATTTACTAATTTACAATGACTTGGACCCACCATGAGATGCTTGGCCAGGGTGATGACAATTATTGTTCACCCTGCTAGTGACGTCCACATCTCAAGTACGAACAAATGGAGATAAAAGCGAGGAGGGGAGTGAGATGAGCTTCTCCCCGGCTCCATCACAGAGAGTGGGGAGAGTGTGGAACAGGTACTTTTCAGTGGAAAGTTATCAAGTCATGAGAAAGTATGTGAACTTGAATTTTCATATCTGGGACAAGTATTAGAAATGTCAAATGCTAGAGGACATGCATTTAAGGTGGGGGGGGGGAAGTTTAAGGGAGATGTGCGGGGCAAGTTTTTTTACACAGAGAGAGGTGGGTGCCTGGAACGGGCTGCCAGGGGTGGGGGTGGAAGCAGATACAACAGTGGTGTTTAAGAGTCTGTTAAATAGACACATGAATATACAGGGAATGGAGGAATATGGATCATGTGCAGGTAGAAGAGATTTAGTATAATTTGGCATCGTGTTCGGCATAGACATTGTGGGCTGAAGGGCCTGTTCTTGTCCTGTACTGTTCTGTGCTCTATTGCTCCATTCAGTGAGTTTCAACAGAATCCACCCACAGCGATGTGGATGGATTGGGAAAGCAGACAGTGCTCTCTTCACAGAAGTGAAGGTTGTGGACAATTTAATAGCAGCATTAAGACTTCAGAAGGGTTTTGATAGCTTATATGGGCAGCTGTAGGAAGCTTTGTTATCAGAGGACAGGGGCTAACAGGGGACGGAGCAGAAAGGCAAGAGCAGGTGAAGTGTTTTCCACAGCAGGCTGTTGTGATCAAGAAAGCACTGCCTCAAACGGAGGCAATGGGAACACATCCAAAAGGAATTTCTGAAAAATTACTGCTCAAGGGAAAATTTTACGGGAATGTGGAGAAGGATGCAGAGCAGACTCGATCGGCCAAATGCCCCGATTCTGATCTGAAATCTTATGGTCTAATATGGGAACAAGACCAATCAGGAGCGAAAAACGAGCTGCTGAAGGAGCTCAGCAGGACGGGCAGCATCTGTGGAGGGAAACGGACAGTCAACGTTTCGGGTCGAGACCCTTCATCTAGACTGAAAGATAGAGGGGAGAGAGCTGGTGTAAAAAGGTGAGGGGGAGGGGCAGGACAAGAGCTGGCAGGTGATGGGTGGATCCAGGTGAGGAGGGGTGGTAGGCAGATGGGGGAGGGGAGAGTGGGAACAGCGACAGAGGCCGGGAGGTGATGGGTGGAGGGCTGCAGATGGTGGGATCTGATAGGAGAGGAAGGTGGAGCCTGGAACCAAATAAGGGAGGTGGGGAGGGCAGATGGGAACAGGAGGGGAGGGGACCCAGTGGGAGGGGTGTGTGGGTGATGGGCAGATGGGTGGGTGGGTGGGGAGGGTGACAGGGGGCCAGCGGAAGATGGAAAGAAGTGCGTGTGTGAGAGAAGACCTGGGTGGGTGAGAAGGAGAAAGGGACAGAGGGGGAGCAGGTTATTGGAAGACAGAGAATTCAATGTCCATGCTGTCGGGTTGTAGACAACCCAGGGGAATACGAGGTGCCGTTCCTCTAGTTTGTGTTTGGCCTCACCCTGGCAGTGGAGGAGGCCGAGGACAGACAGGTCGGTGTGGGAATGGGGAGGGGAATTCAAATGGCCGGCAACTGGGAGATCCAGACGGCCATGGCAGACAGAGTGCAGGCACTCAACAAAGCGACCGTTGATGCCTCGACTCCTCAGGTGGTCCTTCCCAAATCTTCTGCAGACAACGGTGGACTGAATGGCCTCTCTCTACATGGTACGAACCTATCCATTACCCCGTATATAGTTTGGGAGCCAGTATTCACCTGACTGCCATAAAGACAGCTCCCTCCAAGTGCTGCATTCAAAGGAACATTTTAAATGATTTACAGCACTCAGCAGGGCAGGTTGGAAGGGTTTTTCGATTAATTTGTTTGTTTCTGTGGGCAGATGGTTGCGCAATCTGAAACGATCAGTGGGGAGGGTGCTGAGCATTTGGATAAATTGATTTTTCTGCATGGCCTTTCACAAGCTCTCTCTGCCGAACTAAAGGCCAAAGAATGGTGGGAGAATTCTTGTCAGCCAGCAGACACTGACCCTGCATCAGTCACCACACTACCAGGGCGTTTGTTTTACCTCAGGCACCTTTCAAATGTAGATAAAAAATAAGCGTGGATAAAAGATTCCTACAGCGTTTTTTACGAGCTGTGAATGACGCAAAGCCATCAGCAGCCAATGAGAAGCTCTGTTGTGGCGTATTCTCTGTGGGAACCAATTTTGCACACACCAGGATTACCGCAAACGGCAACGTGTGAATTATTTGAACTGGCTCCACCATTTAATGAGATTACGGCCGATCTGATTGCAACCCCAACTCTGCATTCCTGCCTACCTGTGATTAACCCCTCACTTATCAAGGGTCTACCTACTTCTGCCTTAAAGATATTCAGAGACTCTGCTGCCACCATCCTTTGAGGAAGGGAGTTCCAAAAACTCATGACCCTCTGAGAGAAAAAAAATCACCTCACACTGGGGAACTCGTCCAGATCTTCCTCAGCGATGCTAATTTTGAGTCAGAGAGTTACACAGCAGAGAAACAGGCCCTTTGGCCCACTTGTCCGTGCTGAACAAGTTGCATCACCTGAGCTAGCCCCATTTGCCCGTGTTTCACCCAGAGCCCTCTAAACTTTCCTAGCCATGTACCTGTCCAAATGTCTTTTAAACATTGTTATTGTACCTGCCTCAACCACTCCCTCTGGCAGCTCATTCCATACACCCACCACCCTCTGAGTGACAAACCCCCCTTTAAGTCTTTCCCCTCTCACCTTAAACCTGTGCCCTCTAATATTAGACTCCCCTACCTTTGGAGAAAGTGACAATCCACCTTATCTATGCCCCTCATGATTTTATAAACCTCCAGAAGGTCACGCCTCAGCCTCCTTCGCTCCAGGGAAAACAGCCCCAGCCTGTCCAGTCTCGCCTGAATATCTCAAGCCCTCTGGCCCAGATTGGGATTAACATTGGGCAGGACACAAGGAGGAAGTCTCTCCGTCACCTTGAGTCTCAGGGCTACCTGAGAGGGCAGACTGGACTTTGCTTCAATATCTCCTTGGATGTTCGGGCGGCACTCCCCTCAGGACCACACTGCGTTGTCAGTCTGAATTTTCTGCTTAAGTCTCTGGAGTGGGACTTGAAACCGCAACCTGCTGAGTTAGGGGTAAGTGACTGACTCATTAAGCTGAGGTTCTTCTCCCTGTAGCAGACTGCCCATTGGGGCTGAAACCACGTCACTAGTGACAAGGAAGGGACTGTATTAGAGGAGGGCTGTCGTCTTCCACTAAAAGGGTCTGCACAAGGACGTGCTTGTGTTGGAGAGGGTGCAGAGGAGATTCACCGGGACGTTGCCTGGATTGGAGGGCTGTAGTTATGGGGAGAGATTGGACAGGCTGGGCTTGTTTTCCCTGGAGCGAAGGAGGCTGAGAGGGTGACCTGAGAGAGGTGTAAACAATTATAAGAGGCATAGATAGGGTAGATAGCCAAAATCTTCTTCTGATGATAGGGGTATCAAAAAGAAGAGGGCATGGGTTTAAGGTGAGAGGAAGGAGTTTTAAAGGGGATCTGAGGGGCAGGTTTTTTTTTACACAGAGAGTGGTTCATATCTGGAACTCACTGCCAGAGGATGTGGCGGTGTCAGATACAATCACTATGCTTATGAGACAGGCACTTACAGTAAGTAGGCAAGGCATAGAAGAATGTAGTCCTATTGTGGGCAGGTGGGATTAGTGTAGATGGGCAAAAAGGTCGGCATGGACGTGGTGGGCCGAAAGGCCTGTCTCTTGTGCTGTACAACTCTGTAACTCAGAGGGAGGGTGCACCAGGGAGAGAAGGAACCGATCTATTCGTCGTTATCACACAGGCCCACATCAGGGCACGTGGGGCCAGGAAACAGTCACACGGACACGACCTGAGGACGACAGAGTTAAGAACGTAGAACAGTACAGCACTGAACAGGCCCTTCGGCCCACAATGTTGTGCTGACATAGCTATTCCCTCCTACCTACAGAATGCCCCTATCCCTCCATTTTCCCCTCATTTATGTGCCCATCCAAGCCCCTATTAAAAGCCCCCAATGAATCTCCCTCCACCACCCTATCAGGCAATGCATTCCAGGCATCCACCACTCTCTCAGTAAAAAATGTACCCCTCACGTCTGTTCTGAACCTACCCCCTCTCACCTTAAATGCATGCCCTCTGGTATTGGATCACTCAGTAAAGGGAAAAAGATATTGCTTGTCCATCCTGTCTATGCCCCTCATAATTTTATACACTTCCAACAGATCACCCCTCAGCCTCTGCCGCTCCAGAGAAGAGAGCCCAAGTTTGTACTCGACATCCTTCCTATAGTGAGCTGCCAGCGAGATGGATGGAAGACCCCACGTGGGCAGCAGCGGAGGAGGAGACAGTTCATGTTCCCCTGGTCAGGAGGGGTTTTCTGTTCTTCAAACTGGATCCAGCAAATTGGCATGAAGCCCAGCTCAGGCTGTCTGTCAAATGTCAAAGCCCCCACATGTGCACATACATGTATAAGCACATGCATGCACATGTGTGTGTATGTATGTGCGCGCACAGTATACACACACGCGCGCGTGCGCACACACACACGCACGCACGCACGCACGCACACACACACACACACATCCCAGTCCATCACAAGAAACAGCCTCCCCTCCATTGACTCTGTCTACACTTCCCACTGCCTTGGGAAAACAGGCGACATAATCAAGGACCCCTCCCACCCCAGACATTCTTTCTTCTCCCCCTCCATTCTCCCATCCGGCAGAAGATACAAAGGCTTGAGAACACGCACCACCAGGCTCAAGGACAGCTTCCATCCTGCTGTTACAAGCCTCTTGAATGGACTTCTTGTACAATAAAGATGAACCCTTGATCTCTCAATCTACCTCGTCATAGCCCTTGTACCTGATTTGTCTGCCTGCACAGGACTTTCTCTGTAACTGTAACACTATATTCTGCATTCTGTTTTCCTTTTTACT
Source organism: Pristis pectinata (assembly GCF_009764475.1). NCBI lineage: Eukaryota > Metazoa > Chordata > Chondrichthyes > Rhinopristiformes > Pristidae > Pristis > Pristis pectinata. The sequence continues at coordinate 3,758,401 of NC_067416.1, read as the reverse complement.
ACCTCAATGTACTTATATGTGGAATGATCCGTCTGGATGGCATGCAAAAAAAAGCTTTGCATTGTACCTCAGTACGAGTCAATAATAAACTAATTACCAATTACATCCCACATCCACGCACGTGTGCACACCACACACAATCACAGACAGACAGACAGACAGACAGACACAGACACACACACACAGACGAACGTTCTTGTGTAGGGATACACACACAAACCAGTGCACATTATCGACGCATACACAGGGATGCACACATGCTCAGATGTATACATCTACACAGGCACAACAAAGACGCATAGACTCACACAGACCGACTGTATACACATGTATATGCACACACACACAAATACACACACACACACACACACCAATGTACATGTGCAGCTGACTTAGATCTGCCATTCTCACTCTATGGACAGAAGAACACAGCATCAATGTTCCAACTGAAAAGGAAATATTAATAAGATGAATACAAATGTGTTATCGCTGGGAGCAGCATTCTCTCACAGGGGACTGGGAAGCAACATCACTCCACAGTCTCATGGTCATCTTAGAAGCCACATCGTCATTCAGATGCCAAATCATATTCTGTTCATGGTGTCCCACGGAGACTGTCCTACTTTTGAAGGGAGGAGTGGAGCCAGGCCAGGGTTTCATGGCTGCGGGCTCGGTTACATTAACTCAGCACAACGGGAACCTTGTCTCACTGCTAGCTACGAGCGTCAGTCCAACACTCCTCATTAATGCACATTGTAAACAGAGGCTGCGTGCAACTCAGTGGAGCACTGGTTGTATTTTTAAAGCAGCAACGTTAGACAATGGGGATTAAATGGTCTTAACATCAGGAATTATTATCGCCCTAAATACCCCACACCCACAGGGTGAAAATGGGGATTTTGAGTTTGTGCATCAGGGGACACAGAGGCCATGTGGAGTGGGGTGAGGAGAAGACCACCTCACAAACTATCCACCCCTCTGTCCCATCGGACACTGCCCCGACTGTGGAAGAGTCTGTGGTGCCCCACATCAGTCTCATCAGCTGCCTCAGAACCTACAGAACTGGAGGGGAAACAAGTCACCCTCGATCCCAAGGGGTGTGGGGTGGGGGGGAGGTAAGGGTGATGGGTGATGTTCCTCCCTCAACCAACACCATCAACAGATAATCTGTCATTTACCACACTGCTGTTTGTGGGACCTTGCTGTACAGGCGTTATCTGTCATTGAATCTTTCCATACCCTGTTTGATCTGCAATACTTGGTGACATCCTGTGAAATTAATAATGCAAGCTCCTTATTTCTTATGCAATTTTCTTCTAATCCAACCAACGATTGACTAAGATCATTCATAATGAAAAACATCAAGTACATTTAATAATAAATACCAGTCAGGACCTGAAGACTGGTGAACCTCTTATTGTTAAGCAGTGGCCTCTAGTTCTAGATTCTCCCCCAAGAGGAAGCACCCCCTTCACATCCTCCCTGCCAAGACCCCTCAGCACTTTATATCATCTACACTGCCCTCCAGGGCCAGAACTGCTTGTGCGTTGCAATTATTAGGGAGGGAGGATACAGTAATCAAGCAATACCTCGGTCATGTGGCGATGAATATGTCAAGGTTGTTACTTACTGGATTGTCAGGCCGTAGCTTTTTGGAGGGGGGCCCACCATCTTCAGGGTGCAACATGTAGTACAAGCGAACCTTGTTGGCGTGTTTCTTGCTCTGAGGGAATAAAGTGAGCAGAAAGAGTTAGGGTCCAAACCGTGGCCCACACAGTCACTCCCTCACCTCCAGAACACAGAGTCAGGGCTTTGAGAAAAGAACCAGGGTGAGAGTTTTGTCCTTTCCACAGTGGGGGCTTGGAAACCTTTTACATGCACAGGGAGTTCCGAGGAAACTCATCTCCTCAGAGAGTGGTGGGAATATGGAGCTCGCTCCCACGGGTGGGGGGGGGGTAGGTAGAGGTGGAGGGTGTCAATGTGTTTAGGGGAGACCAGTACTTGGAAATTGGTTTACTATTATCTCATGTACTGAGGTACAGTGAAAAACTTTGTTTTGCCTGCCATCCAGACAGATTTCCATACATAAGTACCTCGAGGCAGTACATAATCTTGAAAGAGTGCAGAGAAAATTTACACAGATTTTGCCAGGACTTGAGGACCTGAGTCACAAGGAAAGGTTGAATAGGTTAGGACTTTATTCTCCGGAACGCAGGAGAATGAGGGGAGATCTTATAGAGGTATACAAAATGATGAGGGGGATAGATAGGGTGAATGCATATAGGCTTTTTCCCCTCAGGTTGGGTGAGACTAGAACCAGAGGTCATAGGTGTAGGGTGAAAGGTGAAATATTTAAGGGGAATGTGAGGGGGAACTTCTTCACTCAGAGGGTGGTGCGAGTGTGGAACAAGCTGCCAGCGGAAGTGGTGGATGCAGGTTCAATTGTTGCATTTAAGAGAGGGTTGGATAGGTACATGGATGGGAGGGGTTTGGAGGGATATGGTCCGGGTGCAGGCAGATGGGACTAAGCAGAAGATCAGGTCGGCATGGACTAGATGGGCTGAAGGGCCTGTTTCTTTGCTGTAGTGCTCTGTGACTCCATGTGACTCTACAAGGGAAAAGCAATAATAGAATTCAGAATGAAGTGTTACAGTTACAGAGAAAGTGCAGTGCAGGCAGACAATAAGGTGCAAGGGCCATGACGAGGTAGATTGAGAGATCAAGAGTTCATCTTCATCGTACAAGAGGTCGTTCAAGAGGCTTATAACAGTGGGATAGAAGCTGTCCTTGAGCCGGGTGGTATGTTTTCTCAAGTTTTTGTATCTTTTGCCCAATGGAAGAGGGAGAAGAGAGAAGAGGAGGAAAAAGAGGGTCAAACTGAGAGATGGGGAAAGATTGGGGAGGAGGCTCTGGTGGAGTATAAACACCAGCACAGACTGGTTGGGCCGAATGGCCTCTTTCTGTACCGTGTTTCCCAATGTAAAGGCTGGCACGGTTTGATCTCTCCCTGTGACAATTGATGCAGGCACAAATGTTAATTTTAAACCTAAGGATGACAGGTTTTGTTGTCCGTGATATTAGAGGTGGCTTCTGGAATCAGCAGATGGGTTAGCTCCAAACCAAACTCGAGCCCAGGTATCGTTCTGGTGAATTGACCCTGCACTCCTCCAAGGCCAATACCTCCTCTTACAATGAGAAGGCCAAGGTAGGTCCCAGAGCGCCAGATGTGGTCTCCAACACCTACATGTAGCGTGACTCCTACCAATGTTCCCACCTACCCCAAACCATCGCCCTCATCCTATCCCACCACCAGCATTAGGAGGGAAGGCCAACATTTTCATTACGTATAAAGATTCAAATTAGGAACAGGAGTAGACCACTCGAGCCTGCTCCACCACTGAATAAGATCAAGGCTAACCTGATTATGACCTCAACTCCAGATTCCCATCGGGAAAGCAGCCAACATAATCAAGGACCCTATACATGTACTTATCAAGATGGGTTTTAAATGTTGCTAATGTGGCCGCCTCAACCACTATTTCTGGCAGCTCGTTCCAAATACGCACCACCCTTTGCATGAAGAAGCTGCCCCTGATGTCCCTTTTAAATCTCTCGCCTCTGATCTCAAACCTCTGCCCTCTTACACCTAGATCTTATACCTACACAGGGTGAAAGCACATAGTCTTTTTCCCAGGGAGGGGGTTTTTAGCACTATGTGCTTTCACGCTGTCTATGCCCCTCATGAGCTTGTATACCTCTATCAGGTCCCCCTCAATCTCCTACGTTCCAGGGAATAAGGTCCTAGTCTACACAACCTCTCCTTGTAACTCAGGCCCCCGAGTCCAGGCAACATCCTGGTAAATTTTTTCTGCACTCTTTCTAGTATCTTTCCTATAATAGGGTGACTAAAGCTATACCCAATACTCCAGGTGTGGCCTCACCAACGTCTTATATGACTGCAGCATGACTTCCCAACTCCTGTATTCAGTGCCCTGACTGAAGGCCAGCGTGCCAAATGCCTTCTTCACCGCCCTGTCTACCTGTGACGCTGCTTTCAGCATGTACCACCAGGCTCAAGGACAGTTTCTATCCCGCTGTTATAAGACTATTGAATGGTTCCCTAGTATGATAAAATGGACTCTTGACCTCATAATCTACCTCATTATGGCCTTGCACCTTACTGTCTGCCTGCACTGCACTTTCTCTGTAACTGTAACACTTTATTCTGTATTCTGTTATTGTTTTCCCTTGTACTACCTCAATGCACTGATGTGATGAAATGATCTGTATGGGTGGCATGCAAAACAAAGTTTTTCACTGTACCTCGGCACATGTGACAATAATAAACCAATTTACCAATAATGCTGACACAGGCACAATAAATCACAGAGTTATACAGACGGAAAAAGGCCCTTTGACCCAATCTGTCCCTGTTGACCAAGGTGTCTATCTGAGTTATTCCCATTTGCCTGTGTTTGGCCCATATCCCTCTAAACCTCTCCTATCCATGTACCTGTCCAAATGTCTTCTAAACATTGTAGTTGTACCTGCCTCTACCACTTCCTCTGGCAGCTCGTTCCACACACCCACCACCCTCTGTGTGAAGAAGTTGCCCCTCAGGTCCCCTTTTAAATGTCTCCCCTCTCACCTTAAATCTGTGCCCTCTGGTTTTAGACTCCCCTCCCCTGGGAAAATGACTGTGACCGTCCACCTTTTCTCTGCCCCTCATTATTTTATAAATCTCTATAAGGTCACCCTCAGCCTCCTTTGCTCCAGGGAAAAAGTCCCAGCCTATCCAGCCTCTCCTCATAAGTCAAGCCCTCCAGTGTCAGTAACATGCCTGTGAATCCTTTCTGCACACTCCCCAGTCCTTCCTATAGCTGGGTGACCAGAACTGCACACAGTGCTCCATGTGGGGCTCGCCAACGACTTGTACAGCTGTAACATGACGTCCCAACTCCTGTACTCAATGCCCTGACCGATGAAGGCAAGTGTGCCAAACGCTTCATTCACCGCCCCGTCTACCTGTGTCACAGTGTTGGAAGCCCCAGTCCTGCTCTGAAGGAGTGCTGCACTCCAGGAGCGACCAGTTTCTATGGAGAGCTAAACCGAGGCCACTCATAAGTGGATGTAAAAACTCCCACAGCCAATGAAGAGAGGGCTGTTATCCTCAGCATCCTTCCTTCGTGGGAGCTTGCTGTGCACGTACCAGCTGTCTGGAAAAGCAACTCTGGAAAGCTCTGAGACTGTGAACGGGACATCTTTGGAGTCAGGACTCAAGTGAGACATGGAGTCACACAGTGCAGGCCTTTCGGCCCACCATGTGTATGCTGACCATTTTACTTAGTTATTCTAGACCCGTTTATCTCCATTAGGTCCACAGCCTTCTATGCCTTGGTGATTCAAGATGCTTCTTAAACATGTGATTGTACCTGCCTCTGCCCCCTCAGACAGCGTGTTCCAGACTCCAGCACCCTCTGTGAAAGATTTCCCTCCATTCCCTCTAAACCTCCTACCTCTAATCTCATACATATACACTCTTGCTTTAGACACTCCTACTAAGAGAAAAAGATTCATATCATTATCTACAATCTGCTGGAGACACTCAGCGGGTCGAGCAGCATCTGTGGGAGGAAAGGAATTGTCAGCGTTTCGGGTCGAAACCCTGCAACAGGACCTGATTGATTCCTTCCCTCCTGCAGACGCTGCTGGGCCCGCTGAGTTCCTCCAGCAGATTGTGTGTTGTCCCAGATTCCAGCATCTGCAGTCTCTGGTGTCCAGCCTGTCCAGTCTCTTCTCATGCTCCGATCCAGGCAACGCCCTGGTAAATCTCCTCTGAGACAGATCGAGACTTTCCCAACTGGGAACCCCCCCCCCTCCCTCAACACCAAGTCCATGGCAACCATGAAGCTCCTGACCAACGGGGAACCCCACCTGTTCCCCAGGAGGGCTCTGACCAGAGATGGACTTGTTGGAAGATTGTGTGGAGGTATTATAAATGACTTGGATGAGGATGTGGAAGGATGGGTTAGTAAGTTTGCTTATGATACAAAGGTTGGTGGTGTTGTGGATAGTGCAGAAGGTTGCTGTAGGTTACAACAGGACATTGATAGGATGCAGACCTGGGCTGAGAAATGGCAGATGGAGTTCAACCCGGAAAAGTGTGAAGTGATACACTTTGGAAGATCGAATTTGAAGGCAGAATACAAGGTTAATGGCAGGACTCTTCGCAGTCTGACAGGACTTACAGGGTGGATGTGGGAAAGGTGTTGGGATGGCATGCGATGTTTAGAACCAGGGGTCAGAGCATCAGAATAAGAGGAGTGAGATGAGGAGAAATTTCTTCACCCCGAAGGTGGTGAATCTTTGGAATTTTCTTCCCTCGGGAGCTGTAGATGGTCAGTCACTGAGTGTAATCAAGACAAAGATTGATAGAATTTCTTAAGGGAAAACTGGGTATGGGTTCAGTTCAGGAAAGTGGCACTGAGGCAAAAGATTTTATTGAACAGCATAGGGTAGAATGGCCTATTCCTTCTTCTATCTCTTATATTTATGACTTGGTAACTTCCCTTGTACCTCAACAGGTGAAAGATCCTTTATCACAAGGAAGGCACGCCAGCGTTGTTACTTTCTTAGGAGGTTTGGCTTGTCACCGAACACTAACAAACTTCTGCAGATGTACTGTTGAAAGTATCCTGACTGGTTGCATCATGGTCTGGTACGGCAATTCGAATGCGCAGGAACGTGAGAGCCTGCAGAGAGTAGTGGACGCTGGCACATCCCTCCCCACCATCAGTAGTATCTGCAGGAGATGCAGCCTCTAGAAGACAATATCTATCATCAAAGATTCCCACCATCCGGGCCGTGCCATCTTCTTGCAGCTCCCATCGGGCAGGAGGTACAGAAGCCTGAAGTCCCACACCACCAGGTTCAGGAACAGCGACTTCCCTTCAATCATTCGGTTCTTGAGCCAACTTGCAAAACCCTAATCACTACAGTTTAGCAACACTATGACCACTTTGATCACTTTGTACTACAATGGACTTTTTATTTAATTGTGGTCTTTCTTGTAAAAATCGTGCATAATTTATGTTTAATTTCTGTTTTTCTTGTGAATGCTGCTTATCTGATGCTCTGTGCCTGTGATGCTGCTGCAAGTAAGTTTTTCATTGCACCTGTGCACACATGGACCTGCGCAGATGACAATAAACTTGACTTTGACTTTATGAACCTCTACTGTCACTACAGCAGAGACACCAAACAGCACATTAATCAGAAAACCTGTCCCAGTGAAACATTCCAGGATGCGGAAAATGTTGTGCTGACTTCCCGCTCACATGCCCTCCAAAACACGTGCTTTAGTGAGGTAGTCCGTGTGATAATTGTTTGCTGTCTGTGTTTTACAATTTATTCAGCAATAACTGAGGTATAATAATCTGATGAAGCAGCTAACAGCTGGCATTTAGCAAACAGCACAATGATTATGTTCAGGGAAGCTGCTGAATTGAATTTTTGACAAGGAGCATCTCAATAGGTAAGGAATAGTATTTACAAGTCAGACAGAGAGAGAGAGAGAAAGCATGGTGGTTAGGTCATTAGTACTCAAAGGCCTGATCATTGAGTTCAAATAGAGCCATGGAGTAATACAGCACGGAAACGGGCCCTTTGGCCCAACTCATCCATGCCGACCAAGATACCCATCTGAGCTTGTGCGATTTGCTCACATTTGCCCCATATCCCTCTGAACTTTTGTGATGGTGGCGCAGGACTTTACATTCAGATAACTAAATGAATCTGGACTTTTAGAAAGCCAGTGTCAGTAGTAGTGACCATTAAAATACCAGGTTGTTCTTTAAAACACGCTTGGGAGGAAATCTGTTGCCATTTCCTGGTCTAGCCTACATGTGACTCCAGTCTCACTGATGGGCTTGAGTCTTCACTCACACGGCCCAGTGACCACTGTTCGTGGAGCAACTCGGAAACAATAAATGGTGAGCAAAAGCAAGGGAGTCAGGGTGGACAATAGATTGGGGGGGGGAAGAAACAGATATGGAGAGGGAGAAACAAGATGGACAGGCAGAGAGGTTCACACCACTGGGACACACCACACCATTCATTTCTCTCTCTGCCAGCTCCCCATTAATGCCTCTGATGGTGGGATGTAGAGAACATAATGGGCATGGATACACAGACAGCAGGAAGAGATGGAAAGTTGCAGGAGGATGTGTACCACCAGGCTCAGGGACAGCTTCTATCCCACTGTTATCAGATTCTGAAGCAGACCTCCCATATGCTAAAAGACGAACTCTTGATCTCCCAGTCTACCTCATCGTGGCATCTTATTGTCTGCCTGCACTGCACTTTCTCTGTAACTGCAACACTATATTCTGCATTCTGCTTTTCTTTTCACTACCTTGATGTACTTATGTCGGGAATGATCTGTATGGATGGCACGCAAACAAAAGCTTTTCACTGTATCTCGGTACATGTGACGATAATAAACCAATTAACAATTGTGTGAGGGCCTGGTCTCCAATTACAGATACAACTGATCATGCGAGGGCCACTGAAACCACTGGGAGCACTGGGGAGCAGGAGGGGGGGTGCAGGATGGCAGGTGGGATCTGCCCTGTCCCCTGTTTCCCTCTCCATAGATATCGTACCACAGAGGTACCAGATACTGAAAAGCCTGGATAGAGTGGACGTGGAGAGGATGTTTCCATCAGTGGGAGAGTCCAGAATCCGAGGGCACAGCCTCAGAATAAAGGGACGTCCCTTTAGAACTGAGATGAGGAGGAATTTCTTCAGCCAGAGGGTGGTGAATCTGTGGAATTCATTGCCACAGGTGGCTGTGGAGGCCAAGTCATTGGGTGTATTTAAGGCAGAGATCGATAGGTTCTTGACTGGTGAGGGGGTTAAGGGTAACGGGGAGAAAGTGGGAGAATGGGGTTGAAAGAGAAAATCAGCCCTGATTGAATGGAGGAGCAGATTCGATGGGCCAAATGGCCTAATTCTGCCCCTGTATCTTATGACCTCATGGTCGAAGGTGGGGCTTTAATGGGATTTCATTACCAGAAAGGACTTCAAGACAAGAGGTGTCTGTGGAAAATGTCACAGAAATTCAAATTCTTTTAGATTTCCAGAACCTTCTGCACAATTTGGCTGCTGTCATTTTGTAATGTAATAATTTACAATTCATTCATAGAAAGGTCAACAGTTACAGGTTGGCTTAAAGTTAAAAGATTAATATCAGGAGGAGGACGGAATAAACATTTGTCAAATAAGAACTGTGTCAATGGTTCCTCTGATATCATTTCTTATTGTAATGGGAAGGAAGGGTCTTACATTTGGCACCTCAGGTCACTCCCCAGGACCTTCTGTAAGGAAGGACACTGTCGCAGGATCCCCTGAAGTAAAGGGCTAATCGTCCTTGGATCACCCTGACAGCTGGCAGAGGAGGGATGGAGTTTTGTCTTCTGACGAAGGTGTTATTGATCTTAATAGTCTTTGACATTCAATGACATCAAGGAATCCTGCGGTGAGTGATTTACCTTCTAGCTCCCCACAGCCTGTCCACCGTCAGCAATACTCAAGACAGGAAGACAGGAGTGTGATGGGACACTCTCCATTTGCCTGGCTGAGTGCAGCTTCAACAACACTCAAAAAGCTCGATACCACACAGGACAGGGCAACGTGTTTGATAGGCACCCCATCCACACCCATTCACTCACACTACCACCCACACACAGCAGCAGCGGTTTGTACCATCTACAGGACGCACTGCGGCAACTCACCAAGACTCCTCAGGCAGCACCTTCCAAACCCACCGCCTCTACCGGCTAGAAGGACAAGGGCAGCAGAAGCCCGAGGAACACCACCCCTGGGAGTTGCCCTCCAGGACACACACCGTCCCGACTTGGAAATATATTGTTGTTCCTTTACCGTCGCTGGGTCAAAATCCCTCCCTAACGGCACTGTGGGTGTCCCCACACCTCAAGGACTGCAGAGGTTCAAGAAGGCAGCTCATCACCACCTTCTCAAGGGCAACTAGGGACAGGCAACTAAATGCTGGCTCAGCCTGTGAAGCCCACATCCTTTGAATGAATAAAAAAAACTAATCCTGGAATACATACATCAGGTGTCACAATGGAAGAAACTGTGTGTGTGGCGAGAGTTGATTGGGTTGAGGTATGGAGATCGCAGTGTCTTCTACTGAACAGCCTGAGGATTGCTGGCTCTTCTCACACTGTTTTGATCATTTTCGATTATAATCCACTCCAATGCTGACCCCTCTCTAGCGATGACTTTAATCGGGCAGGAGGTACAGAAGCCTGAAGTCCCACACCACCAGGTTCAAGAACAGCTACTTGGTTATTGAACCAACCTGTACAAACCTAACCTGACCTCAGTGTAGCAACACTATGACCACTTTGACCATTTTGCACTACAATGGACTTTATGCTTTTTGTTCTAATTATGTTCTCTCTTGTATAACTTTGTATAATTTATGTTTAATTTATGTCTTTCTTGTAAATGCTGCTTATCTGATGCTATGTGCCTGTGATGCTGCTGCAAGTAAGTTCTCCATTGCACCTGTGCACACATGGACTTGTGCAGATGACAATAAACTCAAATTTTGTCGGGTTACTCACCCTCTGCTTTCTCGCTGCGCTCTGGGCTTCCTGCATCGAGTGTTCAATGTTAGCCCTCAGTATACTGGGCAGGCACGGTAGTGTAGCGGTTGACGTAACACTATTACAGCGCCAGCGACCCGGGTTCAATTCGGGCTGCTGTCTGTAAGGAGTTTGTCTGTTCTCCCCGTGTCTGCGTGGGTTTCCTACGGGTGCTCCGGTTTCCTCCCACATTCCAAAGATGTACGGATTAGGAAGCTGTGGGCATGCTATGTTGGTGCCGGAAGCGTATCAACACTTGCAGGCTGCCCCCAGAACACTCTATGCAAAAGATGTATTTCACTGTGTGTTTCGATGTATATGTGACTAATAAAGAGATCTTATCTTACATGAGAAACCATTGGTGCCCGTTAACACTGGGACATCGCTTGAGGCCCTGTGATCACTGCTATCTCCCTCACTCAGTAGGTTACTGGTCCAAACACTGGAACTCCCCGATCCAGGCAACCTTCACAGGGGAGCGGTGAGGGAATGGCGGAAGTCATGTGTGGGTTTTTGGCACAGACTTGATGGGCCAAAGGGCCTGTTTCTATGCTGCACACCTCTATCTATCTACTCACCCTCTCAACTGGACATGAAACATACAACGTTTCAGAGGTGATCAGAGATGACTCCCTAATGCCCTGACCAACACTTACCCTTCAGCCAACCCCTGAGTACAACACCATCACACTACTCTTTGTGGGGGCGTATTGGTCGCTGCACATCTTACATCACACCAGTGGCAAGACCTGATAGGCTGTAGAGTCCTTTGAGTTGTCCTGGGAAGAGCATCACACAAGTTCTGGTTGCTCTTCACTCAGCTATGATGGGGATAATGATATTGCTTTTGGTGGTCAGTGATGCGAACTCACTGACCCCCTCACCCCAACAAGTGGAGCAGATCGGATTAAGGGACTGAGTATTAAGGATTAAGTATCTGGAAGAGCCCTCGAATTGCCGAGGCATAGAGGTCTGTGGACCAAGAGTTGGTAAATGGGTTGGTATGGATGGGTAACTGATGGTCAGCATGGACGTGGTGGGTCGAAGGGCCTGTTTCTGTGTTGTGTGACTGTGACTTCAGTCAGTGGGTGCGGTTGGAGCAGAGGGTGGGAAACTATCCTTACCTCGTAATGGGCCACTCGCTGCGACTCAGAGATCAGTTGCGCATTGCAGGTGTTACAGTAGCTGTCCGTGAATAACTCGAGGACGCCTGAGCCCGCAGATTTCATCTGCAAAAGATAGAAGTCATGAGATGGCTGGGAGCGGCTTATAAATGATCCTCTGGAGTGAGGGAGGTGGGAAGAGGAATTCATCAGAAAAGTGTCCCCACACAGGGAAGGCTCATCTCTTAACCCAACCACCACCGCAGGAGCAGAATAAATTCAAAATACAAATTCCAATAATCCAGTTTCCTTCAGGCAGGATTGACAGATTTTCGGGACTGTTGATGTTATTCCTGTTAAATTGGTTTATTATTGTCACGTGTACCGAGGTACAGTGAAAAACTTCTCTTGCATACTGTTCATACAGATCAATTCATTACACAGTGCATTGAGGTAGTACAAGGGAAAACAATAACAGAATGCAGAATAAAGTGTTACAGCTACAGAGAAAGTGCAGTGCAGGCAGACAATAAGGTGCAAGGTCATAATGAGGTAGATTGTGAGATCAAAAGTCCATTTTATTGTTCTAGGGAACCATTCAATAGTCTTATAACAGCAGGATAGAAGCTGTCCTTGAGCCTGGTGGTATGTGCTTTCAGGCTTTTGTATCTTCTGCCCGATGGGAGGGGGGAGAAGGGAGAATGTTCAGGGTGGGTGGGGTCTTTCATTATGCTGGCTGCTTTACTGAGGCAGCGAGAAGTGTAGACAGAGTCCACAGAGGGGAGGCTGGTTTCTGTGATGTGCTGAGCTGTGTCCACAACTCTGCAGTTTCTTGCAGTCTCGGGAAGACCAGTTGCCGTACCAAGCCGTGATTCATCAAGATAGGATGCTTTCTAAGGTGCATCAATAAAAATTGGTGAGGGTCAAAGGGGACATGCCAAATTTCTTTAACGTCCTGAGGAAGTAGAGGTGCTGGTGAGCTTTCTTGGCCGTGGCGTCCACATGGTTGGACCAGGACAGGCTATTGGTGATGTTCACTCCTAGGAACTTGAAGCTCTCAACCCTCTCGACCTCGGGACTGTTGATGTAAACAGGAGCGTGTGCACCACCCCCCTTCCTGAAGTCAATGACCAGCTCTTTTGTTTAATACCCAAACACACCCTTAATTCAGGTGAGTTTAAAGGGAGTGAGAAATATACAAGAACTCCGGATCTTGGCTCCGGATGCAAACCTTCCCGACGTTCCTGACTCCTGGTGTTCCAGACCCCAGTCCTTGTTCCGGCCCACAGTCCAGACCCCAGACCCAGCTGCACTGACTGCTGGCTCTGGCTCCGCATCCTGCCTACGGTCTGAAACCCTGGCTCACTCTCCGGACTAATGAGTAATTCAGGTACGGAACCAGTATTGGATGCCGGATTATTGGAATTCACTGTACCTCCATACAAATACCAACTGGGCAAGAATAACATGGAGACACTGGAGACTGCAGATCTGGAGCAACACACAATCTGCTGGAGGAACTCAGCGGGTCGAGCAGCATCTGTGGGGGGAGAGGAATTATGGACAGGAAAGGAAAAACCTCCTGACGTGGGGTTTTCACCCAAAATGTTGACAATCCTGATTGAATAAATTGCTCCTCAAGTTCCTTCTAAATCTTCCCCTGCTCGCCTGAAATCTGTGCCCTCCAGTTTTAGATTCCCCAACCCTGGGTAAAGGACTGAGTGCATTCACCCTATCTCTGCCCCTCATAGTTTTATACATCTCTATAAGGTCACCGCTCAATAATGTTCTGGTCCTCCCAACCTCTCCCTATAACTCAGGCCCTCGAGTCCTGGTAACATCCTCGTGAATGTCGGTTCTCCAAGTGTGGCCCCTCACTTTGTGACTGTCAGGAACCCATTCAATTACCTTCAGAAAACACCGACCCTGCCCGATATGTCGATTTAATAGGCACCAGGAAATCCAACACTGGAAACCTTTCCCCAGAGAGCAGAGAGAATGTGGAGCTCACTCTCACAGGGAGGGTGGGGGTGGATGGTGTCGATGGGTTTGAGGGGAGGCTGGAGAATCGGAGGAGGGAACATTGGGTCACACTGACAGATTGGTAAATTGGATTACTATTGTCACAGGTACTGAGGTACAGTGAAAAACTTTGTTTTGCATGCCATCCAGACAGATCATTTCATTTGGCATAGACAGAGTGGACAGCCAGCACCATTTCCCCAGGGCAGCAATGGCCAATACCAGAAGACATCAGTTTAAGGTGAGTGGAGGAAAGTTTAGGGGAGATGTCAGAGGTAGGGTTTTTTTTTACACAGAGAGTGGTGGGTGCCTGGAACGCACTGCCGGGGGTGGGGGTAGAGGCTGATACAATAGTGACATTTAAAAGACTCTTAGATAGGCACATGGATGTAAGAGAAATGGAGGGTTATGGGCTGTGTAGGAGGGAAGGGTTAGATTGATCAGGGAGTAGGTTTGTATATGTTGACACAACATCGTGGGCTGAAGGGCCCATACTGTGTGGTACTGTTTCTATGTTCTATTACAACAGTGCATTGAGGTAGTACAAGGGAAAACAATAACAGAACGCAGAATAAAGTGTTACAGTTACAGGGAAAGTGCAGTGCAGGCAGACAATAAGGTGCAAGGTTATAATAAGGTAGATTGTGAGGTCAAGAGTCCATCTTATTGTACTAGGGGACCGTTCAATAGTCTTATAACAGTGGGGTAGAAGCTGTCCTTGAGCCTGGTGATTGAGATGGGGAAAGATATGGGGGAAGGCTCCAGTGGAGCATAAACACCATTATGGGGCAGTTCTGTGGCACAGCTAGCAGAGCTGCTGCCTCAGGCAGGCACGGTAGCGTAGCGGTGAGCGTAACGCTATTACAGTGCCAGCGACCTGGGTTCAATTCCCGCCGCTGTCTGTAAGGAGTCTGTACGTTCTCCCCGTGACTGCGTGGGTTTCCTCCAGGTGCTCCGGTTTCCTCCCACATTCCAAAGACGTGTGGATCGGTGGGTTAATGGGCCACTGTAGATTGCCCCTAGTGTGTGGGTGAGGGGGTAGAACCTGGGGGGAGTTGATGGGAATGTGCGAGAATAAAATGGGATCAGTGTAGGATTAGTGTGAATGTGTGGTTGATGGTTGGCACAGACTCAGTGGGCTGAAGGGCCTGTTTTGTACCCTATCTCTCTATGACTCTATGGAGTGATTGGGTTTGTATACTGTATATGTAATCTATGAGGTTGCAGAGTCTTCCCGAATGTTGAAGATGCTAGGTGCAGAGTCTTCCCGAATGTTGTTGCCTCTCTCTAACCCAGGAAGACTTGGGTCAATTGTAGCTCTGCTCCGGCTTCTAACCCAATAAAGATTAGAGTGTGGATCCTATTGCCTTCAACTCGAGAGGCTCAGTTCAGCGGAACAGCTGCCACCTTTACAACTTCCATTTAAAGCCCCGTTTTTTTTGGAAAAGATATCAACCCATCTGTGCAAAATCAGCACCCATGAAGGGCGATAATGAATAAACCATCAACAGCGTATACTTGTACTGGAGGGCAGGTATTTAAGGTGAGAGGAGGTAAATTCAAAGGAGATGTGTGGGCAGGTTTTTTTTTACACAGAGTGGTGGGGGCCTGGAATGGGCTGCCAGGGGTGGGGGTGGAAGCAGTTAGCACAGAATCATTTAAAAGACTCTTAGATAGGCACATGAATGTGCAGAGAAGGGAGGGATCTGGTCAATATGCAGGGAAGAGGGATTAGATTAATTAGAAGTCATTGGTTTAATTAGTTTGACACAACATTGTGGGCCGAAGGGCCTGTTCCTGTGCTGTACTGTCCTATGTTGTGTGTTGTGTGTTCTATGTTCTATGATGGGGAAAATCATTCACATGCACTGAGCAACAGCCCCGAATACCGTAGAAAGGTTGTGCAGTCCTTAAATGGACAGTGAAAGACGTTGGAAATACAAACAGAAAATGCCAGAAACACTCAGCAGGTCAGGCAGCCAGTGTGGAGGGAGAAATAGAGTTAACATTCAGGTCAGAGACGTTTTGCTTTCGGTTGCTGTTAGTTTGTGCTAGGGGTGATTATTTGGCAAGAACCTCCAGAGGAACTAATCCGCGCAGGAGAGAAACTGATCGATATCTCAGCTCTCGCATGGTTAAGGAGGTTTTCTTTAAGATCAGGAAACAGGAAAAAGAAAGAGATACTAAGGAGAGAGAGGCAGATATATCTGCAACGTCTGCAGAGGTAGAGAGGGGAATGAAGTGGAGAGAGACAAAGAATGAGGGATGGAGTGAGGAACTGAGGCGAGGAGTGGTGAGGAACTGAGGCGAGGAGTGGAGTGAGGAACTGGAGGCAGGAATCAGGAATATTAGGGAGTCCCGGAGGAATTAGGGGCTGGGGAGAGACCTGGGGGAAATGAGAGGGAAGATCAAACAACAGAAGGGTAGGAGAAAGAATAAACACAGAATGGTGTGTAAAAGAAAGACAGAGAGAGATGCAGAGAAAGAAGGAAGGAGACAAGAGAGAGATAGAGATAGACGGATAAACAGAGAGAGACAGACAGGCAAGAGTAAAACAGAGGGAGAAAGACAGACACAGACAGTGAGAGAAAAACAGAGAGAGTATGGGAGAGAAAGAGAGTGAGTGTGAGAGACGGGGAGAGAGAGAAAGGGAGAAGCAGGGATATAGAAAGAGAGTCAGGAAAGAATGATTGTGAGTGTGTGTGCATGAGAGAGAGAGAGAGAGAGAGAGAGAGAGGGAGAGAGAGAGGGAGAAAGAGACAGGGACAGAGAGAATCAGAGAGTGAGAGTGATTGAGAGTGAAGGAGAGAGAGAGTCAGGGAGATAGACACAGAAAGGGGAGGCAGTTAACGACAGTGAGAGGTGAACACCCCCAGCCGGCTGTTGTGGGGACGGTGTAGAAGTCACAGTCAGGGTGTAGCGAGGACAGGTTTCCAGAGATCGACTGAGGCACACGGTCCTGGTGGTGAAGAGGGAGCCCTGCTGAAACTGGCCTGTGGGACTCAGTGTGGAGACTGGTGGAATTGTGGAGAGTTCCCTTCCCCAGGTCTGAGCGGAGCCAGACCTTATCGAGAACAGAGTGGAGGTGACACTGAAGTGAGACCGTTATCACACCGACAACCCCACACTTACTTTGTTGTTTCCAAAGTGGAGACACCACCAGGATTTTCATGGACATCTGGTCTCCAAACCCAAGAGCAGCCCATGCCCAAATCTAAACCACTTCTTCCAATGTGCAAACATCCGTGAAATTGAAAGTTCAAATTTGTTGGGGCTTTTTCAAAGTCTTTGAGGATGCAATGTAAGAAAAATTCCACAGTGATCCCATCTCCACACTTTTACTCACACATCCCATGTTCATAATAAATACAGAAATGTCCCCAAAATTGGGGCAGGCATTGATTTATCCGGTTGGGAGCCGAGGGAATACTTCCTCAGCCAGAGAGTGGTGAGAACGAGAAGCTCGTTCCCACACTGAGTGATCGAGCCTCATACTGAGGGGAAAACACGAGGGAGAAAGGTGTGGGTTCTATTGCAGCCTGCACACTGTGCTAGAACAAAGCATATAGCCTGGGTGAACAGTTTATTACAGGATTGTAAATGTGGTGTAATTTAAAGGTCTATTCTGTAAAAATTACAAATACAAAATTCACAACACGAACAGTTCCTAACCTGAATCTCTCAACAACTTTTTCCACCATATGTTACCCAGTCCTTTGCAAATTAAGGACCATTCAATCAGCTGGATGGCCTCACTGATGAGGAATTGGGTTTCAGTGTTCAGAGGCAAGGAAAAGCTGCAGCAGAATGGTGTCAAGGAGATACAGAATCGAACCAGAGGATGGTTGCAACATGGGAGGAGGTTGTTCGGTCCATCGAGTCTGTACTGGCATTGTGTGAGAGCATCCCAGCTAGTCCCAGTCTCTGAATGCAGGGTCCCGACCCGAAAATGTCGACCAACCCTCTGCCTCCACAGATGCTGCTCGACCCGCTGAGTTCCTCCAGCAGTTTGGTTTTAGTCCCACTGCCCACCCTCTCCCCATACTCCTCCCATTGGGTAGGAGATACAAAAGCTTGAGAGCACGTACCACCAGACTCAAGGACAGCTTCTATCCCACTGTTATCAGACTCTTGAACGGATCACTCATACGCTAAAAGATGAACTCTTGATCTCCCAATCTACCTCCTTGTGGCCCTTGCACCTTATTGTCTGCCGGCACTGAATTTTCTCTGTAGCTGCAACACTTTATTCTGCATTCTGTTTTTTTTTTCCTTTTCATACTACCTTGATGTAATTATGTATGGAATAATCTGCCTGGCTGGCATGCAAAACAAAACTTTTTCACTGTACCTCAGTACGTGTGACAATAATAAACCAATTACCAACGACCCCTACAAACTCTTTCTTCTCAGATACGCACCCAGCTCCCTTTTGACCACTCCCACGGAATCTCCCTCCACTCCTCCTTGGGGTATGCGTCCCTCACCCTGACCACTCACTGCGGAGACTGGGTCTCCCTTCTCTCACAATGTCTGGTCCACCTTCCTTCTATCCCCCATTTCCCGACCCCTCCACTGATGGGAGCAGCTACTGCCTGCACCCCCCACGACTTTACACAGATCCCCTTGCCACCTCCTCTGATCCTAGGACAATCCCAGTTTCTCCACAGTTCCTCACCCAGGAATCAGTTTCTCTGAAACCTTCCCACCTGTCTCAGCACCACCCTGCACCTCTTATAAAGATTCACCCTGACTTCCTTCCTCTAGTTTTCTCTGCCCCTGAACCCCTGGATTATGCAGCCAGTTTCAATGAACTGTGGCCACAGATCCCTGTCCGGCAAAAGGAGAAGGGGGCAATTCTACAAGGGGCACGTTTATATTTGCCCCTTCTCTGTGTGCCATATCCTTGATACACAGACCTGGTGCATCACCTCCTGCATCCTCCCACTCTGTGACCAGAAGGACCAGGTCCTGGGTGTGAGGTGGTCGCTCCCAGCTGGGGCATCACCCACCTTAGCTCCCTCTTTGCTGCGTGAGAGAGGTCAATACTCATCACTGGCATGGCTCTCCAAGCCCCGGCTCCACCTGGCTGGGAGAGTGATACCACTGATGAGTATTGACCTCTCTTACCTACCGACTGAAATCCAATTAGCCTCTCGTCCCTCTCTCTCCCTCCTTTTCTCATTCCTGTTCAATTGTTCCATTTTTTTTCTCAACCTCTAGATTTTATCGAACGCTAAACTATCCAACAATTATCACACAACCCAAGCCGCAGAAACGAACGCGTTGACTTCAAACGTGCTGTTGGAAATACAGACAATACAAATCACACACATAATATCTTGTAAGCTAGGCGAAATACCAGTCCTCTTGTTAAATTAGTTTCACCCAGAATATTGAGCGGAATCTGGCCAGGAGTGATCTGCAGGAGGTTGGAAGTCGTCTTACCCTGGTCGGACGGTGGGACAATGTCTCCTTTCCTTTGTGTGTGTGTGGTTCTTCTTGCCTTGCCTTGCCTTGCCTTGCCTTCCCCTCCTCGTCTCTCGGGTTGAGACAGAGCAACTGGCTGTGGTAACGCTCCTTCGGCGTCGGAGGATGGACGAGGCTCTCTCTTTCTCTCTCTCTCCCTCCCCCCTGCTACCTAACACAGCGCCTCCAACATTAACAAAGGGGGGGGGGGGGGGAGAAGAACGAACAATCCTCTCCCTCCCGACCAGACCATTTATTCCCCTTTAGGATCTTCACTGAAGGTGTGTGTGGTTTGGATCCACCCACCCCCCGCCCACCGTTAACACGCCCTTCCCCACACTTTCCAACAACTTGGGAAAACGCGGTGTGTCTCACCTCCTTACGGGTGCCCTTCGGCCCGTCCAGTCCCTGTCGGCTCAAGGTTGTTCATCTCTCCCAGTACCATATCCCTGCTCTCTGCCCTTGAGGCATCTGGAAATGTGTGCAGTTCTGGTCACCCCCATTACAGGAAGCATGTGGGGAGGGTGCAGAAGAGGTTCACCAGGATGCTGCCTGGATTAGAAGCTTGGGTTGTTTTCTCTGGAGAGGTGGAGGCAGAGGGGAGATCTGATAGAGGTTTATAACATTATGAGAGGCATAGGCAGTCATAATCTTTTTCCCAGAGTAGAAATGTCAAATACTAGAAGACATGCATTTAGGGTAAGAAGGGGAAAGTTTAAAGGAAATGTGTGGGTCAAGTTTTTACAGAGAGAGTGGTGGGTGCCTGGAACGGGCTGCCAGGGGTGGGGGTGGAGGCAGATACGATAGAGGTGTTTAAGAGGCTGTTAGACAGATACATGTATATGCAGGGCATGGAGGGATGTGGATCATGTGCAGGCAGAAGGGGTTTAGTTTAATTAAGTATCGTGTTCGGCACAGACACTGTAGACTGAAGGGCCTGTTCCTGTGTTGTACTGTTGTGTTCTATGTTCTGTCTCTCTCACTCTTATTCTGTGCTGGGTAATTCCACAGGTACACCACCCTCTGAGGGAAGACATAATCTCAGTACCAAATCTCCTCGTCTGTATCCCAAGGTTGTGACCCCCCCCCCCCCCCAGTTTAACATCCCAGCCAGGAAGAATATCCACCCTACGTCCAGTCTGTTGAGCCTTGTCACTAAACACTCGGCAGGTCAGGCAGCATCTGTGGGGAGAGAAACAGAGTGTACATTCCAGATCATTGAGTAGCCATGAGCTCTGATGAAAGGCCATTGACCTGAAGCATTAACTTGTCACATCGCTGCCTGACCTGCTGAGTGCTTCCAGAATTTTCTGCTTTATTTTGGATTTACACCATTTATTATTTTTCAGGAATAGCTGTGTTACATGGGATGTACAACATAGAATGGACTATTCAGCCCAAACAGTCTGTGCTAGCCCCACTGGGGCCTCGCCCAATGTTTTCACAACTCAGTCTCTCAGCGTGAACCTCTGTTCCCTTCTCTGTGTCCAGCCTCCCCTTCAACACATCGACACCCTCCACCCCCACACCTCCCTGTGGGAGGGAGCTGCACATTCTCACCGCTCTCTGGGGAAAGGAGTTTCTCCAGAATTCCCCGTCGGATTTCTTGATGACTCTCCGACACTGATGGTCTCTGGTTACCCTCTTCCCCACAAGCGGGGACGTTCTCTCTGCATCTGCTCCATCAACACACCTCGGCACTTTACACCCCCCCCCCCCCCCCCCCACTGGTCTCCCCTCAGCCTTTGTCTCCCAGGAGAAAAGAGACCCAAAATTATCACTGAGCCAACAAGAAAGGAAAGTAATGCCTAAAACCTAGTCCACCAAGGAAGGATTAGAGAGACATCTTCAAAGAGCAAAGGCGGTAAAGAAGGATGAGTTGCCTTTCTTAAAGACCTGTAGAATTGTTTTCATCAACATTCCCCACGACGAAGCTGTAAAAATCCTGAAGTCTTCTCACTACCTCATGCCGACAGTAAAGGATGTTGGGGGGTTGCCCCATTCCCGGACTGTGGTGGATGAGACCAACTGGATAAGTGACCTAGAAGTGAATGAGACTGTTGGAATACGGATTGCCAGAGAAGGCATTGGGCAGGCTGTTGCAAAGGCAAGCCCAGAGAAGGGATTGTTATGGGGAATGAAGATATGAGAGAGCCAGTAAACAAAGACTGCATATCTGTCATCACAACAGAAGCAATAAATGTAGCAGAAATGGAGAGAAGCTAAGGGTCCAATGACACAGACAACGTGGTTAGCGTAACGCTATTACAGTGCCAGCAACCCGAGTTCAATTCCCGCTGCTGTCTATAAGGAGTTTGTACGTTCTCTGCGTGGGTTTCCTCTGGGTGCTCCAGTTTCCTCCCACATTCCAAAGACGTACGGGTTAGGAAGTTGTGGGCGTGCTATGTTGGCGCCGGAAGCGTGGCAACACTTGCGGGCTGCCCCCAGAACACTCCACGCAAAAGATGCATCTCACTGTGTGTTTTGATGTACATGTGACTAATAAAGGTATCTTATCTTTATGGACTACACAACTTCAGTGCAGATTCCAATGCGCACACTTTTTGCAGTGTAGAATGCAGAGGCCAAACAAACAAACAAACAAACTGAAAGAGTTTAGATTCTGCCACAAGTTTATTGTGGGTGACTTGGCCCTGGGTCAGAGATAGTCTGGTTCAGTTCCCAGTCCGGAGCCTCGCGCACAAGATCCAGTCTTACTCCCATGTTGTACTGACGGACTGCAGCATTATTGAAGGTGTAGTTTGACTGATACTCTGCCTGCCCCCCTGGGGGGAGGTGGGGGGGGGATGTTGCAGGGAGGACTTCATTTACGGAAACGTGTGGTCTTTCCTTTGATCAGCCTCACCGACCCAGACTGCCTGGGCGCTGGTGTCAGTGGGATCTTGCTGTGTCTATCTGGCTGTTGCATTTCCTGTGTCATTGGCTGGAGGGACCGTTGGAGCACCCAGAGTGGGCATTTGCACAAATACCCATCTGTACTGTCTCATTAGTGCCAGTGGGGGAGATAAGTCCAAAATGGTGATAATCTTCATTAGCTGGGGCCTAGCATTGGGTATCGTGTGTATTGGTATTGGTTTATTATTGTCACTTGTACTGAGGTACAGTGAAAAACTTGTCTTGCACACCGATCGTACAGGTCAATTCATTACACAGTGCAGATACATAGAGTTAGTACAGAGTGCATTGAGGTAGTACAGGTAAAAACAATAACAGCTACAGGGAAGTGCAGTGCAGGTAGACAATAAGGTGCAAGGTCACAAGGTAGATTGTGAGGTCAAGAGTCCATCTCATCATGTAAGGGAACCGTTCAATAGTCTTATCACAGTGGGATAGTAGCTGTCCTTGAGCCTGTGTGTGTGGACAGCTCATCTCCAATAGGGTCAGAGAGAATTGTAGACCACAGAAACAGGCCCTTTGGCCCATCAACTCTATGCTGACCATCAACCACCCATTTACACCAATCCTACATCAATCCTATTTGAATCTCTCCACATCCCATCCACTCCCCCCAAGATTCTACCCCTCACCCATACACTGGGGGCAATTTATAGTGGCCAATTATCCTCCCAGATTGATACCTCTGCATTAAACTCCAGAGTGTTGTGAATGCAGTCCAGTGTATCAGGTAAACCAACTTTCCCTCCATGGACTCCTTCTACGCCAACCAGCTTGTATATTTCTCACTCCCTTTAAACTCACCTGGTTCACTGGGAAATTCATTATTCTACTCTGTAACACATAAAGAAAGTGAATTGAAAATGTGTTTGGGGATTAAAACAAAAGAGCTGGTCATTGACTTCAGGACTGGGGGGGGGGGGGAAGACAGACAGGCCGAGTGAGTGGGTGACACTTGGTAGATGGGGACCAGTGGGGAAATGAACAAGGTTCTTTACCTTAGTGGAAAAAAGACCAGGAATGCTGAGCAATCTTTTCCAAACACCAAGAGTCAGAGTCAGTGAGATGCAGCACCAAAACAGGCCCTTCAGCCCATCGAGTCCACATACTGACCCATCAACCACCCATTTATACTAATTTTGCAATAATTCCACATTCCCATCAACTCCCCCCAGATTCTACCCCTCACCCACACACTAGGGACAATTTACAGAGGACCATTAACCCACCGACCCTGCACATCTTTGGGATGAGGGACGAAACCGTTAGCACCCGGGGGAACCCACACGGTCACAGGAAGAATGTGCAAACTCCACACAGTGCTGGAGGTCGGGATCGAACCCAGGTCTCTGGCACTGTGAGGCAGCGGATCTACCCGCTGCGCCACTGAGCCGCCCTATGGGAATAGTTGAAACTCCTTGGGCACAAGTCATTGAATGCCGATAAACAGGGTTTACAGCATTTAGAAGCCAAATGGTACATTGGTTTTTATTGTAGAGGTTTGGAGTCCAGGACCAAAGATGACTTACTGCAGATGTCTTGGTGAAATACCCCACATCTGGAGTATTTCTCACTTAATTGGTAATTGGTTTATTACCGTCACATGTACCGAGATACAGTGATAAACTTTGTTTTGCATGCCATCCATACAGATCATTTCAAAACATCGGTACATCGAGGTAGTATAAGGGAAAAGCAAAAGATGCATTTCACTGTGTGTTTGGTATTGGTATTGGTTTATTATTGTCACTTGTACTAAGGTACAGTGAAAAACTTGTCTTACAAACCGATCGTACAGGTCAATTCATTACACAGTGCAGTTACATTGAGTTAGTACAAAGTGCATTGATGAGTACAAAGTGCATTGATGTACATGTTTCGATGTACATGTGACAGTTAAAGATATCTTGTCTTATAACATGGTGTTATAGTTACAGAAAAAGTGCAGCGCAGGTAGACAATAAGGTGCAAGGGCCACGATGAGGTAGATTGCGAGATGAAGAGTTCATCTTTATCGTACAAGAGGTCCGTTCAAGAGTCTTGTAATGGTAGTATAGAGGCTGTCCTTGAGCCTGGTGGTACATGTTCCATCTTTTCTATCTTTTATAAGGGGGAGGGAGGAGACAACAGGAGAGAAAAGAGACTGACATGGGGAAAGATTGGGAGCAGGTTCCAGAGGACCATAAACGCCAGCACAGACTTGTTGGGTTGAATGGCCTCGTTCTGCGCTGTGCTTCGCAATATAAAGACTGGCAGGGTTTGATCCCTCCCCTGCAAGTGACAATTGATGCAGGCTCAAATGTTAATATTAAGTCTGAGGTTGCAGGTTTTGTTATCCGCAATATTAAAGGTGGGTTTTGGAATCAGCAGATGGGTTGGCTCCAAACCAAACTCGAGGCCAGGTATCGTTCTGGTGAGCCTGGTGGTACGAGTTTTCAAGCTTTTGTATCTTCTGGCCAATGGGAGTGAGGAGGAGAGAGAATGATGGGGTGGGAGGGGTCCTTGATTGTACTGGCTGCTTTACCGAGGCAGTGGGAAGTGTAGACAGAGCCCACAGAGGGGAGGCTGGTTTCCGTGATGTGCTGAGCTGTGTCCACAGTTGTCTGCAGTTTCTTGAGATCTTGGGCAGAGCAGTTTCCATACCAAGCCGTGATGTATCCGGATAGGATTTAAAGAAGGTGCAGCAGGGATCACCAGACTGGTTCCATGGATATTGGCTTTATCCCACGAGGAGGGATTGAGCAGACTGGGTCTGTATTCTCCGGAGCTGAGAAGATGGGGAGGTGATCTCATTGAGGATCTTCTCCCAGGGCTGGACACACTGGATGCAGAGAGTGCGCTTCCCCTGGCCAAGGCATCTAGGACCAAGGCTCACCATCTCCGAGCGAGGAGAGGTGGCCATTTAGGACTGAGATGAGGAGAGGCTTCTTCACTCAGAGGGTGGTGGAGTTCAGACCTGTGGACTTCTCCTCAGACCTGTAGAGTTCTCTACTCTACTGTCACTGGGTTCATTCAGGGCCCAGATGGTTAGATTTCAGGATATTAGGGGAATCGAGGGATATGGGGATAGGGCAGGGAAGTGAGGGAGAAGATCAGCCATGATTTTGTGGAGTGGTGCAGCCGGCTTGAGGGGCTGAATGGCCTATCCCTGCTGTAACATCTGGTTTTCATGTGAGTTCCCGTGTCTGACACGTCAGGTCTAGTCGGGGAACCAGCCACGTGTTGCCTTCTGTGCACCGCAGTCATGGGACTGAGCGCGAGAAGCCGAGCTCGATGTGGATTCATAAAACATAGAACAGTACAGCACAATACAGGCCCTTCAGCCCACAATGTTGTGCTGACCTTTAAACCTCACCTAAGACTATCTAACACCTTCCCCCCACATATCCCTCTATTTTAAATTCTTCCATATGCTTATCCAGCAATCTCTTGCATTTGACCAATGTACCTGCCTCCACCACCGCCCCAGGCAGCGCATTCCACGCCCCAACCACCTTCCTCTGATATCTCCCTTGAACTTCCCACCCGTTACTTTAAAGCCATGCCCTCTTGTATTGAGCATTGGTGCCCTGGCAAAGAGGCGCTGGCTGTCCACTCTATCTATTCCTCTTAATATTTTGTACACCTCTATCATGTCTCCTCTCATCCTCCTTCTCTCCAAAGAATAAAACCCTAGCTCCCTTAGTCTCTCCAATCTAGATTCGATTGGTACTTTCAACATATCGACAGTAATATTGGCAAACCTGCTCACAGGACGTATATAGAGCACACAGCGACTCTGTCAGCTGTTAAAGTAAGAACAGCATCCCTCCCCAACGGTACTGCGCCTCTCCTCCAGCTCACAGACCGAAAGCCCAACATCGCTGCTAATTCTCTCGGAGCCTTTAACACGAACCATCAGAGAAACTGGGTCTCATGCTGGGTGTGGGGCAGGTGTACCTGGTAGACTGGTGGGTGCCCTGCGTTGTACCTGGTAGACTGGTGGGTGCCC
The DNA here is from genome assembly GCF_009764475.1 of Pristis pectinata. Lineage (NCBI taxonomy): Eukaryota > Metazoa > Chordata > Chondrichthyes > Rhinopristiformes > Pristidae > Pristis > Pristis pectinata. Next base: position 3,732,227 of record NC_067416.1, on the reverse strand, counting down.
TGCGTTGTACCTGGTAGACCAGTGGGTGCCCTGCGCTGAGGCTGTTGAACTCACACCCTTTGGAATAGCATTGGATCACATAGAATACAGAACAATACAGCACAGGAACAGGCCCTTCGGCCCACAATGTCTGTGTTGAACACGATGCCAATCTAACTAATCCCATCTCCCTTCACATGGTCCCTATCCCTCCAATCCTCTGAAACGACATGATCGAATCTGCCTCCACCACCTCCACAGGCACCCCCCACTCTCTGTGTGTAAACAAAAATTGCCTTGTAAATCTCCTTTAAACTTTCCCCCTCTCACCTTAAACCTATGCCCCCCACAGTATTTGACATTCCCACCCTGGAGAAAAAAAGGCTCTGACTCTCGACCCCATCTCTGCCTCTCATAATTTTATAAACTTCTCTCAGGATCCTCCCTGTACAGACGAAATATCACCCCCAACGCATGCTGTCCTCGGGACGGCTGCGGTGGGGAGGAGATGCTCACCCACCTCTTTGCAGACTGTGGATTTGCAAATAGGGTGTGGAGACGGATGCGAGGGTCCGTGTCCTGGTTCATCCCCAGCAGCTGCGTGACAGAGGACTCTCTGATCTCCGGGCTGTTCCCGGGGACACACACCGAGACAGACATCAAGTGCTGCTGGAGGATCATCAATTCGGTGAAGGACTCTCTTTGATCTGCCCAAAACTTGTTGGTCTTCCAGCACAGTGAGATGTCTGTAAAGAAATGCTGCCGAATGGCACATTCCAGGCTGCAGGAGTCCGTGCTGAGGGACATACTGAAGCTTGGGGCAGCCAATGCAAAGGCTCTGTGGGGAAGGTCCACGGTCTGGGCTCCTTCCGCTACTGCACGTGGAGGGGCTGAATCGGGTGGGGAAGACCCTCGAGCAATGAAAGGGGCATCACCTCAGGGGGCCACATGAGTGGCAATGGTGCTATGGTTTAAAAAGATAAGTTAACACTACTGAATGTAATGACCATGAATGTAGAAGTTTTGCACTGTGTTTGTTCTTTTGTATATATTCTTTATTATGAATAAAGTTTATTTTTGAAATTTAAAAACATTACAAACCTCGATCGGGTCTCCTCTCAGCCTCCGTTGCTCCAGAGAAAACAACCCAAGTCTGTGGAACCTCTCCTTATAGCTCGTACCCTCTGATTGTCTGATCACATTAAATCCTCAAACTTCAGAACAATTGAAAAACTAAAAGCTACAAATGCATTTCTGATTTCTGACATACGCAGTTTTCTCAATATACTGCTTACGTTTGTTTCAGTGAGGACGTCAGACCCGAAACGTTAACCCTGTTTCTCTCTCCACAGACGCTGCCTGACCCTCTGAGTGTTTCCAGCAATCTCTGCTTTTGGTTTAAACCAGTCTTGTTTTGTCCATTTCAGGGGTATCATTGGGCAGGCCTTCATTTCGTAGAAACAGAGAGTCAGAGAGTCGTAGAGCAATACAGCACGGATACAGGCCCTTCGGCCCAACCAGTCCATGCCGACCACGGTCCCACCCAGCTAGTCCCAATTCGGCCCATATCCCTCCAAGCCCCGCCCCTCCATGTATCTATCCAAGTGCTTCTTAAATACTGTTGTACCTGCCTCACCCACTTCCTCTGGCAGCTCGTTCCATATACTCACCACCCTCTGTGTGAAAAAGTTACCCCTCAGGTCCCTTTTAAATCTTTCCCCTCTCATCCTAAACCTATGCCCCCTAGGTTTGGACTCCCCTGCCCTGGGGAAAAGACTGTTAACCATCCGCTTTATTGATGCCTCTCATAATTTTAAATTTCTATAAGGTCGCCCCTCATTCTCCTATGTTCCAAGGAATAAAGACCCAGCCTGGCCAACCTCTTCCTGTAACTCAGGCCCTCGAGTCCTGGCAACATCCTCGTAAATCCTCTCTGCACCCTTCTCAGTTTAACCACATCTTTCCTATAACAGAGCGACCAAAACTGTACACAGTGCTCCAAGTGCGGCCTCACCAACGACCTAGCGACATGAATGCACAGAACATTTACATCTGAGAGGGAGGCCATTCAGCCCAACTTGTCTGTGCTGGTCAGAAAAGATGTACCCAGCCCTACCCCACCTTCCCCACACTGGGTCTGTAGCCCTGCAGCTCACGGCTCTTCACAGCCAGAACTGTTTAACTGCGGCGAGGGTCTCTGCCTCTCCCTCACCTTTCAGACACCCCCACTTCTCACTGGGTGCAAGGTTGCTCCCTCTAATCCTTCTGTCGATCACTCCCTTCACCCACCGGCTGAGGAGGAGCAATGGCACACTCCCACACTGGCTGCCCTGGCGATGGAGGTTGGGGGGGTGGGGAGGCGTTGGCTCACTCGTGGGACGATTCGAGGAGGAGCCCAGTCCTGTCGCGAGTTCAGGTCGGATGCACTCGGACTCCTGAGTTGAGGACCAGCAGCCGAGCGGGCACACCGCGGTTATCGCCGCGTCCGTCTCTCACCTCTGAGGAGGAAGGTCATGGGTTCAAGAGGTGTAGAAAATAAAATCATGAGGGACATAGATAGGGTGAGCGCACACAGTCTGTCTCCCAGGGTTGGGGAATCGAGAACTAGACGGCGTAGGTTTAAGGTGAGAGGGGAGAGATTTAATAAGGACCTGAGGGGCAACTTTTTCACCCAGAGGATGGTCTATACATGGAATGAGCTGCCATAGGAAGTGGTTTAAATAACATTTAAAAGGCACTTGGACAGGTACATGGATAGGAAAGGTTTTGAGGGATATGGGCCAAACATGGGCAAATGGGACTAGCTTAGATGGGAATCTTGGTTGGCATGGACCAGTTGGGCCAAAGGCACTCTATGACTTTAGGTTGCCCTCCATGCTCCATGACCCTATGGCACTTGAGGCCAAATCTTAGACTGGTTACAGCACAGAAAGAGGCCATTCAGCCCATCATTTCCACCCTGACTCACTACCGGACAATCTCACCCATTGCACCTCACCTGCCTCCGTCCGACCCTTGCAAATTTTCCTTGTTTGTAACATTCCAATACTCCGTCATCCTTGGACTTTGGTGGTGTTGGATTCACGGGTACCCCGGGCTATTGGATGTTATTCCCATTAATACCCAAACTCACTTTTATTTCATTTTCTTTACGTCACACAGCAGAATGATAAATTTCCCAGTGAATTCGGAGGGCTTGAAGGGAGCGGGGAATATACTAGCAGTCTGGAGCCTGACTCCAGCCACAACCAGCCTCCCCTCCATGGACTCTGTCTACACTTCCAGCTACTTCGGTAAAGCAGCCAACATAATCAAAGACCCCACCCACCCCGGACTTTCTCTCTTCTCCCTCCTCCCATTGGGCAGAAGATACAAAATCCTGAAAGCGTGTACCACTAGGCTCAAGGACAGCTTCTATCCCGCTGTTATAAGACTATTGAACAGTTCCCTAGTACAATAAGATGGACTCTGGACCTCACAATCTCCCTCGTCATGACCTTGCACCTTTTGTCTGCCTGCACTGCACTTTCTCTGTAACTGTAACACTTTATTCTGCATTCTGTTATTGTTTTCCCTTGTACGACCTCAATGCACTGATGTGATGAAACGATCTGTATGGGTGGCATGCAAATCAAAGTTTTTCACTGTACCTTGGTACACGTGACAATAATAAACCAATTTAATTTACCAAATCTTCCCAACATTTCCGGCTCCTGATATTCTGGACCCCAACACTGACTCCAGCTGTCAACCCACCCCCACTCTGGTCCCCACTCCTGGCTCCTCTCCAGACTAATGAGTGAGCCAGATGTTAAAACGTCAGGATTTCCAAATAATCAGATGCCGGATATCAGAGCTTTACTGCCTGTATCCCGTTCCCTCTTGAACATGGCTCCACCACATCTGAAGGCAGCACCTTCCTTAAGTTGGACGGGACTTTATTATCAAGGTCCTGTCCACTCCCGCAGGAGGCTGTAAAAGATCTCTGTGTAATTCTGAAGAAGATTAGGAGGTCAGTGTCTGTGTTTATCCCACAGCCCTTGAAACAATTATCTCATTGCTGTTCCTGGGACAAAAAACAGAACGTTGGAAAAACTCAGTAGGTCAAGCAGCATTTTGTGGAGGCAAAAGGTGTGGTCAATGCATCCGGTGCAGACCCTGCATCTGTCCGAGAGGGAAGGGAAAAGATCGCCGGTAAATCGTAGCAAATAGGTGTCAGTTAGAGGCTGGAAGGTGATTGTTTTTGCTGTTTCTGGGAGCTTGCTGTGCACAATTTCACTGCCGGGTTCCTTGCAACATCAATTGCACTTCAGAAGTACGTTTTAGGCTGTGAAGCACTTTAGGGTGATGAAAGGTTGTGAAAGGCGCTATGGGAATGCAGCTTCTCAACAGGTCACCATCAAATGTTGGTGCTCTGCTGCCATCTGCTGGGGGTGAACCATGGCACTCGGAATAATTTCTCACCCCATGGACTTGCAGCTTAAGGGTGGGACTCTCCTTTCTGATGAATGTTTACTGATCATAGGGGTAGGTTATGCAGAAAACCAGCCCACTGTTTGCATGTGCACTGCACAGTGTCTTCCAACTCCATAATACTGGCGATTTGTGTAGAAGTAAAAGTGAAGGCAGCATCTTCAACTGTTTCCCTTGAAGTTCTGTTCCGTACACCGCTGGATCATCTCCCATTACCCCACATAAAACAGCTGTACTTAGAGACTAACTCCCTGCTCCTTGGTACTTAGTTTTGCTTTATTGAAAAAATTAAATACTTGATTTCATGGCAAAGAATGCTCCACAGAAAAATATGTAAATACATGTTTTGAGAGAAAGCAAGTATCCAGAGGCGAGAGTTTATTTGCAAGTTGTAACACTTACAGTTTACATGCTGAGTTGCTATGCTTATGTTTCAGTCTGTGAAACTGCTACACTCAATTCTCGATTATCTAGGGAAAACGGTAAATTGGTTTCTTATTTTCACATTTTACGGTGAAAAACTTTTGCATGCTGCCCATACAGATCATTTCATCACAACAGTGCATCGAGGTAGTACAAGGGAAAACAATAACAGGATGCAGAATAAATTGTTACAGTTACAGAGAAAATGCAGGAGTGTTGGGTTTGCCCAGTGAGGACAGAGTGAGTACACTAGAATAAACTCTGTATTCTCCAGCGTTTAGACAAATGAGAGGTGATCTGATTGAAATGTACAGAATTCTAACAGAGATCAACAAATGGATGCAGAGGGGGCACTTCCCATGGCTGGGGAGTGTAGAACCGGGGTCACAGCCTTGGAATAAGGGGTTGTCAAAGTCAAAACTCAAAGTCGAGTTTATTGTCATCTGCACAAGTCCATGTTTGCACAGGTGCAATGAAAAACTTACTTGCAGCAGCAGCACAGGCACAGAGCATTAGAGACACAACATTCACAAGGAAATCACAAAATGAACATAACTTATACAAGAAAGAACATAAGTAGAACAAAAGAATTCCATTGTAGTGCAATGTGGTCAAAGTGGTCACAGTGTTGCTACACTGAGTTAGTGATTAGGGTTGTGCCGGTTGGTTCAAGAACCGAATGGTTGAAGGGAAGTAGCCGTTCCTGAACCTGGTGGTGTGGGACTTCAGGCTTCTTTACCTCCTGCCCAATGGTAGCTGTGAGAAGATGGCACGGCCCAGATGGTGGGGGTCTTTGATGATGGATGTTGCCTTCTTGAGGCAGCACCTCCTGTAGATACTCCCGATGGTGGGGAGGGATGTGCCTGTGATGTATTGGGCTGAGTCCATTACTCTCTGCAGCTTCTTACGTTCCTGCGCATTCGAATTGCCGTCCCAGACCCTGATGCAACAAGTCAGGATACATCAACAGTGCATCTGTAGAAGTTTGTTCGAGTGTTCGGTCATTAGGACTGAGATGAGGAGAAATTTCTCACTCGGAGAGCGTTGAATCTTTGGAATTCTTGCCCTGGATGGCTATGGAGACTTGGTCATTGTTCATTTGGAAAAGAGATTGAGAGGTTTCTGATTGTTGAGGGAACGGATTGATACGGGGATACTGCGGGGAAGTGGTGCTGAGGAGAAAATTGGCCCTGGTCTTGATGAATGGTGGGGTAGGCTTGAGGGGCCGAGTGGCCTCCTCCTGCTTCAGTCTCTTCTGTTCTCATGTTCCTAACTCATGACAAGGCTTTCAGTGAGTCATAGAGAGAAGCAGCGCGGAAACAGGCCCTTCGGCCCATCGCCCGTGCCAACCATCAACCACACATTCACACCAATCCCATTTTATTCTCCCCACATTCCCGTCAACTCCCCCCAGATTCTACCCCTCACGCACACACTGGGGGCAATTTATAATGGCCAGCTAACCCACTGACCCGCATGTGTTTGGGATGTGGGAGGAAACAAGAGCATCCAGGGGAGAATGTGCACCTCTACTTCCTCAGGACGCTAAAGAAATTCGGCATGTCCCCATCGATCCTCACCATAGAAAGCGTCCTATCCAGATGCATCATGGCTTGGTACGGCAACTGCTCTGTCCAGGACCAGAAGAAACTGCAGAGAGTTGTGGACACAGCCCAGCGCATCACGGAAACCAGCCTCCCCTCCATGGACTCTGTCTACACTTCTCGCTGCCTCGGTAAAGCAGCCAACATAATCAAAGACCCCATCCACTTGCCACTTCTCAGCCCACGTCCCTGAACGTTGTCTGGATCTTGCTGCACGCAGGTACAGGCTGCTTCGTTCCCTGAGGAGTTGTGAATGGAACCGAACTTGGTGCAATCATCAGCGAACATCCCCACCTCTGACCCTGCAATGGAAGGACGGTCATCGATGGTTGGACTGAGGACACTACCCTGAGGAAATCCTGCAGTGATCTCCTAAGATTAGGCTGATTGACCCCCAACAACCACATTCGTCTTCCTTTGTGCAAGGTTTGACTCCAACCACTGGAGTGTTGCCCCCTTGACTATTGACTTCAGGTTTCACACTCGGTCGAGCACTGCCTCGAGTTCAAGAGCCATCACTCTCACCTCCCCTCTGGAATTCAACTCTTTAGTCCGTGGTTGGACCAAGGCAGTGATGAGGTCTGTGGCAGAGCGATGCTGGCAATACCCACACTGGGTGTCGGTGAGCAGGTCACTGATGAGTGAGTGCCTCTTGGTAACACTGTCACCCACACCTTCTGTCACTGTACTTGTGATTGAGAGTATACTGATTGACGGGGGTTATTACCAGGGTTAGAATTGTCCTGCTTTTTGTGAATAGGACAACCTGGGTAACTTTCCACAGTATCAGGTAGACACCAGTGTTGTAACTGTACTGGAACACCTTGGCCAGAGGCACAGTCAGACCTGGGACAATTGCTTCCCTGGCAAGCCATCATCAGCTGAGAAATCTCCTTGAGACACGTTGCATGAACAACAAACGAAGTTCTGTGCCACAGGTTTGACACCATTTGAGTGTGTGCTTTAATTTGTTCTGCATTAACTGTGTTTTGGCATTGTCTGTGGAGACACACTCTTCCAATTTTGACTTTAGGAAGGGGGGCGGTGCACATGCTTCTGTCTACATCAATGCTGCTAAGGTTGAGAGAGTTGAGAGCTTCCAAGTTCCTAGGAGTGAACATCACCAATAGCCTATCCTGGTCCAACCACGTAGACACCACAGTCGAGAAAGCTCGCTAGGGTCTCTACTTCCTCAGGAGGCTGAAGGAATTTGGAATGTTCCCTTTGACACTCACCAACTTTTATCAATGCACCATAGAAACTGCTCTGCCCGGGACCACAAGAAACTGCAGAGAGTTGTGGACACAGCTCAGCACATCACGGAAACCAGCCCCCCTTCCATGGACTCTGTCTACACTTCTCACTGCCTCGGTAAAGCAGCCAGCATTATCAAAGCCCCCACCCACCCCGGACGTACTCTCTTCTCCCGCCTCCCATCAGGCAGAAGATACAAAAGCCTGAAAGCACGTACCACTGGCAGGTACATCAGAGCCAAGACTGTTCGCGATACTCCAGGTGCCATCTCTTTCAAGGCCCTGTACAATTGAACCAAGATTTCCTTACCCGTGTATTCAAATCTTGTAATAAAGGCTAACATACCATTTGCCTTCCTGTTCCTGCGTTGCCCCTGTATGTTAGCTTTCAGTGACTTGTCCAAACTCAGCCCGAGAACAAAGCTCTTTGCAGTTGCCTTTACACCGATTCCCATGTGTTCACTGTGGACTTCAACCTTTCCTCCCCAAGTTACCGCTCTCTGAGGCCACTCAGGACACCTCTGCTCACCTGCTCCATCGGCATTGGTATCGGTTTATTATTGTCACTTGTACCGACGTACAGTGAAAAACTTGTCTTGCATACCGTTCATACAGATCAATTCATTACACAGTGCATTGAGGCAGTACGGGGTAAAACAATAACAGAATACAGAATAAAGTATCACAGCTACAGGGAAAGGCAGTGCAGATAGACAATATGTTGCAAGGTCATAACAAGGTAGATCCATCTCATCGTTCAATCGTCTTATCACAGTGGGGTAGAAGCTTTCCTTGGGCCTTGTGGTACGTGCCCTCAGGCTCTGGTATCTTCCCCTGTTCCTGTATCTTCCTGAGAAGAGAGGATGACCCGGGTGGGTGGGGTCTTTGATTATGCTGGCTGCTTCACTAAGGCAGTGAGAGGTATAGACAGAGTCCAGGGAGGGGAGGCTGGTTTCCGTGATGTGCTGAGCTGTGTCCACAACTCTCTGCAGTTTCTTGTGGTCCCGGGCACAGCAGTTCCCATACCAAGCCATGATGCATCCAGATAGGATGCTTTCTATAGTGCATCGATAAAAGTTGGTAAGAGTCAAGGGGGTGGCAAATTTCTTTAGCCTCCTGAGGAAGTAAAGGTGCTGGTGAGCTTTCTTGGCCGTGGCATCGACGTGGTTGGACCAGGACAGGCTACTGGTGATATTCATTCCTAGGAACTTGAAGCTCTCAACCCTCTTGACCTCAGCAACGTTGATGTAGACAGGAGCATGTGCACCGTCCCCTTTCCTGAAGTCAATAACCATTGTGGAACAGTTTCAGTTTCTCGTCCCTCTGCTGGTCAGATCCTTACAATGTCTGTTCATGGATGGTCCTCAACATTGGGTCTTACCTGTGATTTCCAACACAGTTACTGGAACCTCCTTGTTGACTACATTTAAAACGTTGATCTAACTTTGAGCTGCAGCACGTGGTCCAAGGCTTTGGCAATGGTGTACTGCTTGGAGTTCTGGCACTCGATTCTACAGATGTGTTGCAATAATAGGATTATCCATCTTAGTATTCTTGATGCCACATGTAGGTATCACTAACCTCAAGCAGTAGCTTATGATCTGTGGCTGAGGTAAAGTGAGTGTTATTTTAAACACACCAGATAAGCTCTGGTACGTTACTTGTAAAGCAGTGGAGCTTTGAGACAAGCCTCTTCTCATAGGTCCTCACTTGTTATCATTTTGAGGGTTTTTTTTAAATTGTAAACTGTTTTAAATACAGTGTTATAAATGCAAATTGTTCTAACTAAATTGTTACAACTGCAAACTTGTTTTAAATCTAAATTGTTGTAGTTGCAAAGTACCATTACTGCAAATTGTGGAACTAATTATGTTGTTGGAAGTGCAAATTATTTGAAATGGAAATCGTTACACTCACAAGCTGTTACAATTGAATTCAGCCCCAACTTTATCAGCCGCCCTTGGTTGGATCCTTTGCTCATTGTTTTCTGTTGTAGTCTTTCGTTGTGATATTTCCTCAAACACTTCAGTGTGCTAGATGGAGGTCATCAAGGGGTAAAGGATGAGTTTACATTGTAGATAAATGGTTTTATAGTCAAATGGGATAAATAATTTTATTCGCATCCATAAAGGAGAGGCAGCAATGAAATTGTTGTGTGAGCTCCGATAAAAGTCTGGATTATCAGGCAATTAATAATTTGCTACTTAGTCACCTTGAACAACAGCGAGGGTTGTCTGATGGAGCACTTCACTATTATTGAACAGGAGTGGGAATCTCTGGACACATTGGTTTATTAATGTTAATGGCAGACAGATGAAGGAGAGTAGTCACCATAAACTTGGCTTTATCTCCTCGCAGTGAGTGCCAGCAATGGGGAACACAATCCTGAATCATTTGTATGGAAGGACCTATTAATTTGGTGTGGGGAAGAGGTTGGGACTGCGGGTTAGAACATAGAACAGTACAGCACATAACAGGCCCTTCGGCCCACAATGTTGTGCCGACATAGCTATTCCCTCCTACCTACAGAATGACAGCGCCAGCAACCTGGGTTCAATTCCGGCTGCTGTCTGTAAGGAGTTTGTACGTTCTCCTTGTGTCTGCGTGGGTTTCATCCGGGTGCTCCGGTTTCCTCCCGCATTCCAAAGACGTACGGGTTAGGAAGTTGTGGGCGTGCTATGTTGGCGCTGGAAGTGTGGCGACACTTGCGGGCTGCCCCCAGAACACTCTACGCAAAAGATGCATTTCACTGTGTGTTTTGATGTACATGTGACTAATAAAGATATCTTATCTTATCTATTTTCCTCTCATTCATGTGCCCATCCAAGCCCCTCTTAAAATCCCCCAATGAACTTGCCTCAACCACCCTATCAGGCAATGCATCCCAGGCATCCACCACTCAGTAAAAAAAATACCCCTCACGTCTGTTCTGAACCTACCCCATCTCACCTTAAATGCATGCCCTCTGGTATTGGATTTCTCAACAATGGGAAAAAGATATTGCTTGTCCACTCTATCTATGCCCCTCATAATTTTATACACTTCCAACAGATCATCCCTCAGCCTCCACCGCTCCAGAGAAAAGAGCCCAAGTTTGTCCAGCCTCTCCTGATAGCACATGCCCTCTAATCCAGGCAGCATCCTAGTAAACCTCCTCTGCACCCTCTCTAAAGCCTCCACATCCTTCCTATAGTGAGGTGACCAGAATTACATGCAATACTCTAAATGCGGCCTAACCAGAGTTCTATAGAGATGCATCATAACTTCTTGACTCCTATACTCAATACTGCCATTAATAAATTCAACCATTCCATAAGCCTTCTTAACCACCCTATCTACCTGTGTAGCCACTTTCAATGAGTCATGGACTTGCACCCCAAGATCTTTCTGCTCTTCAACACTGTTAAGGGTCCTGCCCTTAAGAGTGTACTGCCTCTTGACATTAGTCCTACCAAGGTACAACACCTCTCATTTATCCGGGTTAAACTCCATCTGCCATTTCTCTGCCCACATCTGCAGCTGATCTATATCACCCTGTATCCATTGCCAATCTTCTACACTATTCACAACTCCACCAACCTTGGTATCGTCTGCAAACTTACTAACCCACCCATCAACATACCCATCCAGGTCATTTATGTACATCACAAACAGCAGAGGTACAAGTACAGATCCCTGCGGAACACCACTACTCACAGGCCTCCAGCCCAAATAAGTCCCTTCAACCACCACCCTCTTGTCTTCTATGGGCAAGCCAGTTCTGGATCCACACAGCCAATTCTCCACTGACCCCATGCATCTAAACTTTCTTGATTAATCGATTATGTGGGACCTTGTCAAATGCCTGACTGAAGTCCATATAGATGAGATCCACAGCTCTACCTTCATCAATCACCCTGTCAAAAAACTCAACCAGGTTAGTGAGAGACAACTTACCCTACACAAAGCCATGCTGGGTTTCCCTGATCAAGCCATTGGATTCTTGATGCCTGTATATCCTATCTCTAAGTATTTGCTCCAGCAATTTCCCTGCAACTGATGTGAGACTCACCGGATTTTCCCTTGTTCCTTTCTTAAATAGAGGAACAACATTAGCCACTCGCCAGTCATCCGGGACCTCACCTGTGGTCAAAGAGGATACAAAGATACTGGTCAAGGCCCTGGCAATTTCCTCTCTCATCTCCCTCAGTAACCTGGGGTATATCCCATCAGGCCTCCGGGACTTATCCACCTTAATACTGTTTAGGAGACCAAACACTACCTCCTCCTTGACCTCTAAATGCCCTGACATGTTTCCACCCTCAGTTCCAAATTCTGCATCCTGCATGTCCCTTTCCTGGGTAAATACTGAAGAGAAATACTCATTCAGAACCTCACCCACATCCTCTGCATCCAAACATAATTCCCTTCTTTATCCTTAAGTGGTCCTACCCTTTCCCTCGTTATCCTCTTATTCCTGACGTAGGTATAGAATGGATTCTCCTTAATCCTACTTGCTAAGGACTTTTCATGGCCCCTCCTGGCTTTCCTAGTTCCTTACTTGAGTTCACTTCTAGCTTCTCTATAGTCCTCACGTGCTCTGATCCTATCTTCCGAAGTTCTACATACTTGTCCTTTTTCTTGTAATTGTATCTTTGTAACTTTGGCAGGCTAAGTGCACTGGATGTGATTTGCTGCTCATTAATGCCACACCTAACTTTCTTTCCCATGGGAAGGGAGAAGACGGGCAGGTAATTTGATCGAAATGGGCCGCTGATAATTAACTATATACTGGCCAGTTTTCTACGCTTTCTCCCTGGTTCTTTCCCTCTTTCGGTCCCAGCCTAGCGAGGAAGGAAATGCAATAAATTCTACTGCTGCAGATCTAATAATGGCAGCCTAACCTTCCCATAATGCAAGACAGCTGAGAAAGCGCCCTATCAGCACGTGACTGGCACTGTGCCCGAGGGGAGTGGGCGGGGTCAGTCGGAGATTGACAGTGGCTAAGAGGGCTGGTGGGGGGGGGGGGGAATCCTCTGGTGAATACTGCTCCACTGGGTCCTTGTGCCCTCTGATAACAATTGTGGAAGAAATCTTGGTCCAAACAATGGAGATATACTTGTCATGTTGGTTTGGTCTAACTATCCTGGGATCATTGTTTATCCCTCAGCTAACATCACTAAAACAGATTTGTCTGGTCATTATCAAAGTGCTCTTTGGTGCAATGATGTTAATGGGTTGAACTTCTCCAGGGGTCAGCTAGAAAACAGAGAGTCAGGATAAACGGGTCATTTTCAATGTGGTGATCAGTAACTAGTGGGTGCCTCAGGGATCAGTGCTGGGTTTAACTATTTGCAATCTATGTTGATGGCACTGAGTATAGAAGTCGGGATGTTATGTTGCAGTTGTAGAAGATATTGGTGAGGATATTTAGAATATTATCTTCAGCTGGAGAAGATATTTAGGATATTCTGTTTGGTTTTGGTCACCCCGCTATGGGAAAGATGCCATTAAGCTGGAAAGAGTGCAGAGGAGATTTACGAGGATGTTACCAAGACTCGAGGGGCTGAGTTATGCAGAGAGGTTGAGCAAATTGAGACTTTATTCATTGGAGCGTAGGAGAATGAGGGGTGATCTTGTAGAGGTGTATAAAATCATGAGGGAAACCCACGCATCACAGGGAGAACGTGCAAACTCCACACAGACAGCGACAGAGGTCGGGATTGAACTCAGGTCTCTGGAACTGTGGGGCAGCAGGTCTGCCCACTATGTTTAGAGGAGCACGGTGCCACCCCCTCCCTTGCCAGGCTGCCACAGCGGTGGATTGGATCAGGCCTGGGGCTTGCCTCTGGCTGCAGCAGTGTTCTTTTTCCAAGGGGACGCAGATCAAATATTTTTGTACAAGCCTTTCTGCTCAACCAACCCTCTAATTGCCGGAAGCGACAAACCCTGCCATGGATGGGGAAGAAGCGGGAGCTCTGGCAGTGCCACTCTTGCCTCAGAGGTGGGATTTGTCACCTTCAGTTATTGTTGTTTCAAATGTAAGTTATTATTGCTCTAAAATGGACGTTATTACAAATGCAGTAGGTCATTAATACTAATTACAAGTGCAAGTTGTTACTTGTGGTTGTGAGCTGGCACGGTAGTGTAGCGGTTAGCGTAACGCTTTACAGTGCCAGCGACCCGGGTTCAATTCCGGCCGCTGTCTGTAAGGAGTTTTTACGTTCTCCCCGTGTCTGCGTGGGTTTCCTCCGGGTGCTCCGGTTTCCTCCCACATTCCAAAGACGTACGGGTTAGGAAGTTGTGGGTGTGCTATGTTGGCGCCGGAAGCGTGGTGACACTTGCGGGCTGCCCCCAGAACACTCTACGCAAAAAGATGCATTTCACTGTGTGTTTCAATGTACATGTGACTAATAAAGAAATCTTATCTTATCTTCTCTTGGGCTTTTCTCTTTGGAGAGAAGGAGGATGAGGTGCGATGATAGAGGTGTATAAGATGATAAGAGGCACAGATCGAGTGGACAGTCAGAGACCTTTTCCCAGGGTGACAATGGCTAACACGAGGGGGCATAATCTTAAGGTGATTGAAGGAAGGTGTAAGGGGGATGTCAGGGGTAAGTTTTTTTACACGGAGAGTGGTGGGTGTGTGGAACGCACTACCTGCAGAGGTTGTGGGGGCAGATGCATTAGGGACATTTAAGAGACTCTTAGAGAGCTACATGAATGAAATACGGAGGGTTATGTGGGAGGGAAGGGTTAGATAGAGCAGGATAAAATGTCGGCACAGCATGAGGGGCCTGTACTGTGCTGTAATGTTCTATGTTCTATGTTGCAAATCATAATGATCATGTTGCTATTATAAATGCAAGTTTTTTATTATAAATGCACATATCACGAATGTAATAAATGTAATTTTTAAAAAGAAATTGCATCAAAATGCAGTTTTGCTTTTAGAAATGATGCATAAATGTTATATGTTCAAGGGATTCTAGCTCAAGCTGTTATCATTGTTAATTATAACAAGTTATAAGTACAAGGTGTTGTAAAAACAATTGTTCCAATTGCTACAGGTCATGATAGGTGCAAGTAATGTAAATTGCAATAAATGATGTTTATCAAAGTCCTTTTATAATTTAAGGCATTAAAATGCATTCTTCGTTGCTTTAAAATGCAAGGTGTTGAATGTGCATGTTGTAACTGCAAGTCACAATTATTGGAAGTTGTTGCTATCAAGCAAATATTGAGAATTGCACATTGTTTTAAACCAGGTTATCAGGAAAGCAAGGTTATTACAGTCACAAGTGATCTATAAATGTGAGTTGTTGCATGGGAATGTTGATTGCAACCACTTGCAGTCACAACAATGCAAATCATAATTGCGTTATTATTAGAGCATTTTATTGCTATGTACAAGTTGTTGTAATTGGATGTTGCAAATCAGATAATTGTAATGAAAACAAAGTGTTGTTATAATTTCAAACTGATGTAATTGCAGTTGTCATTAATGTAAGTTTATACATTTAAGATGTGTTCCTGTTATAAATACAAATGGTTATAAGTGCAAGTTAACTTTGCCAAGAATGCAAGTGGCTACATTCAGACGCTGCTATTAATGCAAATTGTTTTACAAGTTATTTTAATAACAAGTTGGTCGTTGTCATAGCTCATTTATAAAAGCTTTTGTTTATAACTGCAAATTATCATTGCTTTATTAGTGCAAGTAGGTGTTAAATGCACGTTGCTGTGAATGTACGTTATAAATGTGAGTTGTTATCAATGTGAGTTATGAAAACGTGTTATTGACTGTTGTTAGAATTGCATATTATTAGAACTGGGGGCTGTTTATTAATACTCCAAATTGTGATACCTGCATGATTTTTAAAACTTAAGCTTTAAAGTTTAAACTTCCAAGAAGTACTGAGATGAACGTACAAATTGCTAGATCACAGAAGGCTATGGACCAAGTGCAGGTAAATAGGATTTGTACAGATGGTACTTCCTAGTCAGCACGGACTCGGTGGGCCAAAGGGCCTGTTCCCATGCTGTATGACTTTAAAATGCAAATATTCATTCCGTGTAGATTGCTGTCATAGTTACAGTGCAGGTTGTTATAAATGTAAATAAAAATGTAAGGCATTACTTTATAAATAGATGTTGTTACTTTAATGTGCAGCAGCTTTTTAATTTTTTATTTGTTATTAATGTTTTTGTAAATGTAAGTTATTTGCAGCTTTTTATGTTCTAAGTGCAAGTTATTCTAGTGGAAGGTAATATGAATGCAAGTTTTTTAAATTAAAATTCTTTGGTATAATGCGTAGTTTTAAATACAAATTGCATTTAACAAAATTGTATGAAATGTGCTCCTGTTTTAAAGGCAAGATATGGTCTAATGTGTGTCGATACAACTGTAACTTATTGTAGATCTGTTGCATGCAAATGTGTTAAAAATAGTGTTGTTGGTTTTAAAATGTTTCTTAAATGAAAACTGTTATATTTTTTGTACTAAAAACTTAACCTTGAGATATTTAAATAAATGCAAAAGATTGTTTTTATAATTCGTGATGTAGTTTTAAAGTACAAGCTGTTTTACACATAACAAATTTTGTTCACGCAATCATCATAGAACAGTGCAGCTCAGGAACAGGCCCTTTGGCCCATGATGTCTGTGCCGTGATACCAGCCCAAACTAATCCCATCTGTCTGCATCCCTCCATTCCCTGCCTGTTCATGTTCCTGTCTAAATGTCTCTTAACCATTGCTATTGTATCTGCCTCCACCCCTGGCAGCGCATTCCAGGGACTGAGCACTCTCTGTGTGGGGAAGGAAACTTGCCCACAAATCTCCCTTAAGCTTTCCCCCTTTCATCTTAAACCTATGCCCTCTAGTATTTGACATTTCTACCCTGGGAAAAAGACTCTATCTACCCTGTTTATGCCTCTCATAATTATATAAACTTCTATCAGGTCTCCTCTCAGCCTCTGACACTCCAGAGAAAACAACCCAAGTTTGTCCAACCTCTCCTTATAGCTCATGCCCTCTAATCCAGGCAGCATCCTGGTGAACCTCTTCTGAACCCTCTCCAAAGCCTCCACATCCTTCCTGCAAAGGAGCAAACAGAACTGCACACACCAATCCAAATTAGGCTTAACCAAAGTTTTATACCGCTGCAACACAGCTTCCTGACTTTTATACTCAACACCCCATCTGATGAAGGCAAGCATGCTGTCCGCCTTCTTTACAACTTGTGTTGCCACTTTCAGGGAGATATGGCCTTGTACCCCAAGATCCTTCTGTACTTCAATGCTCCTAAGAGTCCTGCCATTTACTGTATACTTCCCCCTCACATTTGACCTTTCAAAATGCATCACCTCACACTTGTCTGGATTAAGCTCCATCTGCCATTTCTCTGCCCACATCTCCCAGAGATCTATATCCAGCTGAATCCCTCGACAACCTTCCCCACTGTCCACAACCCCGCCAAGTTTCATGTCGTCTGCAAACTGGCAGGCATGGTAGTGTAGCGGTTAGCATAATGCTATTACAGCGCCAGCGACCCGGGTTCAATTCCGGCCGCTGTCTGTAAGGAGTTTGTATGTTCTCCCCGTGTCTGCGTGGGTTTCCTCCGGGTGCTCCGGTTTCCTCCCACATTCCAAAGACGTACGGGTTAGGAAGTTGTGGGCGTGCTATGTTGGCGCCGGAAGCGTGGTGACACTTGCGGGCTGCCCTCAGAACACTCTACGCAAAAGACGTATTTCACTGTGTGTTTCGATGTACATGTGACTAATAAAGATCTGATCTTATCTTACTAATCAGCCCACCTACATTTCTGTCCAAATCATTTGTACATATCACAAACATCAGAGGTCCCAGCACTGATCTTTGAGGAACACCACTGGTCACAGACCTCCAAACAGAAGAACACCCCTCCACCACTACCCTCAGCTCTCCATAGCCAAGCCAACTTTGAATCTGATCTACCAAGTGTCCATGCATCCTATGTTGAGTTGGTTTATTATTGTCACATGTACCAACGTACAGTGAAAAACTTGTCTTTCCTACCATCCATACAGATCAATTCATTACACAGTGCATTGAGGTAGTACAAGGTAAAACAATAACAGAATTCAGAATAAAGTGTTACAGCTACAGAGAAAGTACAGTGCAGGTAGACAATAAGGTGCAAGGTCATGATGAGGTAGATTGTGAGGTCAAGAGTCCACTTTATTGTACAAGGGAACTGTTCAATAGTCTTATAACAGTGGGATAGAAGCTGTCCTTGAGCCTGGTGGTACGTGCTTTCAGGCTTTTGTATCTTCTGCCCGATGGGAGGGGGGAGAAGAGAGTATGTCCGGGGTGGGTGGGGTCTTTGATTATGTTGGCTGCTTTACTGAGGCAGCGGGAAGTGTAGACAGAGTCCATGGAGGGGATGCTAGTTTCCATGATGTGCTGAGCTGTATCCACATCTCTCTGCAGTTTCTTGTGGTCACGGGCAGTGCAGTTGCCGTACCAAGCCGTGATGCTTTCTATGGTGCATCGATAAAAATTGGTGAGGGTTGATGGGGACATGCTGAATTTCTTTAGCCTCCTGAGGAAGTAGAGGTGCTGGTGAGCTTTCTTGGCCGTGGTGTCTACGTGGTTGGACCAGGACAGGCTACTTTACTGAAGTCCATGTCGACAACATCCACTGCCCTTCCCTCAACAATTATCTTCATCACCTCTTCTAAAAAACTAAATCAAGTTTGTAGGACATGACCTCCCCTGTACAAAGCCATGCTGACTATCCTAAATAAGTCTGTGGCTGTCCAGATGTGAGTAGGTCTTACACCTAAGAATCTTCTCCAATAATTTCCCTACACTGATGTTATGCTCACTGGCATGTGTGGTTGCTTTAAAATGTGAGGTTCAATTCCAAGTTTTCAGTATGGAAATTATAAATGAAAATTGTTGCTTCAAAATCCAAGGTATAGTTGCTTTAATAATGAGAAAATACTGGAGATATTCAGTTGGTCAGAAGGATCTATAGAGAGAGAAAAACAGAGTTAAGGTTTCAGATCGATGACCCTTCATCAGAACAGAATAAGCTATGAGAAACGCGATGATGCTAGAGGAACTCAGCAGGCCAGGCAGCATCCGTGGAGAAAAGCAAGTGGTCAACGTTTCAGGTCAGGAAGGGTCCTGTCCCGAAATGTTGACCACCTGCTTTTCTCCACGGATGCTGCCTGGCCTGCTGAGTTCCTCCAGCATCATCATGTTTTTCATCTAGATTCCAGCATCTGCAGACCTTTGTTTCTCAAGCAGTGAGAAAACTTGCATTTATCTGGTGTAACTTTATACCAAAAATGTTGTATTTGTGATGGCTTACACATGGAAAGCACAATCAAAGTAACTACACTTTGCATTTATAAGCGTAATTTTCATTTTAAAGCAACAATATGATAACCTGACATGCTTGGATTTTGGGTGATGCCAGGCAAGCAGATTATCCGGATTAGGGAATGTTACTCCGATTGATATCCCAAAACACTTTTCTCATTATATTTTAAGAGTCATTGAGTTACGCAGCATGGAAACTGGCCCTCCAGCCCAACTTGCTCATGCCAGCCAAGGTGCCCATCTTACCTCATCCCATTTGGCCCATATCCCTCTAAATCCTTCCTATCCATGAACCTGTCCAAGTGTACAAGAAGCTGCAGAAAAGACTCAGCCAGCTCCATCACGGGCACAACCCTCCCCACTATCCAGGACATCTTCAGGAGGCGGTGCCTCAAGAAGGCGGCATCTGTCATTAAGGACCCTCACCATCCGGGACATGCCCTCTTCTCATTACTACCATCGGGGAGGAGGTACAGGAGCCTGAAGACTCAAACTCAATGATTCAGGAGCAGCTTCTTCCCCTCCACCATCAGATTTCTGAACAGTCCATTATTCCTTTTTTTTGCACTATTTATTTATTTTTGTTATTTATAAATTTTAATGCCTTGCACTGTACTGCTGCCACAAAACAACAAATTTCACATCATGTGTCAGTGATAATAAATTTGATTCTAAATCATATTCTGATAGAGGAGAGATTTAATAGGAACCTGAGGGGCAACTTTTTCACCCAGAGGGTGTTCAGTATATGGAACGAACTGCCAGAGGAAGTGGTTGAGGCAGGTACATTAACAACATTTAAAGGGTACTTTACATAAATAGAGTTGATGGCCAGTCCCTTTTTCCCAGGGTCAAAATGTCAAATGCTAGATGGCATGCATTCAAGATGAGAGGGGAAAAGTTGAAAGGAGATGTGTGGGCCAAGTTCTTTTACACAGAGTGGTGGGCGCTTGGAATGTGCTGCCAGGGGTAGGGGTGGAGGCAGATACAGTGGAGAGATTTAAGAGGCTCTTAGAGAGGCACATGGATGTGCAGGGCATGGAGGGATATGGTCATTGCGTTGGCAAGAAGGGGCTTGTTTATTTAGGCATTTAATTACTAGATTAATTAGTTTGGCACAACATTCTGGGCTGAAGGGCCTGTTCCTGTGCTGTACTGTTCTGTGTTCCATGTAGTTGGACAGGTACATGGATAGGAAAGGTTTACCATAGGATACTACCATTGGTAGTATCTACAGGAGGCACTACCTCAAGAAGGCAACATCAAAGACCCCCACCATCTGGGCCATGCCATCTTCTTGCAACTACCATTGGGCAGGAGGTACATAAGCCTGAAGTCCCACACCACCAGGTTTAAGAACAACTACTTCCCTTCAACCATTCAGTTCTTGAACCAACCAACAAAATGCTAATCACTACCTCAGTACAGCAACGCTATGACCACTTTGCACTAAAATGGACTTTGTTTTTGTTTTGTTCTAATTGTGTTCTTTCTTGTAAAAATTGTGCATAATTTATGCTACATTCATGTTTTTCCTGTGACTACTGTTTCTATGATGCTATGTGCCTGTGATGCTGCTGCAAGTAAGTTTTTCATTGCACCTGTGCACATGGAAACCAGCCTCCCCTCCGTGGACTCTGTCTTTACCTCTCACTGCCTTAGTGAAGCAGCCAGCATAATCAAAGACCCCACCCACCCGGATCATTCTCTCTTCTCTCCTCTCCCATCAGGCAGAAGATACAGGAGCCTGAGGGCACGTACCACCAGGCTCAAGGACAGCGTCTATCCCACTGTGATAAGACTATTGAACAGTTCCCTTATATGGTGAGATGGACTCTTGACCTCACAATCTACCTTGTTGTGACCTTGCACCTTATTGTCTACCTGCACTGCACTTCTTCTGTAGCTGTGACACTTTACTCTGTACTGTTATTGTTTTTACCTGTACTACCTCAATGCACTCTGTAATAACTCAATGTAGCTGCACTGTGTAATGAATTGATCTGTACGATCGGTATGCAAGACAAGTTTTTCACTGTACCTCGGTACAAGTGACAATAATAAACCAACATCAATATACTTGTGCAGATGACAATAAACTCCGGTTGACTTGACTGGAGGGATATGGGCCAAGCACAGGCAAATGGCACTAGCTTAGATGGGAATCTTGGTCAGCATGAAGGTGGGCCTGTTTTTCCTGTGAATGCTGTTTCTACGATGCTATGTGCCTGTGATGCTGCTGCAAGTAAGTTTTTCATTGCACCTGTACACACGGAAACCAGCCTCCCCTCCATGGACTCTTGTCTTTACCTCTCACTGCTTTGGTGAAGCAGCCAGCATAATAAAAGACCCCACCCACCCAGGACATTCTACCTTCTCTCCTCTCCCATCAGGTAGAAGATACAGGAGCCTGAGGGCACGTACCACCAAGCGCAAGGACAGCTTCTACCCCACTGTGATAAGGCTATTGAACGTTTCCCTTATATGATGAGATGGACTCTGACCTCACCATCTACCTTGTTGTGACCTTGTACCTTATTGCACTGCACTTTCTCTGTAGCTGTGACACTTTACTCTGTACTGTTATTGTTTTTACCTGTACTACATCAATGCACTCTGTACTAACTCAATGTAACAGCACTGTGTAATGAATTGACCTGTACGATCGGTATGCAAGACAAGTTTTTCACTGGACCTCAGTACAAGTGACAATAATAAACCAATACCAATACTGGAATGTGGAGCAACACACAATGTGCTGGAGGAACTGAGTGGGTCATTGCAACATCTGTGGGAGGAGAGGGTTTCAACGCTAAAGGTCGACAATCCCTGTCCTCCCACGGATGTTGCAATGACCCACTCAGTTCCTCCAGCACACTGGTTGTGGAGTCCACAGGCGGGTTGTCGTTGCCACCCGCGGCTGCGTTCCCAGCGGCTCTCGGCCACCGTCCATCGACGCGCTCGGCGCTCGGCTGCCCGCGCCTGCGGGCGGGGCCTGGCTGGCGGAGCGGAGCCGGTTGGCTGCGGCGGCCGAGCGGGCGGGGCGGCGGCGGCGGCGGCGGAGGAGGAGGGCCCGGTCCTCGGAGGCACCGGCCGGCCGGAGAGCACCCGCACCGACGGCTGGCACCGCCAGAAATCAATCGGCCGCCTCATCGGGGCCGCCCGCAGTTGCCATGGCGGCCGCAGGCCCCGTCTCCTAGCAACGGCGCGACCCCCTGACCCCGGCCCGGGGAGCTGCAACATCTGGGCGCCCTGCAAACCTCTGGACCTGCCCCAGGATTAATATTAACTGCTCCAACTCTGCTATTGTATATTTATATAACGTTTGCATATGCATAAGTTGCATATAATTATTTTTACGTAGCATTTAAATTCGTGCTGTAAATATAAACCATCCCCTTGGCTGTGTGTAGGTGCTGGGGAGATGCAGCCAGCTGTGGGCCCTGCTCTCAGCTGGGAGGCTGCAGCAGCAGAGGGTGTGGACAGGAAGGATTCTGCTGGGAGCCTCTGCACCAGCAGTCCCCCCCTCAGCACCAGCAGCAGCAGCCCCCTGTCTGAACCAGAGACTGCACCCTCGCCTGAACCTGTGGCCAGTCCCACCACTCACACCCTGGACCTCCTCAGCCTGGTGGTGGCTTTCAAGAGGCTGGAGATCTTCGCCGAGCCGCTGTATGACTTCTGGGAGATGGTGAAATACTTAATCAGGTATAGCATTTCTGTTTCTTTTCGCTTATTTCCAGAATCCTCTCCACAATAGATTGCGGCCGGGTGTAAACGTAGAATTCCGGGAACAAGCTGTTCCCTGTCTAGTGTAAGAAACGCCAACCACAGTAAATCCTCCAAATCCGATCATGAATCTCAAATTGTGCAGCTGTGGAGAGGGTACAAATTGGTATTGGTTTATTACTGTCACTTGTACCGAGGTACAGTGGAAAAACTTGTCTTGCAAACCGATCGTACAGGTCAATTCATTACACAGTGCAGTTACCTTGGGTTAGTACAGAGTGCATTGATGTAGTACAGGTAAAAACAATAACAGTACAGAGTAAAGTGTCACAGCTACAGAGAAAGTGCAGTGCAATAAGGTGCAAGGTCACAACAAGGTAGATGGTGAGGTCAGAGTCCATCTCATGGTATAAGGGAACCGTTCAATAGTCTTATCACAGTGGGGTAGAAGCTGTCCTTAAGTCTGGTGGTACGTGCCCTCAGGCTCCTGTATCTTCTGCCCGATGAAAGAGGAGCATAGAACATAGAAAACATACGGCACAATACAGGCCCTTCGGCCCACAAAGCTGTGCCGAACATGTCCCAACCTTGGAAACTACTAGGCTTACCCATAGCCCTCTATTTTTCTAAGCTCCATGTACCTATCCTAAGGTCTTTTAAAAGACCTTATGGTACTGGCAGGTGGAATGGGCAGACGTGCAGCAGATGGAGTTTAATGTGGACAAGTGTGAGCTGATGCACTTTGGTGGGAAGAATGCGAAGAGGCAATGTAGAATGAAGGAATACTCTTCTAAAAGTGGTGCAGGTGAGAGACCTGGGGATGGGTGTGCAGGTTATTTGAAAGCCAAGGGCGTGTTGAGAAAGTGGTTAAGGGGCGTAGGAAATTCTGGGCTTTAACAAGAGATGCAAAGTTTAAAGCAGGAAAGTTATTGCCGAACTTCATGAGGCACTACCTTGGTCTCAATTGGAGTAGTATCATCAGCTCTGATTGCCACATTGCAAGGAAAATGTCACAGAGTCACAGTCTTTTAAGCATGGAAACAGGCCCTTCGGCCCAACTCATCCATGCTTTCCAAGTGTCCTATCTGAGCTAGTCCCATTAGCCTGGGTTTGGCCTCTTATTCTGAACCTTTCTCATCCTATCTGTCTAAAATGTCTTCCAAATGTAGTAATTGTACCCACCTCTACCACTTCCTCTGGCAGCTCGTTCCACACACCCACCACCCTCTGTGTTGGGAAAAAAAGTTGCTCCTCCGGTACCATTTAAATTTTTCTCCTCTCACCTTAAACCTGTGCCCTCTGGTTTTAGACTCCCCTCCCCTGGGGATAAAGGACTGTGACCATTTGCCTTTTCTATGCCCCTATGAGTTTGCCTGTAAGCTGCCTCCGCTCCAGGGAAAACAGTCCCAGTTCCGCTTGTAACTCATACCCTCCAGATCCCGTAACATAGTGAATCTTTTCTGCATGTTCTCCAGTTTAATGACGTCATTCCTAGAGCTGGGCGATGAGAACTGCACACAACACTCCCAAGTGTGGTCTCACCAATGATTTGTACAGTTGTCATAGGATGTCCCAACTCTTATACTCAATGCCCTGAACAATGAAGTCAAGTGTGTCAAATGCCTTCTTCGCCATCCTGCCTACCTGTGTCGTCATGTGGAGGCTTTAGAAAGGGCCCAGAAAAGATCTACAAGAATGGTCCTGGCATGAGGGACAACACTTACAAGGATAGTTTGGAAAGCATGGGACTCTTCTCTGGAGATGAGACTAAGGAGAGATTTGCTGGAAGTATATAACTCATGAAGGGTCTGGATGGAGTGAATAGAGAGGTTTATTTCTCTCCATAGATGTTGCCTGACCTGCTGTGTTCCTCCAGCATTTTGTCTGTGTTGATAGAGAGAAGCTGCTCCCTTTGGTGGAGAGGTCAAGGACTAGAGGTCATGTATAAAACAAAAGGAAAAGAATTAATAATGATATCAGGAAAAACTTTCACACAGTATGTGGCTGGGATCTGGAGCACGCTGCCCACAGGTGTGGTGGAGGCGTCTTCTGTTGTGGCCTTCAAGAGGGAACTGGATAAACACATGGGGGAGAAAAATTTACGTCTTTGGAGAAAGGGGTGGGGTGTGGAACTGGAGAGTTGCTCAGGTGGAGAGCTGTTGCAACACAAGGGGCCGAGTGGCCTCCTGTACTGTAACCATTCTATAGTTGAGTCCTGTTTTAACATGCTGCCAGTGGGGTGGGGTTTGGCTTTTTCATTGTGTTAATAAAAGGAGAATAATGAACTAGTGTCTGGTGGTGTGGCACATTGAACATTGGGTGGCACGGTGGTGTAGTGGTTAGTGTAATGCTATTACAGCGTCAGCAACCTGGGTTCAATTCTCACTGCTGTCTGTAAGGAGTTTGTACGTTCTCCCCGTGTCTGCGTGGGTTTCCTCCGGGTGCTCCGGTTTCCTCCCACATTCCAAAGACGTATGGGTTAGGAAGTTGTGGGTATGCTATGTTGGTGCCAGAAGCGCGACGACACTTTTGGGCTGCCCCCAGAACAATCTCAGTAACGCAAAAAGATGCATTGTGCGTTTCGATGTACATGTGACTAATAAATATCTATGTTAATATATCTAGTTATGTGTCATAGAATTCTTAGCAATCTACAGCACATGAGGTGGCCATTTATCCACCTGTGCTCCTGCTGAATGATAAAGAGCAAATGAGATTAATACCACTTCCTGGATTGGTCTGTGGTCTTCCAGTGGTTGTCCATTAAATTCAGTGTGGGTTTCCACTCTACCTTCATTCCGGGCATTGGATTCCAGACCCTTTTGTTGAAACTTCCTTTCCCTTCTAATTCTTTGTCCTATTTTAAATCTGAGCCATAGTTATTGACCACTTCCCTTCTGCCTGCTGCTGGGGTGAATGAGAAGAACTTGTTTTTCCATAAGTGGTGGTGGAGGCAGACACTTGTAGAGGTGTTTAGAAGGCTCTTAGATAGGCACATGAATGTGCCGAGAATGGAGGGATATGGACATTGTTTGAGCAGAAGGGATTAGAACGCCCCTCAGGTTCCTATTATATTTTTCCCTGTTCAAGATAAACCTATGCCCTCTAGTTCTTGATTCCCCAACCCTGGGGAAAAAGACTGCATGCAATACTCAAGCAGAGGTAACTAGGTGAGAGTACATAATAAATGTTTGTGGGCTAGGGAGGGTGGAGAAACAGGGAGATCTTAGAGTGCACGTCTACAGATCCCTGAAGGTAGAAAGACCTGTAAACTCAACTATAGAACGGTTTAATTAGTTCGGCACAACATCGTGGGCCTGTTCCTGTGTGGTGCTATTCTATGTTCCTCCTACTTTTAGACACCTCCAATTACATCTCCTTTTCCAACCAACTTTTCCAAAAAGAGATGGGCTCAGTTTAGCCGTCTCCCCTTGTTAAAGTCCGCCGGTCCTGGCGATGTCTTAAATCTCCTCCACACTCTCTCTGGTGCTGTCACCATCTTCCTGTCATGTGGTGACCAGAACTGTATATAGTTCTCTAGCTCTGGCCTAATTAGTATTGTTTGCTGTTCTAGCACTCCCTCCCTGATCTTGTATCCTATAACTTTGCCATTACAGGCAAGTAACGTACAGCTGCTTAACCATCTTGTTTACAGGTCTTTCTACATTCAGGGATCTGTGGACATGCACTCCAAGATCCCCCTGTTTCTCCACCCTCCCTAGCCCCCAAACATTTATTATGTACTCTTACCAAGTTACTTCTGCTTGAGTGTTTCATGGATTCCCCATCGTTGGGGAGTCAAGAACTAGAGGGCACAGGTTTATCATGAAGGGGGAAAGATTTAATAGGAACCTGAGTGGCAACTTTTTCACCCAGAAAGGTGGTCAGTATATGAAATGAACGGCCAGAGAAAGTGGTTGAGGCAGGTTTGTTAACAACGTTTAAGACTTTTGGACAGGTACATGGATAGGAAAGTTTTAGAGGGATATGGGCAAATGGGACTAGCTTAGATGGGCATCTTGGTCAGCATGGACCAGTTGGGTTGAAGGGCCTGTTTCTGTGCTGCTGTGAGTGCATATCCCACTTCTCTGGATTACTACTTTATTCTCCAGCAGATCAGGGTATAAATGTTTTTCCTTGTGTCTGCAGACTTATTTTGCAAAGAGCTACTTACTTCATTGAAAATACTTCCATAGTAAAATATGTGCATGCACAATTCTGTACACAAGCAGCATTTACACAGGTACAGTGAGTGATTTCTTTTTATTGGGAGATCTCCACATGGGCCATCCTCCTGCATGCCATGGTTTAATGCAATTTGTCTGGGTTACAGAGCAGCCCTCCCCATAGGTCCGTTATGTAGGTCACAGCTCATTTGAATGCATCTTGTAGCACTCCTGGGACTTTGTGCAACTTGCAACACTCAGCTGGGATAGTTGTACAGCAGGTACTATCTGCAAACTATTTCCAATAATACATTTTTTTTTCAAAATATACAACACCGAGCATAAATATGCTGCCACTTACTGCACCAACATTGCTACAACATTTGTATGCATCAGCTGCCCTTTCCCAATCATTCCTTGACCGACAAGTTTGAGGGGGTTTTGACACAGGGTGTGGCCCTTCTGATATCATATGCAAACTTCTTACTCATGCCTCTTGCATACAAGTCTAGATCATTGGTATTGCCAAGAAAAGCAAGGATCCCAGTACAGAATGAAGTTGACTTTTTTTGACCTGCTAATGTCCTGCAGCAAGTATGTCATAGAGCAATACAGCACGGATACAGGCCCTTTGGCCCAATCAGTCCATCCTGACCACGGTGCCCACCAGGCTAGTCCCAATTTCCTGCGTTTGGCCCTAAGCCCCGCCCCTCCATGTACCTACCCAAGTGCTTATTAAATGATACTATTGTACCTGCCTCACCCACTTCCTCTGGCAGCTCGTTCCATATACTCACCACCCTCTGCATGGGGGAAAAAGTTGCCCCTCAGGTCCCTTTTAAATCTTTCTCCGCTCACCCTAAAGTTTTGGACTCCCCTACCCTGGGAAAGAGACTGTTACCGTCCACCTTATCAATGCTTCTCGTATTTAGACATTTCTATGAGGTCTCCCCTCATTCTCCTACGTTCCAAGGAATAAAGACCTAGCCTGGCAAACCTCTCCCTATAACTCAGACACAGTTATCAGTTAATGAAGAATTGATTGTCAGACACTTTTGTTGGTAAAGTTACTCCAGTCCCCAACACCCCGATTCTTGCCCCTCCTCCATCTAGTCCATCTGCCCATCACCCACACACTCCTCCTACTAGTTCTTCCCCCCTCCCCCCCGTTCCCATCTGCCCTCCCCACCTCCCTCCCTTGATTCCATGCTCCACCTTCCTCTCCTATCAGATACCACCATCTGCAGCCCTCTGTCACCTCCTCCTGTCACCTCCCAGCTTCTGTTACTAGCTCCAATCTCCCCCCCCCCCCCCCTCCATCTGCCTATCAGCCCCCTCACCTGGATCCACCTATCACTTGCCAGCTTTTCCTCCACCCATTTATACTGGCTATCTCCCCTCCACTCTTTTAGACCAACTTTACTCTGTACTGTTATTGTTTTTACCTGTACTACCTCAATGCACTCTGTACGAACTCAATGTAACTGCACTGTGTAATGAATTGACCTGTACGATCGCTATGTAAGACAAGTTTTTCACTGTACCTCGGTACAAGTGACAATAATAAACCAATACCAGGTGAAGGGTCTCGATCCAAAACATCGACTGTCCATTTCCCCCCACGGATGCTGCCTGACCGCTGAGTTCCTCCAGCATCTTGTGTGTTGCTCCAGATTTCAGCATCTGCAGTCTCTTGTGTCTCCATGTTGGTGAAGTTAAATTTTCAATTGACTGAGGATCACCATTTGATGTGGTTTGACTTGAGAATTGTAAATGCAAATCAGAGGGTTAGAAGTGTTTTCTTTTTGACAATGCATAACAAATGAGATGTGCAATGCAACTTCTTGGTTTCTTGGTTGGTAGGCGTTAATGGATCTTTAAGTCAAGTCGAGTTTATTGTCACATGTACAAACCCATGTGTGCACAGGTGTAATGAAAAACTTACTTGCAGCAGCATCACAGGCACATAGCATCAGATAAGCAGCATTCACAAGAAAAACATACATTAAACATAAATTATACCCAGTTTTTACAAGGAAAAACACAATTGGAACAAAAAAAAGCAAAGCATTTCAATGCAAAATGATCAAAGTGCTCATAGTGTTGCTAAACTGTAGTGATTAGGGTGTGCTGGTTGGTTCAACAACTGAATGGTTGAAGGGAAGTAGGTGTTCTTGAACCTGGTGGTGTGGGACTTCAGGCTTCTGTACCTCCTCGATCTTTTCCTTGTTGGTAAGATGTTATGAGTGGTGTCCCACAGGCCTGGACGTCTTTACAACGCATGTAAATAATTTGGATGAAAGCACTGAAGGTATGGTTGCTAAATTTCTTGGTGACCTCAAAGCCAGGTGGGAATGTAAGTTGTGAAGAGGGTTTAAGGAGGAAGATTCTCTGCAGAACATTCGTGCAACCTTTGGATTCTGCTGATCTTTACATAGTGCTAGCTCTGCCCTGGCAGTTTATGATGTAGGAACCAATTAATTAAAGTAGTCCTGTGAAATTTATAACATGTCCTTGGACTGGAATAAAAGAATATGCTCTGTGGAATAAAAATATAGATAGTATGAGCAGGAGTAGATCATTGAACCTGTTTTACCAGTCAATGCCATCATCGCTGTTTCTCTATCTCAATACCATATTTCTGCTCTGTCCCCATATCCTTGATGCCTTTGTATGTGGAAATCTATCCATCTCCTTGAGTAGTTCAGCAGCTTGACCTCCCCAAGCCTTCTGTGATAGAAAATGTTATAGGTTCTCCATGCCTTGGTGAAGCAGTCTCAACTGCATTCTAAATGTTATGTCTGTACCCTGAAAACTATGGCCCCGCATTGTAGACACCTCCAACCAAGGGAAGCATCCTTCCTGCGTCCAGCCTGTTGGGCCCTGCAGAATTTTGTATGTTTCGATGAGATCCCCTCATTCTAAACTTTACAGACCTAGTTGACCCAAGCTCTCCTTGTGAGACAGTCCCCCCTCCCAGGGGTCAATCTGGTGAGACCTCACTGCACTCCTTTGATGATAAATATGTCCTTTCTTTGGTGTGGAGACCCAGACTGCACACAGTCGTCCAGTTGTTATACTCCTTGTAGCAAGATCTTTTTCCTTTGTACTCAAATCCTCTTGCAGTTAGGCCAACATGCCATTTGCTTTCTTAATTGTTGGCTGCACCTCCGTGTTTGCTCTCAGGTACTCATGTACAAGGGCAGCCAGGTCACCTTGTTCATCAACATTTACCAATCTGCCAGCATTTAAATAATACTCTGCCTCTTTGTTTCTCCTATCACATTTATCCATGTTATTCAGCATTTCCCATGTATGTGCATGCTTGTAGTTGTAGATTCATACAGCACAGAAACAGGCCCTTCAGCCCAACTTGTCCGTGCCGACCAAGGTGCCTACCTGAACTAGTCTGATTTGCCTGCATTTGATCCATATCCCTCTAAACTTTTCCCATCCCTGTACCTGTCTAAATGTCTTCTAAAAGTAATTGTACCTGCCTCTACAGCTTCCTCTGGCAGCTCGTTCCATATACCCACCACTCTCTGTACAAAAAAAGTTGCCCCTTGGGTCCCTTTAAATCTTTCCCCTTGCACCTTAAACCTACGCCCTCTAGTTTTAGACTCCCCTATCCTTTGGGCGGGGGTGGGGGGAGGAGACTGTGACCATTCACTGTATCATGCCCCTCATGATCTTATAAACCTCTCTAAGGTCACCCCTCAGCATCCCTCGCTCCAGGGGAAAATGACCCAGTCTGTCCAGCCTCTCCTTATAACTCAACCCCTCCAGTCCTGGTAACATCCTTGTGAATCTTTTCTGCACCCTTTCAGCTTTAATGACAACCTTCCCATAGCTGGTGATCAGAACTGCACACAATACATGCTGTGTTCTTTCCAACAACTTGTACAGTTGCAGTGTCACGTCACAACTCCTGTACTCCATGCCCAGACCGATGAAGGCAAGCATGTCAAACACCACCTTCATCACCCTGTTGACCTGCATCGCCACTTTCAGAGAACTATGTACCTGTACCCCTAGGTCTCTCTGTTCTACAACACTCTCCAGGACCCTACCATTTACTGTGCAGGTCCTGCCCTGACTTAACTTGCCAAAATGTAACACTTAGCACTTGTCGGAGTTAAATTCCATCTGCCGTTCTTAATCTAGCTGCATCCTCCTCACAGTCCCACCTGGATTAATGTCATTGGCAAATGTAGAAATATTATGTAGTGTTCCTTCGTCCAAATCATTGATACATGTTGTGAATAGTGGGGTCCAAGTACTGACCCCTATGGTAAATTGGTTTATTATTGTTACATGTACAGAGGTACAGTGAAAAACTTTTGATTTGCATGCCATCCAGACAGATTATTTCATCACTTCAATACATTGAGATAGTACAATTGAAAAGGAATAACAGAATACAGATTATAGTGTTACAGAGAAATTGCAGTGCAGGCAGACAATAAGGTGCAAGGCCATGATGAGGTAGATTGTGAGGTCAAGAGTCCGTTTTATCATGTTAGGGGACTATTCAATAGTCTTATAACAGCGGGATAGAAGCTGTCCTTGAGCCTGGTGGAACGTGCTTTCAGGCTTTTGTATCTTCTGCCTTATGGGAGGGGGGAGAAGAGAGAATGTCTGGGGTGGGTGGGGTCTTTGATTATGTTGGCTGCTTTACCGAGGCAGCGCAAAGTGTAGAGAGTCCGTGGAGGAGAGGCTGGTTTCCGTGATGTGCTGAGCTGTGTCCACAGTTTCTTGGTGTCCCGGGCAGAGCAGTTGCCGTACCAAGCCGTGATACATCCAGATAGGATGCTTTCTGTGGTGCGTCGATAAAAATTGGTACTTCACTAGTTACCACTTGAAGCCTGAGAAAGTCTCATTTATTCCAACTGGTTCCTATCTATCAACCAATTTTCAATCCCTGCAAATATATTGCTCATGTTCCATGTGCTTTAATTATGCACACATATCACTTATGGAGGTCTTTATCAAAGTCTTCTGATGATCCAAATACAGACATGCATTGATTCTTCCTTATCTATTCTGCCAGTTACATCCTCAATAAAAATACCAGTCAGTTTATTAAAACATGATTATTCCTTTCATAGATCCATGTTGACTTTGTCTAATCCCCTTGACGGTTTTGAAGTGTCCTGTTCTCACTTCTTGATAAGATACTCTGGTATTTTCCCTTCTATTGATGCTAGGGTAACCAGTCTCTGGTTTCCTGTAATCCCTCTCGCCCTCTCCCCAAAATTGTATGTAATTTATGTTTTTCTTGTGAATGCTGCTTATCTGATGCTGTGTGCCTGTGATGCTGCTGCAAGTAAGTTCTTCATTGCACCTGTGCATATGACAATAATTCGATTTTGACTTTCTTGCCCTCCTTTGTGAAATAGTGGGTTTACATTCGTCCCCCTCTAATCTGCAGAGCTGTTCCATAATCTGTAGAATTTGGAAGATACTGACCACTGTATCCACTATTTCCATACCTACTCTTATTTTCATTTCAGAGTACTATCAGTCCCTGAAGATTTATTTGCTTTCTCGGATACTTAATTAAGAAGGCACATGGTGTATTGTCCTTCATCAATTGGTGGAATTGAATTTAGGAGCCGAGAGGTAATGTTTCAGCTATATAGGACCCTGGTCAGACTCCACTTGGAGTACTGTGCTCAGTTCTGGTCGCCTCACTACAGGAAGGATGTGGAAGCCATAGAGAGGGTGTAGAGGAGATTTACAAAGATGTTGCCTGGATTGGGGAGCATGCCTTATGAAAGCGGTTGAGGGAACTCGGCCTTTTTCTGCTTGGAGCGACGGAGGATGAGGGGGGACCGGATAGAGGTGTATAAGATGATGAGAGGCATTGATCGGGTAGATAGTCAGAGGCTTTTTTCCAGGGCTGAAGTGATTGCCACAAGAGGACACAGGTTTAAGGTGCTGGGGAGTAGGTACAAAGACGATGTCAGGGGAAGTTTTTACTCAGAGTGGTGAGTGCGTGGAATGGGCTGCCGGCAACGGTGGTGGAGGCGGATATGATAGGGTCTTTAAAGAGACTGTTGGATAGGTACATGGAGCTGAGAAAAATAGAGGGCTCTGGGTAAGCCTAGTAATTTCTAAGGTAAGGACATGTTTGGCACAGTTTTGTGGGCCAAAGGGCCTGAATTGTGCCGTAGGTTTTCTATATTTCTATTAATTTCCTTTAATTCTCTTTTCTCATTAGAACCTTGCTTTCATAGAATTTCTGGGATGTTATCTATGGTCCCATAAAGACCAGTAAAGGATTGTAGTAAATGAGTGCTTGTTGGTCGACGGACTGGTGGACTGAGGTCCATTTCCGTGTTATATGACTCTGTGAAGCAAGGCTTTAGCAGAGAGGGACCTTGACGGCATAAATGGCTTGAATAAAATGGGGCGCATAAACTGAGAGAATGAAGGAACAGAGCGATTTGGCGTCTGGGAATGGTAGTCAGATGGATGTGTAGTTACGGTAGGTGCTTCTGAGAGAGAGCTGCTGCCAGTAAGCCAACTTTAGCTATGATCTAGCTATGCATAAATTGTCTGTCACATTTTCCATGTGATAACTCTGATTTGTACTTAAATGTGATTCATTGTTTATGAAGCACTTTGAGCTCCCTCGGCAGCACACGAGCTTCTATGTAAATGTTCCAATTGACATGAGTATATTTTGGGGAATGTGCCAGTTATCATCAGACTTTTTCTTTTTTAAAGCAAGCAAGTCTAACCAAAAAAAAATCAGCCCCGGCGACGATGCATTTCATGCCTTGTGATTCATTTGGAGGAAAATTCCATGTGTGACATTTTCAGTGAAGTAACTTATGAAATTGATTCAGTGTTTGCAAATAGTTCAGCAACTACTTAGCTGGTTAGAAACCGTAAGTGACCCACAGAAGTGCAGTGTACTTTAAAATTGTCAGATTACTGGTGAATAATTCCAAGATACTTTCACAGTGCTGTATGTGTGAGATGCTGAGGGCATTGGAAATAACAAGGCATTGTGCCAATCTGAGGTTTAAACTTCGCTGAGACACAAGAGACTGCAGATGCTGGAATCTGGAGCAACACACAATCTGCTGGAGGAACTCAGTGGGACAGGCAGCATCTGTGGAAGGAAAGAGATGGTTAACTTTGTTGACAAGTGTTTACAAAGTCAAAGTTGATTTTATTGTCATATTCTCAAGTCCATGTGTGCACAGGTGCACTGAAAAACTTGCTTGCAGCAGCATCACAGGCACATAGCACATGTGGGCTCATCTGTGTGGAGCAAGAAACAATCTGCTGGAGGAACTCAGTGGGTCGAGCAGCCTCTGAGTGTGGGGGGGGGGGGGAAGGAGTGGTCGACATCTGGGGTCGAAACCCTGCATCAGGACCAAGGATGGAGAGGGGGAGTAGCCAATGTAAAAGAGGAGAGGGGGAGGGGTGAGACGAGGGCCAGAGGTGACTGGTGGACTGAGGGGTTGGTGGGGGGTTGCTGGAGTTGGATGATGGGCAAATGGAGCCAGGTAGGGGAGGCGGAGAGGTGGAGTTGGGAGACGAGGCAGGTGGATGATGGACTGAGGCGGACAGGAAAAAACGAGGCAGATGGAGTCAGGAAGGGAGAGGGTGTAAGTGGAGACAGGCTGGAGGGTGATGAGCTGGAACAGGAGGCTGCCAGTGCTGGAATCTGATCAATAAGGAAGGTGATAATGGGAGCCATTAGGGGAGAGGTGAAGGGCAGAATGAACCAGGACCAGATGAGGGAGGTGGTGGGGGGGGGGGGGGGGAAATGTGTGGGTAGTAGGTGTTTGGTATCAGGAGGGAGGGCAAAAATGGGTGTGATGGGGGAGCTGGAGAGGGCGATGGGAAAGGGGGCAAGGATAGGGTGAGCAGAGGAGGATCAGAAGATTGGGGGGAGGGGGAATCGAAACTGAGGGTTACCTGAAATTTGAACATTTTCCTTCATGCCGTACAGCCATTCTCCTTGTGTGCTCCTGTGTCATTTTCTCACTGCTCCTTGCGACCTAGGCTGCCCAGTAGGGTTCCGACCATGTGTGTTGGGTTTGGGTTGGGACTGGAAACGGATACAAGTGCTCCAGGCTGGGCGGACTCAAGTTTGGCACCGAGGACTCTCTCGCTCTGAGGCAGTGGGTTCGAGGGCGAGTGTATCCAGCTGGGAAAAGATCCTGCTTGAGGGGGCAGAGAGATCAGACGGGATGCAGCTCTGTCTCAAGAGGCTAGAGAAGTAATGAGTTTGACTGGAAGGGAAGAGAAGAAAGGTGCTATAGGGTTTTGCAAGGGGCTGTTTCTGCAGAGGTAGCCCATGCCTACTCTACCTTCTGCAGGGTAGACTGAGCATGGGATACTTGTGCAGAATGGGGGACACGAGATTCTGCAGATGCTGGAATCTGGAGCAAAATACTGGAGGAACTCAGCAGGTCAGGCAGCATCCACGGAGGGAAATAAACAGTCGACGTTTCAGGTCGAGACCCTTCATCAGGGCTGGAAAGGAAGAGGGCAGAAGCCAGAATAAGAAGGTGGGGGGAGGAGCACAGGCTGGCGGGTGATGAGGGGAGGAGGGATGAAAGGGAGTGATGTGAGAAGCTGGGAGGTGGAAGAGGCAAAGGGCTGAAGAGGAAGGAATCTGGTAGGAGAGACATGGAATAAAGGGAGGGAGGTGGGGAACCAGAGGGAGGTGATGGGCAAGTCATGAAGGCTGCTGTCCACTCCTACCGGATTCCTCCTCCTTCAGCCCTTTGCCTCTTTCACCTATCACCTCTCAGCTTCTCACATCATTCCCTTTGATTTCCCCCTTCCCCCTCTCACCTGGACTTACCTACCACCTGCCTGCGTGTGCTCCACCCCGACCTCCTTATTCCGGCTTCTGCCCTCTTCCTTTCCAGTCCTGATGTAGGGTCTTGACCCAAACCATTGACTGTTTATTTCCCTCTATAGAAGCTGCCTGACCTGCTGAGTTCCTCCAGCATCTTGTGTGTATTATGCCGAATGGGATTTTGGGAATGTCATGGGGTCTGCAGGACAAATTGTGGATCCTCTGCCTGGTACCTCAGATTAGCTGTGCTTGGGTGGAGTTTTTATTATCTGGGCAGATTGCTGAGTAGATTCATTCAAGTAATGAAGACCGTTTGCATTAGATCCAAGTGATCCAACCCGACTGTCTCCCTGTTGCAACATTCCCATGGTCTCTCGGTTCTCTCTTGTTGCCTGACATCAGATGTGGAACTAGGAACCTCGCTAGTCTTTCCAGTTTACTCAGCTACTGTCTGTCTGAGTGGCCTGAGCTGTGGGAAGTGGTTGAGTCAGAGCTCTGGTGGGAAACAAGTCACTCAGGAATCGAGGCTTGGGGAGAAACGGACAAAGTAGGAAGTGAGCAGGGAAGTTGGAGTTTTCATTTCACCAGAAAGCTAATAAATTGTGCAATAAGTTACAGCAAAAGCCATTGGATTGGACAGTGTAAAAATACTTGAAAGGATTTGAGACAATGTAGAAATGCGGGTTGGTCATTTCACCCCTAGAACCTGTTTAATGGAATCATGGTTCCATGTGACCCAGGTCCATGTATCTGACTTTCCTCTACTAATATCTTGGTTAGCAAATATTTTTTATTTCATAAGGAAAGATGGGTGGGAAAGACTTGGATTCCTCTGACCCCATGCCAACTGTGAATCTCAACAATTTGATTTAAGGCTATTCATTTCAAACAATTAGACTTTGTGGCATTAAAGGGACAGGACAATTAACTGTAGTCTTCGCTCGGCAGAACAATGCTCTGTGTGTTGGATTGTATAGCGTTCTTCGGTTAGATAAGGCAGTGCTTCCTTTGACCTGCAGTGCACAGTGCAGTGGGAGGTCTCTAATTCAAGAAAAGTTTGTGTATAGACACTGCTGTTGTTTCAAGTGTGAGCTATGGTGGAAATTGAAGAAACCAGAAAGTCCTGATGCAGGGTTTCGACCAGAAACGTCAACAATTCCTTTCCTCCCACAGATGCTGCTCGACCTGCCAAGTTCTTCCAGCAGATTGTTTGTTGCTCCAGATTCCAGCATCTGCCGTCTCTTGCATCTCCAATTGTGGCTTGGAGACACAAGAGACTGCAGATGCTGGAATGTGGAGCAGAAAAAAACAGACTACTGGAGGAACTCAGCAGGACAGGCAACATTTGTGGAGGGAATGGGATAGCCAATGCTTTGGTCTAGATCTTGCATCAGGACCTGAAATGTTGACGATGCCTTTGCCTCCCCAGATGCTACGTGATCTATTGAGTTTCTCCAAAAGTTTGCTTTTTAAACCAGAAAGTTTATACAATATGGAGTAGAGGTTATGGATTCAACTGTCCTAAAATGCAGCTAAAATTCACCTCTTGCATGGCTCAGTATGAAGCTTTGTTCCATTGTACTGAAGTTTCTCTGTGTTACTGGTGCTACCTATTGCTTATGTTGACTATATGGGTGCAGGAGGTGGCTGTTCAACCCCTCGCTCCTGTTCTGCACTTCACTGAGTTCATGACTGATCTGTGCATAAACAAAAGTCATAGGAAGGACATCAGTAAGATTGAAAGAGTGCAGAGGAGATTTACTAGAATGTTGCTGGGTCTTCAGGAGTTGAGTTACAGGGAAAGATTGAACAGGTTAGGACTTCATTCCTTGGAGCGTAGAAGAATGAGGGGAGATTTGAAAGAGGTTTACAAAATTAGGAGGGGTATAGACATAGTAAATGTGAGTAGGCTCTTTCCACCTAGATTAGGAGAGATAAGTACGAGAGGACATGGCTTTAGGGTGAAAGGGGAAAAGTTTAAGGGGAACATTAGGGGAAACTTCTTCACTCAGGGAGTGGTGGGAGTGTGGAACGAGCTGCCATCTGACGTGGTAAATGCGGGCTCACTCTTAAGTTTTAAGAATAAATTGGATAGATACATGGATGGGAGAGGTCTGGAGGGTTATGGACTGGGTGCAGGTCAATGGGACTAGTGGAATAAAGTTTCGGCACAGACTAGAAGGGTCGAATGGCCTGTTTTCTGTGCTGTAGTGTTCTATGGTTCTATCAGTTTTGTATTTAAATTAACAATTAATTTGGGTGGTGAAGAAGGAATTTGGCACAGGTCTTCATCAGTAAGGACATTGAGTATAGAGGTTTGGATGTTACAGTTGTGAAGGACGTTGGTGAGGCCGCACTTGGAATATTGTGTTCAGTTTTGGTCGCCCTGCCGTAGGAAAGATGCTGTTAAGCTGGCAAGGGTAGAGAAAAGATTTATGAAGATGTAGCCAGCACTCAAGACTGAGTTATGGCGAGAGGTTGAGCAGGCCAGGGCTTTATTCATTGGAGCGTAGGAGACTGAGGGGGTGACCTTACAGAGGTGTATAAAATCATGAGGGCCATAGATAGGGTGAATGCACACAATCTTTTTCCCAGCGTTGGGGAATCAAGAACTAGGGCATAGGTTTAGGGTGAGAGGGGAGAGATTTAATAGGAACCCAAGAGGCAACTTTTCCATCCAGAAGGTGGTCAGTATATGGAATGAGCTGCCAGCGGAAGCAGTTGAAGCAGATACATTAACGGCATTTAAAACGTACTTGGACAGGAAAGGTTTAGAGGGATGTGGGTCAAACGTGGGCAAGTGGGGCTAGCTTAGGTGGGCATCCTGGTTGGCATGGACCAGTTGGGCCGAAGGGCCTCTTTCTGTGCTGTATGACTCTTATGAATTAACTTCAAACTGAGTTGCTGTTTATAGCAGGGAGTTCCAAATTTCAGTCACACTTTCTGTGTGGTGTTCTTTCCTAACTTCAGTCCTGAAGGACCTCTCCGTAATGTTTTTAGACTGTTGTGTTCTCCCCCTCACCTCCCTGAGTGACAGTTCCCAAATCATGACAGCTTTGGAAAAATCATATGCCTTGTTTACTGCTACTCCCTTTGTAAATCCCACGGATGTTGACCATCGGGCCCTGGAAATTTACCACTCTTTAGTGCTGTGGTTTTCTTCAGGATTTCTGTGATGTCTCCTCACTAAAGATGCCCAAGACCTGTGTTCCTACTGTGTTTGTTAATTGTATGCCCTTTTTTTTTGCAGGTGGAAAGCACCCCTTTGCTCCCTCTTGTGCTGTCTTACACTCAACGTGCTGTTCCTGGCGCTCAGTGAAGGTAATGATTACAATCTTACAACAGAAAACTAAATGTGAGGGTTACTGTCCTGGTGCAAGGGTGAGGTATGATTAGACTTTGAGTGGGCGATCAGTAGAAAGCTCAGAACAGACTCCAAAGTGAAAGCCTCTGCACCTTCTCTTGTGTTTGTGGTGGGACGTGCTCCATTCGAGTGCAAGGAGCAGGCAATATAGCCCCTAGTGGCTGACCTGCTCTTGATCCTGGCCCCATTTTTCTGCCTGCTGCCCAGAGCTCTTGACTTGCTTATAGACTTAAATTCTACCCGTTTCAGCCTTGAGAGTATTTGGTGATTCTGGGGTGAGAGTTCCCAGGGATTCCTTGAGAGAAAATTCTGCCTTGTCCCCTTCTGAAACAGACGCCCCTTTTCTGAAATAATGCCCCTTTGTTCTAGGTTTACCGCATGAGGAGGAGCATATTTTTGGCATCTATCTTGTCAAGCCCACTCAGATTCTTAAAGGATGTGGGAATTTTGAATTAAAATAGAAAGCACTGGAGACCCTTGGTGTGGGTCAGGCAGCATCTGTGGAGAATGAAGCAGTTAATGCTTCAGGCCAACAAACACTGTTTCATTCTGCACAAATACTGCCCGTCCTGCTGAGTATTTACAGCATTTTCTCGTGTTGAATTGAACATCGAGTCAAAGTCGAGTTTATTGTCATCTGCCTAAGTACTTGTATGCACAGGTGCAATGAAAAGCTTACTTGCAGCAGCATCACAGGCACATAGCATCAGATAAGCAGCATTCACAAGAAAAACATAAACATAAATGATACACAATTTTTACAAGAATGAACATGGAACAAAGGAAACAAAGTCCATTTTAGTGCAAAGTGATCAAAGTGGTCATAGTGTTGCTAAACTGTAGTGATTAGGGTTTTGCGAGTTGGTTCAAGAACCGAGTGGTTGAAGGGAAGTCGCTGTTCCTGAACCTGGTGGTGTGGGACTTCAGGCTTCTGTACCTCCTGCCTGATGGTAGCTCCCAAGGGATGTTACCTGCCTAGAGAGAAGATGAAATGCTGTTTGTTGAGCTGACGTTGGACTTTGTTGGAACAGTGTTGGAGTGCAAGGGCAGAGAGGTATGCAGGGGTTGGATATTTGAGGTGACAGCTGGAAACTCAGGGTCACTCTTGTGAACAGAACGGAGGTGCTGTGCAAAGTGGATCCAGGTCTGAGTTTAGTTTCTCCCACGTAGAGGAGACCATTTCATGAGCACTAAATTGGAAGAACAAGTGAATTGTTGCTTCACCAGGAAAGAATGTTTGGGTCCCTGGTTGGTGAGAAGGGGCGAGGTAAAAGGGCAGCTGTTGTACCTCCTGAGTTTCGTGAGAAGGGGAGTGGTTGTTGGTGGAAATGGAAGAGTGAATCAGGGAATCACGAAGAGGATAAGCCTTCGGAATGTTGGGAGAGGAGACTTGTCTGGTGGGGCTACCTTGTTGAAGGTGGAGGAAATCCTGGAGAATGGACATGGAGGCTGGAGGGGTGGAGGTGAGGTCAAGGAGAATCTTCTCCTCGCTATGGCAGCCGTGTGAGCAGAAGTATGGTAAATGGAGCAGATATGGTAGAGACCTGCCAAACACGGCGGAGGGAAAGCCACAGCTGAGGAAAAAGGAAGTCGTCTTGGAAGTACTGGTGTGAGAATTCTTGTCTAGAAACAATGTGACAGGGCTGGAGAAACTGGGAGAATGGAATGGAATGGAAGCAGTGGGAGGAGGGGTAGTTGTCAGTCTGTGGGCTTGTATTTGATGTGATGTTGGTTTTCTAACCT
Organism: Pristis pectinata; assembly: GCF_009764475.1. Taxonomy (NCBI): domain Eukaryota; kingdom Metazoa; phylum Chordata; class Chondrichthyes; order Rhinopristiformes; family Pristidae; genus Pristis; species Pristis pectinata. The sequence continues at coordinate 3,691,314 of NC_067416.1, read as the reverse complement.
GTTCGCCGAGATGGAGGGAGAAGCACTTGGATAGGTACATGGAGGGGCGGAGCCTGGGGGGGATATGGGCTGAACGCAGGGAATTGGGACTAACTGGGTGGGCACCGTGGTCAGCATGGACTGGTTGGGCCGAAGGGCCTGTATCTGTGCTGTATTGCTCTATGGCTCATGAAAAGGGAGAGCCAAGGATGGACCCTGCGGAAAAATGAGGGTGAAAACTAGTGAGAGCAAAGGTGATGAAGCTTTCCATATAAGAGCAGAAAGCATCGCCAATGTGAGGGAAGGTGTGTGAGTGTGGGACCCACACTGCAGGTCCCAACAAGGACTGTTCCATGTAAATGCCATAAAGAGGTAGCTGGGACCACTGTGGGTTCCCAGAGCTACTACTGGGTGGAGAATTTTTCAGTGATGGAACTTCAAGTGAGAGGTGCTGGAGTATTGGCCCAATCTGCTCATCCTTTCCAAATCAGAATCCGGTTTATTATCTCTGACTTAGATGATGTGAAGTTTGTTGTTTGGCGGCAGCGGGACAGTGCAAAGACATAATTACTGTATATTACAAAAACAAATAGTGCAAAAATAAAAGAAATAACGAGGTTGGGTTCATGGACCGTTCCAGAAATCTGATGGCAGAGGGGAAGAAGCTGTTCCTGAATCGTTGAGTGTGGGTCTTCAGGCTCCTGCACCTCCTCCCCGATGGTAGTAATGTGAAGAGGGCATATCCCGGATGGTGACATTCCTTGTAATGTGACCCCTTCATGCCAGCAACGGACCTGTTGAATGTTGAACCCCATTACCTAGGTGCAGTTGTTACTCACTTGGATGTGACCTACCCTGTTGGTACTCCCGAGGAATTCTATGGCAGGAGCTTCCTTTGTCTAACATAGTCTGAAATGGGAGGTGTGTTCTGCTGTCTCGTGATACAGGCTGCTCCGTTTGTCACACAGTTGTGGAATGTACTCTGTGATCATTTGTTGGTCTTATTTTCTCCTCTGTAGCTGGCTGGTTCATCCTGCTCGCCATAGTTATCTCTACCCCTGCTGTACTCGGGTATCTGCAGGACTGCTGTCAGGAGCAACTCACCGAGCAGGCACTCGCACAGCGGAAAAGTCACAGTGTCCGAAGAGAGGACCTTCAGAAGGTTAAAATCACCAGGCAGGAAGCCCTGGTAGAAATTAAAACTTTGTAAGTTTATCTCTTGGTGAGAAGTTGTAATTTATGTGGAATCCTTCACACATTTGAGATGTTCCAAGGAACTTTATAGCTGATGAAGTACTTCACTAAAGTGGCTCTCTGGTTTGAACACAGCAAGTTCCCTTAAAAATTAATAATGGTCAGAGTATTGAAGTATGTGTTAGTCTGGGAAAACGGGGGGTAATTCCCATTCTTGGAAATAGTGGTGTGAAAATCAATAAACTGCAGATGCTGGAAATTCGAAACAAATCTGGAAAATGCTGGGAAGTACTCGGGAGGTCAGGCAGCGTCTGTAGAAAGAGAAATGGGGTTAATATTTCAGGTTGAAGAACTGGAAAGATTTCTAACAAATGGTCTTCAACCTGAAATGTTAGCCCCATTTCTCTTTCTGCAGATGCTGCCTGACCTGTGGCGTGTCTCCGGCATGTTCTGTTTTTATTCCATGAGACTTTTAACCTCCACGTGGGAGAGCAAATGGAGCCTTAGTTTAATCTCTCATCAAAAGGCAACCCTTCTCGTGGATGTGGTACTTGGGAACGTAATCAGCCTGGGGTACTTGGCCAGTTCTCCATGAAGGAGGCTTGAACCTGTGAAATGAGGAAGGGCAGGTGATTCTGCCATCAGAAACATGCCTTTGTTGTCCAATTAGTTATTGCTCTGCGCTTCAGATAGTTTTTAGAACATAGGAATCTTGTTCCACTGTTTAAAAACTTATCATATTTTGTGACCCCTTAGCTCCCTCTGCTGCCCCTTCCAGGTACTGCTGTGAGAGGCAGTAAATGGAGTAAAATGCGTCCCAATCCCACTGCGTCTAAGTTTTGCTCCATGATACAGCATCTGCAGTCTCTTGTGTCCCCAGTTCCCACTCTGGTGTTAATGCAGGTGTTTTTTTGTGTGTTCCCTCTCAGCTTAATTCATCTGGACGACTTGCTGAACAAGACTTGTGTCAGTTGTGAGGCTGCGTACCGTGTCCTGTACTGGGAGGATCACACTCTCTCAGTCCTGTAAGTGAGCGGGTGGTCTGGGTGAGCTGGTGAGGGGAGAGTGGGTGAAGAGGGTGAACTTGCTGTGAATTTCCCAGCCTTGACCAAGATGGTGATTTAAACTAGAATTGATAATTGAACTTAGAATAGTACAGCATTGGACAGGTATTCAGCCCATGATGTTGTGCTGATCTTCATGCCAGTTTATACTAAATATCCTCCTCCTGTGTATCATCCACATCCCTCCATTCCCTTCATATTCATGTGTCTGTCTAAAACTTCACCAAACTACCTGCTTCCACTGCTACCCCGTAACCCATTCCAAGCACCTACCACTCTCTGCGTTTTTTTAAAAAATACTTGCCCCTCACGTCACCTTTAACCTTTCCCCCTCAAACCTTAAAAGCATATCCTCTGGTGTTTGACATTTCTACTCTGGGAAAGATTCTAACTGTCTATCCTATGTAGGGATATTTAAGAGACTCTTAGATAGGCACATGAATGATAGAAAAATGGAGGGCTTATGTGGGAGGGAAGGGTTAGATAGATCTTAGAGTAGGATAAAATGTCGGCACAACATCGTGGGCCGAAGGGCCTGTACTGTGCTGTAATGTTCTATGTTCTATCTCTGCCTCTCATATTCTTAAAAAACCTCTATCAGGTATCTCCTCAGCCTCTGTGCTGTAGGGAGAACAACCCAAGTTTGTCCACCCTCACAGCTCATACCCTTTAATCCAGGCAGCATCCTGGTAAATCTCTTCTGCACCCGCTCCACAGTCCTTCTAAATTATATCCAATAGATAAAGGTTCGTCTACATTATATCCCATCTCCAGGAATGTGTTATATCCCCGAGATTTCCTGATCCTCTCCCACTCCATCCGTGCTCTTGGTACTGGTAGACTTGACGATTGAACGCCCTTCTGGCCAGTGGTCCTCATCTCCTACCCTCCCACAAACTTCAGCTCATCCAAAACTTTGCAGTGGATGTCCTAACTCCCACCACCACCTTGTGCTCTGACCCACACTGGTTCCAGGACTTTCACTGTCGTAGTGTCCTTAAAGAGTAAAAACAGCATGGGAACAGGCCCTTTGGCCCAACTGGTCCATGCTGACCAAGGTGGCCACCCAGCTAGTGCACTTGCCCAGGTTTTGCCTCTATTTCTCTCAACCTTTCCTGTCCATATACTTATCTAAATGTCTTTATTGTAGCCACCTCAACCACTTCCTCTGGCAGCTCATTTCATAAACGCACCACCCTCTGTGTGAAGAAGTTGCCTCTCTGGTTCCTATTAAATCTTTCACCACTCAGCTTAAACCCACGCCCTCTAGTTTTTAGTTCCCTTTCCTTGGTGGGGGGGATAGACTGTGTACATTCACCCTATCTGTGCCCCTCGTGGTTTTATACACCCATCTCCAGGAATCTTGATTACAAAGTTGGGAGTTATCAAATTAATCCCCCTGTCTTCACCTTTCCCTCTCCCTCCAAATCTGAGGTGACTCCAATGCCATCCCACTGCCCATTCCCAAATTTAGGCACTCCTCAGACTTTAGGCTCTAGAATACCCTCCGTAAAGCTCTCTACCTCCCTCTGCTTAAAAACTGACCAGACTTTTTCTGGTCTGCTTTGATATCTCTTAGTGGCTTGATGTCTGCTTTTGCTCAAGAACAGTCCCGTGCCTCTCTACCCCTCTCCTTTTAAACTGCTCTTCAAAACTTACCTTAAGTGACCAAAAACCTGTTACTTGTTCCAGTTACTACTTATGTGACTGTGCCAGATTTATGTTTGATCCTGCTGTGCTGATCCTTGAGACAGCAGAGTTAAGTAGAGTGGTTACCTAGTGGCTCCAGCATTCTCTACTGCTAACCAGAACATCAGGGTCTGTAGCAGCTAAATTACAAAGCAAACATTCAAACATCTAGAATTTGAATCTTGAACTTCAACTTAAACCATTCCAGGTGCTATCTGTGTGGAGTTTGCATGTTCTCCCTGTAACAGTGTGGGTTTCCCCCGGGAGCTCCGGTTTCCTCCCACATCCCAAGTATGTGTGGGTTGGTGGGTTAATTGGTTACTGTAAATTGCCCCTCGTCTGTAGTGAGTGCTAGAATCTGGGGGGAGTTGATGGGAATGTGTTGAGGATAGAATGGCATTTGTGTGGGAATAGTGCAAATGGACACTTCATGCTTGGCGTGGACTCGGTGGGCTAAAGGGGCTCTTCTGTGCTGTTTGACTCATGACAGAGACCCATGGGCTGATGCAGGGGTTCGACCTGAAATGGCGACAATTCCTTTCCTCCCACAGATGCTGCTCGACCCGCTGAGTTCCTCCAGCAGATTGCTTGTTGCTCCAGATTCCAGCACCTGTGGTCTCTTGTGTCCCCATGGGCTGAGGTTGACTGCCTTGCGTTGGTCAGTTGGATAGGGGTCCTGTTGAGTTCTGGTGCTGGACCAACTCAGAAATCTCAAGTTGTTTCTCTCATTTTCTGTCTTAGGTTTTATGGGACCTTGTTGGGAATACTTTCCGTCTTGTACCTGCTCCCACTCTGCTGGGTCCTGGCTCTGTTGAACAGTGTGATATTTCTGGGAAATGCTGACTTTTACCAGGGTAAGTGTGTGGGAATGTGGAGGTCATTTAATATGTGAGCTGATTTCAGGGGAGTGAAAGACATTGTTTAGTGTGTGGCATCCGTGTGATAAGAGTGGTGTGGTGGCATTCTGTCAGTGTTGTTGCCTCTGTGCTCCAGTATCCAGTTCGATCCTGTCTCTGGATCAGCAGCCTGGGCCTCAGTGTCATAGAGTCATGCAGCACGGAAACAGGCTCAGCTGATCCATGCGGACCAGGAAACCCATCCAAGCTAGTCCTATTTTCCCACGTGTTGTCCATATCCCTCTAAACCTTTCCTATCCGTGTACCTGTCCAACTACTACACGGATAGCAGTGCTTGTCTCATGATTTAATGACCGTTCTGGTTAGTGATATGGAGCAACAAAGGAAGAAGGGTCCAGACCTGAAACGTTGTCCGCCTGCTTTTCTCCACGGATGCTGCCTGGTCTGCTGAGTTCCTCCGGCATCACAGGTGCCCATTCAGAACAGAGATGCGGAGAAATTTCTTTAGCCAGAGAGTGGTAAATCTGTGGAATGTGTTGCCACGGGTGGCTGTGGAGGCAAAGTCATTGGGTGTATTTAAGGCAGAGATTGATAGGTATCTGAGTAGCCAGGGCATCAAAGGTTATGATGCGAAGGCGGGGGAGTGGGGCTAAATGGGAGAATGGATCAGCTCATGTGGAACAGACTCAATGGGCTGAATGGCTGACTTCTGTTCCTTTGTCTTATGGTCTTTTTCATCATAGTGATACAGAGCACTCTCTAAAACGTTGTGACTCAGTATTTGCCATCGTTACTTTTAGACTGAGCTATTCTGATCCCTTCCAATTCTCTGAATCCAACCTCTGCTGCCTATGTCCTAATTCGCAGTGTCCTGTGACCTATTATCCCCAGGCTCACTGGCGTGTTGCTTCTCTGCCCAGTAATGTTTGATTTTACCATGCTCCTCCTTTTCACATCTTCTGTGGGCTTATCCCCCTCTTCCCCTGTAATCTTCTTCTTTCCTTACAATCCTTTGAGATAGTCACTCTTTCGATTTTAACCCCTTGCACATCCCCCAATCCCTCCACTCCATTCACTCAGCAACCTGAGCTCTGGACCTTCGTGCCTGAACATCTCCTCCTCTGAAGATACCCCTTAAAACCCAACTCTGTCCAGGATTTTACTCGTCTCTAGGTTTCTCCATGTGGTGTGCTGTCCAAATTAATGAAAATTACATTGATGAAGTATTTGGGGAAGGTTTGTTATGTTAAAGATGCTGTACAAGTGAAAATTGTGGTGCTCGTCCCCATCACACACAAGCCTGCTCCCCTTTCACTAAGATAGTTCCCTGTCCATGTTCCTGCCTGATCCCCATACCCTCTGATTCTCTGACATTCAGAATTCCAAAGTTTCCCAATTATCTGTGAGAAGAAATATCTCCTCATCCCAGTCCCAAGTTGGCTGACCTTGACCTAATGCCGTAGCTCATTGTGAACTTGAAGCATTCACGATATCAACCCCTCTCAGTCTACCAGGTATTGATGAGATTGTCTCTAAACTTAAGTGAGTGCAGGCCAATCTTCCTCAACCTCTTCTCATAGACATCCAGGAATCTATCAAGTGAACCTTCAGGAGGCTAAGGAATATTGGCACATTCCCGATGATCCTCACCAATTTTTATTGATGCACCATAGAAATTATCCGATTATGGATGCATCACAGCTTGGTATGGCAACTGCTCTGCCCGAGACGGCACGAAACTGTAGAGAGTTGCGAACACAGCCCAGTGCATCATGGAAACCAACCTCCCCTCCATGGACCCTGTCTACTCTTCCCACTGCCTCGGGAAAGCAGCCGACGTACTCAAAGACCCCACCCACCCGGTCATTCTCTCTCCTCCTCCCCACCCCCATCAGGCTGAAGATACAAAAGCCTGAAAATACGTATCACTAGACTCAAGGACAGGTTCTGTCCTTCTGTTATAAGACTCTTGAATGTACCTCTTGTATGCTAAAGGATGAAGTCTTGATCTCTCAATCTACTTTGTTGTGGCCCTTGCACTTTATTTGTCTACCGGCACTGCACTTTCTCTGTAACTGTAACACTATATTCTGCATTCTGTTTTGTTTTCCTTTTGTACTACCTAGATGTACTTGTGCATGGAATGAGCTGCCTGGGCGGCATGCAAACACAGCTTTTCACTGCATCTCGGTACATGTGACGATAATAAACCAATTATCATTTATCAACTTGTATTGCTATCACACCTTGCTCTGGGTATGGAGACCAAAATAGCAGAAAGTGAGGCCACATCAAAGCTCTTTATAATCTCAAGTGCACCTCAGTACTTTTGTACTGACTCTTTGCAAGAAAGGGCTGCAATCTGACTTCCTGATAACTTGGGGTACTTGCAGGTTTAATTTCTGTGCCTCTCTGAAGCAACACATCCATTTCCCTCCGCAACAATATTACACGGCTCTGGCTATTTTAAAATATATAGCTTTCCTATTTTTCGACAGTAAGTGACAGTTGTGTAACTGGATTGTGACAGTCTGAAGATCCCTTGATCCTGATGCCTTAAAATCAGCAGATAAAGTAAACTTTTAATGTTAGTGGACGTTATTTTCAGTTGCAGTTCTGTTTTATGGCTGATGGCGGCAGCACTGGGCCGTAACAAATCACGTTTATCTGCAGAATAGCATGGACACTGGAAATCAGAAGTAAAAAAAATGCAGCAGGCTCTGGGAACAGCCAGAAAATGAAACCTTTTAAGTTGTAAAGCGAGTGGGGGGAGGGTGCAGAGAACACGAAGGAGGAGAGCAATAAGAGAATGAGTGCCTTGTGGAGGTGGTTTGGTTGAGAGCGGGGTGAAGGTTGGTGAATAACATGGGTGTGTCTGAGGGAGGAGGAAATGGATTGAGTCGGAAATACCAGAAGAGGTGAGGGTAGAAATATGAGGAATAGTTGATTGTTTGAAACTACTGCATTCAGTAAGTTCCAAGGCTGTAATACAGAACGGTATGGCACAGGAACAGCCCCTCTGGCCCACACTGTCAGTGCCGACCATAATGCCAATTTAACTGCACATCTGCCCGCACGTGGTCCATACCCCTGCTGTTCATGTACCTGTCTAAATGCCTCGTAAACACCGCTGTCATATCTGCTTCCACCATGATCCCTGGCAGTGTGCTCCAGGCACCCGCCACTCTCTGTGTACGTATATTTAAAAAAAGTGTCCATGTTCTTTTGATGCCATTCATTACAATACTGTGGAGGGGTGGTTACCATACCAAGTGATTTTTGGAGCAACATACAAAATGCCTGGGAACTCAGCAGGTCAGGCAGCATCTATGGAGGGAAACGGACAGTCAACATTTCAAGGTTGAGACCCTTCATGATGTCCTGATGAAAGGTCTTGACCGGAAACGTCGACTGTTCATTTCCCTCCATAGCGGGTCGGGCAGCATCTATGGAGGGAAACGGACAGTCGACATCTCCGGTCGAGACCCTTCATCAGGACATCATGAAGGGTCTCAACCTTGAAACATCGACTGTCTGTTTCCCTCCACAGATGCTGCCTGACCTGCTGAGTTCCAACAGCAAATTGTGTGTTGCTCCAGATCTCCAGCATCTGCAGAATCTCTTGTTTCAAGTGATCTTTGCGTATTTTCCAATTTGTGGACAAAATCGACTTATGGAAAGACAGAACCTGTTCATAACCCAGGGACTTCCTGTACTGCACTAAAGCAAAATGTTGCATGAAATCTGGAACTCTCTTCCCTTACCAATATGCACCACCAAAGCACCCTGATAGTGGGTTGAAACTCTAACAGCTTTCAGCTGGCCAAAGGGAATTAATGTTATGGACCCAGGGCTGAGGAATCGGAGCAGACACAAGCACAGTGAAGAGCGGACAGGGTTGCTGCAGGGAGCCGTGACGGTGGAGGCTTTGGCTGCGGTTTCTGCAGAATCTCTACATGTGGAATGTTCACCCGGGGCTCTTCGCTGATGCCGGCACATTGTTGGGATTCTCACCTCTTGCAGGAAAGGTGATGCTGACCTGAAGCCTCAGATATACTGCTGTCTCGGCAAATGCTGCCTGGCCTGACAGATCCTCCAGTGCTGCACTGGGTTGCAAGGACGCACGCACTGCACAGCGCATTTGATGGGACAGCACGGAGAGGAGGAAGATGGTGGCGTGCACAGAGTGGCTGGTGTGAGCAGCATGCTGCTGGGACACTGGGCTGCCAGAGGCATTGCCCTTCCTGCAAGAGATGAGAATACTAACAATGTGTCGGCATCAGCGAAGAGCCCCGGGTGAACATTCCACATGTAGAGATTCTGCAGAAACCGCAGCCAAAACCTCCACCGTCACGGCTCCCTGCAGCTACCCTGTCCGCTCTTCACAGTGCTTGTCTGCTCTGATTCCTCAGCCCTGGTTCCATAACATTAATTCCCTTTGGCCAGCTGAAAGCTGTTAGAGTTTCAACCCACTATCAGGATGCTTTGGTGGTGGGACAGTGGTGGCGCGCATTGGTAAGGGAAAGGAATTCTAGATTTCACTACCTTTTGAGTGAAGAGGCACCTTCTCTGACAACTCCCATGTCCAGCAAGGCACCGATCGTGAAGTTATTCCCTCAGGCCCTTTGGCCCAACCCATCCATGCTAACCTGAGCTAGTCCCATTTGCCTGCATTTGGCTCATATCCCTCTAAAGCTTTCCTATCCACGTATCTGTCCAAATTTCTCTTAACTGTTGTAATTGTACCCACCTCAACCACTTCCTCTGGCAGCTTGTTCCATATACCCACCACCCTCTGAATGGAAAAACCTGCTTCTCAAGCCCCATTTAAATCTTTCCCCTCTTGCCTTAAACCCATGCCCTCTAGTTCTCTTAACCTGGGAGAAAGACTGTGAGCATTTACCTTATCTCTGCCCCTCATGGTTTTATAACCTTTATAAGGTCACCCCATCAGCTTCCTTTGCTTCAGTGAAAGTCCCAGCCTGTCCAGTCTCTCCTTATAACTCAAGCCCTCCAGTCCCAGTGGCATCCTTGTGAAGCTTGTCTGAACTCCTCCAGCTTCATTACATCCTTCCTGTAGTATGGTGACCAGAACTGAACACAATATTCCAGGTGCAGTCAACAAAACAAAAGAGCTGGTCATTGACTTCAGGAAAGGGGACGGTGCACATGCACCTGTCTACATCAATGGTGCTGAGGTTGAGAGGGTTGACAGCATCAAGTTCCTGGGAGTGAACATCACCAACAGCCTGTCCTGGACAAACCACGCAGATGCCACGGCCAAGAGAGCTCACCAGTGCCTCTACTTCCTCAGGAGGCTAAAGAAATTTGGTTTGTCCCCTTTGACTCTCACCAACTTTTACTGATGCACCATAGAAAGTATCCTATCTGGATGTATCACGGCTTGGTACGGCAACTGCTCTGCCCAAGACCGCAAGAAGCTGCAGAGAGTTGTGGACACAGCCCAGCGCATTACGGAAACCAGCCTCCCCTCCTTGGACTCTGTCTTTACCTCTTGTTGCCTTGGTGAGCAGCCAGCATAATCAAAGACCCCAACCACCCGGGACATTCTCTCTTCTCTCCTCTTCCACCGGGTAGAAGGTACAGGAGCCTGAGGGCACGTACCACCAGACTTAAGGACAGCTTCTACCCCACTGTGATAAGACTATTGAACAGTTCTTTTATTACAATGAGATGGACTATGACCTATGACCTCATGATCTACCTTGCTGTGACCTTACACCTTATTGTACTACACTTTCTCTGTAGCTGTGACACTTTACTCTGTACTGTTATTGTTTTTACCTGTACTACATCAATGCACTCTGTACTAACTCAACGTAACTGCACTGTGTAATGAATTAACCTGTACGAATGGTTTGTAAGACAAGTTTTTCACTGTACCTTGGTACAAGTGACAATAATAATCCAATACCAGTCTCATTCTAGTCGTATCAACTGGTGTTAATCATTGAGCCTAACATCAAGCCACTGGTTCTATGGAGCATACAGAAGGAAGGGTTTTGGGAGGGTATTCCAAAACTTGGGGCCCTGACAAAACTCAAAGGATTCGCGTCTTGATCTTTTCAAGAGGAGCGTTACATTTTAATTTCTGGTGTGGGTTTAGCTTGGCTGGGATGAGTTGAAATTATTTGAGATTGACGTTTTCTGTTTGCATTGAGAATGGTTTGCTGGATTGCAGACTTAATCTGAGCTAAATTGCACATGAATTTTTATTTTTGGTCTGAGGGTTCCAGGTGTGTTTGCTGAGGTCCCTGAGAGCGCTGCTGCCACTGGTTCAGTTGAGTTACACCCTGTGTTTACAGCAGAGAAAGCCTCTGTTTACAATTTGGAGTCCACAGGCTCCTCCTTCTCCCACCTTCCCAGCCAAACCTCCTCTGCCCTTTCCATCTCCCCCGTGTGTGGAAGGGATTACGCAGATTTGCACGTAATAACCACATCGAATGGAGTCATTTGTCCTGCATTACAGCATGAAATTCATTCCAGCAAAGGGATAAGGGTGAATTTGCAGTTGTGCTTTCACTTAAAAGGATACGAGAGTTTTAGCTGTTTGCCCCCCACTCCCTGCGGCCTGTTTTGGTTTCCTGCTTTAATCCAGTGTTGGGTTTGCAAGCCCACACTTTAGTGGGCTGGGTTAGCAGCAAAGATCTGAAGTTAATGTTTCCCCTGGCTGATGGACTATTTTCTAAATGTGGAGAGAATTTGGAAATTGGAGGTGCAAGGGGACTTTGGAGTCCTAGTTCACGATTCCCTTTTGGTTAACTTGCAGGTTGAGTCGGTAGTAAGGAAGGCAAATGCAATGTTAGCATTCATATTGCAAGGTCTGGAATATAAAAGCACAGATGTACTGCTGAGGCTTTATAAGGTGTTGGTCAGACTGCACTTAGAATATTGAGAGCAATTTTGGGCCCCATATCTAAGGAAAGATGTGCCGGCCCTGGAGAGGGTCCAGAGGAGGTGACACAGCCCAGTGCATCACGGACACCAGCCTCCCCTCCTTGTGCTCTGTCTTTACCTCTTGGTGTAGCAGCCAGCATAATCAAAGACCCCACCCACCCGGGACATTCTCTCTTCTCTCCTCTTCCATCAGGTAGAAGATACAGGTGCCAGAGGGCATGTACCACCAGACTTAAGGTCAGCTTCTACCCCACTGTGATGAGACTATTGAATAGTTCCCTTATACGATGAGATGGACTATGACCTCACGATCTACCTTGTTGTAATCTTACACCTTATTGCACTGCACTTTCTCTGTAGCTGTGACACTTTACTCTGTACAGTTATTGTTTTTACCTGTACTACATCAATGCAGTTTGTACTAACTCAGTGTAACTGCACTGTGTAATGAATTGACCTGTATGATCGATTTGTAAGACACAATAATAAACAAATACCAATACAAGAATGATCCCAGGAATGAAAGGCTTAACGTATGAGATTTTGATGTCTCTGAGCCTGTACTTGATGGAGTTCAGAACGATGGGAGGGGGGAGAAATCTCATTAAAACCTACTGGATACTGAAAGGCTTGGATAGAATGGACGTGGAGAGGATATTTCCATCAGTAGGAGAGTCCAGGATCTGAGGGCACAGCCTCAGAATAAAGGGACGTCCCTTTAGAACTGAGATGAGGAGGAATTTCTTCAGCCAGAGGGCGGTGAATCTGTGGAATTCGTTGCCACAGAGGGCTGTGGGGGCCAAGTCATTGGGTGTATTTGAGGCAGAGATTGATAGGTTGGCGGCAAAGGGTTGGAGAAAAAAAAAATCAGCCGTGATTGAATGGTGGAGCAGGCTCGATGAGCCAAATGGCCTAATTCTGCTTCTTGTCTTATGGGTGTCTTGAATCGGGCTTGCAGTCTCAAAACAAGTGGCTGGTCTGTTACTCAGCATACTTGGGGAAGAGCTGCTTGGGTTTATAGACAGGAAGGGAATGAAGGTACTACAGGAAAGTGAGGCCAAGGTGAAAGATTGGCCACGGTCTTCAATGGTTCACGGTGGCTAAATGGCCTACTTCTGTTTCTTATTTTCACAAAAATATCTGAAAACAAAATGCTGAGAAAACTCAGCAGATTGGATGACATCTGCGGATGAGAAACTGAGTCAACATTTCGGTTCTGGCCCTGAAATGTTGACTACTTCTCTGTCCACAGACACCGACTGACCTGGTGAGTGTTTCCCAACATTTCCTGTTTTTATAATCTTCATTCTCCCCAGGATGTCCCAGAACATTTCACGGCCAACAAAAGTGCTAGTGAACTGCAGGAAATGAAGCTTACTTCACGGTAAGATCCCCAAGGCAGCAAGGAGATGATTAGATAATGAAGCAAAAAAACGAAGTGCTGGAGGAACTCAGCGGGTCGGGCAGCATCTGCGGAGGGAAATGGACAGTCGACGTTTTGGGTTGAGTCCCTTCCTCTGGACTGAAAGGTAGAGGGGAGATGCCAGTATAAAGAAGTGAGGGGAAGGGGTGGAGCAAGAGCTGGCAGGTGATGGGTGGATCCAGGTGAGGAGGAGGGGAGAGTGGGAATGGCGACAGAGGCTGGGAGATGATAGGTGGAGGTGACAGAGGGCTGCAGATGGTGGAATCTGATGGGAGTGGCAGGTGAATCAAATAAAGGAGGTAGGATGGGAACAGTAACAGTAGGGGGAGGGGACCCTGGGAGGAGTGTTTGGAACTGGAATTGGTTTGTTATTGTCACTTGTACTGAGGTACAGTGAAAAGCTTGTCTTGCATACTGTTCATACAGATCAATTCATTACACAGTGCTTTGAGGTAGTATAAGGTGAAACAATGACAGAATGCAGAATAAAGCTACAGAGAAAGTGCAGTGCAGGTAGACAATAAGGTGCAAGGTCATAACGAGGTAGATTGTGAGGTCAAGCCTGTGAAATCATGCCTTTAAAGGCATAATTTTAAGGTGACTGGAGGAAGGTATAAGGGTGATGTCAGAGGTAAGTTTTTTGTTACACAGAGAGTGGTGGGTGTGTGGAACGCACTGCCGGCAGAGGTGGGGGCAGATACATTAGGGACGTTTAAGAGACTCTTAGATAGACACATGAATGATAGAGAAATGGAGGGCTATGTGGGAGGGAAGGGTTAGATGGATAATAGAGCAGGATAAAATGTCGGCACAACATCATGGGCTGAAGGGCCTGTACTGTGCTGTGTTCTATGTTCAAGAGTCCACCTTATTGTACTAGGGAACTGTATGGGTGATGGACAGATGGAGTAGGTTGGGGAGGAAAAGAGAAACGGTGATGGGGGCAGGGATGGGTGTAGGAGGAACTGAGTAGATCAGGAGGAGGGAGAAAAGGAGATCAGATAATGTTGGTGGATAGATGATGTTGGCCAGGACTGTGCCTTCAAAAAAGGGGCCACGGAATCCTTTGAGGGCAGGCAGAGCACAGGCATGGGCCTCTTTCTGTTTACACATTACTTTCTAAATATACTGAGGCACTTAAATAAAGTCAGCGATGGACAGGAAGAGATTTTCAGGTGGTGGTTGTAAGCACACCTTGTGATACTAGGTTGAGGAGGTGAGGGCTTTGCAGTGTTGAGAGGGGGAGCTCTATGGAGGTATAAAGAAGAGTGCATGGAATTCACATAGTACAGTGTGTGGAATCACAGCCTGGTCCCATGCCTGGGTTTTGTGTTCCACACGTGCATCTCCTAACCCCTCTCCATCTCGCCCCATTCGAACAATCTTCCATTTCTTTCTCCGCCACTAGTGTATCCAGTTCGCCCTCGGTGTCACCTGTCCATGTGGTTCTGGCTGCAGGGCATCCCTTGCTGGATAGTGACTGCTTTGTACTCACGGGCTCCCACACAAGTGGATGTATCTGCTCACAGGCACGGGAGCAGCCCATTCTGCCCATCGAGTCAGTGCTGTCTGTCCAGCTAAACGCCCCCACTCCCTTCGTAGTGTTAAAGAGCCCCAGGCGTCTCGGGTGTTTCTACACATTCTAACCTTGCAAAGCCTCTTCCAGGTCCCTCAACGCTTGCTGTGACATGGACACCAGAACTGTGTGTAGTAACCACTGTCTAACCAAAGATCCATACAGCTTTGACACCACTCCTCTGCTCTTCAATCCTGCTCCTCTAGAAATGTACCCCAGCGACTTTTGAGCTAACATATTTTCTCAGCCTGATTAACCTGCATCAGCACTTTTGTACAAACGGCTTTACAGAACAGTGGTTGGGTTCAAAAATCATTGTCATAGAGCCACATCCTGTATTCTCTCCACACTAACGACAGCAGTGGAGTAGGAGTATGCCCATCTATTCTGATTTTCACCCTCTCCTGACCTTACAAAAGAGTCATGAACTGGAGCTCCACTTGTCCACATAATCACAATGTTTTAGAGAAAATAAATAGTGATGTAGCTGTGCCTAGAGTCAGGGGCGAAGAATAAGTGACAGAAAGCAGAGCCCTTAAGTAGCTTCATATACTTGTACTGAGATCTGATACAGTGTATTTAGAGTCATGGAGTTATACAGCACAGAAACAGGCCCTTGGGCCTCAGTCCAGATGAAGGGTCTCGACCCAAAACGTCTACTGTCTGGTTTCCCTCCACGGATGCTGCCTGACCTGCTGAGTTCCTCCAGTGCCTTTGGTGTTTCTTCCTCTGAACCTTTCCTGTCTACATACCTGCCCAAATGTCTTTTAAACGTTATAATTGTATCTGCTTCTACCACTTCCTCTGGTAGCTACTTAACCAAATACACACCAGCCTCTGTGTCGAAAAAGTTATCCCTCGGGTCCCCTTTAAATCGTGTCCCTCTCATAGAGACGGAGGATTTTGTAACAGCAACTAATTTTAGAGGCTGTCTAATTCTATAAAATTTCTGGCTGGGATGTACTTAAAACTTGTTTAACTTCATGCAAGTGTATTGGTTTGTAGATTGGAACTCAAAACTGGGCAGATGCTGGAAATCTAAAATGAAAACAAAATGCTGGAAACACTCAGCGAGTCGGGCAGCACCTGATGAATGTCGAGGGGCTTTTAGCTGCCATTGTGGCTTGCAAACAAGAAGCAGTTGGGAACCAGCACTCTGGGAGGAAAACTGTGGCTTTTAAACAGATGGATTGCAGCAAGAATTGTCAGGCTAGTCAGGATAATGCAGTCACAGATTCATACAGCACAGAAACACAGAAAGTGAGCCTTTGGCCCACTCTGTCCCTGTGACCATCATGTACCCAACTAAACTCATTCCATTTACCAGCACTAAGTGGTGGGAAGGTGCTCTCTTTGAAGAATGGTTTTGCTTGCTCCAGACCTAACTGCACTTGCCCACGTGCCAGTGGAGTCGACATCAAGTTTAAAATCCCGATGGAGGTTAAGTAGTAATGGGCCACAGTTCAGATCTGCCTCAACCCAGGTCACATGGGTGGGAAACGGGATTGCATTTCCACAGTTACTTCCACACCTCATGACAACCCAAGTGCTTTACAACCAATATAGAGCTCCTGAATGGCAGTAATACAGGAAATGTAGTGATTTCTGCACAGCAAGATCCCACAGACAGCTATGTGCTCGTGACTAGATGATGCTGGTTGAGGGATCAATGTTGGCCCAGGGCACCAGGCTGAGGTTCCTTGTTCCTTAAATCTTTCGGGGGTTGAAAGAGTAAGCTATCTACACTGCTAATTCTGATGTGCCAATTACAGCACCAGCGACTTGGGTTCAATTCCCGCCGCTGTCTGTAAAGAGTTTATACGTTCTTGTCGTGTGTCTGCGTGGGTTTCCTTCGGATGCTCCGGTTTCCTCCCACATTCCAAAGACATACGGGTTAGGAGCTGTGGGCATGCTATGTTGGCGCCAGAAGCGTGGCGACATTTGCGGGCTGCCCCCAGCACATTCTCAGTAATGCAAAAAGATGCATTTCACTGTGTGTTTCGATGTACACGTTCCTAATAAATAAATATCATCTTAAAATAATAAGATATTTAATTATTAGTCACATGTACATTGAAACATACAGTGAAATGCGTCGAGTGTTCTGGGGGCAGCCCGCAAGTGTCGCCACGCTTCCGGCATCAACATAGCATGCCCACAGCTTCCTAACCCGTACGTCTTTGGAATGTGGAAGGAAACCGGAGCATCTGGAGAAAACCCACACAGACACACGGGCAGAATGTACGAACTCCTTACAGACAGTGGTGGGAATTGAACCTGTGTTACTGGTGCTGTAATGTTCTGCTAACGGCTACACTAGTGGCATATGCTGTGCACTTTTCTCTCTTCTGCTAGATCACCGTATTCACTGATCCTCATTGTGTCCAAATATTAGTTGATCTTATCTGCTCCTCAACAGGCAGAGAATTGAAATGGTTGTGATTTACTCTAATAGTCCTCAATATGTAATGCAACTATGTGTCATACAACACGGAAACGGGCCCTTCAGTCCAACTTGTCCATGCCGACAAAGATTCCTATCTACGATAATCGCATTTGCCCTTGTTTGGCCCATATCCCTCTAAAATGTAGAGAGACAAGACTGCAGATGCTGCAGTCTGGAGCAACAGACAAGATGCTGGAGGAACTTAGGAGGTCAGGCAGCATCTGTGGAGGGAAATGGGCAAGTCGACGATTCGAGTTGAGACCCTTCACCTGGACTGAAGAGTCTTGACCAGAAGTGTGGACTGTCCACAGATGCTGCCTGTCCCACTGAGTTCCTCCAGAATCTTGTCTGTTGCTCCCTCTAAACTTCCTCTCCACCTCCCTGTCCAATTATCTTTTAAACATTGTACTTGTACCTACCAGTGGCAGCATGTTCCATATACCCACTACGCTCTGTGTGTCTCCTGTCTGTCCCAAGATCTGTGTGAGGTTGCCAGAACTGAAGTGATGACAACTAGCTTTGCAGAATACTACAAATTAGGGCAGGCCACTCAGCCCCTCCATCCTGCTCTGCTCCTTCAATATAATTTAATTAACATAAATTAAGATTTAAATTAAGATATGCCACTAGTGTAGCCGTTAGCAGAACATTACAGCACTAGTAACACAGGTTCAATTCCCACCACTGTCTTAATAAACAAAATTAATTAAAATAAATAAATATAATTTCAACATAAATTAATCATAAATTATACACAATTTTTACAAGAAAGAACACGATTAGAACAAAAGAAACAAAGTCCATTATAGTGCAAAGTGGTCCCAGTGTTGCTATACTGAGGGAGTGATTAGGGTTGTGCCGGTTGGTTCAAGAACCGAATGGTTGAAGGGAAGTAGCTGTGGAGGTGTGGGACTTCTGGCTTTTGTACCTCCTGCCTGATGGTAGCTGCGAGAAGATAGCATGGCCCGGATGGTGGGGATCTTTGATGATGGATGTTACCTTCTTGAGGCAGCACCTCATGTACAAAACTACCGATAGTGGGGAGGGATGTGCCCGTGATGTGTTGTGTCTACAAACCACGGTTTCATCTGGCAGCAGTTGGCAAATCCATCCCACTGATCTCCCAAACGCTTGTTTGTATGTACATAAGTCTGGTGTTCGAATGCTGGGGAGGACCTCCCATGGAGTTGCTTTAAAGCTGGCGGCTCTTGCTTTCAGTAATAGCACACCATGGCCAACTGGGGGCGATGCCTGCCCTTTCCAGGCATATAATGCAACCCAGTTTTGTAAATGTGTACTGCTGTGTCACACTAAACACACACAAGATTAATTGTTTGTTTTAGATTCTCGTTGTGTGAGATTACTTATTTGCTAAATCTACGCACCATCTTCCTGCTGATTACCCTTTTCACCATCTCCAGTGCATGGAAATGATATTGAAGCCCAAGATTGCACAGCTTGTAAAGATAAAGCAAATGGGCACGGTTCCTTGCAGATCTGACCCGACTGAAATGGCACTTGTCAGTGCAGTTTAAAACTGTGTCTCTACTGCAATTAGAGTGAGGCGTAACAGAGGCTCTGTGAAATTCTCATAACTGCCTATTGAACTGGGCAGAAAGGCCCATTATCTGAATTTATGTGGCCATTAACACTGGTGAAGCAGCAGCAGAGGAATAGGTTCAACGCAATGAATTAAGAACATTGTGCATGAAGCACATTTAAAGTGTATTTTCTTCCAAGACAATAGTATGTCACGGTGTGAACTTGTTGATACTACACCCTGCCCAGAAGGACTTAACAGCGGAAACACAGTGTGTGTGTTCTATTGGCAGAAGCCAAGACCCACGAACCTCCAGGAACGGAGCTCCCTTTGGGATTTAGATTATCTGTACCTTTTATCCTTGGATATCATAATTCGTTTGTCAGCAATTCTTGCCAGTTATGTAACCTTGTACCCATTGTGAGTTTAGCATTGGAACTGGCATTGGAGTCTTATCTGTATACTTACCACTTTTATTGACTCTAGAAAGCGAACATTTAAACGTTTGCAAAAAAACTGCTGCAGGAACTTGGGTCAAGCAGTATCTGTGGAGTCTAAGGATGGTTGAGAGCCTGTATTGGGATTATTTTTTGCCTTGGATTCCAGCATCTGCTGTCTCTTGTGTCTCCATTTAAAATTTGTTCTTGCTGTCTTCTATGAACAGTATCACCACCCCTCTTACAGTGGGCTTGAAAAATTACTTAAATTGCAAAATACTGTTGGTACCTTTTTAAAGTTGTAGAGTCATACGCTACGGAAACAGGCCCTTCGACCCAACTCATTCATGCCGTCCAAGATGCCCATCTTAGCTAGTACCATTTGCTCACGTTTGACCCATATCCCTCTAAACCTTTCCTATCCATGTACCCATCCAAGTGTCTTTTAAATGTAGTTATTGTACCTGCCTCTAGCAGTTCGTTCCAGATAAACACAACTCCCTGTGTGGAAAAAGTTGACCCTTGGGTCAACTTTAAATCTCTCCCTTCTCACCTTAAACCTATGCCCACTGGTTTTTGAATCCCTTTCACTGGGGAAAAAGACTGAGTGCACTCACCCTATTTATGTCCTTCATGACTTTATACACCTCTATATGGTTACCACTCAGTCTCCTACGCTGCAAAGAATAAAGTCCTGAGGTGGGATTACAGTTGTGCAGGTTGGTCAAGAACCTGTTGGCTGTAGGAAAGTAGCTGTTCCTGAACCTGGTGGTGTGGGACTTCAGGCTTCTGTACCTCCTGCCTGACGGTGGCAGCGAGAAGAGGGCATAACTGGACGGTGGGGACCCTTGATGATAGATGTTGCCTTTTTGAGGCGGCACCTCCTGTAGATGTTGTCAATGTTGAGCTGTGCCCACGGTAGACTGGGCTGTGTCCACTCTGTTGGCCCTGATGGGCAGGCCACATTGTTTGCATGCCCCACATCAGATTCCTAAAACAGATGTGCTGTTCTGAGCTCCGTTGTAGAAGGAGGTAACTAGGTGAACAGCAGTAAAATTTCAAGGATGAGCTCAAAGCCACCTTGAATAAATCTCCACTGATTCCTGGGAATCTCTGGGCCACAACCACTCAATGTAAAGGAGAAATGTTCAGGATGGCACTGAGAACCTAGAGTCCTTGTGGTTGGGTGCACCACCTCAAGCCACCCACTGGCCATCCCATTAGGAACCTCCTGCCCCATCTGTGGAAGTCTTTGGTTCCTGCATTGGCCTCGTCGATCACCTAAGAACTGGAGTGGAAGCTAGTCGTCCTCAATCCTGAGGGATCGTCCAAGGGGTGGGGGGGGGGGGTGGGATGATGGACCTGGTTGACCACTTTAGGAGATGTAAAAGCAAGTCTTGTTTCTTGCTTACCCCCACGCTGGCCATTTTGAATTGCCGTTGATATACAATAGGAGAAATGTGGCCATTAATGACACGTGCATTTGATGGGTTATCATTTGATCTGGGGATTTATGTGTCTGGTTGCAAGTTCCTAATGTTTCTTGTTCTTTCAGACTCAAAGAACTGCTCATCTGGAATTTGTTTGATGCCGTTTGGTTTGCCCTCAGGGAGTCTGAGTGGGGCAAGCAGTATTAGAAATCTATTAATACAATGAAAAATATCCTGTTGCTTGATGGTCCCTCACTCTGGATTGTGACATCTCAAAGCAAATTTAGTCTAACCGTACAATAACTAACTACAGATTCTGTCCTGGTCCTGTTCAGAGCTCCATTATGGGTCACTCTTTTGGCTCGAGTCCTTTTTAAGAACGTAACTGAGCCATGAGGCGTATTAGTTAATTGCTTGACTCCAAGCATTGCATGCAACCATTGAGGGATGGGAAGACTGTCCATAGTTCTAGTGTGACATCCTGTTTACAAGTGGACCTGCATTGGTGTCAGAGAACTGACTGGACCAGGTGGAGCTCAGCTGTGCAAAAGCAACTCTTCCCACGTGTGCTCTCTGGGTTGACATGGCTGCCGGGGGAAGTGGGATTGGCTTCCGTCCAACCGTGGGAACTGTTCCCAACCAGTACTCGGGAGGAGGGGTAGAAAATGGCAAAACAACAGTACGTTAGCAAGGACTGTAACTGGGGATGCGTAAGTGCAGAAAGATGCGCATTTGACATCCTTTGTCCCAAGTGGACCCAGGAAACAAGTTTAAGTGTATCTTGGCAAATTGAGCAACTCTCTGAAGCCTCAGAGACAACAAGCCAGGTTGGAGGGCCTTTTGGAAATGGTACAAGGCTTTGCCTTGAGTTCAGTTTTACATTTTTTGTTGTTTTTATTTTGCCTTAGTGAAAGTTAAACAGTTCTTAAAAAAACGTAGAGGAAGAATAGATAAGTTTCACAGATTGGAGCAAATCTGTCTGCCTTTGTTGATGTATATCTATTTATTATCAATCATTCCAATGGTTTACAGCCTTAGCCACATTTTTGTTGTTTTATTGCACTGCTTATGCATTTGAGAAAATCTATTTCTGTCTTGGAAGCTGTCTGGAGTGAGTTGGGTTTCTGCTTGAATGTTAGGATTGCAAAGAATACCCAGATGTTGTTGACATAAAGGTGCACTTCTGTTTTTGAGAGGCAAGGATCCACTTTGGGGTATTGGATCTTGGTACTTGGCAGAGGAAAATTGTCTGAGGAAAGCATGTAAAAAGAACTATTCAGTTTATTAAGCAAAACACTTGTATCAAAACATTTTACACCACCCCTTTTTAATTCACCTTCTTGGTATAGCAAAAACAAAACAATAAATGCTTGGCAGTAGTGTTCTATGTAATAAGACAAAATCAGAATTATTAATGGGTTGTTTTAAGATTGCAGTGTAATCAGGAATTACTTGAGCAAGGTTCACTGGATTGTTTCCAGTCAGGATGTTGCCTTGTGAGGATAGATTGACTAGAATGGCCCAGTATTCTCTGGAGTTTAGAAGAATGAGAGGTAATCTCATTGAAACATATAATTCTGACAGGTCGGATACCCTGAAGCTAGTTTCCCCTGGTTAGAGAGTCTAGAATGAGGGAGCATTTGCTTGGAAAGGCGCCATCCATTCTCTACCCCCCAGAAGCTTGTGGGTGCATGGTCATTGAGTACATCGATAGATTTTTGTATGAACTTAGAACATAGTACAGCGCTGGAACAGGCCCTTCGGCCCACCATGTCTGTGCTGAACATGATGTCAAATTACACTAAATCTCTTCTACCTGTGATCCATTACCCCCATTCCCTGCATATTCCTGTGCCTGTCTAAAAGCCTCTTAAGTGCCACTATCGTATCTGCTTCCACCACTACCCCTGACGGCCTGTTCCAGGCACCCACCGCTCTCTTGTGTGTTTTAAAAAAAACACTTGCCCTGCACATTTCCATTAAACTTACCCCCCTCACCTTAAATGCATGTCCTTTAGTAGTTGACGTTTCTACCCTGGGAAAAATGTTTTGACTGTCTATTCTATTTGTGCCTCTCATAATTTTATAAACCTCTATCTAATGTCCCGTCAGCCTCCAATGCTCCAGAGAAAACAACCTAAGTTTGTACAGCCTCTCCTTATAGCACATGCTCTCTAATCCAGGCAGCCTCCTGGTGAACCTTTTCTGCACCCTCTCCAAAGCCTCCACATCTTTTCTGTAATGGGACAGAATTGCACACCATATGCTAAGTGCGGCCTAACCAAAATAAATTGGTAAACTGGTTTATTATTGTCATATATACCGAAGTATGGTGAAAAACTTTGCTTTGCATGGCATCCATACATCCCATTTCATAACATTAGTGCATTGAGGTAGTACAAGGGAAAACAATAACAGAATGCAGAATAAAGTGTTACAGTTACAGAGAAAGTGCAGTGCAGGCAGACAATAAGGTGCAAGGCCATAACAAGGTAGATTGTGAGGTCAAGAATCCATCTTATCGTACTAGGGAGCCATTCAATAGTCTGATAACAGCAGGACAGAAGCTGTCCTTGAGCCTGGTGATACGTGCTTTCAGGCTTTTGTATCTTCTGCCCGATGGGAGTGGGGAAGAAGAGAGAATGTCCGGGGTGGGTGGGGTCTTTGATTATGTTGGCTGCTTTACCGAGGCAGCGAAAAGGGTAGACAGAGTCCATGGAGGGGAGGCTGGTTTCCGTGATGTGCTGAGCTGTGTCCACAGCTCTCTGCAACGTGACTTCCCGACTCTTGTATTCGATGCCCCGACCAATGACAGCAAGCATGCCATGTGCCTTCCTTACCACCCTCTCAACTTGCGTGGCCACTTTCAGAGAACTGTGGACTCAGACCCTAAGATCCCTTCATACATCCTGCCATTCCTCTATACATTTGTAAGGGGAATTGAGGGATTTATGGACAGGGTGGGAGAGTGGATGGGGTACAGGGTCAGCTGTATTTTTGTACAAGGATGGAACAGGCTTGAAGCTCTTTGACCCATACCTCCCATTGGTTTCATGTTTAACAAACTTGGTATAATAGTGAAGCATTTGCAAGATTGTTCAAGTTGAGAAGTTTTCTGGTTAATGACTGATTACATGGTTATAATCTAATCAAGAATTACAGACGTTGTTAAAACTGGAATAAAATTCGTCTCTCCAATAATGATTCAGATTGGAGGGTTATTATTGCTGCTGGATGTCTTACATTACATATCCCCTGACAGCTCAGCTCTCCAACAGTAGGAAAGTCTAGGATCTGAGGGCACAGCCTCAAAATAAAGGGATGTCCCTTTAGAACAGAGATGGGGAGGAATTTCTTCAGTGAATCTATTGAATTTGTTGCCACAGAGGGCAGTGGAGGCCAAGTCACTGGGTGTATTTAAGACAGAAATTGATACGTTCTTGATTGGTAAGGGGGTTAAAGGTTACGGGAGGAGGCGAGGGAATGGGGTTGAGAAAAAAATCAGCCATGATTGAATGGCGGAGCAGACTCGGTGGGCCGAATGGCTTGATTCTGTTCCTACACCTTGTGGTCTCACTCATGCATGAGCAGCAGGTTCACCAGCACATGGCCATTTGGTCCATTGAATCCGTGCTGTGAAGTCCAAAGCCAGCAGTACTGCCTTGGAGCTTTTACCTTTGTTGCAATATTTACGCACTATTCCCTCTTCAATGATGCACCTTGTGCTCGTTTAGCCTAACTCTTCCCTATGGTGATACATAATGTACTCAAACAACCCTGGGCATGAAAGTAAATCTTTGTAACCTTTCTGTTCTTGGCTCTGTGGCTGTGTTGGCAATGCCACTGATTGCCCAGAACTGCAGTGTTGAAGACCTGAACATAGGAGCTATCTCACCTCCAGCCAAGTGTTCTTGTAGGGTTAGAAGGCTGGCACCTCCCTGATGGTGTGGAGAGCAGCTGAGATACATCCTATTGACAAAAAGGCAGAACGTATCCAATCTGGCTCAAGGAAATTTGAGTAGTTGAAGAGAAGATGATTTACAAGGTCATGGGCTAAGAGCGTTGGAGAGCTTTTTTCCAACGCGCTATCACAGTGGTGATGGGATGGATAGCCTTGTAATTTAATTCTAATTACGTGATGCAATCATGTAAATGTTCAAAGCAAAAGTGTAATTGACATTCATCAGTAAATTGGTCAATCCCTCACTGAAGCCCCTTTGTAAACTCTGCGATCATTAGCTTTGGGTCCAGCCTCATGATTTGGCTTTCTTATTAGGTTATGAAGTTGCATTACTGGTGTCCTTCATCGATCTTCCCAATCTGTAGCTTCAGGGTTTTGATTTAAAAAGTGGATTTGAGGTTGGCTGTGCTGTTGCTCAAAAACCATGGGGGATATCTGCACTATGAGTGCAGAGCATGGAAACAGGCCCTTCGGCCCAACCAGTCCATGCCCATCTAAATTAGTCCCATTTGACCCATGTCCCTCTAAACCTTTCCTGTCCCTGTACCTCTCCAGGTGCCTCTTAAATATTGTTGACGTACCTGCCTCAACCACTTCCTCTGGCAGCTTGTTCCATGTGCGGAACGATTCAGGAACAGCTTCTTTCCCTCCACCATCAGATTTCTGAATGATCCAGGAACACTACCTCATTATTCTTACTTTTTGCACTATTTATTTATTTTTGTAATTTATGGATTCTATATCTTTGCACTGTTCTGTTGCCGCAAAACAACAAATTTCATGCCATATCTCAATGATAATAATTTTGATTCTGATCACATTCTGGGTGGAAAAAGTTGCCCCTCAGGTTCCTATTAAATCTCTCCCCTCTCACCTTAAGCTCTAGTTCGTGATTCTCCAACCCTGGGAAACAGACTGTGTGCATTCACCCTATCTATGCCCCTCATGATTTTATACACCTCTGTAAGATCACCCCTCAGTCTCTTACACTCCAATGAATAAAGACCTACTCTGCCCACCCTCTCTCTTCCAATTCTGGCCTCTTGACTTTTCCCAAATTAATAACTCCAATGAGGCACCAGACTCTGGAATTCCCTCCGTAAGCTTCTCCACTTCTGGTGCTCCTTAAAGCATATCTCTTTGACCAAGCCTTTGGCCATTTGCCCCAGTATCCATGTACATGGCTTCACGTCAGCTTTTCTTTTTTTGAAACATTGTGGTGCAGAAGGAGGCACCACACTGGCCAAAATAGACTGTAGGTTTATCCCATTTTCCAGCTGTCTGTTCCTTTAGCTCTCCAGCTCTCAGCCTTTCAGTTGTTTATGCAGGTTCTTCTTAAATGTACAGTGGGGTTCTTGCCTCTGCCACCATTTCAGACAGTGAGTTCCAGACCCCCACCAGCAGTGTTTGGTCAGATGCCAGTGAAGTGCCTTGGGGCTTTCTTATTTCACTGTGTTAAAGGTGCTATATAAATGGACGTTATTATAGTTGGGCTGCAGTTTCCTTCCTTTATACATAAATGTTTCCATCTGAATGGAAATTTTACATTTATACTTTAATTCCGAAAGGATCAGTGTGTGCCAGCAGCGTCACCTGGCAAACGCAAGCATCGCATTTTTCGACTCGTGTAACCTTCTGTTGGGGTGCAGTTTCCAGCTCGCTGTCTAACCTGCAGGTAGAGGCAGCAGTGTTTCTTGAGAAGCTGCTGGACTTTTACTAATTGTCATTGGTAAACTGGTACACTGGCGCTCCTGGGTTCAACTCTCCAAGTGCCATCTTAAAGTAGAAAGGGCCCTTTGGCCCACAGTGTCTGTGCCGAACCCAAGGCTGAATTAAACTAAATCCCTTCTGCCTGTACCTGATCCATATCCCTCCATTCCCTGCATATTCACGTGCCTGTCTAACAGCCTCTTAAAAACCACTATCGTATCTGCTTCCACCATTCCCCTTGACAGCCCGTTCTAGGCACCCACCACTCTCTGTATGGTAGTTGCACAATCTCTTTATCTTTTCACTATCTTGTATAATATATATACTGTGTGCTGTCTGTACCTACATGTCTGTGGTGGTGCTGCTGCAAGCACATTTTTCATTGTACCTGCACCTCACTATACTTGTGCACATGGCAATAAACTCAACTTGTACTTGACTTGTGTGACTTGGAGTGGAACCCGCAGGTGGTGGTACTCCCATGTGCATGCTGTCTTGTCCATCTCAGTGGTAGAAGTGACGGGTTGGTCACCTGGAATACTATTTCTTGATGTGTTTCACCATTAAGTATTAAAATGGAGATGCAGCACAGAAATGGACTATTTTCCCAACACATAATATTTTCAGTAACTTAAGATATCTTTATTAGTCACATGTACATCGAAACATACAGTGAAATGCATCTTTTTGCGTAGAGTGTTCTGGGGGCAGCCCGCAAGTGTCGCCACGCTTCTGGCACCAACATAGCATGCCCATAACCCGTATGTCTTTGGAATGTGGAAGGAAACCAGAGCACCTGGAGGAAACCTATGCAGACACTGGGAGAACGTACAAACTCCTCACAGACAGCGGCCGGAATTGTATATGTAGTGTACAGTAGTGTATGCTAACCTCTACACTACCGTGCCTGCCAGATTCCAACATCTACAAGGCTCAGGTCAAGAGTGTGATGGAATACTCTTTATTTGCCTGGATGAGTGCAGCTTCAACGACGCTCGAAGCTTAGCACCATACAGGACATAGCAGCCCTCTTGATAGGCGCCCCATCCTTCCAAATGCATAGCCTCTACCAGCTAGAAGGACAAGGGCAGCAAAATCATGGGGAACACCACCCCCTGGAAGTTGTCCTCCAAGCCACTCACCATCCTGACTTGGAAATATATCGCTGTTCCTTCACTGTCGCTGGGTCAAAATCCTGGAACTTCCACCCCCAACAGTATTATTGCATACCCCACATCTCAGGGGCTGCTGTGGTTCAAGAAGGCAGCTCACCACCACCTTCTCAAGGGCAACTAGGGACGGGCAGTTAAATGCTGGCTCAGCCTGTGAAGCCCACATCTCTTGAAAGAATGAAAAAAAGAGTAATTTAGATAGTTGACCTAGACAGATACATTTTCCCAATGAGCCACCAGAACATGGATTCCAGTTTTCCCAAAGGGTTGGTTTTTGTAGTGTTTGTTTTGTTGGGGGGTCGAGTGAAGGAAAGGTGCATGGAAAAATTGTGGAATTTTCTAATTACCTTTTAATTTTCTTCTGTTTTATTTCTACAGTAATTAACGATTACAAGGGAGCGTTGCTGCAGAATTTTAGGTCAACCCCAGAGGTTGAAGAGGAGGTTGCGGTGTCAGAATCAGAAGGAGCTATGAACCAGGATGTGACTCCAACAGCAAGTACTCCAGAGGTAAGAAGCTGAGCAGATACTGTAGCCCAGGCCTGCTGGGGACCAGGCAGGGAAGATGGAAAAGCAAAAATCAGCAGATGCTTGTAAATCTGAAATAAAAACAGAAAATCCTGGAAACACTCAGCAGGTCAAGCAGCACCTGTGGAGAACAAAACAGAGTTAATATTCCAGGTCAATAACTTTTCACAAGAACCCAAGAAAATAGGAGCAGGAGGAGGCCACTCAGCCCTTTAAGACTGCCCCACCATTCAATATGATTGTGTCTGATCTCCACTGGCCTCAACTTCTCTTCTGTGCCGGTTCCCCATAACACTCAATTCTTCAATCTTTCAAGTATTTATCTTTCTCTGTCTTAAATATATCCAATGATCCGGCCTCCACCACCCTCGGGGGCAGACAGTTCCAGAGATTCATTAACGTCGGAGAGAAGAAATTTCTACACCCCTCAGTTTTAAATAACCGGCCCCTTATTTTGTTGCTATGTCCCCTCGTTCTTGGCTCTCCCACTAATGAAAACATCTCAACATCCAACCTGTCAACCCTCCTTAGGATCTTGTATGTTTGAATAAGATCACCCCTCATTCTTCTAAACTCCAAGGAATACAGACCCTAAACTGTCCGCCTCTCTTGATAGTTCATCTCAGCGATTAGCCTGGTGAATCTTCTATTGACTGGCTTCAGTGTCGCTACATTCTTTTTTAGGTAAGGGGACTAAAACTGTGCAGAGTATTCCAGGTGCAGGCTCAACAACACCCTGTACGACTGTAACAAAACCTCCCTGTTCTAAAACTCCAATCCCTCTGCAACAAAAGTGACTTTTGTGATTCATGCAGCAGAGCACCTAGATAACCAGAGAAGTCAGATTGAATAGATCTTGAGCTGCAGAGAAAGGGAAGAGGGCCAGAGTAAACTCGAAGGATATTCTGTGATAGGCTGCAGATCAGGAGAGACTCAATGACACAGGTAACAATGTTGTCAGCTGAGAGGACAGTAAAGCCTGATGGATAACTTGAGGTGTGTCTGGGGGGAGTGGTTGGAAGAGTGGTGTAGCTAGTAGAGCGACAGCTTCACAGCTCCAGCAACCCAGGTTCAATCCTGACCTCCGGTGCTGTCAGTGTGGAGTTTGCACGTTTTCCTTGTGACCCCCTGGGTGCTCCAGTCTCCTTCCGCATTGCAATGTCATAGTTGGAAAGCTAATTGGCCACTAAATTATCCCATTGTGTGGGTAAGTGGCAAAAATCTAAAGGAAGTTGATGAACATGTGAGAGGGAATAACATGGGGAACTAAGGAGCGGGAAGGAGACTGATGGGGATGGTTCTGCGGGGGGCCAGCATGGACCTGATTGCTGAATGGCCCCGTGTTGTAATAAATTAGAAAAGAATCTGATGGTAGCAAAAGAATGGAAGACAAACTGTAATTGTGGCGATGAGTAATTATCTGAAATTGTTGAACTGGTTATGGAGTCCAGAGGATTGGAATGGGTTGAAGGTAAGGTGCTTTTATCTGAAGACTTAACCTTTGAGGAATCAAGGTGCTCTAAGTTTAGTTGTCCTCTTAAGCTTCCTATTTATTTTAGTTTTTACATTTTTTAAGCAAGTGTAAATGTTTTGCTTCTCATAACTTTCCTTCCTGACTGACATCCTGCTTGAGTTTGATGGTTTAAGTCTTCCATTTCTTTTGGGGACCAGGTGGAATGTGTGCCTTGTGGCTGAGAATTTGCTTCACTGGTACAGGTTGGCACTAGTCCATCTCCAATCAGCAGTCTCACTTACAGAGTGAATCAGATCCTGCTTCCAAATGCTTTGGCACCCGCCAGGCTAGTACCATCTAATGCATATCTTTGAGTGGAAATCTATTGCTTTTTTAATCCATCACAATTATTGTGGCTATTAATCTCTACCCCAGCCATTCTTATCTGTCAGGGAGAATGTTTTGGAACGGGTAGCACCTCTTGCCTTCGTCTGTTGTCTTATTTGCAGAGTTGGCCAGTGTAAAGTTTTATTTCATGGTATCCGATGACTGTTGAAGTGGATGATTAGTGCCTGTAGCTAAGCTGCAACTGGAATTTCAGTAGGCATGTGTTTGTGTAATGTATCTGCAGAATCCTTTCTGTGGTTAGGTGATCTATAGCACTGGTACAACATTAGCAATATAGTGTAATCAATTCAATGACGTCAATACTAATTATCAAATATAACACAGTATCATTACAGAAATCACTAAACAAAGGCATTCTTTCATAGTCTTTGTAATAACAGGCAACCAGTTCAAAAAGTTGTGTGTTGTGGAGCAGTGTTGTCATGGGGTTTATTCATGGGATGGTGACGAGGGAGTGCTTCATTGTTGGAGGTGCTGTGTTTTGGATGAGTTTTTAATGATAATTCCATTTTAAGGGTCTCCCCACTTGGATGGGCGTGGCACCATTTTTAAAAGCATCCTGATAATGCATGTTCTTTTTTTAATCTCAGATTATCTAACCATTATTGCAATGTTGTTTGTGGGAGCATACTTCTATCTGTCGCTGTGTTCCCAATAATGCCACAGGAACTGTGCTTATTTTGCATTGGCTGTAAATGGGTTTGGGATGTTCTTAGGTTGTGAAATTTGTAATAGAAATAAATATACTTTTTCTCCCCCCCATTTTTCCCCACTGTTCCCATCTTCCTGAAGTCTAGTTGTGTTTTCTTTGTCAATCACCAGCTATAAAGAGATCAAGCTTAGATCATTTTGCCAAGAGACGTGATGATTGGCTGCTATGTAAACATCTGTCTTTTGTTTCTTAACCAAAATGTGGTGGTAAGTGTGAAACTCTTCATTCGTCAGACTTGGCACCACTGTGTGATTGATGCCTCTGCTGGCAGTCTTAATAAGGCGGAGAGAGTGCAGGGAAGGAAGTTGTTGCTCTTGCAGTTTGAAACTAGTGCCCTGGTCAGTCTGAAGACTTGACTTAAAAGGTCAGGAGTGAAGAGCAGAAGGAGTTCCTTCTCCACAACAACTGTCCATGGCAGGACATAACCTATGACAAGCGTTTGATGTCTCTGGGCCTGTACTTGATGGAGTTCAGGAGGATGAGGGGGGATCTACTGGGTACTGAAAGACCTGGATAGAGTGGATGTGGAGAGGATGTTTCCATCAGTAGGAGAGTCTAGGATCCAAGGGCACAGCCTCAGAATAAAGGGACGTCCCTTTAGAACTGAGATGAAGAAGAATTTCTTCAACCAGAGGGCGGTGAATCTGTGGAATTCATTGCCACAGAGGGCTGTGGAGGCCAAGTCTCTGGGTGTATTTGAGGCAGAGATTGATGGGTCTTGATTGGTAAGGGGGTTAAGGGGTTGAAAAAAATTAGCCATGATTGAATGGTGGAGCAGACTCAATGGGCCAAATCGCCTAATTCTTATGGCGGAACCCGCACACCACAATGGATGTCCTCAGCAGTGACCTGTATGTCCTTCACCAGCCGCTGCATTCCTGGGGCGATATCACACCATTAGAGGCTGAGACATTAGCTGGAAAACTGGATAATCTGTTCACTTCAGTGATGTCAAGAACAGGGGACTTTGCCTTTTACTTGAGTTAGTAAAGCATTTAGTTAGAGGCAGTATGGAATTGTTAAAGGAAAACAATGTTTGACTAATCCGACTGAGATTCTTGACGAGGTAATTGGATTGTCGGTGAAGGAAATGACACGTTTGTGAATTTTCGGAAAGGAATTTGAAGTCCTGCACAAGCTGCAGAAATGCTTCCCGTCGAATGAAAGAATCAGTGACAGCACATTCAGGAAAGTGGCTTAAGAACAGAAAGTAGACAGTTGCAGTAGATTGGAGACTCAAGACTGCAGATGCTGGAATACAGAACAAGAAACAAACTGCCGGAGGAAATCAGTGGGTCAGGCAGCATCTGTGGAGGCAGTAAATGGTTGTTTCTCAGACTGGAGGATGGTAGATACTAGTGTTTCTTTGGGGTCAATGCGAGTACCATTGCTCTTTCTGATCTGAACTAGTGTCTTGTACAGATGTGTATGGGCGGAATTTGAAGATTTACAGGTGACACACATTGGAGGTTTGGCAAACAGGAGGATAGTAATTAACTACCTAGTGAGGACAAGGTTTATTGAATAGGCAGACAGGTGGAAGATAGAGCCATAGAGTACTACAGCACACAAATAGGCCCTTTGGCCCATCTAGTCCATGCTGACCTGATCTTCTGCCTAGTCCCATCTCCCTGCACCCGGACCATATCCCTCCAAACCCCTCCCATCCATGGACCTATCCAAACCTCTCTTAAATGTCACAATTGAACCTACATCCACCACTTCTGCTGGCAGCTCGTTCCACACTCGCACCACCCTCTGAGTGAAGAAGCTCCCCCTTAAATATTTCACCTTTCACCCTAAACCTATGTCCTCTAGTTCTAGTCTCACCCAACCTTAGAGGAAAAAGCCTGCATGCATTCACAATATCTACACCCCTGATAAG
This sequence comes from Pristis pectinata, assembly GCF_009764475.1. Taxonomy (NCBI): domain Eukaryota; kingdom Metazoa; phylum Chordata; class Chondrichthyes; order Rhinopristiformes; family Pristidae; genus Pristis; species Pristis pectinata. The sequence goes on along the minus strand of NC_067416.1, from coordinate 3,658,933 downwards.
CTCTCTCCTCATTCTCCCGTGCTCAAGGGAATAAAGTCTTAACCTGTTCAAACTTTCCCTGTAACTCAGGTCCTTAAGTCCCGGCAACATCCCTGTAAATTTTCTCTACACTCTTTCAAGCTCGTTGATATCTTTCCTGTAGGTAGGTGACCAGAACTACACACAGTACTTCAAATTCGGCCTCACCAATGTCTTGAACAACTTCAACGTAACATCCCAACTCCTGTACTCAGTGCCCTGATTTATGAAGGCCAAAGTGCCAAAACCTTTCTTTACGACCCTGTCTACCTGTGATACCACTTTTAAGGAACTATAGATCTGTATCCCCAGGTCTTTTTGTTCTACCACGCACCTTGGAGCCCTACCATTCACTGTATGTCTTACCCTGGTTTGTCCTCCCAAAGAGCAAAATATTATATTTGTCTGCATTAAATTCCATCAGCCATTTTCCAGCCCATTTTCCTATGGGCTGGATCCAGATGGGGCAATAGGACAGAAGTATGAAGTGATGCATTTTGCTAGGGGAGAGAGAAACAGAATTAACATTGCATCTTTGATTGCTGAACCTTCTAGTAAAGATTGGAGTTGAGAAAGGCTACTTTGGTTGACATATAGTGGTAAAACTGCAGAACAAAGTTTCAGTAGCATCATTCTGTATTAACTCTGGGTCACGCACCCTCATTCCATCAATCTGAACTAATCCCTGTAAATCCAGAAGAACAGTAGAGTTAATGGTGTGTTTGGAATTAAGTCAATTAGTGCACAGCAAGCTCCCACAAAGAACAATGTGATAAGGACTTGTTTTTAGTGATAGTTGAGAGATGGGGGGAGGGGGGAGTTGATGGAAATATGGGGAGAATAAAAAAAATAAGGTTAACGTAGGATTAGTACACGTCATCGGAGTATTCTGTGCGGTTCTGGTCACCCAGCTGCAGGAAGGATTGTCATTAAGCTGGAAAGGGTGCAGAAAAGATCCATGGGAATGCCACCAGGAATGGAGGGCTTCAGTTATAAGGAGGGGCTGGATAGAGATAAGCCTGGATTTTTTTTTCCTTGCATAGGATGCTGAGGGGTGATCTTGTGGAGGTACATAAAATCATGAGGGGGAGTAGATAAGGTGGATGGTTGCAGTCTTTTTCCTAGGGTAGGACAGTCTAAAACTAGAGGGCATAGACTTAAGGTGAGAGGGGGTGGAATTTAAACAGAGGGTGGTGGGTGTGTGGAACGAACTCGCAGAGGAAGTGTTAGGGTCAGGTACAATTACTATTTTTAAGACTTTTGGGCAGGTATGTAGATAGGAAAGGTTTAGAGGGATATGGCCCAAACACAAGAAAATGGGACTAGCTCAGATAGACATCTTGGTCGACATGGATGTGTTGGGCTGAAGGGCCTGTTTCCGTGCTGTATAACTCTATGACTCAAGTGTAAATGAGCGTGTGGAGGACTTGTTTCTGTGATGTACGTCTCTATAAGTTTTGGTTGGAACACTGGGGCAACACTCCTACTGGACAAAATGGTGTAGTGGATCTTTCAGGTTTTCCTGAGAGAACAGATGACATCTCCAACAGCGAAGCATGGTTGCAGTGGAGAACTGGAGTATCGGCTGAGGTTTTTGTGCACCAGCCTCAGCAGATCTCAAACTCTCCTTCCTCTGACTCAGCAGTACGAGTGCTCCTATGGAGCGGCAGCTGACCCTGCAGTTTGGATTTCTCATCTAACTTTTACTCTGGCTAACCACATTTATTTTATAAAATCAACAGTCTATTTAAAGTAATCCTGCTTTCAATCAATCTCTGCAGGAAGTGGTCCCAGGAAATATGGAGGAGCAGGAGCAGGAACAGGACGATGAATTCAAGGATGCAATAGAGGTGAGTCGTACACTGCTGGCAGTGAGCTCATCTGCTCTGCCTTGCAAGCTTCTGGCCATCATTTTGATGGGACCTGAGAGCTCTACAGCTTGTATTTTTTGTTATATTGACACAGATTTAGTCAAGGAGGGACCAGTAGAGGCAAAATTTCTACCTCCCCTCCTCAGTAAGCATGTCAGTGATGAATTTATATGTGTACCAAATCCACCCGCTTAAAGAGCTCTTCCAAAAGCAATTGCATTTAAATTCTTGTCCTTGGCCCTAATAGTTCAATCACATGACTGGGATACTAGTGATGATTGAGCTCCTTTAAGAAAAGGTGGCTCAGTGGCACAGCGATTTAGCGTTGCTGCCTCTCAGCTCCGGTGACCCGGGTTTAATCCTGACATAGCTGTTTGTTTCCTGCATAGCACCATCTTGATGGGTCTAAGGTGAGAGGGGAAAGCTTTAATGGGAACTTGAGGGGCAACGTTTTTTTCCACAAAGTATGGTATCTATGTGGAATGAGCCGGTAGAGGAAATGGTTGAAGCAGGTACGATAACAACTTTTAAAAGACAGTTGGACAGGTACATGGATTGGAAAGGTTTATAAGGTTATGTCCAAACACAGGCAAATGGGACTAGCTTGGGTGGGGCATCTTGGTGTGGACCAGTTGGGTTGAAGGGTATGTTTCCATGCTGTGTGACTCTATAAACATACTACAGGAAGGATGGGAGAGCACTGGAGTCGGTGCAGAGGAGATTTACAAGACCGTGGCCAAAGCTGGCAAATTATACTTCCAAGGAGAGACATGTTAGGCTGGGTTGTTCCTTTGAAACACAAAGATGTACAAAATTGTGGAAAGGCTAGCTGGGCGAATGGGAAGGATTTTTCTCTTGGCAAAGACGTCAGTAGCTTAAAGTGCATAGATCTAAGTTAATTTGTAGAAGAGTTGGGGTAAAAACATTTTGCATGGAGTAGGGCTCTGGAACTCGCTTCCTCAAGGCTGAAGTCAGAAACACTCACATATCTGCATTAGTACTCGATGCACTGTAAACAAGGGTCTGGACCAAGAACTGGGATTTCTCACCTGATTTATGTAGAAGCAGCAGAGAAACAGGTCATTGGGTCAGACTGATCTTCGTAGTTCACACAAGTTTCCTCCCACCTTGCGTCATATCACCCCGGGCACGTCCTGTGCCTTCTCCCTTGTGTGTTTGCCCAACCTCTATGGATGTATCTCTGGTGTTTGTATCTGAGAGTTCCAGTCTCCTGCCCCACCCTGGGTGCGGACATTCCCCCCACCCCTCCGCCTGAGTTTTGCATTGGATTTATTCGTAGCTTTCTCGCAGTTTGACACTTTGGATTGGTTAGTGTTACTTGCAAGCCTCCAGTGCTTATGATCGTACACACGATCTCACTGAGTGCCTGCAGCAGAGATCATTGTACGTGAAAAATCATCAGCCGGTTTCCACACGGTGAGGTCCCACTCAGGCACTTTCTCGTCTCTGCTCAGGTGTCACACACAATGTTGTCTGCCTGTCTTGTGGTCATATATATATAAAAAAAAATATCTGTCACAGGGACACGAGAATGGGAGCAGGCCACCAGGCTCTTCAAGTTTGCCCCTGCCATTCCATATCATCATGGCTGATTAATGATGATGTCAGCTCTTCTGTGCCAGTTCCCCATAGCCCTCAGTTCCCTGATTTATGAAAAACTTATCTCCCTCCACCTTAAATACTTATAATGATCTAGCCCCACAGTCCTCCTTCCAAAGGAAATTGGGGAATCTGTCAGTGCCCTGGCCAATATTCCCCCTTCAGGCAGTTCCACCTTAAATACCAGATGACTGGCCAATCTTGGTGAATGTGGGACTTTGCTGGGTAGAAATTGGCTGCTGGTTTCTCATGCATAACAATCCCTGCATTTCAAAGCTCCTCGCCATATGTGAGATGTTTCTGAGATATGATGAGGTGCCGTGCAAGTACAGGCCATGGTTTTATGTATTGTGTCTGTTATGGGCAAATTTAATTTTGTTATGTGCACCACTACTTAACAAAGAATAGTTACCTGGAATATGTGGCTTATTATAAAAAGAAATGGCATTCCCAGCTCTCAAACTCCACTCGTTTCCTCCTCCCCTCTCCCGTTATATAACCACAGACCTTGCCTTGGGTTTTATGTGAATATATTCCTCCTTCACACACTGGGGGAATTGGGTGCAGCGAAGGCCGATGGTCGTGCTCTTTTTATTGAATGTTTATTAGCTGCTGCTCCTGTCCAATCTTGAACGCATCTCCAGTTCTGGCCGGTTACCGTTCCGGCCGGCAATGCTTCCTTATCCAAGGAAGTAAGCTGGTGGCCGGAAAAGACTCTGGCTGAATAAAACAACAGGTCCTTGAGCAGTCCTTCCACCCCCTCCCCTTAATCTCACTGAGTGAAAGATTTTTCATCAAAGCTGTTGATTAACTGGCTAAAAAGCTTCATGTGTGTTTGAAGACATTCACAGTTTGAGGAGCCTTTGAATATTTTTTCTTTAAAAGAAGACCAAATAAAGTAACCATTCCAGAGCTTCCTATTGCAGTCCACTCGAATGATACGTATCCTCTTTACAGCAACATCCTGTGGTTGCCAGCTTTGGTTGGAGCTATTCATAGAGTCATACAGCACAGAAACAGGCCCTTCAGCCCAAATGGTCCATGCCAACCAACATTTCCCACCTAAGCTAGTCCCAGCTGCCTGCCTTTGGCCCATATCCCTCTCAACCTTTCCCGTCCATATAACTGTCCAAGTGCCTTCTAAGTGTTGTTGATGTACCTGCCTCAATCACTTCCTCTGGCAGCTCATTTCATATACGGACCACCCTCTGGGCAGAAAAAGTTGCCCCTCAGGTTTGTATTAAATCTCTCCCCTCTCACCTTAAATCTATGCCCTCTAGTTCTTGATTCCCCAACCCTGGGAAAAAGACTGTGCACATTCATCCTATCTAAGCCTCTCATAATTTTATACACCCCTATAAAATCACCCCTCATTCTCCTCCGCTCCAATAAAAAAAAGGTCCCAACCTGCTCAACCCCTCTCCATAGCTCAGTCCCTCGAGACCCAGCAACATCCTTGTAAAAAAAAAATATTTTTGAGTGAGTGTATTCCTGGTTCTTTATCACTTGACTGTCCTGCTCCTACCTGTCACGTCTGTCTTCGTAAAAGTCATAATTAGAACACACAAAATAGGAGCAGGAGTAGACCACTTGGCCCCTCAAGCCTGTCCTGACCATTCAATATGACCAAGGCTGATCTATGCTGATATATTAAAGTACTGTGTCCAGTTCTGGTCGCCTCATTATAGGAAGGATGTGGAAGCGTTGGAAAGGGTGCAGAGGAGATTTACCAGGATGCTGCCTGGTTTAGAGCGTAGGCATTATGAGGAGAGACTAAGGGAGCTCGGGCTTTACTCTTTGGAGAGAAGGAGGATGAGAGGAGACTTGATAGAGGTGTACAAAATATTAAGAGGAATAGATGGAGTGGACAGCCAGCGCCTCTTTCCCAGGGCACTTATGCTCAATACAAGAGGGCATGGCTTTAAAGTAATGGGTGGGAAGTTCAAGGGAGATATCAGAGGAAGGTTTTTTACCCAGAGAGTGGTTGGGGCATGGAATGCGCTGCCTGGGGCGGTGGTGGAGGCAGGTACATTGGTCAAATTAAAGAGATTACTAGATAAACATATGGAGGAATTTAAAATAGAGGGATATGTGGGAGGAAGGGGTTAGATAGTCTTAGGTGAGGTTTAAAGGTCAGCACAACATTGTGGGCCGAAGGGCCTGTATTGTGCTGTACTGTTCTATGCTGGCCTCAACTCCTCTGTGCTGGTTCCCCATCACCCTCAATTTCCCAATCTTTCAGATATGTATCTATCTCCACCTTAAGTACTTCTAATGATCCAGCTTCCACAATTCTCTACCCCAGGGAGTTCCAGAGTTCACCCACCGAACTCAGAAAGAAATCTTGACGCACCTTCATTTTGAATGACTTATCTTGTTACTACGTTCCCTTGTTTGAGACTCTCCCAGGATGATCTCAAATGGGCTGAGTGGTTCAGAGTGAGAAGGAAGGCTGTAAACTGCAGGAAAATGTAGATGGTCGTTTGGGCAGAAGAATGGCAAAAAGCAAGTCAGTCCAGGGAAGTGTGAGGAGGAGGTGTAACAAGGCAAGAGAAGTGCAGTAATTGGGGAGGGGAAGTCAAGTTTATTGTCATATGCACGTGAATTAAAAAAAAGGCAACATTGGGCTAGAATTTGTGAATTTAATGAGAAAGGAATTGTAGACATATTTTAAATTGGTTAAGATAATAAAAGTTTGATATATTTACATGTTATTTATCCCTCAGCAAAAAGTTTTAAATTCTTTTAAAAACAAAAAGCAATTTTTACTTTGTAGTTTGTTGGATTCAGTCTGGTTCCTCATTTGTTTGGTTAAAAAAGTTTTTAAAACACATTGCCACTACTTCAAATCCCACCACCACAGGTGAGGATTTAAAATTTAATTACGTAATCTGGAATTTCAAAGTCAAAGTCGAGTTTATTGTCATCTGCACAAGTCCATGTGTGCACAGGTGCAATGAAAAACTTACTTGCAGCAGCATCACAGGTACAGAGCATCATACAAGCAGCATTCACAAGAAAAACATAAATTAAAAACAATTTTTACAAGAAAGAACACAATTAGAACAAAAAAAGAAGTCCATTTCAGTGCAAAGTGGTCATAGTGTTGCTAAACTGTAGTGATTAGGATTGTGCCAGTTGGTTCAAGAACCGAATGTTGTGCTGAACACGATGCTGAATTAAACTAAATCTCTTCTGCCTGCACATGATCCATATCCTTCCACTCCCTGCATGGTGAATTTATGGAATTCCTTGCCACGTACATCAGTGGAGGCTAGATCACTGGAGGCGTTAAAGGAAGAGATAGATAGATATCTAATTCGTCAAGGTATCAAGGGATATGGGGATAAGGCTGGAAATTGGGGTTAGAATAGTTTTATTTTAATTGTTGCCCCCCCCCCCCCCCCACCATTTCTCATTCTTGTTCTTTTTTTCCCTTTTCTTAGGAGCAGATTCGATAGGCCGAATGGCCTACTTCTGCTCTTTTGTCTTGTGATATTGATGTGTCTATTTAAAAGCCTCTTAAATACAGATATCTACAGACATATTCTGTGCTTCCTTTATTCATTAAGGCATTGAATATAAGAGTAGGAAGGTTACACTCAGGCCATAGCTTGAGCATGGTTTACAGATGTGGTCACCACTTTATGGGAAAGATGAGGAACTGGAGAGGCTGCAGGGGAGGCTTATGTGGACATTGCCAGGACTGGAAGGTTTCAGCTTGGAGTAAAGGTTGCATAGGCTGGGGTTCTCCGTGCAACAGAGGAAGCTGAGGGGAGACATAACTGAGGTGTATGAAAATAATGAAGGGACGACGCTAAGTGGAAGAGGGGTAGCAATGGTGTCAACACCCAGGGGCCACAGATTTGGTGGGAAGATTAGCAGGGAGTGGAGGAGAATTATTTTCACCCCAGAGGGTGGTGGGGGTGTTGAACTCACTGCCTGAAAAGGTGGGAGAGGCAGAGACCCCCCCCCCCCCCCCACATTTCGACAGCAATGTGGACTTGAAGAGGTGTGACCTGCAGGGCTATGGACCCATGGCTGGGAGATGGGTTAGGCTGGGGAGCTTCTGTTCAACTGGAAGGACGGTGATGGGTCAGATGAGGCTTCTGGTGTGTGGCAGCTTTTCATGACTCCTTGTGGCTTCTGCAGGTAAGTGGTTGTTAGGTTGGGCCGGAGGACCTATTTCCGTGCTGTATGACACTCTTACTCTGTCCTCATGCAGTTTCTCCTTGAGTGCACCTCACCTACTCATTGTGATAGTGAATTTCTCATTATCAGACACCACTCAGTGAGTCAAAAATCCCATTCCCTGAGCATAAAATTCCAGGTCGGCTGTACAGTCCACCACTGAGAGAGTGCTACATTGTCTTGGGTGCCATCATTTGGGCAAGACCTTTATCTGAGGTCCTCTCCTAAATGTATGTAAAACATCCTTTCACACAATCCATCGGATCTTCCACTAAGACTTTCTCCCTCCCTGCCCCTACATCCTCTTGTGTTCCTTGATGCGTCTCCTGCTCTTTTAACTGGCTATCCAGACCACTCCTTCATCTGCTAGTAAGTTGGTAAATTGGTTTATTATCATACTGCGATACAATGAAAACCTTTGTTTTGCATGCCATCCATACAGATCATTTCATTACAACTGTGCATTGAGGTAGTACAAGGGAAAACAATAACAGAATGCAGAATAAAGTGTAACAGCTACAGACAAAGTGCAGTGCAGGCAGACAATAAGGTGCAAGGTTATAACATGGTAGATCGTGAGGTCAAGAGTCCATCTTATTGTACAAGAGCTCCATTCAATAGTCTTATAACAGCGGGATAGAAGCTGTCCTTGAGCCTGGTGGTACGTGCTTTGAGGCTTTTGTATCTTCTGCCCGATGGGAAGGTTAGAAGATCCTTCAACTCTAGTTGCATGCTCTGGAAAGCTGTCACTGAATTGTTCCTCATTGTTGCCTCACTGCCCTCTTTAAATCCCCATGGTCGTTTGCCGTTCTGTCTCCATTCAGTGATTGCTGACTAGTTATTTCAAACCCAGGGATGATTTGGGGATTGTTTAATGATCAAATGATTGCAACAGTGCATACTTTGTTGAAGCTCCTCTGTTCACAATTTAACAGAAAGCGTTGAAGACAAATGGGTTCATAATTTGTTTTGAAATAGTGGCAAAGGAATTGCACGTCAACACATTTGTTACTGATTTCACACACCGCAATTTCAGTCTATAAAATTTTCAGGCCCAATTTTACGCCAAGTATGCGTGTCATGTCTGGTTTTATTTGGCTCTGTGTCCTCTACAATCATTTATGTGCAATTTCCGGAATTTGCTTTTTGATTTTTCTTTTGGTTTATGTGAAAGGACATGGCTCCTCATGGTTTATTTTCATTGAATACCGTAGAGAGCTTGTAGATTCCACACCTGGGTGAGGTACAGCAGCCAGTCCTAGCCTGCAATTTAATTCCCAGCTGGTAACCAGGACGTCTGTAGGATGTTGATGTGCAAAAGCTGCTAAGTTATGTTGGGGTCTCCGGGCACTGGGCACTCCATACCGGGTCATTACCCATTGCAGGCACGCTCAAGGATGGATCTGCTGCGATCTCGCTCAGTGCACAGATGCTCCAATAAAATGTGATGGCTTTCACATGTTATCTTGCTGGTTACCAACTCTGAATTAAATGGTTCACCTTCCCTCCTGAATAGAGTTACTTTGGGTTTAACCTGCTCTGCTGCAAGAATGGGTTTGAAATGATATCTTTCTCAGAATGTCAGAATTGCCACCTACTCTGGCATTTGTTTCCAGAGGGCATTCCAAAGGGCAATTGAGAATCAACCACGTTAGCATGGAAATAGACTCTCATATTGGCCAGGCTGTGTAAGGACAGGTCCATTTCATGTACAATGTAATGACACCGCTGGGCTTTAAATAATATTCCATCAAATTCATAGTCACTCTACCTAATTGGCATTTGGATTTGTCCTCGATTATCAATCCAGACAATGAAAAGGTTATTAGTTTCTACCTACATTGTTTCTGACTAGGAGCCTACATAACATTTATTTCCCCACCCAACAGGGACACAATGGGCCTGCTCTGTGCTCTCTCAGCATAATTTGTAAAGCTTGCCCGGATGTACATGACTAATAGCCATGGAGAATAGCCTTTACTCGGGATCAGAGATGAGTCATAGAGTCACACAGCATGTAAGCAGGCCATTCGGCCCACCATTGGGCATCCATTCATATTAGTCCCATCTTCTAGCACTTGGCCAAAAACCTTGTATGCCTGGGCGGTACAAGTGTCATCTAGACACAGTGACTCTGCTTCCACCACTCTCTCAGGCAGTGTGTTGCAGCTACTCAGCACTCTATGGGTGAAAAAGGTTCTCCCCCCCCCCCCCCCCCCCACCAGATCCCCTCTAAAACTCTTCCCTCTTACCCTAAGTCTGTGTCCTCTGGTTTTATCTACCTCTCGGGAATGGACCTGGGAGGAATCATTGGGATAACGCTACACGTGCTCTGCTGGTTTTTCATATCCACTCTGTATAGATGTTCAGATTTCCACCTTTGAACGGAACTGCATGGTAAGGCTGGCTCCTGCATGTCATCTTGTGCCTGCTCACCCAGGTACATGCCATCTCTCCACTCCATTAGTTGCTCACCTCCTCAGGATGTCTCGGACCTCGAGTGTGAGAGGCAGAACACTGAGGTGAGCTGTTGGTCTGCAGTGTCTGACTGTCTGCTTTGTAGCTGGACTCGACAGTGGAGCAGTGACTCCCTGAAGGAGCCACACCACACCACCTCGGCTTTACGCAGAGTGAACTGGTGTACAAGCAACAAACCTATGAATATGAAAACAAGCTGCTGGAGGAAACTTGGCAGGTCAGGCCATCCCTCCACAGATGCTGCTCAACTCGCTGAGTTCCTCCAGAAGTTTGTATTTTTGCTCCAAATTCCAGCATCTGCAGTCTCTTGTGTCTCAGAATCATAGAGTCATACAGCACAGAAACAGGCTGTCTGGCCCAACTCTGGTCCCTGCCAATCAAGATTCCATGTAAGCTAGTTCCATTTGCATGTGTTTGGCCCATATCCCTCTAAAGCTTTCCTATCCGTGTACTTATCCAAATGTCTCTTAAATGTCATTATTGTACCTGCCTCAACTACTTCCTCTGGCAGCTCATCTCCATGTAAACCCACGAACTTGAGTGTAATCACCAATCCCTCAGAGAAAAAGTGTTTTACATTTTATTTTTCCTTATTTGTTAGTGTTTTTAGTTAATTTTATTCAGGTTATTAATTTTCTTTTTAAATGATAATTCTGTTTGAATGGTTTAAATGTCTCTGACTATTGGAGACATGTAAAACTTTGGCAGCCTGCTGAGCATTCTGAAGCAGGGCATCGGGTTACCCTGTTTGAGGCCTATTTGGAGCTCATTCCCCTTCTGGGGTGTATGTTAGCTGGATAAATGAGTGCAAAAGGGGCAGGGACATGGGCAGTGGGTCCAGGCAGCCATCCTTGTCCAGGGCAATCCTGCTCAGAGACAGTCTCCTGTTTGCATTATAGAACAGAGCTCATGAGAACCTAATTGCTGCAGTAGGGATCATTACTTTGTCCGACTATTCACAGTGTATATCAGTGATTTGGATGAGGGAACTAAATGCAACTTTTCCAGAGGGCATGCATTTAAAGTGAGAGGGGGTAGGTTCAGAACAGAAGTAAGGGGTATGTTTTTTTACTCAGTGGTGGATGCCTGGAATGCATTGCCTGATAGGGTGGTGGAGGCAAATTCATTGGGGGCTTTTAAGAGGGGCTTGAATGGGCACATGAAAGAGAGGAAAACGGAGGGATATGGACATTCTGTAGGTAGGAGGGATTAGCTATGTCGGCACAACATTGTGGGCCAAAGGGCCTGTTCTCTGCTGTATTGTTCCATGTTCTATATTTACAGTCAAACCAGGGTAGGACTTGTACAGTGAACGGAAGAGCCCTGGGGAGTGTTGTGAAACAGAGGGACTTAAGAGTACAAGTATATAGTTTACTGAAAGTGGTGTCGCATGTAGACAGTGGTGAAGAAGGCGTTTGGCATGCTGGCCTTCATCAGTTAGGGCATCAAGTATAGAAGTTAGGACACTGTTGCAGTTGTACAAGACATTGGTGAGGCCACACCTGGAGTACTGTGTACAGTTTTGACCTCCCTGTTATATGAAAGACGTCATTAAGCTGGAAGGAGTGCAAAGAAGATATACGAGAATGTTGCCAAGACTCAAGGGCCTGAGTTATAGGGAGAGGTTGGGCAGTCTAGGACTTTATTCATTGGAGCGTAGAAGACTGAGGGTTGAACTTACTGAGGTGTATAAAATCTTGAGGGGCATAGAAGACGGGGTGATCTTTTTCCCAGGGAAGGGGAATCAAAATCTAGAGGGCAGAGGTTTAGGGTGAGAAAGGAAAAGTTTAAAGCCGACCTGAGGGGCAACTTCTTCACAAAGGGTGGTGCGTATATGGAACGAGCTGCCAGAGGAAGTGGTTGAGGCAGGTACAGTAGCAACATTTAAAAGACATTCCTCCCTATTTACTCTATCCAGGCCCTTCATAATTTTATACACCTTAGTTAAATCTCCCCTTGGCCTCCTTTTTGTTCCAAAGGAAACAGCTCCGGCCTATCCAATCTTTCCTCTTGGGTGACATTTTCTATCCCTGGCAACATCCTCATAAATCTCCTCTGCACCCTCTGTGGTGTAATGACATCCTTGTGATCAGAACTCGATGCAGTGCTCAAACTGTGGTCTAACTGCTCTTGTGTACAGTTCCAGCATACCTTCAGTTAGACACCTTATCAAGCTATATTCCACTGGGATTATCCATATTTAATGTTTCAAACTTCGTTCTTTTTCCCCTGCTGCTTATTTCAAAAGGAGCATCAGCTGCTGGTTACGGTGAGTAACATCACATTGAATGTTCAATGGCTTACTCCACTGCTGTGAGTGGAAACATGTTTGTGTGGATTTTTAACTACTGAACTGCTTTCAGAGTACATCACTGTTCTGTTATCTAAGTCCATTGAATGATGCCACAGGGGCATTTGTTTGGCTGAAGAGAAGAGGATTTAGTGTGTGTGGTGGTGAAAGGGGAGGTGTAGTTAGTGTTACTGTTCGATAAATCACTTCTGAGTTTGCAGGAAGATGTACATTTCCTTTATAAAAATTGGGTTAGTCTTTCTTGTGGACTTCACATCAAAATAACCAGCATCTTTCTGGTTGGGTTGTGTGTGCTTAGAAGTGGTTAAAGCACAATCTCGATCCTTTCCTTTAAAATTTCCTCAAACTGCTGTCAGTGTTGCTCCATTTCTTGTCTTGAGAACCTTGTAGTTCAGTCACCTGCATGCTCCTCAACATGAGTGATGCCACATTGGCTGTGATCTCTGTGTGAAGATTCTGCAAGAGAGTGAGGGATGTTTTAACAGTTCTGAAGAGATTTTCCATGCACTTGCACCTCCTGCTGTTTCAAATCAGAACCCGATTGAATCCACCTACCTGAGATTGACAGGATCTAACCATACGAGTTGAAGTGGGGCTGGGCAAATATTTTGATGAAGCATTAGGGATTGTGCCATGGCCAAGCTCACTACTTTCTCCAGGACAGGATGGTTTTGCTTACCATGTGTTCTCTGTTCTTGATCAATATTTAACATTTCGTCTTCAACAGATCAATAGTATGTTTGGGATTGATATATTTACAGTGATGGATATGGAAATTATGCACTGGGGTTGGGCTCACAATTGGCAGCGGTTGGGTTGGGGTCAGGTTTTAACCTTAAAACATGGTGTATCTTTAGAACCTGTTGTGCTGTCTCCTGTTCTTCTAAATCATCAAATAAAAGGTGGAACACCTTGGCCTCCTGCCTCCCTTGTCACTGCTGTCGATAATCAACCAAATGGTGTCAATGAGTCAGTTTTCAACTTGCGTAGTTTCCTGCCCCAGTCTTCATTGCAGGAGGACGCTTAGGTGGGCATCTTGTTTGGTATGGACGAGTTGGGTGGAAGGGCCTGTTTCCGTGCTGTATTACTCTGTGACTCTATGATAGGCAGTGAAATTGCTCACTAATTGTGTGGGGAGAAATTTGTCTCATAAATGTGCATTGGCTGCTGGTTGTGCTGAACTTCTAATTTGGTTCCATTGAAGTTGGTGAAACTCCCACCTGTATAGAAGAGGCAGCCATGCACTACTTTCTTCTTGGTGGTATTTGTCGCCTTAGACAAGGAGTGCATGAGATTAACTTCAGGAACATAAGATATAGAAGCAGGAGGAGGCCATTCGGCCCCTTGTGCCTGCTCTCCACCATTTGATAAGATTCAGGAAGATCTGGTATTTTGTTTATGGGTGGAAGAAGAATTTGGGTTTAGGTGGAGCAGTACCTCAACCAGTTATAATAAAGCAAACATTCTGTTCGTTCACAACGAGTTACACATACTTATTTTGTACTTCGTTATCCCAATTGCTTTACAACAAATTTCTTTTCAGTGTAGTTACTGTTGGTATGAAACTCCAAACCACATGTTTGAACATCTCAAAGCTCATTAAAGGATTACATTATGGATTAAAATATATTTACACTGGTAATTTGAACAAATCCTTCTTGCACTGCTGAAGATTCCAAGACTAACAGTTGGGTGCCTAGGTCAAGTTAATAACAGATGAAGTATGTTATGAATCAAACTGGTCTAATCTAGCTGCATCAATGACTGTATGACTTAATTTTCCGGCCTTGAAGTGGTGCCAAGTCTGAGGATGGTTCAGAGAGCTGGAATCTTCCCGCCCAAAATGAAATCATCTGAAAGACAAGTTAATTTTGTGTCCGTGTGTGTATGGCCTTGTCAGTGTATGTGTGCACCCATCCCCATTTCTGCATCCCTGGGTCTGTGTGTTCCCTTTATTAGTCAGTTTGTGTGCACCCCTGTGTCTATGTATGTGTGTGTATCCTAATGTCTGTGTGTCCATGGCCTTATCCTTCCAACAGTACCTTGCCACGGCCCTAGCTATGCAAGGGGTGGCCCTGGGATGTGGGGTTTCACAACTCAGTGAGCCACTTCCTTTGTCTCCTATTAACTGGTCTATTGTAAATAGCAGTGCAGTTCTCCCTGCTGAATGCTCCAGTAATCCAATAGAGGCTATCTTACTGAGACCAGGGTGGTAAGGGAGTGATGATACAGCACATGAAATCCTCATTGCCCCATGGAAGGCCATTAGGTACCCAGTAGTATAATCTTGCATACATCTGGAGCAGAGGGAACATAGAAAGTGTGTATGAATGAAGTTGTCATGTGCATTAAATAGAAAAGGATGAAAATACTCAGAAGATCAGGCAGCATCTGAGGAGAGGGAAGCCATTTGTATTAATAGACATTTCAATATCCATTTGTATTAAGACGTGTGCATTAAAAGAAATTTGGACTGGTACATAAGATGAGATATTATTAGTCACATGTGCATCGAAACACACAGTGAAATGTATTTTTTGCGTGGTGTTCTGGGGGCAGCCCGCAAGTGTCGCCACGCTTCAGGCGCCGACATAGCATGCCCGCAACTTCCTAACCCGTACATCTTTTTGGAATGTGGGGAAAGGTTTAGAGAGAGATGGGCCAAATGCAGGCAAGTGAGACTAGCTCAGATGCACATCTTGGTCAGTATGGACGAGTTGGGCCGAAGGGCCTGTTTCTGTGCTGTATGACTAAACTTGCTGAGTATTCCCAGGATTTCTCATTTATGTTTAATTTGCTGCACCATTTTCTCTTTTCCCTCTATCCTAATGCTGACGGTTTGCAAGACAAGTTTTTCACTGTACCTCAGTACAAGTGACAGTAATAAACCAATACCAATGGCCATTATTGGGCAGAAAACCAGGTGTTCTTTGCCTTCCCCTCACCTATTTACACTCAACTTGTAGACGTGACGCTGGCAATGAATGGAAATGTTTAAGGACGTCCTTTTCTCCTCACACCCTCTTCACAATATATCTATGCTGAACATCTGTGTAGTCTGAGTGTGGATATTTCCCATTTCCTGCCATCATAAGTGGTTCCTCCCCATCCAGAACACATGCCTATATTAACACTGGAGTCCCAGGTGTTACGGATTCATACCGACTGCATTTGCATTATCTTGTGTCTGAAGCAGAAATTCCATTTCACAGTCACGCCTGAGAAAGAAGTTGGTGTCTCCTAACTGATATACAGCACGGAAACAGGCCTTTTGACTCAACTCGTTCACGCCGACCAAGTTGACTATCTGAGCTGGTCCCATTTCCCTGGGCTTGGTCCATATCCCACTAAATCTTCCCTATCCATTTACCTATGTCTAAATGTCTTTTAAAAGTTGTAATTGTACCTGCCTCTACCACTTCCACTGGAAGCTCGTTCCATATACCCACCACCCTCTGTATAGAAATTCTTGCCCCTCAGGTCCTCTTTAAATCTTGCCCCTCTACCTATGTTTTAGACTCCCCTGCTCTGGGAAAAAGACTGTGCATTCACCCTATCTATGCCCCTCATGATTTTATAAACCCCTATAAGGTCACCCCTCAACTTCTCCTGCTCCAGGAAAAACAATCCCAGCATTTCCAATCTTTCCTGATAACTCAAGCCCTTCAGTCCAGGCTACATCCTTGTGAATCTTTTCTGCAGCCTAGCTTCATCACATCCTTCCTATAATATGACGATCAAAACTGCACACAAACTAACGTCTTGTACAGCTGTGACGTGACACCCGAACTCCTCTTCACCACCCTGTCTACCACTTTCAAGGAATGATGTACCTGTACCCCGCCAGGTCTCTCTGTTCTACAACACTCCCCATGGCCCTTCCATTCGCTGTATATGTCGTACCCTGGTTTAAGTTCCCAAAATGCATCACTTGGCACTTGTTTGAGTTATCTTCCATTCCTTTGCCCACATTCCCAGTTGATCTAGATCCTGTTGCAACCTTAGGCAGCTGTCTTCACTGTCCGCACCAAAATTGTTGGATGAGAATGCAAGTCATGCCACTCGCATTCTCATCCAAATCATTAATATAAGAAACAATGGGGACCCAGCACCGATTCCTGCAGCACACCACTAGTCACATGTCTCCAATCTGAAATAGCAACCTTCTATTACCACCCTCTGACTCCTTCCACCAAGCCAATTTTGTATCCAATTGTCTAAGCTCACCCTGGAGCCCATGTGATCCAACCTTCCAGACCAACCTTGTGCGACCTTGTCAGAGTATCTCTATCTCTGTCCATGTCCCTAGTCTTTGTAACCTGCTGTTGATGGACCCTTCACCTATCTCACCATTACATCTGGGTATTTTTTTTTCCTAAATACCTCCTTTTCACTTTCAAACCCCTCCTTCAACGCTGCCTCTTTGCTCGCCTCAGCATGCCTTTCTTCCTCTTGGATTGTTCTTTTGCCTAAGCAACAAAGGAACTAATGGAAACAAAACTGCAGCAAAACCTTACCATGCGAGGATGTCTCATGATGTAGAGAGGAAAATACACTGGATAATACTTGGAATAAAGAAGATCAAACACTATCTGAAAAACAGATATACAGTTGAAGTTGTTAGCATCTTGACTCGTGGATGACAAAAACTGAAAATGCTGGGAACACTTGGCAGGTCAAGCAACATCTGTGGAGAGAAACGGTGTTGATGTTTCTGGTCAAGACCTTTCATCAGATGCTGGCTGACCTGCTGAGTGTTTCTAGCATTTTCAGTTTTTGTTTCAGATTTCCAGCATCTGCAGTTTTTTTTTATTGATTTTCATTAACTTGTGAGTAGTTTGCATGGATGGCCAGTTAAAAATTAGTCTAAAAAGAAAGATCTGTATTTATATAGCAGTTTTCCCAACCTCAGGACATCCCAAGTGCTTTTCACCCAATTAGAGCAGAAATTAAAGGGACTTGTTGTTCTGCAGTTGGTTTGGAAAGCTCAAAGCTTCGCAACCAATGGAATACATTTGGAGTGTCCTTGTATTTATTTTACAGGAATTGCAGAAATCTATTTGTACAGAGTAGGATCCCAGAAAAAAAGGCAACGTGATGATAAGGAGATAATCTATTTTATAATTAGTCATTGACAGATAAATATTGGCACCAAAAATTGGGGATAACTTATCTGTTGTTTTTTTAAAGTGGTGCCCTGGGATCTGCTGTGCCTCCTGTGAGATAGTTCCACTGACAGTGCAGCATCCTCTCAGTACTCCACTACAATGTAAACCTTGATTTGAAGTGGATCTCATAGCAACATAATAATCACCAGGTAATCTCTTTCAGTGATAACTCGGGGTCTTTTACATCCACCTGAGAGGATTGGTAGGACCTGGGAGCATCAGTTAATCTGAAAGGGAGCACCTGTTATCCCACTAGTCCATTGAAGTGCCTGCCAGTCTCTGGCTCTCTGGAGGAAGACTTGAAAGTATATCCTCCCTGTTTGGCAAGGAAATTTGGCATGTCCATGATGACTCTTACAGATATCCCATAGAAAGCATCCTATCCGGATGCATCACAGCTTGGTACGGCAACTGCTCTGCCCAAGACCCCAAGAAGTTGCAGAGAGTTGTGGACACAGCTCAGCACGTCACAAAAACCAGCTTCCCCTCCATTGATTCCATCTATACTTCCAGCTGCCTCAGGAAAGCAGCCAAGATAATCAAAGACCCCTCCCACCCAGATTCTTCTCTCTTCTCCCCACTCCCATTGGGCAGAAGATACAAAATCTTGAGGACATGCACCACCAGGCTCAAGGACAGCTTCTATCCCGCTGTTACCAGACTCTTGAACGGAGCTCTTGTACGATAAAGATGAATTTTTGATCTCTCAATCTACCTCGTTATGGCCTTGCACCTTATTGTCTACCTGCACTGCACTTTCCCTGTAACTGTATTCTGTTATTGCTTTTCCCTTTGTACTATCTTGATGTACTTTGATCTGTCTGGATGGCACTTGTACAAAAGCTTTTCACTGTATCTCTGCCAGCGGAAGTGGTAGATATGGATTCAATTGTAACATTTAAGGGAGGTTTGGACAGGTACATGGATGGGAAGGGTTTGGAGGGATATGGTCTGGGTGCAGGTAGATGGGACTAGGCAGAAGATCAGATCAGCATGGACTAGATGGGCCGAAGGGCCTGTTTCTGTGCTGTAGTACTCTATGACTCAGTACATGTGATGATGATAATAAACCAATTACAATCATCTGTCTTATCCATGAACCATGGCTACGACCCTCAATGGATCTGACCCAACTTTGGTGCTCAAAGGTATCCTAATAAGAGCTCTGAGGATAGCGCATGTCTCTGGCCTTGTGTCATAGCTGGAATTAACTTTTATTTTCTCCAAGGAAGCCTCCAGTGAATGGAAAAGCATTTCATGGTACATTGTGAGCTCTTATTTGGCCCTGGAGATGGGGGTTCCCAGTGTATCTCCAGCCACAAAAAAAGTATGTGTTGTTCCATAACAAATGCAGTGGTTAGTTGAAATGGTGCTAGTGTTAGTCTCTCTGTCAGGCATGTGCAAACACTTAACCAAGCTACATGTCTGAAATTCTGTGTGACTCACTTTGTGGTTAGCAGTCTGCAGAAGTTTTTAAAAAGCTTGGACTCCAGTTAGCAGTTTTCTCAGAACCCAATAAAATAAAACCCTTTGGATTTTAAGTCTGAATAGTTTGTTTTTGTAATGAATTGCTCCAATATTAACTAACAATGCACACAGGGATCAGTGTTGGGACCCTGGCTGTTTGTTATATGCATTAACAACACAGATGTGAATGTAGGAGGAATGATTAATAAGTGTGCAGATGACACCAATTTGGTGGTGTTTTTGATGGTGAGAAGGGTTGTCTTGGGCTACAAAATGACTGATCGGACGGTAAATTGGGCAGAACAATAGCAGACAGAATTTAATCCTGATAAGCCTGAGGAGCTGTATTTTGGGAGGCTTAATAAGGGTAGGACATGGTGGGGCTCTCGGAGGGCTGAGAAGCTGAGGGACCTTGGTGTACACGTGCAGTGATCCCTGAAGATGTCAGCGCAGGTAGAAGGGTAGTGAAGAAGGCATATGGGATGCTTTCCTTCATTAGGTCTTGGTACAACTTTGAGGTCATGGTTGGAATATTGTGCACAGCTCTGGTGGCCACACTATAGGAAGGATGCTATTGCACTGCAGTGGGTAGAAAATAGTGCATTAGGGAGATAATGAAATGAAAAGAGATAATGCTGGAAATACTTAACAGATTGTACCAATGCCACTCTGACCTCTCTGTACACGGCTGCCTATACTGTCCAATAAAGTTCAACACATGCTCAAGGAAAAGCACCTCATCTTCTGACTAAGCAGGCTACAGCTCTCAGGACTCAACATTGTATCTTCATATAATCAGCCTTGTATATCACACTTTTGGCATTTGTTTTTTCTCCTCTTCTAACCTTCTTAGATTACATGTCTTCTATTTTTACCTCACTATCTTGTGTCATTCACCCCCTCCCTCAGCCACACCACCACCTCTCTTGTGTCACTCAACCTCTCCAATCTATCACTGACACTTTTTTTGAACCCTCCAACCCTCCACTCCTTTCCTCTGGCACTTAAAACTTGTTTTGTTTCTAACTTGTAAATTGGTTTATTATTGTCACATGTACTGAGGTACAGTGAAAAACTTGTCTTGCATACCGTCCACACAGATCAATTCATTACACAGTGCATTGAGGTAGTATAAGGTAAAACAATAACAATGCAGAATAAAGTCACAGCTACAGAGAAAGTGCAGTGCAGGTAGACAGTAAGGTGCAAGATCATAACGAGGTAGATTGTGAGGTCAAGAGTCCATCTTATCGTAGTAGGGAACCGTTCCGTAGTCTTATAGCAGCAGAACAGAAGCTGTTCTTGAGCCTGGTGGTACATGCGTCCGTGGAGGGGAGGCTGGTTTCCATGATGTGCTGTGCTGTGTCCACAAGTCTGCAGTTTCTTCCGGTCATGGGCAAAGCAGTTGTCATACCAAGCCGTGGTGCATCCAGATAAAATGCTTTCTACAGTCATCAATAAAAATTTCTGATTACTCTCTGGGGTTTAAGTAAACGCACTCAGAAGTCCTTTGAGCGCTGCATGTTGGTTCGGTGTGGAGTCCAGGGTGATGATTCAAGTAATATCTGAAATCGCATCAGTAAAGACTTCGGTTCCTGCCTATTGCCCTCCAACAGCTGTCCTCACCTTCACCCTCCCTTTGCTCCATTCCCTCCTTTTTTTCCCTCCATCCATCATCCATCTGCCTCTTGTCTCCTAGCCCCACCCCTCCCCTCCCTACCTAGCTCGACCTGCCTATTATCCTCCACCCTTCCTCAGTCCACTGATTAGCTCGGACTCCTGTTTCGCTATTCCCCTCCCCTCTATATACTGCCTATCTCCCTTCCCCACTCTGTCCTGATACAACATAGAGCAGTACCACACAATACAGGCCCTTTGGCCCACAATGCTGTGCCGACCTTTAAACCTCGCCTAAGATGATCTAATCCCTTCCTCCCACATATCCCTGTATTTTAAATTCCTCCATATGCTTTTATAGTAATCTCTTGAATTTGACCAATGTACCTGCCTCCACCACTTCCCCAGGCAGCGCATTCCATGCCCCAACCACTCTCTGGGTAAAAAAAACCTTCCTTGCACTTCCCACCCATTACTTTAAAGCTATGCCCTCTTGTATTGAGCATTGGTGCCCTGGGAAAGGGGCGCTGGCTGTCCACTCTATCTATTCCTCTCAATATCTTGTACACAAGATATACACAAGATCCTGACCCAAAATATCGACAACTGCCACCACACCCCCACCCCCCCACGCCACAGATGCTGCTTGACCCGCTGAGTTTCTCCAGCAGATTGTTTGTTGCTGCATGAAAAGTTTGGTTTTGAATTGTGGGCAAGGTAACATTTATTAGTCATAGGTTTCTGAGGACATTAAGTATTAACTTTCTCCTGGATACTTTGTGGCTGAGCAGGTAGATACACAGCCATTTCCCGTTTAAACACTCTCAATAGTAAAGGTGTATGGTAACAGGGTGCTTTAGTTACTGGACGAGCAGCCAGGACCATTGATCAGGAGATGTGAGTATAAATCCTACTATGGTACCAGAGGATTTCATTTTGTGTAATTAAATAAATTAGGGCTTTAAAAATAAACACAAATCTCGGTAACTGTGACCATGAACTACCAGATTATTCTAAAAACCCATCTGCTTC
Source organism: Pristis pectinata (assembly GCF_009764475.1). Lineage (NCBI taxonomy): Eukaryota > Metazoa > Chordata > Chondrichthyes > Rhinopristiformes > Pristidae > Pristis > Pristis pectinata. The sequence continues at coordinate 3,637,160 of NC_067416.1, read as the reverse complement.
TCTAATGTTCTTCAGGAGGGGAAATGTGCTGCCCTTACCCGGTCTGGCTTACATGTGACTCCACACTCTCCAATGTGGTTGGATCTTAATTGCTTCCTCTGGGATGCCAATTAGCCATGTCCACATCCCTGGGAAGGGGGAAAAACCACTGAGTAGGTTGGAGATTTGATTAGAGGCATTGCAGTGGGAGCTCTCTGTTGTTGCAGGTGCCCTCTGTCTTTCCTAGTGGATGCTGGAAAAAAAAACAATGAGTTTGGCATTTGGGTTTCCTGTGTCCTGACCAATGTTGTTCCCCAGGTCAATCCTGAGAAAGATGAGTTGATGAATATTGTAAGTTAAGTAACAGCAGTGCAACATTTTACAATATTGTGAATGCAAGACTTTCAACGGCAAGGTGCACTTTTGCAGTTTTCCTTGTGCCGGAAACTGCTTAGAGTGATTTTCTGGATTACATTTCATGTTATGAACTGAAGTCAGACATTTAATTGTTGGTGTTTCTGCTAAAGAGGGAGATGATGTCCTGTCCAGGCTTTGGGATCGTGATGGGAGTTGGCAACATCTACTGCGGACTGGAGGTTCCTCCTTCCACACAAAGTACTTTGATAGCAGTGACCTCATGCATGTGAAACACTGTTATCATTGCAGCCTTGTCTAAACCCACATACAAAGACTCTTGAACCTTAGAGGTCTGTCCTGTGAAGGTGAACCAATTTCCATCATGTTTTCTGGTCCAGCCATGTGGATGCTATGGCCAAGAAAGCTCACCAGCACCTCTGCTTCCTCAGGAGGCTAAAGAAATTCAGCTTGTCCCTGTTGACCCTCACCAATTTTTACAGATGCACTGTGGAAAACATCCTATCTGGATGCATCACAGCTTGGTACGGCAACTGCTCTGCCCGAGACCACGAGAAATACCAGAGAGTTGTGGGCACAGCCTAGTCCATCACACAGCCCAACCTCCCCTCCACTGACTCCATCTACACTTCCAGCTGCCTCGGGAAAGCAGCCAACATAATCAAAGACCCCACCCACCCCGGACATTCTCTCTTCTCCCCCCCTCTGATTGGGTAGAAGATACAAAAGCTTGAAAACACATACCACCAGGCTCAAAAACAGATTCTATCCCACTGTTATCAGACTCTTGAACGGACCTCTTATACACTAAAGACGCAGTCTTGAACTTTTAATCTAACTCGTTGTGGCCCTTGCACTTTATTTGTCTACCTGCACAGCACTTTCTCTGTCACTGTAACACTATTCTGCATTCTGTTAATTGATTTTATTACCTCGATGCACTTGTGTACGGAATGATCTGTCTGGATGCCACACAAAAGTTTTTCACTGTATCTCGGTACATGTGACAATAATAAACCAATCACCAATTTTTTTTTCCTGTTTTGGCTGGAATTCTACTGTGTGCAGTTGTTTCATTGGTAAATTCTGAATCAGGTCTGATATAGTAATATCAGTCATGTGAGACATGAAAATTAATGGGGATACATTTAACTCTGTGCATATAATGAGCAACGTACTTGGGCAAAACACTCGCTGACTGGTTGTGAATGCTTTGTGACCTTTTCTAATAAATTCACTTGCTTGGGGGGAAAAGAAGAAACTGCTGGAAACACTCAGCAGGTCAGGCAGCATTTGTGGAGAGAGAAACAGAGTTGATGTTTCAGGTACAAGACTATGAGACATAGAGAGATACAGAGCGGAAACAGGCCCTTTGGCCCACCGAGTCCATGCTGACCAACGACCACTCATCCACACTAATCCCACCTTTTTTCCCCCACATTCCCATCAACTCCTCCCCCCTCCAGATTCTACTACTCGCCTACACACTGGAGACAATTTACAGCAGCCAATTAACCCACACGTCTTTGGGACATGGTGGAAAACCGGAGCACTCGAGGGAAAACCACGAGGTCACAGGGAGAGCAGTGCAAACTCCACACAGATAGCGCCCGAGGACAGGATTGAACCTGGGTCTTTGGTGCTATGAGGCAGTCTATCAGCTGCGCCAATGTGCCGTCCTAGTCTGACGAAGTGTCTCGGACCTCAAGCGCTAACTCTGTCTCTCTCGCCGTGGCCGCTGCCCAACCCGCTGAGTGTTTCCAGCATTTTCTGTTTTTGTCTCAGATTTTCAGCACCTGCAGTTTTGATTTTAACTTGCTAATTCTTACATTTAATGAAAACTGCTAGGGCTCTCTAATCTGATGATTGTCTTTATTTTGTGCTCCTGAGTTTAGGAGGATGACGATGGTCCCCAGTGCAGTGGGGATTACGATCTGACCATGCAAGACAATGGATTCTTCAAAAATGAGCCAATCAGGAGTAAAGTCTCCAAACTAACCGAAAAACTGCGGAAGCGTTATCCTACCAACAACTATGGTGAGCAGAAATTGCCCAGGTTCCATCATTTAACCTTGCTATGTGGGTTAATCAAGGATTCCCTGTGAGATTAAGGCTGAGATTGTTCACGGGTTTCTAATGATCTGTCGAGCCATTGTTTGTATAAAATAACAAAGAATTGTTTTTCCATTATTAAGCTAGAAGGAGTGTAGAGGAGATTTATGAGGATGTTGCCGAGACTTGAGAGACTGAGTTATGGAGAAATGTTGAACAGGTTGGGTCTTTATTCGTTGGAGCATAGGAGAATGAGGGGTGCTCTTATAGAGGGGTATAAAATCATGAGGGGTGTAGAAAGAGTTAATGCATACAGTCTTTTTCCCAGGTTTGGGGAATCAAGAACCAGAGGCATGCCACCCCAGCACTCCCATTGGAAACCAACCAACTTTCCAATTTCCAGTCTACAGAAGACCAGGTTCTGTTCTTCAGGGTGCTGCTACACTAGAGAGGTTTTCTGCAGGTCTTGCCAAGTCCTGGGGAAATGTGTCGCAATGACCCAGTTCTGTGAAACACAAGAACCTGCACCACCCTACTAGTAGCTCATAGCTCCCGATCACAATTTTGTTTGTGTCTGATTAAAGCCTGATTGTCTCCAGCTCCTCAGTCTGATCAGACTTTATAGTCAGCCCCCACTCCTAAGTCACACCAACACTGCAGTACATGATCAATGCCAGGTACACATTTTCTGCTACCACGTGTGTACATCCCACTTATAATACAAAACTGTGTGCATTTTAGAGACTTTCTCTCTCCTTCCCAAGCACTGTTTTGTTCTTTTTACTGAGGTTGTTGAGCTTTAAGTGGACAACAGCTGATGTGTCAGTTCCTCCCCACCCATCCCTCCTCCTCCCCAGGCACTTTACCCTCCAACCGTAGGAGGTGTAACCCTTGCCCCTACACCCCCACCCAGGGATCTAAACAGCCCTTCCAGGTGAGGCAGAGATTCACATGCATCTCTACCAACCTCATCTACTGCATTCAGTGCTCTCGATGTGGCCTCCTCTACATCAGTGAGACCAAGTCCAGACTACGTGGCCATCTTGCCGAGCACCTGCGCCCTGCAATGGCCATCTGGAGCTCCCAGTTGCCAGCCATTTTAATTCCCCTTCTCATTCCCACACTGACCTGTCTGTCCTCGGCCTCCTCCACTGCCAGGGTGAGGCTAAATGCAAACTAGAAAAATAGCACCCTCATATTCCGCCCGGATGGTCTACAATCCGATGGCAAGAACTTTGAATTCTCCAATTTCAGGTAACCTGCTCCCCCTCTGTACCTTTTACTCTCTCCTGCTCTACCCAGGTCCTCTCTCACACCCCTTCTTGCCAATCTTTGCACCTCCTCCCATCCCCTATCACTCAGTGGCTTCCCTTCCCCCACCCCTACTCCACCTGCCCATCAGTCTCTCACTCCTTCCACTGGGTCCCCTCCCCCAACTGCTCCCACCTGCCGTCCCCATCTCCCTTACTTGCTTCCACTCTTCCCCTTCCTTTCTTATGAGGTTCCATCGTCTGCAGCCCACCTGTCATCTCCCAGCCTCAGTTGCTATCTCCACCCTTCCCTCCCCTTCCTGACTCCATCTGCCACTCCCCCCTCCTCACCTAGATCTAGCTATCGCCTGCCAGCTCGTGCCCCAACCCTTCCCCTCACCTCATCATACTGGCTGTCCTCCCACCACCCCCCCCCACCCACCCCACCACCACTCCACTCCTGATGGAGAGTCCCAACCCAAAGCGTTGACTGTCCGTTCCCCCCACAGATGCTGCCTGACCCACTGAGGTCCTCCAGCATCTTGTTTTTTGGCAACAGATGTGTGTTGGTTTTGGATATGACTCGAGGTCCCAGCTGTGGAGAGGCAGCAATGTAAGCGTTCTGCAAAATTTAGCTTAGTTTTAATAACCTCTTGGTTAAAAACCAGGGAGATTGCACAGACTGTTCTTTTATTTTTACAGCTCCCAGGCTCATCTTCCCAATAGATTTGCTAAATGGTTTCCATGATGGAGGTTCCTGTCTTGCTTTTGGCACTGAGATCAAAAATGTTATCACATTACACACCATTTCAAGAGGAATCTCTAACATGAGTCCTCCTTCTAAATGTATTAGGTAGCAGCATGCAACAAGGGCTGCTGGAATAGAGCCATGTTGTTGGTGCAGGAGAGTGCTTTAATCTGTACATAAATCCCTCAGTGCCAAAGGAATACTTGCTGGACATTATTAATGGAGCATTGTTTTTCCTGTTGCTGATTATATTCATGAGTGTTAAGTGCTCGGCACAGAGGAAGCTTTACTCTTTGTCTGATTTGTGCTATCCCTACCCTGGGAGTGTACGATGGGACAGTATAGAGAGAGCTTTACTCTCTCCACTAAGTGCTGGAGGAACTCAGCGGGTCAGGCAGCATCTATGGAGGGAAATGGACAGTCGACGTTTCAGGTCGAGAGCATTTTGTGTGTTGCTCCAGATTTCCAGCATCTGCAGTCTCTCTTGTGTCTCCATTTTACTCTCTCTACCCTGCACTTTCCCTGCCCAGGAATGTTCAAGGGGCAGCATGGAGGGAGCTTTACTCTACAGGTAACCCTTCCTGAGAGTATTTGATAGGGCAATGTGGAGGATACGTTTTCATTCCCAGGGAATGTTTGACGTTGAGATGTGCTGCTTGAAGTTAAAAATCATCTTGTACCCCAGCAGATTGCTGGGAGATAAAATGCATGGAACGAAATCGGGAGGGCCAAAAGGATTAACATTTGATGGTAACATCCTTCACTACACTTTGTACTGACATGGGGATATGTTTTATTGATTAGCTGGGAGTGTCAGTGAAAGGTATGAACTTAAACAGACTCACCATCTGGGAGAGGAAGCAATGGGGATACTCTGACAAGCAGTGAACATGTTTGAAATACAGAGTGTAAAACACTAGTTTTGGAGAGATTTGAAACTAAGTTGTGCTGCTCAGGGACAGTGCAAGAAAAACAAAGCGTGGTTTCTTGTGTTTTTGAGTACAGTAGTGTTGTAGCTTTGTCACTGAACTAGTTGTCCAGTATAACAGCAGCTCAAGTTCTGGTGCGATAGTTGAGAAATCTGGAATTGAAAAGCTGTTGTCAATTAAAGTGATCTTAATATCTATCATATTGTTGTAAAGCATAACTGATTCACAAGTGTCCTTCAAGGAAGGTAGTTTTCTGAAATAGAGCTGGGGAGTCTTTCTGGTGTATATATCAGGCTAATATTTATTATTCAGAGGAAGCGTCACTTAAAACAGATGATCTGGTTATTGGCAGCTTGCTGTTTGTGGGAGCTTGCTGTGCCAATTGGCTGTGTACCTGGCGTGACACAGCAGGTAGTGCTGCTGCCTCACAGCTCCAGGGGCCCAGACTTGATCTTCATGCCATCACAGACAGGCCCTTCGGCCCACCATGTCGATGGTGACCATCAAGCACCCACCTGGACTCGTCCATTGCCTTGTATGCCTTTAATATACTACTAAAATGTTGTGAGAGTCTCTGCCTGCACTAACACCTCAGGTGGCGCGTTCCAGATTCCAACCATTCCCTGGGTGAAGACAGTTCTTCCTCAGATCCATTCTAACCCACCTGCCCCTTACCTTAAACTTATGCCTTCCATTTTCAGTGCAGAGAGTGGGGAAATGTTTTCCACATAACTTTGTATACCTCCATTACGTCCCTTCCTAGCCTCCTCTGCTCCAAGGAAAACGAACCCATCCTATCCAGCCCCTCCTCATAACTTAAATGCTCCATCCCAGACAATCTTGACCTGGGGTGCTATCTTTGGGGATTTAGCACGATCTCCCTGTGACCGTGTAGGTTTCCCCAGTTGCTTCAGGTTCCTCCACATCCCAAATACTGGTTGCTATGTTAATTGATGACAATAAGTTACTCCGAGTGAGATGGATGGCAGGAGAACTGGGGTGGGAAATGTGAGAGAAAATAGGTGACAGGAAAGTAGGGGAATGGGATCATTGGAATGCTCTGAGAGCTGGTCCTTCCATGAACTAATAGTGTAGCGGTTAGCGTAACGCTATTACAGCGCCAGCGACCCGGGTTCAATTCCCGTTGCTGTGTTTAAGGAGTTTGTATGTTCTCCCCATGTCTGCATGGGTTTCCTCCAGGTGCTCTGGTTTCCTCCCACATTCCAAAGATGTACGGGTTAGGAAGTTGTGGGCGTGCTATGTTGGCGCCGGAAGTGTGGTGACACTTGTGGGCTGCCCCCAGAACACTCTACGTAAAGATGCATTTCACTGTGTGTTTCGATGTATGTGTGACTAATAAAGATATCTTATCTTATGAACTAAGGAACTGTGAGAAAATAAGTTACACTGGTGACTACATTTTAAAGGTAGTTCATTGATTATGGAGGACATTGGAAAATCATATTATGAACTATTCTAAAGAAAGTCTTTTAACATTATAACTGGGGTGATCACCTTCTCAGAAGAGAGTGGGCTACTTTCCACTTGTAGGAAGGGATGTGAATTGTGCAAGGGACCACTTATCTAGAGGATGATGTTTAAATGGGACTGAGATCGTGCTCCTTATCACCTGATCTGTCTTAACTAATTGCCTTGTAGTCTTTTATATTGCACCTCACTCCTCTCTGCAGCTCGGCTTTGAAAACCGTAAACTATCCACTCTCCCCCCAGTTCTGAGGAAGGGTCCCACGCCCGAAACGTTAACTGGTTTCTCTTTCCATGGATGCTGCTTGACTGGCTGAGTGCTTCCAGCATTTCTGTTTTTGTCTGAGAACTGTTCATTCTATCTGTGTTCCATCCCAAGTCATCTACCGGTTAGCTGTTTGTAACAAGTTGACTCACGGATGGGCTGAAGGGCCTCTTTCCATGCAGTGTGGCTCTATGAGAGGTTAGGAATATGTTGCCAGGAACAGAGGTGCATAGACGTTGAGTAACGCTATGACTCCATTTGGCACTACTGTTTAATCTTATCAAACCACATGAACCAAATTCATGTGACCTGGGCTGTGCTCCACTGTTGCAGCTGATCCCTCCGCAGGATGGAAAGGCATCGTGTTTTGGGTTAAACAATGTTCCTGTCAAGCTGACTTTCACTTTTGTTTGCTTTGTTTCATCATAAGGCCTGCAGTTTTAGGCGAATGGCTAGAAAATGTAGCTCTCTGCATTCTAGCATTAAGGAGTTTTGATCAAAGGGGTGGTGAAGAAGTTACAGAGGAAAACTTGAGTAATGAACATTAGACACTGGTTAGTAGGGCCAGCTTTACCCTGAGCCTTGTGTATCCTTTCCCCAATGACAGATTTAACAGAACACCCTTGCTAGGATTGCAAACTGAATTTCCCCTATAAAATAGATTTTCAAATGGGAACCTCCTGAAAATGGGTGATCAGAGGGCTCAAGGGTATCTGTGATTATCTAATATTTGCTTTTGAGCATGTAGTTCCTGCATCCATACTGATTGATCGAAGAGTAATTAAAAACACATCGAAATACCAGCAATTGATTAAATTCGTGAAAATAAAGTAAGTAAAACGCTGACTGGCACTTGTGTCTTCGTGATGTTGGTGACCTCATTCAGATGACTGGGTTTGCCATTTTGACAGATGTGAGTCTGAGGGGCCTGATGCAAAGTGCCTTCTCGGTATACGGACGCTCCATTACTGAGCTCAGTGCTGACGTCAGAACTTCTGCCCATCTCTGACTCCCTCACTTCAACACACAGGTGTGGAAATCTTGAGATGGAGGCATGGAACGCCTGAAAGTCCAACATGACCCATTGTTTATTGGCTGTCATGTTATGAGGCTCATTATCTCCCACAGCAAAGTAAATGGTTGCTCTTGAACACTGTGACCACAGCGGTGTTGGTTGTAGTACCAAGATCCATTGTAACCTTGCAGTTCTAGTTTTCACACACTAATAAGTGGTCTAAAGTTCAGAATATTCTGACATTGGATGTGTCCAAATAAACAAAATATTTCTGAAGTCAACAACAACTTGAATTAATCTAGCACCTTTCGATGTACCAAAACTGTCTAGGAAGCTTTTCAGGGTGTAATCAAACAAGGTCTGGCACAGATAATATTTGGTGAAAAGACCCATTGGTTGGTCAAAAGGAGAGGTGCATCTTAAAGCAGGAGAGGGAAGGGGAGGTGGGAGGTTTAGGGAAGGAATTCCAGAATCTGGGGCCCAGCAGCTGAGGCACAGCCGCCGACGGTGGAGTGATTAACATCAGGGATGAGGCCAGAATTGGGGGTGTACCAACATCTGCATCTTGCATTGCTGGTTCTCTGAAGGAACTACCAATTAACCTCACTCCCCAGCTCTTTCCCCATGGCTCTGAAAGCTTGACCTTTTTTTCAAATGAAGATCTAATTCCCTTTTGAAGGTTTCTATTGAACTGGCTTCCCTCCTCCTTTCAGGCTGCACATTCCAGATCGTAACAGCTTTATAATGGATTTGCCAGAGCTCTGAACCGCGAGGGAACCTGTGCTCATTTGTAGAACCCTCCTCCGATGACTTGGGCCCCTTTAGGTGTCCCACTGGGCTGCCAGTGTAAATAGCTGCACTATATTTGGCTTACTTTGGCCAAAGGAGTGACACAGAGAAGGCTGTGTGTCACATGAGAGTTCTGGGAAAGGGAAAATTGGTGTTGCATAACATGGCCCCTCTTCCCTCGCATGGAAACTTGAATCTATACTTCTGAATTTGAAGGCTTTCTGTGCTCTAATTACTCTGGATTTTATGACTTTTGGCTCCATCACAAGGGAAAGCCCTTGGGGAGGGGTGGAGTGTGGGGCAGAAGTAGTTGCTTTTTTTTTCTTTAAGATTTGAATGATTCCATTACACAGCTGCTTCTGTCCGAGTCCACTTGATAACTAGCGGACCTTGTCCTGTGTATTGTATTACATCTGAGTTTGTCAAGAGGTCCAATTGCAATCTGGCTTCAGCTCTTTAATCAGAACCAGTGACCATCTTGACCTTTCCCCTTGCTTACCTGCCCATTAACTGTAAAAGATGCTTTTGACGTGTAATTAATTCATGTTAAGTGCAGTGCAAAGGAGCCAAGTAAACCTCTTTTCTGCTTTAATCTCCTGCTGGTCTTGCAGCTCATTTAACTAAGCAGTGTGTCCTTGACCTTTGCTTTATGTTGGTCAAAATGTGCCCAGTTGGAATGTGCCAGGACTTGAGGGACTGAGTTATAGGGAGAGGCTGGACAAGCTAGGACATTATTCCTTGGAGTGTAGGAGATGGAGGGGTGATCTTATAGACATGCATGGATATGGTGAATGAGGCAGATAGATAAGGTGAATGCACTCAGTCTTTTTCCCAGGGTTGGAGAATCAAGAACTAGAGGGCACAGGTTTAAGGTGAGAGGGGAAAGGTTTGGTAGGAACTTAAGAGGCAACAATTTTACACAGGGTGGTATGTATGTGGAATGAGCTGCCAGAGGAAGTGGTTGACGCAGGTACAATGACAACTTCTAAAAGACAGTTGGGACAGGTAAATGGATGGGAAAGGTTTAGAGGGATATGGGACAAGCTTGGCTGGGCAACTTGGTTGGCATGGACCAGTTGGGCCGAAGGTCCTGTTTCTGTTCTGTATGACTTTAACTCTCTGTTCTTTCAATTCTGGCCTCCTGCCCATTTCCAGTTTTAAACTCTCCATCACCAGTGGGTGTGCCTTCTGCTGCTGCCTGGGCCTGAGCTCTCTAATTCTCTCCCTAACCCTCTCTACCTCTCTCTGTCCTACTGTTTAACCAAGCTTTTGGTTTCCTGTCCCAATCACGTATGTGACTTGGTTTTAAATTTTTCTTGTCAGTCTTACTTGGTCAGTACATTAAGGATGCAAACAGATGTACAAGAGACTGCAGACGCTGGAATCTGGAGCAACACACAATCTGCTGGAGGAACTCAGCGGGTCGGGCAGCATCTGTGGAGGGGAAAGGAGTTGTCGGCGTTTTGGTTCGAAACCCTGCCTCAGGACTGCTGCTCAACTCACTGAGTTCCTCCAGCACATTGTTGCTTTAATGTACAAGTTGTGTGAGTCCCTGAGCTAAGCTCCTTCTGGTTCTGGCAGCTTTCTTGATTCTCCAGAGAGTGATCTTTTTATTTATTCACTCATGGGAAGTTGACGCCAACATTTATTGGCCATGCCTGATTGCCCCTGAACTAAGAAGGCAGTTACAAGTCACCACATTGGTGGGTCTAGAGTCACGGTCAGGTCAGGTATGGATGGCAGATTTGCTGCCCTGAAAGATACCAGTGAACTAAATAGGCTTCGCAGAACACCTGCGCTCTGTCCGTAACTGCGACCTGCATCTCCCCATTGCCAGTCACTTCAACTCCCCCTCCCACACTATCACTCGGCCTCCTCCACTGCCAGGAGAATTCCAAGCGCAAACTGGAGCAACAGCGCCTCATTTTCCGTCCTGGAACCTTGCAGCCTAATGGCATGAACATTGATTTCTCCCACTTTGGGTTAATCCCCACCCCCTTCCCCATAAGACCCTCCCCCCTCCCCACCATGCTTCTTCCCTTTCCTAGCCTTTTTCTCTTACCTTTTACCCATTCCCCTCCCCCGCACCTGCCTATCACTATCTCTTACCTGCATCTACCTATCACCACCCTGTGCCCACCCCACCTCCCCTCTTTTGTCCACCTATCACTGCTCTGCTTTTCCCCCCTATATATCGGGCTTCCCCTTTTCCTATCTTCAGTCCTGAAGAAGGGTCCTGACCCGAAACGTTGACCGCCTGCTTTTCTCCACGGATGCTGCCTGGCCTGCTGAGTTCCTCCAGTATCTTGTTGTTTTTTCATCTAGATTCCAGCATCTGCAGTCCTTTGTTTCCCTAACTAAATAGGATTCGTGAGTTTCAGTCACAGATACTTAATTTTTAAAATTTCAGATTTATTTAATGACTTGAACTGTAAGTTTCCCAACTTCCCTGGTGGGACTCAAACTCGTATATCTGAGTAAGTGGCTCAGAACTCTGGCTAGTTGTTCAGTAATGTTATTGAAAAATTCAAAAAAACTGCAGATGCTGGAAATCCAGAATAAAAACAGAAAATGCTTGAAACACTCAGCAAGTCAGGCAGCGTCTGTGGAGAGAGGAGCAGAGTTAACATTTCAGGTCAGTGACTCTTTGTCAGATTTGAAAAGTTAACTCTGTTTGCCTTTCCACAGATTCTGCCTGACCTGCTGAGTGTTTCCAGCGTTTTCTGAACTTGATCTTCCTCTTCCACTTCCTCTTTTCAGCACTATGCTATTTCTCCCAGTGCGCTTACACAGCAAGGAGTGGAGTGAAGTTACAGTCATGACACCCGTGTGATGTGAGGAAATGAAAGACTTGTATTCATATGAAAATGAAAATAAAAAATCTGCAGATGTTGGAAATCTGAAACAAAAACAGAAAATGCTGGAAACACTCAGCAGGTCAGGCAGCATCTGTGGGGAGAGAAACATCATTGATGTTTCAGGTTGGAGACCCTTTGTCAGAGCACCCTGCACAGCTCGCTTCTACCTCCTGCCTAAAATCCACAAACAGGAGTCCTGGCAGACCCAGAGTTTCAGCCTGTTCTTGCCCCCACTGAACTTGTTTCTTTCTACTTTGACTCTATTCCTTTCTCCTCTGGTCCAGTCCCTTCTGACAAAGCAAAAACAGAAAATCTTGGAAAGGCTTGCAGGTCAAATAGCATCTGTGGAAAGAAAAACATTTAATATTTCGGGTCAGTGACCTTTCAGAAGGGTCACAGACCTGAAACTTTGACTTGCGTTTGTATAACATCTTCCATAACCTCTGGAAATCCAAAGGAATTCAAAACCATTGAAGTCCAGTCACTGTGGCAATGTAGGAATCTCAACAGCCAGCTTAAGTGCAGCAAGTTCCTACAAAAAGCAAAATGACTAATTGCAGTGAAAAATATTGGCATGGGATTTATTAGTCTGCATTGCAGACCTAAGGAGTTTCATCTCCGGGAGCACTTTGGCTCTTTCCAAATGTGTAGATGCAAAGTTAATGGAAAGGACTGAAGGGAGGTGGATATTTCAGCCACTACTCTGTTGGAAGTGATGAAAGGGTTAACCCCCTCCCATCAGAACAGTCGTTCCCTCTCTCCTTCAGATACATGTAAACCTGCTGAGTATTCCCATTATTGCTGATTCCTTGTTCACATTTCTTGATTGATTTTTGTATACCTCTGCTTCTATGCCCAGGGGCTCCTGAGAAGATGTTTGTTTAAAAAGTCAGCTGGTTATCCATAGGTTATAAACAGCTTTGAATCTTCCTGAGATCTTCCCATTTGATTAATGTGCACACTGTTGTTTAATTCAATTAAATTCTGTGTCAAACAATGACAGAAAGTTTATTCTGAGATTTTAACATGGGAAAGCATCCCAAGTTGCTTAACAGGAGAGCAATTACTCAAAGATTAACACCAAGCCAATGAAGGATGTATGAGAACAGATGACTAAAAGCTTGGACAAAACAATGGCTTTAAGGTGAAGAAAGGCTATGAGCTGAAGAAGTTATGAGAAGCTTAGATACGGTGGATAATCAAAATCTTTTGCCCAGGATAGAAATGTCAATTACTAGAGAACAAGGAAGGTGAAAGTTTAAAGGAGATGTGCGAGGCAATGTTTTTTTACACAGAGAGTGGTGGGTGCCTGGAATGTGCTGCCAGGGGTGGTGGTGGAGGTAGATACGATAGAGGGATTTAGGAAGCTGTGAGACAGACACAGGATTATGCAGGGAATGGAGGGATGTGGATCATGTGCAGGCAGAAGGGATTTAGTTTAATTCTGCATCGTGTTTGGTGCACACATTGTGGGCCGCAGGGCCTGTTCCTCTGCTGTCTTTTTCTATCAAGTGGATTCCAGAGTTTTTAGGCTGTGCATGTGAGGAAGTTGCCAGCAAGGGTGAGGTGAGGGGACTGGGGAGTGCACAAGGAGCAAGTTGCAGGAATGCTGGATACTGAGAGGGTTGTAGGGATGGGGGAACTTAAAATGTATGGAGAGATGATTACTTGTTAAATTTCCAGCTATTACCAACAATAGAAGTAACAACGGATCACAATTCCTCCTCCAAGAATACCTCTCTATGCTGACCTTCCTGAAAACAGCCCATTTTCAGTGGGGGAGCGACTTTGTGATTTAGTTTAATCTTGGATGAGCCAGGCCTGACAAAGGACTCCCTAACTTAAAACTGACAGCACCCCTCAGTATGTCATGTTCCAGTCTTAGTTCAGGTAATGTGCTCTTGGCTGTCTCACCTATACAGTGGTACCATCTTCTGGGTGAGTTGGTAAAACAAAGCTCCTTCTGATCAGGTAGCTTATTAAGACGTTGATTCCATACCTTATTCCAAGAATTAGGTTCATGGGATGGTATACCACAGGAGGAAGCTGTGATGTCTGTGAATTCTGTGAAAGAGCTTTCTAATTAATCTCATACCTCTAATTGTTCTCTATGTTCCTGCAAGTTCAACCCCACATCTCTTTTCAGTATTCATAGTATTTATTTTTCAAGTTGTTCCTGATCCTGCTTCCCTTAACCTTTTTTGAGCATTGTTGCAGGTCTTGTAACATCTCGCCATAATTTATCGAGGGCTTTCCCAGTGTTGGGGCCAATGCTCCTTCATTGACGCCACCAACAATGTCTGTGGGATCTTGCTGAGTGCAAGGGAGCCTTCATAAAAGCGGTTAATTCGTTGCGGGCAAAGTATTTCTGGGCTTTACCAAGAGTTGTTACAAGGAGCTAAATCAATGGAAGGCTACCTTATTGAACCAGTTGTTCCAATGGACTGTCAAACTCCTTGACAGTTCTGACTAGAACTGGGAAATCTTGCCAAGCCAGATTGAGGTTGAAATTGTCCCTAAGTAAGATAATGGTGAATGAGGAAAAAGGAATTAAATGGATATGGAGAAAATTTAGGAAGCTTTTTTTCCCTTCAGAAAGAGCACCATTATTCCAACTATTATAAAAAATACCTTAAGGAGCCCTTGCAGGGTGTAATCAGAAGTATCAGTGTCAGATCCAATTTGAATCTTCATCTAAGAGTTTAAGCATTGTATACACCAGGAAAAAGCTATTGTAATTCTCTCTGTGTTTTCACTGATTGCACTGGGAGAGGCTGGAAGAACTTTGACGTAAGGTATGGAGAAGACATAATTAAAAATTAAAATTGTGTACCCTCTTCCTTTTGGGGGAAAAGTAGAAGCATGAAATGATGAAAAAATTCCAGTAATCTAGTGCGTTGGGACGTCCCTTCTTCTCACTCCCCTAGTAATGTTTACTTAATGTAGGTATAGGTTCTCATTTTGCTCCCTTGCCCAGTAACTCTTGATCATCTGCCTCAGTTACATAAACGTAATTACACCTGGGTCATATAGACAAAAATCCGGCAGCGTAACTTCTTGGGGGTCAGTTGTAGCTCAAATACTAGCCAGAAAGTTGGGAGTTCAATGTTGCCTCCAGGCAACTTGAGCACAATACTAAGTGGGGGGAGGAGGAGGAGGAGGAGAAGTAGTTGTTGTTCAATGTAAGAACAAGATCAGCCAGGCAAATGAGGGTGTTGGTGGAGGGGAACTGTTTGGGCGTCTGGTCAGGGAAGAAGCAGAGGGCCCACAGATCATCCTGATGTGGATGGAAGTGTAAAGAGATTGTTTGTCCATGGTAAAGAGGAGTCTACTGGGACCAAGGAATTGGAAGCGATCAAAGGGCATCTGAGGTGTCACAGATGTAAGTGGGAAGGAACTCGATCAGAGGAGGAAGGATAGGAAGTCAAAACAGGAAGATAAACATTCGATGAGGCAAGAACAGACGAGACAATGGATCTGCTGAGACAGCCTTGCTTGTGGATTTTGGGCAGGAGATAGAAGTGGGCTGTGTGGGGTGTTAGGATGTAGGGTCTCCGACCTGAAAAGTTGATTCAGTTTCTCTTCCCACAACTGCGGCCCGACCTGCTGAGTGTTTCCAGCATTTTTTGTTCTTAGTCTAGATTTCCAGCATCTGGAGTTCTTTCTGATTTTTCACTGAATGGGAAGAGCTTCCAGGTTTGATATAAGAGACCCACAGCACTGTTTACAGAGGGGCAGGGTAACCCCCCACATCCTAGTCAACATTTAGTGCCCGACAATATAAGTGCAACAAGGACACTCTATAAAGTGCAAGTCTCGTCGTTTTATTCCTGTATGTCCAGTACTAACCAAATATTTCTCCTTTTTTTCACAATTGTTTTTTTCACAATAGTTTCACTATCATTTGCTTGTTATATTATTGGTTCTATGGGTTAATTCTTAGCCCTTCTCCACTGCTGGGCTGGAACTCTCGTTTTGCCAATGACCTTCAGAACTCTTCACCTTCCTCAATGAGTCTAACAGTTAGTGTAATGCTATAACAGCGCCAGCGACCCGGGTTCAATTCCGGCCACTGTCTGTAAGGAGTTTGTACGTTCTCCCTGTGTCTGCGTGGGTTTCTTCCGGGTGCTCTAGTTTTCTCCCACGTTCCAAAAAAGATGTATGGGTTAGGAAGTTGTGGGTGTGCTATGTTGGCGCAGGAAGCATGGCGACACTTGCAGGCTGCCCCCAGAACACTCTATGCAAAAGATGCAGTTCACTGTGTGTTTTGATGTACATGTGACTAATAAAGATATCTTACATTTTGATGGTGCACTGCACACTGAGCCTTGCACATCAACCTGGATTTCCTAACAGGTCTACGTTAATTTATTGCAAACAAAGCGAGCTAGTATAATGTAGTACACTTATCTCTCTATCCTTTGACGGTTTCAGCCGGTGTGTCTTTCTGTGGTGTGACAAGATACCTTCAGCTTTGCTTGGAGACGCTAGGATTGTCTCTCTTGCTCTGCTCTCACCTCCAGTGAAATCTAATTATTGAGGATACCTAATCTGCAATCCTGCCCAAGCCTCAGCCTTGGGGAGTTACTAGAATGTTACAGGAGGAATTCGAGTGAACCATCAGTTGACCCACTAGGAGCCATCAACAGGAACCTTTGTGATGTTCCTTCGAGAGGTCCTGTTCCCATTATTATATTGATGCCTTTAGTCATCTACTCTGTGTCACCAATTATTAATTCTTGTTTAAAAAGAAAAGGGATCATCCATTTAAAATGGAGATGAGGCAACATTTTTCTCAGAGGGTTGTGAGTGTTTGGAGCTCTCTTCTTCAAAAGGTGAAGGTAGGTCGATTCTTGATGAGCAGTGGAGTAAAACATCACCCAGTGTGGATGGGAATTCGGAGATGGGGTTGCAATCAAATCGGCTGTGATCTCATTGAATGGTGAAGCAGGCTTGAGGAGATGAGTGTCCGACTCCTCCTAATTTATATGCTCCACTTAAGGGGAAACATGAGGGGGAAATGAATAAAGAGAGATGTTGATAGAGTGAGATGGAGAAGATGTGCAAGTAGAGTTTAAACACTGGCAAGGACCTGTTGGTCTTTAAGTCTTGTTTAAACAATTCCATTAATTTCAATCGCTAGTCCTTGATTTACCTCACGGTCTCTGCATTTCCAGTGATTGTGAGCCTTTGGTGTTCATGTGACTATTTTCCCATTTGAAAACAAATTAACCAGCAACTTCTTAATTGCTATCACATTGTTGCCGGAGAAATCTGGAGCACTCTGATTCTGGAACGCACACACGAATTCCTCTCCTTCACCTCCATCCCCAATTCTAGCCAAAACAAACCATCAGGAGTCATTCTGCAGGTGACCAGGAATTTTAATCTCTTTCTTTCTGGAAGCCTTTCAGTTAACAATTACCAGGCGCTTAAAAGCTGATTCACTGGGGAGAGTGCTCTAATTAAAGCTTAATTGTGAATTTAAACAGTCCAATAAATCCTTCAGTGAACCCACACTGCCAGACAGATCAGCAAAGTCTTGCTTTGAAAGCAAAAAAGCTGCAGGTGTTGGAAACCTGGAATAAAGGTAGAGTGAGGTCAGAATTGGGGATGATCCCACAACGTTCAGCACCGATTGCACAATGTTCAGCACCACTCGCAGCTCCTCAGATGAGGAAACAGTTCACCCCAAATGAAGCAAGACTTGAACAATATACAGGCCTTGGGCTGAGAGGTGACAAGTAACATTCATGCCACACAACTGTCAGACAATGACAAGATCCAACAAGAGAAAATCCAGCTATCACCCCCTGACATTGAATGGCATTGCCATCACTGAATCCCCCACCATCAATATCCTAGGAGTTGTCGTAGAAACATAGAAAACCTACAGCACAATTCAGGCCTTGTGCTGAACATGTCCCTACCTTAGAAATTGCCCTCTATTTTTCTAAGCTCCATGTACCTATCCAAAAGTCTCTTAAAAGACCCTATTGTATCCGCCTCCACCATCGTTGCCGGCAGCCCATTCCATGCACTCACCACTCTCTGAGCAAAAAAAACTTACCCCTAACATCTCCCCTGTACCTACTCCCCAGCACCTTAAACCTGTGTCCTCTTGTGGCCACCATTTCAGCCCTGGGAAAAAGCCTCTGACTATCTACCCGATCAATGCCTCTCATCATCTTATACACCTCTATCAGGTCCCCCCTCATCTTCCGTCGCTCCAAGGAGAAAAGGCCGAGTTCACTCAACCTGTATCGTTGACAGAAACTGAACAGGAGTAGCCATATCCACAGTGTGGCTTCAAGAGCAGGTCCTGTGGCAAGTAACTCACTGCCCACCTCCTCCAAGCCTGTCCAACATCCACAGGGCTCTAGTCAGGAGTGTGATGGAATACTCTCCACTTGTCTGGATGAGTGTTGCTTTAACATCATTCAGGAAGCTCAACACCATTCAGGACATAGCAGTCCACTTGATAGACACCCTATCCACAACCGTTTACTCAGTCCAGCACCAGCCCACAGCAGCTACAGGATGCATTGCAGCATCTATCAAGACTCCGTAGACATCACCTATCAAACCCACCGCCTCTACCAGCTAGAAGGACGAGGGCAGCAAAAGCCCGGGGAACACCACCAGCTGGAAGTTGCCCTCCATGGGTCATTAGCAAACCTAACATTTACTGTCCATTCCCAGTTGCCCATTACACTGTGGCTGGGCCATTCCAGAGGGCATTTGAGAATAATTTACATTTTAGACCAAACTGGGTGAAGAATCAAAAGGATCGCAGCTGCTGGAAATCGCAACAAAAAAGTACTCAGTGGGTCAGGCAGCATCTGAGGAAAGAGAAACAGAGTTAATATCTCAGGTCTAAGACCCTCCGTCAGAACAAATTCCTTCCCTGCAAGGATATTCATGAAAAAGAGGAGTCTTTATGATGGCCCAGAAGTTTCCTCTGCGGTTTCTTGAACAGGATTATTGGTGTTTGTCTTGAAAAATATCCATGATCTGTCTCCTGAGCAGCAGCAAGAATTTGCCCCCTTCAGTCTATTCCTACTAATGACCTCTTATTCTTCCTTTACAAATAGAAGATCAGATTATTATTTAAATAGTGAAAGATTGCAGCATGCTGTTGTGCAGAGGGACTTGGCGGTGCTTGTGCATGAATCGCAAAAGGTTGGTTTGCAGGTGCAACAGGTTATCGAGGAGGCAAATGGAACGTTGACCTTCATTGCTGGAGGGATTGAATTTAAGAGCAGGGAGGTTATGCTGCAACTGTACAGGGCACTGATGAGGCTGCACCTGGAGTACTGTGTACAGTTCTGGTCTCCTTACTTGAGGAAGGATATACTGGCTTTGGAGGCGGTACAGAGGAGGTTCACCAGATTGATTCCGGAGATGATGGGGTTAGCTATGAGGAGAGCTTGAGTCACCTGGGACTATACTCACTGGAATTCAGAAGAATGAGAGGGGATCTTAGAGAAACATATAAAATTATGAAAGGGATACAAAAGATTGAGGCAGGAAAGTTGTTTCCACTGGTAGGTGAGACTAGAACTAGGGGACATAGCCTCAAGATTCAGGGGAGTAGATTTAGGATGGAGATGAGAAGGAACTGCTTTTCCCAGAGATCAGTGAATCTGTGGAATTCTCTGCCCAGGGAAGCAGTAGAGGCTAACTCATTAAATATACTTAAGACACAGGTAGATTTTTGCACAGTAGGGGAATGAAGGGTTATGGGGAAAAGGCAGGTAGGTGGATCTGAGTCCACGGCCAGATCAGCCATGATCTTATTGATTGGTGGAGCAGGCTCGACGGACCAGATGGCCTCCTCCTCCTCCTCCTATTTCTTATGTTCTCAAACATGAATGGCGACCCCAGAGTCGGCTGCCTTCTGAGAATTGGTAAAGATTTGAAGCACAAATGAAGATCATCTGGTTCATGTCTGGTTTACAAGACAGGTCCAGAAGCAACATCACTGTCTGTTGTTGTACCACAGCTCTTTATTATCTTCCATGTTAAGTGTTTTACCTACTGATGTTTGTCAGTTTGACCCAGAAGAGGGGCAAGTGTGTGTATCTTTGGTGTTTGGAGTGGGTGGTCTGTGTATTTGTCTTGTATGTGTGCGTGGGCCTGTGTATATCTGCACGCCCTGGCCAGTCTGTCTGGTCCATGTGTGTACGAGTTTGGATTAGTCTGTCGTATGGGTGCGCATGTGCCTGGGCCAGTCAGTCTGCTGCGCATGTGCACACACAGGTCGGTCTGCTATGTGTGTGTGCATGCACCCAGGCCTGTCTGGCGTGCCGCCAGCACCGTCCGGTCCAGTAAGTGCACGCCTGAGTCCATCCACGATGTCCCAAGTGAATACCTTTCGGCCTGTGGCATTGAAGTGTGAGAATTGTCTCTGACTCTAACCTTCTGACTTATGCTGAGCTTGTACTGTCTCCAGTAAGTTACCGGGCACGAGTCCATTGCAAATAAACTTTATAGGTTTAACTAGGATATCCTATGTCAATAACTCTCAATAAGTAAACGTTGCCTCCTAAAAGGAGACAGTGTGTGTTGAAGACGTTTGTATCTCGGGATTCTAACAGGAAGGGCACAGGGTCGCCTCTGAACCTAGTCCCTGTGAATCCTAATCGAGTAATCCAGTTTCAGAAAATAATTCGAAACATTCGACGATATCAGAGCGCCTGCTGTTGAGACAGTTAATTCAGTATGTCTGGGAAAGAACCTGAGAGTGAGGTGAAGGCCTTTGTTTTAAGAGGGAATTACTGAGCGATAAGGAAGTCAAGCACTTCCAGATAAAAATACTAAAAAAGCAATAATTCCCTTGATTTTAAGACCAGTGCACAGTCTCCTTCTAATCTTAAGCATATAAATTTCAATATATTCTAATTCCCAACATCCTGCCTGGGTTTAGCTGTGGAGACGGCCATGTCATGCTGACCCCGTTTCAGTGTGTTGGGTCGCGAGAGACTTGACTGCCTGATGACCCACACTGCACGGGATTGGAGAGATCGGTTCCTTTTCATTATAATTTTCCTTTCTCTTACCCCTCCCCTTTTTGGAGACAGTACAGGGAAAACCTTCCTCTGCCTCTTCGTTCTACTGGAAGCACAACAGAGCTTAAGGGCTGTACAGCACAGAAACAGGCCCTTTGGCCCATCATGTCTGAGCCAACTATCATGTGCAAACCCCATTTGCCAGCACTTTGTCCATATCCTTCTATGCGTTAAAATGCTTGTCCAGATGTTTCTTGAATGCTGTGAGAGTCTCTGCCTCCACCACCTTCTCAGGAAGTGTATTCCAGATTCCAACCAACCCCCCCCCCCCCCCCCCCCCCCCAAAAGGGTGGAAATATTTGTCCTCAGATCCCCGCTAAACCACCTCCTCCTCACCTGAAACCTATACCCTCTGGGGTGCACATTGCATGTACTTTCTCTGTAACTGTAGCACTTAATTCTGTATTCTGTTGTTGTTTTCCCTTGTACTGCCTCATTGTACTGATGTGATGAAATGATCTGTATGGATGGCATGCAAAACAAAGTTTTCACTGTACCTCGGTACGTGTGACAATAATAAACCAATTTACCAATTTATTTATTTACTTTTTGGTCTCCTGGTCATGATGCCCTGACTTTCCTTGTCTTGAATATTTTCACGCTTGCTGGCATCCAGCACCGTGCTTGGTCCCTTGGTTTCTTGATGTCAAAATGGGAATTGGCTGTAGCTGAATTGGTTTGGGCAATCACTGAGGTGCTGCTTCACACAAGCTACTGTGTAAACAGACTGCGCCTTGAAGATCTCGCTCATTTGCGGACTGTGCAAATATGTTTACAGATTGTACTTACGAGAGGGAATTGGATAAATACTCAAAAGGAGAAAAAAGATTGCAGAGATATGGGGGGAGAGCAGAGGGGAATAATTAACTGTGTGGTTCTCCCCCTTCGCTATACTAGTCTGTGATTCCAAAGGGATCATCAGAACCTTGGGATACCACAAAGCTCTTTGCCACCAGTGAACTAATTGAAAATTTTGGTGGTATTATGACGAAGGTAGAGCCCTTCCTACATTCCAGCTCTTGCTATTGATTTTGGAATAACTTCTCATTTTTTCATATGACTGTGAAAGAGGCCATTCACCCCATCTAGTCTATGCTAGCTCTCAGAGTATTCCCATCAATCCCATTCGCCCATTTATTTCCTGGTAACCTATTTTGTCTCTTATGTTCATCAACACCCCTTTCTCCCAGATTTTCCTACCACCTGCCTGCACCACGGGCAATTTACATTGATCAATTAAGCCCCATCTGTCTTTGGGATGTGGGAGGAAACCGGAGCACCCGGACAAAACACACACGGTTCCAGGGAGAACGTGCAAACTCCACACACAGACAGCGCCCAGTCGGGGTCAAAACTGGGTCAGTGGAGCTCTGGAGCAGCAGCACTACCTGCTGCATAGTGACTTCTGTGTCTGGGAATAGAACAAGTGTGATGGGTACAGGTCTAAATCATCCCTATTCTTCTATGTACTGTATATCTGCAGATTAATTTAATGGTCAGTGAAATGAGAAGGTAGGGAACTGTATTCAACCATTGCAATTTTCTGAAATAGTTTGTGCCTCAGTATTCCAGGCACTCCGATCTCTCTCTACTGCTCTCCCCCAAGTTGGCCACTCATCCTGATAATGTTCTTTCTTAAACTCCAGGTTCTGTGTGAACTTGGGTCAGGCACTGAGCTTGAGGGCTCCCTTTTGGCCCAAAGCAAAATTCAGTAATTTCTGAAGATCTGAAATAAGACAGAAAATGGGGGAAATACCCAGTGGGTCGGGCGATATGTACAAGAGGGGAAAACAGAATTAACATTTCAGGTCAGTGACCTTCCAGAATTCTTTGACCTGAAACACTAACTTTGTGGGTAGACTGTTGTTCTCCTGGGAACAGAGGAGGTTATGAAGGGATCAGATGGACTATTTAAAATCATGAAGGGCATAGGTAGAGTAGGTAACTGGAGACAGTTTTTGCTGGTTGACAGGGGAACCAAAAGTGACACGAGGAAGAATGTTTTTAACGCAGAGAGTGATTTACATCTGGACTGTACAGCTGGGGTAATAATGGAGGCACATTTGGTTGTAGTGTTGAAGGGGAGCTGGCAAGGTATCTGAAAGGAAAGAATTTTCAGTGCAATAGGAAAAGGTAGGACTAGCCAGATTGCTTTTACATGGGGATGGCATGGACTTGACAGGCTGAATGTCTTCCTTCCACGTTGTAGCTGTTCTGTGATTCTATCCAGATCCGTGCAAGAGATGGGGTTGCCTTGAAGGCACTGTGCACGTGTCCGCTGGTGTGTTTAATCCTGAACGAGATGCCACTTGGTGCATGCGATGCAAGCTGGCGTGAAGAGCTGCCCTTTGCCAAAAGCTGTTGGTTCTGGCATTTCAAGGAGCGACTGCTACTTGTGCTGCCTACCTTACTATGTCAACAATATAAAGTTTAAGGACATAAATCTCCAATCACAGTGATGCTTGATGTTACTTGTGAGAATGCCGGTAGTGAGATCCTCCTCCCCCATCCTAGCAACACATTATCAACTTTAATTGATGTGAAGTCCCCTGTGTACTCATTGCTTTCGCATTTGTGCTTCAGTAATTGGCCTATATCATCAGTGTATTAGTCCCCCAATGTGAAGTGTGTGTGAGCATCTTTGGAGATAAATATGAGAGGAAATGCCTTCTGGTGGCTTGAATTTGGTAAATTGGTTTATTATTGTCACACGTACTAAGGTTCAGTGAAAAACTTCGTTTTGCATCCATACAGATCATTTCGTTACAACAGTGCATTGAGGTAGTACAAGGGAAAACAACAGAATGCAGAATATAGTGTTCCAGTTACAGAGAAAGAGCAGTGCAGGCAGACAATAAGGTGCAAGGCCATAACGAGGTAGATTGTGAGGTCAAGAGTCCATCTTTGTACTAGGGGACCATTCAATAGTCATATCAATGGGATAGAAGCTGTCCTTGAGCCTGGTGGTACACGCTTTTAGGCTTTTGTATCTTCTGCCTGATGGGAGGGGGGAGAAGCGAGAATGTCTGGGGTGGGTGGGGACTTTGATTATGTTGGCAGCTTTACCGAGGCAGCGAGAAGTGGAGAGGGAGTCCATGGAGGGGAGGCTGGTTTCGGCAATGTGCTGAGCTGTGTCCACAGCTCTCTGAAGTTTCTTATCTGTATGTTAACCTCCTCAGTTGCCGTACCAAGCTATGATGCATCCGGATAGCATGCTTTTTATGGTGCATTGATAAAATTGGTGAGGGTCAAAAGGGACATGCCAGATTTCTTTAGCCTACTGAGGAAGTAGAGGTGCTGGTGCTGGTGAATTTACCAGCAGGTGTTAGATGGAATTGGTCCTGCCCTCAACAGTGTATGTACAGAAGCAGACTCTTTATCCTTAAGGCTTCTGAATCAGACAAGGGCAGCCCAATAATATATTGGGAAGCAGTTTGTTTTTATTGCCATATAAATCTAATTTTCACTGGGGTTATTGGAAGCATATGGTTTGCTTTAGTACCTGGTATGCTCTCCTGTCTCCTTGAGACATTATCCACTGTTGTAAAAGTGAGGATTGAGGAATGGGTGGGTACCTTGCTCTGAGCTATACCGTTACTCAGTCCACTACAGAATTATATTTAAAGTTCCATTGCACATTAGTATTCCAAATATTTAAGGAATTGACAGGGGTTACCAGCAAAGGAGTGGGGGGGGGGGGGGTGGTTAAAGCAGCATTGGAAATGAAAGCATAGTCACAAGGCTTGGTTTGTGTAGACCAGGAGGTTGCAAGTACTGGCTGGCTTCCTGAAATAAAAGCAGGAAATGCTGAAAATACTCAGCAGCGCAGGTATCATTGGTGGAAGGAGAGTCAGTTCCACCTGATTTCTCATTACTTTTCTGGAATTTTGGATGTTATTTTGATTAAAATAGCATCCATTATTCCAGAGAACCTGTCAGGCTGGTACCAAGAGTGCTTTTCTTCCGGCCTGTACGGTGTCCTGTTTCCTAAAGCCAGGCAGCCTTTCTGGACTCTGGTCTTACTGTTTATAACCCCTCTTAGACAGTGACCAAAGGGGTTTCCTGTTAAAATGGCACCTGGCTGGCCTCCATAGACAAAAGCAGCCCACATTCTGATGTGCACCAAGTCATAGAGTCATACAGCACGGAATCTTGCCCTTGCCGGTCCATGCCGGCCAAGATTCCCATCTAAGCTCGTCCAATGTGCTCGCATATGGCCCACATTCCTATCCATGTACCTGATCAAGTGTCTTTTAAAAGTTCTTAATGTACGCGCCTCAACCACTTCCTCTGGCAGCTTGTTCCATATACCAACCACCCTCTTCGTGGAAAAAGTTGCTCCTCATGTTCCTATTAAATCTCTCCCCTCTCACCTTAAACCTATGTCCTCTACTTCTTGATTCCCCAACTCTGGGGGATAAGGACTATCTGCATTCACCCTATCTATGCCTTTCATGATTTTATACACCTTTATAAGATCACCCCTCTAGTCTCTTATGCTCCAAGGAATAAAGTCCCAATCTGCTCGAAGTCTCTCCATAACTCACTCCCTCAAGTCCTGGCAACATCCTCATAAATCTCCTCTGTACTCTTTCCAGCTTAATGATGAAAAAACAATTTTTTAAAGTTTTCTACAAGCAATGGCTCAAAAGATCATTAGAGACCCATGAACATTTTCAGCCTTAATTCTCACAGAGAATACTTGATTAACCTAAGTCATGGTTAAGATTCTCCAGTGTTCTCGGATTGCTCCATGTAATCTTTCCTGGTCTCCCAACAGTCTGAAGTCGTTGTGCTCATCCAGTTCTGGCTGCATGCCCGTCCATGGTTTTAGTTGCTCCACCACTGGTGGACCTGCCTTCAGCTGACAAGACTTTCTCAGGAATTCCCTCCTTAGATTATCTACCATTCTGCATATTTTCACACTGATCGCATGCTTCTTCAACCAGCTTTTTGACTAGAGAATTATCGAACTAGTTTTTGGTAATTGGTTATTGATTTATTATTGTCACATGTACCGAGATACAGTGAAAAGCTTTTGTTTTGCGTGCCATCCAGACAGATCGTCATACATAATTACATCAAGGTAGTAAAAAGAAAACAGAATGCAGAATATAGTGTCACAGTTACAGAGAAAGTGCAGTGCGGATAGACAAATAAAGTGCAAGGACTACAACAAAGTAGATTAGGAGATCGAATTCATGAGTTCATCCTTTAGCATGTGAGGGGTCCGTTCAGGGGTCTAATGCCAGTGGGATAGAAGCTGTCCTCGAGTATGGTGGTACGTGCAGTCAAGCTTTTGTTTCTTCTGCCTAACGAGGGAGAGGAGAAGAGAGAAGGGCTGGGGTGGGAGGGGTCTTTGATCATTAAGGAACAGAAGGAGACCATTTAGTCCATTGAGTCTGTACTAGCTTCTAGTAAAGCTCTTGTCAGTCCCATTTCCCTGCACTTTCCCCATAGCTGTTTGTCCCTCAAGTCCACATTCAGTGCATGTAAAGACCTGACTATGTTCCCAAAACTCTTACAGGCTGAGAGTTCCAGATCTTAATTTCTCCCTGTTTTTAAAAAAAAAGACATTCTTTTATCTTTTGCCCAATCATCCCTCTCTGAACCTGCTTGCTCTCATCCACCTCTAACAAATCTCCTCTCAAACCTCTTTTGCTCCAAGGAGAACAATTCCGGTCTGTCCTTGAAGCTAAAGGTCCTCATCCCTGGAACCAGGAGATCTGCCGTGGGCTGTTTCTAGGACCTTCACGTTCTTCCTAAAGCACGGTGTGGCCTAACCAGCGTTTGGTGGCTTAGTCATAAATGGCTGGGTGTCAAGTTTTGTTTGATAGCACTTCTGTGAAAGGGCTTGGAGCACCTTACTACAGTGCAGGTAAATGCATTGGACAATCAAACCAAAGTACAGATGCTCAAAATCTGAAATGCTGGAAACTCTCAGCAGGTCAGACAGGGTCTGTGGAAAGAGAAACAAAGAGTTACCTTAGCACTTGGACTATTGTGTGCATTTCTGGTCGCCCCATTACAGGAAGGGTGTGGAGGCTTTGGAAAGGGTGCAGAAGAGGTTCACCAGAATGCTGCCTGGATTGGAGGGTATGAGCTATAAGGAGAGGTTGGACAAACTTGGGTTGTTTTCTCTGGAGGGTCAGAAGCTGAGGGGAGACCTGATAGAAGTTTATAAAATTACGAGAGGCAGAGATAGGGTAGACAGTCAGAATCTTTTTCCCAGGGTAGAAATGTTAAATACTAGAGGATGTGCATTTAATGTGAGAGGGGCAAAGTTTAAAGGAGATGTGCAGGGCAAGTCTTTTACACAGTAGTGGGTGCCTGAAATGGGCTGCCAGTGCTGGTGGTGGAAGCAGATATGATAGTGGTGTTTAAGAGGCTGTTAGACAGAATCAGAATCAGATTTATTATCTCTGACATATGTAGTGAAATTTGTTGTTTTGTGGCAGCAGTACAGTGCAAGATGTAAACATTACGATAAGTTGTAAAAATAAATAGTGCAAAAGAGGAATAACGAGGTAGTGTTCATAGACTGTTCAGAAATCTGATGGTGGAGGGGAAGAAGCTGTTCATTGAGTGTGGGTCTTCAGGCTCCTGTACCTCCTTCCCGATGGCAGTAACATGAAGAGGGCATGTCCCAGGTGGTGAGGGTCCTTAATGATGGATGCCACCTTCTTGAGGCACCGCCTCTTGAAGATGTCCTTGATGGCGGGGAGGGTTGTGCCCTTGATGGAGCTGGCTGAGTCTACAACCCTCTGCAGCCTCTTGTGATCCTGCACATTGGAGCCTTCGTACCAGGGGGTGATGCAACCAGTCAGAATGCTCTCCACTGTACACCTGTATAAATTTGCAAGTCTTTGGTGACATACCAAATCTCAAACTCCTAATGAAGTAGAGCCGTTGGCGTGCCTTCTTCGTGATTGCATCAATATGTTGGGCCCAAGGTAGGTCCTCTGAGATGTTGACACCCAGAAGCTGCTCACCCTTTCCACCGCTGACCCCTCAATGAAGACTGGTGTCTGTTCTCCCAATTTCCCCTTCCTGAATGTACAGGGAATATACACATGGATATACAGGGAATGGAGGGATATAGATTATGTTCAGGCAGAAGAGATTTAGTTCAATTTGGCATTGTGTTCGGCACGGACATCCTGGGCCAAAGGGCCTGTTCTTGTGCTGTACTGTTCTATGTTTGATGTTAACGTTTCAGGTTGAAGACATCAGCTCAGGTTCTGAAGCATTAACTCTGTTTCACTATCCACACATGCTGCCTGACCTGCTGAGTGTTTGCAGCATTCTCTGCTTTCAGTGTTAATGTACTTTCTAATGTGCACAAGGTGCTTCTGATGATTTGCTTACGGTTTGCTCGAGGGTTAGAAACTATTTACATTAGCATAACCATACTTCATCTGGACGCCCTTGGCTGAGGATATTGCAAGCAGACGCATTGCCTTTTAAAAGCCCGACATTAAAAGTCAATTCTTTTCCAGCAATTATTTCCGCAAAGGGGAAAAAAGTCAACAAACTATCTTGATGACAGCTTCTGTTGGCCTCAATCAAACCGGGAAGGATTGCTCTCTTTTCCAGCCCTCCTGATCCGGGAAAGCTGAAGGCAGCAGAAGTAATTTATGCTACAAGCTTGCAAATTGGAAGCAACCCTTCCGCAGTTTGCGAAGTAATGGGAGCCGGCCGGCCGCATCTGGCCTGAGGATCACGTGTTGGGCATCCCCAAGGTATAGCACGGTTCAGATCTGAATGAAGTTTCCTTTGTGCTGGCAGTTTACTTGGCAGGAATATGGAAAAGCAGGCTCATTCTGTGTGTGGGGCAAGCTACTGCAGTGGCTTGTAAATGGAGCCTTTGGCTAAAAGGCCGGGGAATGTGAGTTGTCAAGTACTAGAGGGCGTAGCTTTAAGGTGAAGGGGGAAAGTTTCAAGATTTACGTGGCAAGTTTTTTTTCACACAGTGGTAGGTGCTTGGAACACAGTGGCAGGGGAGATGGTGGAAGCAGATGCAACAGCTGTGTTTAAGAGCCATTTGGACATGCATATGAACAGGCAGGAAATGGAGGGATATAGATCCTGTACAGGCAGGTATGCAGTTTAAATTAGCATTGTGATCAGCATGGACATAATGGGCTGAAGGGGCTGTTCCTCTGCTGTACTGTTGTATGAATTCAAATCCCATTTCTGGCAATTTGAGAAACTAGTTCCACAGTTAAAGTTAAACAGCTGTACTCATTAAAGTAACAAGCAGAAGTTCTCTGCTTATCGGGGAAGGAAAACTGATGTGCTTTACAAATTGGCCTTTTAAGTGGGCTTTAGTTGGCCTTTTAAAGTGGTGATACTGCTCTGTGGTCAGGCAAAGGTAGATGTCTATTCATTGCCAGGAACATTTGTACAAGAATAAGTTACACACCCTTCAATAACCATCCCCTTAGCCTAAAATTGCAGGCAATGGTCTTTCTTTTCTCCTCTGTATCTTGTGATGGTATAACTAGGATTGGGTATACAGGTCCTTCCCAGCTTACCAATGCCCGACTTATGTACGGCCCATACGTATGAACGAGTGTTTGGGAGACTGGCGGGATGGATGGGGATGGATTTGCCAGCTGTTGCAGGACTGCAGGTATCTTCTGTCACCTGGGAACTCAGTTGGGTGCCTCATTTCCAACTTGCCAACTGTCCAGGTTATGAACAGATCACAGGAGCAGAGCCCTGCCGTAACCTGGGGAGGACCTGTATTGTGCTGTGACCTCGCGTAAGGGACCAGTTTGAGAGCATCCACATTAATTTGGCAGTGGACCCAGAAGAAGTGACTTTTATCTCATCAGTCTCTGGCTGAGTATTCACCACCGCAGTGCACAGGGCTGCAGGCTGTTTTGTGGACATCTGTTTATACATATGTGTTCATGATATAGTCGACATACAGAAAGTGCACACACACTTTGCATGTATATTTTATGTGCATGGGTGAATGTTGGACACAAAAGAGCACAATAAGGACTGGAGCTACCACATAGGCTTGCAAGCTTGCTCAGCCTTACAGTAATCAGAATCAGATTTATTATCACTGACTTAGATGGCGTGAAATCTCTTCTTTTACGGTAGCAGTATAGTGCAAAAACATAAAAGTACTATAAATTATAAAATTAAATAGCGCAGAGAAAAGGAATAACAAGGTGGTGTTCAGGGGTTCATGAACCATTCAGAAATCTGATGGCAGAGGGGAAGAAGCTGTTCCTGAATCGTTGAGTATGGGTCTTCAGTACCTCATCCCTGAGGGTAGTAACGAGAAGAGGGCATGTCCCTGATGGTGAGGGTCCTTACTGATGGATGCTGCCGCCTTGAGATGTCCTCGATGGTGGGGGTGGGGGGGGTTGTGCCCGGGGTGGAGCTGGCTGAGTCTACAACCCTCTGCAGCTTTTTGTGATCCTGCTCATTGGAGCCTCCATACCAGGCAGTGATGCAACCAGTCAGAATGCTCTCCACCGTACATATGTAGAAATTTGTAAGAGTCTTTGGTGACACACCGAATCTCCTCAAACTCCTAACGAAGTAGAGCCACTGGTGTGCCTTCTTTGTGATTGCATCAGTATGTTGGGCCCAAGATTGAGATGTTGATGCCCAGGAACTTGAAGCTGCTCACCCCTTCTACCACTGACCCCTCAGTGAGGACTGGTGTGTGTTCTCGTGACTTCCCCTTCCTGAAGTCCACAATCAATTCCTTGGTCTTGCTGACGTTGAGTGACGTTAAGATCATTGGTATTGGTATTGGTTTATTATTGTCACTTGTACCGAGGTACAGTGAAAAACTTGTCTTGCATACCGATCGTACAGGTCAATTCATTACACAGTGCAGTTACATTGAGATAGTACAGAGTGCATTGAGGTAGTACAGGTAAAAACAATAACAGCGTACAGAGTAAAGTGTCACAGCTACAGGGAAGTGCATTGCAGTTAGCTAATAAGGTGCAAGGTCACAACAAGGTAGATTGTGAGGTCAAAAGTCCATCTCATCGTATAAGTTCTGATGAAGGGTCTTTGAACTAAAACATCAACTCACTTTCTCTTCTCACAGATGCCACCTGATCTGCTGAGTATTTCCAGTGTCTGCAGTTTTTGTTTCACTAACCTGTTTTAAGGATGTTGACTGAGAAATAAATGAGGCATAAATGCTGGGTCTTCAGGTAGCCCATTGGGATCGCCAGAGTGGGTTGGCAGGTCTTGGGTATAATGTCACATCCAGCAGGCCTGGGGTTTTGTGCTCTCCTTTCTGGACTGGGATTTGCACTGTCTCGGAACTGAGCATGGCTTGTACTGGGGTCACATCCTGCAGAACTAATGTAAAAACAGAACATGGACCTGTCCTGGGCACTGGTTGAAGTCAAAACCCTCAGTGTAACAATTAATTGGGCAGCTTGCTGGCACCTTTTTATAAATGGGTCAACTCTGATGGGGATGAACGTAAGCATTGTGAAGTGGCCAGTGGGCTTGACTGACGGCTGTGTGGATGCTGTGGATGCTGTGTAACTGTGTAGTCTGGCCGTCTGCTTCCAGTCTGTTGCTTCCTATTCCTGTTTATCTGATAACACCTGACAGGTACGTACCGCTTTTAGTCAGTAACAGTTATACACTGACAGCAGCAGGAGCGGGTGATGAATGAACTAGCAGTGTGTAAAGCAGGCTGCTTTGCTGCTGTATAAATAGTTTCTTATCCAACCCGTAAACTCCCCTGGAAATCTGTGCTGTATCTGGTTAAACCAATAATCACCATCATTACCACCTCCAGAGCCACACAAAGCATTGCTTTCTTTTTTAATTTAGTTCTATTAGTTTTTTCTTCTGAGTGGTTTGTCGTCCCACTTTTGGGATTGAATCCTCCCTCTGCAATGCTCTTTCAGTCAGCCTCCCGTCTTGTTCCAAAACAAGTTTGAGCTTATCCACATATCCTCCGCATGTATCCTAATTGATCACCTCTGTGTTCAACAACCTGAAATGATCTGTCTCTGGTGCTAATTTAAAATTCCCATCCTTATGTTCAATGTCTTGTGAATTCAATCTTCCCTCAGCCCATAGAGTAGAACATAGAACAGTACAGCACAGGAACAGGCCCTTCGGCCCACAATGTCTGTGCCGACCATGATGCCAAATTAAACTACTCTTTTCTGCATGCACATCCTCCATTCCCTGCATGTTCGTTCCTCTTAAGATCCACTATGGAGACACAAGACTGCAGATGCTGGAATCTACAAACACAATCCGCTGGAGGAACTCGGCAAGTCGAGCAGCATCTGTGGAGGGAAATGGATGTTTCGGGTCTAGTCTACATGAAGGGTCTGGACCTGAAACGTCGACTGTCTATTCCCCTCCGCTGCCTAAGAAGAAGAGCACCTTGTGTGCAGAATATAAAGGCTATATACTTGCTCAACTGAAGCAACTGAGGTCAGTGTTGTTAGGGAAAGGTGCTACCCTTCTCTCTGTTTAATGTTAACCATCCCACGGTACTTTTCCATAAGCTGGTCACCTAGGCACACAGCCAGTGTCAAAAATAGTCATTTCAGATCAACTGGTCACTGATCTAATTGCTGGTCTGCCAGACAGCAGTGATCTCCGAGACACGCGAGCAGCTCAGGGCACTAGAGAGTTACCATCAATGGGAAGGATATCCCAAACCAATGTCATTGTCTCTGCGGGGCCAACATCACCAGTACTGAGGTCCTAGTTATACTGAGCTGGCTCCTTTGGGCAGGCTACAGTGTTCACTTGCCCATGCCAGTCTCCTGATACAAACACTCCATTCCGAGCTCCTTTACCAAGTGGAGACAAAAGGATTCAAGGTTGTGCTGAAAGCCTCCTCGGGGAAAAATGGAACATCTTCATTCACTGCTGGAAATTACTGGCCTGTGACTGCTCAAAGTGGAAGGAGGATTTGAGAACCTCAGGAGCACACAGAAGCCCTGCGTAAGCAGTGGAAGGAGCCTGCCACTTCACCATCTACCTGCTTGTCTGTGTTGTGAAGTATCTCCTGCTCCATCTGTGGAAAAGTCTGCGCTTCCCACATTGGCCTCAGAACCGGAGTGGGTTAGGAGTTTGAGGACATTTGGTATGCCACCAAAGACTCTTACAAATTTCTACAGATGTACGGTGGAGAGTATTCTATCTGGTTGCATCACCGCCTGGTATGGAGGCTCCAATGCACAGGATCACAAGAGGGTGCAAAGGATTGTAGACTTAGCCAGCTCCATCATGGACACAACCCTCCCCGCCGTCGAGGACATCTTCAAGAGGTGGTGCCTCTTGAAGGCAACATCTATCACTAAGGAGTTTCACCATCCGGGACATACCCTCTTCTCATTGCTACCATCGGGGAGGAGGTACAGGAGCCTGAAGACCCACACTCAAATGATTCAGGAACAGCTTCTTCTCCTCCGCTGTCAGATCTCTGAACGGTCCATGAACACTACCTCATTATTCCTTTTCTTTGAACTATTTATTTTGTAATTCATAGATTTTTATGTCTTTGCACCGTGCTGCTGTCACAAAACAACAAATTTCATGTTATGTCAGTGATAACAAATCTGATTCCTTAGGGACTGGCTGAGAAGAGGAGTATCTCACTGTGCAGAATATAATGGCTGTATACATTAATAATCACTGCACCTCACTGTGAACCTCACTGTATGAGACACCTTCAAGATGCAATAAGTCACATTGATGCCGGTCCTTTTTAACCTAAAGGCAAAGCCTAGTGCTGAGTCTGTAATGGTTAGCCCAGAGAGCAGACATAATTTCTGAATGCATCAAAAGCAAAATACTGCAGCTGCCAGAAATCTGACCTAATGACAAAATGCTGGACATACTCAGCCTGAAACATTACCTTTGTTTCTGTCTCTTCAGTTGCTGACTGATTTGCTGAGTACCTCCAGTAATTTTTATTTTGTTCAAGTTTCCCGAATTAATTTACTTGAAGTTACTTTGATCTATAATACAGAAACAGGCCATTTGGCCAATTCATCTGTGCTTAGTCTGCAGAAAATTGCACCCGATTTTTGACATTATTTTAAGTGAGAGTTATGTAGAGGAATTTCCTCATGAAAGTTGATCTCTGTTTCCTAATAATAAGGGAAGGTTTTCTATTGGGAGGTATTATAACAAAATGGTTTCATGTTTCTGCAGTAATTTCAATAATATGTTAGAGGTTGCTATAGTTGCAGAAAGTCTTTGAAAGCTTGCTATAAAAATGATATTGTTTCTGTTGCATTCAATGCCTTGCTTACCATGTGTTGCTGTCAGTAATGTTGTGAGATCACACTCTGTTGTTGACTGTGTTTAATTGATAAGAGCTGCAGCAATTAAACCAGCAGCATCTTTTTTCCCTGATGACAGTGTTACAAGCTGTGGCCCTAACCCTGTCCACGCAATGCTGGCAAGCTTGCTTGACCCCTGGAAAGCAGCAGAGAGGAGCTCACTGGACCATTGATCCATAGTTTGAACCTCACTACAGCAGCTGGAATTAAAATTCAAGTAATTAAATAAATATGGAATTAATTAAAACACTAGTTACTATAATGGTGACAATTAAACTGCCAGTTGTTGTAAAATGCATCTGGTTTACTGATGTCCTTCAGAGAAGGAAATCTGCTGTCCTTGCCTAGTCTAGCCCATGTGTGATTACAGACCCACTGATATGGTTAACTTTTATCTACCTCCTCAATTCAGGGACAACAAGGGATAAAAGAATAAATTGTGGAATTGGAGTTGGTAATTGGTTTATCATTTGTCATGTACTGAGATACAGTGAAAAGCTTTTCTTTGCATGCCATCCAGACAGATCATTCTGTACATAAGTGCATCAAGTTACTACAAAAAGAAAACAATGCAGAATGTAGTGTTATAGTTACAGAGAAAGTTCAGTGCAGGTAGACAAATAAAGTGCAAGGCCATAACGAGGTAGATTGAGAGATCAAGAACTCATCCCTTAGCGTATAAGAGGTCTGTTCAAGAGTCTGATAACAGCGGGATAGAAGTTGTCCTTGAGCCTGAGGGTATGTGTTCTCAAGTTTTTGTAGCTTTTGCCCGACAGGAGGGGGGAGAAAAGAGGATGACTGGGATGGGAGGGGTCTTTGATTATGTTGGCTGCTTTCCCGAGACAGTGGGAAGTGTAGACGGAGTCAATGGAGGGGAGGCTGGTTTGCGTCCATAACCCTTTGCAATTTCTTGTGGTCTTGGGCAAAACAGTTGCCGTACCAAGATGTAATGCATCTGGGTGCTTTCTATGTTACATCTGTAAAAATTGATGAGAGTCATTGGGGATATGCCAAATTTCCTTGGCCTTCTGAGGAAGTAGAGGCACTGGTGTGCTTTCTTGGCCATAGCATCTAAATGGCCAGTGACATCCACACCCTGTGAATAAATACATTAATAAATTCTGTTTGCACTTCTCTGCAAGTGCACTATCTAGCAGAGCCCTTGGATGATAAAACTAAAGACTGACAACTTCAGAACATGCACAAATGATCAGATGTGTCCAGTTCCGTGACTGGCTGACATTTGAATTTGTGACTTCTTGGTCCAGAGCCAGGGGCTATGTTACTCTGCCGAGTAATAAAGCCCCATCCCAGTCCCTTAGCTGTCCTGATTGACGCTTTAGTTGCTGGGGGATCATGCTACTCCTTATGGGTAGTGTTCAGTGCAAACTCCAAAGACAGTGAATCTGTAGCTCCTTGCGACGTCCACATTTAATGCATTTTAATCTAATGTGTCTTTGCAATTTCTGTCAATGACAGGAAAAATTTCTTGTCACCCATAGTTTAATAACATTAAAATCCCCCTCAAACGACAGTCTTGCAGTTCAGACCAGTTTGATTCTATTTGGAATGATGTCGATGCCGTCCTTGGACACATTCCTGCATTCTCTTCCCTTGAAGCTACAGCCTTGTTCGAGAACATTCCTGGAACGTGCAGATTACTATGGGTGGGATGCTTCACCTTCTGGATTGTAGCTGTTCCTCTTGCAAGGGTAGATGGAGAGCTTCATGGAATATCTTAAAGCAATTTGTCTGCAGACATGGTGCACCATTTAATTCCAGTTTTTAAGCTCTGCCTTGGAGAAGATGGCGACAGTAATTGGGTGGCCAGTCACCTTATGGGAATCTTCCATGAGGCGATCCCTGCTGCTTGATTTACATCACAGGATATGTGCACAGAAGCAGTACAGTCTTCCTCTCAATCATTTCTTGTGTTCTTGCTGAGGCATTCATTAATTTATCTTAAGCAAATTGAGTGTGCAGAGAGGAATTGCAGACTACTGTATGTACCCAGGCATAATTTTCCCTTTCAAAAACCCAGTACTCTCTGCCTTTGATTAAGGATAAAGGCCATGGTAGTCTCTTATCTCTTTGTTCCTTTGAGTAAAATGTTTATCTCTTATTTTGCTTTGAACCTTCAACCTGATTCTCTGTGTATGCGTGTGGGGAGCATGATAGGGCGGTAGACTATCTTACACCTGTCTCTCTGGGCTTATTGCCCAGTAGATAGGCCTGGGGTTTCTGCCAGGCATTCCTTATCAAACCAGCGTTCACCCATGATGGGAATGATTCTAACCTCCTTGTCTGCATTTCTGAGCAATCTAATCTTCACCCGGCAAGCAGCTGGCCTGACGTCTCTGTAACTTGTGTGGTTACTTCAGAGGTTAATGTGGAAGTGTCGAAATTTTCTGCAAGGACATGAAGACAATTTTGACTTTGAGGGTCTGCACCCCCACTGATTCAGGTCTGGAGCAACCCCAAGACTGAGAAGCCAGCAAACTAAAAAAGGCTTCTGATTGAGTAAAGTGCTGTAGAATTTCGAGAACTCCCAAAACACATTACAAGGTACTTAAGCAAAAAGCTACTGCTGGAGGAACTCAACAGGTCAGGCAGCATCTCTGGAGGGAAATGACCAGTCAATGTTTCTGGTCAAGACCCTTCATCTGGACTGAAAGAGTAGAGGGGAGATGGCCGGTAGAAAGAGGTTAGGGGGAGGGGTGGAGCAAGAGCTGGCAAGCGATAGGTGGATCTTGGTGAGGACGGGTATCAACAGTCAGCTTAACAATAGCAAGTAGGGAAAAAACATTCCTTAATCAAATCTGCTTGGATGATGAGGTGAGAACTCTGCTGAGGTGGACCTTAGGATTGTGTGGCGTGCGCTGATGGTACATGATTAATTGATGGGGCCACTTTGCGCTGCAGGTGAACTGTTTGTTTTAAGAAGAACACTCTCAGCTCGGTACTGGAGATCATATCAAGGCGTGCTGCTTCTCTCTGGGTTTTGGAAGGATTACTGCACCTGCAAATGACGATGGGCAGGCATCTCGGGATGGTGATAGAAAAGATCAGTTTAAACACAGGGTTTTTTAAAATTTCTTTTTGACAAAGAAATTCTGCAGGTTATAGTTTGCTGTGTTTTATCACCAGAGTATAGCACCAGAGATGGTAGGTGTGGACCGAGCTGTAAAAATACTCAGTGGGGCACGGAGGTTCCTGTGATGGTGGAGGTGGGAACATACAACAGTACAGCACAGCAACAGGCCCTTTTCGGCCCACAACGTTGTGCTGAACTAATTAAGCTAATGACACTTAATCCCTTCTGCCTGCACATGGCTGATATCCCTCCATTCTCTGCATAATCATGTGCCTATCTAAGAGCCTCTTAAGCTCCTCTATCGTATCTGCTTTCACCACCACCCCTGGCAGAGCATTCCAGGCACCCACCACTCTCTGTGTAAAGAAAAAACTTGCCCTGCACATCATCTTTGAACTCCCCCCCCCCCCCCCCCCCCCCCCTCACCTTCAATGCATGCCCTCCAGTATTAGACATTTCAACACTGGGAAAAAGATACTGACTGTCTGTGCCTCTCATAATTTTATAAACTTCTATCAGGTCTCCCCTCTGACGTTCCAGAGAAAACAACCCAAATTTGTCCAACCTCTTCTTACAGCACATGCCCTCTAATCCGGGCAGCATCCTGGTGAAAGGATCCTGTCTGCGAAGAATCAGTGATAAATAGCGGAGGTGTCAGATGATCTCTTCAATGTTTAGGAACAGAAGGAAGTTAAGGAAGAGAAGCAGGATTCGGCCACACACTGCCTTAACCTAATCCGTGATTCAGAAGGCTATTGGCTGATCTGATCTTGCTCTCAGCACCAGTTTGTTGCCTGATTATATAAGCCTTGGTTCCTCTGCTGTCCAAATATCTGTCCGCCTTGAACCTGTTCAGGGATTCTCCACTGCTCTCTAGGGCAGAGAACTCCAAAGATTTGCAACCTTTCGAGAAGAAATTCCTTCACATCTCCATCCAAAATGGGAACCCCTTAACCTGAAACTATGCCTCTTGTTTTAGATTCCCCCACAAGGGGAAACATCTTTCCCTTCAATCCTTGTAATTGATAATTTCATCCCTTGTTCTTCTAAACTCCAGAGGGGATGAACCCAGTTAATCTCTCTTCATAAAACAACTCCTTATTTCCAGGAATCAATCCAGTGAAAATACTTGGAGTCTTACAGCCCAGAAACAGGCCCTTCGGCCCACCGTGTACATACACACCATTAAGTAACCATCTATAATGATCCCATTTGTCAGCACTTGTTCCATGGTCTTTTATGTCTTAGTGATTCAAGTGTTCTTCTTAAATGTTGTGAGGTACCTACCTCCACCATCCCCTCAGACAATATACTCCAGTTTCCAGACACCCTCTGGGTGAAAAATGTACCTTTTACTGCATAAGACCATGGATCTAGGAGCGGAATTAGGCCATTTGGCCCATCGAATCTTCACTGCCATTTAATCATGGCTGATTTTTTTTCAACCCCGTTGTTCTACTTTCGCCCTGTAACCCTTAACCGCATTACCAAGCACGAACCTATCAATCTCCTTAAATACACCCAATGACTTGGACTCCATCACCCTCTGTGGCAATGAATTCCACAGATTCACCACCCTCTGGCTGAAGAAATTCCTCCTCATCTCAGTTTTAAAGGGACGTCCCTTTATTCTGAGGCTGTGCCCTCGGTTCCTAGACTCTCCTACCAATTGAAATGCCTCTCCAAGTCAACTCTATCCAGGCCTTTCAGTATCCAGTAGGTGTCAATGAGATCCCCCCCTCTCATCCTTCTGAACTCCATCGAGTACAGGCCCAGAGACATCAAACGCTCCTCATACGTTAAGCCTTTCATTCCCGAGATCGTTCTTGTGAACCTCCTCTGGACCATCTCCATAGCCAGCACATCCTTCCTTAGATACGAGCCACAAAATTGCTCACAATATTTATTTTTTAATCTTTTGTCGTCAAGTTTTAGGGATCTCTTCTATGGGAAAAAGTTTCCTACCATCTACCCTGTCTGTGCTCCTCACAATCTTGTATACTCATTGTGAAAAGTTCTCTCGTACGCTATTTTAGTAAGGATGCGGCATGTCTGCAGTACCTTTTCTGCCTTTTTCAGACATCCCAAAACACTTTATAGTCAATGGGATGCTTTGTCAGTGTCGTCACTGTTTAAGGGTGGGAAATTTTACAGCCAACTTGGCCGTCTCCAACAAAAAATGGTAATGCCTAGAGACTTCTTAAATAAAGTTGAGCACAGGATTACTGGGGTGACTGATGTACATTTCTTCAGAATGAGGCAATCAGGTCTTCGAGGAGAGCAGATGGGTTTGCAGTTTAATGCCTTGTGAATGAAAGTGCTTCCTCATACTGGAATGTCAGCCTGGATTTTTGTGCTTAAGTTTCTGGAATGGGATTTATACCCAGAATATAGTCAACATTTACCAACTTGGTGTGTGTGTATTCTGTAAGCTGACACTTCATTGCAGTGCTGAAGAGATGTGTACCATTTGCAAAGTCCTGTTTCAGGTTTGATGTTAAACTGACATACAGCTACCCCTCAGATCAATGTAAAAGATGCTGCAGTTCAAAGGAGACCTGGGAAGTCCTCTTGGTGTCATGGGCAGTATTTATCCTTCAACTGATATCTCTAAGGCCAATTAACTCATCATTTATTTGTCTTCTATTTGCGAGCTCTTGCTTTGTGTGATCTGGTGACCATCCTTCCCCATGTTACAGCAGTAAGCTACACTCCAGATGTAATTTGTTCACTGTGCATTTCTTCCTCCATTAGTCATCAGCCCTTGGATGCTCCGGATGACCTATTAAAAGAATCGGTCAGAAGTCTGCTTGGTTTCTTGGATAGCTGGAGTCAAATTGTGAGCAATTCTGGTCGCCCCATTACAGGGAGGATGTGGATGCTTTGGAAAGGGTACAGAAGAGGTTTACCAGGATGCTGCCTGGATTAGAGGGAATGAGCTATAAGGAGAGGTTGGACAAACCTGGGTTGTTTTCTCTGGAAAGTCAGAGGTTGAGGGGAGACCTGATAGAAGTTTATAAAATTATGAGAGGCATAGATAGGTGGACAGAATCTTTTTCTCGAGGTAGGAATAAGAAGTACTAGAGGGCATGCATTTAAGGTGAGAGGGGGCAAGTTTAAAGGAGATGTGCGGGGCAAGTTTTTTACACAGAGAGTGGTGAATGCCTGGAACGGGCTGCCAGGGGTGGTGGTGGAAGCAGATATGATGGTGGCATTTAAGAGGCATTTACTAGACATGGAATGGAGGGATATGAATCATGTACCGGCAAAAGAGATTTAGTTTAATTTGGCATCGTGTTCAGCACGGACATGGTGGGCCGAAGGACCTGTTCCTGTGCTGTACTGTTCTGTGTTCGGTGTTCTAAACTATTTTAATACCAATCTTATCTAAGCTATTATGTTGGAAATCAGAAATAAAAATAGAAAACAGATCTTTTAACCTGTAAGTAAATTGGTGAGAGGTTCTACAATTGGAATTGGTTTATTATTGTCACATGTACCGAGGTACACTGAAAAACTTGCATACCATTCATACAGATCAATTCGTTACACAGTGCATTGAGGTAGTACAGGGTAAAACAATTTAACCTTTCTAGACACCTACAACCATGATTTTGGTCACATACTAAAGATGATCTTTTATGAATTTTGACTGATAACGTGGTGAATCACTGTGTGTCTTGTTAACCATGTTAATAGGGCCACGTAAATCCAAGTTGCTTTGTTTGAATCGAGCACTCCCTGGTCAGGTATGCCAGTTCAGTCAGCTTCAGTGGATGCTAAATGGCATGCGGTCAGCAGGAGTTACCTGTCGGAATACCTGCCCAAATCCTGAAAAGTGAATTAATAATAACTACGTGTCCAAGTGACACGGCTTCTCACTTGGGAGATTTACTGGAAGAGGAGGTGGTGTGGTGGAATAGATTGTTCATGGTCTGTGGAAGGAAGGAATTTGATGCATCATTTGGTATGTTTATTCACTTTTCAAAGACTGGTTAAATTTTTACAAAAGGTAGGCTTCTGTTCCAGCATTGACCTGTGGTTTGGTCCTTCCTCACGTGGAAGATCTCCAAGTCAATACTGAACCTCTTCATAATTCTAACCACCTCTATCGGGCACTCTCTACAGCCACCTCTTTTTTACCTGTTACATGTTTTGCTTAAAAACACAGCCAGCCATTTAAACCGAGCTTGCCTCATTTTGGGAGTCATGCACTTGTACAAATCATTAGACACCGCTGTGAGCAAGCTCGATACTTGGATTGCACGTAGTATGGAATGTTCATAAATTTTTATGTCATTACACTGAGATATGTTTTACTGATTAAACTAACTGCAGCCAGTCTCTTGATCCATGTATTTACCGGCTGTCTATCCATTCCCTTCATAACCTTATAAACCTCTATCAGGTGTCCCCTCAGCCTCCGCCGCTCCAGAGAAAACAACACAAGTTTATCCAACCTCTCCTTATAGCACATGCCTTCAAATCCAGGCAGCATCCTGCTGAACCCCTCCTTCACCCTCTCCAAAGCTTCCACATCCTTCCTATAACGGGACGACCAGAAATGAATGCAGTCCTCCGGATGTGGCCTAAACAGAGTTTTATAAAGTGTCATATATGTGCTTATAATATATTGTTTTCCCAAGATTAGGAATTGGGGATTTATAAGAAACCGCAACCTGGCCAGCAGCTCGTTTTTGCTGGTAGCTCTGTTCAGTGACAGTTAGAATCCACGATAGACACAAGATTTCTTTATTAGTCACGTGTACATCGAAACACACAGTGAAATGCACCTTTTGTGTAGAGTGTTCTGGGGGCAGCCCGCAAGTGTCGCCACGCTTCCAGCGCCAACATAGCATGCCCACAACTTCCTAACCCATACGTCTTTGGAATGTGGGAGGAAACCGGAGCACCCGGAGGAAACCCACGCAGACACGGGGAGAATGTACAAACTCCTTACAGACAGCGGCGGGAATTGAATCCGGGTCGCTGGCACTGTAATAGTGTTACACTAACTGCTACACTACCGTGCCTGCCAACGTGCTACTGCTGATAGCTGAAAGGTGCAACTTATCCCACTCCCTGGACCAATGAACCGTGGGTGATCAACTAGAGTATTTTTACAAAGGATGTACATAAACGGAGGGTGCTGATAAGAGCCAGTAATTGAATCAAAGTCATGCCAACTGCTTAGCTTTGATTTTGCAGCTTACTGACATCATTAAAGCCCCTCAGGTGGATAATTGTCAACCATTTATTATGCTGCATATTATTTATACCATATGCTAAACATAAAGCATAATGTAAGCATTGTGTGTGTTGACTGTTTCCATTTCTCACATCTGCCATACTTTGAGGGCTTTCATGTGAGACTGACAGTTTAATGCCGCTTGGTGCTGAAGTGTCGGCAGTTGTCTCCTGGGAGCCCAACTGAGAGTGCCTCGTGCTTGATTTACTTAAGAGCTTGCCAGCTTTGGAAGGAGACTTTCATCGCTATTAATCTATTCTAGTTTTGAAACCAGGTCCCAAGCAGAGAGGGTTCTATGTTTTGCTCTTTATGGGATCCTGCTGTGTAAAAGAAATCTGCTGTTATGTTTCCTCAATAAGCACTGTGGATAAAACCCATTGCAGGGCCCAGCAATGTCTACATTTTGAGCTTATTACCAATGTTATAGAGAAGTATTATTGGAAAAAAAAAAGTTGTAGCGATCTCAGTTTAGTGCTGATGGCTACGAGTTGATAACCTTCTGTGGACCAAGTTAACCAAAAGGATAAAATCTAGCTTTTGATTTTTGAATATAAAATACAATGACTTCCCTTATGTTGAGGAACTGTTTAATAACTATCATGAAACTTTGCATTACAAATTTTGATTGGCTGTAGCTACAAGTGGCATGAGTCACCCATGTAAACATGAAAGCATCTTACTTTTAGGAGCTGATTTATATGCCCTATATCTATTTTTGCAATAGCTATATCTGTGGAGCACAGTGGATTTTGTGTTGGGATCATTGAATCAGCAATGCAATGATGCCATTGTTATCCTAAAATCTTAGTTGATCTCCTGAACAAGTTGTTGAGGACTTTGTCATTTGTCTGTGGTTGTTCACCTTCTTGCAAAGATGAATAAGTCAAACTTGAGTTTATCGTCACATGCATAGGTCCAATGAAAAACTTGTAAAAATTTTGTATAATTTATGTTTTCCAAGAAAGATCACAGTTAGAACAAAAAAAAAGTCCATTTTGGTGCAAAGTGGTCATGGTGTTGCTAAACTAGTGATTAGGGTTGGTTCAAGAACTGAATGGTTGAAGGGAAGTAGCTGTTCTTGAAACTGGTGATATGGGACTTCAGGCTTCTGTACCTCCTGCTGCGAGAAGATGGCATGGCCCAGATGGTGAGGATCCTCGATGATAGATGTTGCCTTCTTGAGGTAACGCCTCCTGTAGATACTACCGATGGTGGGGAGGGATGTGCCCGTGATGTATTGGTCAGAGTCCACTACTCTCTGCAGCTTTTTACGTTCCTGCACATTTGAATTTCCATACCAGACCATGATGCAACCAGTCTGGACATTTTCAACAGTACATCTGTGGAAGTTTTTCAGAATGTTGGGTGACATGCTGAACCACGTAACCTCCTAAGAAAGTAAAGACGATGGCGTGCTTTCCTTGTGATAGCATCTATGTGCCCAGCCCAGGATAGGTCATCCAATACATTAATGCCTAGGAGTTTAAAGCTGCTGACTCTGTCCACTGCTGATACCCCAATGTAGACTGGTGCGTGTTTGTCCTCTTTGGACAGACTTTGTGATGATTACTAAGCAAGTATATTTATGGGCAGAATGGTTTGCCTATTGCCTTGCTCTTATTTGAAACATGAATTTGGATATGGCTCAAAAGGTAAAATGATAAACTTCTTTCTTTAACAATCGTGGTGTGGTCTACATGAAGTGAGTGACTGCTCCTGATCCAGCTTCCAGTAAGTTTGTACCTGCACCATAAGGTCCTCCTCAGTT
Organism: Pristis pectinata; assembly: GCF_009764475.1. Classification (NCBI taxonomy): domain Eukaryota; kingdom Metazoa; phylum Chordata; class Chondrichthyes; order Rhinopristiformes; family Pristidae; genus Pristis; species Pristis pectinata. The sequence continues at coordinate 3,592,918 of NC_067416.1, read as the reverse complement.
CAGCAAAGTTATGTGCTCAGCTCCCACTTCAGAGGCTTCAGCATAAAAGCCTAAGCTCGTGCTCCACGGCAGTGCTGAGGGAGTGCCATATTGACTTTGGATAAAATGTTTAACCGTGTCTTACCTACTACCTCAAATGAACTAAAAGATCCTCTGGCATTACTTCGAAGAAGAGCAGGGGATTTTAACCCTGGTCTCCTGGCTGATATTTATTCCTTAATCAACATAACTGCTTACAGCCTCATTACTATTTCCGGGAGCTTGCTTTGTACAAATCGACTCCCATTTTCCTCAATTAATCTGGCTGCCCTTCAAAATGCCAAGAGCTTCGGGATGGTATGAAAGCCACTGTACTGATGCAAACTGGTTCTTTTATTCCACTCGCATTCCAGGATTAGGTACAGGAGGAAACTTAGTGGAGGTGTTGAGTGGGTGTTATGCCCCCCTCTGACTTCCAACCTCTCTTTGCCTGCCAATCTTCTTTTCTGGATTCTATTCTCCACCATGATGGCAATGTCTTAATGAGTGTAAAGCATTTGTGATCTCCAGTGAACAGGAGAAGTACGATACTGGTCATTCTGTCAGTCTTGCTTTCTCCATGCCACTTCAGAGTACTCTAACCTTCCACATACACTGCCTAGTAAGCTCTTCATTCTCTGCCCATTCCTTGCAACAGTGATTAATTCTCATCTATTTGTTACACCAGAGCACATTACGTATTAAAAAACCAGCTATACTCACAGACTCCAAACCACATTATTGTGATCCCTTTGATTCCTCGCTTTGATATCCTGCAAATAGGCAGTCAAGCCAGCTGGTTTCTGTAGAGAGAGAGAGAGAGGGGTGATTCGCTGCAGGAGTATTTACTGATATCATGTCTTGATATTGCAGGCACCAAGTGCTTATTGTTCTTTACTCAATAAAGGATTAACTGAGATTGACTCCTGTAGGCAGTGTTCTGTTCGTGCTAACAGGCTCTTGTGATTTTACTGTTTATTGATGGTTATTGCCCTAGTATTCCGCTACCTTCCTAAAACAAGATCACATGGTAATGGACTTCCTTTCATTTGTTTTCTGGGCATGTTATGAGTAAGATAATTGGGACACAGTGAGGTGGACTGCAGAAGAATGCAGCCAAAAATATCTGGAGAAAATGCATGGAAAAATAACCAGACTTGCAATGAAATTACATTTGTCTCATCATCTCTTGCAACAACTCATTCTTTCCTGGAATCTCTATCTCCCTTAGGGCTTGCATCATCCTACAGCTGTGACAGTGTCTTGCACAGTGACCTTGCATATCAGCTGGGCTCAGTGCTGTCCATCCTCAGCACATGGCCCACTTCAGGGCTGAGGTTCAAGGTCTTGACCGACTCCTCAGTCCAGAGCAGTGGAGTGCAGCATCTTTCAGCTGGGAGGCAAAACCAAGGTCTCGCTTGTCTACTAAAGCAAAATGCTGCGCATGTTGGAAATTAGAAGAGAAATGTTAAAATGCTGGGAGTTCTCAGCAGATCAGGGCAGCACCTCCAGAGAGAGAACCAGTTAATAATTCAGTTCTGGTGAGAGGTTCTTGATCTCAAATGTGAGGGTAGAAAGCAGACCCCATCACTTGTGGATGTACAGGGATGACTGTGATACGTGGCTTTTGAAATTCAGTTCCATTAATTTCATTGCATTTGCATGTTTATAGCAAGCAGTCAAAAAAATATTCATCTCCCAGATCTCCTAGTGGCCATCCTTTCCATTCCCACACCAACATGTCTGTCCACGGCCTGCTCTACTGCTAAGTTGAGGCTAGATGCAGATTGGAGGAACAACACCTCATAATCCACCTTGGTAGTCTCCAACCTGATGGCACAAACCTCGATTTCCCGATGTTCGGGGAAAGAATTAAAGGAGGTCTGGGGGGCAAGTTTTCCCCACACAGAGGGTGGTGTAGATATATGGAACAAGCTGCTAGAGGCAGGTATAACAACATTTAAAAGACATTTGGACAGGTACATGAATAGGAAAGGTTTAGAGGGATGTGGGCCTAAGGCAAGCAAATGGGACTTAGATGGGCATCTTGGTCAGCATGGACGAGTTGGACCGAAGGGCCTGTTTCTACGAATGACTCTACGAATAAGATCATGGTTGATCTGATTTTTGGTCTCGGCTCCAATTTCCTGCCTGACCCCTATAACCCTTCGGGTAGATGTTTGTGGTCTCTTAGCTTGGAGTCAACAACCACAGCTCTTTGGGGTGGAGGATTCTACGGATTTACAGCTATAATCAGGTGACGGAGAACTGTCACCTCATTACCATCCCAATGGACCGTCCCCTTGACCTCAGCGTCTGCCAACTTGTTGTGGACCTGCCCATCCTGATGCAGGGTTTCAACCCGAAACATTGACAATTCCTTTCCCCCCCACAGGTGCTGCTCGACCCGCTGAGTTTCTCCAGCAGATTGTGTGTTGTTTGGAACTAGTTTCCTCGCTGTCCACATTTAGTAATTGTTCTTCCTTATCAGTCTTGTGTGCTTTTGATGCTGTTCGTTACAGTACTGTAGACGTACGGTTACCATACCCAGTGATTTTTGTGCATTCTCCAACTTATGACAGAATCAACTTTTGGATGTCTGTAAGCAAAAAGAACAAACCCATTTGTTACCAGGGGCAGACTGTAGAGAAATTCCTCAATTTGTGTATGTTCATTTTGTGAATTTTTTCCATAACCTCCTTGACCCTCGGAGCAATGTGTCTTTGTTTTATGAATATATTTTTCGCTGTAACAAATAGCAGACCACTGCCCTTGCATGGGAATTCACTCATGGAGTCATACACCCACCTTCACCACCCCCCCCCCACCCCCCCCCCCCTAAATCTGTGCTGACCATCAACCACCCATTTACATTAATCCTGCATTAATCCAATTTTATTCTCCCCATATTCCCACCAACTCCACCCCCCACACCTCCCCCCCCCCCCCAAGATTCTACCCCTCACCCACACACTAGGGTACAATTTATAATGGCCAGTTAACCTGCCAACCCGTACGTCTTTGGGATGTGGGAGGAAACCGGAGCACCCGGAGGAAGCCCACACGGTCACAGGGAGAACATGCAGACTCCACACAGACAGAGCCAGATGTCAGGATTGAACCTGGGTCTTTGGCATTGTGAGATGGCAGCTGTGCCACTGTGCCTCCACTCTTCTAGAATGCCCTTACTGCTTTTCACCCTGCCTTTTTGACTGCTTCCCAGGAACTCATTGCTTTTGTAAATGGAGTCATGGCAGGAAGTTGGATGGGCAGCTTGAGATGTGGGATTATCTAAGCAGTGGTGAGGGACTGTGGGGAAGAGAGGTGAAAATTCCACCTTGCACCTGATTTGTGCATCACCTACTGTGTAAAGTACACAGTGCCAGTAAACAGTCCTCTGTCTGGCATCACAACTCTCAATGCTCTGCTCATAAAAACTAAACAACCTAAGCACCTTGGCCAAAGTTTTTTTTTGATCAGAGCAAGGTACTGTGATGTGGCACTGCCTTGCATGCCTTCTGCTCTCAACTTTGGCCAAATCAATCATTGTTTGCAGTCCAGGGTTTGAAGCTTTGTATAGTGAAACTGAACTGATGCACATCTGGTGTGTTTAGATAACTAATTGCCAACTACTTGGCCACCAATATCCCTGAAGTTGGCAAAAGTTTACAGGCTAATTGCATACCGCAGACCCAAGCAATGCATGGTGTTTAGGTGTCTAATTCCATGCCACCCAAGCACTTAGATCTTTATCATTACTTGTGTTTGTATAGATAAGAGAAGGAGATCCAAAGTATACAACATTTTGAAAGCACTTGGTGTATTGAACACTCACACGTGGTTCAGGCAGTTCATCAGAACATATCGCCGGGCAAGAGCTTGGTTTATACTTTGGTTGCTTGTAGGTCATAGGGTGCCCTTGGGCAGACGTCTGTTTTATTCTCCAGGCAGTTTGAATTAATATATTATTCCATATTCTGTCTGATACCCGTGGATGCATCAACACTGGCGTGTTCACCTGGGAATGGTTAGGCATGGAAATGCAGAGGCATTGATACCACGCATGTTACCTATTGAACCATGTAATTAAAAGGGACCAAAAATCTGAAGCAGCGCTGTCTCTTCACACAACTTCCTGCTCTTTACTTCAGGAAGTTGTGCCTTGACTATTCAGAAACCATTCTTGTCCTGAGGGAGCCCCTTCACATTTGGACTGCTACTCCTGGAATGTCCCTGTTGGGGACACCTGATCTTTGCAGGGTTGAGCTAGCAGCTGGCCTCAGCTGGACACCGACTTAACCTGAACACCCCTGAAGTCACCGAAACTTCTGCTCACTGAGCTGTGGGTATGTGAGCATGCACATGTGTATGTACGTTTGGGCATGTGTGTGTGTGCATGTTTGCACATGTGTGTGTATACATTATATTGTTGGTGTGTGTGTGCGCATGGGTGTGTATATTGCGTACACATTGGAGTCTCTGCGTGCACATGCTTGAGGTTCTGCATATACATTTAACGCTCTGTGTGGATGTATTTGAGACTGCGTATGTGCGTCTGCATTGTGTATGCACATTTGGTACATCTGTACACTTGGAGCTATGTGTATGCACATTGGAGGCTCAGTGTGTGCACATTTGAGACTGTGTGTGCATGTATATATTGTGTATGTAGATTTGGTATATCCGTACGCTTGGAGCTGAGTGTGTGCACACATTTGAGGCTCCGTGCGCCTGTGGTCTGTTTTACCGTACTTCATGAAGCTTTACCTTGTCCCTTCCACTACTAAGCTGAACAGTGTCCAGGGTGACAGAGGAACCATTTCCCGGATGAAACAGCGGCTGTGAGCGAGCAGGGTGGAGAGCCGGGAGAAATCGTGTTGGCCCCCACCACAGAGTTTTAAAACCGACGAGTTTTGTGGATTTGTTTTGTTTTTTCTTCGGTAAATGATTCTCACATGTATAGATTGTGACATGAAGGATGCCGTGCCTCTGAAAGTGACGCCAAGAAATGATTTGCTTCACATGTGCAAGACACAAACAAATTCTTTGAATAATTAACACACAGAGCTGGCAGGCGTGCTGAAAGGAAAGAGTGCCCAAGTCAGCTTTTGAAATGCTAAGCGATTCTTTTTCTTTTACAAATATACATTGCCTTCCTCGCAGGGTTGACAAGGATATTACATCCACATTGCAAAACCTACCCTGGCTTTTCTCTGCATTTGCTGAATTGTCAAGGAGAATAAATCTTCCCCTTGCCATGGAGAAAGTTGATCAGCGAGAGGACTTTCGTTAGAGTTCCCGGTGCCTTAGCATCATGCGATGTTACCTGTGTGGAGACCAGGGAGTGGGTAATGTAAGAAAGCGGGGTACCCATTCGATTGAACTACACAGACTTAAAGCTGAATAGGTTGTGCTTCCCCCTCTGATTTCTTAGTTACTAATGTCTGTGAACTGTGTGACTGGTGCAAGTGTTGCTTTAATTGCTATAGATAGGACTTTGGGAAGAAATGGTTGCTCTGGGATATTTTTCATGTCCAATGGCCACTAGGACCTTGGATTTGCATCCTCTCCCCTTCAACAATGCAGCACTCCTTCACTGTGACCCTGCCTGTCAGCCTAGACTGTGAGCTTGGGCTTCGTTGGGGATGAATGACTTCCTCTGACTTGAAAGCAAGTGTTAAGCAAGTAAATCAACTTGGATCAGGGAAGGATTACATGATTTGCATTGCCTGGAACAAGATAAATAGGGTGGAAGCATACTTGCCCTTTATAGGGCCAAGTTTTGTCGTGTGTATGTTGCTGAGCAAGACCATGAGTCCTGGTGATCAGATCTCGGGTGTATTACAAGTTATAAGACATCCCCGAGTAACAAATGGGTTCTGTTTTTACAGATCCATGAGTCAATTTTGCCCATAAGTCAGAAAATACGCAAAAATTATTCGGTATGGTAACCACCCCTCCACAGCATTGTAATGAGTGGCATCAAAAGCACCCAAGACTGATCAGAAAGAACAATTACTAAAAGTGAAGAGAGAGAGGAGACTAGTTCTGCCATTTGTAGGAGCAAGCGTATGTATGTATGTCGGACTTCTGAATTTGATAATGTTATGGGAGCTCAGTTGTATGTCCGGGTGTCTGTGAGTTGGGCGTTCATAACCCAGGACAGACTGTACGTGGTTGCCAGCCACCCAATTAACTGATACCATGGCTGGGCCTTTGTTACATCCTGAAGGGGATTAAATCTTAAACCTGGGGATTTTTTTCTGGAGAGAGTGAATCTTACTTAAATGATAATTAATGTGTATGTTAGCTGACTTGGTTTGGCAATGCCACAGTTTTAAAATTTTAATCCCAATCCTTCTTTACCCTTCCCTACTTCTGTAACCCACAGCAGCACACGGCCCTCAGAGGTTTCTGCTCCTCCAGGGCGACCCTAGAGTTTAATCATTCATTAATTGGCTAAGTCCAAAGCTGGAGTTCCTCCCTCACACCTCTGCCTTTCCTAAGGAGCTACCTCAAACCTTCCTCTTTTGCCTCTTGTATTAACTCCTTACGTGGCTTGGTGGCAGATCTTATTTGAGATGTTTCACCACTTTAAGGATGCAGCATACACGTAGCTTATTTTACTGGCTTGTCTTTGCACAGTACCCTCTGTCCGCCTCTTGCCCCACCCACCCATATCAAAAACATTTCCCACTAATGCCAGCCCTGGACTGCCAGTGGTAACTTCTGCAAGGGAGGACAAGGCGATCGAAACACAAGCGTGTCTGAGTTTATTCCAACCTGCAATACGTTACTGCAAGCGGATTTGGCAGGGAAAGCACTGGGAAAAGCTCAGAGACTGAGACTGTAGGCTCGTACTGGATGGAACAGTGATTGTCAGACTGTTCCCTGAACGTCTGTAGGAGGCTGTGCACAGGATGCCCTGTCCTGTCTTCAGGTAGACAGCCTCAGCCAAGGTAGAGCCGCTGAAGGAGTGCTGCACTGTTGAAGTACCTTCTTTTGAGGTGGCCTCTCTGTTGGACTGAAAGATCTTATGGTATTAAAGTTGTAGAGAGATACAGCACCGAAAGAGGCCCTTCGGCCCACTGAGTCAGTGCTGACCATCAACATTTTCATCACCCCCCCCCCCAATTCTACCCCTCACCTATGCACTAGTCAGTCAACCTACCAACCCACTCATTTTTGGGATGTGGGAGGAAACCGGAGTACCCAGGGGGAAACCCAAGTGGTCACAGGGAGAGCATGCAAACTCCACACAGATCCCTTCGGAGGTCAGGATTGAACTTGTGTCTTTGTCATTGTTAGGCAATGTCACCGTTACTAGCTCTGTCACTGTGCCACCCTTGGAAAATATTCAGTGCAAGTCACACACTGAGGCAGCAAGTCAGAAACATTGCAGAAACCCAGCACTGAACCAGGGTTTAACCCTCTCCCAACTGAGTCACCTCTGGGTATTTTAAGAAGGACAAGAGAGTTCTCCCCTGTCTTGCCAATAAAATTCCCTGGTTGTTTACATTTTGTTGCAACCCCTGCATTACGGCCATTCGGGAACAAAACTTCACCCTTATGGAATTCACAAATCATTTCCCATAAAATCTGAGATATGGAATAAAATTTGTGCTCTCCAAATTCATGTGGAAAAAGTAGATAAAGCATAAAATTAATTTTTTTACAACTTGCATTTCTTGACGTATGTGCAGATGACATGGCTTTGCATTATGGAGAAATCATGATATGGACCACTTTCTGGGAAGACAACCTCCCTCCCTCATTACGTGGGGGTCGGCTGTCTGTGAGAGCTCGTTGTCCACTCATTGGCTGCCAAGTTTCCCACAACAGTGGCTAAAATTCAATAAGTAGTACCATGGCTGGGAACATTCTGTAGATCGTTGCAGGTACCTCATTTCATACCGTGTCTGTTAGATACGCAGAAGGACAACGTGAGACACTGCTCATGGTCTGCAGCATAGATCAACTGAAATCAGAAGACGTTGCTGACCCCATCCTAGACTCTGCTTACAGATCCCATTTCGATGCCCTGTGATGTATAGAGTAATGGGCAGGGTTTGACACGAGAATTGTTGAAAAATAGAGACGCAAAGGGGTAAATTGGTTTATTATTGTCACATGTACCAAGGTACAGTGAAAAGCTTGTTTTGCATGCCATCCATACAGATCATTTCATTACAACAGTACATTGAGGTAGTACAAGGGAAAACAATAACAGAATGCAGAATAACATGTTACAGTTACAGAGAAGTTACAGTTACAGTTAAGAGTCCATCTTATTGTACCAGGGGACTGTTCAATAGTCTTGTAACAGTGGGATAGAAACTGTCTTGAGCCTGGTGGTATGTGATACTGGAATCTAGATCAAAAAACAAGCCACTGGAGGAACTCAGCGGGTCAGGCAGCATCTGTGGAGGGAACTGGACAGTTGACGTTTCGGGTCGAGACCCTTCATCTGGACTGGTTTGTTGAAAACCTTTGCTAACTCAGAGCCAGGATTGTACATCTTAACTTATCCCTGGACGCAGCTGTTACTTTGCAGTATATGTGCATGGGTTGTAGACACGTTGTCTCTGTAATGCCCACCCATAACTGGAAAGGTAGTGGTGGGGCACCTTGAACCACTGGAGACTGAATAGTACTTCAGTGCACAATAGGAAGTTCTAGCCAAGTGAAAAATAAGTAACGGCAACAGACTTCAAAATTGAAAAGTATGTGATTTGGAGGGAACCTTTAGGTGGTGGTGTTCCCATGTGCCTGCTACCCTTAACCATCTACTGGCTGGACAAGGGCAGTGTCTACTGGCTGCAGGTTTGGAGATGGCATTGGAGGAATGTTGGTGAGTTGCTACAACATATTATCTGATGGTGTACACTGTAGTCAGGGTGTGAACGTTTAGCTTGCCTTGTCCTGGTAGGTGGTGTTGGAGCTGCACTCATCCAGAGACGTATTCCTTCACACTCCTGACTTCGTGTGGAGGCAGTGGGAAATCAGTTGTTCGATCACTGCAGAATACCCAACTTCTCACCTCCTCTCACAGCCACAGTATTACTGTGCCTGGACCAGTAGATATTCTGGACCATCGGACCCCAGAATGTTGCTGGAGGTGGGCCCAGGAATGGGAAAATAGTTTTATCCTGTTGCATTTTTATTATTAGAGGTCATCATTGCCTGATACTGGTATTGGCATAAATCAGTGCAAATTGCGAGTCAAGGTAGCTTTTCGAAGTTCCAAGGACTTCCAAACACAGGAAATTCCTGATTTCGGTCCAAGAAAAACTGGGAAATTGGGGCAGCTTTTGCCATGAATACAGAAAATGCTGGAAATGGTGCAGGTCAGGTGTCTCTGTAGAGAAGGAAACGGTTCATATTTCAGGTCAGTGTCCTTTCATGAGACTGATTTTCTGACATTTACGGAACCATGATATTACTTTTCTTTTCACACTAATATAGCATGCAGTCATATTAAAACACTTCAAGACATGTACAAATGATTGCCATGAAACACTTCGGAAAATACAGGCCATCTCCGGGTTACAAACACCCGACTTATTTACACCCCTACATACAACGAGCTCCCATAATATTATTAAATTCAAAAGTCCGACGTACATACATACATTCATTCCTACAAATGGCAGAACTAGTTTCCTCTCTCTATCCACTTTTGGTAATTGTTCTTTATCAGTTTTGTGCTTTTGATGCCATTCATTACAATATTGTGGCGATGTGCCTACCACGTCGAATGATTTTTTAAAAAAGTATTTTCCGACTTATCAATGTCTATAAAATCAGAACCTGTTCATTACCCGGAGTTGGCCTATAATTGACTGGTATCCACTCTGCACTGTTTCTGTCTTACAAATAGCAGTCAGAAGCATTGAAAGTGCAAGGTGGCATCTGGGCGAGGGAGCTCCACTTGAGCCAAGTAGAACAGATATTCTGGGGACTGAATTTGTGGGTCTGTCCCTCACTCAGCTTTGGAAGAAAGACTCGGGCTATCTTCTGACTCGGAGCTGAGAGTGCTAGTAACAGAACATACCTAGAGTATATTGCTATACCAAACAATATAGTACTGTCTCACTACATATACCATAGATTTGTTTATCTTTTGTGTATATTCATAATTAATCACTCCATCTGAAGACCATATTATGCAGCTTTATCCATGCATCGCTATTTATTCTGCACAAGGACTATACAGAAAACATCACACTTGAACATACACCGTCTGCGAGTGTGGCCCTTGCAGATTTCACAGAGTGAGCCATTTGGAATAATCTTTCTCCTGCCTCTGTTTTAAGTAAAAATAAAAGACCGTAACAGTCCCACTCTCCTGCTCTTGGTATTGGTATTGGTTTATTATTGTCACATACTGAGGTACAGTGAAAAACTTGTCTTGCATGCCGATCGTACAGGTCAATTCATTACACAGTGCAGTTACATTGAGTTAGTACAGAGTGCATTGATGTAGTACAGGTAAAAACAATAACAATACAGAGTAAAGTGTCACAGCTACAGAGAAAGTGCAGTGCAATAAGGTGCAAGGTCACAACAAGGTAGATCATGAGGTCATAGTCCATCTCATTGTATGAGGGAACCGTTCAATAATCTTATCACAGTGGGGTAGAAGCTTTCCTTGAGTCTGGTGGTACGTGCCCTCAGGCTCCTGTATCTTCTACCTGATGGAAGAAGAGAGAATGTCCCGGATGGATGGGGTCTTTGATTATGCTGGCTGCTTCACCAAGGCAACAAGAGGTAAAGACAGAGCCCAAGGAGGGGAGGCTGGTGTCCGTGATGCACTTGACTGTGTCCACAACTCTCTGCAGTTTCTTGCGGTCTTGGGCAAAGCAGTTGCCGTACCGTGATGCATCCAGATAGGATGCTTTCTATCGTGCATCGGTAAAAATTGGTGAGAGTCAAAGGGGACAAACCAAATTTCTTTAGCCTCCTGAGGAAGTAGAGGCGCTGGTGAGCTTTCTTGGCCGTGGCATCTACATGATTTGACCAGGACAGGCCGTTGGTCTTTCCCCAAACCCAACAAACACTTCAGTACGCATTTGGTCCCCTTGTGAAAGTTACAACTGGAGCTGTTTCCACTGTCATTTTCAGGCTTGAGTCCCAGTCAGCAGCTCACTGCACTGAAAATAAAATTCTCCTTATTCTCAGCTTCCTTGTCTAAATATCGTAGTCCTCTGGCTACCAACCATTCTGCCAATGGAAGCTGTTAATAAAATCGTGGGCACTACCATTGCCGATCCCCTTCATTCCCTAAACACTAAATTTTGAACAAGTTCTGATGTTTCTCATATTCTCTTACGACAGAGGAGGAGGCCATTCAGCCCATCAGGTCTCTGCCAGGTCTCAGAGCAACCCCATTCCCTGTAACCTATTCTCTCTTATGTGCCAATCAATTCTACCCCAATTCTCCTAGTTCCTGCCTATACTAAGGGGTAATTTACAGTGGTCAATTAACTTACCAACCAGCACATCTTTGGGACTTGGGAGGAGACCAGATTACCCCAGAGCAAACCCCCAAGGTCACAGGAGGACCTGAGGTTAGGATTGTGTGTCACTGTGATTCTTTAGGCCCTCCAAATAACTGAGCTGTCTCATCACTGTTACCATTCTGCACCGTTGCCAAAGCTTTGTAAGGCTGTTTACATTGATACTGCAGTTTGCAGCCAGTAGTGGTGATGGGTTAAGTCCTGTCACTCAAGGCTGATGACCTCATTGTCATGACTGTCTGAGATTGTTTTTATGTCCATTGTTTGTGTAAAAGTATCCTCCACTCACAGCACCTTCCTGGAGATGTCACCCTGATTTCACTGGGAGAAATTACTGCTAGGTCTTCATTTCCCTCCACAGATGCTGCCTGACCCGCTGAGTTCCTCCAGCGTTTTGTGTGTTGCTCCAAATTTCCAGCATCTGCAGTCTCTTGTGTCTTTCCTTCCTTCTATTCTTTAAACAGAATTCAAGTTATTGTCATAGACATGCATACATGGTATAAATGCCATGAAAATGAACTTTTTGCAGCAGCAGCAGCAGCACAGTACATGGCAAACGTGACAATGTCAAAGTCGCGTTTATTGTCACATGCACAAGTACACTTATGCACAGGTGCAATGAAAAACTTACTTGCAGCATGTAGCATCATATAAGCAGCATTCACAAACAAAACATAAATTATACATGTTAAAGACCCATCGGCTGCTGTCATCCATTCTAATATCTCAATGTTACCTCCGTGAACATGTCACGTTGAAAAGCTTCTCCTCATGTTCTCAGTGAAGGAAGTATACCTTTTACCTGTACTACATCAATACACTCTGTACTAACTCAATGTAACTGCACTGTGTAACGAATTGACCGGTATGATCGGTTTGCAAGACAAGTTTTTCACTGTACCTCGGTACAAGTGACGATAATAAACCAATACCAATACTACCACTGCTGGCAGGAGGGTGTAATTACAGCATGAGTCCATGTATAATGGAGACTACCAATGAACGTGTGCCTTGGGATCTGCTATATTTTGTGAGATAGTGTCAAAAAAATGTAACGGAGGACAGCTGATCCAATTTTGTTCATTTTGCACAATTTCCAAAAAAAAAATTTGCACCCAAAAATTTACAGTGGAATGGTTTTACTTTCTACATGGCTCCAAGGAAAAGGAACTTCAGCTTAGAGTGGGGAATCTGGGCTTGTTCTGCTTGGAGCAGAGGAGGTTGAGAGGAGGTTTGATGGACAAGATCATGACTGGTTTAGAGAGGGGAGATAGAGTGAAATGGTTCCCACTAAGGGACGGTTCAAAGACTAGGTGTTACTGATCCAAAGCCAAGGACGAAAGGTGGTGGATATGAGGAAATGTTTTTTTTAAGAGAGAAACAAAGGACTGCAGATGCTGGAATCTAGATGAAAAACACTCTGATGCTGGAGGAACTCAGCAGGCCAGGCAGCATCTGTGGAGAAAAGCAGGCGGTCAACGTTTTAAGTCAGGACCCTGCCACAGGACTTGAAGATAGGAAAAGGGAAAGCCCAATATATGGGAGGGAAAAGCAGAGCAGTGATAGGTGGACAAAAGAGGGGAGGCGGGGTGGGCACAGGGTGGTGATAGGTAGATGCAGGTAAGAGATAGTGATAGGCAGGTGCGGGGGAGGAGGGGAGAGCAGATGCACTGGGGGATGGGTCTAAGGTAAGGAGAGAGAGGGAAAAATGGGGGGTAGAAGAAAGAGAGGCATTGTGGAGAAGGGGTGTGGGGATTATGTAAAGTGGGAGAATTCAATGTTCATGCTGTTAGGGCTGCAAGATTCCAAGACGGAAAATGAGGCGCTGTTCCTCCAGTTTGCACTTGGACTTCTCCTGGCAGTGGAGGAGGCCGAGGACTGACATATCGGTGATAGTGTGGGAGGGGGAGTTGAAGTGACTGGCCACGGGGAGATGCAGATCACGGTTACGGACAGAGTGCAGGTGTTCTGCGAAACGGTCACCTAGTCTTTTTTTAATGTGGTCATGAACTGGAACTCAATGCCTGGGGGATGGCAACAGAATCAAACAAAAGGGAATTAGATAGGCTCTTGAGGGAATATAATTTACATGGTTCTGGGGAAAATACATGGGAATGAGACTTCATAAAGACTAGGCATGAATTTGATGGTTCAACATGCTTCTTTATCCTGTCTATAAAGTTTCTGTCAGAAATAAGTCCAGGATGTATATTTTCAAAATGGGGCTCAGATTTGTGCCCTGGTCAAATAATTCTCCTCTTTTTTATCCCTGTGGATTAATGTGATTTTATTCTTTATTTGCAATGTCATGATCATACATCACGGAAACAGCCTTTTGGTCCAACTTGCCCATACCAACCAAGATTTCCATCTAATGTAGTCCCATTTGCCTGCGTTTGCCCTATACGCCTCTAAACCTTGCCTATCAATGTACCCAAATGTCTTTTAAATGTTGTTCTTGTATCTACCTTAACCACTTCCTCTGAGAGCTTGTTCCATATACCCACCACCCTCTGTGTAGAAAAAGTTGCCTCTCAGGTTCTTATTAAATCTTTCCCCTCGCAACCTAAACCTGTGCCCTCTAGTTCTTGATTCCCCAACTCTGGGAAAAAGACTTGTGTGCATTCACCCTATCCATGCCCCTCATGATTTTATACACCTCTATAAGATCACCCCTCAGTCTCTTATGCTCCAAGGAATAAAGTCCTAGTCTGTCAATTGTTTTAGTTTCAAAAATGCTTGACTGCTGTGAAAATGCCTTTTGTTATTTTGAAGAGGCAGGCTTGAGATGGATGTTTGTATTTGGTACTTTATCACAGGCAGGAATGATATCTCTTAATCAATAGTCAAAATGGAAATCCTGTCTCTGGCTGAAGTTTAGCAATGTGTGCTCATCTGAGATTGTTGGAGTGAATAATTGTGAGTGAAGGTATTTATTTCAGTCGACCTTTGTGGTTGATGTAATTACAGTTTGGTGCAACTATCTAATAAACGTGTCCCCGAGAGGGCCTTGTAGATCATCTGGCAGAAGTATTTACTGAGCAGGCAAAAGCTGAAGATATTCAGGGTTTAGAGTCTGACAGGGGAAAACTTACAAAAGGAATTCTCTTAAACAATTTTGATTGCTGCACTGAAAGGCATTCAAATACCAAGTGTTAGACTTACAGATCAGACCTCTGTACCTTGGGCCTCTCTTCTCCCACACTACACTTCCTCAATTGCTGGTCGCTGCAGCTCCCTTGAAACATCTATCACTAGCTTCCTTCCACCCCCACCCCCAACCCCCCCCCCCTTTTATTTCACTCATTCTAAGGCCCTTCAGCTTTCTTGACCCTTTTCTCTGTCAACGTCTTTGCAATCCTCTGCATGTGACGAGCCTCCTTACTCATCTGTAACCTAACTCCCCCACACCACTTGGCATCTGTCTCTTGTGGACTCTGTGGCAGTGGTTTCCACATAATAGTGTTGCCAGTTGCTATAGTATTTCCTTCCCCGCTCTTCCCCACCACCTCCTGGGGTACAGTGGTATAGTGGTAAAGTTATTGGACTGGTATGCAGAGACTTCAACCATTGATCCGGAGACAAGTTCAAATTCCACCACGGCAGCTGGAGAACTTAAATTCAAATAATTAAATAAATCTGGGATTAAAAAGCTAGTCCCGGTAATGGTGACTGTTTCAGGGAAGAAAACCTGTCATCTTTATTCTCCCACCTGGTTTGGACTGTACAAGCAGTCCCTGGGTTATGTAAAGGTTCTATTCCTGAGAACTGTCCTTACGCTGATTTCTCTAAGATAAGATATCTTTATTAGTCACATATACATCGAAACACACAGTGAAATACATCTTTTGTGTAGAGTATTCTGGGGGCAGCCCGCAAGTGTCGCCACGCTTCCGGCATCAACATAGCACGCCCACAGCTCCTAACCCGTACATCTTTGGAATGTGGTAGGAAACCGGAGGAAACCCACGCAGACACGGGGAGAACGTACAAACTCCTTGCAGACAGCGGCCGGAATTGAATCAGGGTCACTGACACTGTAATAGTGTTATGCTAACCGCTACGCTACCGTGCCTGGTCTATAAGCCAAATGTCCGTTTTCTATAGTAGCCCACATCGTGTTGTTCTACATGCACTTGCTATAATTTCACCAAGTATTCACCCTAGCTCTCCCCATAATTAAACTAGTGGAATATATACTGTATCCAGTCATTAACTAATACCAGGAAACATTATTATTACCATCTTGAAAAGTGCTTTGAAAATGTATGGGAGAATTTGCGTGAAGTCAGATTTCTGTAAGTCTGGTCATCTGTAACCCAGGGAGCCCCTGTAAGTAACTCCAGACCCCACCAATGTGGCTGACTCTTTACAGACCTCTGCTAGAGCTGAGTAATTTGCTATGGCAACAAATAGGGGCCTACCCAGAGATGTCAACATCTCCTGCAAACATAAATATGAGGTCCTCTCTCCCAGGGACCACTCGTGGCTATTTACTGTCAGTAGGTAGATTCATCATCTAATATTTTTCTTTGTACCTCCTCTTCAAAGATTCATGAGGATGTTACCGGGACTGGAGGGCTTGAGCTATAAGGAGAGGCTGGATAGGCTGGGATTTTTTTCCCTGGAGCGTAGGAGGCTGAGGGGTGACCTTTTAGAGGTTTATAAAATCATGAGGGGCATAGATGAGGTGGATGGTTGCAGTCTTTTTCCCAGGGCAGGGGAGTCTGAAGAGGATAGGTTGAAGGTGAGAGGGGGAAATTTAAAAGGGACCCCGGGGGGGGGGGGGGGGGGTCAACCATTTCACAGGATAGTAGGTAAATGGAACGAGCTGCCGAGGAAGTGGTAGACGCAGGTACAACTATAATGTTTAAAAGACAGTTGGACAGGTACATGGATAGGAAGGTTTTAGAGGGATATGGTTCAAACACAGGCAAATGGGACAAGCTCAGATAGACATCTTGGTCAGCATGGATGAGTTGGGCCAAAGGGTCTGTTTCCATGTTGTATAACTCTGTGACTCTAGTTTAACATACTGAGCCCAATAGGGGTACACAGTGTAATGCCTCTGTAACAGGGTGGTGAATGGTTTTTAGGGCCTTGGGTCATAATGCAGAAAATCCCAATGACACTCTGGCAAATCCCACTGGGAAATTGAGGCATATGTGGACCTAGGGAAATGATCTGGATCAGATTCCGCTGTGAAATTGGGGCTTGTAAATGAGTAGCGGCCACTGGGGCTGCATCAGAGGACAACTCTGGAACCCACCCCCTAATGGAGAGCTGTCAGCAGATGGGGAACAGGAAGTAAGAGACTGAGAACACAAGAGACTGCAGATGCTGGAAATCTGGAACAACACACAAAAGCTGGAGGAACTCAACGGGTCGGGCAACATCTGTGGAGGGAAATGGACAGTCGACGTTTTAGGTCGAGACCCTTCATCAGGACTGGAAAGAAAGAGGGGAGAGAGCCGGTGTAAAGAGTTGAGGGGAAGGGATGGAGCAAGAGCTGGCAGGTGATAGGTGGATCCAGGTGAGAGGGTGATGGGCCGGTGAGGGAGGAGGGAGAGTGGGAATGATGCAAGAAGCTGGGAGGTGGTAGGTGAAAGTGACAAAGGGCTGAAGAAGATGGAATAAAGAGAAGGTGAGGAGGGGAACAAGTGGGAAGTGAGTTGCTCTGTTGCATCACTCCCCATCCCTGCAACAACCTGTACCCAGCATCTGTCTTTGTTGATTTCTCAAGGGAATTTAAATACAAATAATTAAATGTCTTGAATTAAAGAGAAAGCCCGTACCAGTGACCTTGAGCGGTGAAGAACCCATCTGGTTCACTGAAGTTCTCCTTGGAAGCAAGTCCGCCTGTTTTTCTGGCCTGTGTGTGATTCCAGTTTGGTTTTCAGTGATTCTGACCCAGTTCAGCGTTGAGGAAACTGCAGCCCTCAATCCCAGTAAATTTGACCTAAAAGGGTGCGAAACTTCCCTTCAGGATGACAAAATGGTTAAATTACCTCGCACTTACAGTGCAGGGACTGACTGTTGAACACACCTGGTCCATGCTGGTGATTATGATTCATATGTGCCTCGTCTTGCTCAGTTTCCTCTCACTCCATCAGTATGTCCTTGCATCCTTTTTTCACACAAGCTTCAGCAGAAATCCATCTATGCTAATATGCAGGCTGCCTCGATTACTTCCTGTGATAGCGAGCTCCACATCCTCGCTCCTCTTGATGTAAACATGTTTCTCCTCATACCCTAGAAGGTGAGAGTAGGAACTTCTTTTGTTTAATATATGTTCTGCTTTATTGAGCGGTCATAAATAATGCTGTTCAAGGTTGGTCTTTAAACCCTTGGTCGACCTTTCCGTGAAACTTTGCATGAAAAGCTACCAAGTTTTCAAGGTTTACAGGTAATACAAAACTCACTAGTGTAGTAACAAGAAGAAGCAAGGTAACAAACTTCAGGAGGCTGAAAAGTGGTGCAACGGGCAGATGGAACTTAATGTGAACCCAGTAGATTTTGGGAAGAATGAAGAGTATACTTTTAAAGGGACTGCAGAGTCGGTGAGAGACATCGAGGTTCCTAAGTACACAAGGCATGAAACAGATAGCAGGCTCTTAAATCTCTCTCCTTAAAAAAAAACAGAAAGTTTTGCTAAAGATTGGTTAGGTCTCAGCTGGAGTATTATAACGAATTCTGACCACCATGCTTTTCGAATGTTGCTAAGACTTTGGAGAAGGTACAGAGAGGCTTATTGCAAGGTAAGTTGCTGATGGCCATTTGTTGTGTAATGTCTGATATCTGCATGACTCTGCCCTCGTTCCTTTTAAGTTTAGTTTAAAATTCAAGGCATACACATAAGGAATGCAGCATGATTACGATTTCATCACCTGCCCCTTGCTTTGTTTGAGGCCAAAATGCCAGGCCTCCCCAGTGGCAGCTGCAGCTGGTTTCCTGTTTACAGTGGAGCTCTGAGTGCAGTGACTTGACAAGTTTGCAACGCAGTGCAGGTGAGCACCAATTAACTTGAGGGGAAAACGTGTCCCAGTTAAAACCATTGAATCCCCCTGCTGTATGCATTGCTGTTTGAAGCTGCTTACACATAGAGGATACCCGGGCAGATGGAAAGCCCCAACAGACCTTGATCCTACCGCCTTAACCCTATCTACACAAGAAGACCATGCGGATGTGTGCAGAAGGTGCTGCCCAATGCTTCCTCCCCACACCTCCACCTTCCCAGTGATAGGTATGCATCATTACTCACATTGCAATAAAGGAGATCTAAACAAAAACAGTGGCCATCCAAGGAAAAGTCAAGGAATGGTGAAATGTTTCGCTCATTAATGTTTTATGTTCACTTCTTGATTTTATGCTCACTAATATTTTATTAACATGTTGGTAAACGCTCAACCAGAGATGGAAAACACAGCTGCTCTGGTTAGGAAGGAGGCTTGGAACAGCAGTTGCAATCAGTGTTTGCTCTGTGGACTTGAAATTGAGGCAACTTTTCAGATAGCTGAACTTCCATCAGACCTTTCATCGTTTGTGTGCATCTCCCCCACTCCCTGCCCGACCCATCTCACATCTTTTTCATCCTGACTCCCCTTTACCTCTCCCATCTCCATGTCTCCCCTTCCTCTCCCATCTCCATGTCTCCCCTTCCTCTCCCATCTCCATGTCTCCCCTTCCTCTCCCATCTCCATGTCTCCCCTTCCTCTCCCATCTCCATGTCTCCCCTTCCTCTCCCATTTCCCCCCTTCCTCTCCCATCTCCATGTCTCCCCTTCCTCTCCCATCTCCATGTCTCCCCTTCCTCTCCCATCTCCATGTCTCCCCTTCCTCTCCCATTTCCCCCCTTCCTCTCCCATTTCCATGTCTCCCCTTCCTCTCCCATTTCCCCCCTTCCTCTCCCATTTCCATGTCTCCCCTTCCTCTCCCATCTCCATGTCTCCCCTTCCTCTCCCATTTCCCCCCTTCCTCTCCCATCTCCGTCTCCCCTTTCCCTCTCCCCTCTCAATCTGTCTCCCCTTCCTCTCCCCTCCCCCTCCCTTCCCCTCCCCTCTCTCTCTTCCCCCCTTTATTCTTTGTCTCCTCTCCCCCTCGCTCTGTCTTGCTCTTGCTCTTTCTCCATCTTGCTCTCTCTCTTGCCCTCTTGCTCTGCTCCTCTTTCTCTCTCTTTCTCTTTCTCTCTCTTTCTCATTCTCTCTCTCTCATTCTCCTGTCTCTCTCTCTCTCTCTTTCTCTCTCACTCATTCTGTCTCATTCGTTTTCTCTCTCTCTCATGCTCTATCTCCCCCCATCCCCCTCTGGTCCTGCTTGAACACTAGACTTGAGATTTTGGAACGCACCGTTCTTGGCACCGGCACTGTTGCTTCTCTTGTATATAAATCCTAAATCACAGCATCAGTGTCGAGATCAATCAGGATCAGGGTGGGGAAAGAAATTGTTTCTGTTTATCTTGTGCCCTTCACAGCCTGGAGCTGTGCTGAAGTGCTCTATGGTCCACAAAGCTCTTAGTTTTTTTCAAAGTACAGTCAAGTCACTGCTGAAATGTAATGTGGTGGCCAATTTGTGCAGACCAAATTCACAGAGAGATAATGACCAGATAATCTGACTGTTTTAAAAAGAAGTGTTGGTTGAGGTTTGAACATTGGTGAGCACATTGAGGAGGAATCCAGTGGTCTCTTTCAAAATAGTGGCAAAGAATCTTTTATGTCCACCCATTGTGGGGGTGGGAGCGAGCCCCGGTGGTTGGGGAGGCAGTGGGGCCTCTCATCTGAAGGCCGGTGGCTATATATCTGCACATGAATGGAAGTGTGGACTTAGAGGTTCATACCTTGTCTTTGTAGATCTACAGAGCACAATTAAATGCTCCACAGAGACGAGGAGCTTAAAACGTTGCTGTTTTATAATGTTTTAGGTTGGTGTCATGAGGCTTTGCTATTAAATTTAAAATGATATATTAAAAACAAGTGGTTCTGATCTGACAGAGTTTTTGATTTATAATCCAGTGTAAATGGTCTAGATTGAAACCAGATTAGACTGCAGAGGGTTAGTTTGTGGCTGCAATTTAAAAGCACAGTGGGTCACATTCTTCTGGCCTGTCCACCCACCTGGAATCATTGCCAGATGTCCCCTACATCTCCTCTCGGGGAAGGGCACTGTTTCACTGGTTCTCCGAGGCTGGAGTCCAGTGCCGTGGTTACAGTGCCTCAGCGCACTGCAGTGACCTGATTAAAACATGAAAGATCCTGAGAGAAACAAAAACACAATCTGCTGGATTGTGTGTTGCTCCAGATTCCAGCATTTGCAGCCTCTTGTGTCTCCAAGATCCTGGCAGGGTGGGTGTGGAGAGAATGTTTCCTCTTATGGGAGAATCTAGAACTGGCAGGTCACTGTTTAAAAATAAGGGGTCACATTTGAAGTATTTTTTCCCACTCAGCATCACGTGTCTTTGGAACTCTCTGCCTCAAAGGGTGATAGAAGCAGAGTCTTTGAGTATTTGCATTGCAGGAGTAGATAGAAGCTTGAAGAACAGGAGGTGACAGATTACCAGGGGTGGGCAAGAACGCGGAGATGAGGTTACAATTAGATCAGCCACGATCTTAATGACTATCAGAGAACATTCAAGGGGCGAAGCAGCCTACGCCTGTCCTGGCTGGTGTGTTACCGAGATGCTCCTGACAGTTGGTAAATGGCTGAACTACTACAGTTGTAAAAACTGTGAACGATTTTAGTACTTTTCAACATTTTCATAATTATTAATATCTCAATTTAAATTTAACTGAAATCACAAAGTAAAAACTGAAGTCATGTTTTTTTTTCTAAAGAGTAAGTTCTCCCCTTTCCTTCCCTATGTTTAATTGTCATTGAACCTTGCTGAGGAATCCCAACAGCAGTCCAGTAGAAGAACATATTTGACAGCGCAGGAGCAGAAGCCTTCCTGCCATTCTGAATGGAATCGCGGCAATAGCCAGCAAGTTCTGGCCCGTAATCTTGTGTAAAGAGGATGTTCAGTTAGACCAGGTTCTGGACCACTTACGATCTGCACTATTCCGTGCTGGTGTGACACTTCTTTCCTCTGCACTTGTTTCTTTAAAGAGGTGAAGGCATCAAGGCAGTTTACTGACACCTTCACTTTTTTATTTATCCAATCTTGGGCTGAGGGTGTCACTGGCAATGCCAATATTATTGCCCATCCCTCACTGCCCCTGAATGGAGGAGCCTGTCGAGAATTAACCTTCCCTGAAGTATATTAGCGATCCAGATGAGCATTTATGACAACCTATCAGTTTCATGCTTATCATTCCTGAGCCTATTTTTTTTAAATTCTAGACTTATTACTTGAATCTAAATTTCCAGGTGGCATGGTGGGAATCAAATGGGATCAGCTTTCCACGACTCTGGCTGCTAATCCAGTAATTTAACCAGTTAAGTTTGTTAGTTTAAGCTCTGGCCTTTCAACAAAGTCGTGTGCAGTTCTGTATTATAAGGAAGGATGTGGAGGCTTCGGAAAGGGTGCAGAAGAGGTTTACCAGGAGGTTGTCTGGATTAGAAGGTATGAACTATAAGGAGAGGTTGGACAAACTTGGGTTGTTTTCTCTGGAGCGGCGGAGGCTGAGGGGAGACCTGATAGAAGTTTATGAAATTATGAGAGGCATAGACAGGGTAGACAGTCTTTTTCCCCAGGGTGGAAATGTCAAATATTAGCGGGTATAACTTTAAGGTGAGAGGGGGAAAGTTTAAAGATTTACTTGCTGTTTTTTTTTACACAGACAGTGGCGAGTGCCTGGAACCCACTGCCAGGGGAAGTGGTGGAAGCAGATACAGTAACAACGTTTAAGAGACATTTAGACAGGCACATGAACATGCAGGGAATGGAGGGATATAAACCATATGCAGGCAGATGGGATTAGTTCTGATTGGCATCTGGTCAGCACGGACACTGTGGACCAGTTGCTGCATTGTGCTGTTTCTCTGTTCTAAAGTCTCCACACAGGAGGCTCCGAGGTACCACAGCAGTCACACACACTCACCTCCCCCCAGTACTGTTTAGTTGTGAGGTGGATGTAAGATAAGATATCTTTATTAGTCACATGTACATCGAAACACACAGTGAAATGCATCTTTTTGCATAGAGTGTTCTGGGGGCAGCCTGCAAGTGTCGCCGCGCTTCCGGCACCAACATAGCATGCCCACAGCTTCCTAACCCATATGTCTTTGGAATGTGGGAGGAAACCGGAGCACCCGGAGGAAACCCACGCAGACACGGAGAGAACGTACAAACTCCTTACAGACAGTGGCTGGATTTGAACTCGGGTCACTGATGCTGTAAAGCGTTACGCTAACCGCTACACTACTGTGCCTGCCTGTGCGTAGGTGGAACAAAATACAAGTCATCCTCAAGACTAGAACATGTTCCCCAAAATGCCACATTTATTCTGCTCCATGGGAAATGGCGTTGAAGAATGAAGCCCCCCACCAGAGCCCACATGTTCCTATCTCAGTGAAAACATGTTTGGATTGCCTGTCTAATTGCTGGAAGGTGTAAAGGAATACGTTGATTCAATGCCAATCATTGCTACCGATTTGATCACTCATTGTGTCTCTGGCTAGGCAGAGCTGCCACATGCAGCTTTTGCCTCAAGCCCAGCTGCGTGTGTTGAGAGGTGGAGAGTTTGCACTGGTATGCCAGCACGCAGCAGTTTTTCCCATTGTTCCATGACATCCCATCGGATGGGGATGTTCCCATTACTCTGCTGCTCTGGTACTTGTCAGCAGTAAACACTGCAAGAAAAAGAGGTCCCTGTTAGAGTGCAATGGGAGGTTAGTGAAGGTACAACACTAGCATCCGGTACCAGGGGCACTGATCAAGACTATAACTCTTTCCCCAATGGTGTGGAGCTGCTTGGTGGGTGTTGCAATGGCATCTAGTGTTGAGGTTTCTCTTGCTTGCATGACTTTACAGAGTGCACAGTCTCCTCTTGTAATCATAATATAGAAATGGCAGATAATTGGATCCCATCCACTTCCAGTCCCCATAGATAGGTAAACAGATGCGTACCGATGAACCTGATGGGTTTTTATTTCCGAGGTCAGTATTCTTTCTTTTTTTGAAACTCCGGATTATTTAATCAGTTGAATCAAATTCCACAGCTGCATGGTTGGGTTTTGAAGACTCCATCTGGATTACTAGTCAGGCAACTTAACCACTGTACGTCATACCAGCCTCAGTAATAAGTGACTGCTTCCACTGTTTGAGTAACTGCCATCATCTAGTGGTCATCAGTATTGCCTGTGGCCTGCTTCTGTCTCTGACCTGAGCTCCTGTTTGTCTCTCTCTTCTACCAGTCATTGGGTAGATATATCGAGTACTGAAAGGCATTTTGAGAAACAAAGGACTGCAGATGCTGAAATCTAGATGAAAAACACGATGATGCTGAAGGAACTCAGCAGGCCAGGCAGCATCCGTGGAGAAAAGCAGGTGGTCAACGTTTTGGGTCAGGACCCTTCCTCATTTTGAGATTAGCCCAGTGAACTTTTTCACTTTGAGAACCTCCCCAAGCTGTCTGAGAAAAATCCATTGTTTCTTCTCCCTGTTCCCCCAGCATGCCTTGATGTCATCTCCGAGATAAGAGACCTTCATTCATTTGGGAATTTATATGGGCTTATAGTTATAGAGTAATGCCAAATTCCCTACCAAATGAAACTCTCACAATTCTTTTGGTGGAAGGAATAAATTAATAAAGCAGAAATTGGCAAAAGTCAACTTTAGCTGTTTGCGGGAATTGCTTCAACATCTGAAAGAGGACATGTTTAACACATTTGTCATTTCGCTCAGGGATGTGACCTAACTCCTTGCTGACCTGTGTTTTGATAACCTCAGTACGTTTTGCTTGTTCAGCAAGTGTTGTTGGGAACCTTATACACAGAGTCACATGAAACAGATGAAGCTTTTGCAATATAAACAAGTTACCTATCCTATCACATCTGGCAAAGCGATTTGCTGCAAATTTCCCCCCCTCAGTGTTATCATTTGGGATAACTGGTATTCAGCAAGGAAGAATATGATATTGACAAGGCCGCACTCTACCGTTAACCCATTCACCACCGCGGTACCTCTTTTCTACTCGCTGACCTGATTGGCCAAACTTTTCCCCACTGACCTCCGAGGCAGGAAATGGGAGATCCGGCAACAAAATGTGCGTCGGAGTAAAAGTTGTTCGGATGGAAGCTGATTTTTATTTTAAACAAAAAGCACCTTCCATATCCCTTTAAGAATGTCCCAAAGCACTTTACAGCCAAAGATTTACTTCTTGAAGTGAAGTCACGTTTGTGAGGAAGATGCACAGCAAGAACCCGTGATGTGAGTGACCAGGTGACCTGTTTTAGTGATGGTGAATAACAGAACAGCGTTGAGTAGGGCACCAGGGATCGCTTCCCCGCCGTTCAAAGTAGTGACATGGAATATCCAGGAGAGCAAGGGAGCGCAGTTTAAGTTTCCATCTGAAGAGCGGCATCTGTGACTGTGCAGTCAACCTAGGCTCTTGTGCTCAGGTCACTGAAGGTCGGCTTGAACACACAACCCCTGACTCAGAAATGAGGATACCATCCGCTGAAAAATGAATAAGAGGAAGGGAAATCACGGCCCATTTGTCCCTGCTCACAGGGCAAGGTGTGTCTACACAAGCCCCATTGGTAGAGTCATAGAGCAATACAGCACAGATACAGGCCCTTCAGCCCAACCAGTCCATGTCAGCCACAGTGCCCACCCAGCTAGTCCCAGTTTCCTGCATTTGGCCCATATCACCCAAGCCCCGCTCCGCATGTATCTGTCCAAGTGCTTCTTAAATGATACTATTGTACCTGCTCAACACTTCCCCTAGCAGCTCATTCCATATACTCACCACCCTCTGTGTGGAAAAAGTTGCCCCTCGAGTCCCTTTTAAATCTTTTCCCTCTCACCCTAAACACATTCCCCCCCCCCCCCCGCCTTTAGTTTTGGACTCCCCTACCCTGGGGAAAAGACTGCTACCATCTGTCGTATCTATGCCCCTCATTATTTTATAAACCCTCTAAGATCACCATTCATTCTCCTACGTTCCAAGGAATAAAGACCCAGCCTGGCCAACCTCTCCCTATGACAGGCCCTCTAGTCCTGGCAACATCCTCATTAATCTTTTTAGGGCTTGTGCAGTAGAATAATACTCCTGTACAATAATACGGGAACTAATTACTGAAGGAACCTTCAGTCTTCTGCTCACCAGTGCTAAACTTGTGACAAAGTACGGGGTTCCATCCAGAACTGGGGAGACAAGAGACTGCAGGTGATTATAGGGAGGATGTGGAGGTGTTGGAAAGGGTGCAGAGGAGATTTACCAGGATGCTGCCTGGTTTAGAGAGTATGCATTATGAGGAGAGAGTAAGGGAGCTTGGGCTTTACTGTTTGGAGAGAAGGAGGATGAGAGGAGACATGATAGAGGTGTACAAAATATTAAGAGGAATAGATAGAGTGGACAGCCAGCGCCTCTTTCCCAGGGCACCAATGCTCAATACAAGAGGACATGGCTTTAAAGTAATGGGTGGGAAGTTCAAGGGAGATATCAGAGGAAGGTTTTTTACCCAGAGAGTGGTTGGGGCATGGAATGCGCTGCCTGGGGTGGTGGTGGAGGCAGGTACATTGGTCAAATTCAAGAGATTGTTAGATAAGCATATGGAGGAATTTAAAATAGAGGGATATGTGGGAGGAAGGGGTTAGATAGTCTTAGGTGAGGTTTAAAGGTCAGCACAACATTGTGGGCCGAAGGGCCTGTATTGTGCTGGACTGTTCTGTGGTTCTATATCCAGAGCAACAAACAATCTGCTGATGGGTCGAGCAGTCCTGATGTGGGGTTTTGACCCAAAACGCTGACAATTTTTTTTACCCCCTCATACACAGATGCTGCTTGACCCACTGAGTTCCTCTAGCAGATTGTTTGTTGCTGCATTTGGACTTGGTTCAGCTGAAGTTAGTGAAGTCAAATGTAAAGGAGTGTTAAACAGCAGCAGGTATTCAGGTTGAGTGTCGGTGATGTAAGACTAATGTCATCCCGACCTGAGAAGATGCTTCAATTATGAAGCTTTGTGCTGTAGTTATTCACTGCTGATCAATGCGCATTAACTGAAAACAAATCTCTCTGGGAACCGGATAGGAATTTAGCAGTGAAAATGGATGAAGAACGTCATAGATTCATAGTCATACAGCACAGAAACAGGCTGTTCGGTCTACAACATCCATGCCAACATTTTAGCCTGTCTACTCTAATCCCATTTGCCCGCATCAGGTCCAGTTCCATATGTGCCTTGCCTATTTAAGTGCCTTTCTAAACACCTCTTAGCACAGTGACTAAGTGTTTACACCATCTTCTCTGGCAGCACTTTCCAGATATAAACCACTCTCTATGTAACCGTTCTCAGATCCCCTTTAAAGCTCCTTCTCACCTTAAACCCATGCCCTCTTGTTTTTTATACTCCTACCCTGGGGAAAAGACTCTGATGACCTCCCCTTTCTATGCCTCTCATAATCTTCTGTAAGTGATGTGATGTACTCGTTGCAGTAACCCAAGTTGGCTCCATCCTAGCCTGGCCTCAAGATTCTCTCCGGTTCTGGTTTCATGTCTACTTCCTCTCCCCACCCTGAGCACCATCTGCACCCCAATTCCTTCCTTGAACCTCTCCATTTCTCCCTCTTAAAGACCCATCTCTTTAACAAGACTTTTGGTGAAAGTCATTCCCTTTGGTTCTTTGCTATGTTTTAATATGTGCTTTTGCAAATGCTTTGCAGTGTTGTAGTAAATGCAGACTGTTGGTGAAAGTAATGAATGATCAAGCCAGTCGAAATTGGCTCTTTAGTGTGGAAGTCAAAGTCGACGTGTGCACAGGTGCAATGAAAAACTTACTTGCAGCAGCATCACAGGCACACAGCATCAGATAAGCAGCATTCACAAGAAAAAAACATAAATTAAGCATAAATTATACACAATTTTTTTTTACAAAAAAGGACACAATTAGAACAAAAAAAGTCTATCTTGGTGCAAAGTGGTCATAGTGTTAAACTGACGTAGTGATTAGGGTTGTGCCGGTTGGTTCAAGAACCGAATGGTTTGAAGGGAAGTAGCTGTTCCTGAACCTGGTGGTGTGGGACTTCAAGCTTCTGTACCTCCTACCCGATGGTAGCTGCGAGAAGATGGCATGGCCGGATGGTGGGGATCTCTGATGATGGATGTTGCCTTCTTGAAGAGACCCTTTAGTCAGTCTCCTGCACTCTGAAAAGTTTTGATAACCTCATTTTTCAGGATGCAGCGTCATTGGTATGACCAGCATTTGTTGTCCATCCCCAACTGCCTGTAAGCTGAGTGGTTTCAGAGTCGACCACAATGTTGTGGGTCTGGTGTTACTTATGAGCCAGACTGATGAAGGAGTGCAGATCTCTTCCCCTGCAGGACATCAGTAAACCATATGGGTTTTTAACGACAATCCAGTGGTTTTATGGTCATTATTGCTAATGACTAGGGTATTATTTTAAATCCCACAGCAGCCATGATGAGGTTTGAACTCTGGATTCTGGATTGTTAATCCAGGCCTCTGGATTACTGGTCTGGTAATTTAACCTCTACGTACCCTGGCCAACCCAGGAGATAACACAACCATTGGGTTGGTTTGACAGGAATTCAGTGAGTATTATCTCCTGTGCCATGGTGAGTGAACTCTGCCCTCTGGGTGGGGGAGATTGTGAGTTCAGGGCCCATTCTCGAGTCCAGAGTTGAGAAACTTCAACTGATACCCCAGCAGAGTGATGAGGGCATGCCATACTGTTGGGGATTCCCAGACATTCCCTCTTCAACCCCTCCCATCGGGCAGGAGATACAAAACCCTGAGAGCACATACCACCAGGCTCAAGGACAGCTTCTATCCCACTGTTATCAGACTCTTAAACGGACCTCCCATACACTAAAAGATGAACTCTTGTTCTCCCAATCTGCCGCATCGTAGCCCTTGCATTTTATTTCTCTATCTGCATTTCACTTTCTCTGTAACTGTAACACTTTATTCTGCATTCTGTTTTCCTTTTTACTACCTCAGTGTACTTGGGTATGGAATGATCTGTATGGAAGGCACGCAAGCAAAAGCTTTTCACTGTATCTCGTATTGGTTTATTGTTGTCACTTGTACTGAGGTACAGTGAAAAACTTGTGCATACCATTCATACAGATCAATTCATTATACAGTGCATTGAGGTAGTATAGGGTAAAATAATAACAGAATACAGAGTAAAGTGTCACAGCTACAGAGGAAGTGCAGCGCAGGTAGACAATAAGGTGCAAGATCATAAGGTAGATTGTGAGGTCAAGAGTCCATCTCATCGTATAAGGGAACCATTCAATAGTCTTACAACAGTGGGATAGAAGCTGTCTTGAGCCTGGTGGTACGTGCCCTCAGACTCCTGTATCTTCTGCCTGATGGGAGAGGGAAGAAGAGAGAATGATCCGGGTGGGTGGGGTCTTTGATTATGCTGACTGCTTCACCAAGGGCAGCGAGAGGTAAAGACAGAGCCCATGGAGGGGAGGCTGGTGTCCGTGATGCGCTGGGCTGTGTCCACAACTCTCTGCAGTTTCTTGCAGTCCCGGTCAGAGCAGTTGCCATACCAAGCCGTGATGCATCCAGATAGGATGCTTTCTGTGGCGCATCGATAAAAGTTGGCGAGTGTCAAAGGGGACATGCCAACTTTCTTTAGCCTTCTGAGGAAATAGAGGCCCTGGTGAGCTTTATTAGCCGTGGCGTCTATGTGGTTGGACCAGGACAGGCTATTGGTGATGTGACATGTTTTTCACTGTACCTTGGTACAAGTGGCAATAATAAACCAATAGCTGCACACTTTCTCCTTGCAGGACCATTTCAAACCAAAACTGGGAATTACCCTGGTATTCTGAGCCAATAATTATCCCACAGTCAACATCAGAGAGAGGACAAATACTCAGGGCATGAAGGCAGTGCTGCTTGTGAGCACGTTGTAGACCACGTTTCACTTGTTACAGCAGTACCACACCTCCTAAGTCTGTTACTGACAATGGAACAACTTGAGGTTGTGAAATGCAAGATTCTTTATTTCCAGGAGCACCTCAATGAAAACTCAGTGTCTGTTACATGTTCTACATTTCTGTAAAACATAGAACAGTAAAACGCTGGACAGGCCATTCGGCCCACAATGTTGTGCTGATCTTGATGCCGATTTAAACTTAATGTCCTCCTGTGTGTCATCCATTCCCATCATATTCATGTGTTGATCTAAAAGCCTCTTAAACTCCACCAAACCGCCTGCTTCCATTACTACCTCTGGTAACACATTCCAGGTACCTACCACTCTCTGGGTAAAAAAAAACTTGCACCTCGCATTGCCTTTAAACATCCCCCCTCTAACCTTAAAAGCATGTCCTCTGGTGTTTGACATTTCTACTCTGGGGAAAAGATTCTGACTGTCTACTCTATCTGTGCCTCTCATAACTTTAAAAACCTCTATCAGGTCTCCCCTCAGCCTCCGACGCTCCAGGGAGAACATCCCAAGTTTGTCTAACCTTTCCTGATAGTTCATGCCCTCTAATCTGGGCAGCAACCCAGTAGATCTCTTCTGCACCCTCTTCACAATCTCCACATCTTTCCTATAATGGGGCGACCAGAACTGCACACAATACTCCAAGTGCCACCTGACTAAAGTTTTATATGACTGCAGAATGACTTTCTTGCTCTTATATTCAACACCCCTACCAACGAAGGCAAGCGTGTCATACACTTTTTTTACTACCTTGTGTCTAAAATAGACAGAGGGAGACAGGAGAGAACAGTGTTTTCGTGGTTTGAAAAGGTAACTTGTAATGTTTTCTTATAAGAAAGAGTAAAACTATGTGTAATAGTGGGTAAGAGGAATAGAACAGTGGGCTGAACAATTTTGCTATTTTAAGTTCTAATTCGATTTTAAGTGCTTAGGTTGCTTGTGGTCAGTAACCCTTTGACACGGGTAATCTCTGTCTTTGAGTGGTTTCATTGCCACAGCATTAACTAAACGTGTGCAGAGAAAGTTATGAGGTGGGTGAATCAGGGAGACCGGAATTTCTTTGTATTCATTGTTAAAATGTTTTACAAGTCAATAAGGGAAAATGCAGTGAACTTTACATTTAATTTTTCGGTCTTTCGCTGAGTTACACTGAGGCATATGTTTAGTGCAAGGTAGTGATTATTTAGTGAAATTCCGAGACACAAGTTCCACCTATGACCCTCCACCAGTGTTTGGGGCACGTAAGCACATGAGACTGGGCTATGATTAGGATGAAATGAACTATTCTTTCAAACATTATTGCACTCCAAGGCCTCACCTACACTTTTTATTTTACAAACATTTATTTGCTAAAAGCACTACAAAAGGACATCCAGTGTCAGAACTACAACATCTAATACAGAAAGAAGAAAAAACTATACAGACAGATTCTAACTACAGCAAATAACGCTAACTATAGAAAGGATGCGGAGAGGGTGCAGAAGAGGTTTACCAGGTTGCTGCCTGGATTAGGGGCTATGAGCTATAAGGAAAGGTTGGACAAACTTGGGTTGTTCTCTCTAGATTGTCGGAGGCCGAGGGGAGACCTGATAGAGGTTTTTAAAATTATGTGAGGCATAGATGAGGTAGACAGTCAGAATGCTAATTCTGGGTGCTCTGGTTTCCTGCCACGTTCCAAAGACGTACAGGTTAGGAAGTTGTGGGCATGCTATGTTGGCGCTGGAAGCGTGGCGACACTTGTGGGCTGCTCCCAGAACACTCTACGCAAAAGATGCATTTCACTGTGTGTTTCGATGTACATGTGACTAATAAAGAAATCTTATCTCTTGTCTAAGGACCGCAAAATGCACCCTCAATACTTCAGATGAGAATCTCATTCACACCGTCCATGACACACGTGCCTCACCTACACTGAGGCACAGTGACACAGCTGGTAGTGACACAGTGACACAGCTCCAGAGACCCGGGTTCGATCCTGGCCTCTGGTGCTGTCTGTGTGGAGTTTGCACATTCTCCCTGTGACCATGTGGGCTTCCTCCCTTATCCCAAAGATCAGTAGGTTCATTGGCTGCTGTCGATTGCCCCTAAGTCAGTAGGGGATGATAAAATCTGGGGGGGAGTCGTTGGGAATGTGGAGAGAATACAACGGGTCAGTGTAAATTGGTGCACAATGATCAGTGTGGAATTGCTGGGCAGTAGGTCCTGTTTCCATGCTCCTCGACTCGAGCTGTGAGATGCAGGAGAGATGACTGACTTCACACAACTGGCCCCAGGGCTGGGAAGAGGAAAATACATATCAAAGTCTGACCACTTTACAGTCACAGTTGAGTAATGATGCAGGATTTCGACCCGAAACATCAACAATTTCCCCTCCCCCTACAGATGCTGCTCGATCCACTGAGTTCCTCCAACAGATTGTTTGTTGCGCCAGGTTCCAGCATCTGCAGTCTCTGGTGCCTCCACCTTACAGTTGCTCCAGATGTCATGTGTGCACCCCTGGGATCCCCTCCAAGATCTCTGCTCTCTTCCAATTCTGGCCTCTCCAAATTTCAATCACTCCCCCCTTGGTGGCCTTGCATTCAGCTGCCTGGGCCCTGGGCTACCCAATTATCTCTCCCCACTTCATGTTAACACTCCATTAAGCCCAAGTCTGTGATCAAGCATTTGCTCTTCTGCCTTGATCCCTTTTTATGTGAGTCAGGCCGCATCTGTGGAAAACAAAGTTAACGTTTCAGGTCGAAGACCATCAAATGAAGGGTCTTCAACCCAAAACATTGCCCATTCCTCTCTCCACACCTGCTGCCTGACCTGTTGAGTGTTTCCAGTATTTTCGGTTGTTATTTCCAATTTTGAGTATTTGCTTATTTTGATTTTCATCATTTTTATATGGCTTGATGTCAAATTCTGCCTTTTGTGAGACATTGTTGAAGGTGCCATATTCAATGCTGCTGTGATGTGGCTCTTCATTGGAACACGAGGATTGAAGAATCTGGACAACAGCTCTGCTAGGAAGAATGCTAAAGTACTGAGAGGTTTTATTAGCTTATCGTAAGTCACTGTCACATTGAAAGCCACAATTCCAACCACCCCTCCCCGACCTTCTCCCTTTTGTTGTTCCTGCAATACTCGATTATCATCGCTGGAGAAAGCCCCAGTTATTCTGCTCTGCATTTCTTTGTCAAAAGTAATCCTGTGAAGTTTAATTGAAACGGTTCGGTGATGATCTTCCTTACAGAGGAACTCAGCAAGCAACCAACTGTGTCGAACTGCATTTCCAGTGAATTAATATTTAATGATTGTTCCAGAGTACGCTGTGGCAATCAGGGCTGCAAAAACAATGAAGGAATGCAGAGTTTGTGTGGAAGAAGCTTTGTTTCAATAGCTGTGCTTTCTAATTAATGTTTTTACTGCATTTTTCTTCATTAACACCCCTCCCTCTCATTTCAGGAAGCTGTAGCAGCTGCTGTTCCACATTTTCAGTCCTGAAGAAGCGGGTGAGTATTTTCTTCCAAAAATGACTCATGCCTTTGTTAAAAAGATGTCCATTCATAATCGTTGACTTAAGAAAACAAGGTACGGGGCAGAGAGCAGTAGTTATTCAGTGGTGTTAGCCACAGCTTCGTGGGTGGGCACTCGTCATCTGAAGGTTGTAAGTTCAAGTCCCACTCCAGAGATCTCAGTGCACAATTCCAGGCTGACCCCTCACAGTGCGGGTAGAGGTGCCATCCTTCAGATGAGACCCTGTCGGCCCCTCCAGGTAGAAGGTGACGTGGCATTAATTCAGTTTCAAAAACAAAGTAGGAACATTCTTCCCTTTTTCTCCTCTGAAGCCCACCTGTCAGGAGTTCAGAAGGAGTGCATCACGTCACCCACCACGTCAGACACCCCACTGTACCACATTGCCCAAGATAAGATATCTTTATTAGTCACACGTACGTTGAAACACACAGTGAAATGCATCTTTTGCGTAGAGTGTTCTGGGGGCAGCCCGCAAGTGTCGCCACGCTTCCGGTGCCAACATAGCACGCCCACAACTTCCTAACCCGTACGTCTTTGGAATGTGGGAGGAAACCAGAGCACCCGGAGGAAACCCACGCAGACATGGGGAGAACGTACAAACTCCTTACAGACAGCGGCCGGAATTGAACCCGGGTCGCTGGCGCTGTAATAGCGTTACTCTAACTGCTACACTACTGCGTCAGTCAGTGAAGCTTCACAACTGGACCCTGGGAAGCAAGCACCACTTCCCTTGTCACAGGATACACACATCAATGAAGTTCATCATCGCCTTCAATGCAACAGCACGGCCTTTTGTTGATCAAGGAAAAGCGTATTTGAAGATCAAGTACTCAGACCCGGCACAAAACCCGTCTACTGGGCAGCAGTCATCCCTGGAGACAGAAGAGACTGAAGATGCTGGAATCTGGAGCAACACACAAAGCACTGGAGGACCTTGGCAGGTTACGCAGCATCCCTGCCCTGTTATATATACCTCAGACCTGGACTACCTGCAGCAGGCACCTCAGAACACTGGACCATCAACTCTCTCTGCAAAATCCTCCAAATGCACTGGAGGAATAAGCAAGCCACAGTCAGTGTCCTTTCCCAGGCTTTTTCTCAGGGAGAGGGAACCAAAAACTAGAGTGAATAGGTTTACAGTGGGAGGGGAAAGATTTAAAAGGGACCTGAGGGGTAACTTCTTCATGAAGAGGGTGGTGCATATATGGAAGGAGCTGCCAGAGGAATTGGTTGAGGCCGGTACAGTTACAACATTTAGAAGACATTTGGATAAGTATTTGGATTGGAATAGTTTAGAGGGAAACGGGCCAAACATGGATAAATAAAACTAGTTTAGGTGGGTACCATGGACCAGTTGGGCCGAAGGGCCTGTTTCCGTGCTGTATGACTCTATGACACTGTCTACCAGCTTGTGAAAGTTGGGATAGAAAATGACTTTAACCAACCTCCAGGTTCACACTTCATCTGGGAGGCCCACACTTCACCTGAATTGGACCGAAGCTTGTTCCAGTAATTTGGGCAACTATCTGTTCCCCTTGGGCAATTTCCCAGTTCCAGACCTGGAATTTGCAGCATTCCTTTTGAAAGTGTATATATATATCCATGTTGTTGTTGGTGGCAGCTGTTCACCACAGGGGACTGCTGCCTCATCCTGAGTGGGCTGTACCTGGCAGCTGTCCAATCTGCCTCATTGTTTCCTGGTGTAATGCAGAAGCTCCCAAGCACACCTGCGATCAACCTGATGGCTCCTTTTGGTGCCACCAGAAATGCTGGATTGAAATCAGGGATCCATTCGTGGGTTGAAAGCCGTTAAGGTAGTAGCTGTGGAAGTTTATCCATGTCAAGATCTTCCTTTGTTTCTCTGCATTATTTCTGAAATGTTAATATTGCAATAAAAATAGCAACTGTAAGTGCTGTCCTTTGGTGTCGATAAAACATCCAATCCATGCAGGTATTCTTTAGTAATTACCTTGTTCATTAATTTAATATCAAAAATATATCATGCATAAGTCAAGATCGTTACTTAATATGACTGCATATCACTTTGTAAATAGTTTTGTTTAGAGTGGGTATCATTAAAGCTTTTGGATGTTGCTAGCACAGTGTTGATTGCTATAGAGATCTAATAGTGAAGCTTATTCTACTTATTTATTGATTAGAGATTTGTTTAAACTGATTTAATCCAGTGTACTAACTGTGCATGAATAGCTTGTGCTGCATAGGATAGATAATGCAGTGGTGTGTCACATTCTGTAGACTGCATCCTGTTTGTTTAATGCTTTTCTTATTTTTCTTTCCTGTGTGTGTAGCGTAACTGCAGCAACTGCGGCAACAGTTATTGCTCAAGGTGTTGTTCGTACAAAAGTCCCCAAGTCATCAATGGGAGCCACTGGTAACTGTACTCCTGCTGGTCCCCTTGTCCTTTACATTCCTCCTCTCTTTTGGTGGTTTCTTTCTAAGTAAAAATTTTACGAAAGTAATTCCAAGTTGGCGGACATTAGATACACAGCGGCTTGAACTTGGAGAAGGAGCTGGGCACTTCTGTGGAAGTTTGGTCTGGTACTGCAGCCTTAGCGAGGTCCCTACTCCGCTAACACATGTGCCACAACTTGCCCCTCAGCTCGTTGGGGAAGTGGGAGCTACATTTCCCAGCTGCTGGTGGTCACCCAGTTGATCTCATTTGCCAGGATGTAACAGTCCTGCGTCGCCCTGCCTTCTCTGTTGCAAAGAACCCATGCACACACCTTGTAGGCTCTCACATAAAGGGTGTAGCACTGCTTGTGGAGCTGACTCAGTGTATTGAGAAGATGCATCCATGAAGATAACCATTGAGTCACAGAGTCATACAGCATGGAAACAGGCCCTTCAGCCCAACTGGTCCATGCCGACCAAGATTCCCATCTAAACTAGTTCCATTTGCCAACGTTTGGCCCATATCCCTTTAAACCTTTCTTATCCATGTACCTGTCCAAGTACCTTTTAAATGTTGTTAATGTACCTGCCTCACCCACTTCCTCTGGCAGCTCATTCCATATACGGACCACCCTCTGGGTAAAAAAGTTGCCCCTCAGGTTCCTATTAAATCTCTCCCCTCTCACCTTAAACCGATGCCCTCTAGTTCTTGATTCCCCAACCCTGGATAAAAGACTGTGTGCATTCACCCTATCTATGCCCCTCGTGATTTTATACACCTCTGTAAGATCACCCCTCAGTCCCCTTTACTCCAATGAATGAAGTCCCGACCTGCTCAACCTCTCCATAACTCAGTCCTTCAAGTCCCAGCAACATCCTCGTAAATCTCCTCTGCACTCTTTCCAGCTTAATGGCATCTTTCCATTGATCAATATTCTTTTACTTTTATTTGTTGTTTTTTACCGGATGTGTCGAGTATATATGGCATATTATTTGTGCCAGTATCCATTTATAGTACAGCACAGAACAGGCCCTTCGGCCCACAATGTTGTGCTGACATAGCTAATCCCTCCTACCTACAGAATGCCCATATCCCTCTATTTTCCTCTCATTCATGTGCCCACCCAAGCCCCTCTTAAAAGCCCCCAATGAATTTGCCTCCACCACCCTGTCAGGCAACGCATTCCAGGCATCCACCACTCTCTCAGTAAAAAATGTACACTTCACGTCTGTTCTGAACCTACCTCCTCTCTCCTTAAATGCATGCCCTTACCTAAATAAATAAATGAATAGATAACTCTAGCCTAATTTGCAACTGAATGCTGCCTGTGCATGGGGACTGGTCTGAAGGCTACCAGACATGGAGTTCAGGAGGAATCCTGTGACCCTGTGACTGTCCTTACCTAAGGGGTTAGGAGCGGAAGGAAACCATTTGGCCCCTTGACAACATTCTGTCATTCATGACTACTGTGTGAACCAACTCCACATACCTGCCTTTCTTCCACATCCCTGAACACCTTTGGTTATCTACACGTATCGTTTAAAATTCACACTGTTTGCAATACAGGATTCCACACTCCCATCGCCCTTTGGTGTAGGTGTGTTTCTAAATTAATTCAGGAGAAACCTAACTCTAATTTCTGGTGTCTAAACTTCTCTAGACAGTCTAACCTTCTCTAAGTATCCAGACAGATTAGAAACTCTAATGTCCCATAATCTTAGGCACACCATGAAACAGAAATATTTTCCCCTTGCTCAGATCAGTTCTACCTAAATGTTCTACCTTCCAAGAAATATAACCCTAGTTGGTAGCAGCCTCCCCAAGAAATATAAGCTTTGGAATCCATGTTTCATTTTAATAAATCTACCCGGCACTCCCTGTAAGTCTTGTGTCTCCCTCCAAAGCCCTGGTACCCTGAACCACTCACTGTACTCCAGGTTTGTTCCCACTGTGGTTGTCTCTCTCTGGAGTACTGCAGAGCTCACTACATGAATCAGATTGTGACTTTGATTGACTTTTAACAAAAAGAAATGCTCTGTACTTTCCAATTTATAATGAGAGGGAATGGAACACCACACACTTCAGGCCTTTGTGCTGGGATGTGGAACTGCCAGATTAAGTACCGTGCAGGTAGATGACCCTTTGCACTCCCAGATTAATGATGGACTTCAGAAGCCCTATTCCAGTGGTTTTAGTTTTCAACCTCAGCTCCCCTGAACAGGTTGCTAATGAATAAGGTCTAACTTGGGGTTTGTGCCAATTTGGCATTCCCTCGAGATATCCCAAGCACTAAACGAGTAGGGATTCCACTGCAGGCAACTTTCAATCCATGCAATTGGGATGATTTTGAAGTCAAAGTGAGTTTATTGTCATATGCGCAAGTACATGTGTGTACAGGTGCAGTGAAAAAACTTAGTTGCAGCAGCATCACAGGCACATAGCATTAGACACACAACATGCACAACAAAAACATAAACATAAATTATACAACATTGTACAAGAAAGAACATAATTGAAACAAAAAAAGTCCATTGTAGTGCAAAGTGGTCATAATATTGCTATACTGAGGTAGGATTAAGGTTGTGCTGGTTGTTCAAGAACTAAATGGTTGAAGGGAAGTTCTTCCATGGCCTGTGTTTAATGTTGGTTGATTTCCCCAACACCGTGGGGCCAAACAGAGTGTCCTTCCTTTTGGAAGTCTGGGGGTTGAGCAGAATAGTGGAAGGAATTCCTAAATCTTCCTGAGAAATTTTCCAACTGGATAATGAATGGAATCTCTACTGGGATTTACAATTTTCCATAGGCCCAGACTGATGGGAGTAGGTGGGGCTGTGGACACTTTTACATCGTTACCTGGAATGGAATCCACCTACCCTAGATATCCTGTTCATCAACACGCTGGGGTTATGATTGACCAGAATCTCCACTGGTCCAGCACACTTTGACTGCAAGAGCAGGTCAGAGATTGGGTGTCCTGTGGCGAGTGACTCACCTCCTGGCACCACAAGCCCTTCCCACCATTTACAAGGAGTAGGTCAGGAGTCTGGATGTGCAGCTCCAATGCTGTTCGAGAAACCCAACACCATCCCAGGACAAAGCAACTCACCTGATCAGCATCCCAAGTTATACAGCACAGAAACAGGCCCTTCGGCCCAACTTGTCCATGCCCACCAAGATGCTCCATCCAAGCTAGTCCCATTTGCCAACATTTGGCCCATAACCTTCTAAACCTTTCCTATCCATGTACCTGTCCAACTGTCTTTTAAAAGTTGTTATTGTACCTGCCTCAACCACTTCCTCTGGCAGCTCATTCCACATAGATACCACCCTCTGTGTAAAAACAAAACGTTGCCCCTCAAGTTCCTATTAAATCTTTCCCCTTTCACCTTAAACCTACGCCCTCTAGTTCTTGATTCCCCAACTCTGGGGGAAAGAAGACTGCGTGCATTCACCCTATCTATGCTCCTCATGATACACACCTCTGTAAGATCACCTCTCAGTCTCCTACGCTCCAAGAAATAAAGTCCTGGCCTGTCCAACCTCTCCCTATAACTCAGTCCCTCAAGTCCTGGCAACATTCTCGTAAATCTTTTCTGCACTCTTTCCAGTCTAATAACATCTTTCCTATAGAAGGGCGACCAAAACTGAACGCAATACTCCAAGTGCGGCCTCACCAACGTCCTGCACAACCGCACCGTGACCTCCCAACTTTTATACTCAATGGCCTGACTGATGAAGGCCAGCGTGCCAGAAGCCTTCTTCACCACCCTGTCTACCTGTGACTCCTCTTTCAGGGAACCATGCACTTAAAAAGGTTCAAGAAGGAACTCACCACCACACTTGCAAAGCAATTTAGAGATGCTGCTAATTGAATACTTTGTAGAAACATAAAGAAAACATTTGGCATCAGAATTCCAATGTGTGTCTCTCTCTCTCTCTTTCAGCACCGGATGCTCAGCGAGAGACTGTGTTTGTGTGTGCCCAGTGCTATTTTCTTTTGAGCAAGTAGGATGGTTCCCTTCTTCCCTCTCCTTTCTTTCTCCTCTTTTATATGTACATTCTATTTTTGTTTTAAATGGAGTTCACTGAATCGACACACACGAAGATGAAGCAATGCAGACCAGAAGGATGAGCCTGCCCTGCGAGCTTCACAGTATGTGGGGATCAGGGAGGTGGTCCGGTTACAAGTTACAACTTTGACTCTGGAACCAGTGCTGTATGTCATGATATAGAATCACATAAAATAATATATATCCTTAACTTTAAATGTTGCCTTCTGCTGTATATATGGTGAGATTAGACACTTTTTTTTGTATAACGTGATGTAGAAGAATATTTGAGGAGCTGGTAAAACTCTCCAAACCCTTAAACTACATTTCTTTGTGATTCATCTGATATCTGTGATGCTGGTTTGAATTTTTCTCAATAAAAATGGCACACTGCAGAAAATTACCGTAGAGTATCGCAGGGTACGATGCCACATACTGCTTTATTGAGCAGGGCACT
Source organism: Pristis pectinata (assembly GCF_009764475.1). Lineage (NCBI taxonomy): Eukaryota > Metazoa > Chordata > Chondrichthyes > Rhinopristiformes > Pristidae > Pristis > Pristis pectinata. The sequence continues at coordinate 3,552,859 of NC_067416.1, read as the reverse complement.
GTGGTCAGGGAATTAATTATACTGCTGAAAAATACTTTTTTAGTAAAGTTTCCTAACAGGTTGGTAATTGGTTTATTATTGTCACATGTACCGAGCTACAGAGAAAAGCTTTTGCTTGCAGGGCCATCCAGACAGATCAATCCATACACAGGGAACATTTAAAAGACTCTTAGGCACATGTAAGTAAGAAAAATGGAGGGTTATGGGCTGTGCAGGAGGGAAGGGTTAGGTTGATCATGGAGGAAGTGGTCATATAGTTCAGCACAACATTGTGGGCTGAAGGGCCTGTTCTGTGTTCTATAAATACATTGAGGTAGTACGAAGGGGAAAAAAAAAATGCAGAATGTAGTGTTACAGAGAAAGTGCAGCTCAGGCAGACAAATAAAGTGCACGGACCACAACGGGGTAGATTGGGAGATCAAGAGTTCATCTTTATTGTATGGGAGGTCCATTCAAGAGTCTGATAATAGCGGCATAGAAGCAGTCCTTGAGCCTGGTGATACGTGTTCTCAAGCTTTGATACAGGAGAGTGGGGAGAAGAGAGAATGACCAGGATGGAGGGGAGGGGTCCTTATGTTGGCTGCTTTCCCGAGGTAGCGGGAAGTATAGACAAGTCAATGAAGGGGAGGTTGGTCTTTCTTATTGTTAAAACTGTGGCGGTCATTAGTTTTCTTGGTGAAGGCAACTGCAAAAGGTGCAAAGAATTGTTCCTTAGATGTTAAGGGATATGGGGTTAGTGCTGCAAAGTAGTGCTGAGGTCAGTGATCAGCCATTATTGAATGGCAGAACAGGTACGAGAGGCTGAATGGCTTCCTCCTGCTTCTATTTCTTGGAATGCCACAATCATCCAACAGAGACCGCCCAGCAGGATGGATACTGAACAGGTTCGCCGGTTGGAACCCGTCCTCAACTCTCCCATAGCCCAGTGATGATCTCCCCAGCAAGGGTTTATCCAGCTCTCGATTGAAGGTGCTGATTGAACTGCATTCCACCACTCGTCACAGTGTGTTGTAGCAATGCACTGCAATAAAAATATCATAGGTACCTTAACTTGGTTATTGATGTTGATGCAAGTGAGAGCATTCTCCCTGTTTGTCAAAATAGACTTTAAAAATTAAACTGGTAGATTGAATTTTTAAAAAATGTTTAAAATAAGTCTAGTTCAAGTTTATTGTCATAGGCATACGGGGTATAAATGCTATGAAAATTACTTTTCGCAGCATCAGCACTGTACGTTAAAACATCAGTTAACATAAACTGAAGTTAACATTAATTATACATAACTTACACAACAGAATAAACATAATGACACCAGTGCAAGTTGACAGAGAGAAAAGGAAATATAGTCCGAGGCAGTGTTGGGGTTTTCCAGGTGGGTTCAAGAACCTGACAGCAGTGGGGAAGAAGCTGTTGTTGAACCTTGAGGTGTGGGTCTTCAGGCTTCTGTACCTCCTGTCACAGGATGGTGACGGTTTGCAGCCAACTCCCAAGGTTTTGGAAGTGCTGAGCAATCTCCTGCGATGTTACTCACTGTTAGTCTCGTCTCTGGGTCCTGGACTGAGAGTAGGCCCTTGCCTGACGGACCTCCTGTGGAACTCCCTGCCACAGACCACAGGGTGTGGACGTCACTGACGATGCCAGCATTTATTGTCTATCCCTAATTGCCCCAGAACTGAGGAGGCCTTTGAGACCCAACCACATTGGTGGGTAGGTGTTGCATGCAGGCCACACTGGGTTAGAACAGTAGAAATTTCCCCTAAAGGACATTGGCAAACCAGATGGACTTTTACAACAAACCAGTAGTTTCATGGTCACCATTTTTTTAAATTCCAGTTTTATTTATTTATTTGAATTTCATTTCGCCAGCTGCCCTGTTGGGATTCGAACTTGTCTCTGGATCAATGGTCCAGTCCTCTGGCTGCTAGTCCAGTAACCTAACCCCTGTACTATCATTCTGGCTTTGTCTTGAGTATGAGTGAGATTGGAATGGAATGCCACAGAGATCAGGTTAAATGAACTGGGATGCAGGGGAACCATTACGTTGCATGGATCTAAAGTCATACAGTACAGAAGTTTACCTCATTTACCATTTACCTCAGTTTGGCCCATATCCCTGTAAACCTTTCCTATCCATGTACCTGTCCAAATGCCTTTTAAATATTGGTATATGTGCTTGCCTCAACTACTTCCTCTGGCAGCTCATTCCACATACATACTACCCTCTGTGTAAAAAGAAGTTGCCCCTCAGGCTCCTATTAAGTCTTGCCCCTCTCACCCTGAACCAATACCCTTTAGTTCTTGATTCCCCAGCTCTGGGAAAAAGACTGAGTGCATTCACCCTATCTATGCACCTCATGACATTATACACCTCCAGATCTTCTCAGTCTCTTATGCGCCAAGGAATAAAGTCCTAGCCAGCCCAAACTCTCCCCATAACTCAGCCCCTCAAGTCCTGGCAACATCCTTGTTAAATATTACTGCATTCTTTCCAGTTTAATATCTTTCCTACCGCAGGGCGACCCCAACTGAACACAATACTCCAAGTGCAGCCTCACCAGCATCTTGTACAACTGCATCAAGGCCTCCCAACTTTTATGCTTTGATCTGTTGGGTAACTGGCATTTTCTTGTACTGTAAGATCTGTAACTAGTGGTCTAAATGGAACCTGAGCTTAATTTGAGTGAATGGTTTCCATTAGAATCCAACTAGTTCACTAATGTCCATTAGGGTAGGAAATCAGCCATCATTACTTTGTCTGGTCCATGGGTGACTCCAGATCCACAGCAGTGCAGTGTTCTGAGCTGACAGTGAGCCAACCAGCTCAAGAGCACTAAAGGATAGGCAATACATGCTGGCCTTGCCTCTGACGACCATAACCTGGTCAAACACTCAAGCACAAGAGTGCCTGTGCTGGTTGACGTACAAATGCACAGAGCTCAAAACACAGTGAAGCAGCTAGTGAAGCCATTGCCTCGTGGTGCTGGAGACCTGGGTTTAATTCTGACCTTTTGGTACTTGGTAATTTTTTAATTGTCACATGTACTGAGATACAGATTATTCCAAACATAAGTACATAAAGCAATAACAGAATGCAGAATATAGTGTTACAGCTATAACATGGCCTAATACAGGGCCTGTATTGTGCTGTATTGTTCTATGGTTCTATACCTACAGAGAAAGTGCAGTGCAGGCAGACAATAAGGTACAAGGGCCACAATGAGGTAGATTGAGAGATCAGGAGATTTCCCTTTATCATACAAGAGGTCCATTCAAGAGTCTTATGTCTTTGAGCCGGGTGGTGTGTGTTTTCAAACTTTTGTATCTTTTGCCCAATGGGAGGGGTGAGAAGAGAGAATGTCTGGGGTGGGTCTTTGATTATGTTGGCTGCTTTACTGAGGCAGTGAGAAGTGTAGACAGAGTCTGTGGAGGGGAAGCTAGTTTCCGTGATGTGCTGATCTGAACCCACGACTCTTTGCAGTTTCTTGCAGTCATGGGCAGAGCAGTTGCCATACCAAGTCGTGGTGTATCCTGACAGGATGCTTTCTATGGTGCATCGATAAAAATTGGTGAGGGTCAAAGGGAGCATGCCAAATTTCTTTAGTCTCCTGAGGAGGTAGAGGCGCTGGTGAGCTTTCTTGGCCATGGCATCTACATGGTTGGACCAGGACAGGCTATTGGTGATGTTCACTGTTGGGAGCTTGAAGCCTCTGTTGATGTAAACAGGAGCATGTACGCTGCCCCCAGTCCTGAAGTCAATAAACAGCTCTTTAGTTTTGCTGACATTGAGGGAAAGGTTGTTGTCATGACACCCTATCACCAGGCTATTTCCTTCCTGTACTCCGACTCATCGCTAGTTGAGATGCAGCCCACTATGGTGCTGTCATCTGCAAACTTGATGACTGAGCTGTGTTCACAACTCTCAGCAATTTCTTGCGATCTTGGGCAGAGCAGTTGCTGTACCAATCTGTGATGCACCCAGATAGGATGCTTTCTGTGGTGCATCTGTAAAAATTGGAAAGAATCATCGGGGACGTGCTGAATTTCCTTAACCTTCTGCGGAAATAGAAGTGCTGGTGAGCTTTCTTGGTTATGATGTCTACGTGGCTGGACTAGAACAAGTTATAGATGCATTCCCCTGTTATAAGACAATTGAATGGTTCCCTAGTACGATAACATGGACTCTTGACCTCACAATCTACCTTGTTATGACCTTGCACCTTATTGTCTGCCTGCGCTGCACTTTTTCTGTAACTGTAACACTTTATCCTGCATTTTGTTATTGTTTTACCTTGTACTACCTCAATTCACTCTTGTAATGGATTGATCTGTATGGGTGGTATACCAGACTAGTTCAAGGTTCAAGTTACTTTATCGTCATTCACCTGTATGCTGTAAAACACATGGTGGAACGAAATGTTGTTTCCCCCAGACTCTCACAACAAAGGACATGCATAAAACAAAAGACGTGCAATAAAACGCAGACAAAAAGTTGTGCAAAGTACAAATAGTGCAAAAAAAATGGTATATACAGAATGCAAATTTAGTGCAGGCTTAGTGCAAAACCGAGTTGGACGAAGAAAGTACAGAACTCAGTGTGTTGCACTAATTGTATAAACATGTTCAGCAGCAGCAAAGTTCACTGTACCCGACAATAATAAGCCAATTTAATTTAATTGTTGATGTTTACACCTTGGAACTTAAAACTCTCAACGACCTCCACCTCAGCACCATTGATACAGACAGGGCTGTGTACTCCGCCATGTGCTGTCCATGTGTGGAGTTTGCACGTTCTCCCTGTGACTGTGTGGGTTTCCCCTGGGTGCTCCAGGTTTCCTCCCACATCCCAACGATGTGCAGTCAGTAGGTTAATTGGCCACTTTAAGTTGCTCCTGGTGTGTACAAAGTTATGGGAATGTGGGGAGAAAATATGGGATTAATGTAGGATTAGCGTAAATGGGCGGTTGATGGTCATCAAGGACTGGGTGGGCTGTATGATTCAATGACTAAAAACCTACACTGCAGTCAAATTGTTTCCTGTTTTTGGTTTCTCATCTATCTTCCTGTGTTGGGGAGCGAGGTATTGTTGGCTTTAGTTTACAGTTATTCGAGTTAATCCTGTCAGCTTTACAACAAGCACTGCATTGATAAAGTGCAGACACACCAATGAAGGAGAAGGCGTGGTGTGAAAATGCCAACTAACAAAGTTGGGGGCAAAGGTTATGAAAATAAGTGTCCCAGATGAGCAAGTCCAGGAGTCAAAAGTCTGACTTTCTTCTTTAGAATGGTCTTGCACTTTAAATCCATTCGACATTCTTGACCTTAAGACTTTTTGAAGTGAGATGTGTCTTCACAAAATGTTTTCATCCCTTCTTGGCAAATTTCTAAGTTGCTCCAGGTCTGAAAGAGAGCAGTACAGGAAGGATGTGCAAAGGATGGTTACCAGGGAGTACCTGCAAGGCTGTTGCCATGGCTGAAAAAGCCAAAATAACTGGCACTGTTTGTAAGACAAAGGAAAGCTGATGATAAATTTAACTGCAGTGTAAAGATTTAGAGCAAAAAATAAAATTGCTCCAGTTCTAGTCACTGCAATTTAAGAAGGATGTGCAGGTCCCAGACAGGGTGCAGAGGAGACTTTACTGCAAGGGTTCCAGTGACGAGGGATTTCAGCTCCAGGATGAGAGGGGAGAAGTTGGGGTTGTTCCCTTCTACGTGCTGAAGGTTGAAGGCGATATGATAGCAGTGGATGAGGTCACGTATGGTCAAGAGGGAGTAGGTAGAGGGAAACTGTTCCCATTGGCGGATGGTTCAGGGACCCAGGAACACAGGTTTAAATTTTCGGTCCAGATGAAGGGTCTCGACCTGAAATGTCGACTGTCCGTTTCCCTCCACAGATGCTGCCTTACCCACGGAGTTCCTCCAGCATCTTGTATGTTGCTCCAGATTCTTGTGTCACTTCGTTAAATCTTGGGGCCAATTATAAGAGGACAGAACGTGGAAGAACATTACTGTACAGAGTATTGATGGCCTGGAACTCTGCTTGTAGGGAGGTGGAAAACTATCAGGTTAATCAGGGCTTTAAGAAGGGAATTGCACTGTAGAAGAATAATCTGCAGTCTCAGGAGACTGCAGGGAATGTGACTGAAGCGATTGCCTTTCTCAATGGCAAAGACCCCATAGGTTAAATAGCTCTCATATGCAGTAACAATTCCAGAATTGTGAAGTAGAAAAGTGAAGTATTTCATAAATATTGAGAGATTGGAAGGTGTTGTTCACAGGGACCAACCAGGCTCTCTGTATACCTGTCACTGGAAGTTAGCGACAGCAAGCAATTAGGAAGGCAAATGGTATGTTATGGAATCATAGTCCTGAAGAAGGGTCCTGACCCAAAACATTGACCACCTGCTTTTCTCCACAGATGCTGCCTGGCCTGCTGAGTTCCTCCAGCGTTGTTGTGTTTTTCATCTAGATCCAAGCATCTGCAGTCCTTTGTTTCTCTATGGAATCAGAGTTGTAGAGCACACAAGCAGGCCTTTCAGCCCACCACATCCATGCTGACCTTTTCGCCCATCCACATTACTTCCGTTTACCCACATTGGGACTGTATCAGAGTCATACAGCACGGAAACCGGCCCTTCAGCCCAACTGGTCCATGCTGACCAAGATTCCCATCTAAACTAGTCCCATTTTCCTGCATTTGGCCCATATCCCTCCAAATCTTTCCTATCCTCTCTATGGAGATGTACCTGTCCATGGAGACCATACTGGTCATGTATCCTTCTATGCCTTGCCTAATTATGTGTCTCTCTAAATGTCTCTTAAACATACTGATTATATCTGACTCCACCACCTCCTCTGGCAGCAAGTTCCAGATATCAACCACTTCGTCTAGAGAAAAAAAAACTTGCCTCTTCGATCCCCTTTAAAAACTCCTTCCTTTCACTGTAAACCTACCTACAGTGGCATGCAAAAGTTTGGGCACCCCTGGTCAAAATTTCTGTTACTGTGAATAGCTAAGCGAGTAAAAGATGACCTGATTTCCAAAAGGTATAAAGTTAAAGATGACACATTTCTTTAATATTTTAAGCAAGATTACTTTTTTATTTCCATCTTTTACAGTTTCAAAATAACAAAAAAGGAAAAGGGCCCGAAGCAAAAGTTTGGGCACCCTGCACAGTCAGTACTTAGTAACACCCCCTTTGGCAAGTATCACAGCTTGTAAACACTTTATGTAGCCAGCTAAGAGTCTTTCAATTCTTGTTTGGGGGATCTTCACCCATTATTCCTTGCAAAGGGCTTCTAGTTCTGTGAGATTCTTGGGCCATCTTGCATGCACTGCTCTTTTGAGGTCTAGCCACAGATTTTCAATGATGTTTAAGTCAGGGGACTGTGAGGGCCATGGCAAAAACCTTCATCTTGTGCTTCTTGTGTAGTCCATTGTGGATTTTGAGGTGTTTTAGGATTGTTATCCTATTGTAGAAGCCATCCTCTTTTCATCTTCAGCTTTTTTTTTTGAAATAGACTGTGTGATGTTTGCTTCCAGAATTTGCTGGTATTTAATTGAATTCATTCTTCCCTCTACCAGTGAAATGTTCCCCGTGCCACTGGCTGCAACACAAGCCCAAAGCATGATCAATCCACCCCCGTGCTTAACAGTTGGAGAGGTGTTCTTTTCATGAAATTCTGCACCTTTTCTCCAAACATACCTCTGCTCATTGCAGCCAAGAAGTTCCATTTTAACTTCATCAGTCCACAGGACGTTTCCAAAATGCATCAGGCTTCTTTAGATGTTCCTTTGCAAACTTCTGATGCTGAATTGTGGTGAGGACGCAGGAAAGGTTTTCTTCTGATGGCTCGTCCATGAAGGTCATATTTGTGCAGGTGTCACTGCACAGTAGAACAGTGCTGCTAAAATCTTCCTGAAGGACTTTTGCAGTCAAACAGGAGTTTTGATTTGCCTTTCTAGCAATCCTACAAGCAGTTCTCTCGGAAAGTTTTCTTGGTCTTCCAGACCTCCACCGTTCCTGTTAACTGCCATTTCTTAATTACATTACAAACTGAGGAAACAGCTACCTGAAAATACTTTGCTATCTTCTTATAGCCTTCTCCTGCTTTGTGAGCATCATTTATTTTAATTTTCAGAGTGCTAGGCAGATGCTTAGAGGAGCCCATGGCTGCTGATTGGTGGGACAAGGTTTGAGGAGTCAGGGTATTTATAAAGCTTTGAAATTTGCATCACCTGGCCTTTCCTCATGATGACTGTGAACAAGCCATAGCCCTAACAAGCTAATGAAGGTCTGAGACCTTGGTAAAAGTGACCTGAGAGCTCACATCTCTTGGGGTGTCCAAATTTTTGCATGGTGCTCCTTTTTTCACTCTAAAATTGTATAAAACAAAAATACACTAATCTTGCTTAAAATGTTGAAAAGAATGTTTCATCTTTAACTTTATGACTTTTGGAGATCAGTTCATCTACTCACTTAACTATTCACAGTAACAAAAATTTTGACCAGGGTGCCCAAACTTTGGCATGCCACTGTATGTCCTCGTTTTGATGTCCCAACCATGGGAAAAATATTTGTACTATCTCTATCAAGTCACCCTTAAGTCTCTTTCACTCAGGAAAACAAGCCCAACCTATCCAATCTCTCAGTCATACAGCACAGAAACAGGCCCTTTGGACCAAGTCGTCTATGCTGACCAAGATTCCCATCTAAGCTAGTCCCATTTGCCTGTGTTTGGCCCATATCCCTCGAAACCTCTATCCATGTTCCAGTCCAAGTACCTTTTAAATGTTGTTAATGTACCTACCTCAACCACTTCCTCTGGCAGCTCATTCCATATACCTACCACCCTCTGAAAAAGTTGCCCCTCAGGTCCCTTTTAAATCTTCTCCTCTCACCCTAAATCTATGCCCCCTAGGTTTGGACTCCCCTACCCTGGAGAAAAGACTGTTACCGTCCACCTTATCTATGCCGTTCATAATTTTAAACATTTCTATAAGGTCACCCCTCATTCTCCTCTATTCCAAGGAGGAAGGACCCACCCTGGCCAACCTCTCCCTATAACTCAGGCCCTCCAAGTCCTGGCAACATCCTCAAATCTTTTCTGCACACTTTCCAGTTTAACCATGTCTTTCCTATAACAGGGCGACCAAAACTGTACACAGTGCTCCATGAAGGGAGAAATGTTTCTCCTGTGTTGGTGTTTGAATGGAATTGGTGGAAGCACAGAATGGATAAGCATCAGATTGCCATTCCATGCAGGATATCAATGGGTATGTGCGAGATGTGTGACCCTGGCTTCAGGCTGGTGCAGACTTTAGGCTTGAGACAGTCACGGTTGTGATTCCTTGGGCAGCACTGTCATCCAGAGACTGCAGCACAAGTGCACTCCAGCAGTGAGCACAAAGGCTCTAAGTGTCCAACTGAGGGAGTGCTGCAGTGTCCAGAGGTTTAAGTTGCAGATGAGACATGAAACCTCCAGTGGACACAAAGAGCTTGTGATACGATTTTGAAGAATAGTGCACTAACTAACACCTATTTCAAAATTAGCACCAATAAATGTAATCTGGTCATTACCACATAGTTCCAACATCACATCTCTGACTACAGTTCAGAGTGGCTCGGACATCCGGCGATAAGGAAGCTGCAGTAGAGATGCACGATGCTCGTCTCTCGCCTTGCTGGGCATGGTTTTGCCCTTTCATTGAAGTTTCAGACATACTTTCCAGCATTAGATGAGCTTTTCAATGAGAGTTATTTATTTCAAACCCACATGTCTCATTGCAGGAATGATGTGGTGATTTTTCTTCCCACAGTTTGCTTGTAATGTTCATCAAAAGGAAATATCTGGTTAAACAACCACAGACTCTGGGCTATGTACTGATTATTTCCAACGTATTATTTATCTGTTGGGTAATTGTGAACTAAGTGGCCTGTTTGTTTTCTTGTTACTATAAATCAGACAGCGGAAATTAATCGAGCAGTTTCACCAGCCATGCAGACTGGAGCGAGTGAGGCCGGGCTTGCCTGGCGTGCAGACAGCAATAGGGTTTGCTTCAGGCTGGTTCCACAGGTGCCTTTGAGACTCGATGGAGAGAATCAGTGTTGCCTCCAACCACGTGTAAAATGAACTGAAGCTACACAGGTCAACGGGTGCCACTGTTAATCCAACCAACCATCTTCTGTTAGCTGCAGTTCCCAACATGGGATTGATGCATTGCTATTTGCCATTCTGCTTCAAGGTGAGAGGGGGAAGATTAAAGAGGATGTGCAGAACAAGTTTTTGTCTTACACAGTGGTGGGTGCCTCGAACAGGCTGCCGGGGTGGTGGTAGAGGGAGATACGATAGTGGTGTTTAAAAGGTACTTAGACATGCACATTGCAGGGAATACAGGTATATGGATCATGTGCAGGTAGATAGATTCAGTTTAATTTGCTATTATTGTTGGCACAAACATTGTGGGCTAAAGGGCCTGTTCCTGTGCTGTACTGTTTTATGTTCTTGCATTCAAGATTTAGCCAAGTTGGCATTTATTGCCCATCCCTAGTTGCTGAGAGCAGATCTAATGATTGGCCTTTACCCTGTTGGTTGCTTCAGAGGGCAATTAAGAGTTAACTGTGTTGGTGTTTGGACTGGAGATGGTAAATCAGTTTATTATTGTCACATGTAACAAGGGACAGTGAAAAACTTTGTTTTGCCTGCCATCCATACAGATCATTATCACATCAGTGCATTGAGGTAGTACAAGGTAAAACAATAACAATGCAGAATATAGTGTTATAGTTACAGAGAAAGTGCAGGCAGACAATAAGGTGCAAGGCCATGAGGAGATAGATTGAGGTCAAGAGTCCATCTTATCATACTAGGGACCATTTAATAGTCTTAGTGGGGTAGAAGCTGTCCTCGAGCCTGGTGGTACGTGCTTTCAGGCTTTTGTATCTTCTGCCTGATGAGGGGTGGGGAAGAGAATGTCTGGGGTGAGTGGGGTCTTTGATCATGTTGGCTGCTTTACAGCAAGAAGTGTAGACAAGAGTCCACAGAAGGGAGGCTGGTTTCCGTGATGTGCTGAGCAGTGTCCACAACTCTCTGCAGTTTCTTGCAGTCATGGGCAGAGCAGTTGCCGTACCAGGCCGTGATGCATCCAGATAGGATGCTTTCTGTGGAGCAGGTGCAGAATGAGTAAGGACAACAGGAAGCCATTCCCTGAAGGATGTTAGAGAACCAGCTAGATTTTTACTGGCAGCTTCATGTTTCTAAATGGTTTTGGAACTGAATTCTCAGACTGCTACACTGGGATGCCTCCTGGATTTGCAAATTCGGTAACATCACCATTGCACATGTACAGAACTAGGAGCCAGTTCCTCAGTCTCTAGAACCTACTCAATCATTCCCTAAATTTATGGCTTCAGCTCTCATTCCTTTCCTACCAATCTCAGTCATAAATAAGACTATTGAACAGTTCCCTAGTGCAATAAGATGGACTCTTGATCTCACAATCCACCTCATTATGACCTTACACCTTATTGTCTGCCCACACTGCACTCTGTAATTAACACTTTGTATTCTATATTGTTTTCCCTTGTACTGCATCAATGCACTGTAACTAATGGATCTGTACAAATGGTATGCAAGACAAGTTTTTCCACTGTACCTTAGTACATGTGACAATAATAAACCAATGCCAATTCCAACCCTAGAAATGAGTTTGAGTGTAAAGATTGCACCTTTCTAAGGACAATGCTTCTCATCTTGGGCCTGAACTTCCACCTGTTTATCCTTGGTGGGCTCCTCAGTCCTAGGCTGTCCAGAGAGATGTAACCCCATAACTTTTTTCACTCAGAATGTTGTCCACCTCAGTGTGATCAGCTCTATATCCTCCAGAGTAGATGGGCCAGTCTTCAGCACTCTCCTCAGAGCAACCACAGTATGAACCTACTATTCCATCTTCAGCACACTGTTCCGCAAAGCATTGTGAAAAGCACCTGAGGAGAACAGCCAGGCGTATGCCTCCGTCCAGGTTTTAACACAAGTTATTCCAAGTTTTAATACCATTGATGACTTTCTGCATCCAACATTCTGAGAGAGAGTTTTGTTTCATCAAGTTACCATTGAAACTCAATGAATATTGCTGATCTTCTTAGCATTCAATTTTTATTTGAAAACAAAGCTTTTAAAATCTTCTTTGAACTATAAAAATGTGATCTTATCCAATTTCATTAGAACATTACAGCACAGGGCCTTCTGCACACAATATTATGCTGACATTTTATCCTGCTCTAAGATCTATCTAACCCTTCCCTCCCACATAGCCCTCCATTTCTCTATCATTCATGTGTCTATCTAAGAGTCTCTTAAATGCCCCTAATGTACCTGCCTCCACCACCTGCCAGCAGTGTGTTCCACACACCCACCACTAAAAAAATTGTCTCTGGCATTCCCCTTATTCCTTCCTCCAATCACTTTAAAATTATTCCCCTCATGTCAGCCATTTTCACCCCGAAAAGTCTGACTGTCCACTCAATCTGTGCCTCTCATCATCTTGTACACCTGTCAAGTCACCTCTCATCCTCCTCTCCAAAGAGAAAAGCCCAAGCTTGTTTAAATTTTATTTACATTGTGGTAACAGGCCCTTCCGGCCCAATGAGTCCACACCGCCCATTTTAAACCCAAATTAACCTATCTGTAAGTCTTTGCAATGTGGGAGGAAACCAGAGCACCCAGAGGAAACCCACGCAGACACGGAGAACGTACAAACGCCTTAGACAGTGACAGGAATTGAGCCCCAATTGCTGGCGCTGTAATAGTGTCGCACTAACCGCTACCCTATGCATCTACAACCTATCCTCATAAGACATGCTCTCCAATCCAGGTAACATCCTGGTAAATCTCGTCTGTACCCTCACTAAAGCTTTCACATCCTTGCTATAATGAGGTGACCAGAAATGAACACAATACTCCAAGTGTGGTCTAACCAGAGTTCCATAGAGCTGCAACATTACCTCATGGCTCTTGAGCTCAATACCCCGACTAATGAAGGCCAACGCTCCATACACCCTCTTAACAATCCTATCAACCTGCATGGCAACCTTGAGGGATCTATGGACATGGACCCCAAGATCCCTCTGTTCCTCCACACTGCTAAGAGTCCTGCTATTAACCTTGTATTCTGCCTTCAAATTTTATTTTCCAAAGTGTATCACTTCACACTTTTCCAGGTTGAACTCCACCTGCCACTTCTCAGCCCAGGTCTGCATCCTATCAATGTCCTGTTGTAACCTACAACAACCTCCACACCATCAACCTTCATGTTATCTGTAGATTTACTAACCTACCCTTTCACATCCTCATCCAAGTCATTTATAAAAATCACAGAGCAGGGGTCCTAGAACAGATTCCTGTGTAACACCACTAGTCACCGACCTCCAGGCAGAATATGCTCCATCTACAACCACCCTGTCTTCTATGGGCAAGCCAAGGCTGTGTGGATTCAGACAAGTTTCCCTGGATCCCATGCCTCCTGACTTTCTGAATGAGCCTTCCATGAGGAACCTTATCAAACACCTTACATGTACACCACATCCACTGCTCTACCTTCATCAAAGTGCTTTGTCACATCCTCAAAGAATTCAGTCAGGCTTGTGAGGCACAACCTGTCCCTCAAAGCTATGCTGACTGTCCCTCATCAGCCTATGCTTCTCCAAATGCCCATAAATCCTGTCTGAGGATCTTCTCCAATAATTTGCCCACCACTGAAGACTCACTGGCCTGTAATTCCCAGGGTTATCCCTACTCCCTTTCTTGAATAGAGGAACAAGATTTGCCATCCTCCAATCATCTGGCACTGCTCCTGTGGCCAGTGAGGATGCAAAGATCAAAGGCACAGCAATCTCTTCCTTCACTTCCTGCAATAACCTTGGATATATCCCATCCAGCCCTGGTGACTCATCTATCCTAATGTTTTCCGAAGTTCCAGCTCATCCTCTTTCCTCATGTCAACATGCCCTAGCATATCAGCCTGTCAAACACCATCCTCACAAACGTCAAGGTTTCTCACTGGTGAATACTGAAGCACAGTACTCATTAAGGACTTCCCCTACTTCTTCTGACTCCAGGCACGTTTCCTCTTTTATCCCTGATCGGTCCTACCCTCACACTAGTCATCCTCCTATTCTTCACATGTAGAACACCTTGGGGTTTTCCTTAATCCTACTCACACCCCCTTCTAGTTCTCCCAAGTCCATTCTTAAGTTCCCTGCTGGCTACCTTGTAACTCTCCAGAGCCCTGTCTGATCCTTGCTTTCTGAACCTTAGGAAAGCTTCTCTCTTCCTCTTGAAGAGATATTCTACATCTCGTCAACCATGGTTCTTTCACTCTACCATCCTTACCCTGCCTCAATGGGACAAACCTGTCCAGAACCCCATGCAAGTACTCCCTAAACAACTTCATTTCCATTGTGCACTTCCAAGAACATCTGGTCCTCATTTACACTCCCAAGTTCCTGCCTAATAGCATCATAATTCCCCACTCCTACAATTAAATACTTTCCCCATATCATCTGCTCCTATCCCTCTCCAAGGCTATGGTAAAGGTCAGGGAGTTATGGTCACCATCTCCAAAATGCTCTCCTACTGAGATCTGAAACCTGATCAGGCTCATTGCCTAGTACCAGGTCCAGTATGGCCTCTCCTCTAGTCAGCCTGTCCACACACTGTCAGGAATCCTTCCCATACACACCGAACAAACTGTCCCATCTATCCCCTTTACACTGAGGTGCCAATCAATATTAGAGAAGTTGAAATCACCCATGACAACAACCCTGCTATTCCAAATCTGCCTCCCGATCTGCTCCTCAGCATCTCTGCTGCTATTTAGGGGGGGGGGGTGGTGTCTGCAGAATACTCCCAATAGAGTGATCACTCCCTTCCTGGTTCTGACTTCCACCCACACTGACTCAGTGGACGATCCCTCCAGGACATCCTCCCTTTCTACAGCTGTGACACTGTCCCTGACCAGCAAAGCCACTCCCCCACCTCTTACCTCCATCCCTGTCCCTTTTGAAACATCTAAACCCCAGAATATCCAGCAGCCATTCCTGCCCTTGCAACAGCCAAGTCTCTAATGACCACCACGTCATAGTTCCATGTACATACCCATGCTCTAAGTTCATCAGCCTAGTTCCTGATACTTCTCACATTAAAGTAGACACTTCAGCCCATCCAACTGATTGCAATTTTGCCCTTTCAACTGCCTATCCTTCCTCAGTCTTTCTACATCTGCATCTACTTGTACACTAAATGCACCAACCTCTGACCTATCACTCGGGTTCCCATCCCCCTGCTAAACTAGTTTAAACCCTCACCAACAGCTCTAGCAAACCTGCCAGTTCAGGTGTAACCCATCCCTTTTGTACAGATCATACCTTCCCCAGAAGAGATCCCAATGATCAACAAATCTGAAACCAACTCCTCAGCCACACATTCATCTGCCAAATCAACCTATTCTCACCCTCACTGGCACATGGCACAGGCAGCAATCCAGAGATTACTACCCTTGATGTCCTGCTTTTCAGCTTCCTAACTCCCTATGTTCCCTCTTCAGGACCTCATCTCTTTTCCTACTTGTGTCATTGGTGCCAATATGTACCATGACCTCTGACTGTTCACCCCCCCCCCCCTTCAGAATGCTGTGGACTCGATCCAAAATGTCCCTGACCCTGGCACCCAGGAGGCAATGTACCATCCAGGAATCTCCTTCACATCCACAATCTCTTGTCTGCCCCCATTACTATGGAATCCCTATCACTACCACCCTCCTCTTCTCCCCCTTCCCTTCTGCACCACACAACCAGGCTCAGTGCCAGAACCCTGATCACTGCAGCTTCCCCCTGGTAGGTTCCCCCCCCAACAGTATCCAAAGCAGTATGCTTGTTATTGAGGGGAACAGCCACAAGGGCACTCTGCACTACCTGTCTATTCTCCATCCTTCTCCTGACAGTCACCCAGCTACCCACCTCCTGCAACTTAGGAGTGACTGCCTCCCTGTAGCTCTTAGCTATGTACTCCTTGTTCTCCTGTAGGAGCCAAAAGGTCATCCAGCTGCAGCTCCAGTTCCCTAACAGGGTCTGTAAGGAGCTGCAGCTGGATGCACCTCATGCAGATGTCATTATCAGGGAGACTGGAGGTCTCCCAGAACTCCCACATCTCACAAGATGAACACACCACTGACCCTGGAGCCATTCTAACTACTCAAGTCTGGCACTAAAGGAAAAATCAAAGACAGAACAAAACAGGCAGTATGGTGATGGAGGTGGATACGATAGGGTCTTTTGAGACAGTTAGATAGGTACATGGAGCTGAGAAAAATAGAGGGCTATGGGTAAGCCTAGTAATTTCTAAGGTAGGGACATGTTCAGCACAACTTTGTGGGCCAAAGGACCTGTATTGTGCTGTAGGTTTTTGATATATAAAAAAAGACTTACCTGAGACACTGCCTCCTCTCACCAAAGCCTCAAGTGCTCCACTCTAACCCTAGCCCACTCCAACAATGGATGCTCTGCTTGTACCTCCCTTCCTTTTATTCGCTGCTGTTAATTAGCCAATCAACTACGAACAATTTGCAAATGTGCATCTTGTGGACTCTTGCAAGGTGAAACTCACAAACACATGCTTGTGAGATTCACTTCTTCTCAAAGCTGCCGCTACAAATTAACACAACTGAAGATGAGATTATCACAAAATAGCAAGCATTTTCAAATCAGATTCAATCCAAAAATTGTGAGCAACCTCATCTTAACCGACTGAAAATGAGCTTTCAAAAAAAAATGAACAGTGCCATCTGCAAGCTGTATTGGCACCTGATGGCTGTTCTGTAGTAAGTTATGTTTAAAAGCTTTTAAAACACTTCCTAGACCCCCACTGATGCAATCAGTGGAGATTTTCAAAGGTGATTCATTGGATCTGGAGGGGGGGGGTGGGAGTGTGACCAACCTTGAGAGTGGGGTCATCTTCCAGTGAAAGGTCATGAAGAATTTACACTGAGCACGACCTGTTCTTAAAACTCAATGATCCACACTGGTTTGGACAAGTACAACTTCTTGGAAGATCCAAGCACGGACCTCTCACTCCCAGAACCATGAGATATAAGAGCAGAATTAGGCCATTCGGTCCATCGAGTCTGCTCTGCCATTCAATCACGGCTATTTTTTTCAACCCCATTCTTCGGCCTTCTCCCTGTGACCCTTAACCCCCTTATCAATCAAGAACCTATCAATCTCTGCCTTAACTGGACAACCACAGACCTGGTCAGCCAAGGTAACTGCCCTGAGTCCACTGCGCAAGATCTGTTTGGCACCGATCTCCTGCTGTCTCCCTTAAGTAAAGGGACATGCCAACAAACCCATGACATGGAACCCACCATTCTGTTCACATTCTTTAATTTCTCATTTGAAACTTTCACTGGCTGGGGGAGAAGGTTTGTCGGAGAGTGCCTCTTTGGCTTGTCTAGAATTTCATTTTGTCTGTATTATGTCACTGTGAAAACATGAGGAATGCCAGATCACCCAAGCCTATCCTTTTTGTACATTGACTGTGGCAGATTGAAACACACTGCAGCTCCAAGCTCGACACCGTCCAGGACATAGTAGCCTGGCTGATTGACAGCCCATCCATCACCCAGAACGTTCATTCCCTCGCACACAGTGCCTGCCATCCACACACACTCCCTAGTAATTCATCACAGAGTCAACAGCTCCTCCTAAAACCCACGGTCTCCACAGACAAGGAGGACAAGGCAGCGGGCCCATGGGAGCAGCACCACCAGCAGACTCCCTTGCGAGTCACACACCAAACACGGCGTGGAAGTAGATCATGTTGCTTCATTGTTGCTGGATTGAGATCTTGGAACTACAGTACCTCCCCAACCGTGGGAGCACCTTCAGCAGAAGGACTGCAACAGTTCAGGGAGGTGGCTCACCCCCTCCTTCTCAAGGGCAATAATGGATAGGGGATAAATGCTGGCCTTGTCCATGACTTCCCTCATCTCATCCATTTCTATTTCATGTCCCTTCCTAACTTGTCCTTAAGTGCATCAATGGGTGATGTGCTTCTTCTGAATTCCCTCTGGGATTTATCATTGATCATACTTTTGATCCACACTCAAGTGGGAACATCTCCACCTCTGATTTACCACATACTGTCATAACCTAAAGTCAGGTCTCCTGAAGCAGAAAGTCCCACACTCGTCAACTTTCCCTGATACTTCTGCGTTCTGATATGTCGAGTAAATGGCGGGGACCTTCGGAGTGTTGATGTACAGAGAGACTTTGGGGTGCAAGCCCATCGCTCCCTGAAAATGGTGACACAGGTGGATAGGGTAGAGAAGAAGGCATCTGTTGTGCTGAGGCATTATCAGAGTTGGGACATTATGTCACACCTGTACAAAACATTGACTAGACCACACTTGGAGTATTGTGTACAGTTCTGGTCACCACCCTACAGAAGGATGTGGTAGCAATAGAAGGGATTCACCAGGATATTTCCTGGAACGGAGGGTTGTTGTTATAAGGAGAGATTGGAAGGGCTGGGTTTGTTCTCACTGGAACGTTGGAGGCTGAGGGGTGACCTTGGAGAGGTTTATAAAATTATGAAGGGCATAGATAGAGTAGGTGGTCAGAGTCTTTTCCCCAGAGCAGAGAAATCTCGAACTAGGGGGCACAGGTTTGAGGGGAAAGATGAAAAGTTTGAAGGGTAGGCTTTTCACACAGAGGGTGGTTGTAGTGTGAACGGTCATGGCCGTCATGTGATACCATCGAGTACTGGTCGAAAGTGGCACCACTGTCAATCAAGGTCGAGCTCCACCCACCCATTAGCACACACCCTTGACCATTGGTCCCCGTGCACACCTCTCATACCTGGCCATGACTCATTGGACCTGTTGAATTACCTGAGCTAGCTCCACCCAGCTCTCCAGCAATATAAAGGATGCCACAGGTGCGTAGCTCTTTCTCTTTGTGATGGCTGCCGGGGTTGAAACCACACTGAGGGACCACTGGTAAGAGTGTGTGCTTCCACAGGGGTTTAGGAGCATCTTAAGTAGATTCCCAGTAGCGTAGAGCCGATGCTTGTCCAGTATCAGGGGGTTCAGTCACTGTATTGCGTTTTCCCTGATTGTTTGTAACTTGTTCACTGTGTGTGTGTGTGTGTGTCACGCATGCGTGCACTTCACCCTCGTTGAGGCTCCCCTCACGTTTCGCGATCACCCAAGTGCGAGTGTGTATCTGTTCCTGTTCATTCTCTTCTCGCATTTGTCTTTGTAAATAAATTTGTTTTTTAAAATCCAAAGACTGTTTCTGGAGTCCTCTACCTTCGAGACCCAAAAGAACCTTTTCCCTCAACAGTGGTGAATATCTGGAACCAGTTGCCAGAGGAAGTGGTGGAGGCAGGTATAGTCACAATGTTTAAAAGTTACTTGGACAGGTCGTTGGATAGGAAAGATGCAGAGGGATATGGGTCTAATGCAGGCAAATGGGATTAGAGTAGAAAGGCGTGACAATCAACATGGACAAGGTGGGCCGAAGGGCCTGTTTCTTTATTGAACAATTCTATGATATTGCACGTATAAGTGTAGTGCTGCACCTTCTCCATGTCACCAGCGTGTCATGGAAACCAGCCTGCCCTCCTTGGTCTATACCTCTCACTGCCTTGGTGAAGCAGCCAGCGTAATCAAAGACCCCACCCACCTGGGTCATTCTCTCTTCCCTCCTCTTCAATCAGGCAGAAGATACAGGAGCTTGAGGGCACATACCACCAGGCTTAAGGACAGCTTCTGTCCCACTGTGATAAGACTATTGAATGGTTCCCTTATACGATGAGATGGACTCTGACCTCACGATCTACCTTGTTGTGACCTTGCACCTTATTGTCTACCTGCACTGCACTTCCTCTGTAGCTGTGACACTTTATTCTGTACTGTTATTGTTTTTACCTGTACTACATCAATACACTCTGTACTAACTCAATATAACTGCACTGTGTCATGAGTTGACCTGTACGGACGGTTTGCAAGACAAGTTTTTCACTGTACCTCGGTACAAGTGACAATAATAAACCAATACCAATACCACATCCTTTAATTGAAATCAAAGTGTTCATGGTCCTCCATCTGCACTCTCTCCAAGGTTCTACTGAAGCTTATCTCTCTAGAAGTGAACCTCTTCCTTCTCTTTTTGGTGTAGGTGAACATTGCTCCTTCTGATGGGAGTTGTGCTTGCACCCGTCTCTCCCTCCACCCCACTCACATTCCAAGGCATGCTTATGTAGGCACCTCATTCTTCTGAGGTATAGAATCCATGAATAGGGAAGATCTTTGCGAGCTGTCCCCAGCAGATCCCCTCATTTCATTTATTACAATTGTTCTACAATTCCAAGACTGTCAGTTTTCCAACAATGTTGCAACACTATATTCTGCATTCTGTTTTCTTTTTACTACCTCAATGTACTTATGTACGGAATGATCTGTCTGGATGGCACGCAGACAAAGCTCCTCACTATATCTCAGTACATGTGACAATAATGGACCAATTACTGTAAACAACAATCGTTAGCAGAAGCACTGTGTAGTTCTGGTCACCGAGCCTGAGGAAGGATGTGACAGGTCTGGAGAGGGAGCAGCAGAGATTTCTGAGGATGCTTCCAGGACTGGCAGATCCTAGTTATGAGCAGGGTCTGACTACACTGGAGCTGGTGGTAACAAAGGTGGCAGAGCAGAGATTTAATTGGGGTGAAATTGAGATGTGGACAAGGTGAGCAGGACATCTCCCTTCTGAGAGAGAACAGTAACTAGGTAGAGATTTAATTGTAGAAGGATTAAAGGTGGCTGAGGGAAATTTCTCTTGTTCAATGGGAGGTGGTAGAGGCAGAATTTAGAAAAAATCCCAGGAGGAAACTTGAAGAGCTGTGACCTGCAGGATACGGACTGAGGTAAGGGAAGTCCGATTAATATTGTTGATTTTGACCAGTATGAACAAGTTGGGCTGAATGGCCTCCTTCCTCATTGTACATTTCCGGCACACTTATTTATGTATGATAGAAACACAGGAAATGTTTCCTATGTTTTCTGTGTGGATGGTCGATGCCTGCCCCACCATTCATTATGATCACGGTTCAGATGAAGGGTCTTGGCCGGAAAGGTCGACTCTCCATTTCCCTCTACAGCAGTTTGCTCTTTGCTCTGGATTCCAGCACCTGCAGTCTCCGGCTCCATGCATATCCTCGCTCTCTTCCTTGATGCCTTTTGTGTCCTGAGATCTTTCTACCTGTTTCTTCAATATATTCAGTGACTCAGCTTCCACAACCCTCTGTGGAAGAGGATTCCACAGGTTCACTACCTCAACTCCTCAGACCAAGGCCCTGTCTAATTATAACAAAACATCCCTGTTCCTGAACACAAAAACTTTGCAATAAAGCCCAACATACCATCTTCCGCTTCAGCGATTGCTGTGTTTGCATGTTGCTTGCAGTGACTGATTCTCGTCTCCTCTTCCATTGGGCAGAAGATACAGGAGCCTGAGGGCACGTACCACCAGGCTCAAGGACAGCTTCTACCCCACTGTGATAAGACTATTGAACGGTTCCTTTATAGGATGACATGGACTCTGACCTCACCAACCACCTTGTTGTGACCTTGCACCTTATTGCACTGCACTTTCTCTGTAGCTGTGACACTTTACTCTGTACTGTTATTGTTGTTACCTGTACTACATCAGTGCACTCTGTACTAACTCAATGTAACTGCACTGTGTAATGAATTGACCTATACGATTGGTTTGCAAGGACAAGTTTTTCACTGTACCTCGGTACAAGTGACAATAATAAACCAATACCAATACAAGGCCCCTTAGTACATCAACGTTTACTTGATTCTCTGCCTCTCTGTATCTCCTGTCATAACGGCCACTTCACATTTACCTCCTCTTCTGCATCTGCCACGTGTTCACTTTGAAGCGTCTGTTCTTCCTCTTCACGACTCACAATCCCAATCACGGGTGTGCAGGAACCTAAGTCAATTGGTAAATTCACACAAGATGCTGGAGGAACTCAGCAGGTCAGGCAGCATCTATGGAGAGAAATAAATCATCGACATTTCGGGTCAAGCCCCTTCATCTGAAACATCTGAAACCGAGCTGTGTCCCTTGGTCTGTAGTCAGTCCTACAGTATGGGCATTCCACTTCCAAAGGACCATGGATGGAATTGTTGGGGCTAGAAAGAGGCCATTCAGCCCAATGAGTCTGCTGGCTCCTAGTAGAGTGATCGCATCAGTCTCCATTCCCTTGCCATGGAGCCTGCCACCGTTGGGAAATCTCTGGGCTGGAGACTGGTACATGGAAGCTCCCATCATATCCAACAGGAGGTGATGAGACTGTGGGATCCGGGCAGTCAGTCAACAGTGGTGTAGGTGCCCCTGGTGGTCTAGGTTTAGGTGGTCTTTATGCCTCCAGACCCCAGCAACGGCCGGTTTGGGTACAGGCCCGAGCACCACATCTCAGCGTTGGTCTGTACTGTTCACCCACAACACCTGCCCCCACAGGCAGCCTTGACACTTTGTGGCTCACTCCACACCAAGCCATTCAGTGGTGAGATCACAACCATTTCATTGCTGGGGATCACCTGAGTCCCCTTTCTCCCCTCTCCCCTCTCTCACCCCTTCTGTTTTCTCCTCCCCTCCCTCCTCTCACCCCTTCTGTTTTCTCCTCCCCTCCCTCCTCTCCCCCCTTCTGTTTTCTCCTCCCCCTCTCCCCCCTCTCTAACCAATCCCATCCATCTCCCTTTTCTTTCTCACCATCATCTCCTCTCTCTCCCTTCTCTCTCTCTCTCCCTCTCTCTCCCCCCCCCACACACACACGTCGTTTCTCCCCCATCCCAGGGTTGGCTGTCTTCCAGAAATTAGTGGTATGTTTTAAGTACCAATAATGAGATGTTATGTCACAGGCATTTAAACTAATTGGACCTTCTGACATTTAAGAGATTAATGAGCGGCGTGTAATGCAATTATGTCCTGATAAAGACCAATTTCATTTGCCAAGGAATATATTCTGTTTGGATCAGGATGTTTTATGGTGTTGCTTTTGGACAAATTCAGAGGCTTTTTTGAGAGAATCAGGACGATGGGTTCATTTTGATTTATTTGATGATGAGTGATCTCGGAAACCTCTCATTGTAAACCAGCAGCAAAGACGAGACCGATTGTGGGGGTCAGATCAGTTGAGAATTAACTTTTTGCAAATTGCACATCCATCGAGTTTATCGATTAAATCCTGATGGATGTGTCCCACTGGGTCCTGGGTTACGCATTCGGGAGATAGTTTTCCCATTGGGATTCTGAGTTACGCAGTCACAGTGAACCTATGCAGAATATCAAGCAACATCAAATCCCCTTGTGTTACAAACAAAAGTACAGTAGTCATAGTTATAAAGGAATACAGCAGGGAGACAGGCTCTTCGGCCCACTGAGTCCATGCCGACCATCAACCAACCATTTTACACCAATCCCACATTTATTCTCCCCACGTTCCCATCAGCTCCTCCCAGGTCCTACCCCTCACCCACACACTAAAGGCAATTTACAGCAGCCAATTAATCAATTAATCTATCAACCTGCATGTCCGTGGGAGGAAACCAGAGCACCTGGAGGGAACCCATGTGGTCACAGGGAGAACGTGCAAACTCCACACAGACAGCGCCAGAGGTCAGGATCGAACCTGGGTCTCTGACACTCTACTGACCGCATCCCTGTCCCATCCCTAACTGACTCAAATCCCTGATGCCATCCCCCCCCCCCCCCCCTTGGGTCCTGGAATCATGGTTACCTGCTGTCAGTTGCCCCTCAGATATCTTGGTTACTAGAAACAGGCACCAATCAACAGGCTTGGAGCTAAAACCAGGGGCTGAGAGAAATGGTTAGTATTGGACAATATTCATTCTCTGTAGAATACTAGTGCAGATTATCAGTGGATAGTGTGAAGCAATGAAATGCTCATTAAATGTCAACATTTTTTAATCAGATTGTTCTTTTAAACACTACAGTCTGGGTGAGGAATTCCATTACCTTAGAAGAAGTAGGAAGTGATTATAGTGCATTGGAATTCCAAACTCTGGGTCAGGCTTCTACTGGGATATGGTTTATACAGAGCTGATTGTACATGAAGTGGGGATGTATGTCTTTAATTAAATAATTCCATTTTATAGGATGCTTGAAAGGGCCAGTTTCCTCTCGATTACAAGGGATATTACGGGTGAACAGTTTGGATTTGATTTGCTGCTTCTTGTGGGATAGCCCATTTCATCTTGTTTTATTAAATCTGTTTTTGTTTTTAAGCTAATAGAGGATTCTTTTTTTTGAAAGAGAGCTCAAACGTGGAGGGAGCATGGGAGGTGAGGCGGGTGCGGGGTGGTGCTGGGGGAGAGTAAGTACATTGAACAGAAAGTCACTGACTCTGTTTGATGGATTCCATGTGGGCTTTTCATTTCATCTGGAATATTTCCTCTGAAGACAGCACTTAAAGAACTTCTCTGCACTGTACAGTAACCGCCCGTTAAGTGGATGGATAAGACGAGCAGATGCGTACATGGCATTACTGAGAGCAGAGACTCTGTCTCAGGCCCAGGGAACGTTCAGAACTTTAATTGGCTCACGACTGGACCACCAGCAGCAACATTCACAGCCTTCCCACCTCTCGACCCTCACTTTGAGAAGTTTCAGGCAACTGGATTCACTCCATTAAAAACAAAAGCTCACTGCTCCAGGAGCGACTTATTGTCCGGGGAAATGCGGCAGCCGCTCTTCACACAGCAAGATCCCGCACGTGGCCAATGAGCAGTTGGTCTGACGTTGGAACTGAGTGGCTCAGCTCCCAGTCCTTGGGTGGTCAGCAAACTGCAGACACTGGAAATCTGAAATGAAAGGCAGAGTGCTGGAAACACTCAGTGGGTCAGTCAGCATCTGTGCAGAAGAGAGACAGATTTAACTCAATTTTCCCCTCTCCACAGATGCTGCCTGATCTGCTGGACGTTTTCAGCACTCTCCTGTTTGTTTCAGGTTCAGCTGCAGTGCTAACCTGTAGCTCACAGCTTTAACATGCCCCTTTGCTCTCTGTCTAATTCCCCCCATTAATCCATCAACTGGGCAGCAACACTGGCCTCAGATAATCAGAAATATTCCCTTTGTCCTAACCACCCCTGCCCCATCTTCATCTCAAGGTCACAGAGTCATACAGCACGGAAACATGCCCTTCGGCTCAACTCGTCCATGTTGCCCAGCGAGCTAGTCCCACCTGCCGGTGTTTGGCCCATAGCCCTCTAAACCTCTCCTATCCATGTACTTATCCAGATGTCTTTTAAATGTTGTTAATGCGCCTGCCTCAGCCACTATTTCTAGCAGCTCATTCCAAGTACGCACCGCCCTTTGCGTGAAGAAGCTGCCCCTGATGTCCCTTTTAAATCTCTCCCCTCTGGTCTTAAACCTATGCCCTCCTGTTTTTAGTACCCCCTCCCTGGGAAACAGACTGTGCGCTTTCACCCTGTCTATGCCCCTCATGATCTTATACACCTCTATCAGGTCGCCCCTCAATCTCCTACATTCCAGGGAATGAAGCCCTAGTCTACGCAAGCTCTCCTTGTAACTCAGGCCCCCAAGTCCAGGCAGCATCCCGGTAAATCTCTCCTGCACTTCTTCTAGTTTAACAACACCTTTCCTATAACAGGGTGGAATTGTGGGATGTGAAGAGTCTTCTACAGACTGGGCACAAGGCAGCTGATAGGATGGGCTGATGGATCTTTGGTGATGTGTTGTCCTTCCTCTACCAATTACACAGGGCTTCTGTGTGCTCTGACAGAGGACCTCGAGCTTCTCAATACCATCCAGAAAGCTGCTTCTCTGCTTCAATGGGCCGTGGGTCAACAGGAAGGTTGTACCTGAAAGGACACTTCGAGCACCTCCTTGAACCTCTTCCTCTGTCCACTTGGCAATCCCCTCTGACAACAGAGCCCGGAATGGAGGATCTGTTTCAGGAGACTGAACAAGGACTAATGACTTGCCGTCTGGTTTTGTTTATGTTGATTTGTGGAGATGGAGACGGGGGACTTTTCTGATCATAGAGTCAAAGGAAGATACATCCCGGAAAGAGGCCCTTGGCCCCACCAAATATGCACCGAACATCAACCACCCACTTATACTAATCCTGCTCTAATCCCATCAACACCCCCGGCCAGATTCTACCACTCACCAACATATTAGAGGCCGTTTACAGTGGCCAATTAACCGACCCACCCCCATGTGCAACGGTACATGAACCTGATCCACACAGACTGAAGTGCACAACCCTCTGTCAGTCTTCAAATTCAAACTATGAGTTTTTCTTTACTGTAAACTTTCCAGTCAGGGGTTAGATGCAGACTTTTTTATTAATTGACCCTGGGGATTTATTACTCAGTCATGGGGTGTGGGCATTGCCTCAAGCTGACATTTATCACCCTTCCTGATTAATGTTGGATCTGTAGAGGTATAAGGTCGTACAGCACGGAAACAGGCCCTTCAGCCCAACTCATCCACGCCGACTGAGTTGCCTACCTAAGCTAGTCCCATTTGGCTGTGTTTGGCCCAAATCTTTCCTATCCATGTGCCTATCTAGATGTCTTTTAGACATTGTAATTGTACTCGTCTCTACCACTTCCTCTGGCAGCTCGTTCCATATACCCGCCACCCTCTGTGTGAAAAACCTTCCCTCGGATCCCCTTTAAATCTTGCCCCTCTCACCTTTGTCTATGCCCTCTAGTTTTAGAGGAACAGAAGACTGCAGACGCTGGAATCTGGAACAACACACCATCTGCTGGAGGAACTCAGCAGGTCGAGCAGCATCTGTGGAGGGAGATGGACAGTTGACGTTTCGGGTCGAGATCCTTCATCTGGGCTGTAAAGAAAGAGGGGAGAGCGCTGGTGCAAAGAGGTGGGGGGAAGGGGTGCCACAAGAGCTGGAAGGTGACAGGTAGATCCAGGTGAGGAGGGGAATAGGCAGGTGAGGGAGGGGGGAGAGTGGGAATGATGTCAGAAGCTGGGAGGTGGAGGTGACAAAGGGCTGCAGGAGATGGAAACTGAAACATGGAACTTGTTACCACATGGTAAGGTCCAGCCCAATGGCCTTGATGGTTTTAACCCGAAGCTTAATAAGCACTGGAAGGTGGTAACGCACAGTGAT
This sequence comes from Pristis pectinata, assembly GCF_009764475.1. NCBI lineage: Eukaryota > Metazoa > Chordata > Chondrichthyes > Rhinopristiformes > Pristidae > Pristis > Pristis pectinata. The sequence goes on along the minus strand of NC_067416.1, from coordinate 3,525,610 downwards.
GCAGCAGGTAGTGCCACTGCCTCACAGCTCCAGAGACCCAGGTCCAATCCTGACCCACGGAGCCGTCTGTGTGGAGTTTGCACGTTCTCCCTGTGACTGCGAGGGCTTCCCCCGGATGCTCCTATTTCCTCCCATATCCCAAAGACATGCAAGTTGGGAGGTTAATTGACTGCTGGATGCTGCCTGGGTTAGAGGGTATAAGCTGTAAGGAGAGGTTGGACAAACTGTTGGACAAGCTGCAGTCAGATAACAATGGTGGGACACATGAGTTGAATTTCTCATATTTCCCTACAATGTAGAAGAACACTGTTTGGCCCATCTAATCTATGCTAGCAGTTAGAGCGTTCCCATCAATCCCAATGCCCCACTTTTCTCCCTGTAACCCATTCCCTCTCATCTGTCCGTCAACTGTATAAAACTTTGGTTAGGTTGCACTTGGAGTATTGTGCGCAGTTCTGGTCGCCCCATTACAGGAAGGACGTGGAGGCTTTGGAGAGGGCGCAGAAGAGGTTCACCAGGATGCTGCCTGGATTAGAGGGTATGAGCTATAAGGAGAGGTTGGACAAACTTGGGTTATTTTCTCTGGAGCGGTGGAGGCTGAGGGAGACCTGATAGAGGTTTGTAAAATCATGAGAGGCTTAGAGAGGGTAAATAGAATCTATTTCCCAGGGTGAAATGTCAAATACTAGAGGCCATGCACATAAAATAAGAGGGGGAAAGTTTAAGATGTGTGGGTCGAGTTTTTTTTACACAGAGTGGTGGGTGCCTGGAACGGGCTGTCGGGGATGGTGGTGGAGACAGGTATGATAGAGGTGTTTAAAAGGCATTTAGACAGACACATGAACAGACCACATGCAGACAGGTGGGTTTTGCTTTTGACATCATGGTCGGCACAGACATGGTGGGCCGAAGGACCTGCTCCTGTGCTGTACTTTTATATGTATACGTGCGGTCCAGACAGCTCTGACAACATCCTCACGCATCTCCTCTGCTCCCTCTCTCTGCTGCCGTGTTCCCCATGCCTGAACAAGGGGACAAGCTTACAAAATAAAGGCAGCTCATTTAAAACTGAGGTGTGTAGAAATTTCTTTTCCCAGACGGTGGTGAGTCTCTGGAATTCTCTGCCCTAAGTGTTGTGGAGGCTGGATCATTTATTCAAGGTGGGGATGGACAAATATTTGAAAGATCATGGAACTGAGGGTTCTGGGGAACTGGAGGAAAAAACAAACAGCTGGAGGAGCTCAGTGAATCGAGCAGCATCTGTGTGTATGTCCTCCCCACAGATGCTGCTTGATGCACTGAGTTCCTCCAACAGTTTGTTTTTGGCTGCAGGTTCCAGCATCTGCAGTCTTTTGTGTCTCCATTGTGGGGAACTGGCAGTTGAGGCCAGTGTAGATCGGCCATGATCGTATTGAGGGGCCGAGTGGCCTACTTCTGCTCCTATTTTCTTAAGTCCTTGTGATCTTGTACCACAGTGATCAGAACAGCATTCCAGCTGTGGCCTAACCACTGGCTCAGACAACTATTCCTGTGACGTTGCCCTTAACAGGGTTGCCAGATGGGGAACGTCCTTCTTGCTTGCTGGGTGTCAGAGTTGCATTCTCCGTTGCTGTCATCAATCAGTGCAGAACATAAACAGAGGAGGAATCGAGTAAATAAGCCGGGACCCCCTAGCAAGGAAAGACAAAGGTGCAGCTCGATTTGGAGCATTCTTCACCAAGCAGAAACATCCAATCCAGCAGCTGTTCCCTGTAAAACTGAAGTCTTCCAGCTGTTAGGGTGGTTGTAGGAAGCATCTGGACTATGAATAAGCAAAAAATGTCATACAATCCATTAGTGGAAAGCAGATTTATAGGGGCCAGTGCACCCCCTCTGATCAGCCGTTCAGCCATTGACCTGGTCAGACCTGCTGACCCCAGGCTGAGGACAGGACCCTCCTGTAACATTTCAATCGCTCACCAAACATGTTGCAAGTCCATGTTTCATCAACGTGTACAGCTAATGAAGGGGAACTTCTCCCATTCTTAAAAGTATGATAGTGTTGCAGCACAGCACAACAGGGGGAGAGTTAGTCAACTCCTTGTGGCATTTTCTGTCAGCTGCCAGCTGAATGTCACCTCTCTCTGGGGCCATCGTTGCTGCAGAGAGTCGTGGACTCAGCCCAATACATCACGGGCACATCCCTCCCCACCATCAGGAGTATCTACAGGAGGTGCTGCCTCAGGAAGGCAACATCCATCATCAAAGATCCCCACCATCCGGGCCGTGCCGTCTTCTCGCAGCTCCCATCGGGCAGGAGGTACAGAAGCCTGAAGTCCCACACCACCAGGTTCAGGAACAGCTACTTCCCTTCAACCATTTGGTTCTTGAACCGACCGTACATGATTAGGCACAACCCTAATCATGTACAGCAACACTGGGACCACTTTGCACCACGATGGACTTTTTTTTTGTTCTGTGTTCTTTTATAATTTTGTATAATTTATGTTTATACTTGTGAATGTTGTGTATCTGATGCTGTGTGCCTGTGATGCTGCTGCAAGTAAGTTTTTCATTGCACCTGTGCACACACGGACTTGTGCAGATGACAATAAACTCAACTTGACTTGATTTCCTCTTCCATCATGACCTCTGTGGAGTTTGCACGTTCTCCCTGTGACCACGACAGTTTTCCCCGGGTGCTCCAGTTTCCTCCCACATCCCAAAGAAATGCTGGTTGTTTGACTGGCCCTTGGTGTAGGTGTGTGGTTGGAGAGTTAGTTGGGAGTGTGAGAGAGTAGATAGCTGTGAGGTAAGGGGGGGATTGGGATTTCTCGGACTGAGTGGGATGAACAGCTTCCTTCTCTGCTTTAAGGGGAGATAAGAATCCTGGTGTTCTTCTGCCTTGTCTCCCAACTGTTCTCATTGGCATGGAGTCCACTCTCATTAGGGTCACCTAAGGTGCTGAACAGCAGAGCAACAGAAGTAAACAGAGTTTCTGGTAAACCCACAGGACAATCAGACAAGAAACTGCAGATGCTGCAATCTGGAACAACAGTAATTGGAATTGGTTTATCATTGTCACATGTACCGAGATACAGTGAAAAGCTTTGTCTGCGTGACGTCCAGACAGATCATTCCGTACATAAGTACATCGAGGTAGGACAAAAGGGAAAAAAAAACAATGCAGAATATAGTGTTACAGTTACAGAGAAAGTGCAGCGCAGGTAGACAAGTTAAGTGCAAGGCCATAATGAGGTAGATTGAGAGATCAAGAGTTCATCTTTATTGTATGAGAGGTAAATTGGTTTATTATTGTCACATGTACTGAGGTACAGTGAAAAGCTTGTCTTGCATACTGTTTGTACAGATCAATTCATTACACAATGCATTGAGGTAGTACAAGGGAAAACAATAACAGAATGCAGAGTAAAGTGTCACAGCTACAGAGAAAGTGCAGTGCAGGCAGACAATAACGTGCAAGGTCGTGATGAGGTAGATTGAAAGATCAAGAGTCTATCTTATTGTACTAAGGAACTGTTCAATAGTCTTATAACAGTGGGATAGAAGCTGTCCTTGAGCCTGTTGGTACGTGTTTTCAGGCTTTCGTATCTTCTGCCCAATGGGAGGGGAGAGAAGAGAGAATGTCCGGGGTGGGTGGGGTCTTTGATTATGTTGGCTGCTTTACCGAGGTAATGGGAAGTGTAGACAAGGGTCCGTGGAGGAGAGGCTGGTTTACGTGACAGACAGTCTGCTGGAGGAACTCAGCGGGTCGAGTAGAATCTGTGCGAGGGGGAAGAAATTGTTGATATCCCGGGTTGAAACTTGAATCAGGTCTGCATCAGATGATTAGGGAGAAGCAAAATCCAGAGCTGAGGCCACCCTGCCGAGAAGGTAAGAACGTGAAGCAGGAGGCAGCCATCCAGTCCCCCCAGCCTGTTCCTCCAGTGTTGGTGGGTTGCACTGATTGACACAGAAAATCAAGTGGGCTCAATGGATCTGCATGGATCACTTTCAGGTTAGTTATGAGCACGAGCAGAGTGGCTGTGGGCACATCGGGAGTGATTGCCCTGCTAGTGTGTCTGGAATGTGCCCGTCGTCAATCACACACCTAATGATCTCACTGTCACATCGCATGTGTCCTCTGTCGGCTGACGCTGGCGCTTCTGGTGAAACACAACCTTCATTACCGCCTCTCAAATGAATCACGTGGCCAGTCACATGACCGCTGAATTGTATGGCCAACCACATGACCAAATGAATAACATGGCTAATGGCATGACTATCGTGTTGCATGGCCAATCACATGACCTTTGCATTATATGACCAATTATATGACCAATGAATCACATGACTGAACAAATGCCCAACAAATCACATGACCAACCACATGACCAAAGAACCACGTGGTCAATTGCATGTCCAATGAATCACATGACTGATCACATGACCAATGCCACCCTTTATTCCCCATTCCTTCTTTACTGACCAAGAATGTAACTCCCCACATCTGGACTCCTAAATAACTACACAGTGGTTAACATATTAGACAACATCAACTGCAGATATCATCGAGGAGACGTCCCCGGACTTAGTTGCTACAGAGATGAAAAGGAAATATTTTAAAACAATCCACAACTTAATTGCCACCATCCCTTCTAAGAATTCTCTTGAGTAAAAACAATGATAAACATTCTAACAGGATGGGTGACCCCCGCTGACAGACTGATTCATCTGTTCAAACAACGAGTGGCTGGTTCACAGACTGACAAAGGACAGACATCTAAAATCTAATAAACTGTGCCTTTGAAATGGCTGAGAGTTATTGATGGACTATAGTGTGCGGTGTTTCCCTGTTGCAAGAGCATGTTTATGGAGGATTCTGGAGACGTTCCATACACCACATTGACAAAGAATTCTACTTGACGGTCACTCCTTCCAAGACACTAAACATTCAGCCTGCTCTACTGCTGGTCTATCCTGGCTGCAACACGTCTCATCTACAACTCACTCAGACTTTTTTTGAAAACACTTCTCAATCCTATGAACTCCACAACCTCAACAAGGGCAGAAGTTTCATGAGAACACCCTCCCCCTGCATGATCCCCTCCAAATTATACTCAATCCTGACTGGAAATATCTCGCCGTTCCTTCATGATCACTGCGTCTAACCCCTGGAACTCCCTCCCCAACAGCACTGTGGGAGCACCTTCACCAGAGGGACTGCAGTGGTTTGAGAAGGCAGTTGGAGAAGGGGTGATTAGGAATGGACAATAAATGCTGCCCTTGCTCAATGATGCCTGTATTCTGTTCACGAATAAAACAAAGTATAAGAATTGTTAGACGAAAGCAATCAAGGTCCAAGTGATTCACCTCTGCCGTGGTGATGCTCTAAGACACCGTAGCTAGGGTTGGTCTCCCACCGTACCCTTTGATGGGGCAACAGAGGACCTTTAGTGGGATCTTTGGTGGAAGTTGAGCTAAGGAATGGAGGAGAGGTAGCTTTCTCCTGTTTGGTAATTGGTTTATTATTGTCACGTACAGAGGTACGGTGTAAAACTTTGTTTTACATGCCATCCATGCAGATCATTTCACAACATAAGTACACAGAGGTAGTACAAGGGAAAAGCAATAACAGAATGCAGAATATAGTGTTACAGTTACAGAGAAAGAGCAGTGCAGGCAGACAAATAAAGTGCAAGGGCCACATCAAGGTAGACTATGAGATCAAGAGTTCGTCTTTATTGTACAAGAGGTCCTTTCCATGTCTTATAACAGTGGGATAGAAGCTGTCCTTGAGCCTAATGGTACGTGTTCTCAAGCTTTTGTATCTTTTGCCTGATGGAAGGGAAGGGAAGAGAGAATGACCTGAGGGGGCTACAGAGTTGTGGGCTGGCTCCCTTGTGAAGCATCTCAGTCTTCGGAGGCCGTGTAGAAACACACTTCCATCTTCTTGTGAATGTCACTGGTAAATTCCCTGTGCACTTTGTTCTTGCAGTTAGCAGAACTGTTTGCTGATCTTATCCAGCTGCCCACTGCTCTGGGAGAAGGGAAGCCAGTCACCATATCCCTGGCTGTCTGCTGCAGCTCAATGGGAGAGTCCCTGACTCTTGTGTTAGAAGGTAATGGGTTCAAATCCCACTCTAGAGTACAAACTCCAGTCCGTTGCTCCTGGCGCCGTCCTGAGAGAGCCAGTCAAACAGAGGTGCTGCCTTTTGGATGGGACACCAACTGAGGCCCCATTCACTCTCTCAGCTGAAAATAAATGTCCCACAAGATTGTTTTGCAGGAGCGTAGGGGAGGGACACCTCGTCTGATATTTTCATTCAATCAACGTCACTGAAATAGCCAACAGTGATTATCGCTGAAATAGTTCCTAGGTGTAAATATCACCCACAATTTGTCCTGCTCCAACCACATGGACACTAAGAAAGCTCACCAGCGCCTCTACTTCCTCAGAAGGCTAAGGAAATTTGGCATGTCCCCGATGACTCTCACCAATTTTTATCGATGCACCGTAGAAAGCATCCCATCCAGCAGCACAGCTTGGTACGGCAACTGCTCTGCCCGAGAACACAAGAGACTGCAGAGAGTTGTGGGCACAGCCCAGTCCATCACGCAAACCAGCCTCCCCTCCACTGACTCCGTCTACACTTCCCGCTGCCTTGGGAAAGCAGCCAATGTAATCAAGGACCCCTCCCACCCCGGACATTCTCTCTTCTCCCCCCTTCCATCAGGCAGACGATACAAAAGCCTGAGAACATGTTCCACCAGGTTCAAGGACAGCTTCTATCTCACTGTTATCAGACTCTTGAACAGACCTCTCACATGATAAAAGCTCTTGATCTCCCAATCTACCCCCTTGTGGCCCTTGCATTTTATTTGTCTACCTGCACTGCACTTTCTCTGTAGCTGCAACACTATATTCTGCGTTCTGTTTTCTTTTTACTACCTCGACGTACTTATGTAGGGGATGATCTGTCTGGATGGCACGCAAACAAAAGTTTTTCACTACATCTCGGTACATGTGACAATAATAAACCAATTACCACTATCACTTTGTTTGTGGGAGCTTGCTATACAAATTAGCTGATATGTTTCCTCTGTCAAAACAAGCAACAAAGTACTTTATTGGCTGTAAAGAGTCCAGATGAAGGGTCTCGAGCTGAAATGTCGACCATCCCTTTCCCTCCACAGATGCTGCCTGACCCGTTGTGTTCCTCCAGCAGATTTTGTTTGCTCCAGATTCCAGCATCTGCAGTCTCTTGTGTCTCCAAACATTTCTGGATGCTCTGATGATTTTGTTCATTGTCACTCAGAATAAATCCTGGAACTCCCTCCCCAACAACATTGCAGGATCACCTTCACCAGAGGACTATAGTGGTTCAAGAAGGCAGCTCACCCCCACCTTCTCAAGGAAGGCAGCGTGCGATACGATCAGTTGGGTAGGAGTTTCTCATCAGCTGAAGGTCTTTATTTTCAGTTACATTCCTTTGCAAGACTGAGAAAGCAGGACAGGCAAAAAGGAGGGTAAAGACTGTAGAGTAACCGGTAATCAAGTGGCCAAATGAATGTCTTTTATTAAAAGTTCATCATGGCAAACTTGTTTCCTCATTATTGACCAGATTTACAGAAACTGCTGGAAACACTCAGCAGGTCAGTCAGCATCTGTGGAGAGAGAAGCAGAATTAACACGGAGCACAGAAACAGGCCCTTCGGCCCATCCCGTACATGCCACCCAGGTTCCAGGTCGAAGACCCTTTGTCAGCGGGTGTGAGTTCTGATGAAGAGTCACACCTGAGTCACTAATTCTGTGCCTTTCTCCACAGACGCTGACTGACCTGCTGAGTGCTTCCAGTATTCTCTGCTTTTATTTCCAGTGTGTGCCGTTTTTTGAGTATTGATGACCACATGATTGGAGTAAGACAGCAAATGGACTGAGGGCTTTTCAGACAAGGACCGTGACTGCTCCCCCGTTCTGGGAGGCACATGTAAACTTCTTTCAGCAGCTCAGAAACCCAACCACCTGAACACACTCAGCAACTAAACCCCCTGGGGAGAGAATTCCAGCCAGTCACCTCCCTCTGGGTGAAGAGATTTCCTGTCACCTCCGTTCCGAATGTCTTCCCCTAGTTCTGAGACCAGTTCCAGTGTTGCCCTCAGACCAGTGACGTCCTATCCCAGGCGAGGCAGCTGTCGGAGTAACAGGGACAGTGTGTGGCCGCTCACCATTGGCTTGAGGGGCATGTAAAATTCTTTATTTGTCAATCTAGGCCCTCGGGGACCTGGGCTGTATAAAAATAATCCTCCAAACTCTGAACGAAATGGCAGACCCATTGATTAACTGGATTAACCTTTTGAACAATGCTGACAAGATGGATGTGGAACAATTTTGCTAATTATTGGTTAACAGCATGCAATTTTTCATAGCCTTAGCTGGTGGGCTCCCATGAAGAGCTGCAGCTCACTGCAAGACTTCAAGTGACAATTGGCGGACCGATCAGAGGCCACTGATGGGGAAGAAGGGTGAACGAACTGAATGCCGTGTCTGTGTGTGCTCACAGCCTGCTTGTCAACGGCAGTGCACCGCACACAAGCCCACCGTTGTCCTCGCTTCCCAGTGTTTATCTGGAACCAGGTGACTTTGATTTAAAATAAACTCCATCTGTACACTGATCCATTCAAACACCTGTTCAGATGTTGCCCAAGGGTAGGTGAGGCGATGATTTTCGTGCTGGTTAGTGGGGGTGAACGGGGTCTGGAACTGGAAGTGGGGTCACACTCTCAGAATGGAGACAAAAGGGCATGCATTTAAGGTGAGAGGGGGTAGGTTCAGAACAGACGTCAGGGGTACGTTTTTTACTGAGAGAGTGGTGGATGGCTGGAATGCGTTGCCTGATAGGGCGGTGGAGGCAAATTCACTGGGGGCTTTTAAGGGCTTGGATGGGCACATGAACAAGAGGAAAATGGAGGAATATGGGCATTCTGTAGGTAGGAGGGATTAGCTATGTCGGCACAACATTGTAGGCCGAAGGGCCTGTTCTGTGCTGTACTGTTCTATGTTCTAAGGACTGCAGATGCTGGAATCTGGAGCAACAAACAATCTGTTGGAGGAACTCCGGCCTGGATTAGAGGGCATGAGCTATAAGGAGAGGTTGGACCAACTTGGGTTGTTTTCTTTGGAGCGGCAGAGGCTGAGGGGAGACCTGATAGAGGTTTGTAAGATTACGAGAGGCATAGATAGAATAGACAGCCAGTATCTTTTTCCCAGGGGGTCTAATACTAGAGGGCATGCATTTAAGGTGAGAGGGGGTAAGTTCAAAGGAGATGTGCGGGGTGAGATTTTGTTGCAGAGAGCGGTGGGTGCCTGGAATGTGCTGCCAGGGGTGGGGGTGGAGGCAGATACGATAGAGGCGTTTAAGAGGCTCTTAGAGAGGCACATGAATGTTCAGAGAAGGGAGGGATATGGACATTGAGTAGACAGAAGGGATTAGTTTAGTTCAGCATTAAATTACTAGTTTAATTAGTTCAGCACAACATGGTGGGCAGAAGGGCCTGTTCCTGTGTTGTGCTGTTCTGCGTTCTATGAACTCCAAGCAGGTCGAGCAGCATCTGTGGGAGGAAAGGAATTGTCGACGTTTCGGGTCGAAACCCTGCATCAGGATGTTTTCAAATGTGGATGAAAGGGATTCTGCCCTCACCGGCCTCAGAGAGTGAGTTCCAGCCCTCACCACTCACCGAGTGAATGTTATGCTTCTCAGCTTCCTTCCAAACCTTCCACTGCTCAACTTAAATCTGTCTCCCCAGCTACCGAACTCTCTGTGGGTGGCACAGTGGCTCAGCAGGTAGAGTCAGTGCCTCACAGCTCCAGTGACCCAAGTTCGATCCCGACCTCCGGCGCTGCCTGTGTGGAGTTTGCACGTTCTCCCCGTGACCATATGGGTTTCCCCTGGGGGCTCCGGTTTCCTCCCACATCCCAAAGACGTGCGCGTCGGTGGGTTAATCGGCCCCTGTGTAGTGTGCCAAAAGAGGAGCTGCTGTGCATGTGGGAGAGATTCAGGGATACAGGAGAAATAAGAAGAGGAATGGGACTAAATGGAGCTAGTATGATCCCAATGGGCCAAATGGTCATATTTTGGAATGGCACCGTTTTTACACAATTTGAAGGCTGCTTAAGGGTTAAGAAGAATAACTGTTCTCCAAGCAGACAGCAGTGGGGGTTGTTCATGGAGGCAAACTCACAATGGATATTGTACGCTGGAACAGTACCACATCAGTTAGTCAGATGCAACTATTGACAGCAGAGACTTTGAAGAGACGGTCGCTGGGTAGGGTCTGTCACTTGAAGCTGTCAATCAGCCTCAATCAGGTGACCCAGCAGCAGAAATCTCTCATGCAAGGTCAATAGAGACCAGACTTCCCATTTTGAGGAGCTAAATAATGCAGCCATGACACTTGTAGGAAAAGAATTCTCACGATCCTGCTCATTACATGCTAAACCGGATACAAGAAGCCACTTGTCACCCAGTGAGGTACAGCACTTCACACAGGCCGTCTCTTCTGATTGACAGTGCCCCCTTGAACTGCAAGCATAGCTTCCAGGCTGAGCCTTAACTGGGAACAGACTGTCGCAGTGTACTTCACACCAGCCTCTTTATCTGCTGCCAGGGAACAATCCCTGCTGTGGGTAGACCATTCAATAAACGGCATACTCTCTCTTGACTCTGTCACAAGCGCAGACACCATCCAGACTGCAGTGCCCAGAAGTGTATTTCATTCTCGGACATAAGATACTTTTCTGCCACAGCCGATGGTTCGGCCCAGAGCTGGGGAGAGGGTGCGGGAGGGGCACAGTGTCCATTCCCTGTGCCAGGATGGTTGGCCAAGAGTACTGGGAACCAGGCCTTTAGAGTCATTGAGTTATAGAGCATGGAACCAGGCCCTTCAGCCCAACGAGTCCATGCCGACCTGAGCTAGTACCATTTGCCTTATCCCTCTAAACCTCCCCTACCCATGAACCTGTCCAACTGTCTGTTAAACATTGTAATTGTACCCACCTCTACCACTTCCTCTGGCAGCTCGTTCCACACACCCACCACCCTCTGTGTGAAGAACTTTGCTGAAGTGGAAGGGAATCATACTGCATGTGATGGACAGGCACGGTAGTGTAGCGGTTAGCACAATGCTTTACAGCGCCAGTGACCCGGGTTCAATTCCAGCCGCTGTCTGTTAAGGAGTTTGTACATTCACCACGTGTCTGCGTGGGTTTCCTCCGGGTGCTCCGGTTTCCTCCCACATTCCAAAGACATACGGGTCAGAAAATTATGGGCGTGCTATGTTGGTGCCGGAAGCGTGGCGACACTTGCGGGCTGCCCCCAGAACACTCTACGCAAAAGATACATTTCACTGTGTGTTTCGATGTACATGTGACTAATAAAGAAATCTTATCCATATCCGTCCATTCCCTGCACATTCATGTGTCTGTCTAACAGCCTCTTAAACCCCTCTATCGTATCTGCCTCCACCACCACCCCTGGCAGCCCGTTCCAGGCACCCACCACTCTCTGTGCGAGAAACTGCCCCGCACATCTCCATTAAACTTTCCCCCCTCACTCTAAATACATGTCCTCCAATACTTGACATTTCTACCCTGGGAAAAAGACTCTGTCTACCCTGTCTATGCCTCTCATAATTTTACAAACCTCTATCAGGTCTCCCCTCAATCTCCGAAGCTCCAGAGGAAACAACCCAAGCTCGTCCAACTTCTCCTGGTAGCGCATGCTCTCTATCCTGGTGAACCTCTTCTGCACCCTCTCCAAAGCCTCCACACCCTTCCTGTAATGGGGTGACCAGAACTGCACCCAATACTCCGTGCAGCCTAACCAAAGTTTTATATAGTTGACGGACATATGAGAGAGAATGGGTTACAGGGAGAAAAGTGGGGCATTGGGATTGATGGGAACGCTCTAACTGCTGGCATTGATTAGATGGGCCAAATGGTATTCTTCTACATTTCAGGAAAATATGAGAAATTCAACTCATGTGTGTCCCACCATTATTATCTGGCTACAGCTGCCAGCCAATGTTCTCCTGGGTACTTAGAATGGAACCAAAGATAATAATTATATTGGCCAGTTACAAATGTGTAACTTTAAGGACTCATACAAAAGTGTTTGATATTAATATTCTGTCAGACAATTTATACAGTTATTTCTGGCTAACTTGCATTTTGCATCTTGACACTGTTTCTAATTTATTTTACATTTCCAGCTGTTAAATACATGGTGTTCCGCTGCGTGTGAGGACTCTGGTTCACACCAGCAGTCTCTGTTTGTGTGGAGCTGGCTCCTTGTGGGCAGTGGGGATTGAACCTGAAGGAACGGTGGTGGCTCCTTGCACCCTGGCACCTGTTGGCCAATCTCTGAACTCAACTGGCAAAGGAAAGGATACAGGTGGGTTTTGGGGGCAAGTTTCTTTTTCTCTCATCACAGGGTGTGGATATCACCGGCAATGCCAGTATTTATTCTCCATCCCGAATTGCCCTTGAGGAGACTGTTGAGAGCCAACCCATTGGTGGGTCTGGAGTCACATAAACCAGACTGGGTAAGGATGGCAGATTTCTTTCCCTGAAGGATGTTCGTGGCTTTTACAATGGTGATAGAGTCAAAGAGCAATACAGCACGGACACAGGCCCTTCGGCCCAACTAGTCCGTGCCGACCACGGTGCCCACCCAATTTCCTGTGTTCAGCCCATATCCCTCCAAGCCCCACCCCTCCAAGTACCTATCCAAGTGCTTCTTAAATGATACTGTTGTACCTGCCTCACCCACTTCCTCTGGCAGCTCGTTCCATATACTCACCACCCTCTGCGTGAAAAAGTTACCCCTCAGGTCCCTTTTAAATCTCTCCACTCTCATCCTAAACCTTTGCCTCCTAGTTTTGGACTCCCCTACACTGGCCTTATCTGTGCCTCTCATAATTTTAAATATTTCTATAAGGTCGCCCCTCATTCTCCTACATTCCAAGGAATAAAGACCCAGCCTGGCCAACCTCTCCCTGTAACTCAGACCCTCTGGTCCTGGCAGCATCCTCGTCAATCTCCTCTGCGCCCTTTCCAGTTTAACCCCGTCTTTTCTATAACAGGGTGACCAAAACTGCACGCAGTGCTCCAAGTGTGGCCTCACCAACAGTGACACAACTGCAATATAAAATGATAATGAAGGTTGTGGATCTCCTAGCTACCATTTCACCCAGTGGAGGACAGGTGTGCTACACAATCTGTGACATCATTGGTCATATGACACATGCCAACCACTCAAAGGTGCCAGGACCAATTTCCTGACCCTTTCTCATCCTCCCAGCTATAATCGTTGGTGTGTTCAACAAGATGTCCGTTATACAAGACATCCATTGTACAAGATATCCGTTACACAAGACGTCCATTACACAAGATGTCTATTACACAAGACATCTGTTACACAAGGCATCCGTTACATAAGACGTCCTTTGTACAAGACATTCATTATACAAGACGTCCATTGTACAAGACGTCCATTGTACAAGACGTTCATTATACAAGACATCCGTTGTACAAGATGTTGGCGAGGCCACACCTGGAGTTCAGTTTTGGTCACCCTGCTGCAGGAAAGATGCCATTAAGTTGGAAAGAACGCAGAAAAGATTGACGAGGATGTTGCCGGGACTTGAGGGACTGGGTTATAGGGAGAGGTTGGGCGGGCTAGGATTTCATTCATTAGAGTGTAAGAGACTGAGAGGTGTATAAAATCATGAGGGGCCAAGATGGGTTGATCATGCACATTGTTTTAGAACCATAGAAAACTACAGCACAGATAACAGGCCATTCGGCCCTTCTAGTCTGTGCCAAAACATTATTCCGCTAGTCCCATTTACCTGCCCACAGCCCATACCCCTCCAGACCTCTCTCGTCCATGTATCTATCCAATTTACTCTTAAAAGTTAAGAGCGAGCCCACATTTACCACATAAGATAGCAGCCCATTCCACACTCCCACCACTCTTTGAGTGAAGAAGTTCCCTCTAATGTTCCCCCTAAACCTTTCCCCCTTCACCCTAAATCCATGTCCTTTTTCCCAGGGTTGGGAAATCAAGAAGAGGGCATAGGTTTAAGGTGGGAGGAGATTTAATAGGGACCTGAGGGGCAACTTTTTCACCCAGAGAATGGTCCGTATATGGAACGAGCTGCCAGAGAAAGAGGCAGGTACATTAACAACAGTGAAGAGGTACTTGGACAGGTACATGGATAGGAAAGGTTTAGAGGGATATGGGCCAAACACGGGCAAATGGGACTCGCTTAGATGGGAATCTTGGTCGGCATGGACCGGTTGGGCTGAAGGGCCTGTTTCTGTGCTGTATGACTCTGTGACTCTAATGCACACAAAGTAGCTTTCATGTACAATTTGCCTGTTAAAAAAATATTAGATTGATAAGAATGGGAAGAAATAAAAATATTTAAAAAGACTCACGAGCTATCTTGTTAGAATTTAATAAGCAGCCACCCAGCAGTCTGGGGGCACTTAGTACTCATACTGGACAGTTCCAATGTTAAGGACCCAAATTTGTAACTAAATTTTAATGAGCAAAAAACCATAAAAAGCAGCATCTATTGAGTGAAGAATCAAAGCAGAGGAAAATCATCAAAATATTTAGTGGGCTGTTAGTAGCAAAACCACTTGGCCTGAATATGATATCCCCTCAGGGGATAGAGATGGAGAGCACATTTATCAAATTTTGTTCTTTCTCTACTTTAGACTTTCTATAGTTCAGCTCGAACACACAAAATCAGACGTTCTGTATGCAAAACTTCTAAGGACTGAAATTTTCTCTTGTTGCCGGCATCTGAGATTTCAAACCTTAAAGTGCAGTCATGGAGTCATGGTGTCATCCAGCATGGAAACAGGCCCTTCGGCCCATCTGGTCCATGCCAACCAAGATGCCCATCTGTTCATCCCTTCTGGCCATCTTTTAAAAGTTGTCATTGTACCTGCCTCAACCATTTCCTCTGGCAGCTCGTTCCACATAGATACCGCCCTCTGTGTAAAACTGTTGCCCCTCAAGTTCCTATTAAATCTCTCCCCTCTCACCTTAAACCTATGCCCTCTAGTTCTTGACTCCCTGACCCTGGGGAAAAGACTGCATTCATTCACCCTGTCTATGCCCCTCATGATTTTTTACACCTCTATAAGATCACCTCTCAGTCTCCTACACTCCAAGTCCCAGCCTGTCCAGCCTCTCCCTATAACTCAGTCCCTCAAGTCCAGACAGCATCCTTGTAAACCCTTCCTGCACTCTTTCCAGTTTAATAGCATCTTTCCTGCAGCAGGGCGACCAAAACGGAACACAGTACTACAAGTGCGGCCTCACCAACGTCCTGCACAACCGTACCATGACCTCCCAACTTTTATACTCAATGGCCTGACTGATGAAGGCCAGCGTGCCAGAAGCCTTCTTCACCACCCTGTCTACCTCTGACTCCACTTTTATGGAATCATGCTCAAAATCCGAGCAAATGGATTTTTTACCCTTATGTGGAATATTGCTTGTGATGAGGAGCTTCAGTTAGGAGGAGAGAGGGGAGAAGCTGTGGTTGGTGTCCTCAGACCAGAGAAGGTTAAGAACATAGAACAGTACAGTGCAGAACAGGCCCTTCGGCCCACAATGTTGTGCCGACATAGACATTCCTTCCACCTACAAAATGCCCATTTCCCTCCATTTTCCTCTCATTCATGTGCCCATCCAAGCCCCTCTTAAAAGCCCCCAATGAATTTGCCTCCACCACCCTATCAGGCAACGCATTCCAGGCATCCACCACTCTTTGAGTAAAAAAACTTGACCCTCACATCTGTTCTGAACCCACCCCCTCTCACCTTAAATGCATGCCCTCTGGTATTGGATTGCTCCAATCGGAGATTTAATAGAGCCATTCCCAATCATGAGGTGTAGTGTGGCAGTACTTTCACTCGAAGCTTTGCAGTGGTTCAAGAAGGCAGTTCTCTAGGACCTTCCTAGGAGGAACAAGGGATAGGCAATAAATGTCAGCCTTGCCCGCATATTGTAAATGGATAATTTTTTTAAAAAATCAGTGGATCCAGATTTAAGATAATTTATCAGAAGGGAGATAGGGTGAATTCTTTTAACCCAGGGTGTTGCTGTGATCTGGGAAATATTGCCTGAAAGGACAGGAGGAACAGGTTCAATGGGAATTTTCTACAGGGGTATTAGAGGGACATTTTGGTTTTAATGATTATAAAATATTTGAGAAGTTACTAGAGCTCATTAGACACAAGAAATTCTGCAGATGCTGCTGGAACCTTGGAGCAATACACAGAAAGTGCTGGAGGAACTCAGCAAGTCAGGCAGGATCTATGGAGGGAAATAAACAGCCGACGTTTCGGACCGAGACCCTTCATCAGGACTGGAAAGGAAGAGGGGAGAAACTGGAATAAGAAGGTGGGGGGGGGGGAGGGGAGGAGCACACGCAGGCAGGTGAGAGGTGTGTCCAGGTGAGAGAGGGGAAGGTAGGTAGGTGGGGGAGGGGGGAGGTGATAGGTAGAAGAGGCAAAGGGCTGATGAAGAAGGAATCCAGTGGGAGAGGGCAGTGGACCATGGAATAAAGGATGGCAGAGGGGAGGGGAGGAGAGGAGATGGGTAGGTCATCAAGATGGGAGAAGGGAGCCACAGGAATAAGGAAAGACAAAGGAGTCGGGGGGGGGGGGGGAGGGAAGGTTGGAGGAACAACACTTCATATTCCACCTTGGGAGTCTCCAAGCTGATGGCCTCAACACCGAATTCTCTAACTTCTATTAACCCCACCCCCCCACTCCTTTGCTCCCTCCCCCCACGATGACCTACCCATCTCCTCTCCTCCCCTCCCCTCCCCCATCCTTTATTCCATGGTCCACCATCCTCTCCCACCAGATTCCTTCTTCATCAGCTCTTTGTCTCTTCCACCCATCACCTCCCGGCTTATTACATCATCTCCTTTTCCCCCACCCACTACCTTCCCCCTCTCACCTGGACTCGCCCCTCACCTGGACTCGCCTTCACCTGGACTCGCCCTTCACCTGGACTCGCCCCTCACCTGGACTCGCCCTTCACCTGGACTCGCCCCTCACCTGGACTCGCCCTTCACCTGGACTCGCCCCTCACCTGGACTCGCCCTTCACCTGGACTCGCCCCTCACCTGGACTCGCCCTTCACCTGGACTCGCCTCTCACCTGGACTCGCCTTCACCTGGACTCGCCCCTCACCTGGACTCGCCCTTCACCTGGACTCGCCTCTCACCTGGACTCGCCCCTCACCTGGACTCGCCTCTCAGCTGCCTGCGTGTGCTCCTCCTCCTCCCCCCACGTTCTTATTCAGGCTTCTGCCCTCTTCCTTTCCAGTCCTGATGAAGGGTCTCGACCCGAAACGTCGACTGTTTATTTCCCTCCACAGATGCTGCCTGACCTGTTGAGTTCCTCCAGCAATTTTTGTGTAGAACTCATTAGAAATCAGTTTCTCAGAGACAGATCAGAAACGTTGGGCTGAATGGCCTCATTCTCTGTGGTACTGCCACATCATAGCTACTGAGTGAGAGGTCTATCCGATTCATTCAACTCCCTTTAATTCAATCATTCACAGGGTAGGCAGTGGGCAGTGGGATGTCTCAGGTTACAACAGGATCTAGATCAAAGGGGAAAGTGGGCAAGGGAATGACAGATGGAATTTAATTCTGGTTAACTCTGGAATTTAACACGTGATGTATTTTGGACAGTTAAACCAGACCCTGGTTTAACTGGGGACCCTGGAGAGGGTTATTGAACAGGGAGACTTGGGGTACAAGTACATGGTTCCCTGAAAATGGCAACCCAAGTAGATAGACTCTTCCATCAGGCAGAAGATACTGTAGCCTGAGGGCACGTACCACCAGACTCAAGGACAGCTTCTATCCCACTGTGATAAGACTATTGAACGGTTCCCTTATACAATAAGACTTTGACCTCACGATCTACCTTGTTGTGACCTTGCACCTTATGGTCTACCTGCACTGCACTTTCTCTGCAGCTGTGAAACTTTACTCTGTACTGCTATTGTTTTTACCTGTACTACATCAATGCACTCTGTACTAACTCAATGTAACTGCACTGTGTAATGAATTGACCTGTACGAACGGTTTGCAAGACAAGTTTTTCACTGTACCTCGGTACAAGTGACAATAATAAACCAATAGCAATACCAATAGAGTGATGAAGAAGTTGGAAGGTATGCTTGCCTTCGTTGGCCAAGGTGCTGACTATAGAAGTTAGGACATCATGTTACAGTTGTATAAATTGTTGGTTCGGCCACACTTGGAGTATTATGTACAGTTCTGGTCACCACACTACAGGAAGGATGTGATTGAACCAGACAGGGTGCAGGAAAGATTCACAAGGATGTTGCCGGGACTGGAGGGCTTGAGTTATAAGGAGAGACTGGACAGGCTGGGCCTGTTTTCCCTGGAGTAAAGGAGGCTGAAGGGTGACCTTGTAGAGGTTTATAAAATCATAAGGGGCACAGATAAGGTGGATTGTCACAGGGTAGGGGAGTCTAAATCTGGAGGGTTTAGGTTCAAGTTGTA
Source organism: Pristis pectinata (assembly GCF_009764475.1). Classification (NCBI taxonomy): domain Eukaryota; kingdom Metazoa; phylum Chordata; class Chondrichthyes; order Rhinopristiformes; family Pristidae; genus Pristis; species Pristis pectinata. The sequence goes on along the minus strand of NC_067416.1, from coordinate 3,506,995 downwards.
AGGGGAAGGGTTTAAAGGGGACCTGAGAGGCAAGTTTTTCACACAGAGGGTGGTGGGTATATGGAATGAGCTGCCAGAGGAAGTGGGAGAGGCAGGTGCAATAGCAACATTTAAAAGATACGGACAGATACATGGATAGGAAAGGTTTAGAGGGGTCTGGGCAAATGCAGGCAAATAGGAGAGGCATCTTGATCAGCATGGACGAGTTGGGCTGAAGGGCCTGTTCCTACGCTGTATAACTCTATGTGAGCACCGATGTTAAGGACAGCATTTATTGCTCATCCACTATTACCCCCTGAACTGGGTGCTTTGTGAGGTCATCTCAGAGGGCAGTTAAAATTCAACCACATAGATGGACCTGGAGTCACATATACTGCTTAGCAGCCCCTTTCCTTCCCTGAGGATATTAGTGAACTGGATGGTCAGTTTATAGTCACCTCACCATTACTAGCATTTCATCCCAGAGTAAACTAATTAAATAAACTGAACATCATTTGGCCAGGTGCCTTGGTGAACTTGCATCAGGATGAGGGATTGGGAGTTAACATTTTTAAGGACTGTGTTCAGTCTGCAGGAAGAGCCGGCAGTGCTCCGCAAGTTTCGCGGGGTGCAGAGGCGCTGGGTGAATGGACAAGAACCTGGCAGGTAGAATATACAGAAAACTATGTCGTTATCCACAGGCACAGAATGAGCCGCTGCCTCACATCTGTAGGGACCCGGGTTTGAGCTCACATCTCCAGATCAATGGTCCCAGCCTTTGGGTCCCAGTACTGTTAACGTAACCATCGTGGCTCCAGAAGTTTCCCTTCAAATACTTCCACAATGCAAATAGACGTTGCTCCTTCAAGCAGCAGACTCCTGTTTCCTCAGGTTCCCTCTGTTCCATGACCCGTGCTTACTCATTCTACCACGAGAAAATCTTTCCTTAGTTTATTTAAAGATGTTCATGATTTTAAGCCCCACCAACTGGTCTCCCCATCCAATTCCTTCTGGGAAGGCACCCATAGAACATGTTTCTATCATCCTACCATCTTGCAAATCCCAACCAGTCTTTGCATTAAATACTTTTTCATATTTTGTCAATCTCCCCTCACTCTGCCCTCACATTTGCCAGTCCCCCAACACTTTGCCCTCTCACACTGGTCATTGGCCAACCCCCTCCATCTCCCTCTCGCATTGGCCAATCCCCCTGCCTCTCCCTCTCCCATTGGCCAATTCCCTTCCCTCTCCCTCTCCCATTGGCCAATTCCCTTCCCTCTCCCTCTCACATTGGCCGATCCCTCTCAGTCTGCCCTCTCACATTGGCCAATACCCACCCTCTCCCTCTCACATCGGCCAATGGAAACACTTCTATTCAAGCAGTTCATGATTTTGAGCACCTCTTATCTGAGGCCTTTCTGCTGTAAGGAGAATTATCCCAGATATGCTTGTCATGTACCTGTGATCCTTTTAGATCATACCACCTTCCACATCTTAACATTTTTCCCAAAGTCTGGGACCATGGAACACATTCAAAGTCTGCACCCCAGTGTAGGTGTAGACCTTTGACAATCAGGGTCTCAGTGTTAAACTTTGTCCTGCGGTGTGGATCTGAGGGAGAAATGGAGCCTCCCAAATGTGTAGTGAACATTCTGTGGGATTTAGGTTTGCTTATGCTGGATAATACCTTAAGGAAGTCCTACAGTGTAAGCATAACTCTCCAGTAACAATAACAATATCAATTTGTTACGCTTAGTGAATTATTTCTTTCTAAACCTTTATTCATTCCAGGGATGTGGATATTGTTGGCAAAGGCAAAGCTTTCTGCCGCTGCTTCATTGGCCCAAGGGAAATTCATTACTTTTGAGCGATTCCAATCCATACAGTGAAGAGTTTCCCACGTGAGTCTCCTGGGTACAAATGGGTGGCTTTATTCACAAGGCCAATGACTGTCTGAATTGCCTTTGACTTAAGTGGCTGCTTCAGATATTCTGGGGGATGTTAAAGATTCAACTACGTTGTGGGTTGGAGTCACATGGAAGCCATACTGGGCAAGGACAGTGGCTGGACAGGAGGGCTTGAGTTGTAAGGAGAGACTGGATGAGCTGGGACTGTTTTCCCCAGAGGGAAAGAGGCTGAGGGGTGACCTTATAGAGGTTTATAAACATATGAGGGGCATAGATAGGGTGAATTCACATAGTCTTTGTTCCAGGATACAGGAATCTAAAACTAGAGGGCACAGTTTAAGGTAAGAGAGGAAAGATTTAAAGGGGATCGGAGTTTTTCACACAGAGGGTGGTGGGTATATGGAACAAGCTGCCAGAGGAACCTGTAGAGACAGGTACAATTACAATGTTTAAAAGACACTTGAACAGGTACCTGGATAGGAAAGGTTTAGAGGGATACGGGCCAAACACAGGTAAATGGAACTAGCTTAGATGGGAAACTTGATCGGTATGGACCAGTTGGGTTGACGGACCTGTTTCTGCGCTGTATAATTATGACTCTGTGACTTCATTGTACATCTGCCCGTTCCACCTGTTATACACCTGTCCATTATGCACCCAGCTATTGTAAAACACCAGTTAGACACCTCACCATCAACTGTTAGAAAGCCGTCTGTTATCCACCCACCCTGCATATTGTTGCTTGTTATATTCCACTCCTTCATAAAACCTCCCACTATCAGGATCAGAATTAGATTTATCATCACTAACTTTAATGATGTTGTTTTGTGGCAGCAGTATGAACTACGTAACATTTTATAAATTATAAAATAAATAAATAGGGCAAAACAAAAGGAATAACGGGGTAATGTTTATGGGTTCATGGACCGTTCTGGAAGAAGCTGTTCCTGAATCGTTGAGTGTGGGTCTTCAGGCTCCTGTACCTCCTCCCTGATGGTAGTAACGAGAAGAGGCCATGTCCCGGATGGTGAGGGTCCTTAGTGATGGATGCCGCCTTCTTGAGGCACTGCCTCTTGAAGATGTCCTGAATGGTGGGGAGGGTTGTGTCCGTGATGGAGCTGGCTGAGTCTACAACCCTCTGCAGCCTCTTGCGATCTTGTGCATTGGAGCCTCCATAACAGGCGGTGATGCAACCAGTCAGAATGCTCTCCATCATACATCTATAGAAATTTGTAAGTGTCTTTGGTGACATACCAACATATCCACATCTACTGCACACCCGTTAAACATGCACTTCACACAGATAGGAATCATGTAACGGTGTTACAGCATTCGATGCTACCTGGTCAGATGTCACCAAATCAGAGTTGAAGAGGTCACATATCAAGGGGTCAGGTGTTAGTGGGTCAGACATCTCTAGGTAGTTGGAGTGGTGCAATACGTCTGACTAGACTGAGAGACCCGACTAAATCTCCAGGCAATGGGTTATGGCTGGGTGACTCAGGCAGGGCCCACATTCCAACAGTAACTTAATTTTACTAAAAATCCTCGCTACATTCCTCAGGCTCGTGATGGGAGGCTCTGCCAGGATTCCTGAAATCTCAGGGTTTCTGAATTATAACTGCGGCAACGGACTTCAACACAATCAGTTTTTGGAAACGAAAGCAGCTTATTGGAAGAATTATCTTAAACATTTTATTGTAGAATTCTCCCCCTATCTCTCTCTCTCTCTCTCTCTCTCCCTCTCCAACTCCCTCCCTCTCTGACTTTAGGCATCTCTGACTCTCTCTGTCTGTCCCTGTGTGTCTCTGACTGTGTCTTCTACTGAATCATTACAGCACATGAGACCATTCCATCCATTGTGTGTATATGACCTCTCCAGAGAAATCTCTACTCCTGCCTCCCTCTCTCCCTCTCTCTCTCTATCGCTCTCTCTCTCTTCCTCCCTCTTTTGATCAACTCTCTCAATCTATCTCGTTCTCTCTCACTACCTCTCTAATCATTGCTCGCCTTCTCTCCCTGTCTCTCTCTACCTCATGCTCTCACTCTCTGCCTAGCTCTTTGCTTTTCTCTGTCTCTCTCTGTCTCTGTCCCTTCTCTCTCTACCTCACTCCCTTCTCCTCTGTCTCTCTGTCTCTGTCTCTGTGTCTCCCTCTCTCTCTGTCTCTCTCTCTCCGTTTTTCTCATTGGTCTCAGCCTCAGTTGCACACTTTAACTCACAAGGCATAGTTCCCTCCTCCAGCTGATGAGAAGGGTTGAGTCCACTGGTTCCTGTGGGGTCCTTTTATTGCTCCGGTGTGCGGACTGTGCCCTGTGCCATTGTACGTGTTGATGTGAGGAAGTGTTGACTGTGACACTATCTGCACCCAAAGCCACACTGTGGGGGCTCTGCCTCATCATGGAACACAGCCCGATCCCCCTCTCCACTGTTACCTGCTTAACGTCTCAGTACTGCTGGGATCTTGCTCTGCATAAGTTGATCTGTCATGTCCCACTACAACCCCCGGTAGTAACAAACAGGGAAAACTAAATGACTGTAGACATCCTAAAGAATGTGAAGGGTGCTATAAGAATGTGTTATATTTCTTCCGACCCACACACCTTTAGGATGTGGGGGGAAACCCACGCGGTCACAGGGAGAACCTGCAAACTCCACTCAGACAATGCCCGAGGTCAGGATTGAACCTGGGGTCCCGGTGAGACAGTGGCTCCACTGTGCACCCAAGTGGATAACAATATAGTTTTCTCTAAATTCTATCTGCCAGGCTCTTGCCCACTCACACAGCTCCTCTGCATCCCCCTAAATGTGTGGGTCAATGCTACCAGCTCTTCCTGTAGACTGAACATGTTCATCAAACATTTTAATTCCCAACCTCACATCGTGAGGAAATTGCTAACTCTGAATTTCTCTCCTGTTTCATTTCACTATCCAGGGAAGTTATTTAATCCCTCAACTCCCTCTCTCCTCTCAGGCTCTCAGCCTTGGAAATTGGTATTGGAATTGGTTTATTATTGTCACATGTACCGAGGTACAGTGAAAAACTTGTCTTGCATACCGTTCATACAGATCAATTCATTACACAGTGCATCGAGGTAGTACTAGGTAAAACAATAGTAAAATGCAGAATAAAGTGTGACAGCTTCAGAGAAAATGCAGTGCAGGCAGACAATAAGGTGCAAGGTCATAACGAGGTAGATTATGAGGTCAAGAGTCCATTTTATTGTAGTAGGGGATCATTCAAAAATCTTAAAACAGTAGGATAGAAGCTGTCCTTGAGCCTGGTGGTACGTACTTTCAGGCTTTTGTATCTTCTGCCTGATGGGAGGGGGGAGAAGAGAGAATGTCTGGGGTGGGTGGGGTCTTTGATTATGCTGGCTGCTTTACCAAGGCAGCAAGAAGTGTCAACAGAGTCCATGGAGGGGAGGCTGGTTTCCGTGATGCCCTGAACTGTGTCCACAACTCTCTGCAGTTTCTTGCGGTCACGGACAGAACAGTTGCCATACCAAGCGGTAATGCATCCGGATAGAATGCTTTCTATGGTGGATCAATAAAAATTGGTGAAGGTCGACAGAAACATGCTGAATCTCTTTAGCATCCTGAGACAGTAGAGGCACTGATGAGCTTTCTTGGCTGTAGCGTCTACGTGGTTGGACCGGGACAGGCTGTTGGTGATGTTCACTCCTTGGAACACAGACAAGCTACCACCTCGTCCCACTCAAATTCAAATCCAAGTTTATTGTAATGGCAGGCATACCCAGGGTATAAACACCATGAAAATGAGCTTTTTGCAGCAGCAGCACAGTATGTTACCCACTTGACAAACATGCATTTTATAAACTTACATTAACATAAATTATACATAACACACATGACAAAATAGACAAAAGTAGAAATAACGACACTAGTGCAAGATGAGGGAAATACGGTCCAAGGTAGAATTTGGGTCTTTCAGGTGGGTTCAAGAACCTGACGGCAGTGGAGAAGAAGCTGTTGTTGAACGTTGAGGTGTGGGTCTTCAGTCTCCTATACCTCCTGCCTCGAGAAGAGGGCATGGCCCGGATGGTGGGCGTCCCTGATGATGGATGTCGCCTTTCTGAGACATGGCCTTGTGTGGATGTCCTCGATGGTGGGGAGAGCTGTGGCCGTGATGGAACTGGCTGCGTCACACCGCTCTCTGTCACCTCTTGCGTTCCTGTGCATTGGAGCCTCCGTACCAGGCCATGATGCAACCAGACAGAATGCTTTCCACTGTACATCTGTAGAAGTTTGTCACCCTGTAAACTGCTCAGTTCTGTCACGATCCAGCACAACCCCTCATGAGCAGTCCCGCAGAGCTGCGAAGAATCAGACAGATTTACAGGACAGAAGAAAGACTTTGGCCCATTGAGACCATGCTAGCTGATGGACCACCCAGTTTAATCCCACCCATCCTAGTCCGAAAGCCTTCAAGTGCTACAACAAGTGCTCGCTCAAGTACTTTTGAGATGAAAGTTTTTGTCTCCATCACCCTTTCAGGGAGCTTGAGACAGTCCGATCCCCCTCCCACCACCCACACCCTCCTTCTGTGCCATAACAGTTGATTAACTGTTGCATTATTATGGTATAATTTATGTATAATTCATGTTTTTCTTGTGAATGTTGTGTAACTATGTGCCTGTGATGGTGCTGCAAGTAAGTTTTTCATTGCACCTGTGCGCACGTGTACTTGTGCATGTGACAATAAACTCGACTTTGACTTTAATTAATGATAACTAACTCGAGATTTCAAGTTCAAGTTCAAGTTTATTGTCATCATAGCCAGGGTTCAAATGCCCTGAAAATTAGCTTTTTCCAGCAGCAGCACAATACATTATATGATGAGGACAAACATAAGTTAACGTAAACAAATGAACATAAACTACACAGAATTTACACGTGTATCATAAGAAGTCATAAATGATAAGAAATGACAGCTCTTGCTGTCCTTGTTAGACAGGAATATGGCTCCTCTGGGAGCAGAGGATGTGGACGTATGATTAAACTCATCAGCCTCTCTGGGTTAATCCTCCAGTACTTTGGAAACTGACCTATTCAGGGTCTGACAGCTTCCTCCTAATCCCCTGTTGATGCTCACAGACTGTGAATGTCCCTCTGACACCCTGCTGAATAAAGCTGTCAAGACTTGCCCGCCTCAGTTGACCCCCTGAACTAACAGAAGGCAAAGAGAAAGACAATCTGGGCCTTTCTGTGAATGAAAGATCTGCAATAATAAACTGTATTTCTATCCTCAGATATGTTGCTGAAGTATCCCCAAGAACAATTTCCATTTCTACAGCACCATTCACAACCTCAGGATTTCGCAAGGAACTTTACGGCCAATTAAATACTTGTAAAAGGTAGTTACTACTGTAACCATAAGACCAGAAAATATGGGAGCAGAATTAGGCTATTCGGCCCATCGAGTCTGCTCCGCCATTCAATCATGGCTGATTTTTTTCAGCCCCATTCTTCTGCCTTCTCCCTGTAACCCTTAACCCCCTTAGCAATCAAGAATCTGCCTTAAATACACCCAATAACTTGGCCCCCACAGCCCTCTGTGGCAACGAATTCCACAGATTCACCACCCTCTGGCTGAAGAAATTCCCCCTCATCTCAGTTCTAAAGGGATGTCCCTTTATTCTGAGGCTGTGCCCTCTGGTCCTAGACTCTCCCACTGATGGAAACACCCTCTCCACGTCCACTCAGTCCAGGTCTTTCAGTATCCGGTAGGTTTCAATGAAATCCCCCCTCATTCTTCTGAACTCCATCAAGTACAGACCTTTCATTCTTGGGATCATTCTTGTGAACCTCCTCTGGATCCTTTCCAGAGCCAGCACATCCTTCCTTAGATATGGGGTCCAAAATTCCTCACAATATTCCAGGATCATGAGGAGAAGGTGGGAGAATGGGGTTGGAAAAAAATCAGCCATGATTGAATGGCGGGGTAGATTTGATGGGCCAAATGGCCTAATTCTGCTCCTATATCTTATGGTCTTCTGGTCTTTCAGTTCCCTGCATGGTCCCACCTCTTCATATCTCCTCTTCTGAGATGTCCTTTGATTTGGCCTCTTGATATCTCTCAATGCAATCACTCTACTGTTGTGACCATGCCTTTAGCTGCCTGGGCCCTCAGTTTTGGAATTCCCTCCCTAAACCCCTCTGGCCTTTCTCCCTTCCTTTACGATCTTACCAGTTTGACTAAGCTTTTGTTTACCTGCCTCAAAAAAAAGATACAAAAACCTGAAAGCACGTACCACCAGGCTCAAGGACAGCTTCTATCCCACTGTTATAAGACTATTGAACATAAGAACATAAGAACTAGGAGGCGGAGGAGGCCACCTCGCCCATCGAGCCTGCTCTGCCAATCAACAAGATCATGGCTGATCTGGCCATGGACTCAGATCCACCTACCTGCCTTTTCCCCATAACGTTTAATTCCCCTACTGTGCAAAAATCTAACTGTGTCTTAAATATATTTAATGAGGTAGCCTCTACTGCTTCCCTGGGCAGAGAATTCCACAGATTCACTGATCTCTGGGAAAAGCAGTTCCTTCTCATCTCCATCCTAAATCTACTCCCCCGAATCTTGAGGCTATGTCCCCTAGTTCTAGTCTCACCTACCAGTGGAAACAACCTTCCTGCCTCTATCTTATCTTTCCCTTTCATAATTTTATATGTTTCCATAAGATCCCCTCTCATTCTTCTGAATTTCAGCGAGTATAGTCCCAGGCGACTCAAAATCTCCTCATAGACTAACCTCCTCATCCCTGGAATCAACCTGGTGAACCTCCTCTGCACTGCCTCCGAAGCCAGTATATCTTTCCTCAAGTAAGGAGACCAGAACTGCACACAGTACTCCAGGTGCGGCCTCACCAGTACCCTGTACAGTTGCACCACAACCTTCCTGCTCTTAAATTCAATCCCTCCAGCAATGAAGGTCAACGTTCCATTTGCCTCCTCGATAACCTGTTGCACCTGCAAACCAACCTTTTGCGATTCATGCACAAGCACCGCCAAGTCCCTCTGCACAACAGCATGCTGCAATCTTTCACCATTTAAATAATAATCTGATCTTCTGTTTTTCCTACCAAAGTGGATGACTTCACATTTACCTCGGTAGTGTAACAGTTAGTGTAACGCTATTACAGCGCCAGCGACCCGGGTTCAATTCCGGCCGCTGTCTGTAAGGAGTTTGTACGTTCTCCTCGTGACTGCGTGGGTTTCCTCCGGGTGCTCTGGTTTCCTCCCACATTCCAAAGACATACGGTTAGGAAGTTGTGGGCGTGCTATGTTGGCACCGGAAACATGGCGACACTTGCGGGCTGCTCCAAGAACACTCTATGCAAAGATGCATTTCACTGTGTGTTTCGATGTACATGTGACTAATAAAGATATGTGTTTCCCTTGTACTCCATCTGCCAGACCCTTGCCCATTCACTGAACCTATCTATATCTCTCCGCAGAATCGCCGCATCCTCTGCACAGTTTACTTTTCCACTTAATTTAGTGTCATCAGCAAACTTCTTTCAAACAGCTGTAACAATAGTAACAAAGCTGTTTTAAACTTTGAACCATAGAACCATACAGCACAAAACAGGCCCTTCGGCCCACCATGTTGTGCCGTCCAGCAAACCACCCTCACACTATCTAACCCTTTCCTCCCGCATATCCCTCTATCCCACATTCCTCCATGTGCCTATCCAACAAACTCTTGAACCTGTCCAATGTATCTGCCTCCACCACCACCCCAGGTAGTGCATTCCATGTACCAACCACTCTCTGGGTGAAAAACCTCCCTCTGACATCTCCCCTGAACCTCCCACCCACAACCTTAAAGCCATGCCCTCTCGTCTTGAGCATTGGTGCCCTGGAAAGGAGGTGCTGGCTGTCTACTCTATCTATTCCTCTCAATATTTTATATACCTCTATCCTACCTCCTCCTTTCCAGTGAATAAAGCCCTAGCACCTTAAGCCTCTCCTCATATTCCATACGCTCTAATCCAGGCAGCATCCTGGTAAATCTCCTCTGCACCCTCTCCAATGTCTCCACATCCTTCCTATAATGCGGCGACCAAAACTGAACACAGTACTCTAAGTGTGGTATAACTAGAGTTTTGTAAAGCTGCATCATCACTTCGCGGCTCTTAAACTCAATCCCACAACTTTGGTTGGGCTACATTTGCAGAATTGTGTACAGTTCTGGTCGGCACACTGTAGGAAGGATGTGGAGGCTTTGGAGACAGTGCAGAAGAGGTTTACCAGGATGTTGCCTGGATTGGAGTGTATTAACTAAAAGGGAGGTTGGGCAAACTTGGATTGTGTTCACTGAGGCTGAGGGGAGACCTGTTTCAAGTATTTAAATTATGAGACCCATAGTCTTTTTCCCAGAGCAGAAATGTCAAATACCAGAGGGCAGAGCTTTAAGGTGAGAGGGGGGAAAGTTTAAAGGAGATGTGCGGGGCAACTCTTTTGCACAGAGAGTTGTGGGTGCCTGGAACATGCTGCCAGGGGAGGTGGTAAAGGCAGATACAATAGCAATGTTTAAGAGGCATTTAGTCAAAGACATAAACAGGCGGGGAATGGAGAGATATGGATCCTGTGCAGCCAGATGGATTGTTTGGCACAGACATGGTAGGCCGAAGGGCCTATTCCTGTGTTTTTCTGTTCTGTGTTCTGAGTTCGAAGCCTTTCTTTCTATCAGTCTCTGGATCAAGAGGTCAGACCCATGGCTGCTACGCCCAGTAATGCCTCTAGCTTGGCAGGAAGTGGATGAGGGAGAGGCCGAGGGTAGGGGTATGGAATGGGATACACAAGGATGGCCTTTCCCAGGAGGTCTCTCAGAGAACCTGCATTCTCAATTTGGTAAAGATTTTTCAGACCCTCGAGGAGGTCTCGAGAGGTCACAGAGCAATGCCCGACCAAACAAGTTGAGAATTCCAAGAGAGTGTTTCTCCCTCGGGAGAGAGCAGCAGTGCAAGGACCCAGTCTCGTGACTGATTCAGTAAAGCCCAGTTGTTTGCAGTGTTCCCTCAGAATAACTGGCGACTGTTTCTTAGTTATTTATGTGGTGAATGGATTCAGTCAGTCATGTTGTCTTATCGAGAAAGGACCCTTTATGATGGGTGAAAGGGGTTGGGGGTGTGGGGGTTGGGTGGATCTATACAATCACTTTACTTTATGCAATAATTAGTACCTTAACATTCACGGCCGCTCCCCCACAAGAGTCCTGCCATTCCCTCTGTACTTTGCACATATTATTGAGCTGTGTTTTGTTCCTTTCTTCTGGTCTTGTATTTAATTCTTGAGCTTATTTAACAAGAATGTTGCCAGGACTCGAGGGGCTGGGTTTATAGGGGGACATTGGGCAGGCAAGGACTTTCCAACTTGGAGCGTAGGAGACTGAGGGATGACCTTGTAGAGCTGTATAGAATCATGAGGGGCATAGACAGGGTGAATACGCACATCCTTTTTCCCAGAGAAAGGGAATCGAAAACTAGCGGCCATAAGTTTAAGGTGGGAGGGGGAATATTTAAAGGGGACCTGAGGGGCAACTTCTTCATGCAGAGGGTGATGCGTATATGGAACGAGCTGCCAGACGAAGTGGTTGAGGCAGGTACAATACCAACATTTAAAAGACATTTGGACAGGTACACGGATAGGAAAGGTTTAGAGGGATATGGGCCAAACACGGGCAATGAGACTAGCTTAGATGGGCATCTTGGTCGGAATGGACCAGTTGGGCCGAAGGTCCTGTTTCCATGCTCTATGAAGGCCTCCTCTCATGCCTACCCTCTTGCAGATGCTACCTTAGCAAGACCACGAGTTCTTACAAAATTCTTACAGGGCTTGTTAGGGTAGATATGGGGTAAATGTTTCTCCTGGCTGGGGCACCTAGAACCAGGGGCCATTGTCTTCAAAAGAAGGGATTGGTCATTCAGGGCTGAGCTGAGGAGAAATGTCTTCACGCAGTTGGTAGTGAATCATTGGAATCGTCTAGCCTGGAGGCTCGATCTCTGAGTGTACTCATGAGAGAAAGTGATAGATTTTTGGATATTGAGGGAACAGAGGGATTTGGAGTCAATGCGGGAAAGCGGTGCTGAGGTTGGATGATGGGATTAGCATGAGGGGCCTCTTCCTGCTACTACTTCTTAAACTGTTGCAGAGAGAGGTACTTGGTATCGATCCCAGATCAAACACAACACCAGTTCTCATTTATCTAATATCTTTCATGTAACAACATTACTCAAGTTGCTTCCAGAGACTTTATCAGCCAAATTTTAACCACAAGCATGAGAAGCTATTAGGACTGACTGCCAAAAGCTTGGTCAAAGTGAATCATTGTTACAGCACAGACAGAGGCCATTCAACCCATCAAATCTGTCCTGGCTCTCGATAGAGCAATCCCAACAGTCCCATTCCACCCTCTTAATGGTTGTACAGTTCCTCTCTGATAGCTTTCCTTAACTTTTCCTGATTACTCTGCATATTTTTTTTTCAATTTAATTAATGGAAGTTTAATGTAGTTTTAAATAAATGTTTCAGTAATATTTAACATTAACTTATTTAATTGACTTCATCTGTTATAGAGTCATACTGCACAGAAACAGGCCCTTCGGCCCAACAGGTCCGTGCCGACCAAGATTCCCATCTAAGCCAGTCCCATTTGCCCGCATTTGGTCCATATCCCTCTAAACCTTTCCCATCCATGTACCTGTCCAAGTGTCTTTTAAATGTTGTTAATGTACCTGCCTCAACCACTTCCTCTGGCAGCTCGTTCCATATACGGACCACCCACTGGGGTGAAAAAGTGGCCCCTCAGGTTCCTATTAAATCTCCCCCCTCTCACCTTAAACCTGTGCCCTCTAGTTCTTGATTCCCCAACCCTGGGAAAAAGACTGTGCATATTCACCTTATCTGTGCGTCTCATGATTTTATACACCTCTGTAAGATCATCCCTCATGAAAAAAGTCCCAGACCGCTCAGTCTCTCTCCATAACTCAGTCCCTCGAGTCCCAGCAACAGCCTCGTAAATCTCCTCTTCACTCATTCTAGCTTAATGGCATCTTTCCTATAGCAGGGTGACCAAACTGAACACAATATTCCAAATGCGGCCTCACCAACATCTTGTACAACTGCAGCATATCATCCCAATTTCTATAAGCATTGCTTTGACTGATGAAGGCCAGTGTGTTACCGTATGTCGGAGATATTGGAGGGACATGAAGGTGGTGCTGGGGGAGGGGATTCAGGTTGCACCATTGACAGCTCAGATCGTCATTTGTGGCCCTCCCCAGTCAAGGGATGACCATAGAACTCAAAGTCGTTGGGAACATCTTGCCCATCAAGGGTTATTGGAGTGAGTACGAGGGCTAGATGGCATCAAGCTTGATCTGGGCTTGGGTTGGTTGTGCCTACACAGAGGCCTCAGATTGAGTGCTTCTACCTTCCCTTCATTCCAGTGGTGTCCAAGCTCTCACTCACCTTTTCTGGGCACAACATTCTTCCTTGGAGTGCAGAAGAACGAGGGGTGATCTTAACAAATCATGAGGGGCACAGATAAGTGGATGGTAACAGTCTTTTCCCCAGGGTAGGGGAGTCCAAAACTAGGTTTAAGATGAGAGGGGAAAGATTTAAAAAGGACCTGAGGGGCAACTTTTTCATGCAGAGGGTGGTGAGTATATGGAACGAGCTGCCAGAGGAAGTGGGTGAGGCAGGTACAGTAGGGTCATTTAAGAAGCACTTGGATAGGTACATGGAGGGGCGGGGCTTGGAGGGATATGGGCCAAACGCAGGAAATTGGGACTAGCTGTGTGGGCACCGTGGTCGGCATGGACTGGTTGGACCGAAGGGCCTGTATCTGTGCTGTATGACTCTACGACTCTGTAACCTACCGTCTCCGACTTAGCTTCTCTCAGAGCTGTGCAAAGTGCCTCTGATGACAAACATCCCTTAGCAAAGAAAAAAGCAAAGAACAGCTTCTATCCCGCTGTTATAAGACTATTGAACAGTCCCCTAGTACGATAAGATGGACTCCTGGCCTCACAATCTACCTCATTATGGCCTTGCATCTTATTGTCTGCCTGCACTGAACTCTCTCTGTAACTGTAACACCTTATTCCGCATTCTGTTGTTGTTTTCCCCTGTACTACCTCGATGTACTGATGTGAATAAACGTTCTGTATGGATGGCATGCAAAACAAAACTTCAGTACATGTGACAATAATAAACCAATTCACCAATTTACCAACATAGTTAACTCTTAACCCCCCTCTGGAATGGTCTAGCAAGCCACTGGTGCATTGGATGGGATTTGAAGGCGGGGCTCACCAGGATAAGGAGAACAGGTGTTGGCCATTCAGACCTACAGTACGGTCACAGCTGATCATCCACTTTGGTGCCCTGTTCCCGCCTTCTCCCCGTATCCCCATGAGTCACAAGGTCATGGGTTCAAATCTCACTCAGACACACGAGTACAAAGTCCCAGCCAACTGTGCTGTGGAGTGCTGTGTTTGGGACGAGCCATCAGACTGAGGTACTGCACTCTCTTAAAATCTCATGATATTAATCAAGGGAGAGCACAGAAATTTTCTACGGTGATCCGACCAATACTTACCTCTTAACATCACTAAGACTCCTCATTACACAATAACATACGTGCTGCAGATGTCTGTCGTAATTATCCTGTCTTCTCTGTAGACCTGTGTTGTTATTTTGGCTAATTCATTTACCATCTACCTTCACCCTTTCAACACTATCTTTCCCTCCTTCTTCTTTAGTTCTCTCTGCTCCTTTTATCACCAACTCTTTCTATATATTCATTCAAGGGATGTAGCCTTCGCAGGCTGAGCCAGCATTAAATTGCCCGTCCCCAGTTGCCCTTGAAGAGGTGGTGGTGAGCTGCCTTCTTGAACCACTGCAGTCCTTGAGGTGTGGGGACACCCACAATGCTGTCAGGAAGAGAGTTCCAGGATTTTCATCCAGGAACAGCGACGTATTCGCAAGTCGGGTTGGTGTGTGGCTTGGAGGGCAACTTCCAGGGGTGGTGTTCCTCATACTTTTGCTGCCCTTGTCCTAGCTGGTAGAGGTAGTGGATTTGGAAGGTGCTGTCTGAGGAGTCTTGGTGAGTTGCTGCAGTGCACCCTGTAGTTCTGATGAAAATTCATTGACCTGAAACATTGGCTCCGTCCCTCTCTCCACAGATGCTGCCTGGCCAGCGGGGTATCCCCAGCATTTCCTGTTCCTACTGGCTGCTTTCACATTACTGTCTGCAGGACCTTGCTGCAGACAAACCTGCATTGTCACTGTGACTGCTCTCCCAACCTCAAAATAGGCCTTTGCCGGGTGTAAGTTACTGGGACATCAGAAAATGAGCTGTATAATACCAAGCTTTCCATTTTACACAGAAGGAGGCCATTTGGCCCATCAAGTCTATGTCAGCCCTCAACAGAGCAGTCCCCCTCTCCTTATTTCCCTCTACCCCTGCAATTTAATTCTTTTAACACATTCCCATCAATTCCCCTTTCCCTACACTACTACAACAGCCAATTGACTTGCCAGAGAACATGGAACACAGAACAGTACAGCACAGGAACAGGCCCTTCAGCCCGCAAAGTGTGTGCCGACCATGATGCCAATCTAACTAATCCCATCTGCCAGGAGATGGTCCATTTCCCTCCATTCCCTGCCTGTTCATGTGTCTGTCTAACTGCCTCTTAAACATTGCTATTGTATCTGCCTCCAACACCACCTCTGGCACATACCACTCTCTATGTAAAGAGAACATAGAACAGTCTAACACAAGAACAGGGCCTTTGAGCCATAACGTTGTTGGCAGAATCTCAGATGGCGACGAGGAGGCGTACAGGAGTGAGATAGATTGGCTGGCTGAGTGGTGTCGCAACAACAACCTCACACTCAATGTCAGCAAGACCAAGGAACTGATTGTGGACTTCAGGAAGGGGAAGTCGGGAGAACACACACCAGTCCTCACTGAGGGGTCAGCGGTGGAAAGGGTGAGAAGCTTCAAGTTCCTGGGCATCAACATCTCAGAGGATCTATCCTGGGCCCGACACATTGATGCAATCATGAAGAAGGCACACCAGCGGTTCTACTTCATTAGGAGTTTGAGGAGATTTCGTATGTCACCGAAGACTCTTGCAAATTTCTACAGTGGAGAGCATTCTGACTGGTTGCATCACCTCCTTGTATGGAGGCTTCAATGTGCAGGATCTAAAGAGGCTGCAGAGGGTTGTAGACTCAGCCAGCTCCATCACGGGCACATCCCTCCCCACCATCAAGGACATCTTCAAGAGGTGGTGCCTTAAGAATGTGGCATCCATCATTAAGGACCCTCAGCACCTGGGACATGCCATTTTCACATTACTACCATCGGGGAGGAGGTACAGGAGCCTGAAGACCCACACTCAATGATTCAGGAACAGCTTCTTCCCCTCCGCCATCAGATTTCTGAATGGTCCATGAACCCATGAACACTACCTCGTTGTTCTTCTTTTGCACTATTTATTTATTTTTGTAATTGAAAGTAATTTTAAAGCTTTGCACTGTACTGCTGCCGCAAAACAACACATTTCACGTCATATGTCCGTGACAATAAACCTGATTCTGATCCTGAACTTATTAAGCTAAATGACACCTATAACTCCTTTAAACTTTCCCCCTCTATCCTTAAACCTATGCCTTCTAGTATCTGACATTTCCACCCTGGGAAAAAGACTCTGTCTATCAATATATCAGTATATCTTTGGGATGTGGGAGCAAACTGGATCACCAGGGGGAAACCCATCTGGTCACAGGGAGAACGTGCAAACTCCACACAGGCAGCACAGGAGGTCAGGACTGGATGTGGTTCCCTGTAGCTATGAGGAAGCAATCTGCTATCTGTGCCACTCACTCTTCACAGTTGAAATCTTTATCATGGAGCTCTATTTCATGAGAAATTAGAGAACAGTTTCAGAGATCATGGCTCAAAATGTTCAAAAGTGAGGGCGACCAATACAACCACTTCAGCTATCAAGGCTTGTAATCAAAGTCCAATTGTCAAGGTTACTTTGCACAGAAGATAGGAAATAAATAGCTTGGGAACCACTTCAAAGACCCACGCCAAATTACAACATCACAATTATTGTTCTTTCATACTAATCAAACGTACTAAGGCAGCTCTGTGCGTAGACAATCACCTCCTTGTATTCCAACCAGACAGGGAATTGTTCCAAATAAAGTCTCCAGCATTTACAATGATTGTCACTGGATTTATGACTTTTAATCAGAGGGAATGTTCTTCTCGACTGGCAACTGTAGTTACGCAATGTTTTATAGTATGATTCTCCTGGGACAGGTCTGGCTGGAATGACGACAAGCTGGAGACCCGGGTGATGTTCTTTCCATTGACACACCATACAAGTGGTTTGAAATCACCTCTTCACTATTCTGAAGGCGAGCCGGCCAGTTCTCCCTGGTGTGATCAATATTTAATGTCATTCAGTGTCAGGAAGAATCATTATTTGGCAATGCTGCATCTTGTGGGATGTTGCTGTTCACAGATGGGCTCTCACTTTACAATTGTGTGTTGGAGCAAAAAACGAGCTGCTGGAGGAACTCAGGGGGTCGGGCAGCATCTGTGGAGGGAAATGGACAGTTGACGTTTTAGGTCGAGACCCTTCATCTGGACTGTCCCAGGAGAATCATATGATAAAACATTGCGTAACTACAGTTGCCAGTCGAGAAGAACATTCCCTCTGATTAAAAGTCGTAAATCCAGTGACAATCGTTGTAAATGCTGGAGACTTTATTTGGAACAACTCCCTGTCTGGTTGGAATACAAGAGGTGATTGTCTACGCACGGTCTGGACTGGAGCAAGAGCTGGAAAGTAGTAGGTGGATCCAGGTGAGGGGGGGTGATGGGCAGATGGAGGAGGGGGAAGTGACAACAGCGACAGAGGCCGGGAGGTGACAGAGGGTGGGGTCTGATAGGAAGGAAGGTGGAGCCTGGAATCAAGGGAGGGAGGTGGGGAGGGGACCCAGTGGGAGGGGTGTGTGGGTGACGGGCAGATGGAGAGGGTGGGAGGAGGGGTAAGAGGGTGATGGGGTTGGGGTGGGTGCAGGAGGAACTGGGGAGATCAGGAGGAGAGAGAAAAGGGACAGAGGGGGAGCAGGTTACCTGAAGTTGGAGAATTCATGCCGTCGGGTTGTAGACTACCCAGGGGGAATATGAGGGGCTGTTCCTCTAGTTTGCATTTAGCCTCACCCTGGCAGTGGAGGAGACTGAGGACAGACAGGTCGGTGTGAGAATAGGGAGGGGAATTAAACTGGCTGGTAACCAGGAGCTCTAGTGCATCACCAGATGGCAGATGGAGTTTAATCGGGAAGTGTGTGAAGTGATACACTTTGGAAGAACGAACTTGAAGGCGGAGTACAAGGTTAATGGCAGGGCTCTTAGCAGTGTGGAGGAACAGAAGGATCTTGGGGTCCAAGTCCAAAGATCCCTCGAAGTTGCTGCGCAAGTCGATAGGGTGGTTAAGAAGGCCTCTGGTGTGCTGGCCTTCATTAGATGGGAGATTGAGTTCAAGACCTGTGAGGTAATGTTGCAGCTCCATAAAACTCTGGTTGGACCACACTTGGAGTATTGTGTTCAGTTCTGGTCACCTCATTATAAGGATGTGGAAGATTTAGAGAGGGGGCAGAGGAGATTTACCAGGATGCTGCCCGGATTAGAGAGCATGTCTTATGAGGAAAGGTTGAGTGAGCTAGGGCTTTTCTCTTTGGAGAGACGCAGGATGAGAGGTGACTTGATCGAGTGTATAAGATTATGAGGGGCATAGACAGAGTGGACAGCCAGGACCTTTTCCCCAGGGCAGCAATGGCCAATACCAGAGGACATCAGTTTAAGGTCAGAGGAGGAAAGTTCAGGGGAGATGTCAGAGGTAGGTTTTTTACACAGAGAGTGGTGGGTGCCTGGAACTCACTGCCAGGGGTGGTGGTGGAGGCTGATACAATGAGGACATTTAAAAGACTCTTAGATGGATGTAAGTAAAATGGAGGGTTAGGGTTTGTGTAGGAGGGAAGGGTTAGATTCATCAGGGAGTAGGTGTGCATATAGGTCAGCACAACATCGTGGGCCGAAGGGCCCGTACTGTGCTGTACTGTTCTATGTTCTATGTTCCACCAACTGTGCAATGCTCTGGGATATCCTGAGGTTGTAAACGACACATTTGAAATGCAGTTTGGTGGCATGGCAACTGGATTCCAAGAATTGCACCATTACACCCAGCACTTGAATTGGAATGGAAGAGATTCCCAGGAGGTACCTTCCAGTCTACTCCAGGGCTAGAGGGCTGCGGACCAAGTACTTGCAATCTAGCCCAATATTGATTAAACTGAGCTTTTGTCTTATTCATAACTTTCTCGTATTTCCCCATAAGATAAGCCATTTTGCCCCTCAAGTCTATCCCATCAATCCCACCCCCCACATTTCCCTGTAACCTATTCTCCCCACATTCCCATCAACTCCTCCCAGATTCTACCCCTCACCCACACACTAGGGACAATTTACAGCGGCCAATTAACCCACCGACCTGCACGTCTTTGGGATGTGAGAGGAAAATGGTGAAGAAACTCATGTGGTCACAGGGAGAACGTGCAAAGTCCACACAGACAGCACCCGAGGTCAGGATCGAACCCGGGTCACTGGATCTGTGAGGCAGTGGCTCTACCCACTGAGCCACTGTGTTCAGTGAATTTTTTGCAAACTTTCTTTTGCTTTTTCTTGATAGCTTGGAGAAGGCTTTTGAGGGTTAAGCATACTGCACCAAGTAGTCTCGGGATGGTCCCCTCCAGTGGCAAGACTAAACCCTGATTAGATGACCACATTGAAGAATATCTCCGTTCAGTCTTCAAGCCTGACTTCAAGTCTGTTACTTTAATCCTCCAGTGCACCTCACCATCCAACTGGACCTCCCAGCCTCCCAGACTCAACATCCAATCAGCTACAAGGAGAGGTTGGACAAACTTGGGTTTTTCCTCTGGAGTATCGGAGGCTGAGGGGAGATCTGATAGAAGTTTATAAAATTATGAGAGACAGACACAGGGTAGACAGTCAGAATATTTTTTCCAGGGTAGAAATGTCAAATACTGGAGGATATACGTTTAAGGTGAGAGGGGGAAAGTTTAAAGGAGATGTGTGGGGCAAGTTTTTTTACACAGAGAGTGGTGGGTGCCTGGAATGTGCTGCCAGGCGTGGTGGTGGAGGCAGATATGATGAAACAGTTCAAGAGGACATGTAAACACGAAGGGAATATAGAGATATGGACCGTGTGCAGGCAGATAGGATTAGTTGCATTGGGCATCATGGTCAACACAGACATGATGGGCTGAAGGGCCTGTTCCTGTGCTGTACTGTTCTGTGTTCTATGTTCAACAATTTCAGATAATCAGCATTTCTGGGATTTTCCAGATTTCCAGCAGTCTGTCCAGATTCCTCAGGCAATTTCTGACAATTCTTCTTCTTGCCTGATAGCCGACCAGAATGATCACTAGACTTAGATCATCGATCCAGAGACACATTCCAATTCTACCCTCTCTCAGCCAACACGGCCACATTGGACCTCCTCCTCACCTCTCCCCGTCCTACCACTGACGCCCCTTCTCTTCACCCTGCCCCTCGTCCTCAACTTTAAACATGTTTGATTTCTAGATTTTCCCAGTTCAGATGAAGGACCATTGACCTGAAACGCCAGCTCTGTTTTCTCTCTCCACAGATGCTGCCTGACCTGCCGAGTAATTCCAGCACTTTCTGTTTTTATTTCAGATATTTAGCGTCTGCAGGATCCCGGGGTTTCACAAGACTGCTTTCCAGGATTGGAGGCAGGTTTCCACTGTGGATGAACTGTGGAGTCTGTGGGGAATACTTTGGGATAGCAGGGAAATGCCAAGTCTGTATTGCCGCATTGGCAAGCCATCTCACCTGAGCAAATCCCTGCGGGAACACCTTTGGCCTCGTAGTGATAGAGTAATACAGCATGGAAACAGGCCCTTCGGCCCAACTCATCCATGCCGACCATGGTGCTCACCAAGCTTGTACCATTTGCCTGTGTTTGACCCATATGCCTTTAAACCCCTCCCTATCCATGTACCTGTCCAAGTACCTTTTAAATGTTGTCGTTGTACATGCCTCAACCACTTCCCCTGGCAGCTCGTTCCATGTACCCACCACCTTCTCCGTGAAGAAGTTGCCCCTCAGGTCTCTTTTAAATCTTTCCCCTCTCATCTTAAACCTTTGACCTACGCCCTCTAATTTTTAGTCCCCCTTCTCTGGGAAAAAGACTATGCGCGTTCACCCTATCTACGCCCCTCATGATTTTATACACCTCTATAAGATAACCTCTCAGTCTCCTACGCTCTAAGGACTAAAGTCCCAGCCTGCCCAACCGCTCCCTGTATCTCAGTCCCTCGAGTCCTGGCAGCATCCTTGTAAATCTTCTCTGCACTCTTTCCAGTTTAATGACGTCTTTCCTTTAACAGGGTGACCAAAACTTTACACAATATTTTAAGGTATTAAGCCACTGGAGTTAACCTCAGACCCAGTAAAGTGTTGGTGTCTGATTTAGGACGGTGCTCTTGGTGTCCTCTGGAACTGTGGCCTTTCTCTTCCACTGTGCTGCAGCAGTCCTTGGCTGGGGTGCAGAGAATAAAAGGGAGATTATAACAGAAAACACCAAACCAGATATTTATAATGTACCATCATGCTAATTCTGGTTATTTTCTCTTTATTACTTTAATGTGAGTAGGTTCTTGACTGTGGCAATATTGATAGGCATTTAAAAAATACAAACAAGACAAATCAAAATAATATTTAGAAGAAAGAACAAAATAATCACTGTTGGTAAGGTAGCTCTAACATACAAGGTGTCATGTAAGTACAGACTCAAAAGTAACACTCTCTAGTCACCACACCTTAGGAGCAGAGTCACATCTTTTCACATTAGTGGTTCCAACACATACAAACATTTAATCCACAGTAGATGACCAGGGTGATTATCCCCATTCCCAAATAATGCATAATCAACAACCCTCGTTAAATTGTATGACGCTACAACAAAACAGCTATACCCTTAAGATCACATTGGGTGTTCCATCTCTGTCGGCAGCCGGTAGCGATGCATCGCTGTCAATTGATTTCATTTACAATCAAACCGTGGGTTGTGTATCTTCAACCCAATTCTTCCCTAACCCAGGGAGTCTGTGCCCCCTGGAGAGTCATCTCCTGACCGTAGCAAGTTTCCTTGCGGTTTAAGCCTGGAGCAGGTCTATAGAACCAGTTCTCCTCTGGAGTACTTGATCTGCATCACGTCAAACATCTCAGGATCCTGCTCTGTTATTCCAACATGCCACGTCAAAGGATCTTCCCGCTGCCAAGTTATCTAAGCCATATTATCTTTGGAGAGGGAAGAGAGAGATATATATAGAGAGAGCAAAAATTTGACTTATTTTTAACCTCTCGGATCTTGAACTTAAGTATCCATTCATCATTCACGTCCATTTAAAGGAGGCTTTCACTTTCCATCTGGTTATTGGCGCAAGAAAGATTATAAAGGAATTACTATATATGGACAAGATCATTCGATAAGGCTGGCAGAACCAAGTGTAATTTTTTTTCTTAACAAAGACGCTATAAAAGCAATTTTTGTGATTTTGCATAAGAGTCTGTCCCAAATGAACTACTTCCACAAGAGCAGTCATTGAAAGATGTGATGATATGTTGGACACTGGTAGGTTTTCATCATCTTCAATGCGTGCCTCAAATCCTTGTTCTTCTTGTCCCATCTGTGGATGACCGTGAGGAGAAATTGGTTGTCCCACTTGCGTCCCATGATGAGGAAGTTGCTGTTGGGGTTGTCCAGCTGGTTACAGGGACAGCTTGCTCCATTTTTTATGTACAGAACCAACTTCTTGAGATCCTTCTTCCTTAAGGGTCCCATCTTCAGCACCTTCTTCCTCCTCTGGGAGATGATTTTGCGATCTCCCTTCTCCTTCTTTATCTCCTTGATCTTCATCTTGAGCGCTGCAAAGACAAGGTCCCAGCAGAAATCATGAATGGGCCCTTTCAACTCCCGACTGAGATCGCTGTTGTATCATGATGGAGTCACGCAGCACAGAAGTAGGCCCTTCAGCCCATCTAGTCTGCACCCACCACCAAGCACCCATCTGCACTGATCCCATGTTATGCTCCCACACTCCCATCAATGCAACCCACCCTCCTGATTCTACCCCTCACCTACACACTAGAAGTAATATACACTGGGCAATTAACATTGTTGGAATGTGGGTGGAAACCCAGGTAGTCACAGGGAGAACTTGCAAACTCCACACTGAACAGCACCAGAGGTCAGGATCGAACCTGGGTCCTTGGAGCTGTGAGGCAGCAGCTCGACTAGGGAGTTTTTAATCAGTGAAGACAGATACCAGGTATTTATTCAAAACCTCTGCCATTTCCCCATTTCCCATTACTAAGTCCTCAGCCTCATCTCTAAGGAACCAACACTTACTGCAGTAGCTCCATTCACCCATACTCGTAGAAGCTCTTGCTTTCTCATAGCTCCGACAAACCTCCCCCAGGAGAGGAGCTAATCTTCACATCAGTGGGAAACGGTTCCACCTACCACGACTGCACTTCAGAACCAAACTCACCCACACTCAGAGACCAAGCTCCAAGTCATCATTGAACCGGTCACTCTTGAACTCTTGATCTCCCAATCTACCTCATCGTGGCCCTTACACTTTATTTCCCTACATGCACGGCACTTTCTCTGTAACTGTAACACTTTATTCTGCAGTCTGTTTCATTTTTACTACTTCGGTGTGATTATGTATGCCTTGATCTGTCTGGATGGCACACGAAACGAAAGCTTTTCGCTGTACACGTGGCAATAATAAACCACTACCAATCTGTATAACATGTCCTCTACCAGCCTGCCCCCAATGTACAACACTGCCTTCAGTCAGTGAAGCCTCACAACTGGACCCTGGAAAGCAAGGACCACTTCCCTTGTCACAGGATCCACACCTCGATGAAGTTCACCATCGCCTTCAATGCAACGGCACAGCCTTTCGTCGACTGAGGTAAAGGATATTTGAAGATCAATACCTCAGACTTGGCACACAACTCATGGTCTACCAGACAGCAGTGATCCCTGCCCTTCTATGTATACCTGTGACCTGGACTACTTACAGCAGGCACCTCAGGACACTGGACAAATGCCATCAACACTGTCTCTGCAAAATCCTCCAAATTCACTGGAAGGAGAAGTGAACCAACCCCAGTGTCCTCTCCCAGACCAACATCCCCAGCACTGAGTTGTACTCTGTCAGCTCCATTGGACAAGTTATGTCATTTTGCACGTTCAACGCCAGACTCCTACAGCAGACATTCTATTCCAAGTTGTGTCAAGGGATGAGATATCTCCTCCAGTCTCATCCCATCTCCTGTCCCATCTGTGGAAAAGTCTGTGGCTCCCATATCGTCCCCATCAGCCACCTCAGAACCAAAGTGGAAGTGAGTCATCCTTGGTCCCATTGGACCGCCTACAAAGAAGTCTGTGTGTGTGTGTGTGTGTGTGTGTTTGAAAGTCTTTGAGCGTGTGCTTGTGTACCTCTCCTGCCCCTGTGTGAACTATTCCCCCCCTCCCCCCCAGTGTTGAACAGCAGGAATTGTATCAGTTTGGAAGTGAGCTCATTGGCGACTTCTGGAGTGTGAGTGAGTGAGAGTCATCTCATGTGAAGTCTGTGAATGGCATGGACTGCCTCGCTGTGATACCAGTCCCAAACCGCAGAGAGCTGTGGACACAGCCCAGCACATCACAGAAACCAGCCTCCCCTCCATGGACTGTGTCTACACTTCTCGCTGCCTTGGTAAAACAGCCAACATAATCAAAGACCCCACCCACCCCGGACATTCTCTCTTCTCCCCTCTCCCATCAGGCAGAAGATACAAATGCTTGAAAGCACGTACCAGCAGGCTCAAGGACAGCTTCTACCCCACTGTTGTAAGACTATTAAATAGTTCCCTAGTTTGATAAGATGGACTCTTGACCTCACAATCCACCTCGTTGTGACCTTGCATCTTATTGTCTGCCTGCACTGCACTTTCTCTGTAACTGCAACACTTTATTCTGCATTCTGTTTTGTTTTCCCTTGTACTACCTCAATGTACTGTTGTAATGATATGATCTGTACGGATGGTATGCAAGACAAGTTTTTCACTGTACCTCGGTACATGTGACAACAATAAACCAATTTACCAATAAACCAATTTACCAAACCACAGGGGTCTGGAAAACGATGCAAGGATCCTTGTCAATGTTCATCCCAAGCAGCTGCAGAACAGATGGCCTGTTTCCAAGTATGCACACCGAGACAGACATCAACTGTTTGCCAACCCAGATATGGGATACCTAGCATGGACGAGTTGGGCTGAAGGGCCTGTTTCCATGCTGTGTTACACTATGACTTCATGCTGCTGGAAGATCATCAACTTGGTGTCAGGCACACTTGGGTTTCCCCGAAGCCTGTTGGTCTTCCAGTGTGGAAGGAGATGTCCACAAGGGAATGCTGCTAATTGGCACATCCCAGGGTGCAGGAGTCCGTGCTGAGAGATGTACTGAAGCCCAGCCCAGTACAGACTGACCACAATCTAGGGTCCTGTGTATCAGCCTCTCAAACACAACATGGGTGCAGTGTTTAACGAGGAGACACGAGTGGTGTTGGCACGTTGCAAGTGAATGTGTTGGTTTGATGGCCCAGTGAGTGTAGAGAGAGACGTGTACTGCTATGACACAGGTAGAGAGGAACAACCCTCGTATTCTGCCTGGGTGGTCTACAACCCAATGCCATGAACAGTGAAATCTCCAACTTCCAGTAACCTGCTTCCCCTCTGTCCCTTTTCTTTCTCCTCCTGATCTCCCCAGTTCCCCCTACGCCCACCCCAGCCCCTGATTCTTTCCCCTCGTCCACCCTCTCCATCTGCCCTGTCACCCACACACCCCTCCCACTGGGTCCCCTCCCCCCCACCGTTCCCATCTGCCCTCCCCACCTCCCTCCCGTGATTCCGGGCTCCACCTTCCTCTCCTGTTAGATCCCACCACCTGCAGCCCCTCTGTCACCTCCTGGCCTCTGTCACTGTTCCCACTCTCCCCTCCCCCATCTGCCTACCACCCCTCCTCACCTGGATCCACCCATCACCTGCCAGCTCTTTCTCCACCCCTTCCCTCCACCTCTCGTTACTGGCTCTCTCCCTTCTGTCTTCCAGTCCAGATGAAGGGTCTTGACCCAAAATGTCGACTGTCCATTCCCCTCCACAGATGCTGCCCGACCCGCTGAGTTCCTCCAGCATCTTGCTTGTTGTATTGCTTTACCTGTGTATTAATTTTTGCGAATGAAAAACAACATTTCAAAGGAAAATCACTTTGACACCACAGCACTGCCCACTGATTCTTACTCGGGGTCTGGCTATACAATAGACCTACTTCCAATATCAGTCAGTGAATCAGGCAGCGTGACTCTCACTTCTCGCCTGAGTAGTTTGTCAGTGTTCTGTAAGTGACCGTGGAAACTGGGTTTGTGCCCCTGTGAGCAGGGAGGTTGAGCAGAGATTTAATCTGGGGATCTGAGGGGAAAGTTTTTTACACAGAGAGTTGTTGATGTCTGGAACATACTACCAGAGGAGGAGGTGGAATCAGATACAATCAGTGCACATCGGAGGCATTTGAATGGTCAAGGCATGGAAGGTACAGTCCGAATGTGGGAAAATGGGATGATTGTAGATGGGCAAAAAGGTTGGCATGGAGGTGATGGGCTGAAGGGCCTGTCTCTGTGCTGTGGGGCTTTGTGTGATTCGAATTGTGTTCGAAATCACAGAGGCTTTAGATCGAGCGAATGAGAAGAAATTTTTTCCAGTGGGATGGGGGATCGATCACTGGAGGACTCGGGTTGACGGCAGTTGGTAATGGAACAGGAGGGAGAGGGGAATGTTTTCACATGGTCCGGAACATATGGATTCAACAGGGAATTGGATGAATCAAAGGAAAGGAGGACATTTTAGGAAAGCTTGGGGAGCTGGCAGAGGTACAATGACCTCCCAAGTGGACCTTCTCCTGAGCCATGAGGTTCTAATGATTTAATGAAATGTGAAACATTTGGCGTCACAGGGAGACAGGGTGGTGAAGAAGGCGTTTGGCATGCTGGCCTTCGTGGCACTGAGTATCGGAGCTGGGACGTTATGTTGTAGATATCCAGGATGTTGGTGAGGCTGCACTTGGAGTATTGTGGACAGTTTTGGTCGCCCTGTTATAGGAAGGATGCCATTAAGCTGGAAAGAGTGCAGAGAAGATTTACAAGGATGTTGCCAGGACTCGAGGGCCTGAGTTACAGGGAGAGGTTGGGCAGGCCAGGACTTAATTCCTTGGAGCATAGGAGACTGAGGGGTGACCATATGAAGGTGCTTAAAATCGATAGAGTGAATGCACTAAGTCTTTTCCCAATGAAAGGGAATCCAGAATTAGAGGTTAAGGTGAGATGAGAGAGATTTAAAAGGGACCTGAGGAGCAAGTTCTTCACACAGAAGGTGGTGGGTACATGGAACGAGCTGCCAGAGGAAGTAGTTGAGGCAGGTACAATTATAACATTTAGAAGACATTTGGACAGGTACATGGATAGGAAGGGTTCAGAGGGATATGTGCCAAGTGTGGGCAA
The DNA here is from genome assembly GCF_009764475.1 of Pristis pectinata. Lineage (NCBI taxonomy): Eukaryota > Metazoa > Chordata > Chondrichthyes > Rhinopristiformes > Pristidae > Pristis > Pristis pectinata. Next base: position 3,479,329 of record NC_067416.1, on the reverse strand, counting down.
ATGGGACTGGCTTAGATGGGCATCTTGGTCAGTATAGAAAGTCCTATTTCTGTGCTGTATGACTCTATGACTCCATTGGATTTTGGGAGCACTTGCCCTACATCAGGAGTAGAGGCAAACTCCGGATAGTTGGCTGTGCAGTGTTCATTCAACAAGCTCTCTCTCTCTCTCTCTCTCTCAACACCGACACGCATGGTTTATGTTCTTTCCTGATGAGGACAGCAATCTTGTTTAACTTACAACTCTCTCGCAGAACAATCAGATCCTGTGTGTGTGGAGACGATTCCTGCACTACTGGGGCTGATGTTCCCCTGGGGAGGAGCGGAGGGTGGAGTCTGGGGCAGGAGACAGACCCTGTGCGAGCGGTGAGGTGGTGTCCTGTGTGTGAGTGTGAGGGTGACTGAGTATTTCGATTTATGTGGTATTTCTGCTTCATATGGTGTACATGAGTGTGTGTGTCTTCTAGTGTGTGAGTGTGTGTGTGTGTGTTTGTGTGAGTATGCATGCTTGTGTGCAAGTGTTTGTGTGTGTGTTTGTGTGAGTATGCATGCTTGTGTGCAAGTGTTTGTGTGTGTGTGTGTGTGTGTGGGTTCTAGTGTTTGAGTGGATACATGAGTATGTGTGTGTGTGTGTCTGTGTGTCTGTGAGTATGCATGCTTGTGTGCAAGTGTGTGTGTGTGTGTGTGTGTGTGTGTTTATAATCAATCGAGTGTGATTTTTTTTCCCCTACAGGGTGACAAGGCCATCAAAAGGAAACAAAGTATGAGGACTTATTTCAAGAAGGGTGAAATTTGGAAGTCCGGAAGTTGTACTGATGCTGTCACATATCCTGGTCAGACCACAGTGGGAGCAGGGCGTACAGTACTAGTCAATGCCAAGAATGCAGTGGCACTGGAGAGGGGGTAGAGAAGGTTTTACATAGATGATGCCTGAAGTGGCCACATATCGGGACAGGGTGGACAAGCCTGCGTCTCTTTTCTCCCGGGAGATGAAGGCTGAGGGGAGACCTAGTGGGGGAGGGTGTAAAGTGCCGAGGGGGTTTGATGGAGCGGATGCAGAGAGAGGGTCTCCGCTTGTGGGGAAGAGGGTAACCAGAGGCCGTCAGTGTCAGAGAGTCGGCAAGAAATCCGACAGGGAATTCCGGAGAAACTCCTTTCCCCAGAGAGCGGTGAGAATGTGGAGCTCCCTCCCACAGTGAGGGGTGGGGGTGGAGATTGTCAATGTGTTGAAGGGGAGGCTGGAGAAGGGAACGGAGGGTCACACTGTTGGATTGAGATGGGGAGAGATGGGAGGAAGCTCCAGTGGAGCATAAACACCAACATGGACTGGTTGGGCCGAATGGCCTGTTTCTGTGCCATATATCCCATGTAATCCTGTGTAAAGACAATCGCAGCCCCTGCCCTGTCTCATGGAGATGTACAGGTGCAGTAGAGGACATGTCATTCACCTTGTCCATTCCAGAGAGCACTGCACAGGCTAATCCCATTTTGGAATGCTTGGTTCTGTGTCTTGGACACTGAGTCGGCTCATGAGGTTAACCAGGTTGTAAAGTGTGGGAGGGTTTCTGCCTGCACTTTCCCTTTCAGGCAGTGTGTCCACGCCCCACCCATTTTTGGGGGAAAGTATTCCCTCCTTCAATCTTGCTACTGATCATCCGAAATCTATATCCCACGGTTATCCGGGACGTGCCATCTTCTCACAGCTCCCATCGGGCAGGAGGTACAGAAGCCTGAAGTCCCACACCACCAGGTTCAGGAACAGCTACTTTCCTACAACCATCAGGTTCTTGAGCCAACCAGCACAACCCTAACCCTACCTCAGCAACGGAACACTACGGACCACCTCTTGCATTGCCGTGGACTTGCCTCCGATTGTGTCTTTTCTTTGCACTAACGTCTTGCTTTACAGAGTCTTTTTCTCTTCACTGTCATGTATAATTTATGTACAATTTACATATAGTTTATGTTCTGTGTGTTGTCTGTACCTATGTGCCTGTGATGCTGCTGCAAGCAAGTTTTTCATTGTACCTGTACCTCACCGTACTTGTGCACATGACAATAAACTCGACTTATCAACTGCTCTGCTAAGAGATCGGTTCCTCCTTTTCACTCTGCCTGGCTCCTAATTAAATCTACCCTCAGTTCCCCTCGGGTCCAAAGAGACATGCCCGAGCATAGCCATCCATTCAAAACAATCCCTCAGTCCTGGTCATTTCCGCCGCACCCTCTCTCCTGAAATTCCATCCAGCCCTGACCAGAACTGCAGCAATAGTGGCTGAGCTAGTGTTTCCCTCATTTCTAGCAGATATCTGGGAATGGATTACCAGTTGGAATCTGATCCAGGAGTTCTGGGAGGTTTATATATAGAAAAATATGCAAATTCATGAGTGGGTTACAAACTGGGATCTAATCCAGGTGTTTGGGGGGTTTATATATAGAATAACAGATCCCCTTGAGTGAGTTACAGGCTGGGATCTAATCCTGGGGTTCAGGGGGTATATATATAGAATAACAGACTCCCGGGACAGAGTTACAGGCTAAGATATAATTGAGTGGTATGGGGTTATATATAGAATAATCGGTCCCTGGGAGTGAGTTATAAGCTAGAATCTAATTGAGGAGCTTATTTGGTGAGGTGGTGGTTGTGTATAGAATAACGTGTCCCTGGCAATGAGTTGCAGGCTGGAATCTAATGGAGGGGTTTGTTTGGGGGGAGTGATTATGTATAGAATAACATGTCCCTGGCAGTGAGGCACAGGCTGGAATCTAATCTTACAAAGCAGATGGTTGATACGGACACTCAGCAATGAAGAAACACTGAAGTCTAGCCTTGGCTTACATTTGACACACAGCAGCTCACAAAAAGCAGTAACAAAGGAGGATGAAAGTGAGACGTGTCTCTGAGTGCTGCAGTAATTTGCAAGCTCTCTGTAGTGAGCCTGAGAACTGCCGTCAGCAGGAACAGCACAGACTCCAGGGACAGTCCAGCTCGGGATGAAATGTTATACTGCATGTTTTGCTTGGACAGGGCTCCGTGGTGTAATGTGGGGCTGGCCCATGGGAATCTGACACTGGATCGGAATTCTTATGCAGACTGGCAGTTTGTTTATCTGGGATGAACAGTGAGGAATAAATTAAATCTTTTTACGAAAGGAAAAAAAATCCTTGCTGCATTTTGCAATGCAATTCTGGGAAGAAATTGTGCAGACATTTTCATTCAACCTACTGTGGCTGATTCTCCCAGCACAGAGGGGGTCCGAGCAAGCCCTTTATCTTATTTATTCCTGGGATGTGGATATTGCCGGAAATGCCGGCATCTACTGACCTTTCCTGATGGAAGGGGGAGTTAACTACCAACCATATCGGTCGGTCTGGAGTTATGTATAGGTTAGGGTGGGTAAAGAAGGTGGATATCCTTCTCCGATGGGTGTTAATGACAGTGTCATACTTCTATACTTCATTACGGCATAGAAGGATGTCATTCAGCCCATCAGGTGTGGCACGGTGGTGCAGCTAATAGAGCCGCTGCCTGGCAGCACCAGAGACCTGAGTTCGATCCCGACCCCACAGAGTTAACAGGGAACGAGAAACAGTTTATGTTTCAGTCCAGCGTGCTTCACCTGATGTAACATAGAACGCAACAGTACAGCACAGGAACAGGCCCTTCGGCCCACAATGTCTGTGCTGAACATGATGCAGAATTAAACTAAATCCCTTCTGCCTGCACATGATACATATCCCTCCATTCCCTGCATACTCATGGGTCTATCTAACATCCTCTTGAACACTTCTATCGTATCTGCCTCCACCACCACCCCTGGCAGCCCGTTCTAGGCACCCATCACTCACTGTGTAAAAAACTTGCCCCGCACATCTCCTTTAAACTAGTATTTGACATTTTACCCTGGGAAAAAGATTCTGATTGTCTACCTTATCTCTGCCTCTCATAAATTTATAAACCTCTATCAGGTCTCCCCTCAGCCTCCGATGCTCCAGAGAAAACAACTCAAGTTTGTCCAAGCTCTCCTTATAGCTCATACCCTCTAATCCAGGCAGCATCCTGGTGAACCTCTTCTGCACCCTCTCCAAAGCCTCCACACCTTCCTGTAATGGGGTGACCAGAACTGCGCACAATACTCCGTTGATAGTTTCTCTCTCCACAGACGCTGCCTGACCTGCTGAGTGTTTCCAGCATTTTCTGTCTTTATTTCAGATTTCAAACATCTGCAGATTTCTTTTTCTTTGATTTTTGTCAACAGAGCTAAAGTTTAAGGTGAATAGCTTTTTCTTTCAATGGACCTGAAATGTTAACTCTGTTTCTATCTCCAGAGATGCTGAGTTTTGTCTTTAATTCATTCACACTGCTTTTCAACAGCACCAAGTCCTTCAAGCCCAATGTGAATTAGAATGAGGTGTCCCTTCTGCTTCTGGTTGGGCAGTTTGCAGTCGTGAGTGTGAGAGGGAGGGAGACCCTCACATGAAACATCACAGCAAGGTCGGGAAAGGCTGGGCAGGTTGGGAAGAGTGAGGTGGGGATTTGTAGGGAACTACACGAGGGAAGATCCCAAAGGGATTACGAAGAGTGGGCTGGATCACACCTATCTGTTGCTGGCAATTCCGTCCACACCTGTCAAAAGGACATAGGAAATGACCCCTCACTCCTGCTCCACTATTCAGTGATTTCATGGCTCATCTTTTACATCAGTGGCACTTTCCTGCACTAACTTCATGTCCCTTGATTCCTTTAATATCCAGAAATCTATCAGTCTGATTAGAATCTTCTCTAGTCCCTCCCACTCAGTGTCCAGCTCATTTCCAACACGTGTGTGCTGAAAAATGAAACACTGTGGTGGTCTGGATGTCTGATGTGTCAGGGTGAAGGAGGTAAACGCTTTCAAGGAGCGTGAAGCATTTTCTCAGCTCATCTGGGCATCTCCTGCTATAGTGTAGCCATTAGCGTAATGTTTTACAGCGCCAGTGACCTGGGTTCAATTCCCGTCGCTGTCTGTAAGGAGTTTGTATGTTCTCCCTGTGTCTGCGTGGGTTTCCTCCGGGTGCTCCGGTTTCCTCCCACATTCCAAAGACGTACGGGTTAGGAAGTTGTGGGCGTGCTATGTTGGCGCAGGAAGCGTGGCGACACTTGCGGGCTGCCCCCAGAACACTTGACGCAAAAGGTGCATTTCACTGTGTGTTTCAATGTACATGTGACTAATAAAGATATCTTATCTTATGTGTATGTGTGTGGGTGTGGGTCTCTGTGTGTGTTTGCATTTGAACCTTCTGCATTTCACATGCAAACAACCACTGTTCTGGGTCCACGGAAATGCAAGAGACGGCAGGTGCAGGAGTCTAGAGAAACGCACAAAGTGCTGGAGAAACTCAGTGGGTTAGGCAGCATCTGTGGAGGGAAATGGACAGTCAACGTTTCGGGTCCAGTCCCTTCATCTGGACTGAAAGATAGAGGGGAGATGCCAGTGTAAAGAGGTGGGGGGAAGGGGTGGAGCAAGAGCTGGCAGGTAATGGGGGTGGATCCAGATGAGGAGGGGTGGTAGGCAGATGGAGGAGGGGAGAGTGGGAACAGTGACAGAGGCCGGGAGGTGACAGGAGGAGGTGACAGAGGGCTGCAGGTGGTGGGATCTGATAGGAGAGGAAGGAGAAGCCTGGAACCAAGGGATGGAGGTGGGGACGGCAGATGGGAACAGGAGGGGAGGGGACCCAGTGGGAGGGGTGTGTGGGTGACGGGCAGACGGGGTGGGTGGGGAAAGAGATATGGTGATGGGAGCCAGGTGGACAGACGGGGAGCAGCTATCGGAAGTTGGAGAATTTGATGTCCATGCCACCGGGTTGGAGACTACTCAGGGGGAATATGAGGAGCTGTTCCTGTAGTTTCTGCGTCTGGGTCAACCTTTGCCCTGTCAACATCAGTTCCTCAGAGTTAACATTTCAGACCCTGAAACATTGACTCTGTTTATCTCTCCACAGACGCTGTCTGACCTGCTGAGTGTTTCTGGTATTTTCTGTTTTTATTTCAGATTTCCAGCATCTGCAGTTATGTTTAGATTTTCCCTTCTCCTCAGCCAGTGGCCGTGGATGAAGTGAAGTGGGGGATGATGAGTTAATCAGGGATGGACATGCTTGACCAACCTTGTAGAATCCTTGGATCAGAGAGATGCAGTGGATGTGGTTTATACAGACTTTGAAAAGGCACCACAAAAGAGACTTGAATCAAAAGGCTGGCAGGAAGAGTAAAGGAGTGTGTGACCACACAATTTGAACAAAGGAACTGAGGGCATGGCCTCAATCCATGAAATTCCTTGGATTGAAGTTGTGTGTGTTGCTACACTGGATCTGGCTGAAGCCACTGTAAGGGACTGAAATGGTTTTCCTTGAGGAAGTAGCATAGATTGGTGGAGCAATGGAGCCAGACATGTATCTGTCGGCCTGTTCCACTATCCACTGAGCTCAGGGCTGACCTACGCTCCTCACCAAATCACTAAGTGGAGCCTGACTTGGAAATATAGAACTAGAGAACACTACAGCACAGAAAACAGGCCATCCAGCCCTTCTAGTCTGTGCCAAAACTGTATTCCATTAATCCCATTGACCTGCACCGTCCATAACCCTCCAGACCTCTCCCGTCCATGTATCTATCCAATTTATTCTTAAGAGTGAGCCCGCATTTACCACGTCAGATGGCAGCTCGTTCCACACTCCCACCACTCTCTGAGTGAAGAACTTCTCCCTGATGTTCCCCCTAAACCTTTCCCCCTTCACCTTAAAGCCATGTCCTCTCGTACTTATCTCTCCTAATCTAAGTGGAAAGAGCCTACCCGCATTTACTCTGTCTATACCCCTCATAATTTTGTAAACCTCTATTAAATCTCCCCTCAAATCAAATATATCAACCGTCTCTTCAGCATTGCTGGGTCTAACTCATGGAGTCATAGAGGGAAACAGCATGGAAACAGGCCATTCGGCCAACTGAGTCCGTGCTGACAGTCAACCACAATTTACACTCATTCTCCATTAGTTTCAGTTTTTATTCTCCCTACATTCCCATCAACTACCCCCCCCCAAATTCTACCCCTCACCTACACACTAGGGGTAACTTGCAGCGGCCAATTAACCCACCAATCTCCATGTACTTGGGATGTGGGAGGAAACCGGAGCACCTGGGGGAAACCCATGCGGTCACAGGGAGAACGTGCAAACTCCACACAGGCAGTGCCTGAGGTCAGGGTTGAAGCTGGGTCACTGGAGCTGTGAGGCAGCAGCTCTGTTAGGCTGACTAACTGCTGGAACTCCCTCCCCAGTGACACTGTGGGAGCACCTTCACCAGAAGGACTGCAGCGATTCAGGAAGGCGGCTCCCCCCCCCCCCCCCCCACTTGCTCAGGGGCAATTAGGGAGGAGCAATAAATGCTGGCATGGCCTTGATCCTGGAAAATGAAAAATAAAGTAACTGGAGGGGGCACAAATACAAAGATTTGCAAAGATGGCAGCCAGACGGTGAGGTCGAACCTTTCAGAATGGGATTAAATAGGTGGAGCCCCTTTCTCTTGAGAAGGGAGTTTTGCCTTTCACGGATAGTATCAAATGGCCAATAGCAATTAGCCAGATGTTGTACTTCAACCAATAGGAAGTTTCTCTTCATCTCTTGGAGGCAACAAGTGTAAGTTTGTAAATAAATGGATGTCAGAGATAGATAGATAGATATAGATGTAGATAGATAGATATAGATAGATAGATAGCCAGATAGACAGATAGCTGGAGACAGATAGATAAATATTGATAGATAGATAGACACAGATAGACAGATAGATAGATAGAGATTGATAGAGAGATAGATAGATAGATATAGATAGATACAGATAGATAGACAGACAGACAGACAGACAGACAGACAGACAGACAGACAGACAGACAGATAGATAGATAGATAGATAGATAGATAGATAGATAGATAGATAGATAGATAGATAGATAGATAGATAGATAGATAGGTTCGGACAGACAGACTGACAGAAATAGGCTTGTGGATAGAAAGAGAGTAGTAGGAAATAGAGAGATATAAGTAACTCAGAGAGAGATAGGTAGATATGGGTAGGTATGGAGAGAGAGTATAGATAGATGAATGTAAGTACAGAGATAGTGTGTGAGAAAGTGAGTGAGAGAGAGAAAGAGAGAGAGAGAACTCTAAACAACAGATGAAGAGAGGAACCAGTGGTAAAATAGCAGTAAGTTGGAAGGAAAGGTTACAGGTGAGAACAGAGCCATGTTTAGAAAATCTCTCTAAAGCACTTTTCATCAAACTGCTATCTAATCCCAAGTGTTCAATATTTTTTGCATTGTATTAGAGAATGAAAATTAAAAATTTTAAAGATTTAAGGAACCTCATGATGTCCTAAAGCAAAGGGTGGTTGTTGGAATGTAGGAAATGTGGCACAGCAAGCTCTCACAAACAGCAACATGCAGATGGTCAGGTCATCAGCTTTTAGTGACGTTGATTAAGGAATAAACATTATCCGCTGGGGAGAAGTCCCTGCACTTCCTGGAGGAGTTGCAATAGGACTTTGTGCAACTACCTGTGTACAGTACAGAATAAGGTGGACAGGACCTTGGGCTCAGCACCTTACCTGGAAGATGGCACTGGAAAGACTCGAGGTTGTAGAAGGCAGGGATGTATAAAGCAAGACTTCCCTTCTCCTTCACTGTAGTCTGAATTTTTGAAGCCAGGATTTCTGAGAGCTAAGATTTACCAAATGTGTAGTATGTGACTTCAATTTTCCATCAATAAGCCCAACATCCTATGGTTAAAATACCAAGGTATCCCACCGACCCGAGCTGCCTTTGAAAGAATAACAAAGCACACTTTAGGGACCCAACCACAATCAGCTCATGCTTTAAGTCCACATTCCACAAGCCTCGGGGAGATTCCTAATCCTTGTTTTAATTATTGTGCTTCCAAGGAGGACCAGTCTGCTGGAGCACACCCCGAACATGACCTGCACACTCACGCTACCCCGTGGGGTCGCCATGGTTGCTTGTGAGTTCAGTCTCAAGAGGTCGGAGCAAGGGGTTGCCATGTGGTCTACAGGTTGCCAGAATGACAGTTGGCGACAAACTTGGTTTCTTCTTTGGTAATGACCAGTGCGTTGCAGTCAATTTGCACCCAGAATTGCACTTGTTTGGAGTCACAGGGTCATACATCATGGAGACAGGCCATTCGGCCCACACATCCATTCTGACCAGCGGGCACCCATCCATATTAATCCCACCTTCCAGCACTCGGTCCATAGACTTAGATATCTGGGTGATTCAAGTGTTCATCTGGACACTTCTTAAATGCTGTCAGTGACACTGCTTCCACCTCTCTCTGACAGTGTGTTCCTGGTACTCACTACTCTCAGGGTGAAAAAGGTCCCACCTAAATCTCTTACCCCTTACCCCACATTTATGTCCTTTAGTTTTATCTACCTCTGATATGGGGTAAAGTTTCTTGCAGTCCATCCTATCTATACATAATTGTATATAACTCAATTGTGTCTCTTAACCGTCTCCAGTCTCTCCTCATAGAGTCTTAGAGTCATAGAGAAATACAGCATGGAGACAGGCCCTTCAGCCCAACCAGTCCATGCTAATCGTATCTGAACTGCTCCATCCCAGGCAACATCCTGGAGAACCTCCTCTCCACCCTCTCCAACAGAGATATCCACTTCGCTGTGTGCCCTAGTCAGACACATTTGCAGATGGCCATTTGTAAAATCACCCCCAAACCAGCCCAACTGAACAGGGTTTGAAGACTGCAAAGCGAAAACAGTTCATCAGCTGGAAACCTTTGATAAAAGAGAAAATGCTGGAAACACTCAGCAGGTCAGGCAGCATCTGCGGAGAGAGAAACAGAGGTAGCTTTTCAGGTCAATGATCCTTCTTCAGTTAACTTTGTTTCTTCACAGATGCTGCCTGACCTGCTGAGTATTTTCACACTTCCACATTTTATTTGTTGCCACAGAGGGCTGTGGAGGCCAAGTCACTGGGTGTATTTAAGGTAGGGATTGGTAAGGGGTTAAGAGTTACAGGGAGAAGGCGGGAGAAAGGGGTTGAGGAAAAATAGTCATGATTGAATGGTGGAGCAGACGATGGGCTGAATGGCCTAATTCTGTTTCTATATCTTATGGCCTTATTTCAAGGCTTTAAGATGCAATTTCATTTTATTAATTAATTTTGCTTTAAAATAAATTTCGAGATGCACTAGTATCTGACAGTTCGATTCAGGTGACTGAAAATGACTTTACCGTGTAAAAAATATTTCAGATCCCAGTGAAAAGTCACTTCCTTTGAGTAACCCCATTTTAAATGGCTGAAAATTATTTTCAGGTAATTTTCAGAAACATGTCCCTAATGATATTAGTCAACTTTCTAATACACTTTTAAAAAAGCTAATTCAAAAGCTTTTATACATTCCTATTGGTGTATTTGCTCCTGAAAGTTCAACTTAAGCTTTAAAGCCTCCTTGTAGGCCCTGGTAGAGGTGTAACCAGCGATTCATTCACTGGGCTCGGGTTGGACGGGCAGTTTAATGGATCAGGCTAGGTTGCAGCACGGTGGTTTAGAAAGAGCACGAACTAGTGTAGAAACTTGAGCAGCAGTCCTGGAAACCTGTGCTTAAAAGTTCCCAAGCGTAGACCAGGCAACTGCTTTGCTGAGCATCTGCACTCTGTCCGCAGTGACCATCCTGAGCTCCCGGTTGCATATCATTTCAATTCCCCTTCCCATTCCCACACTGACTTGTCTGTCCTCGGCCTCCTCCACTGCCAGGGTGAGGCCAAACACAAACTAGAAGAACAGCACCTCATGTTCCGCCTGGGTCGTCTACAACCCCATGGTGTGAATGTTGAATTTTCCAATTCCAGGTAACCTTGCACCCCTGTCGTCCGCTCTCTCTTCTTCTGATCCACCAGGTTATCTCACCCCTTTCCAAACCCCCTCTCCCTCCAAGCCTCCTCCTCATTCCTCAGTTTCTTTCTCCTCCCCCACGTGGTCCCATCTGCCCATCACCCACACTCTTAACCCATTGGGTCTCCCATGTCCTCCCTCACCTGGTCCCACATCACTTTCCTTACTTGTCAGATTCCAGCATCTGTAGTCTCTTGTGTCTCCACATCACCTTCCAGCCTCTCCCTCTACCTCCCCCCTCCCCTCCCCCCCCCCACCTGGCCCCACCTGGTTCCACCTATCACCTGCCAGCCCCTGCCTCATCTAAACTTTCAGTCCAGATGAAGGGTCTCGATCCGAAACGTCGACTGTCCACTTCCCTCCACAGATGCTGCCCGACCCTCCGTGTTCCTCCAGGTTGGATTTTGCCCCAATATGTTGTGCTGGCTACATCAATTCAATGCTAATAATGTTGAAAAGTGATGTTGGGACTGAGCAGGAAGTGAACTGGTACAAGGTTCCAATCATTTCTATTCTCTTGGATTATCTTGACATTAGACTAAAAAGGGAGCTGAGGTTTGTTTCTACTTTCTGCTCTCATTTTCTCTCTCTCTCTCTCTCCCACTCTCTCTCGTTTTCTACCCCTCTCTCTCCATCTCTCGCCCTTTCTCTCACAATCTCTGTTTTGCTGTCTTTTTCTCTCTCTTCCTGTCTCACTCTCTCTCTTGCACTTTCTCTCTCCTTCTGTATAACAGTCCGCCCTCTCTCTCCCTCACTGCCTTTCTACTTCTCTGTGCTGGATGTGGTGACTGTCGGTACTTTGAGATGATGGGCAGTTACCAGTCACTCTGTAAAACCTCTCTATTTGTTTCTTGCCTCTTGTTTCCTCTTCCTCCTTCCTCTATCCCCCTTCCCATCTCTCTTTTTCTCATGCTCTCTTTCTCTCTTTCTGTTCCTTTCTTGTTCTCTTTTTCCTCATTATTTACTGCTCCACCATTGTTGGCTGTGCCTGTGGCTGCCAACACCCAGAATTCCAGGAATCACTCTCTAAACCTCTGCCTTTCTCTCTCTCTCTAGTTCTTTCCAGCTTTCTCTTGCTCTACCCCCCCCCCAGCTCTTTCTCTCTAGCTCTCTCCTCTCATCTCTCTCTCTCCAGCTCTCACTCTCTCTCTCCTTTCTCTCTCCAGCTCTCTCCCTCTCGCCAGCTCTCTTTCTCTATCTCCAGCTCTCACTCTCTCTCTTTTTCTCTCAGCTCTCTCTCTCTCTCTCTCCTCTTATGAGACACTCCCTCTTTAGCCAAGCTTCTGGTCAGATGTCCTGGTATGTTTGATAGCTCTCAATCACTCCTGCCTCATTAGAGAAATTTAATAATGTTGGAGTTTTCTTTAATGACATTCATTCAAGATGAAATCTGAGTAACTCAAACTTCTCTGGTGTCTTGGTCCATTGTTTGGACTAAACATGGAGCCAACAATTCAGTGCATCACTTTCAACATATGGAGATACCTCTCCTGAGGTCTGGGCTGTGGTGTGGTTAAGGCTTCTCATCACATCGGTATTGCTCATTGGGCATTTTCCAAAATGATCCCAGCTGATGCTCTCTCTGTTTTTTCAGGCACATTATTCCAATTGCTCAGTTTAATGTGGAAAATGCGCCTTTCACAAACCAGGGTGACTGAGAGCTTTAAGTGAAACCACACGAGACTGGATGAGGGAAACCAAAGAATTTTGGTTTACTGTGATAGGCAGACAGTCTCTTCGGAAGTGGGGCGCCACAGTACGACAAGCTGATGGTTTGTCTTTCCCTACTGGTGAGCCCAGAGCTGTGTCACGGTGGTAGGAACTGGCTCACTGAATCTATGTCATTGCAGCGTGCAAGTTCAGCCTACCGAGCTGTCACTTCCACCAGATGCTTGAGACAACAACAGGAGGCTAAAGAAATTCAGCATACCCCCTTTGATCTTCGCCAATTTTTAATGAGGCACCATAGAAAGTATCCTATCCAGATGCATCACGGCTTGGTATGGCAACTGCTCTGCCCGTGATGGCAAGAAACTGCAGAGAGTTGTGGACACATCTCGGCACATCACGGAAACCAGTCTCCCCTCCATGGACTCTGTCTATACTTCTCACTGCCTCGGTAAAGCAGCCAGCATATTCAAAGACTCCACCCACCCCGGACATTCTCTCTTCTTCCCCTCCCATCCGGCGGAAGATACAAAAGCTTGAAAGCACGTACCACCAGGCTCAAGAACAGCATCTATCCCACTGTTATAAGACTATTGAATGGTCCCCTAGTATGATAAGATGGACTCTTGACCTCACAATCTACCTTGTTATGACCTTGCACCTTATTGTCTGCCTGCACAGCACTTTCTCTGTAACTGTAACACTTTATTCAGCATTCTGTTACTGCTTTACCCTTGTACTACCTCGATGCACTGATGTGATGAAATGATCTGTATGGATGGCAGGCAAAACAAAGTTTTTCATTGTACCTCAGTACATGTGACCATAATGAACTAATTCACCAATTTACTGATTTGATTTACCATGCAGTGTATACCGTCTACAAACTCACCGCTCCAACACTCATTTTCCAAACCCATCATCTGTGGAGGCTCCGTTAATGTGGAGATGGATGGAATTCTGGATATGAAGGGAATGGGGATTGTACAGGAACATGGCACTGAGGTGTAAGATCAGCTATAATCTTGTTGAATGGCTGAGCAGAGTCAAGGGGGTGGAATGTCCTCTCTTGCTCTTATTAAAGAATCTCAGTGGTGGTAAACATGGAACTAGCTTAAGAACACACCTGGAGCAACACACAAAAAGCTGGAGGAACTCAGTAGGTCAGGCCAACACCTAGGCCAACACTTATAGGGTGCCACTGAGGGACTGCTACACTGTCAGAGGTGCCACCTTTCAGGTGAGATGCCAAACCAAAGCCTCGTCATCTCCCCCAGGTAAAAAAAATCCTCTGGCAATCCTGATGTTCTGCGTTCGATGTTTATCGACAGCACCAACACAGGTGATCCACACATGACAGTCATAGAGTCATACACCACAGAAAAAGGCCCTTCTGCCCAACACATGCATGCAAACAAGCAAGCACCCAGTACATTATCACACTGCAGTTTGTGGGAGCTTGTGGATTCATGGTTCATGGATAGGAAAGGTTTAGAGGGATATGGATCAATGCAGGCAAATGGGACTGAGTTGGCATGAATGAGTTGGGCCAAAGGGCCTGTTTCTGTGCTGTATAACTCCAAATTGGCTGCAGAATTCCCTAATGATAGCAGTGGCTACATCTCAGGGGTAATGAGACATCAGATCTTCCAGGGCTTGGGGACATGTAAATAGCAACAACTTTACTCCAGCTGAAGGCTATCTCTCCATTTCTTCGTTGTCCGACCTCCCATGGGAAGACTTCCCGTGAGCTTTGGATGTAGTATGGAGTGGGTGAGGAGTGGCTCTGTGTAACCCACTCCGCTCCCTTTAAGGCAACACCTCAGGGGGCACAATACAATCCAATTGACCACATCCTGGGGAGAATCAGTGACCAGGGCTGCTTCATAGAATGGCAGCTGCCTGGAAACAGAAGAAGCAAAATCATCTTCCAGTGTAACACGCAAGATGCTGGAGGAACTCAGCGGGTCGGGCAGCATCTGTGGAGGGAAATGGACAGTCAACGTTTTGGGTCGAGATCCTTCATCTGAACTGAAAGATAGAGGGGAGATAGTCGGTGTAAAGAGGTGAGGGGAAGGGGTGGAGCAAGAGCTGGCAGGTGATGGGTGGATCCAGGAGAAATGTCAACTGTCCTTTTCGCTCCACAGACGCTGCCTGACCTTCTGAGTTCCTCCGGTAGTTTGTGTGATATTCCACATTCCAGCATCTACAGTCTCTGGTGTCTCCAAGGTCATCTTCTAAACCTGGGTATGGGTGGGTTGGGAGGGAACCACTGAGGCATTGACCGGGCAGGTATTCTTGTGACCACGCCAATGGGACAGGCAGCATTGACCCCAATCCCCAGATGGGCTGAAGAGCTCCTTTGCTCACTTCCAGCTACCTCCCTGTTCCCTCCTCTCTCTCTGTCTTAGTAGTCACAACACTTGACCTGTAGGTGAAGGGAAGTCCAGGAGCAAGCCCCGTGTGGGCAAGGAGCCACTCCCTGATCTGCAGTAGTGCTCAAGTGCGGTGAATGTTGCTAATGTAGCCGCGGCGGGAGCTATTGTTTGCACGGCAAGACCTCACCGACAGCAATGATTGGTTCAGGCACGACTGATTGAGGAAACACACAAAATGCTGGAGGAACTCAGTGGGACAGGCAGCATCTATGAGGAGAAATGGACCGTTGATGTTTTGGGTTGAGATCCTTCATCTGGACTGTCCATTTCTCTTCATAGATGCTGCCTGACCCGTTGAGTTCCACCAGCATTTTGTGTGTTGCTCCAAATTCCAACATCGGCCGTCTCTTGCGTCTACAGTCTGAGGGGATCCTTGAATAAACATTTTCTAGAGCTTGCTGCCTTGCCTGAGCATTCCTTTGCATACTCTGAATGCATCTTCCAGGCACCAGGGAGCTAGAACGCACATACACAACACCTCCTGACCCTCGAAGAAGGGAAGACCATCTAATGTCTGCTGCAATGAGGGATGGGACCACCATTTTCTGGGACTGGGTGTCCTCAGAATGATCACTGAATTCCAGAACGCAGGTTTGGTGATCCCTACCTCTCTCAACATCAACAATGTGAAGGTGTCTGCAGATGGAGACCTTCTCCCTACACCGTCTCACCTTGGTTCATTCTTCCCACATCTTTTGTTGCAATGTGTCACCCTGTAAGTCCTCTGTGAGATGTAAAGTCCACCATTAATGGTGTAGTTAGTGTTGGGGAAACCCATTTTTGCCTAGTGAGTGTGTCTGTTTCAGACCTAAAGAATAACACAGAGTGTTAATGCTGGAGATCGCACATGCCTCAATGCAGCAAGACCTAGAAATATTCAGGCACAAGCTGGGAGGTAGCATGTAATACTTATGTCGCAAAACTGTCAGACAATGACCATCTCCAACAAAAGAGTCTAACAATGTACTCTTGACAGTCAATGACATCACCATTGATAAACCTCCACCATTCAAAACCTGGGTGTCACCACTGACCGGAAACCCAACAAGACCGGTCACATTGGCACAGTGGCTACAGGAGCAGCTCAGAGGCTGAGTATCCTCTTGTGAGTGAGTCACCTCCTGACACCTCAAGGCCTTTGCACCATCCACAAGACACGTCAGGAGTGTGAGGGAACGCTCCCCACTTGCCCAGTGCATCTCCAGCAACACTCGAGAAGCTCGACAACCTCTGGGACAAAGCAGCCTCTTGATTGGCTCCCCGTCCACCACTCCCTCTCCCACAGGCAGACAGTGGCTGCAGTGTTGCACCATCTACAACGTGCAATGACAGCAGTCACTCACCTGGGCTAACCTGCCCTTCTAGCCCCAACTCTAACCCCTGCTGTCTTTACCATCCCCCCTGACCTCCCCCCACTCCTGGCTCCCCTTATCCCCTTCCCCTACCCTGACCTCTCCTCCTGCTTCCCCTCTTGTTCCCTCCCCATAGAAACCATCCTATCCAGATGCATCACGGCTCGGGACGGCAGCTGCTCTGCCCGGGACCGCAAGAAGCTGCAGAGAGTTGTGGACACAGCCCAGCGTGTCACGGGCACCAGCCTCCCCTCCTTGGACTCTGGCTTTACCTCTTGCTGCCTTGGTGAAGCAGCCAGCATAATCAAAGACCCCACCCACCTGGGTCATTCTCTCTTCTGTCCTCTTCCATCGGGCAGAAGATACAGGAGCCTGAAGGCACGTACCACCAGACTTAAGGACAGCTTCTACCCCACTGTGATAAGACTATTGAACGGTTCCCTTATACAATGAGATGGACGATGACCTCACGATCTACCTTGTTGTGACCTTGCACCTTATTGCACTGCACTTTCTCTGTAGCTGTGACACTTTACTCTGTACTGTTATTGTTTTTACCTGTACTACCTCAATGCACTCTGTACTGACTCAATGTAACTGCACTGTGTAATGAATTGACCTGTACGATCGGTTTGCAAGACAAGTTTTTCACTGGACCTTGGTACAAGTGACAATAATAAACCAATAGCAATACCAACATCCACCTTCTATCCTATATTGCACTCCTCACCCCTGCACCATTCCCAACACCTCTCACCCCTTTCCTCTCACCAGCCCAGCCCCCCTACCCCCCCATCTTTCCTCTTTTAGCCCGAACTCTAACCCCTGCCGAGACTTTACCATCCCCACTGATCCCCTCTCTGAGCCTGAGCGGTCTGTTCTCAGCAAAGACCTCACTTTCATACCTCTCGCTACTCACCTGGGCTACTCCGACGGTATGCATGGGAACACCAATGACCTGAGGATACCCCTCTCAGTAACGCCGCAAGTAAACTAACCTGGAAATGTATTTCAATTGCTGTGGACCTAACTCTTGGAAATCCCTCCGTAGCAGCTCAAGAAGGCAGCTCAGCACCACCTTCTCGTAGGCAATTAGTTATGGGTAGTAAATACTGTTCTTGATGGTCATGCCCTAATCCCAAAAAACGAATCAAAAATTCTTTCTTCGATATGGGAGGAAAATTGCATAAGAAATTCTGTAAAGCACTTTTAGAGCTACGCAGCATGGGGACAGACTTGGAAACACTTAGCGTGGTTTCCCTAGAGGGAGATTGGTGGGGAGGGACGAGTGGACAAGGGAGTCGTGGAGAGAGCGATCCCTACGGAAAGCGGAGAGGGGAGAGGAGGGGAAGATGTGCCTGGTGGCGGGATCCCATTGGAAGTTGCGGAAAATGATCTGTTGGATACCGAGGCTTGTGGGCTGGTAGGTGAGGACAGGGGAAACCCTGTCCCTGTTACGTCAGGGAGGGCTTGGGGGTAAAGACAGACATGCAGGAAATGGAGGTGATGCGGGTGAGGGCTGCGTTCATAGCAGGGGAGGGGAAACACCATTTTCTGAAAAAAGAGGACATCTCGGATGTCCTGGAATGAAAGGCCTCATCATGGGAGCAGGTGTAGTGGAGATGGAGAAACTGAGAGAAGTGAATAGCATCCTTGCAAGTGACCGGGTGGGTGTAGTCAAGGTAACAGGCCTTTTGTCCCACTAAGTTCGTGCTGACCATTAACCACCCACTTACACCAAACCTATTTTATTCTCCCCACATTCCCATCAACTCCCCCCAGATTCTAACGCTATTACAGCGCCAGCGACCCGGGTTCGATTCCCGCCGCTGTCTGTAAGGAGTTTGTACGTTCTCCCCGTGTCTGCGTGGGTTTCCTCCGGGTGCTCTGGTTTCCTCCCACATTCCAAAGACGTACGGGTTAGGAAGTTGTGGGCGTGCTGTGTTGGTGCCGGAAGCGTGGCGACACTTGCGGGCTGCCCCCAGAACACTCTACACAAAATGATGCATTTCACTGTGTGTTTCGATGTACGTGTGACTAATAAAGAAATTTTATCTTATCTTATCACTCAACTGCACACTGGTGGCAATTTACAGTGGCCAATTAACCTACTAATATCTTTGGGATGTGGGAGGAAACCGGAGCACCCGGAGGAAACCCTTGAAACAAGGAGAACATGCAAACTCCACACAGGTCAGGGTTGAACCCAGATCACTGGAGCTGTGAGGCAGTGACTCTATGAGCTGTGAAACCTCTTATGTTATGTTACTAGACCAGAAATCCAAAGACCTGTTTCTGAAGACACATATTTTGAATCCCATAGTGACATTTGGGGGATTAAATTCAAGTTATAAAATAAATCTGTAATTAAAAAGCTGACGTTAGTGATGTTTACCATGAAATTACAGGATTGTTGGAAAAACCCATTTGGTTCACTAACGTCCTTGATGGTATCAAATCTGTCATCCTCATCAAGTGTGGTCTATAGTCTAATTAGATATTAATGTCACAATTCTTTTGACCAATAAAGATTGGTCAATTGGCCACTGTAACTTGTCCACAGTGTGTGCAGAACATTAGGAGGGGAACAAATAGATAAGATAAGATTTCTTTATCAGTCACATGTACATTGAAACACACAGTGAAATGCATTTTATGCATAGAGTGTTCTGGGGGCAGCCTGCAAAAGTGTCGCCACGCTTCCGGCGCCAACATAGCATGCCCACAACTTCCTAACCCATAAGTCTTTGGAATGTGGGAGGAAACCGGAGCACCCGGAGGAATCCCACGCAGACATGGGGAGAACGTACAAACTCCTTACAGACAGCAGCTGGAATTGAACCTGGGTCACTGCCGCTGTAAAGTGTTACGCTAACCGCTACGCTACCACGCCTGCCCATAAAGGCTGCCTCTGCGAGTAGGGTTCGAACATGCGTGGGGAAACCCCATTGGATTTCAAGTCCAAGATCTTAACCACTCGGACATCACAGATAATAAGACACTTTACCCCATAGCAGAGGTGTATAGAACTAGAAAGCACAGGTTTAGGGTAAAGGGAAGACACTTAGAAATTTTTTTTCACACAGAGGGATGTTGGCATCTGGAACACACTGCCTGAGGGTGTGGTGGAGGCAGAGACTCTCACAACATTTATGAAATATCTGGAAGAGCACTTGAATTGCCAAGACATAGAAGGCCATGGGCCAAGTGCTGGACGATGGGTTAGTGTCAGTGGGTACTGGATAGTTGGCATGGATGTGCTGGAATGTGCTGAATGATTCCATGATGTGCTTTCTTTCCCAAGACTTGGATTGTTTGATTTTTGTTTTGTGGATATCGAGAAACTTGGATAAATGGAGATGACTAAAGGCAAGAGTAGGTTGAAGAGAAAAGACTAATTCTGACCTATTTCAGAATAAAAACTAGTATTTATGAATTTAAGACACCCTGGGAATTAAATGCCAAGGAAAATTAAGTCCAGACTGTATCAGAAGAGATGTTGGAGGTACTCAGCAGATCAGGCATCTGTGGAGAAAGTAAGATTGTTTCAGATTGATGACCTTTCTTCGGAACAGGGAAAGGTTTGTTTGAACAGGTTTTAAGTTGCAGAGAAGGTGGGCCTGGGAAGAGAGAACAAAAAAGGAAGGGCTGTGATCATGTGGAGAGCAGGAAGAGAAACTGTACAATGCAGAAACAGGCCCTTCGGCCCACAGTGTCTATGCTGACCATCATACCTGTCTATACCAAGCCCACTTGCTGGCATTAATTCTATCTCCCTCTGTGCCCTGCTCATTCGGGTACCTGTCCAGGTGCCTCTTAAGTGTTGTTACGAGATTGGGGAGCATGCCTTATGAGAACAGGTTGAGTGAACTCAGCCTTTAATCCTTGGAGTGACGGAGGATGAGGGGGGACCTGATAGAGGTGTATAAGATGATGAGAGGCATTGATCGTGTGGATAGTCAGAGGCTTCTTCCCAGGGCTGAAATGGTGGCCACAAGAGGACACAGGTTTAAGGTGCTGGGGAGTAGGTACAGAGGAGATGTCAGGGGTAAGTTTTTTACTCAGAGAGTGGTGAGTGTGTGGAACGGGCTGCCGGCAACGGTGGTGGAGGCGGATACGATAGGGTCTTTTAACAGACTTTTTGGATAGGTACATGGAGCTGAGAAAAATAGAGGGCTATGGGTAAGCCTGGTAATTTCTAAGGTAGGAGCATGTTCAGCACAGTTTTGTGGGCTGAAGGGCCTGAATTATGCTGTAGGTTTTCTATGTTTTTATGTTCGTGCCTCCACCCCCTTCTCTGGCAGCTCGTTCCTGATACCAACAAATGTTTGTGTGAAAAACTCCTCCCTCTCATTTTAACCCTATGCCCTCTAGTTTTAGACACCCCTACCATGGGGAGCAGACTCTGACGATCTACCCTCTCATAATTTTATATGTCTCTAACATGTCACCTCTCAGCCTCCTTTGATGCAGGAAATGACGAAGCGTGAGGAACAGAGGGAGGCTGTCGGAGAAGCGGGACTGCAAAGGTGACTTTCAAGGAGGTATCAATGGAAGAAGGAGAGGTATCATTTCAAAATTACCATCAGAAGGGGCCGTGTGACTGCTGGAAATGTGAAATAAATGTTCTGGAAATTTATTATCCATAAAACAGATAAACTGCCCTGGGACATATTTCAGTGTGTGAACACATTGCAAAAAAATTCCACTGGGCATTTTAAGAAGATACCCCATCACTGACTAACCGGGAGAGCTAGGAGCTGGCCTTGCCAACAGTAACCGAATGGCAAACTGGAATTACAAAGACAAGATACACACTGGGAGAACAATGAGAGGTATTGTCCGCCCAGACACTTCACAGACACTTATTGCAGATCTACTGACACAGTCTAGCAAAACAATAAATAAAAATAACAATTATTCCTGTGTCTGAAGGAATGTGGTGGTGAGTCGGCCTGATTTCTGGGATCTCATTCTTTCAATGGAGATTTTGCTCATTAATTCGGATGTGGTCTGCGCCTTGCCCAGTCTAATTCCTGACATAGTCACATATGGATTCCTTTTGCAGTGCAGCCCACGTTACACTTCCAACAAATTGCACATCTGATCTCCACATTTTTTTGACAACTGATCTTAATACAGGACCCTTTTAGACCTTACACCTCTGCTGATCTATGTTACAGCCACAGGCCATCTTTGTGGCACCCATACTTAAAAGCACCATGAACGTCCCAAAGGACGTAAAAATTGACACGGAGACACAGAAGGAAGACCAGGGCAGGTGACTCAAAGCTCAGGGGAAGAGGTAGGGATATGGAGCATCATAGCATGGGAGAGAAAGGGAGAGACATTTTGGGAGGGAATTCCAGTGGTTGGAGTCTGGATGGATGAAGGTTCTTACCTGCAACAAGGTTGCCTGCACCAAAATTACTACAAGCTCAAAATCCACTCCATTTCTACCCTGGCTTGTGCCAGGATGCCACAACAACCAAAGATTCCCATTGGCTATTCTCACCAAACTGATCCAATCATCTCGGAGTGAGGGGACAGGCATAAAAGATGGAAAATCCTTCAACCGTGATCTAATAGAATGACAGAACAAACTTGAGGGGCTGAATGGCCTTCTTCTCCTTACATTCTCTACATGGAGAAGACAACGATGATGGCGGTTCCTCCAGCAAGCCCCAGCGGTCGGATTCCAACCCAACCGCCCAGATGCCCAGAATCTAGTTACAGCAGTGTGGCGCTCCCTCGGCACTGCACAGCCTGGATTCTTGTGCTCAAGTCTCTAGGACCTTCTCCCTCAGAGGCTAAGGTGGTACACTGAAGTTCAGGGAATTGAAATACAAATAATCAAATAAATCTGGTTTGGAAAGCTGGTCTTGGTAGCGGTGACCACAAAACTCATAAAAACCCATCTGGCTCATTTAAGTCCTTCACAGGATGAAATAAGAGCAAAGATCAGCACTCGGAATTATGATGTGTTATTGCAAGAACAGAAACATGGTTGAGGGCAGGACCGACAGCTTAGTGTTCCAGGGAACAGACGGCGATGCAAAAGAAGGAGGGGAAGTCACACTGCTGATTTGGTAGAACATCAAGGCAGTACTTAGAGAAGATATCTTGGAGGGATTGTCCAATGAGGACTCATGGGTAGAATTTAGGGATAAGGGAAGCATCTCCCCATGGCCAGCCATTTTAATTCCACCCCATTCCCACACCAACACGCCTGTCCACGGTCTCCTCCTCTCCTCCACTGCCAAGTTGAGGCCAAACGCAAGTTAGAGGAACAACACCTCATATTCTGCCAGGGCAGTGTCCAACCTGGCTGCATGAACATCGAATTCTCAAACTTACAGCAACCATTCCCCTGTCCCTTTTCCCCTTTCTACTCCTGATCCACCAGGCCCCATCACCCTGTCTCTTTCCCCTCCCCCAAGCTCTCCATCTGCCGTCACCCACACGCCCCCTCCCACCGGTTCCCCTCCCCACCTCCCTCCTTTTATCCCAGGATCCACCTTCCTCTGCTATCAGATGCCATCATCTTCAGGCCTTCCACCTCTCAGCTGCCAGCTCTTGCTCCAGCTCTTCTCCTCACCTCTTTATACCGGCTCTCTCCCTACTATTTTTCCATCCTGATGAAGGGTCTCAACCTGAAACGTCGACTGTCTATTTCCCTCCACAGATGCTGCCCGGCCAGCTGAGTTCCTCCAACGCTCAAGGTGTAAGAGTAATAAGTTTATAGCAGTGGGGGATTTTAATTTTCCCAATATTGTCTGGGATTGGCCTCAGTGCAGGGAGCTTAGCTGGTGGAATTTGTTAAGTGTGTACAAGAAGGTTTTTTGAAACAATATGTAGAGAGTCCTACGATGGACAGCAAAGTACTCAACCTTATCTCAGGAACTAAAACTGGGCGGGTGGTGGAAGTATCGGTGGTGGAAGGCTTTCGGAACAGTGACCATAATTCAGTAAGTTTCAGCATAGTAATGGAAAGAGATAAGGTCAGACCTCAAGTGAAGTTATTGAACTGGAGGAGGGTTGCTTTCAAAGCATAGGATCTGGTGAACGTAGATTGAAGTATATAAAATTATAAAAGGCATAGATAGGGTAGATAGATCTTTTTTTCCAATGGTAGAGGTATCAAAAAGGAGAGAGCAGGTTTAAGTTGAGAGGAGGGAGATCTGAGGTTTTACATGGAGAGTGGTTGATGTCTGGAACTCGCTGCCAGAGGAGGAGGTGGAATCAGATACAATCACTGTGTTTAAGAGGCATTGAGATAGATACTTAAATAGACAAGGTATAGAGAGGGGTATGGTCCTAATGCAGGAAAATGGAATGAGTGTAGATGGGCAAAAAGGTCAGCATGGACATGATGGGCCGAAGGTCCTGTTTCTGTGCTGTACAGCTCTGCAGTTCTAGGGTTCTAAATCTGCCGTCCTTACCCGGTCTGGTCTACGTGTGACTCCACCCCACAGGAACGTTGCTGTTAACTGCCCCACTGAAGTGGCAGAGTGGTTCACACAGTTCAGGGGTAAGTAGGGCTGGGTAATGTGCACCATCACCCACTGAATCAACAGATCAAAGTAAATAGGGAGTCAGTGATGTCCCTGTGGGGAAGGTCCAACAGATATTCCGGAAATGGCCAGAAAGCATCACTGAAACCTCCTGGCATTTAACGGACCCATCCACACATGTCTTGGAGATACGTTGCACACGTCAGTTGTCTTCAGACACACTGAGTTACCTGACCCCCGGCGAGCTCCCTGTGGGCACTGAGATAAGGCTCGTGGCTCACTGATCTGATGTTCGTCGAGTCACCCACGTGACAATGACACAGGCAGAGGCCACAGGTGTCCACCTGAGCCCCTTCCCCACCACGACACCCTTTTAGTGGTGAATCCCACCCCTGCGGACCTTCAGACCTGAGAAGGACGGACACTTTGCCAACCTGTTCAGGAACCGAGGCTATGAGTGGAATCAGAACCCAACGGGGGGTTTAACAAACATCACGGATTCCCGCCGTGACCCATCGTGTTCCTGCTGCCTGAGACTTGACCAAAAATATGTGGGAAACCTTCCTTCACACAGAAACGGCCCAGTGGTGCAGCGGGTAGAGCCGCTGTCTCACAGTGTCAGAGACCCGGGTTCGATCCCGACCTCCGACGCTGTCTGTGTAGAATTTGCACGTTCTCCCTGTGACCGCGTGGGTTTCCCCCGGGTGCTCCGGTTTCCTCCCACATCCCAAAGACGTGCGGGGTCGGTGGGTTAATTGTCCGCTGTAAATTGTCCCCAGTGTGTGGGTGAGGGGTAGAATCTGGAGGGAGTTGATGGGAATGTGGGGAGAATAAAATGGGATTAATACAGGATTACTGTAAATGCGTGGTTGATGGTTAGCACAGACTTAGTGGGCCGAAAGGCCTGTCTCCATGTTGTATCTCTCTAGGATTCTATGAAACATGGACAAAACTCCTGCAGCTCCATGGAAAATCCATGCTCTCTGATCAGATCCCTCAGATACATTGCTGGAAGGACCATCATCACCAGACATAAGCACTTTGTAGCAGGAGGAGGCCAGTCAGCCCCTCGAGCCTATTCTGGCATTTAGTTAGACCATCACTGAACCATTCAATGCCTATCACCTTACTATTGTGTGGCATTCTTGTGGAGGGCCCTAGGTGTCCACTTTGCTGCAGTCATTAACCAAAAGCATCAAGCCCTCCACCACCGGTGCACAGTGGCTGCAGTGCATTTATTCACCCAGGGTCCTCCGACAGCACCTCCCAAGCCCTTGACCTCCACCACCAGGAAAGTCAAGGGCAACAGGTCCATGGGAACACCACCGTTCACAGGTTCCCCTGCAAGTTGCACACCGTCCTGACTTAGAAATATATCACAGTTCCTTCCTCATCACTGGGTCTGAATCCTGGAACTCCCTCCTCAATAAGACAGCGGAACTACCTTCACCAGAAGGGCTTCAGCGGTTCAAGATGGCTCACCCCCACCTTCTCAGAGGTAACTAGGGATGGGTAACAAATACCAGTGGTGCCTACACCCCAAGAATGAAAAGATCCACTGATTGTGTTGAGTAATTCTTGGGTAAATGTGGGAGACATTTTAATTCTATGTGGCCTTGTGAACTGCTGTCTTTGGTGATTAGGATCTCATTGAGATTGGCTCACTCCAGTGATCTTCCCAGTACACACGACTTAAACTCATCCCTGACTAATAAGACCTGGAAGTCTATGTTTGCTACACAGCCATCTACGTACAGCCCCAACCCACCCACAACAATATGTCTCCATCACATCTGGAGCACAGATTTACAACAAATGTTTCACAGCTAAACAAACCCTTCTCCGATCCAAGTAATTCCAATAGAAACCCACTCATCAACCATTGGCTTTGAGTAGCTCAGAATGGGCGCGTCACTAATTCCACTGCTCAAACACTGCAAGGTAGAATGGGAAGTAAACTTACTCCAATGCAAATAAAGTCTCCTCTTTGGGGAGATCTTGTTCCCTTTGTGATGGCTGTGTTGGCCTACACACCAATAGTGTTTACACTGGAGCAAAAAAGCAAACTGTTGGAGGAACTTAGCAGGTCAGGAAGCATCTGTGGAGGTAAAGGGTTGGTCGATGTTTTGGGTTGAGGCCCCACATCAGGACTGAGAACGTACTCTCCCGACCTGAAACACTGACTATCCCTTTACCCCCACAGATGCTGCCCGACCTGCTGAGTTCCTCCAGTAGGTTGTGTGTTGCTCCAGATTCCAGTGTCTCCAATACTGTTTACATTCCCCAGGGGAAGATGTAGAAGAAGTTAAAGGCCATTTAAAAGACACCAGGCTAGAAATGTGCACACTTTTCATGAGCAAATGATATATAAAGGTAGTATTTACCAGGATAGGTCAAGATTATTTCTGGGGTAAGTCACAAGCAATGGAAAAGTTGGTCTGGTACTTCCAAGCACAATTCACTCTAACGTTTGCCCATCTTCGATGTATATTCCTTTAGCTAACAGCATGACACTTTTGTGTCAACAGTATTCCAGGGGAGAGTTCCAGATTCCAGCAAGGGGAATCTGGACCTAGAGGACACAGGATTCAGGTGAGAGGGGAGAAATTCAAAGGAGATCAAGAGGTAGGTTTTTCATACTTAGGGTGGTGTCCCATTACGGGCCCTGTTTCATACAGAACGAGCTGACAGAGGAGGAGGTGGAGGCAGAGGCAATTAATAGGCATTTTGACAGGTACTTGGACAGGAAAGGCATTGAGGGATAAGGGTCTAATGCAGGCAAGTGGGATGAACATAGATAGACATTGTGGTCTGCATGGACAAGGTGGGCCATGATAGCCCATTTCTGTGCTGTGTTGTCTAGGAATCTATATTCTGCGTCCACACTACACCGCTAGTTACCATAAGTATCGAGCGCTCTGTCATTCACACACTGGGCCAGCAGCATGGATTGTCTACAAAATACACTGCAGTTACTCAGCCTAGCTATTGAGGGTTCGGCCGCTAACTAAATTCAGAGATGGTGACAAGGCTGGAATTGGTGGAGGGTTGTAGGGTTGGAGGAGTTTAGGGAGGATTGAAACAATAGAGGGATTTGGAACCAAGGGTGGGTCCGATATCGCTTGCTGGATCTTGCCCCACCCCTCCCCCTCACCTCTTTATACCGGCTATCTCCTCTCTATCATTCAGTTCAAATGGTCTTGACTCGAAACGTCGACTGTCAATTTCCCTCTACAGATGCTGCCCGACCCGCTGAGCTCCTCCAGTAGTTTGTTTTTTGCTCTGTGAGAATTAATATTCTCTGTCTCCCATCTCCACCTCTCCCCTTCCTCCAGATGGCTCCATCTGTCCATCACCCCTCCTCAGTCCACCTATCACCTACTGATCCCTGCCTCACCCCTCCCCCTCTCCTCTTTATAGTGGCGATCACCC
This sequence comes from Pristis pectinata, assembly GCF_009764475.1. NCBI lineage: Eukaryota > Metazoa > Chordata > Chondrichthyes > Rhinopristiformes > Pristidae > Pristis > Pristis pectinata. Next base: position 3,451,971 of record NC_067416.1, on the reverse strand, counting down.
CTTTCCACTTTAGTTCAGATGCAGGGTTTCGAACCGAAACATTGACAGTTCCTCTCTCACCCTGGACATTCTCTCTTCTCCCCTTTCCCATCGGGCAGAAGATACAAAAGCCTGAAAGCACGTACCACCAGGCTCAAGGACAGCTTCTATCCCGCTGTTATAAGACTACTGAACAGTTCCCTAGTACAATAAGATGGACCCTTGACCTCACAATCTACCTTGTTATGATCTCGCACCTTATTGTCTGCCTGCACTGCACTTTCTCTGTAACTGTATCACTTTATTCTGCATTCTGTTATTGTTTTACCTTGTACTACCTCAATGCACTGTGTAATGAACTGATCTGTACATTCAGTTCATTACACAGATCAGTTCATTACACAGTGCATTGAGGTAGTACAAGGTAAAACAATACAGAATGCAGAATAGGATACAGTTACAGAGAAAGTACAAGTATGCGAGACAAGTCCAAGTGAAAATAATAAACCACTTTCAATTCTAATCCCCCCCCACAGACGCTGCTCGACCTACTGAATTCCTCCAGCAGATTGTTTTTTGCTCCAGATCCCAGCATCTGCAGTGTCTTGTGTCCCCAAGAGAATTCATATCTTGCGCATTATGGAATGCGCTGCCAGAGGAGATGGCGGAGTCAGTTAATTTCACGATGTTTATAAGACATTTAGACAGGCACTTAATTAGAATAGTCATAGAAGGATACAGACCCAATGCAGGTAGATGGGCAAAAGGAAGGCATGGGCATGATGGGCCGAAGGGCCTGTTTCTGTGCTGTAGAACTCTATGATGCTATATGTTGGTGCTAATGTCTGTGGACAATCCATAGAACCATAGAACAATACAGCACAATACAGGCCCTTCAGCCCACCATGTTGTGCCGACCTTCAAACCACACCTGAGACTATCTAACCCCTTTCTCCCACGTATCCCTCTACCTTAATTTCCTCCATATGCTTATCTAACAATCTCTTGAACTTGACCAACGTATCAGCCTCCACCACCACCCCAGGCAGCACATTCCATGCACCAACCACTCTCTGGGTGAAAAACCTCCCTCTGACATCTCCCTTGAACTTCCCACCCATTACCTTAAAGCCATGCCCTCTTGTATTGAGCATTGGTGCCCTGGGAAAGAGGCGCTGGCTGTCCACTCTATCTATTCCTCTTAATATTTTGTACACCTCTATCATGTCTCCCTCATCCTCCTTCTCTCCAATGAGTAAAGCCCTAGCTCCTTTAGTCTCGCCTCATAATCCATACTCTCTAAACCAGGCAGCATCCTGGTAAATCTCCTCTGCACCCTTTCCAACGCCTCCACATCCTTCCTATAATGAGGCGACCAGAACTGGACACAGTACTCTAAGTGTGGTCTAACTAGAGTTTTGTAAAGCTACATCATTACTTTGTGGCTCTTAAACAATCCCACGACTTATGAAAGCTAACACCCCATAAGCTTTCTTAACCACCCTATCCACCTGTGAGGCAACTTTCAGTGATCTGTGGATATGAACCCCCAGATCCCTCTGCTCCTCCACACTGTCCAGAATCTTGCCATTAACTTTGTACTCCGCCTTGGAGTTTGTCATCCCAAAGTGTACCACCTCACACTTTTCTGGATTGAACTCCATCTGCCACTTGTCAGCCCAGCTCTGCATCCTATCAATATCCCTCTGTAAACTTTGACAGCCCTCCACACTATCCACAACACCATCGATCTTTGTGTCATCTGCAAACTTGCTAACCCAGCCTTCCACTCCCTCATCTAAGTCATTAATAAATATCACAAAAAGTAGAGGTCCCAGAACCGATCCCTGTGGGACACCACTAGTCATAGCCCTCCAATCCGAATGCACTCCCTCCACCACAACACTCTGCTTTCGACAGGCAAGCCAATTCTGAATCTACACGGCCAAGCCTCCCTGGATCCCTTGGCCTCTGACCTTCTGAAGAAGCCTACCATGCAGAACCTTGTCAAATGCCTTACTAAAATCCATGTAGACCGCATCTACTGCACTACCCTCATCAATCTGTCTGGTCACCTCCTCAAAGAACCCTATCAGGCTTGTGAGGCAAGATCTTCCCTTCACAAAGCCATGCTGGCTGTCCCTAATCAGTCCATGATTCTCTAAATACTCATAGATCTTATCTCTTAGGATCCTTTCTAACAGCTTACCCACCACAGACGTAAGGATCACTGGTCTGTAATTCCCTGGACTATCCCTACTACCTTTTTTGAATAAGGGGACAACATTCACCACCCTCCAGTCCTCTGGTACTATTCTCATAGACAACGAGGACTCAAAGATCCTAGCCAATGGTTCAGCAATCTCCTCCCTTGCCTCACGAAGCAGCCTGGGGAATATTCCGTCAGGCCCTGGGGACATCTGTCCTAATATTTTCTAACAACTCCAACACATCCTCTCTCTTGATATCTACATACTCTAGAACATTACCCTTACCAACACTGTCCTCAGCTTCATCAAGACCCCTCTCCTTGGTGAATACTGAAGAGAAGTATTCATTGAGAACCTCACCCACTTCCACAGCTTCCAGGCACATCTTCCCACCTTTGTCTTTAATCGGACCCACCTTTACTCTAGCCATCCTTCTGCTCTTCATGTACGAGTAAAAAGCCTTGGGATTCTCCTTAACCATACTTGCTAGAGCCTTTTCATGTCCCCTTCTTGCTCTCCTCAGCCCCTTCTTAAGTTCCTTCCTTGATACTCTGTATTCCTCACGAGCCCTGTCTGATCCTTGCAGCTTACACCTTATGTATGCTGCCTTCTTCTTCCTAACTAGTTGTTCCACCTCCCTTGTCACCCACGGTTCCTTCACCCTGCCATTCCTTCTCTGCCTCACAGGGACAAATTTATCCTTAACATTCTGCAAGCGATCCCTGAACATCGACCACATCTGCATAGTACATTTCCCTTCAAAAATGTCATCCCAATTTACACTCTCAAGTTCTCGCCTTATAGCCTCATAATTCGCCATTTCCCAATTAAATACCTTCCTGTCCTCTTTGCTCCTATCCCTGTCCATGACAATGCCAAAGGCTATGGAGCAGTGGTTACTGTCCCCCAAATGCTCACCCACTGAGAGATCTGTCACCTGACCCAGTTCATTACATAAAATTAGATCTAATATGGCATTCCCTCTAGTCAGCCTGTCAACATACTGTGACAGGAATCTGTCCTGGACACACTTAACAAACTCTGCCCCGTTTAAACCTTTGGCACTAAGCAGCCTCAGCACAGAAGTCAATGGGTTCCAACTCACCCCTCAGCCAACATCTAATCCACACCCTCCTCATTGCTATTTACAGCCTTTGGCATCACACACTGGCTTATGATTGCACTTGGGCACTTGGGCACCCTGTGGATTGAAAAGTGCTGTACAAATGTCGCTCAAGTTAACCTTTAATTCCCAGTGCTGGCACTCTTGATAAGATAAACACAACAATCTCTGCAATCAAACATTCTGCGAATTTCTCAGCACTTTTCCAAGTGTTTCCTTCCAGTTCATTGGCACGCTGCTCTCTGACCTTTGGTGACAGTCGGAAAATAAGGGTTCGGTCATCTGGACCAAGGTGAGGAGCAACTTCTTCATCCAGGGGGTAGTGAAACTTTGGAATTCTCAAGAGGGCTCTGGAGGTTCAACTGCTGACGATACTCATGACAGAGATCAAGGGATTTTTTTTAGGTATCAAATGAATCAAGGGATATGGGGTTAAATACAGGAAAATGGCGCTGAGGTCCCATTGAATGGGGGAGCAGGCACGAGGGGTTGAATGGCTCACTCTTGCTTCTATTCCTTGTGACCTTTCTTGTGTTCATATCTTTCTGTTGAGAGCTTATTGGCAGTGAGTTGAACCTAATCAAGCTGTCCGATCGAGCGGTGGTGACGAGACTAACAGGGCAGGGTGAACAAAGAAAGGGATGTGGGTCTGATCGGACCAGGGTAATTGGGAGCTCAGAGAGATTAACAGGTCCAGAAGAGGAACCCTTCAGTTTCTAAGCAGACCTCTCCGTGTCCAGCGGAACAGATTAACTAGTTTAAAGTAATTCTGGCCCACATGGGAAGGGTAGGGTGGGATATTCATGTGCTGTAGAGATACTTATTTCACCCAGCTATACCCTGGCCCTGGAGCTATGTGACAGCCCTAGTGAGACTCTATCTGTTCTCCCTGATGGATGTGAAAATCCCACTGGCTCACCAAGAGAAGAGTCTAATGACTCAATCACCAATATCATCACAAAATCCCTCTCCATCAGCATCCTGGGGGTCACCATTGACCAGAAGTTCAACTCCACCAGCCACATAAATACCATGGTTACAAGATCAGGGTTGGAGGTTGGGTGAGTGAATCACCTCCTGTTACCCCAAACTCTTTCCACCATCTACAGGGCACAAGTTATGAGAAGTGATGGAACACTCTCCACTCGCCCAGATGAGTGCGACTACAACAACTCTCAAGAAGCTCAACGCTGTCCAGGACAAAACAGCCACTCGATAAGCTCCACAAGAAACTGCAGAGGGTTGTGGACACAGCCCAGAACATCACGGAAACCAGCCTCCCCTCCATGGACTCTGTCTACGCTTCTCGCTGCCTCAGTAAAGCAGCCAACATAATCAAAGACCCCACCCACCCCGGATATTCTCTCTTCTCCTCCCCTCCCATCGGGCAGAAGATACAAAAGCCTGAAAGCACGTACCGCCAGGCTCAAGGACAGCTTCTTTCCCACTGTTATAAAACTATTGAACGGTTTCCCAGCACGATAAGATGGACTCTTGACCTCACAATCTACCTTGTTATGACCTTGTATCTTACTGTCTGCCTGCACTGCACTCTCTCTGTAACTGTAACACTTTATTCTGCATTCTGCTATTGTTTTCCCTTGTACTACCTCAATGATGTGATGAAATGATCTATATGGATGGCAGGCAAAACAAAGTTTTTCACTGTACCTCGGTACATGTGACAATAATAAACCAATTCACCAATTTACCAATCTAATTTACCATGCGGTGTATACCGTTTACAAACTCACCGCTCCAACACTCACTTCCCAAACCCATCAACTGTGGAGGCTCCGTCAATGTGGAGATGGATGGAATTCTGGATATGAAGGGAATGGGGATTGTACAGGAACATGGCACTGAGGTGTAAGATCAGCTATAATCTTGTTGAATGGCTGAGCAGAGTCAAGCATAGTCTCTGCTCTTATTAAAGAATCTCAGTCGTGGTAAACATGAAACTAGCTTAAGAACACACTTGGAGCAACCACAAAAAGCTGGAGGAACTCAGCAGGTCAGGCAGCATCTATTGGAGGGAAATGAACAGTCGACATTTCGGAACTGACCTGACCCGCTGAGTTCCTCCAGCAGATTGTGTGTTGCTCCAGATTCCAGCATCTGCAGTCTCTTGTGTCTCCATTAAGAACCCACCTGGTTTGTTAGTAAGGGAATCCACCGTTTTTACCCCACTTAGCCCACAGACAACCAGTTAACTGCTCCCCTGATGTGGAAAACATTTGAGCAGATTGAGGACTCACCAAACTCGCTGGCGCAGTAGTGCTCAAGGATGATGTCCGCCTTCATCTCGTTGTCACATGGTGGACAGACCTTCGAGACTGCAGAGTGGGGAGAGGTGGATACAAGAGGAGAAATGTAAAGCAGTTTGCGTTTTGTACTGTTAGCGGAAGCAATAAGAAATAAGAACAGGAGTCAGCCAATCGGCCCCTCAATCCTGTTCTGGCATTCAATAACATTGTGGCTGATCCTATGCCCTCAAGCTCATTTTTCCACCCCTTTCCAGTGCCCAAGAAACAATTTGCATTGGTCACACTGTGACTAATGAGCTACAGTCCCTGAATGGGGAATTCCAAAGGCTTCCAACCCATGGTGTTTCTTCCCAACTCTGTCCTGAATGGCTGACCTCTTTGTCCTGAGACACTCCACCAAGAGAGGAAGCCACCTCTTGGCATCCACTCTCTCACAATGGCGCACGGTAGTGTAGCGGTTAGTGTGACACTATTACAGCACCAGCGATCCGGGTTCAATTCCGGCCGCGCTCTGTAAGGAGTTTGTACGTTCTCCCTGTGTCTGCATGGGTTTCCTCCGGGTGCTCCGGTTTCCTCCCACATTCCAAAGACAGATGGGTTAGGAAGTTGTGGGCATGCTATGCTGGCACCGGAAGTGTGGCAACACTTGAGGGCTGACCCTAGAACACTCTACACAAAACATGCATTTCACTGTGTGTTTCGATGTACATGTGACTAATAAAGAAATCTTGCCTTAATCTTATCGTATCTTATCTTATCTATCTGAATAAGATCACCTCTCATTCTTCTAAACTCCAGGATGACCTTCCTTGATTTTCTTCATCAGTCAATGTCCTCATAGCAAGAACCGATCTTATCTACCTACAATGCCAAGGTCATGACTTTCCTTTGGTACATGGACCCAGACCACACAGTTCTCCAAGTGTGGCGACAGCAGGCTACAACCTGAGTAAGACTTCATTACTTTACTGTGAAAGCCTAGTGGTACAGATCCTTCATAAGAATCAGTTTTGGAAAAGGAACCTGTTTACACGTAATCTCCCCACAGTAATCAGACACCACTGTCTCTCAAGAACACAGGCTGCCAGCTTTACCGAAAAAGGCTGCTTAAGAGATTTGCTTTGAAACTGACAAGCAATGGCTTCCATTGGTACTTGTGCAATGATAGTCTCTTAAATAATGTTGCATCCACTGATACTTCAAGCCCATCAAAACCAGCCATTCAGTGTGGGACATCCCGATTCTGTACCATTGTAACTGGGGCAGGGGAAGTCAATAAATAAATGTTCATGTTAACCGGCCCTCATCAACACAAGACTCTGTCTACATTTCCCACTGCTTAGTAAAGCAGCCAATAAATCAAACCACCCCGGTCATTCTCCCCTCTCCCCCCTCCCATGAGGCAGAAGATACATAAGCTTGAAAACACGTACCGCCAGGCTCAAGGACAGCTTCTACCCCGCTGTTATAAGATACTGTTATATACCCTGCTCTGTCTTTACCTCTCGTTTTGGTGTAGCAGCCAGCGTAATCAAAGACCCCACCCACCCAGGTCATTCTCTCTTCTCTCCTTTTCCATCGGGTAGAAGATACAGGTGCCTGAGGGCACGTACCACCAGACCTAAGGACAGCTTCTACCCCACTGTGATGACTATTGAACGGTTCCCTTATACAATGAGATGGACTATGACCTCATGATCTACCTTGCTGTGACCTTGCACCTTATTGCACTGCACTTTCTCTGTAGCTGTGACACTTTACTCTGTACTGTTACTGTTTGTACCTGTACTGCATCAGTGCACTTTGTACTAACTCACTGTAACTGCACTGTGTAATGAATTGACCTGTACAATCGGTTTGTAAGACAAGCTTTTCGCTGTACCTCGGTACAAGTGACAATAATAAACCAATACCAATACCAAGACTATTGAACAGTTCCCTAGTACGATAAGATGGACTCTTGACCTCACAATCTACCTCATCATGGCCCTTGCACCTTATTGTCTACTTGCACTGTACTTTCTCTGTAACTGTAACACCTTATTCTCTATTCTGTATTGTTTTTCCCTTTGTACTACCTTGATGTACTTAAGTTTTGAATTGATCTGTATGGATGGCATGCAAAACTAAGTTTTTCACTGGATCTCGGTACATGTGACAACAATAAACCAATTCCAATTCTAATTCCAGTTCCAGTACTGTGGAGGTATGGTTACAACATTGAGTGATTTTGTGTATTTTCTGACTTATGGACAACGTTGACTTATGGATGTCTGTGAAAACAGGACCTATGCATAACCCGGGGACTTCCTGTAAACCATTTGTCTAGCTGGGTCCTTGCAGTACCTGCATGCTTGCTTCCTTTATGAACCAGTGCACCCGATTCTACAGGCAAACATTTACCCATTTCTCATCACATGAAGAAGATTTTATTTTCTGTTCTTCCCACTACAGAGCACAGTCTCAGACGACACTCCATCCACAACTTCCTTGTCTTCTCAGCTAACCCTTTGCAGACTCTGTGACAGTCTCACTTTCTCAACTGTCCTCTAATCATCAGTAAACTTCAACGGATCACTTCAGGTGAGTGGCTGTTGACTGGACACAGGCAGTTAGGTACCAACTTGCTTAAAGTCTTGTCTACAAAGCGGCACTTGGTAAATGCATTCACAGGTGCTGTGTCCGGTTATAACCAGATGAGAAAGTAGGGACAATTAAACAGATATTGAAGGTCTTGGCAGTGGGTGGATGAGGGCATGGGTAGTAACAGGGGAGTAATGGCAATAGGGGGAGAAGCCGGAATGGGATGAACATGGAATTCTCATGGAATATGGAGCCTCCACTGCACCGGATCACAAGAGGCTGCAGAGGGTTGTAGACTCAGCCAGCTCCATCACTGGCACAACCTTCCCCACCATCGAGGACATCTTCAAGAGGAGGTATCTAAAGAAGGTGGTATCCATGACTGAGGACCCTCACCACCCAGGATACGCCCTCTTCTCGTTACTACCATCAGGGAGGAGGTACAGGAGCAGGCACGGTAGTGCGGGGCAGACACAGTAGTGTAGTGGTTAGCGTAACGCTATTACAGTGCCAGCGAACTGGGTTCAATTCCGGCTGCTGTCTGTAAGGGGTTTGTACGTTCTCCCCGTGTCTGCGTGGGTTTCCTCTGGGTGCTCCGGTTTCCTCCCACATTCTAAAGGCGTACGGGTTAGGAAGTTGTGGGCATGCTACGTTGGCGCCGGAAGCGTGGCGACACTTGCGGACTGCCCCCAAAAGATGCATTTCACTGTGTGTTTCTATGTACATGTGACTAATAGAGATATCTTAAATCTTAAAGACCCAAACTTAACAATTCAGGAACAGTTTCTTCCCCTCCACCATCAGCTTTCTGAATGGTCCATGAACCCATGAACCATTATTCCATTTTTTTGCATGATTTACTTAACTTTTGTCATTTATAAGATTTTTACGTCTGGCACCGTACTGCTGCAGAACAGCAAATCTTACAACATATGTCAGTGATAATGAATCCGATTCTGATTCTGATTCAAGGAGTCTGTACTCGGATCAGACACGGTAAAGTCATGTCACAATGCTGTGTCACAATCAGTTTCCAAAGTTTCGGATCCGCAGACACGATTGCATGCCAAGCTTCAGTGGCGTGGGGCAGAGACACATCTTGTGGGGTTGGAGGTGATCGGAGAGGTTGCGAGGGTCAGGCAAGAGGTTTGAATATGAGGAATGAGAGCCCTGCTCTACCTAGTTCCTCCTGCACCCACCCCAGCCCCCATCACCCTGTTCCTTTCCCCTCCTCCCACCCTCTCCATCTGCCCTGTCACCCACACACCCCTCCCGCTGGGTCCCCTCCCCCCATTGTTCCCATCTGCCTCCCCACCTCCCTTATTTGGTTCCAAGCTCCACCTTCCTCTCCTATCAGATCCCACCATCTGCAGCCCCCCACCTCCACCTATCACCTCCCAACCTCTGTCATTATCTCCCCCCCCCCATCTGCCTATCACTCTCTTCCCTCACCTGGATCCACCCATCACCTGCCAGCTCTTGCTCAACCCCTCCCCCTCACCTCTTTACACTGACTATCTCCCCTCTGTCCTTCAGTCCAGGTGAAGGGTCTCGACCTGAAACGTCGACTGTCCGTTTCTCTCCACAGATGCTGGCTGACCCGCTGAGTTCCTCCAGTGGTTGATTTAAATGTGGAGGTGTCCACCACTCTCAGGCAGTGAGTTCCAGAGCCCTCTGAGGAAAAACATTTTCCTGCCCCTCTAGTCCTTCTACCAATTACGTTAGATCTCTGCCCTCTGGTTTTGGCCCTCTGCTTAGGGAAATAGGTGTTTCCTATTTACTCTATCCAGCACTCTTACCCTGGTCTGCTCTGTACCACATACAACTCCACTCTATCCAAAGAGCCAGTTTGGTCAGAGTGGGACTTGGTGCATTAAGGCTCACACTGTGGGAACAGGGATCTTCTATCTCAGTTCTCCACCAGCCCACACTCTGCCAAACTGGTGAAGCATCTTCCCTTACCCTCCGCCAGCCCCAAATCTGCCTCCCGCTGATTTCCTGCCCTCCTTTCAACCCCACCCCAGGGCACCAGAAGCCCCGTAGTTCTGGGACTGCTAATGACAGGTCAGAATAGAAAAACAGGAAGGACTTCTGGTCTCAAATTGACCTGAAGTTTCAGAAATGAAAACCTGAACCTCTTAAAGCCCATAAATCCCTGAAAAGATTATATCAGGGGAACTTAATTAAATTGAGCTTATTGCAAATATTAAGATGTTGTTATCTTAAATCTAGCAAAATCACATTACGTCAAGGCAAGACTATTACTCTATCCTTAGATGTTGTTCCATGGAAGTGTACTCCCAGTGCACAGGACACACAGAGCTCATCTCTTGTGCCTCCATTTTACTACAGAACTGCAATTTCTTTTCAGGGCAATACCCACATTGAAGAAGCTCTCTTCCTCTCCTCTTCCTCTCCTCAACGTGCGTTGTGTAAGCCCTTCCTTCACTGCCCTCTGATGAAAAACACGATGATGCTGGAGCCTCCCACACTATCACTGATATGTCAGCCCTCAGCCTCCTCCACTGCCGGGAGAATTCCAAGCACAAACTGGAGGAACAGCGCCTCGTTTTCCATCTTGGAACCTTGCAGCCTAACGGCATGAACCTTGGATTCTCCCACTTTAGGTAACCTCCACCCGCCTTCCCCACCACCCCCCCCCCCCCACCACGCTTCTTCTCTTCTTCCCTTTCCTAGCCCTTTTTTCCTCTCTCTCCTTACTCTTTGACCCATCCCCCGGTGGATCTGCTCTCCCCTCCTCCCCTGCACCTGCCTGTCACTATCTCTTACCTGCATCTACCTGTGCCCACCCCGCCTCCCCTCTTTTGCCCACTTATCACTGCTCTGCTTCCCCTTTTCCTATCTTCAGTCCTGAGGGAGGGTCCTGACCCGAAACGTTGACCGCCTGCTTTTCTCCACGGATGCTGCCCGGCCTGCTGAGTTCCTCCAGCATCATCGTGTTTTTCATCTAGATTCCAGCATCTGCAGTCCTTTGTTTTTACTGCTCTCTGACAGTGTTCTCACCAGGACTCAGTACTACAGCTATGAGTTGTTCACCTCTCTTGGAAAAGATGGTCTTTACCTCTCGTTGTCTTGGTGAAGCAGCCAACATAACCAAAGACCCCACCCACCTGGGTCATTCTCTCTTCTCTCCTCTTCCATCGGGTAGAAGATACAGGAGCCTGAGGGCACGTACCACCAGACTTAAGGACAGCTTCTACCCCACTGTGATAAGACTATTGAACGGTTCCCTTATACAATGGAATGGACGCTAACCTCACGATCTACCTTGTTGTGACCTTGCACCTTACTGCACTGCACTTTCTCTGTAGCTGTGACACTTTACGCTGTACTATTGTTTTTACCTGTACTACATCAACGCACTCTGTAGTAACTCAATGTAACTGCACTGTGTAATGAATTGACCTGTACGATCGGGATGCAAGACAAGTTTTTCACTGTACCTCGGTACAAGTGACAATAATAAACCAATACCAATACCCTCCCACAGCACATGTGCCATCAGACTAATTAATATGTTTTATCCTTATCTGTTTCCACCTATCACTCACCAGCCTCTAAACCCTAAACTGCCCTCCTCTGTCCCACTTGGCTCCATCTACCCATCATCTCCCACCTCACCTGGTTCAACCTCTCACCTACCAGCCTCTTTCTCACCACTTCCTCTCACTGCTACCTACCGGCTATCTTCCCTCTAGTCTCCCAGTCCTGATTCTGGATCTTGATCCCAATCGTTGACCGTCCCATTGCCCCTGCAGATGCTGATCAGCCCACTGAGCTCCTCCACATACTGCTTTTCTGGCTCTGGAACTCTACTAGCGGTGGGCAGGAGATACTTTGCCAGGTTGGGGTCAACCACACTTGGACAAGGCATTAAACTGAAGCCCCGTTGCTCTCACAGGTCAATGTATGGGGACCCTGGGCCTCCATTTCACACAACGGGATGGCGGATTTCCCCTGATGTGTCCACACCGTGATTTGCCTCAATGATCTGGCCATAATCATACTGCTGCTTGTGGGATCTTGCTGTGCGCAAGAGGGCGGGCACATTCCCAGCGTCCTAGCAGTGACCTCATTGGCTGGTGGGTGTTTTGGGAAGTTCCTGGCACGGCAGGAGGTGTGACAGGAATGCTGGGCCGGATCACGTCAGAGAACGGGCCGACTCCTCAGACTTGCTGCCCGCGGTGTCCTTCTGCTCGGATGGACCCTCCGCAGCTGACGCTCGGTGTATGAGGGACATCTCCTGAGGTGGAGCAGGTTCTGAGTGGTCCCACCCACAGACAGCCCTGGCTCGTTGTCTCACCGGCCATCACTGGCCTTTGAACCGTTTTTAATTGCCCCTGCTGGTCTGACGTTGGATAGACTGGAGTTGGATTGGACCAAGGAGAGTGTTATAGAGTCGTAGAGTTACACAGCACGGAAACTGGCCCTTCCGTCCAACTCGTTCGTTTAACTGAGGTGCATAAAATTATGTGGGCTCTGGGTAGAGTGAGTAGGGAGGACCTACTTCTCTTTGCAGAGGAGTCAAAGCCAGTGGACAGAGTTAAAGTGATGGGTGGAGGGATTAAAGGGGAGGCAAAATGTTTTTTCTTAAAGGGTGATGAGGGTGTGGAACTCACTGCCTGAAGGGTGGGAGAGGCAGAGACCTTCCTCACAGTTAAACTGTACTTAGATGTTACTTGAAGGCATGCAGGGCTACGGACCCAGTGTGGGAAGGTGGGGTTAGGCTCGGGAGCTCTTTCTCTACTAGCGCAGACAGGATGGGCTGAATGGCCTCATTCTGTGCTGTAAGGTATCGGAATCCAAGGGTAAGAATAAAATTTATTTGACATTTTTTAAAATGGAATTAACATCATAAAATACTAACAAATAATTATAAACATGACAATGTAAAGATTCTAATGTTTACTGTGTGTACCTTTTCCCAACAGGGTCAGTGACCTTTGAGGGTCGCTGTTCACGGGCCTGACCTCCCCGGGTCAGAGGTAAAGTGCACCCTGCTCCTCTCTGCCGCATGTTGGTGCTCTGCCTCTGGGCTCAGCGACAGAGCAAGGGTCAGTCGGGATGGTCCCTGTCCCTCGTCTCGGCCTCCGCAGAACAGGAGGGAGTCGGAGGTGTGGTCAGACTATCCGACCATGCGGAACATTTACCCCCCATTCAGCATTTCCTCCAACGTACATCTGTGCCGAGGGAACCTTGGGAACTGCCCAGCGAGCTCCTCGTGAATTAACGCCACATAGCTGGAGCATTCATTTTAAGCAGAGATCTGTGCAAAGCATTAACCATTAACCAGCTGCATAAACCTCGTCCCACTAGCTAACGTTACCCTCGAATTACAGAGGACCATACAGCGGGACAAGACAGATTGCAAATGCTGGAATCTGGAATGAAAATGAAAGGCTTTGGAAGAACTCAGTGGGTCGATCGGCGTCTGCGGAGGCAAAAGGTGTAAGTTGATGGTTCGGGTCAAGACCCTGCATCAGGAAAGATGCCAGTGTATATCTGTACAAGTTGGGTTGGGACAGGGACTAGTAGGTAAAAGGTGGAACCAGTAGACGAGGCCACCCTTTTGCCGAGAACCTGCGCTCTGTCCGCAACGGGCATCTCAAACACCCGGTTGTAATTTTAACTTTGCTTCCCACTCCCACACTGAGCTGCCTGTCCTCGGCCATTTCCATTGCTATGGAGAGGCCAAGTGCAAAGTGGGAGAACGGCACCTCGTATTCCACTTGGGTGGTCTACAGCCCAATGGTACGCACATTGAATTTTCCAGTTTCAGGCAACCCACACTCCCGGTGCTCTCCTGCCACACACACTCACCTGTCCATTTAGCTTCCTTCTCCTTTGCTCACCGCTTCCATTTCAGCCCCCCCTCCCCCCCCCCCCACACACACCTGGTTCTACCTGCTCATCGTCCCTTCTCCATGGTTCCATCTATCACCTACTAGTCTCTATCCCACCCACACCCCCCACCCCCCCGTGCTGCTACATGCCAGCAATCTTTCCTGTTCCCTCTGATGCAGGGTCTCAACCCAAAACGTTGACCATCCCTCTGCCTCCACAGATGCTGACTGACCTGTTGAGTTCTTCCAGCATTCTGTTTGTTGGACCATGTATTAAGCTGGGCCTGAGCCCTGCAGGCAATGGCCATTGCAAGGGAAGAGTGAATCTCCACAGCTCTATTCACAGTTCCCTCACGGAGTATTGGAATGTTGCATTCCAATCCCCTGCTGTCTCAGGAACTCCAGTCTGTGCCAGGCTGTATCCCTGGATCTCAGAGCTGCAAACAATTCCAACCTCTTCTCACACCTCACGAGTAGTGACCCTCAATGACATGATGTGAGGTTGAAGTTTAGTGTAAAACCAACTTTCTCAATAAAAGCAACATCGTGTTTCTGGGAACCACAAAATAGTTCAGCAGGAAGGGAGCCATTCGGCCCATTGTGTCTACACCAGCTCTATGTAAGAGCAATCCAGTCAGTCCCAATTCCTTGCGCTGTTCTTACACCACTGCAAATTCCTAGGTGTAAACATCACCAATAGCCTGTCCTGGTCCAACCATGCAGATGCCATGGCCAAGAAAGTTATCCAGTGCCTCTGCTTCCTCAGAAGACTAAGAAAATTAGGAATGTCCCCTTTGACACTCACCAATTTTTATCAATGCACCATAGATAGCATCCTATCCAGATGCACCACGGCTTGGTACGGCAATTGCTCTGCCCGGGACCGCAAGGAACTGCAGAGAGTTGTGAACACAGCCCAGCGCGTCACGGACACCAGCCTCCCCTCTATTAACTACAACTACACTTCCCGCTGCCTCGGGAAAGCAGCCAGCGTTATCAAGGACCCCTCCCACCCCAGACATTCTGGCTTCTCCCCCCCTTCCATCAGGCAGAAGATACAAAAGCTTGAGAACGCGTACCACCAGGCTCAAGGACAGCTTCTATCCTGCTGTTATCAGACTCTTGAATGGGCCCCATACAATAAAGCTGAACTTTTGATCTCCCAATCTACCTCGTCATGGCCCTTGCCTTTTACTTGACTACCTGCACTGCACCTTCTCTGTAATTCCAACACTATATTCTGTGTTTCTTTTTACTACCTCGAGTGTCTGGAATGATCTGTCTGGATGGCATGCAAACAAAAGCTTTTCACCGTATCTTGGTTCATTTGACAATAATAAACCAATTACCAATTACCAACACGATATTTGAATCTGTCTCCACTCCTCCCCTTGACTGTGCTTTGTGGACCCTGGGCATTCACTGGGTAAAAACACCTTCCCCATATCATTTTTGGTTCTTTTGCCAGTCGCTTTCACGTTGACCCTCTGCCAAAGGGAACAGTTTTTCTCTTCTCTGTCTACTCCTTTCGGGGTTTTAAATACCTCCATCAGGCCCTCTCACAACCTCCTCTGTCCCAAGGAGAACAACCCCAGCGTCTCTGGTCTATCCACAGAACTAAAGTTCCTCGTCCTTGGTAAATCTCTTCTGCATCCTTCCCAAAGCTTCACATCTTTCTGAGAGTGTGAGGAAGAGCGCTGGATACAATCCTCCAGTTGTGGCTGACCCAGTGTTTTATAAAGTTTCACCATGACTTCTTTGCCCCTGTTCTCTCTGCCTCTGTTTATGAAACCTTCGATTCAATTCCTTTACCTGCCCTGGCACTTTCAACAAATATTGCTCACACATACATCCCGATCTTTCTGTTTTTGAACCCTTTTAAGAACTGATGTTTCTCTGACCAAAATTCTCACCATTAAATTCCATCTATCTCTTATCTGCCAATACCACCAGCCTGTCCATAGCTCCAGGTAAAGTCTATTGCCATCCTCCTCACAGTTCAATGCGATTCCAAGTTCTGTGTCATCTGCAAATTTGAAAATTGTGCTCTGTACACCCAAGTTAAAATCATTAAAATATATTCAGAAAGCAGTGGCTCTAGTACTGATTCCTCCAGGAAATTCATTATCCACCCCTTTAGTCTGAGAAGCAACCTTTCATTGCTGCTCTGTTAGCCAATTTTCCATCCATCTTACTAGTTTTATGCCAAGCCTTCAATTCTTATAACATCCATTAAGTGGCGATTGGACAAATCACATCAACCACGTTTCCCTCATTGAGCAAAGCTTCCACTTATACTGCAATTACCTAACCTCAGCACGCCCAAAATGTTTGACAGCCAAAGATGTTCATTTGAAATATCAGCACTGGGAACAAGACAGCCAATTTACGCACAGCAAGATCTCACGAACAATCGTCTGATGATGGCCAAATGATCTGTTTTTTTTTTGTTCTGCTGATGTTCAGATAAATATCATCACAGAACAGTGGAACTTCTTCAAAAGAAACTTATGGTGTCTCTTCAAGAATGTAGATGTGGTCTTGGCTTAACATCTCATAGAAAGAGAGTCTAGGACTCTGATCAGATCTAACAAAGTTCTCACAGGGCATGATAGGGTTGAAGTCTGCCTGAGGTACATCACAGGCTCCAAATAAGAGGTTTTCCATTCAGGCAGAGGTAGAACAAACTTCTTCACCCAGAGGGTGGTGAACCTTTTGAAGTCTCTACCCTGGAGACCTGTGGAGACTCGGCTGGTAAACCTGTTCAGGATGGAGAATGATAGGTTTTTGGACATGAAGGGAATAATTACAGGAAAGTGGTGTTGAGGTAAAAGGTCAACCATGATCGCTGACTGAGGGAGCAGGCTCAAGGGTCTGAGTGTTTCTATCTGTTCCCCCCTCAGCACTGAGCCAGGAGATTCAGCCCGGAATATTGGTGCACAGGTTTCTGAAGTGGGACTTGAAGACACTACAAGTGCCACACTGGGACACGGCCACACCTGGAGGTGGCAGGAAGTTAGTCCCAGTCCTCACTAAGCCGTAGAGGATAGTGGGCGAGTGGGAGAGGCAGAGGACAAGTTGGGAGAGGGTTGCAGATTGGTGGGGAGGTTGGGATGGTTGGGTGCAGGTGACATGGTGCTGAGGCACAGGAGATCCCAAAACAATGCCCTCCCTCGAGGAAGGCAAGGAGAAATTGGATGGGCCAACACACTCCTTTGTTCTTTGAGAGAGGGTGAGATGCATAATCACTGTGGGTAAATATTTATGATGACATTAAAGAGGTCAGTGCACAGGGCAGATTTGCCAGTGCAGTGGGGGAGTTAATGAAGCTAGGGAGGGGGTAAAGAGACAAAGGAGCAACTTTACCGAGGAACTGCTGGCTCAAGTGGTTACAGTTTCTCCAAACAGCAGCTCTAACGCAGAGAAACACCAACCAGGCATGTCTCAGGGACAAAAATCAGTCAAAGGTTGACCCCATGCCCTGTGTCGGGGTGGATCTTAGGGGGACTTTCTAAGGACAGCAAAATGGCAATTGGTTTATTATTGTCATGTGCTGAGATACAGTGAAAAGCTTCTGTTTGTGTGACATCCAGACAGATCATTCTGTACAGAAGTACATCAAGGTAGTAAAATCAATAACAGAATACAAAATAAAGTGTTATAATTACAGAGAAAGTGCAGTGCAGGTAGGCAAATAAAGTGCAGGGGCCATGACGAGGCAGATTGAGAGATGAAGAGTTCATCTTTATCATACGAGGTCCGTTCAAGAGTCTGATAATAGTGAGATAGAAGCTGTCCTTGAGCCTGGTGGTACGTGTTCTCAGGCTTTTGTATCTTCTGCCTGATGGGAGGGGGGAAAAGAGAGAATGTCCAGGGTGGGAGGGGTCCTTGATTATGTTTGCTGCTTTTCCGAGGCAGCGGGAAGTGGGAGGAGGAAGAGAAGGTTTGGGAGCGAATTCCAGAGCTCAAGGCCCTGGCAGTTGGAGACGTGGCTGCCAATGGCGGACTGATTATGATTGGTAATGCGCAGGAAGCCAAAGATGGATGAGAGTAGGGGACTTCAGAGGGTCAAAGGGTTGGAGAAGGTCACAGAGATCGGGAGAGGGGAAACCATTTGAGAATGTTTTAAAACTGAAGCTTGCAGGCTCTGGGATGGCGGGAGGTAGAGTGGAGAATGGGAGAGAATGGGAGGGTGTCAGAACCCTGTGTATTTGTACACAGCCCAAGCTGCAGGACGTTACATTCCTCGCACAGGTTCATAACCTCTCCTGTTTTCACTTCCCACCAGCAACCCAGTTCAGTTGAGACAGAGACTTCTGTTTCATAAACTTCACAGATCTCTGCTGTCTTAGCAAACCTCTGCTTGTCCATAGTTGCTGCTCTCGGGAACAGCACTGTTCAGTGGTTCAGATGCCCCTGGAATTAGCCAGGAGCTTTACTGTGACAAAGTTCATCGTTTACCCTGGAAATTAATTGACCAAAAGGTGAGATTTTTTTCTGGTAATGACCAGGAACACCTGGTGTGATAGGGCCATAAAAATATCTCCACGATAATGCTCTATAGGGAACTGGACATGGACAAAGTTGCTTTTATACATTACCTCGTTATGACCTTGCACCTTATTGTCTGCCTGCACTTCACTTTCTCTGTAACTGTAACACTTTATTCTGCATTCTATTATTGTTTTCCCTGGTACTACCCCAATGCACTGATGTGATGAAATGATCTGTATGGATGGCATGCAAAACAATGTTTTTCACTGTAGCTCGGTACACGTGACAATAATAAACCAATTTTTAAATTTAAATTCAATTCTCTGCTTCTTACTTTTGGTTTCTCATGCCCCAAAGTTTTGGATCTTCCTGTGCTATTCTCCAATCAAATGTTGGCTGCTGGTAATGCCTCTCTGCCATTGTTTGCTGGGGTGACTCTTGAGGGTAGCTGATGGAACAGGTCAGGGACTGGGCTGGGTTTAGCCTGAATGCACCAAGGGTCCTGAAAGTGGAGTGACTCAACTCTCACTCTGAAGGTGTACTTTATACCAGAGGATTTACGGTAGCAGTCAAACACTCCAAGTGCGCAGAGAATTGGAGCAAGCAGAATTCTCAATGAAGGGTGACAATTCCTGGCAAATTACTTATTCATACATAATAAAAAGAAAGGAACGAGAGACCAAAGCAAAACAAATCATGCCTGAAATGAGGTCTACCGATGTTTTCGTAGCCATACCTAGAGGCTCAGTTACCTCTGCATTACTCCTGCAAAACTCTTGTCATAAAATGGCATTGACCTGCTCTCCTGCATTAGCCCTCCGGTCCTTTCCCCTACCTTTCCTGATAGCTCTCTCTCTGTATCTCTTTCTCTCCATCTCTGTATCTCTATGTCTCTCTCTCTCTGTATGTCTGTCTCTGTCTCTCTCTCTGTATCGCTGTCTCTCTCTTTCTGTGTCTCTGTCTCTCTCTGTATCTCTGTCTCTCTGTATCTTTGTCTCTCTCTGTTCTGCCTTTCTCTCTCCCTTTCTCTCCGTTTCTCTCTCTCTTTCTGTCTGTCGTTCCCTTGCTGTATCTGCGTGTCTTTCTCTTCCTCTCTTGCCCTCTCTCCATTTCTCTCTCTCTCTCTCTCTATTTTTGTCTGTTGCTCTGTCTCTCTCTCTCTTTCTTTTGTCTGTCTCTCTGTCCCTCTCTGTCTGTCTCTCTCTTACCCTCCCTTTGTCTCTCTCTCTCTCTATATCTTTGTATGCCTCTGTTGCTCTCTCTCTTTCCCTATCCCTCTCTATCTCCCTGCACATTATCTTGCTCTCACCCTCAGAGCCCTCACCTTGTCCCCACCCCTCTCCCTGCCTTTCTGTGGCTCTCCTGCCCCCTGCTGCCACTCCCCATCTCCCCCTTTCCCCCTTTCCCATGCTATCTCCCCTCTGTTCCCACCTCCTGATCACCAACAGTAGCTACACTTTGCTGCTTGTCCCAGGCTCCTGAAAAGCAATTAATTTGTGGTGTCTCTGTTCTTGCCCCCCCCCTCTCTCTCTCTCCCTCTCTCTCTCTGATTTCCACTCACTTTCTTCTCTCTCTCTCACTCTCCCTCTCCCGCTCTCTCACTCTCCCTCTCTCTCACTATCTCTGTCTCTCTCTCACACTCTCTCTCACTCACTCACTCTCTGTCTCTCTCACACTCTCTCAATTCTGTTTCTCTCTCACTCTCACTCTCACATTCTCTCTCTCTCTCTCACACTGCCTCTCTTTCTCACTCTCTGTCTGTCTGTCTCTCTCACACTCTCTCACTCTCTCTCACTCTCTCACTCTTTCTCGCTCTCTCTCTCACACTCTCTCTCACTCTCTCTCACTCTCTCTCACTCTCTCACTCTTTCTCGCTCTCTCTCTCACACTCTCTCACTCTTTCTCTCACTCTCTCACTCTTTCTCGCTCTCTCTCTCACACACTCTCTCACTCTCTCTCTCAATCTCTCACTCTTTCTCGCTCTCTCTCACACTCTCTCTCACACTCTCTCTCACTCTCTCTCTCGCTCTCTCTCACTCTCTCTCACACACTCTCTCTCACTCTCTCACACACTCTCTCTCACTCTCTCACTCTCTCTCACACTCTCTCACACTCTCTCTCTCGCTCTCTCTCACTCTCTCTCACACACTCTCTCTCTTACTCTCTCATTCTGTCCACATTTATCAGTTTTTGTCACCATTTCTTCTGTCTGTGACACCTTTCCCTCTGATTCTCGCACTTTTAAAGCACTTCTGCTCTCTCTTTCTCACTTAGTTCCTTTTCTAATTTTCTCCCTCTGTCTCTCTCTGGATGTCTCTCTCTCCCTCTCCATCCCCCCCTCCCTGTGTCTCTCTGTCTCTGCCAATTTGCCTTCCTGTCTTTCACTCATTACTTCTCTCTCTCTCTGTTTCTATCCCTTTCTCCCTCTCCCTCCCCCTCCCAATCTCTTCCTTTCATTCTCAGTCTCTCTCTCTCTTTCCCCACACTCACACCTTCTCTCTGTTTTTCTCTCATTTACTTTCTTACTCTTTCCCACTGTTTTCCCTTTCTTCCCCGGCTCACTCTCTCCCCGTCCCTCCCTCTCACTCACACACACGTTCTTTCCTCTGCCCCCCTTTCTTTCTGACTTTTGCAGCAAAACAACAAATTGTGCACCATAAAGCAGTGATAATAAATCTGATTCTAAATTCTCTGTTATTAACTCTTTCATTTCCCTCCCTGGTTCTCTCTTTCTCTCTCTGTTTTCTCCCTCTCTTCGCTCAGACACTTCCTCTCCCATTGTTCAATTCCCCTCTTCAGTCTCTCTCCGTCTCCTTCACCTACTTGCTCTCTCTCTTTCATTCCCCCTCTCACATATTCCCGCTCCCCTTCTCTCAACCCTCCCTCTTCATCTCATGAACTCCTTCCCTCCCTCCATCTCTTTCTCCCTCCCTCTCTCCCTCCATCTCTCTCTCCCTCCCTCTCTCCCTCCCTCCCTCTCTCCTTCCATCTCTCTCCCTCCCTCTCTCCCTCCCAATCTCTCCATCTCTCCCCGCTCCCTCCCTTTCTACCCCTCCCTCTCCCTCTCTCCCCTGTCCCCCTCATTCTCCCCCTCTCTCCCCCTCTCTACCCCTTTCTTCCCCTCCCAATCTCTCCCCACTCTCCCTCCCTCTACCCTCTCTCCCCATCTCTCCCCCTCTCTCTCCCTCCCAACATCTCTCCCCACTCTCTCCCTCCCTCTCTACCCCTCTCTCCCCCTCTCTCTCTCCCTCTCTACCCCTCTCCCCGCTCTCTCGCCCCTCTCTCCCTCCCAATCTCTCCCTCTCTGTCACTGCGAATCCCCTGACCCCATCCCTTTCTAACCGCCACCTCTGACTCCCACAACAAGACCCGTCAGCCCATTAACCAATGCCGGAAAACCACAGCATTCACCTACCCGGTGAAAACCCCCACCACCCCCCCCCCCCACCCCGACAACCACCCTCCCCTAACCTCCCCACCCCTCCCGACCCGCAGCTCCCTACCTGGCGGCTGTGTGACCTGGTTGCCCTGTGACTGCAGCGAGACGCAGAGGTCGTTGTCGAGGGGGAAGCGGTCGCACCTCAGCATGTCGGGCCAGGGGAAGCCGAAGGAGCCCATGACGGGCGAGCAGCCGTCTCTCACGGCCTGGCAGAGGGAGCGGCAGGGGTAGATGGGGCGGTCCAGGCAGATGGGGGCGAAAAGGGAGCAGAGGAAGATCTGGGTGTCGGGGTGACACTGCTTGGCGAGGAGGGGGACCCAGCTGCTAGCCTGGTGTTTGACCTCGGGCAAGGTGTCATGCTCCAGCAGGTTGGGCACCCGCATCTTGCGGTAGCCGATGTTGTGGCAGAGGCGGAGGTCAGAGGGGATGTCCACGCACTGCGGCTGCTTGGTGTAGAACCTGCCGGACTGGAGGTGGTCAGACTGCCAGCTGTAGTACTCGTACTCCTCCGCGCTGCTCCCCCAGCTGGGTCCCGCCAGCAGCAGCGCCACCGCCGTGGTGAAGAGGCCCCGCATGGTCAGCACGGCCGGTCCGCGCGCGTTGGGTCCCGCCGGGGGACTGAGGACCGGCCTCGCTGCCCGCTTGCTCCTCGCTGTCTGCGGGTCCCGCTGTTCCCAGAGAGCCAGGCTCCAGGGAATGTCCTCTCCCGGGTCCTCAGCCCTGCCCGGGTCCGTCTGCCTCGTGGGCTTGCTCTGCACAGGGTTTCAAGCTTTGTGGAGTGCACGGAGTGTGTCGCACGCCACACACACGTGTGCACACATGCACATGCATAGGCACACACACACACTCACACACACACACACTCACACACACACTCGTGTATACACACAGACACACACACTCACACACTTATGTACACACACACATACACACTCACACACATACACACACACACACTCGTTCACCCTCTCACTCACACACAACCAAGGCAGCTCTGGCAGATTCAGCAGATGGGCCAGTATTTAGCTGCTCCCTCCCTCCTTCCCTCCTCGCTCTCTGCAGCCAGAGTCCGGCCCCACAGCCTTGCCCACAAAACCAGGAGGATTTCACACCAACCAATCAGCTCCTGAGCTGTCTTCAGCCGCTAATCTGGCAGCGTGCATTGCCCCGTCAATCAGTTGGAGCAGCAAGTCTCCCCTGCACCCTCAGTACACTGATGCATGGCTTGTCAACGACAGCTCCCTCACTCTCGCTCTCTCTCTATATCTCTATCTCTCTCCCTCACTCTCTCACTCTCCTTCTCCCTCTCCCTCTCTCCCTCTCTTACACCCTCTTTCTCTCTCCCTCTCTCTCTCTCTCTCTCACTCTCTCTCTCTCTCACTCCCCCTCTCCCTCTCTTACCCCCTCTCCCTCTCTCTCTCCCCTCTCTCCCTCTTACACCCTCCCTCTCTCCCTCTCCCTCTCCCCTACCTCTTTTACACCCTCTCTCTCTCCCTCTCTCCCTCTCTCTCCCTCTCCCTCTTTCCTCTCACTTTCCCTCTCCTCCCTTTTCTAAATCTCTCTCCTCTTTTGACTTCTCATTCTTTCTCTCCCTCCCCTGTTCCCCCCTCCACTGTCGTCCCCTCCTCCATTCCTCTCCGCTCTCTCCCCACTCTTGCTCCCTTTACCCTCACTCTGTCTTTCTGTCTCCCTCCTTTTCTCATCCTCTCGGCTTTTCTCTCTCGATAACTTTCTACTCCCCTCCCAACCCTCTCCCTGCCCTGCCCGCCTTCTCCCCTCCCTCTCCCATCACTCACTCCTCTCCCTCCCCTCACCATGTAATTCACACGGTGCCTTTGTCCTTGCTGGTTCTCTTTGTCCATCGCGCAGGTGCCTGTTCCTGCTCACTTCTGCGTGTGGCCTCGCTCTGTAGCTCGATCACCACCATGTGAGTGAGATTGTGTGTGTGTGTGTGTGTGTGTGTGTGTGTGTGTCTGTGTGTGTGGGAGGGATGTGTGTGTGTCTGTGTATGAGTGATTGTGTGTGCGAGGGGGTTGTGTGTGTGTATGTGTGAGATTGTGTGTGTGTCTGTGTATGAGTGATTGTGTGTGTGGGGGGGTTGTGGGGGTGTCTGTGTGTGTGTGTTCATTTGTGTCTGTGTATGTGTGAGATTGTGTGTGTGTCTGTGTATGAGTGATTGTGTGTGCGAGGGGGTTGTGGGGGTGTCTGTGTGTGTGTGTTCATTTGTGTGTGTATGTGTGAGATTGTGTGTGTGTCTGTGTGTGTGATTGTATGTGTGTGGTGTGTGCACTTGTGTGTGTGTGTGTGAGATTGTGTGCGTGTGTGGGATGTGTGTGTTGGTTTGTACTGGGTGTGTACAAATGTCTGTGTGTGTGTGTGTGTGTCATTGTGTATTTTTCAATCTCTCTCTCCCCTCTCTGTCTCTTTCTCCCCCCAGTCTCTATTTCTCCCTCTCCCTCCACCCCACTTCCTCTCCTTCTTCTCCCTCTTCCTGTCTGCTCCTCCCTCACACTCACTCTCTCCTCCCCTGTCTCTCTCTCTGGCTGCCCCTAGAACACTCTACACAAAGGATGCATTTCACTGTGTGTTTCGATGTACATGTGACTAATGAAGAAATCTTATCCTATCTTATTTCACCTCTTTCTCCCGTCTTTCTCAATCTCTCTCTCTCTCCCTCTCTCTCTCTCCCTCTCTCTCTCTCTCTCCCTCTCTCTCCCTCTCTCTCTCTCCCTCTCTCTCTCTCCCTCTCTCTCCCCCTCTCCCTCACTCTCTCCCTCTCTCTCTCCCTCTCTCACTCCCTCCCTCCCTCCCCGGCTCTCTCTCTCTCTCTCTCTCTCTCTCTCTCTCTCTCTCTCTCTCCCTCTCTCTCTCCCTCTCTCTCCCTCTCTCTCTCTCCCTCTCTCCCTCTCTCTCTCCCTCTCTCTCTCCCTCTCTCTCTCTCCCTCTCTCTCTCTCCTCCCACCACCCCCCACCCCCCACCACTCTCTCTTTCTTAGTAGATAAGAGGCACAGATCGAGTGGACAGTCGGAGACTTTTTCCCAGGGTGACAATGGCTAACACGAGGGGACATCATTTTAAGGTGATTGGAGGAAGGTATAAGGGGGATGTCAGGGGTAAGTTTTTTACACAGAGAGTGGTGGGTGCGTGGAACGCACTGCCAGCAGAGGTTGTTGGGGGCAGATACATTAGGGACATTTAAGAGTCTCTTAGATAGACACATGAAAGATAGAGAAATGGGGGGCTACGTGGGAGGGAAGGGTTAGATAGACCTTAGAGCAGGATAAAATGTCGGCACAACATTGTGGGCCGAAGGGCCTGTACTGTGCTGTAGTGTTCTATGTTCTATGTTCTTCCCCTCTCTCTCAGTCTCTCTCTCTCTTTCCTCTCTCCCCCCCAACCCCCAGGGTTCTGCTCTCCCTATTGGTTCCATATTATGTACCAGGCTGCACTGATGTCCAGTGCCCGATCTGCACAGTGTTGCTCTGTGGGGAAGCCCCGGAGGGAGTCACAGGGTGGATAGAGAGACAATCCTTCCCCTGCCTGGGCTATCTAGAGCCAGGGTCACATCCTCAGAATAAAGAATGGGACATTCAGAAAGGAGTTGAGAAGAATTTCTTCCCCCAGAGGGTGTTGGATCTTCAGAACTCTCCACCCAAGAGGCTGTGGAGGCTCACTCTGTGTACTCAAGACAGATCAACAGGTTTTTGGATACTGATGGAATCAAGGGACATGGGGTTAGTGCAGTAACTTTCATAAGTACCATGAAAATCAGCTTTTTGCAGCAGCAGCACAGTACGTTACAAGATGAAGGCAGACATAAGTTAACATAAACTTAAACTAACATAAATTGTACAGAACTTTCACGGGGCATTGGGTATCAGCCCCGTTCCTTTCCTGATGCACCCTCCTTCCTACAGCGAGCCCAGCACTGAGTGCCAGACCGACATTGACCATGAAAGGCATCGTCTCAAGGTCCTCCAATGGTGTCCAGACATTAACAGCAAGAACAGCTGCTGCACACCCCTTGAACCCTTGAACGTCTGCCCTGACGTCGATCTATCTTTCTTGCTCTCAATTCAGTTCTGCCGCTCTTGATAGGGCAGATGGCGCAAACTTCTCCCCAGAGCAGAGCTGCTTAAAACCAGAGGGTCCAGGGTTAGAGTAAGAGGGGAGAGGTTTACGGGAGATCTGAGGAAGAATTGTTTTCACCCAGAAGGTGGAATCGGGAATGGATTGCCTGAGGGGGTGGTGAAGGCAGAGACTCTCATGACATTTAAGAAGTATCTAAGTAAGGACTTGAATCACCAAATATAGACTAAATGCTGGTAAATGGGTTAGTATAAATATATGCTTGATGGACATGGTGGGCCGAAGGGCCTGTTTCTTGTGGTGTGTGACTCTGCGATTCTGTTTGCTGGACCCTGAGATCTGGAACTCCCTCCACCTCTCTCCATTACGGCATTCCTGAAGATCTACTTTTCTGACCAAACCGTTGCTCATATCGTCCCAGTTGTGGCCCAAACTTTAGAACTAGTTTGGGATCCACATGTTAAACACTGACCCTTGAAAGCAGACCAATGAATGCCTAAGGAGATGGAGCACAGCAAGCTGCCAGTGTCACACGGCGTATCCTCCATGCAACTCTGGGGTGAATTCAAGTCAATAGACTGTAGCATTTCCTTCTCATTTCCCTCCAGGTAAATTGATTTATTACTGTCACATGTACCAAGGCACAGTGAAAAACTTTGTTTTGGTATTGGTATTAGTTTATTGGTTTATTATTGTCACTTGTACTGAGGTACAGTGAAAAACATGTCTTGCTTACCTCTCATACATATCAATTCATTACACAGTGCACTGAGGTAGTACAGGGTAAAAACAATAACAGAATACAGAGTAAAGTGTCACAGTAACAGGGAAGTGCATTGCAGGTAGACAATAAGGTGCAAGGTCAAACAAGGTAGATTGTGAGGTCAAGAGTCCACATCACAATAAGGGAACTGTTCAATAGTGCCATCCATGCAGATTATCACATCAGTGCATCGAGGTAGTACAAGGGAAAACAATAACAGAATGCAGAATAAATGTTACAGTTACAGAGGAAGTGCAGTGCAGGTAGACAATAAGGTGCAAGGTAGATTGTGAGGTCAAGAATCCCTCTTATCGTACTAGGGGATCGTTCAATAGCCTTATAACACGGGATAGAAGCTGTCCTTGAGCCTGGTGGTTCGCGCCCTCAGGCTTTTGTATCTTCTGCCCGGCAGGAGGGGGGTGGGTTTCTGACAGTTACTGGGGGCCAGTGAGCTCTGGACACACAGTGCTTTGCAGAGGAGATATTTCCCCCTCAGTACTGCAAAAAAAAACCCTCATAATTTCAAATATCTCTGAACATCCTCAGCTTAGGCTCACAGAGTCATACAGCTCAGAAACAGGCGCTTCAGCCCACCATGTCCTTGACAATATTTTTGTCCATCTACACCAATCCAAGTTGCCCGCACTAGGACTGTATCCTTCTATAACTGCTTGCTTAAGCACGTCTCAATGACTCTTAAACACAGCGATTGTATCTGATACCACCACCTCCTCTGACAGCGAGTTCCAGATATCAGCCACTCTCTGCGTTAAAAAACTTAACCCACAGGTCCCCTTCCTCTCACCTCAAACCTATGCCCTCTTGTTCTTGATACCCTTTAAACCCCTCTGCACCACAGAGTTCCTACACTCCTAGTAAACCTCCTCAGTGTTCCCTCCTAGAGAGCTGACATCTTTCCCGCAGTGTGGAGCCCAGGACTGGAACAGTCAGGATCCGATTAGAGATTTGTAAGTTTAGCAATTGCTGCTGTCAGTGCCAAATCCAGATGAGTGTCTCTCTCTCTCTCTGTCTCTTTCTCTCTCTCTCTTCCTCTTCTCTCTCTCTCCCTCTTTCTCCCTCACTCTCTCTCTCCGTCTTCCTCTCTCCCTCACTCTCCCTTTCTCCCTCTCTCCCTCACTCTCTGTCCCTCCTGCAGCCTCTACAGACAAAACTGCTTTATTCACAGCCACACTTAGGTGGCGATCTTTCGAAGGGAACCCAATTACACTGTGTCAAAAAGAGTAGATCTCACATCAACAAAGGAGGTCATTTGGCCCATCATATCTCTGTCAACTCTTTGTATAATTTACATTAATTCAAGCTTATGTTAACTAATGTTTGTCATGTCTGTAACGTATTGTGCTGCTGCTGCAAAAGCTAATTTTCATGGCATTTATACCCTGGGTATGTCTGCCCATGAAATAAACGTAAGCTTGAACTCAAATGATCCCAATCTCCTACTTTTCCTAATCACCCCACACATTGTATTAATTCACTTCTGAATCTGCTTTTATTGCCTGCTTTAGATGACAACAGCTCACTGGCTCAAAGGAGGAATCGTCCAACTCGCTGCTTCTGTTGCCAGTTGTCTAATGTTCCAACTGACCTTTGGAAGTATGTTTGTGCATATCTTTAGCAGACCAAAATGTCTTGAATAAAGTGAAAGAATAGACCATATTTTTAGTGGCCCATGTTTAGACTTGCTTTTCTATACCAAATAAAAATCAATAAAACTGCAGATACTAGAAATCTGAAATAAAAATAAAACAGAAAATGCTGGGAACACTCAGCAGGTCAGGCAGCGTCTGTGGAGAGAGAGAGAGACTCATTGCTTGAGGTCAGGGACCTTTTGCCAGCGTTGAGAAAGGGGTTCCCAGTTCTGACGAAGAGTCTCTGATCTGCAGCATTGACTCTGTTCCTCTCTCCACAGATGCTGCCCGACCTGATGAATGTTTCCACCATTTTGATTATTGCTTGGCTAAAGAGCCTTTCTCGACTTCAGGAGGTTCCAAAGTGACTTACAGATAATGGAGAACGTTGGGACTTCAGAATGTAGGAAAATTTCCTTAAAGGGGGAAACATAGCAGCTAATATGTGCACAGTAAGTTCCCAAAAACATAACATGGTAATGACCAGATGCATGTTGATTAGTATTGGTATTGGTTTATTATTATCACTTGTACTGAGGTACAGTGAAAAACTTGTCTTGCATACCGATCATACAGGTCAATTCATTACACAGTGCATTGAGGGGTAAACTACCAGTACACACGAGAACCCTATTTAGTCTTCTTCATAAGGGGATCAGGAGATCTCTTGCATCTTCTTGAGAAATTGTTGGAGAAGGTGTTCCAGGATTTAGACTGAGTTATGAGTCAGGACGGTGTGTGACTTGGAGGGGAACCTGCAGGTGGTGGTGTTCCCCTGCACCTGCCGCCCTTGTCCTTCTTGGTGGGAGATATCCTGGGTTTGGGAGGTGTGTTGGAGTGTCCTGGGTCGTGAACACAAACCCAGTTTATCACGAAAACCAGCCTCCCCTCTACTGACTCTGTCCACACTTCCCACAGGACCCCTCCTACCTCGGTCATTTTCTCTTCTCCCCCCTCCCATTGGGCAGAAGATACAAAAGCCTGAGAGCACGTACCACCAGGCTCAAGGACAGGTTCTGTCCCGCTGTATATGATGAAGACGAACTCTTGATTTCTCAATCTACCTCGTCGTGGCCCTTACACCTTATTTGCCCACCTACACTGTACTTTCTCTGCAGCCGTAACACTATATTCTGCATTCTGTTTTCCTTTTTACTACCTTGATGTACGGAATGATCTGTCTGGATGGCATGCAAAACAAAGCTTCTCTGTACCTCAGTACGTGTGACAATGATAAACCAGTTACCAGTTACCAATGAACTGAAGTTCATTTTGCAGATGGTGCACACTGCAGTCTCCGTGCGCTGGTGGTGGGGGGAATGAATGCTCAGGGTGATGGACAGGTTGCTCGTCGAGTGGGTTGCTTGTCCTGGATGGTGTTGATCTTCTTGAGCCTTGTTGGATCTGTGCTCATCCAGGCAAGGGTGGACATTGTGCAAACTAATCTTATGGTCCAGCGGTCTCAGGAAAACAGGAAAAACGGTGACAAGAATAGTCCGTTGCCTGCTCCTAAAGATCAAGGCTTGGGAGGACAAAGGAATATAAGAAACTGGAGCAGAAGTTGGCCATTCGGCCCCTCAAGTCTGCTTCACCATTGACCCCAGCTGCATTTTCCATAACCCTTGACTCTCCTGTAGTCTATAAATCCGTCCATCTCCTCATTGAATATATTCAGTGACTCCACCTCCGCA
This sequence comes from Pristis pectinata, assembly GCF_009764475.1. NCBI lineage: Eukaryota > Metazoa > Chordata > Chondrichthyes > Rhinopristiformes > Pristidae > Pristis > Pristis pectinata. Next base: position 3,421,819 of record NC_067416.1, on the reverse strand, counting down.
GCTGTCTGGGGAAGAGAATTCCAAAGATAAGATAAGATTTCTTTATTGATCACTTGTACATCGAAACACACAGTAAAATGCATCTTTTGCGTATTCTGGGGGCAGCCCGCAAGTGTCACCACGCTTCCGGCGCCAACATATCAAGCCCACAATGTCCTAACCTGTACATCTTTGGAATGTGGGAGGAAACCAGAACACCTGGAGGAAACCCACACAGTCACAGGGAGAACGTACAAACTCCTTACAGACAGTGGCCGGAATTGAACCCAGGTCGCTGGCGCTGTAAGGCGTTATACTAACCGCTAATTTACCACCCTTGGAGAGAAGAAATTCCTCTTCATCGCTGTCTGAAATGGGCAGACCCTGTGCTCCCTAATTCTAAATTCAACATCCTCTCATCATCCACCTTGTGAACTTCCATCAGAATCTTACATGTTTCTCCAAACTCCACTGCTATCAGCCCAACCTGCTCAAACATTCCTCAATAGACTATCCCCAGTGAACCTTCCCTCAGCTGCCTCCTCTGCAAGTATATCTTTTAAATAAGGAGATGGGTGGGTTAGTAAGTCCACAGACAACACAAAGATTGGTGGCGTTGTGGACAGTGAGGAAGATTGCCAAGGGATACAGTGGGATCTAGGTCAGCTGCACATATGGGCAGGGAAGTGGCAGATGGAGTTTAACCTGGCCAAGTGTGAGGTGTTGCACTTTGGGGGATCAAGTGTAAAGGGACAGGACACAGTTAATGGCAGGACCCTTAACAGTGTTGATGTACAGAGGGATCTTGTGTTCCAAGTCCATAGCTCACTAAAAGTGGCTATGCAAGAAGATAGGGTGGTAAAGAAGGCGTACGGCATGCTTGCCTTTATTAGTCGAGGCATTGAGTTCAAGGGTCAGGAAGTTGTGTTGCAGCTTTATAAAACACTAGATAGGCCAAATTTGGAGTATTCAATTCTGGTTGCCCCATTTTAGGAAGGATGTGGAGGCTTCGGAAAGGGTGCAGAAGAGGTTCACCAGGATGCTGCCTGGATTAGAGGGCATGAGCTATCAGGAGAGGTTGGACAAACTTGGGTTGTTTTCTCTGGAGCAGCGGAGGCTGAGGGGAGACCTGATAGAAGTTGATAAAATTATGAGAAGCATAGATAGATAGAGCAGACAGCCGGTATCTTTTTCTCCAGGATTGAAATGTCTAATACTAGAGGGCATCCACTTAAGGTGAGAGGGAGTAAGTTCAAGAGATGCGTGGGACAAGTTTTTTCCAGAGAGTGTGGTCAGTGCCTGGGTTGTGCTGCCAGGGGTGGTGATGGATGCAAATATGAGAGAGGCATTTAAGGGGCTCTTAGATAGGCATGTGAATACGCAGAGAATGGAGGGATATGGACCTTGTGTAGGCAGAAGGGATTAGTGTAATTAGGCATCAGTAGCTTAATTAGTTCAGCACAATATTGTGGATCAAATTGCCTGTTCCTCTGCTGTACTGTTCTATGTCCTTTGTTCTGTTCTAAAACTGTTTGCGGTTCTCCAAGTATGGTCTCACCTACTTTTCTACTCTGTCTTCTTTGCAGTGAAGGTCCACATGAATGTGAAGAGGATGTATCCCCTTGTGGGAGAATCTAGAACCAGACGATTGTAGATGAGGTGTTGCCTATCTAAGACAGCGATGATGTGAAACTTCCTTGTGAATCTTTGGAACTCTTTTCCTCAAGGGCAGGGAAAGCAGAGTCCTTGAGTATTTTTAAGGCAGAGGGAGATAGATGGTTAATACCTAACCCTAACCCCTCCTTAGACTCTGTCTTTACCTCTCGCTGTCTTGGTGTAGCAGCCAGCATAATCAAAGACCCCACCCGCCCGGGACATTCTCTCTTCTCTCCTCTTCCATCGGGTAGAAGATACAGGAGCCTGAGGGCACATACCACCAGACTTAAGGACAGCTTCTACCCCACTGTGATAAGACTATTGAACAGTTCCATTATACAGTGAGATGGACTCTGACCTCACGATCTACCTTGTTGTGACCTTGCACCTTATTGCACTGTACTTTCTCTGTAGCTGTGACACTTTACTCTATACTGTTACTGTTTTTACCTGTACTACATCAGTGCACTCTGTACTAACTCAATGTAACTGCACTGTGTAATGAATTGACCTGTACGATCAGTTTGTAAGACAAGTTTTTCACTGTACCTCGGTACAAGTGACAGTAATAAACCAATACCAATACCAATACCGACAGGGGTTAGATGGGGATGTGGAGTTGAGGGTTACCATTGGATTGGCCATGAACATTCAATGGTGAGGCAGGCTTGAGGGGCCGAGTGGCCTACTCCTGATGTGAATCCATGTGTTTCTATGTCTGTGGTAGTCAATTTGCCTCCACTATTACTTCCAACTCTTCATGATTTATGCAGCAGGACCCCTCTGGATTGCAGTGTTCAGTACTTTCTTCATTTAAACATTATTCCAGTTTTCCGATTTGCCTCCCAGCGAGTGTAACCTCACCTTTCCCGACAGAGTGCTCCATCCCATGAAGTACTGTGCATTTGTTTAACCTCTCTCTACCCTCCTGATGCTGTCCTCACAGCTTGCCATACCCCCTCTGCAGTGGGGGAGGAGGGGGTTAAGGATACGATGCCACACATCGGTTACACCTCACACAGTGTGGAAACAGGCCCTTCGGCCCACTGAGTCCGTGCCAGCCATCAACCACTCATTTACACCAATCCCACACTGATCCCGTTTTATTCTCCCCACATTCCCATCAACTCCTCACAGATTCTACCCCTCAGCCACACACTAGGGGCAACTTACAGTAGCTAATTAACCAACCAAGCACATGTCTTTGGGATGTGGGAGGGAACCAGAGCACCCGGAGGAAACGCACGCACACGCAAACTCACTCAAACAGCACCAAGGGTCAGGACCAACCCTGGGTCTCCGGAGCTGTGAGACAGCAGCTCTGCAAGCGGTGTCACTGTGCTGGTCTTTCTTAGAATGTTCCTTTGCTCAAAACTTTCATCGCTCAGTTAGAGCTTTCACTTTCTGGAGGATGACCAACACTGATTCAACACTTTGCTATCCAGGACAGAGGGACAGAGATTGCATCATCTCGGGTAAACTTTTCTCCAGGTTTTCATCCGGTTTACAGACTCTGTGTTCCAAATGGTAAAGTGAAATGAGGGTGGACAGTCAGAAGGGAGCCTCCAGATCATGGGAACTTAACCTTCACGTTCAAACCTAGATGTTTCACAGCCCATCCGAGTAAGAATATTTTCCCCTACAGCTGGGAGGAGTTGGAGAGAGTTCTCCCATGCGGGCACACATGGAGCATCAATTAAAGAGTCATTGAGTTTTGTAGAGTGATACAGCACAGAAACAGGCCCTTCTGCCCACCATGTCTATGTCGGCCATCAAGTACCCATCTACACATGGAGACACAAGAGACTGCAGATGCTGGAAATCTGAAGCAACACACCCTTCATCTGGACTGGTGGGTCTCGAACAGAAACGTCGACTATCTCCCTCCAGAGATGCTCCATGACTTGTTGAGGTCCTCCAGCATTTTGGGTGTTGTACCACCTACAATAATACCACTTACCATCAGTCAGTGCATTAGCCTTGGCGATTCCAGACACGTCTTAAACATTGTGAGAGTCTCTGTGTCCCCCACACCCGCAGGCAGCACATTCTAAATTCCAACCACCCTCTGGGTGAAAAAGTTCTTCCTCAGATCCCTTCTAAACCTCTTACTCTTCACCTTAAACATAAGCCCTCCGGTTTTAGACACCTCTGCCTTGGGGAAAGGTCCTTTCCGATCTACCATACCTATACCATCCAGTGAATCCTCATAATGGAACCATTCCATCCCAGTCTGGTGAATCTCCAGAACGCTGCTGCCCTGTGTCTGAACTCGTGTCTGGTCTTGCTGAGATCTGATCTCTGTTTGCTGACACACTGGCTTCTGGTTATGGCAGCCTTGATATTAAAATGATCACTCTGTCACTTGAATTGAATTTGTCATAGAGAGATACATCAACCACCCATTTACACCAATCCCACGCTAATCCCACATTCCCATCAACTCCACCCAGATTCTGCCCTTCACCTACACACTGGGGGCAATTCACAGCAGCCAGTTAGCCCGCCAATCCGCACGTCTTTGGGATGTGGGAGGAAACCGGAGCACCCCGGGTAAACCCACGCGGTCACAGGGAGAACGTGCAAGCTCCACACTCAGACAGCGTCGGAGGTCGGGATTGAACCTGGGTCTGTGGAGCTGTGAGGTAACGGCTCCACCTACTGCACCACTGAGACACCCCGATTACCCTGCATGATCTCTGCTCTGCTTCAGTTCCAGCCCCTTGATCATCCTCAGCTTTAGTTGCTCCACCATTGGAGATCTTCCTGGAGATCTGGATTTCTCTCCCTTGACACCTCCCTATCCTCCTTTACGATGTCCTGGACAACCAAAAGGCTTTGACCACCTGCCCCAACATCTCCTCATTACCTCGGTGGCTTCCTGACATTCCTGAAAAATGCTTTGGGAAGATTTGCTGAGTGACTGGAGACACAAGAGGCTGCAGATGCTGGAAATCTGGAGCAACACACAAAGTGCTGGAGGAACTCAGCGGGTCGGGCAGCATCTGTGGAGGGAAATGGGCAGTCGACGTTTTGGGTCGAGCCCCTTCATTGTGCGCAGTTTTGGGCCCCACATCTTAGGAGGGATGTGCTGACGTTGGAGAGGGTTCAGAGGAGATTTACGAGGATGATTCCAGGAATGAAAGGGCTTACGTATAATGAACGTTTGTCGGCTCTTGGACTGTACTCATTGGAGTACAGAAGAATGAGAGGGGACCTCATAGCGACATTTAAAATGTTGATAGGAAAGGACAGAGTAGATGTGGCTAGGCTGTTTCCCTTGGTGGGTGAGTCCAGGACCAGAGGGCACAATCTTAGAATTAGAGGGTACAGTTTCAAAACAGAGATGAGGAGAAATTTCTTTAGCCAGAGGGTGGTGAATTTGTGAAACTCCTTGCCACGTACAGCAGTGGAGGCCAGATCAGTGGGGGCGTTCAAGGAGGAGATAGATAGATATCTAAATAGTCAGGGTATCAAAGGATATGGGGATAAGGCCGGAAATTGGGATTAGAATAGGTTTTTTTTGTCTTCCCCCCCCCCCCCACATTCCCCATTTCTCATTTCTTTTTTTCCCTTTTCCTTGGAGCAGACTCGATGGGCCGAATGGCCTGCTTCTGCTCCCTTGTCGTGTGATCTTGTGATCCTGTGATCTGGGCTGAAGGATAGAGGGAAGGTAGTGGGTGCAGAGAAGGGGAGGGGAGGGGTCGAGCAAGAGCTGGCAGGTGATGGGTGGATGCAGCTGAGGGGGTGTAATGGAGGGGGGAGGGTGGGGACGGCATCAGATGAGTAGGAAGCAACAAAGGGACGAAGGTGATGGAATCTGACAGGAGGGGACGGCGGAGCCTGGAATCACAGGAGGGAGGTGGGGAGGGGGACCAGTGGGAGGGGCGTGTGGGTGACGGGCAGGTGGAGAGGCTGGGGGAGGGGAAAGAGAGGGTGACGGGTGGGCTGGTGGGTCAGGAGGGGGACAGAAAAGGAAAAAGTCACAGGGTGGGTGACCGCTTGGCCGAGCACCTTCTTCCGTCCAACGTGGCCGTCTGGATCTCCCGGTTGCCGGCCATTTTCATTCCCCTCCCCATTCTCATACCGACCTGTCTGTCCTCGGCCTCCTCCGCCCACAGAGTGAGGCTAAACATAATGTAGAGGAGCAGCACCTCGTATTCTCCCCGGGTAGTCTCCAACCTGACGGCATGAACATTGAATTCTCCAGCTTCCAGTAACTGCTCCCCCTCTGTCCTCTTTCTCTGTCCTCCTGATCCACCTGGCCCCCATCACCTTGTCTTTCTCCTCCCCCACCCTCCCCATCACCCACACACCCCTCCTGCTGGTTCTCCTCCCCACCTCCCTCCCGCGACTCCAGGCTCCACCTTCCTCTCCTATCAGATCCCACCATCTGCAGCCCTCTGTCGCCTCCTCCCGTCACCTCCCGGCCTCTGTCGCTGTTCCCACTCTGCCCTCCTCCGACTGCCCCTCACCCCCCCCCCCTCACCTGGATCCACCCATCACCTGCCAGCTCTTGCTCCACCCCTTCCCCTCACCCCTTTACACTGACTATCTCCCCTCTATCTCTCAGTCCCAGATGAAGTCGCGACCTGAAAAGTCGACTCTCTATTTGCCGAGTGAACGTTGTTTGAAGCAAGAACAAAAGCTGGAAAAAGGTGAGAAGAAGGTGAAGGACGGGAACGGATTGTGACAGGATGGGGACAATGGTAGAGGAGGGGTGGACGGTGAGGTCTCATTCAATACCAGAATGTTTCAAATGCATATTGTACATTCTGTGGTCTTTTTACATTCCCTGTTGTCAGCTCTTGCAACGTGACAGCCTGCTTTTGGCTTTGAAGAGAGTGAGAATCATCGTCAGAGACAGCTCACTGAGAGCCAGCCCTGGCGCGAGCTGGAACTTTTCTTGGCTTCCAGGGGCTGAACATGAGATTGCTGAATGGATCTCAAGACTCTGCAAGCTGCAAGTCTGGTGCCAAGAGCTTCAAATCAAAGGCCTCCATCGCCAATCTGCGCTTGGGGCAATTTCTCTCCCTTTTCACTCTCTTGTTTGATGGTCAAAGACCGTTCAAACTGATTAGGGAGTAAAATACCACAAATCAGTCCCACCCTTTTCACACCTCCCCTGTTCCTTCTGCATTTAGTTCTCCATCTTTTTCTCACCATCTCCCAACTCATTCTCCCACAAACCTGGACAATTCCATTCAACCCACTCTTTCCATGCTATCTCCTTTCATGCTCCCTTCCTCCTGCAGTTGACCAACACACAAAGCACTGGAGGAACTCAGCGGGTCAGGCAGCATCTGTGGAGGGGAATGGACAGTGGGCGTTTCGGATCACGACGTCAACTGTCCATTTCCCTCCACAGACGCTGCCTGACCCGTTGAGTTCCTCCAGTGCTTTGTGTGTTGCTCCAGGTTCCAGCGTCTGCGGTCTCTTGCGTTTCCTCTTTGCAAGTAGATCAGCTCCTTTTGTTTTCCTGGGTCGGAACTTTTATTCAAACCCCGCCGTGGAATCTGCATGGGTAATGGATTGCAATGCACGGGTGTGCTGCCTTGCCAGAGACGCTGCCTCTTCGATATGACGTAAAGCTGAGGCCCTGTTTGCCTGCCAAAAAAGATGCAAATATCCCCTAGGCAGTACTGGAGAAAGAGCAGGAGACTTCCTCTGATCCCTGAGCCAACATTTGTCCCTCACCAGCACCAAAACAAATTAATGTGTTTATGTTCTTAAATCTTTCAAATACATGCTACATCTGAAACCAACGTCTGGGTCAACAAGCATGAGGAAAAGTTGCCAAAAACTCCGCTTGTCTTTAATCGAAGTGAGTTGTTCAAGCGAGATAGGTGGAAAGGTAATTTTAAAAGTGACTGGAGGTAAATTAAGGGAAAGTGGCTGTGGTCATCTCCCTTCAGAGGATTTGTGATTTATCTCAACGAGCGCATCCCCTGGAGAAATGGCAGGGATTGTGTGGTAAGGAACCGTCGCCGGCCAAGAGAACTGCCCCCAACCGTTCAGTGAGGGAGGGGCCCACAACTCTCTCTGAAACTGGTGTCCAGATACACAAGAGGCACAACCACTTCCCTCTCCTGCCTTTTTTTCCCCTTTATGGCACTGACCCCCATCATCCCTTCTCTTTCCCCACCCCTGCCCATCACCCACACATTCCTCTGGTTCCCCTCCCCACCTCCTTCCCTTTATTCCATGGTCCACAGTTCCCTCCAATAAGATTCCTTCTTCTTCAGCCCTTTGCCACTTTTTCCTACCACCTCCCAGCTTCTGACATTCCCACACTCCCTTCCCTCACCTGCCTGTCCCCCCTCCTCACCTGGATCCACCCATCACCGGCCAGCTCTTGCTCCATCCCTTCCCCTCACCTCTTTACACCAGCTCTCTCCCCTCTATCTTTCCAGTCCTGATGAAGGGTCTTGACCCAAAACCTTGACTGTCCATTCCCCTCCATAGATGCTGCCTGACCCACTGGGTTCCTCCAGCGTTTTGTGTGTTACTCCAGATACACAGACCCCTGGTCATCGGGAAACCCCAGAGACTGCAGATGCTGGAATCTGGAGCAACACACAATCTGCTGGAGGAACTCAGTGGGTTGAGCAGCATCTGTGGGGGGGGGGAGAGGAATTGTCAGTGTTTCGGTTCGAAACCCCGCATCAGGACTGAGAGTGGAGAGGGGAGGTAGCTGGTATAAGGAGGGAGGAGAGGATGGAGTGGAGTGTCCCACTGTGCCACTGGCGATGGAGGACTTTAGTTATGTGGGTGGATTGGAGAAGCTGTGGTTGTTCTCCCAGAGGCATAGAGTCACACAGCACTGAAATAGGCCCTTCGGCCCACCATGTTAATGCTGACCATCAATCTGCACTGATCCCATTTACCAGCACTTGGTCCATACGGTTCTCTGCCTTGGTGATTCTTGTCCAGATGCTTCCTAAGTGTAGCAAGAGTCTGTGATTCCACTGCCCCCTGAGGCAGTGTGTTCCAGAGCCCAGCTTTCAGTGTGTTCCAGATCCCAGTCTTCAGTGTGTTCCAGAGCCCAGCCTTCAGTCTGTTCCAGATGCCAGCCTTCAGTGTCTTCCAAATCCAGATGCTGTTCGAGCCGCTGAGTTCCTCCAGCAGATTGTCTGTTTATTATTGTGTACCCTATCTGTCCCCCTCATAATTTTGTCCACCTTCATCAGGACACCCCTCAGTCTTCTCCTCTCAGAGGAGAATAGACCCAGACTCTCTCACAATAACTGAAACGCTCTAATCCAGGCAACATCCTGCCCAATCTCCTCCACAGCCTCTCCTGACCAATCACATCCCTACTACACTGCGACAACTAAACCTGCAATCTCCAATCCTTGGAACAGAAGAGGTTGTGAGGGGATCTAACAGAGGAATTTAAAGCCATGAAGGATATAGAACAAAACCTGCTCCTATTGGTGAGGGGACAGAGATGAGAAGATTGGTAAAACAACCCAGTGACATGAGGATAACTTTCTTAGCTAGAGCATGGTCAGGGTTTGCAATGCTCTGCTGGGGGAGCAGAGCAGCTGTGTTTAACTGAAGCAGTGCAAGTGGAGAATATCTCCAGGGGCACGAGAGAGAAGGGAATGGGCCTAGATGTGTTACTTTTGCATGGAGCTAGAATGCACTCGATAGGCTGAATGGCTTCTCTGTGTGCTGTAACCATTCCCTGAAGCTGTGAGTCAGAATTCCCTCCTGCACTCTACATTGCTCTCTAACCTTCTGACTCAGAAGTAGGAAATCTAGCAAGAGAGCCAACAGCTCTCTTCCTGTGTGCGACACCAGGTCCTCAGTACATGGTTAACTCCTAACTACCTGATCAGGATAGTCAATGAATACTGGCCTTGTCAGAGGCATGAACGTCTCATGAACGAACAAATATAAAATTAGAAGCCTGTGGGTTTGAGTCTCCATTGGATAGGAACACTGTATGAGTGAAAGTATGGAGACAGAATGGTCTCATTCTACACCATAAATTTCTGATGATCCTACGATATTAATTATTGAAGGAGATGTTTACTGAAGGAGAAAATACAATGATTTGCATTTATGTAGCAGCCATCACATTCCAAGAAGTGACACTGGGACCAGAAGATCAGACCACTCAGGTCACAATGAGGAGAGGACAGGCAGAAGTTCAGGAGGGAGATCCAGAGCTCAAGGCCAGGCAGCTGAAAGCAGTGGCTGGGAGCTAGTCTGGAAAAAATGGGCCAAGTGGCCTTCTTTGTCAGTGATGAGTTGGTGAGATTGGGGAATGCAGAGATCTTGTAGAGCTGGAGGAGGGCACAGAGATCGGACAGGTGAAGCAGGGACCTGAGGACAAATTTAATGCGTTGTTGCTCTGGGAGTGACACCAAACCAGAATCAGTCTAGATACAAGGTCTCGACCTGAAACATTGACCATCCCTTTGCCTCCACAGATGCTGCTCGACTTGCTGAGCCAACGGTTTGTTTGTTACTCCAGATCCCAGCATCTGCGATCTCTTGTGTCTCCATCAGACCAGGACCTCCTTGCTTATTCTTGTGTAGAGGAAGGGTGCAGACCTCTGCTTGTTGGGGGAGGTAGTGTGTCCTGATACCCCTGAGTCTGAAGATCCTGTCCCCTTGTTCTGCACAGCCCACCAGAAGCAAGGCCTTCACTGAGGGAGTCATTTGTCTTTTGTTGCTGTTGCGAAAGGTGGGAGACAATTTGGGTCATCAGTTGTACCCACCACTAAAGTCAAGATCGAGTACAATGGTCAGCATGGACATGATGGGCCGAAGGGCCTGTTCTGTGATGTACAACTCCATGACTCTCAAATTATTGTGCATGAAGTGAGTATAACTGAGGGCTGATACTCCTACAAGAGACACCAAAAATATTTCTCCCCTATATATCCTTCCAAGTTCCTCAGTGGTTTTAAACATCTCCATTAAATGTTCCTTCAACCTCTTCAGCTTAAAGGTCAACCCAGTGTGAGGTGCTCCAATTATTTAAACTCAGGATTCACTCTAGTGAATCTGCAGTACTCCCTCCAGGGCTGGCATCTGTCACCATGCCAACCAAGGTGCCGATCTGAGCTCGTCCCATTTGCCTGAGTTTGGCCCATATCCCTCTGAACCTTTCCTATCCATGTACCTGTACATGGATAGGATACCTGTACATGTATGGGCAGGCATGTTAGCAGTAAGCGTGACGCTATTACAGCGCCAGCGACCCGGGTTCAACTCCGGCCGCTGTCTGTAAGGAGTTTGTACGTTCTCCCCGTGTCTGCGTGGGTTTCCTCCGGGTGCTCCAGTTTCCTCCCACATTCCAAAGACGTACGGGTTAGGAAGTTGTGGGCGTGCTATGTTGGTGCTGGAAGTGTGGCAACACTTGCGGGCTGCCCTCAGAACACTCTACTGAAAAGATCATTTCACTGTGTGTTTCCATGTGACTAATAAAGAAATCTTATCTTATCTTAATTTATTTGTCCAAATATCTTTTAAACATTGTAATTGTACCCGCCTCTACCACTTCCTCTGGCAGCTCGTTCCACATACCCACCACCCTCTGTCTGAAAAAGTTGTCCCTCAGGTCTCCTTTAAATCTTTCCTCTCTTACAAACCTATGCCCTCTAGTTTTAGATTCCCCTACCCCAGGAAAAAGACCGTGACCATTCACTTATCTATGCCCCTCATGATTTTATAAATCTCTAGAAGGCCACCCCTCAGCCTCCTGCACTCCAGGGACAGCAGTCCCAGACTGTCCAGTCTCCCGTGACGCTGAGGGCTTGTCCTGTGGTGGTTCAGCACTGCCTCAGCACTGTACTGAGAATGTATCAGCCTCAATGTTACAGACAATCGGTGAAGGGATGCCTGGTCCCAGAACAGAGAGGTATGAATCACCAAGGAAGACAGAAAAGGCCGCGAGTTTTTTCTCCAGAAAGAAGGGTGGGTTAAAGCAACCTTTGTTACAGAAAGGTTGGGTGGAGCTCAAAACCACAACACAGACTTCGAAGCCAGCATCCTACCCTCTGAGTCGAGGCTACCTCTTCGACAGGGATTAGTGTTGCCAACAGGCTGAATGTTAGATTAGATTAGTTTATTCTTGTTCTATATGTTTATGGATAGGAAAGGTTCAGAGGGATATGGGACAAATGTGGGCAAATGGGTCTGGCTTAGACGGGCACTTGGTCGGCATGAGAGTTGGACTGAAGGGCCTGTTTCCATGCTGTATGACTCTACACCAAGGTGCAGTGAAGTTCCTTGTCTTCACACGAAGCTCACAGAGTAAACAGCGATCGTGGTGGTAACAAATCCAAGAATAAATACAACAATGAGCACATAGCAGAATGGTGTCAGATAGTCATGCAAAGAGGAGTTGCACGCAAAATGTTGCCACTCTCTGCCTGCTTACATGCTGTTTGACTCTAGGAGCCGTTGTGAAGGCAACGTCATCTGTCCTAGAGTCACAGAGTCACACAGCACGGAAACAGGCCCTTCAGTCCCAACAAGCCGACCAGGGTGCCCATCAAGCTGGTCCCAACTGCCCAGCTTTGGCCCGAATCCCTCGATCCTATCCATATACCTGTCTAAGTGTCTCTTAAATGTCATTATTGTACCTGCCTCAACCGCTTCCTCTGGCAGCTCGTTCCATATATGGACCACCCTCTGGGTGAAGAAGTTGCCCTTTCATATCAGTGCGTACAGATCAGGAACTCTGACAGAGCAACGCTGTCGGTTTAGCTCTCTGTTCCAATCCACTGAAGCCAAATTCTTAATTCAAAAGGCTCCAAACAGGCTGTATAGCAGTGCAAACCAGTGCTTAACAGCTAGCCATAGCTCACGTTAACGACTAGTGTGGGACAGGATCTTATTCACTGGGCCACAAACCACAAGAGGAGAAATTCTTCATTCTCCATATATGGACCACCCTCTGGGTGATAGTACAGAGTGAACCCACACTTCATTGCCAGAAGGTTTCTGGTCCATCCATAGGTTGAGTGAGCTCGGGCTTTTCTCTTTGGAGAGAAGGAGGATGAGAAGTGACTTGATAGAGGTGTACAAGATGATAAGAGGCATAGATCGAGTGGACAGTCAGAGACTTTTTCCCAGGGTGACAATGGCTAACACGAGGGGACATAATTTTAAGGTGATTGGAGGAAGGTATAAGGGGGATGTCAGGGATAAGTTTTTTACACAGAGAGTGGTGGGTGTGTGGAATGCACTGTCAGCAGAGGTTGTGGGAGCAGATACATTAGGGACATTTAAGAGACTGTTAGATAGACACATGAATGATAGAGAAATGGAGGGCTATGTGGGATGGAGGGGTTAGATAGATGTTAGAGCAGGATAAAATGTTGGCACAACATTGTGGGCCAAAGGGCCTGTACTGTGCTGTACTATGTTCTATGTTCTATGTTCAGAGCAGTGGAAGCAGAGCCTCTGAACATCCTTGGGCGCCCTAACAGTTTTTCCAGTGAGCTGATACTGGGACCTTCCAATGGCTGGTGCTCACCTTGGCTCTTGGAGGTAGGGTTGGACTCAGACCAGAGGGCCGGCTTCCAGAGGGGGTGAGGCTGAGGAATCTGTTGCCACATGAAGAGGGTCCATTGTGGGAGGGAGTGGATTCTTGGCAATTCTATAGCTCTGGAGATGGCCACAGAAGATGTGAGGGGCCCCAGAGACGAAGAGCTCACCTTGTTTCTGCTCCCAGGACTTGGTAGCACAGTGGGTACTGGACACACACAGAGAAGCCAGTCCAGTAATCCAGGGATGTGAGTGCAAATCCCATTGTGCAGTGAAGAATTTAAACTTAATTAAATAAAAACGCCAGTCTTTGAAAAGGTAATTGTGAAACTACTGAACTGTGCTAAAACCCATGTGGTTGTGTCACTTCAATTGGTACAAATCTGACTGGATTTGACCACTGACTGGGCAATCATTGGTGGTCAGCTGCCCAATCCTGTTCTCCATCAGTGGGAGGGTGGGTCGGGGGATGCTGTCTGCTGTTGGAGAGTCGGTGAGGGAGGGGCATGGTGAGGGAAGATGTCTTGAGGTACAGAGTCCTGTATTGGGTTGCAGACCTGGCTGATCTTCTCCATGTTAGCCTGTAAACTCCAGTATCCTTCGTTGGGCAAACACGGGGCCAGGGCTGGTTGGGGGGAGCCTCATCTCCCCAGTCCCCAGCCTCAGTGCACTGGGGAGATGAAACACCCAACCAGTGACAGGCTTCTCAATGTGCCTCAGCTCCTGACTGGATTCTTCACCACTGGGACACTCCTTCCGCAGAAAGGCACCTCAGCCACAGTGGGAGAGAAAAGTAAAGTTGCATAATTAAGGTAGACAAGATAAGATATCTTTATTAGTCACATGTACATTGAAACACGCAGTGAAATGTATCTTTTGCGTAGAGTGTTCTGGGGGCAGCCCGCAAGTGTCGCCACGCTTCCGGCGCCAACATAGCACGCCCACAGCTCCTAACCCGTACGTCTTTGGAATGTGGGAGGAAACCGGAGCACCCGGAGGAAACCCACGCAGACACGGGGAGAATGTACAAACTCCTTACAGACAGCGGCCGGAATTGAACCCGGGTCGCTGGTGCTGTAATAGCGTTACACTAACTGCTACACTACTGTACACAAGTGCATACACATAATCACACACGCAGACACACACAGACATGCATACACACACATGCAGACACACACACAGAGACACACACAGACACGCACAGACCCAGACACACATACACACAGAGACACACACAGAGACACACACACGCAGACAGACACACAGAGACGCACACACACAGACACACATGCAGAGACACACACACACACACACACATACACACACACAGACACACACACACACACACACACGTGCGCGCGCATGCGCAGAGACACAGACACACACACTGTGATGCCTGGACTCTAAGCTTCAGTCTTTCAGTCTCTTTCATTCCCAGAGAACAATCAGCACAATGGCTCCTTTCCGTGAATTCTATTGTCCAATCAAGTAATTCCAATCAAATTGAGGGTCCCTGAACTGGTGGCCGTGCCTTCCTGGTACAAGAGGTGCCTTTGTTGGGCCGAAGGCCCCATTTTATGCCCATTGTCCCTCCTGGCTCTGTGCTGGTGAATGGGACACTTCATGCACCGAGCTCCATCATTCACAACAGCTGCTCCCCACCCAGCTCACGTTCTGGAATCCAAGATCACCCCCAGAAGAACAGGAATTCCCAGCCGGATCACTGGAAGATCAGGAGCTCCCTGTGGGATTACTGCCCGTTTATCAAACAGGACCTGCCCTTCTTGAATCCATACTGTGTCAGCCTGATGGAACCACTTCTATCCAGATGTGTCACTATTTCTTCCTTAATGATAGCTTCAAGCATTTTCCCGACTGCCAACGTCAAAGTAATTGGCCTCTAGTTACCGGCCTTTTTCCTACATCCTTTTTTAAGCAATGACGTGACATTCGCTGTCTTCCAATCTGCAGGGACCTGCCCAGAGTCCAGAGAATTTTGGTAAATTATCACAAGTGCCTCTGCTATAACTTCTGCTATATCTTTCAGTACCCTGGGATGCATCCCATCAGGATCAGGGGACCTGTCTACCTTTAGGCCCACTAGTTCACTCATCACTACCTCTTTATTGATGGCAATTGTATCGGGGTCCTCATCTCTCTTTGGCATATTAGATGTGTCCTCCACCGTGAAGACCAACACAAAATAGTTATTCAAGACCTTGGCCATTTCCACATTACCCAATACTAATTCCCCCTTCTCGACTTCCAAGGGACCTATATTCACCTTAGCCACCCTTTTCTGCTTTATATAATTATCAAAACTTTTACTATCTGTTTTTATATTTTGTGCTAGTTTACTTTCATAATCTATCTTCCCTTTCCTTATTGCTTGCTTCGTGGTTCTTTGTTGCTTTTTAAAGTTTTCCCAATCTTCCAGTTTCCCACTGCTCTTGGCGACTTTGTATGCATGAGCTTTTAGCTTGATGCCTTCTTTTATTTCCTTAGTTATCCAAGGCTGGCTCTCCCCACCCTTCCTGTCCTTGCTTTTAACTGGAATATACTTTTGTTGAGTACCGTGAAAAATCTCTTTGAAAGTCTTCCACTGTTCCTCAACTATCCCACCATGTAACCTGTGATCCCAGTCTACACTAACCAACGCCCTCAGCCCGTTGTAGTCTCCCTTGTTTAGGCACAATACACTGGTTTTAGATTGAACTATTGCACTCCATTTGTATGAGAAATTCAATCATACTATGATCACTCTGTCCAAGAGGATCTCTAACTACAAGATCGTTAATTTTACCTGCCTCATTGCACAGGACCAGATCTAAGATAGCATTTTCCCTTGTAGGTTCACTAACATGCTGTTCAAGAAAGCTATCACGGATGCTTTCGATGAAGTCCTCCTCATGACTGCCTCAACCAACTTGATTCGCCCAATCTATGTGCAAGTTAAAGTCCCCCATGACACAGCCGTTCCATTCTTACATGTATCAAATATTTCTTGGTTTATTGCCTGTGCCACTGTAATCTGATTATTCGGTGGCCTATAGACAACTCCCACCAGTGATTTTTTTCCCTTTACTATTCCTAATCTCTACCCAGATGGACCCAACACTCTGCTCCTTAGATCTTGTATTGTCTCTCACTGTCACCCTGATCTCATTCTTAATTAAGAGCGCTACCCCACCTCCCTTACCTCCCTGCCTTTCCTTCCCTATTACCTGATACCTTTGGATATTTAATTCCCAATCATCTCCACCCTGCAACCATGTTTCTGTAATGGCCACTAAATCACACTCCTTTGTACTGATTTGTGCCTCAAGTTCACTAGCCATGTTTCGAGTACTACAGCCATTCAGGTAAAGTGCCCTTACACACATTGTCCTTTTAGAATCATTTCAGTCTCCCTCAGCTTCTGTTCAGAGGGAACAACCCCAGCCTATCTGATCTTTCCTCAAGGCTACAGCTTCCCAAGCCATACTTACCGTCAAACATTTTATCCTTGTGCACTCACTCGTCATTGGAAGATTCCACAACAGTGATGGTCCACAGAGTTCAGCGACACTGCAGAGAAATCTTCAAAAGGGTGTGAAACTTGGCACTGACACACAGACCTCAATGAGATTCCGATTACATTACAGATTTTGTGAAGAGTTGCAGCCTGCCTTTCCAAATCCCCTCCACCACAGCAGAATGATCCAAGTTCCTCACTGGGGAATTGGACCCTGGGGAGGTATTAGGGTGCAGTTGGGAAGACATGGGGTGGTTGAAGGCTTGGTCAAAGAGGGGGTCAGAGAGAGAGAGAGAGCGAGAGAGAGAGAGAGAGAGAGAGAGAGAGAGAGAGAGAGAGAGAGAGAGAGAGAGGGAGAGGGAGAGGGAGAGGGAGAGGGAGAGAGAGAGAGAGAGAGAGAGAGAGAGAGAGAGAGAGAGAGAGAGAGAGAGAGAGAGTTAGTTAGTTAGTTATCAAGCCTGGGGCCCAGGGAGCTGAATGCATGACCGCCAAAAGTGGGGCAACCAAGTTCATGTCAAGGGCTACTGACATGTCGATCTGACGTGTTCTTTAACTCCTTCCAAGCCTTAAGGCATTACAATCACTGCAGCTGGTTGGTTTCAAGAGACTTTGACGCAAATGACTGGCTGTCTGGTTACCAGGCGACGTTAATGTTGACTTCAGAGGAAGCCTGCTGTCTGATTGGCTGCCTGCTCCAAACTCTTCCAGTCATGAAAAACCCCAAAAAAGCTGCAGATGCTGGAAATCTGAAATAAAATCAGAACATGCTGTAAATTCTCAGCAGGTCAGGCAGCAGCTGTGGCAAGGGAAACAAAGTTTATGTTTCAGACCTGGACATTTTGTCAGAATTGGGAAAGGGTCATCAACCTGAAACATTGACTCTGTTTCTCTCTCCACAGATGCTGCCTGACCAGCATTTTCTGTCCTTATCTATCCCCATTCATGACCAACTGATTTTATGTCTGCAGGCAACTTAATAGGAACAGTAACAGGCCATATGGCCCAACCAGTCCATGTTGGCATTCATGCTCCTTTAGAACCTACGCCATCTCAATCTATCAGTGTGACCCCCTGTTCCCTTCTCCAGCCTCCCTTTAAACACATCAACACTCCCACCCCCGCCCCTCCCTGTGGGAGGGAGCTCCACATTCTCGCCGCTCCCTGGGGAAAGGAGCTTCTCCGGAATTCCCTGTCGGATTTCTTGCTGACTCTCCGACACTGACGGCCTCTGGTTACCCACTTCCCCACAAGCGGGGACGTTCTCTCTGCATCTGCTCCATCAACACCCCTCGGCACTTTACACCCCCCCCCCCCCCACCACTGGGTCTCCCCTCAGCCTTCGT
This sequence comes from Pristis pectinata, assembly GCF_009764475.1. NCBI lineage: Eukaryota > Metazoa > Chordata > Chondrichthyes > Rhinopristiformes > Pristidae > Pristis > Pristis pectinata. The sequence continues at coordinate 3,403,813 of NC_067416.1, read as the reverse complement.
CTCCCAGGAGAGAAGTGACCCAGTCTGTCCACCCTGTCCTATTTTCTGCACCCTTGCCTCTCTTGGATCATCCTCGTAAACACTTTCTTCACTCTCTCCAATCTCTCTGTATCTTTTTTGTAACACAGTGACCAGGAGTGTACACAATTCTCCACATGTGGTCTGACGAAGGTCCAGGTTTACCACACTTCCTTATCTTTTAATTCTATCCATTCAGAACTAAACTCTTGTGCTTGGTATGATTTCTGTTCCGGCCTTGATAATCTGTGACCAACCGTTAGTAATCAGCGTATTTATGCTGCCAAATCCCTCTGTCCCTGCACCCACCCGGACTCACCCCTTCCCAGTAATAAGTCAAAGTCATAGTCGAGTTTCTTGTCATCTGCACAAGTACGTGTGTGCACAGGCTTACTTGCAGTAGCATCACAGGCACATAGCATCAGATAAGCAGCATTCACAAGAAAAACATAAATGAAACATAAATTATACACAATTTTTACAAGAAAGAACAAGATTAGAATAAAAAGAAAGCAAAGTTCATTTTAGTGCAAAATGGTCACAGTGTTGCTAAACTGTAGTGATTAGGGTTGTGTCGGTTGGTTCAAGAACCGAATGGTTGAAGGGAAGTCGCTGTTCCTGAACCTGGTGGTGTGGGACTTCAGGCTTCTGTACCTCCTGCCCGATGGGAGCTGTGAGAAGATGGCATGGTATATGCATGTGAATGGTGTGTGTGTGTGTGTGTGTGTGTGTGTGTGTGTGTGTGTGTGTGTGTGTGTGTGTGTGTGTGTGTGTGTGTGTGTGTGTGTGTGAATGGTGTGTGGCTGTGAATGGTGTGTGTGTGAATGCTTTGTATGTGTAAATGGTGTGTGTGTATGGATGGTGTGTGTGTGTGTGTGTGTGTGCACACTTAATGGTGTGTGTGTGTGTGTGTGTGTGTGTTTAATGGTGTGTGTCTGAATGGTGACTATGTGTGTCTGTGTGGTGATTGTGAGATCAAGAGTTCAACTTTTAGTGGATGAGAGGTCCATTCAAGAGTCTGATAACAGTGGGATAGAAGCTGTCCTCGAGCCTGGTGGTACGTGTTCTCAAGTGTTTGTATCTTCTGCCCGACAGGAGGGGGGAGAAGAGAGAATGTCCGGGGTGGTAGGGGTCTTTCATTATGTTGGTTGCTTTGCTGAGGCAGCAGGAAGTGTAGACAGAGTCCATGGAGGGGAGGCTGGTTTCCGTGATGTGCTGAGCTGTGTCCACAACTCTCTGCAGTTTCTTGCGGTCCCGGGCAGAGCAGTTGCCGTACCAAGCCGTGATGCATCCAGATAGGATGCTTTCTATGGTGCATCGATAAAAATTAGTGAGAGTCTTCGGGATATGCTGAATTTCCTTCACTTCCTGAGAAAGTAGAAGCACTAGTGAGCTTTCTTGGCCGTGGCGTCCACATGGTTGGACCAGGACAAACTATTGGTGGTATTTACACCTGGGAACTTGAAACTCTCAGCCATCTCCACCTTAGCACCATTGATGCAGAAAGGGGCGTGCTCTCCACCCCGCTTCCTAAAGTCAATGACCAGGGAAAGGTTGTTGTCTTGGCACAATGCCGCTAGGCTCTTCCTCCTCTCCAAGGCCAACGTTATCCCCAGCAATGAGGCCCAGTTACCTCTTCAGATGCCCCATACCAGTCTCGAAACAGGTGTGCTTTTAAGATAAGATACCTTTATTAGTCACATGTACATCAAAACTCACAGTGAAATGCATCTTTTGCGTCGAGTGTTCTGGGGGCAGCCCACAAGTGTCGCCACACTTCCGGCACCAACATAGCATGCCCACAACTTCCTAACCTGTATGTTTTCTTACGGAATGTGGGAGGAAACCGGAGCACCCGGAGGAAACCCATGCAGACACGGGGAGAACGTACAAACTCCTTACAAGCAGTGGCTGAAATTGAACCCGGGTCGCTGGCACTGTAAAGCGCTACGTTAACAGCTACACTACCGTGCCTGCCCTTATTAGAGGGCATGCATTTAAGGGGAGAGGGAGAAAGTTCAAAGGAGATGTGTGGGGTGAGTTTTTTTACACAGAGAGTGGTGGGTGCCTGGAATGTGCTGCCAGAGGTTGGGGTGGAGGCAGATGCAACAGAGGTGTTTAAGAGGCTCTTAGATAGGCACATGAATGTGCAGAGAATAGAGGGATCTGGACATTTAGGCAGAAGGGATAGTTAAGCATTTAATTACTAGTTTAATTAGTTCAGCACAACATGGTGGGCCGAAGGGCTTGTTCCTGTGCTGTACCGTTCTGTGTTCCGTGTTCCATGTTCTATGTTCTTTGACTGCAGGGGTTCAAGAGGCAGCTCGCCACCACCTTCCCAGGGGCAACAGGGGATGGGCAATAAATGCTGGCATTTCCCAAATCCCCAGTAAACAAATAAATAAATTGAAATTAAAGGAGTAGGATGAGAATGTTGGATGAACAGGACTGACATTTGGTGATGTTTTGATTTTTAGGGTGACAACGTGCTGCCAAAGTACATGATTAGTCTGGGGCACTGTGAGGTACCGAGGCCACAGAGATCTTCAAAGGGACAAGGGAAAATGAAGGCAGTGGGCAGGTAAGCAAGGGTTGCTGATTTCCTTCTTAAAACCCCCACCCAACCCACCCCCAACTCTGTGAAGACTGCCGCTGACCAGAGTCTGTAATCTATTGCGTGTGCCTTATCTCTTCTGAAGGCCCCTGAGCGTCTCAGGGAGAACTAAGGGTGAGTTCTGGCAATTTTTCATGTTAATACCTAACCCAGACTACCTCCGATAAGATAGCACTTGTTAACAGCACATTTATCAACACTATCTTGCACCCTGTGAATTCACGGATCAAATGTGGGAGAGGACTGGATTTAGATAAAGAATTGTCAAACACAGACAGTGAGAAACTCCTTAATCCTTGGATAATCACCATGGGGAAGGCGTTGTGCTGTTGTGAAGTGATAACACAAGCCTTATATCCTCTACACAGTGACCTGGGATCAAAGTATTCCATTCCAGTTCCCAAATGTTTTGTCCTGTACATCACTCTGAATCTTCTGACTTTTTCTCAGGTGGTGTGGTTAAAATGGGAAGTTGTGCTGTTGAGGTAAAATCCATCAGTCATCAAAGCTCTTCATACTTATGCCAACTTCCCACAGCAATGGAGGAGCCTTAGCCCCTCCAGAATGATAGAGGTGTATAAAATGTTAAGAGGAATAGATAGAGTAGACAGCCAGCGCCTCTTTCCCAGGGCACCAATGCTCAATACAAGAGGACATGGCTTTAAAGTAATGGGTGGGAAGTTCAAGGGAGATATCAGAGGAAGGTTTTTTACCCAGAGGGTGGTTGGGGCATGGAATGCGCTGTCTGGGGCGCTGGTGGAGGCAGGTACATTGGTCAAATTCAAGAGATTGCTAGATAAGCATATGGAGGAATTTAAAATAGAGGGATATGTGGGAGGAAGGGGTTAGATAGTCTTAGGTGAGGTTTAAAGGTCGGCATAACATTGTGGGCTGAAGGGCCTGTATTGTGCTGGACTGTTCTATAATTCTATGATATCCTGATCCATTAAGCAATGACTAGAAGGCACAAAATAACTCATTGTTTGCAAAATGCCAAGGGACATGGTCAGCTTTTCGGGAATTGTTTATCTATAGAATAACAGGTACCAGGAGTGAGTTATAAACCAGAATATAATCCCGGGGTTCGGGGGTTTATATACAGAATAACAGATTCCCAGGAGTGGGTTACAGGCTGGGATCTAATCCTGGGGTTTGGGGGCTTTATATATAGAATAACAGATCCCTGGGAGTGGGTTACAGGCTGGGATCTAGTCCAGGGGTTTGGGGGCTTTATATATAGAATAACAGATCCCTGGGAGTTGGTTACAGGCTGGGATCTAATCCACGGGTTTGGGGGGTTTATATATAGAATAACAGATCCCCGAGAGTGAGTTACAGGCTGGGATTTACATATGGAAGATGCTTGGGAATAAGCTCCTGCAAGATGCATCACATTGACCTCAGAACCTGGCTGAGAGATGGTGCATGGTGAAACCCAGCACCCACAGGACATTCCCAGTTATTTGTGACACCTGCGGATTAGACCGGAACCTCCTGTGCAATACTGGATCCCGGATGGTGTGTTTGCTGTCCTGGGAAAGACAGAAATTCTTTGAGGCACCATCCTGTCAAATGTTGGGCAGCTGAAGACATGGCTGCCATTAAAATCAGGCCAGCAATGGAGGATGATGGGGATCTCAGAGGGTGATCCGCTGGGGGAGATTTTACACACACACATATGGAGGGGAAACACAGGGAGGGCAGCACAGTGGTGCAGGTCGTAGAGCCGCTTCCTCACAGCTCCAGAGACCTGGGTTCGATCCTGAACTCGGGTGCTGTCTGTGTGGAGTTTGTACGTTCTCCCTGTGACCACGTGGGTTTCCTCCCATATCCCAAAGATGTGCGGGGTGGGTAAGTTCACTGGCTGCTGTAAGTGGGTGAGGGGTAGAATCAGGGGGGAGTTGATGGGAGTGTGGGGAGAATAAAAAATGGGTCAGTGTAGGATTGGTGTAAATGGGGGGGTTGATGGTGCTGTGGACTCGATGGGCTGAAGGACCTGTTTCCGTGCTGTATCTCTCTCTGACACTGTGGCAGAGTTCTCATTGTGTGTGAAGAAATGCTCCGTATAACATCCATTGGATGAGGATGTGCGGTGTAAGGTGGTCTCCCTGATAAATGAACAAACTGCAGAAGGTGAGATGGAGGATAAGAGATAAGATTAAGATTTCTTCATCAGTCACACGTACATCGAAACATGGTGAAATGCATCATTTGCGTAGAGTGTTCTGGGGGCAGCCCGCAAGTGTTGCCACGCTTCCTGCGCCAACATAGCACGCCCACAACTTTCTAACCCGTACGTCTTTGGAATGTGGGAGGAAACCGGAACACCTGGAGGAAACCCACGCAGACACGGGGAGAACGTACAAACTCCTTACAGACAGTGGCAGGAATTGAACTCGGGTCGCTGGCGCTGTAATAGCGTTACACTAACTGCTACACTACCGTGCCTGGTGTGGGAATCAGAGTCGTTGAGACAAGTTCCTACCTCTGTCCTGCTCTGTTGCCTTCATTGGGAGCTCTGAAACACGGTATGGCTTCAACCCTTGACCGCCAGACTCACCTGTGTCTCAGGAGGGGAACCCTGGACCTTGAGGTCAAGACTGGATGAAGCCAGTTCAGGGGCAGTGCTGGGGTCATGTTGCTCACCTTAAGTGAGGGACATGGCCATGTTGTTTTGGGGGAAGAGTTGCTTACAGATGCCAAGTAACATACAGACTACAGAGCAGAATGGAGACACAAGAGACTGCAGACGCTGGAATCTGGAGCAACACACAATCTTCTGGAGGAACTCAGCGGGTCAGGCAGCATCTGTGGAGGGAAATGGGCTGTCGATGTTTCAGGTCGAGATCCTTCATCTGGACTGAAGGACAGAGGGAAGGTAGTCTCCAGGTGAGGGAAAGGGGGTAGCAAGAGCTCCTACACTCACCCCAGCCCCCAAATCCCTATTTGTTTCCCCTCCTCCATCTGCCCGTCACCCACACACCCCTCCCACTGGGTCCCCTCCCCACCACTGTTCCCACCTGCCCTCCCCACCTCCCTCCCTTGACTCCAGGCTCCACCTTCCTCTCCTATCAGATCCCACCACCTGCAGCCCTCTGTCACCTCCCGGCCTCTGTCACTGTTCCCACTCTCCCCTCCTCCATCTGCCTACCACCCCTCCTCACCTGGATCCACCCATCAGCTGCCAGCTCTTGCTCCACCCCTTCCCCTCACCTCTTTATACTGACCATCTCCCCTTTGGGAGAGAGAATTAGTGAGATTCATCAGCCTCTGCAAAAAGTAATTCCGATGCACCTCTGTTTTAAATGACTTGCCCCTAATCTTGTAGCGTGTCCCCTCCTCTGTGAGTCTCCCACTAGTGAAAACACCTCAACATCTACCACCTCATGTCTCAATAAGCTCACCACTCATCCTTCTAAACTCCAAAAGATACAGATGCAATTCTCTTTAGTTTAACCTCTCTTGCTGGGATAACCCTTTCATCCCAGGAATTATCCTGAAGAGCCTCCTTTGGACTGCCTCCAATGCTACTAAAGCCTTTCTTAGGTAAGGTGACCAAAACTGTGTGCAGTGTTCTGCGGGTTATCTGAAATTATTGGCGTCAGTGTTGAGGGCTGTACTTTGGCTTTAGGCCTACTTTGAGCTGTAGCATGTCTAGGTAGGGGTGAGATGCCTCTCGTTGAGCTTATGTTGAGCTTCTTTGGACTGGTGCAGGAGGTCGAAGACCAAGAGGCCAGATTGGGAGTGGGATAGAGAATTAAAGGGGCAGGTAACAGGGTCAGCCCTGTGGATTAAACACAGGCGCTCCACAAAGCAGCCATCCGATCCGTACTTGGTTTCTCCAATGCAGAGGAGGCCACATTGTGGGCATTTGGTGCAGTGGACAGGGTTGGAAGCAGTGCAAGTGGTTTGCTGCTTCAACTGGTATAAAGGTTTGGTCACTGGATGGTGGGAATGAAAGACATAACAGGGCTGGTGTGACACCTTCTGTGGTTGTAGTGGAAAGGGCGTGATTGGTGGTGATGGACAAGTGAATCTGGAAATAAATAATGGGACATTTCCTTCGGAATGTTGATGGTAGAGGAGAGGGGAAGGTGGATTAGGTGGTGGAATCTCACTGAAGGTGATGGGAAGTACGGAGGAAGATCCGGTGAGTGGGGAGGTTGGTGGGGCTGAAGGTGAGGACCAGAGGTCCCTGGGAGGAGAGGGGAGTGAGTGAAGAAGTGCGGTTTAGAGGCCTGTCAACTGTGGAGGTGTACAGACAAAGGAAAGGATCTCGGAACTGGCTGTGTGCGTGATAGATCGGTGAGGGCGAAGTGGGTTTCAATCCATGGGTCACCAGTACTGGAGAATGAGGAAGCTGTTCCTTGGGAATGACCTTCACTTGAAGTTGGCTCCAACAAGTGGCCGATTCAAGTGGAGAGAAATCCAACTTACTCAAGTACCCTGTGAACTGAATAACTAAGGCTGTGGATAAGGCTTTAAAGTCAATAGTTAAGTGGGGGAATGGGATGGGGGGAATGGAGTGGGCAGTGTGGGATGGTTCTATTGACATGAAATTTATAACGTTAGGGGAAAGGACAAGATGATAGTTCAGGGTAGCGAAGTGCGTGCTGATAGCCAGTGTGTGTCAAGAAGGGACAGAGAACGTGAAGGTGAGACTGGACTTCTAATTCCAGGGAAAAAGACCACACTGGAGGCTCTTTATCTGAATGCACCCACCTTTGGTAAATTGATGAATTAATGGCACAAATCAAAATAAATGGGAATGATCTAAGCCCCATTATGAAGACATGAGTCAACCAATTTACATCAGTGGCAAGACCCTAAAACAGTTCTCACAACACCAGTGTTGGCGTCTCATCTGAAGTTGTGTGAGCATTAATATCAAATCAATACAAGTGTTGACATTCAGCAAATGTGAAATTTGTTCTCAATTGACAGTCACCTTTCTCAGGCATGGTCATATAGTGGTTAGCATAACACCATTACAGCGCCAGTGACCTGGGTTCAATTCCGGCCGCTGTCTGTGAGGAGTTTGTACGTTCTCCCTGTGTCTGCGTGGGTTTCCTCTGGGTGCTCCGGTTTCCTCCCACATTCCAAAGACGTATGGGTTAGGAAGTTGTGGGCATGCTATGTTGGCGCCGGAAGTGTGGCGACACTTGCGGGCTGCCCCCAGAACAATCTACGCAAAAGATGTATTTCACTGTGTGTTTCGATGTACATGTGACCAATAAAGATATCTTATCTTATCATATCATGAAGGGTAAACTTACATCCTGTCTCACTGAGGTCAGGTATTGACCAGGAGAAAGCACTCTCTGACATTCTGCCCAGTCACATCTCCATTGGCTGAGGTGTTTGGGTCCACCATGTGTGTTGACTTCCACTGGTTGTGAAGGATGGAAGATCTGGGTCACATATTTTGATCTAATTGTGCTCTTTCTTGTAAAACTTAATTTGTATTGTTTTTCTTGTGAACGTAGCGTATCTGATGCTCTGTGCCTGTGATGCTGCTGCAGGTAAGTTTTTCATTGCACCTGTGCACACATGGACTTGTGCAGATGACAATAAACTCGACTTTGACTTTAATAGGCTGTGGAGGGTCCTTATAGAGGCTTAAGTAGGGAGACCAAGACTACATGCAGTCATCAGGTGTGGTCTCACCAACACCCTGTACAGTTCCCCACTTTTATACTCTGTCTGCTTTGCAATAAAACCAGAATCAGAATCAAAATCAGGTTTATTATCACTGGCCTATGTCGTGAAATGTGTTGTTTTGTGGCAGCAGTACAGTGCAAGACATAAAATTACTATAAATTACAAAAATAAATAAATAGTGCAGAAGAGGAATAACGAGGCAGTGTTCATGGGTTCATGGACCGTTCAGAAATCTGATGGCGGAGGGGAAGAAGCTGTTCCTGAATCGTTGAGTGTGGGTCTTCAGGCTCCTGCACCTCCTCCCCAATGGTGGTAACGAGAAACCAACATTCCATTTGATTTCCCAGTTTTTAACACTGAATCATGCTCAGTGTGTTTCTTTTGTTGCTGGTTTGTGACAATGCAAGTAGTTGGTCTGGTGTTGGTGATACCCATGGGGAGGCCAATATTGCGATGATGAAGTGGCATTACTTCAGGTCATCAATCCGGAGGCATCAACTTTCGCCCTGGATTGTGTCTGGTCTGATGGAGTTTTTGGGAAGGGTTTTAAAATTCAAAATAGTTGATTGTCACATGCCCCAGGGTACAATGAAACTCCTTGCTCACGTGCTCAGAGGGTAAAAATCAATAATAAATATAACGAGGCCACATCTGGAGTGTTGCATTCAGTTCTGGTCGCCCCATTTACAGTAATAAAAGAAAAGGCTTTGGAAAGGGTGCAGAAGAGGTTCACCAGGATGCTGCCTGGATTAGAGGGCATGTGCTATGAGGAGAGGTTGGACAAACTTGGGTTGTTCTCTCTGGAACGGCGGAGGCTGAGGGGAGACCTGATAGAGGTTTATGAGATTATGAGAGGCATAGGTAGAGTAGACAGCCGGTATCTTTTATCCCAGCGTCAAAATGTCTACCAGAGAGCATGCATTTAAGGTGAAAGGGGGTAAGTTCAAAGGAGATCTTCAGAGCAAGTTTTTTACACAGAGAGTGGTGGGTGCCTGGAATGTGCTGCCAGGGGTGGTGGTGGAGGCAGATACAATAGAGGTGTTTAAAAAGCTCTTGGATAGGCTCATGAATGTGCAGAGAATGGAGGGATAATGACATTGTGCAGGCAGAAGGGACTAGTTTAGTTAGGCATTTAATTACTAGTTTAATTAGTTCAGCACAATATCGTGGGCCGAAGAGCCTGCTCCTGTGCTGGACTGTTTGATGTGCAAGACAATGGTGCAGAGTACAGTAGTGCGGTCTGAAGCAGTGCAAAAAGAAATGCTAAAGTGACAATAACAGAAGGGGTAGAATGAAGGGTTCGGGAATGCGGCAGCCCCACTGGGAAGGGGATGTGAGAGCGGGGATTGGTTCAGGAGTCTGGCTGCAGTGGGGAAGAAGCTGTTCTTGAGTCTGGATGTCTGGGCTTTCAAGCTCCTGTGTGATCGCCCAGAACTCAAAACAACAGAGGGAGCAGACAGTTCAAAGCACAGCATCATGGCAGTCAAATGGTCTCTGATTGAATCCTCCTGTGTAAAGTGCTCTGGGTGGTGTGATAGTCAAACAGCCTAAGCCGTTAAGCCCCCTTGTCAGCATCTGTGATGAGGCAAATATTTGCCCAAAACTGTCCGTGGCTTGGACTTCTGACCCATTCAGTAAGCTCACCTGGCATATTGTGTTGTAAAAGTATAAATCTGTGCAAACTCACTGATTAAACAGGCAGGGATCTCCCCACTCCCCACCTTCCTCCCCTCCTTATCAAAAGGTGCTGGGATCCGATCACACAGGGACTTGTGACTTCCCACTCTGCTTTAAGCCTGAGCCCAGGTGATTTTGGCCAACCTGTTTGACCAGGAGGTTCACGTCAACCAAATGTTGGCTGATGCATCCTTTTAAACACACACAATAATGTTCATGTATACCAACGCGCGCGTGCACACACACACACACACACACACACACACACACACACACACACACACACACACACACACACACACACACACACACACCCCCCCTTCACTGCTCCAGTGACACGGGTTCAATCCTGACCTGCCGGGCTGTCTGTGTGCAGTTTGCCCGCTCTCCCTGTGACCACGTGAGACACAGCATGCCCATGACTAACGAGAGGACACGAATTACATTCACAAACTTATGAGGAAAGTTCGAGTGAGCTCGGGCTTTTCTCTTTGGAGAGAAGGAGGATGAGAGGTGGCTTGATAGAGGTGTACAAGATGATAAGAGGCATAGATCGAGTGGACAGTCAGAGACTTTTTCCCAGGGCGACAATGGCTAACACGAGGGGACATAATTTTAAGGTGATTGGAGGAAGGTCTAAGGGGGCTGTCAGGGGTTGGTTTTTTACACAGAGATTGGTGGGTGCATGGAATGAACTACCAGCATATGTGGTGGGGGCAGATACATTAGGGACATTTAAGAGACTCCGAGATAGCCACATGAATGATAGAGAAATGGAGGGCTATGTGGGAAGGAAGGGTTAGATAGATGTTAGAGCAGGATAAAATGTCGGCACAACATTGTGGGCCAGAGGGCCTGGATTGTGCTGTAATGTTCTATGTTCTGTGTTCTATAAACTCGGCTGATGCTGAACCTTTACTGAAGAATCTGTTACCTCCTCAAAGAGCGTGAGTTTAGATGCTGACAACACTGTGTAAGACCAAGTTGCTGTTTCTTCTCATCGAGGTTAACTCATGGGTGAACATCGCACTGGTCTGATGGGTGAAGCAATGTCACTGAAACAGTAAGGGAGGTGAGGAACTCAGGTACAGGACATCAGTGTGGTCTGTGCCCAGTAATTCACTGCCGTACCTCGTCACGAAGCAATCCCTCAGTTCACCGCCCACAGTAGGCACTTCTTAGTTGTCACATCGATTAAAGGGTGGAAATGTCATGGCTTGAGTGTCAAATGGGGTCCAGCTGCCTGGATGCTCGGAGGTGCAGCTCGTGATGGTGCAGACTCACAGCTCTGGTGACCCGTGTTCCATCCTGACCTCTGGTTGGGAGTTTGCACCCTTCTCCTTTTGGGATGTGGTTGGAAACCGGAGCACCCGGAGGAAACGCACGCGGTCACAGAGAGAACGCGAAAACTCCACACAGTCGGGTTCGAACCCAGGTCACTGAGTGACAGCAGGGTTATATAAAACATAGCACATTGAACAGTATAGCACAGGAACAGGCCCTTCGGCCCACCATGTCTGTGCTGAACACAATGCCAAATTAAACTAATCCCATCTGCCTGCACATGATCCACATCCCTCCAGTCCCTGCATATTCATGGGTCTATGTAACAGCCTCTTAAACGCCTCTATCGTATCTGCCTCCACCACCACCCCTGGCAGCCCGTTCCAGGCACCTGCCACTCTCTGTGTAAAAAATTTGCCCCGCTTATTGCCTTTAAACTTTCCCCCTTTCACCTTAAAGCTATGTCCTCTTGTGTTTGACATTTCCACCCTGGGAAAAAGATTCTAACTGTCTGTGCCTCTCATAATTTTATGAACTTCTATCAGATTTCCCCTTGGTCTCTGCCGCTCCAGAGAAAATAACCCAAGTCCGTCCAACCTCTCCTTATAGCTCATACCCTCTAATCCAGGCAGCATCCTGGTGAACCTCTTCTGCACCCTCTCCAAAGCCTCCACACCTTCCTGTAATGGGGTGACCAGAACTGCACGCAATACTCCAAGTGCAGACAGACCAACTACCTGCTGCATCACTGTGATGTCCAAGACTCCTGGTGTGTCTCAAGGATCATGTTCATTTCAATAACAACCAGAGGACTTCTAACCTCTCGGACGTTGTTGAATGGCGATGCCTGAAAGCCACTGAGGTAAATGAGGTAGTTGAGGAATCTTAATCTGTGAAGGGATCATGGACTTGTGATATTGGATTGTTGGATGAGGAACAAAGAACTCAGAATGTTTTATCTTGGGAATGATCTAGCTAATCTCAGCCATAGTATTGAATTGCCGGATAAGTAAATTATTAAAGATGGAAGTGGCGATACAGATTATAAACTGAATCCCCTGATGAGATATTTGACCCTCTAATCAAGTGGTTGAGGTCACATCTCAAAGAACTGGAGTTTTAATAAAATTATCGATGTTTGACATCAGACCCCAGAAGGGGACTGAGCCGTATTCCTGGGTCACAGTTGATCCAAGAGTGGGGAGCTGTTTCTTTACTGCAAATTGTTGGCTCCATTCCAACATTACTTGTAATGTGCAGTAGCCAGATGTCTCTTTGAAGTTGCAGGCACTTAAAGGGACAGATTACTGGTGCTGCGGTCTCTGGCTTTGCCAACATTGTCTCCATGCTGGTTTGTGACCAGAGCAACTCACTAATTCTAACCACCTGCCCTGTCTCTGTAGCCTTATAAAAGTTTCCTCACTGTGTACTTATGGAACCGGTCTGCACCACATCTGCAGACAGTGCATTCTGAAGCCCAACCACACGCTGATGTCTTTCCTCTTGTCACTCTTAATTCTCTTCCTCTTTAGCTTATACCTGTAACGTCTAGTCCTTGACCTCTCCACCAATGGGAATAACATCCCACTGTCCACTCTGTCCAGACCCCTCATCACTGGTAATCGGTTTATTATTGTCACGTGTACCGAGGTACAGTGAAAGACTTTGTTCTGCATGCCATCCATACAGATCATTTCAGGACATCAGTACATCAAGTGAGTACAAGGGAACGAAGAGTTGAGCTCACAGTCAGACTAATCGTGATCTTACTGAGTGGTGGGGCAGGTTCGAGGGGCCGAGTGGCCGAGTGGCCAACTCCTGCTCCAAATTTTGATGCTTGTGTATAAGGAGGAAGCTCCCCCTCCCATTCTCCAGGCAGCTGCGTCTCCCATTCATTCAGTGGGCTTGCAGTCCTCAGCTTGGCTCGGTAGTGTAGCAGTCAGCGTAACGCTATTACAGCGCCAGCGACCCGGGTTCAATTCGGCTGCCCCCAGCGCATTCTCATTTACGCAAAAAGACGCATTTCTCTCTGTGTTTTCATGTACATGTGACTAATAAATAAATATCTTGTATTCTTCTGTAACCGCGGTCTGCAGTGACTGGATGAATTACTGAGTTTAACCCAGATCGAGCCTTGGTATTGGTATTGGTTTATTATTGTCACTTGTCCCGAGGTACAGTGAAAAACTTGTCTTGCAAACCGATTGTACAGGTCAATTCATTACACAGTGCAGTTACATTGAGTTAGTACAGAGTGCATTGAGGTAGTACAGGGTAAAAACAATAACAGTACAAAGTGTCACAGCTACAGAGAAAGTGCAGTGCAATAAGGTGCAAGGTCACAACAAGGTAGATCGTGAGGTCATAGTCCATCTCATGGGGGTTGGAGGGAAGGGGGCAGCAGATATTTGCGTTACCCCATGAAGAGTCCACTGGAACAGCAGCGCAGGGGCAGACACAGCTGGTGAGGGCAAGGGGTGGAGACCCATCAGCGGCTGGGCCCACCTCAGCACAGGAGACCAGGACCCAGCCGGGGAACACTTATGTCAGTGCGGATATTGGCATGGGAGCTGGGCCAAGGATCTGCCCATGATATCTTCACCCCACCCAGCAGAATAAGGATTTACATCTGCTGACATCTGGCTTCAAGGGACATCATTGGAGTCATAGAGTATACGGCACAGAAACAGGCCCTTCGGCCCACCACGTCCATGCTGACCTTTCTGCCCATCTACACCAATCCCATTTACCCACATTAGGGCTGTAACCCTCTATACCTTGCCTATTGAATTGCCTGTGTCTCTTAAATGCAGTGACTGTATCTGATTCCACTATCTGGCAGAGGAATCCAGATATCAACCACTCTCCATGTAAAAAAACTTACCCCTCCAATCCCCTTTAAAACTTCTCCCTCTCACCTTGGACCTACGCCCTCCTGTTTTTGGGGAAAAGATTCTATCTACTTTATCTAAGCTTATAATCTTCTACACCTCTATCAGGTCACCCCACATTCTCCTTCGCTCCAGGGAAAACAAGCCCAGCCTGTCCAATCCCTCCCCGTAACTAAAGTCCTCCGATCCAGGCAACATCCTGGTGAATCTCCTCTGCACCCTCTCCAGTACAACCACATCCTTCCCATAGTGTGGTGACCAGAACGGAACACAGTGCTCCAGGTGCGGCCTAACCAGTGTTTTGTCAAGTTGCTACATAACGTCCCAACTCTTACATTCTGTGGCCCGATCTGTGAAGGCAAATCTGCCAGATGCCTTCTTCATCACCTTATCCACCTGTGCCACCACTCTCAGAGAACAATGGACTTGGATCCCTCGATCTCTCTGTTCAACAACATTCCTTGGTCCCCTACCGTTTACAGTGTATGTCCCATCCCTGATTGACTTCCCAAAATGCATCACCTTGCACTTGTCAGCATTAAATTCCACCTGCCAACGATCTGCCCAACTTTCCATCTCATTTCAGTAAATTGTTCATAATTGTTTAACTGTTTAGGTTACACGGTTGACTTATGTCTGGTGGGGCTTGTTCCTGCCCTGCAGCCTGGACACCTGTCAGACCTGGCTGATGACCAAGCGTTTGCAGGTCACGGGGTCCTGACTCTATAGGGGCTGTACCCTCACCCTCAGTCTGACAGTGGTGATATTTGTACATAACCCACTCCAGCACACTTGTGCTATGGGGGAGGCTCCCTCTTTTGGGGAGATATCAACCCTGAAACCTGTTGGTTTGGGGTCAGGCAGCGTTGTCCACTCTCCCCTGTGTGTTGTATAGAACCTTTTGCTGAATCCATCAGGAAGGACGAGAGAACAAGAGAGGTGACGTTGCCAGGCAGTGGAGGCACACAAGGCAAAACCTTCATGTAAGTGGACGATGTCGCCGTCTTCTGCTTGGACCCACGGTCAGTTCGAAGAGCGATCAGCATCTGCGACCAGTTTGAGTTGGCATCAGGGCCAGACTCAACCGCAGGAAGAGCGAGGCCGTGCTCTTTGGTAACTGGCCCAACCGATCCAACGTCCCTTTCACCATCAGTTTCGACTACCTGAAGGTGCTGGGGGGTCTGGTTCGGAGGGGCAGAGGCATGTAATAAGAACCGGCTGGAGTGAATTGGGAAGGTCAAACAGAAATTGTGTATGCGGAAACAATGTCAATAACTGGGAAGGACTTGGTCATCAGGTGTGATGTGCTGTCAGGGCAGCTGTACTTGGCACAGGTACAGGTGTAGCCCTCGGGATGGCTGCAGTGGGGAGGAGATGGTCATCCACGTCATTGCAGATTTTCTAAGAGGGTGTGGAGACAGATGCAAGGGTCCGTGTCCTGGCTCATTCCCAGCAGTGCGTGACAGAGGAATCTATGATCTATGTACTGTTCCCCAGGACACACACGGAGACAGACATCAAGTGCTGCTGGAAGGTCATCAACTCGGTGAAGGATGCCCTTTGGTCTGCCCGAAACATGTTGGTCTTCCAGCACAGCGAGATGTTCGTAAGGAAATGCTGCTGACTGGGAAAGTCCGGGCCGTAGGAGTACGTGCTGAGGGACACACTGGAGCTCGGTACAGCCAACACAAAGACTCTGGGGGGAAGGACTGAAGTCTGAGATAGACAGTGAGGGGCTAAGCCCTGTATAAAAGTCTCTCAAACACTTCTTGTATCACCCAAAAAGGGTCAAATGGATGGTAATGGTGCTCTGTACACTGAACGTTCTCACTCTACAAAGGTATAGACCTGATAACACTGTGAATGCAGAGACAGAGTGACACTTGCATTGGTGGTTCAGTGGTAGATTTCTCACCTGCCACGGGGGAGGCCTGGGTTTGATTCCCGGCCAATGCAGTCACATATTTACGGGTGGCACGGTAGTGTAGTGGTTAGTGTAACGTTTCCTAACCCGGGTTCAATTCTGGCCATTGTCTGTAAGGAGTTTGTACGTTCTCCCTGTGTCTGTGTGCGTTTCCTACAGGTGTTCTGGTTTCCTCCCACATTCCAAAGACGTACGGGTTAGGAAGTTGTGGGCATGCTGTGTTGGCGCCGGAAGCGTGGCGACACTTGCGGGCTGCCCCCAGAACACTCTATGCAAGGATGCATTTCACTGTGTGTTTCCATGTACATTTCAATGCCTAATAAAGATATCTTATCTATGAGTGTGAAGACAGTCATGCATTTTTTTTTGTATTTCTTGTATATACTTTCCTGAATCAAGTTTATTTTGAAATAATAATAAAAGAATCAAACCTGGGTCCGTACATCAAGTGCTGCTGGAAGGTCAGCTCGGTGAAAGACCCATTTTGGGCTGCCCAAAACCTGTTGGTCTTCCAGCACAGCGAGATGTCCACAAGTGAATGCTGCCCTGACACATTCCAGGGTGCAGAAGTCTGTGCTGAGGGATGCACAGAAGCTCGGTGCAGACAACACAACAGGTTCGTGGAGAAGGACTACAGTCTAGGGTCCTGTCACCACTGGACCCTAGACTGCATCCTGTGCAATAAACACTCGAAGGGTATATTGTTCAAAGAGCCCACATGTGTGGTACCAGTGCCTTTAAATGGAATGTATTGGTTTGATAGCACAATGAGTGTATGGTGTTAATGGCACAATAAATGAAAAGGAAGACACACATTGTATTGTTTGATGGACTGCAGGTGGGGGTGGGGGGGGGGGACTGAGGTATGCGGAGCGAGAGTTACAATCCAACCGTGACCTCATTCACATTTAATCAAACTGGTTGGGAGTAAGGACACGTTACCCTCCAGAACATGGTGTGTGTGTGTGTGTGTGTGCGCGTGCGCGCGTGCGTCTGTGTGTTTATATATATATGTGGTGTGTCTGTGTACGTGTGTGTGTGTGTGTGTGTGTATGTGTGTATGTATGTGTCCGTGTGTCCGTCTGTGTGTGTGTGTGTGTGTGTCTGTGTGTGTGTGTGTGTGTGTGTCCGTGTGTGTGTCCGTGTGTGTGTGTTAGACTAATTTAGTACTGAGTCTGATGAAGGACAGAAACTTTGTCCCTAATATTTACATATGAGAGCCCAGGACATCCTCAGAACACATAGTGTTGTGAGACCGGGAACTGTCTCCCTTGAAGGACAGCGGAGAGCAGAAACACATCCTAGCTATAAGGAAAGGCTGGACAAACTTGGGTTGCTTTCTCTGGAGTGGAGGAGGCTGAGGGGAGACCTGATAGAGGTTTGCAAGATTACGAGAGGCACAGATAGAGTAGACAGCTGGTATCTTTATCCCAGGATCGAAATGTCTAATACTAGAGGACGCATTTAAGGTGAGTAGGGTAATTTCAAAGGGGATATGTGGGGCAAGTGTTTTACACAGAGTGGTGGGTGCCTGGAATGTGCTGCCAGGGGTGGTGGTGGAGGCAGATACGATAGAGGTGTTTATGAGGCTCATAGACAGGCACACAAATGTGCAGAGAATGGAGGAATGTGGACTTTGTGTAGGCAGAAGGGATTAGTTTAGTTGGGCATTTAATTAGTTCTGTACAACATCGTGGGCCGAAGGGCCTGTTCCTGTGCTGTACTGTTCTGTGTTCTACGGTCTATCCTGACACAATTGACATTTCAAAGCTGGGACTGATTGTCTTGTGGGGTTAAGGGACTCGATGAAGGCAGCTAGATGAGAAGTGAGCTTTCTGTGAGATTAATTGCACATCTGAAATTGTATAGCCTGCCTAATTTGTCATTATTTATGAATTGTGATCTTGCCAAAATGCCTTTACGATTAGAAAATGCATTTTTTTTAATCTGCATGGCTAGGCTAGATATATGTGTATTGATCTTGGTTAGTTATTCAGAAAGATTTTTTTAAAAAAATCATTATTTCTACAAAAGCACTATCAGTTAAACTTTCTTTTGTTGTCAAATAAAGCCAAGAAGTGAAGTGATTTAAAGTGGTCTATCCTGAAATTTGTTAAAAGGGTTTGCTCCCACAGCATTTCAGGGGGAAAATGTGACTTCAATAGGGCTGATAATCAGCTGCACTGAGTTGGTCACACACCTGCCAGACCTCTCTCCCTTTGCTTATTTCAAAAATAATTTCATTCATCAAAATATATTTAGATTCATAGGGTTATGCAGCACGGAAACAGGCCCTTCGGTCCAACTGGTTCATGCCGACCAAGATGCCTATCTAGGTCGTCCCATTTGCCTGCATTTGGCACATATCCGGGCAGGCACAGTAGTGTAGCAGTTTGTGTAACACTGTTACAGCATCAGTGACCCGGGTTCAATTCCCGCCGCTGTCTGTAAGGAGTTTGTACGTTCTCTCCGTGCCTGCGTGGGTTTCCTCTGGGTGCTCCGGTTTCCTCCCACATTCCAAAGACATACAGGTTAGGAAGTTGTGGGCGTGCTATGTTGGCACCTGAAGCGTGGCAACACTTGCGGGCTGCCCCCAGAACACTATGCAAAAGATGCATTTCACTGTGTGTTTCGATGTACGTGACTAATAAAGATATCTTATCTTAGATACCTTGCTCCAATTAGATAAGGCCTGGTTGAGACGACATCTTGAAATTTGAGTACCGGTCTGGTCTCACTACCTAGGACAAGGTCTGGGGGTGTAGTCAAAATTCACCCCATTGATCCTTGGGATGGTAGTCTTGTCACATGAGGAGAGGTGAAGCAGATTGTATTCCCTGGAGTTTAGAAGAATGAAAAGTGATCTCATTGAGATTGCACAAAGTTCTTATGGAGCTTGACAGGGTAGACGCAGTGACCGTTCCCCCTGGCTGAGATGTCCAGAACCAGGGGCTACAACCAGAAGTGATGAACCTTTGGAACTCTCTGTGCAAGAGAGAACAAAAGATTTTCACTTTATCTCGCTACAGGTAACAATAATAAACCAAAAAAATTGGTAAATTAGTTTATTATTGTCACATGTACCAAGTTACAGTGAAAAACTTGTTTTGCATACCATTCGTACAGATCAGTTCATTACAACAGTGCATCGAGGTAAAACAGTAACAGAATGCAGAATAAAGTGTTACAGTTACAGAGAAAGTGCAGTGCAGGTAGACAATAAGGTGCAAGGGCCATAACAAGGTAGATTGTGAGGTCAAGAGTCCATCTGCTCATACCAGGTGATCATTCAATAATCTTAAAACAGCGGGATAGAAGCTGTCCTTGAGCCTGGTGGTACTTGCTTTCAGGCTTTTGTATCTTCTGCCCAATGGGAGGGGAGAGAAGAGAGAATGTCCGGGGTGGGTGGGGTCTTTGATTATGTTGGCTGCTTTACCGAGGCAGTGAGAAGAGTAGACAGAGTCCGTGGAGGGGAGGCTGGTTTTCGTGATGTGCTGGGCTGTGTCCACAACTCTCTGCAGTTGCTTGCGGTCCCGCGCAGAGCAGTTGCCGTACCAAGCCGTGATGCATCCAGATAGGATATGTTCTATGGTGCATCAATAAAAAATGGTGAGGGTTGATGGGGACATGCCAAATTTCTTTAGCCTCCTGAGGAAGCAGAGGCGCTGGTGAGCTTTCTTGGCCATGGCGTCTATATGGTTGGACCAGGACAGTACCAGGAGGGCTGTGGAGGCTCAATCACCCAGTACACTTAAGACAGAGATACAAGAGACTGCAAATAAAGAGTGTTGACCTGAAACGTTGACTGTCCATTTCCCTCCACAGATACTGCCTGACTGCTGAGTTCCTCCAGCAGCTCGTTTTTTTATATATTTGTGACAGTGATCATTAGATTTTTAAGAGGATGGAGGGATACGGGGTCAAAGCAGAAAAGCAGCACTGAGGTAAAGAATCGGACATAACATCATTGAACAGTGGAACAGTCTGAAGGGGCTGTTACTGGTTCAGTTTCACTGGTGGAGCTATGAAGATTGTTGCAGTAGCGTGGTGGGTAATTGGCCCAATAGCCAGAGATCTCAGCGACTGATCTGGGGATGAGTTCCCAAGTCACCACACCAGCTGGGGGACTGAAATAACTCAGCAATTCTGGAATTTTAAGAAAAGTCTAGTCTCACTGACGGGAACCATGAAACCACCGGATGGTTATAAAAACCATCTGATTCACTGCAGACCTCATCCTGAATGGCCTACATGTAACTCTAGCCCAACATGGTTAACTCTTAACAGCGTCTTCGATTGAGGGGTGGACAACATCCTGCCAATGAATGTGGAGTTGGAGAAGGGGGGAGCATCTCAGTGAGCTGCAGGGATGAAGGAGGGTAAGGTCGGAGAGAGAACGGGGTTGGGAGGGGAGGGGCGAGTGTGAACGAGCATGAGAATTTTCAAGTTGGAGTGCAGTGTGGGACAATGTGAGGGTGAGTTAGGACACAGCTGGTGAAGGACCTCATGTTTACAGAGAGTGGGGTAGGGTAGTGAGTTTTGGAGGCAGTGCACGCTGCAGCCACTGTGCGCCAGTGGTGGAGGGAGGAGGTGTCTAGGAAGGTGGATGGGGAACCGATCAAGCGGGCTGCTTTGTCCTGGATACTGTTGAGCTTCTTGAGGGTTTTGGAACCGCACTCACTGAGGAGAGCATTCAGCTTTGTAGATGGTGGAAAGGTCTTTGGGTGCTGGAGAGTTTGTCACTTGCCACAGGATACCCAGCCTCTGATGTGCCTTGTGCCCACAGTATTAATGCAGGTGGTCCACTTCAGTGGCTGTCACTGGAGACTGCCAGGATGTTGATGGAGGGGGACTTGGTGATGGTAATGCCCCTGAATGTCAACAGTGGATGGTTAGACACTCTTCTATTGGAGCTGGTCATTGCCTGGTGCTTATTGTCATTCAAGTTACAGAGAAGCACCATCCTTAAACACTGTGACACAGAGGGACCTTAGAGTACAAGTACATAGTTCGCTGAAAGTGGAGTCACAAGTAGACAGGGTGGTTGTTGTGAGAAAAGGTTCTTTTGGGTCTTAAAGCAGTGGGCTTGAGACACAAGGTTCTGTATTTTAAAAAGGGAAAATTTATTTACAAAGACAAACACGGGGACAGAATAGATGGGAACGGATGCACACTCGCGCGCGCGCGCACACACACACACACACACACACACACACACACACACGGGTGATCGCGAGACATGGGGGAAATCGCAACAGGGGTGAGATGCGCGCGCGCGCGCACACACACACACACACACACACACACACACAATGAACTGGTTACAAATGATCAAGGAATAAACAATACAATGTCTGAACACCTTGAATCTGGACAAACATTGGCTCTAACGCTCCCCGGGATCTTTAACTATCTACCCTGAAGTAGTGCACAGCTTACCTCAACATCCTCGGAGAGAGCAAGAGAACCAGTACATGCAGCACTTTTTATAGTGCCGGAGAGCTGGGTGGAGCCAGCCTAGATGATTCCAACATGTCCAATGGGCCATGGACGGGTACAACAGGTATTTACATAAGCCCAATGGTCAAAGTGTGCACTAATGGGTGGGTGGAGCCAGACCTTGATCGACAGTGGCGTCGCTTTCGGCCATGTGCTCAATGGTGTCATCTCAGCCAGAGGGGTCAATGTTGTCACGGTCACATGACAGCCATGACCTTTCACACTACAGTGGTGAAGAAGGCTTTTGGCACACTGGCCTTCAGTCAGGGCACTAAGTATTAAAGTTGGGAGGTCATGGTGTGGTTATACAGGACGCTGGTGAGGCTGCGCTTGGAGTATTGTGTTCAGTTTTGGTCACCCTGCTATAGGAATGATGTTATTAAACTGGAAAGAATGTAGAAAAGATTTACAAGGATGTTGCCAGGATTTGAAGAACTGAGTTATAGGGAAAGGTTGGACAGGCTAGGACTTTATTCCTTGGAGTGCACGTGAATGGCACAGACTAGAAGGGCTGAATGGCCTGTTTTCTGTGCTGTAGTTTTCTATGGTTCTAATGAAGGGTGATCTTACAGAGGTGTATAAAATCATGAGGGGCATAGATAGGGTGAATGCACTAGTCTTTTTCCCAGGGTTGGGGAATTAAGAACTAGAGAGCATAGGTTTAAGGTGAGAGGGGAGAGATTTAATAAGAACTCGAGGGGCAAATTTTTTACACAGAGGGTTGTGTGTATGTGGAATGAGCTGCCAGAAGAAGTGGTTAAGGCAAGAACATAAGAACATAAGAAATAGGAGAAGGAGTCGGCCATCTGGCCTGTCAAACCTGCTCTGCCATTCCATAAGATCATGGCTGATCTGGCCGTGGACTCAGATCCACCTACCTGCCTTTTCCCCATAACGTTTAATTCCCCTACTATGCCAAAATCCAACTGTGTCTTAAATATATTTAATGAGGCAGCCTCTACTGCTTCCCTGGGCAGAGAATTCCACAGATTCACTGATCTCTGGGAAAAGCAGTTCCTCCTCATCTCCGTCCTAAATCTATTCCCCCGAATCTTGAGGCTATGTCCCCTAGTTCTAGTCTCACCTACCAGTGGAAACAACCTTCCTGCCTCTATCTCATCTTTCCCTTTCATAATTCTATATGTTTCTATAAGATCGTCCCTCAATCTTCTGAATTCCAGCGAGTATAGTCCCAGGCGATTCAATCTCTCCTCATGGGCTAACCCCCTCATCTCTGGAATCAACCTGGTGAACCTCCTCTGCACTGCCTCCAAAGCCAGTATATCTTTCCACAAGTAAGGAGACCAGAACTGCACGCAGTACTCCAGGTGCGGCCTCACCAGTACCCTGTACAGTTGCACCACAACCTTCCTGCTCTTAAAGTCAATCCCTCCAGCAATGAAGGTCAACGTTCCATTTGCCTTCTTGATAAACTGTTGCACCTGCAAACCGACCATTTGCCATTCATGCACAAGCACCGCCAAGTCCCTCTGCACAACAGCATGCTGCAATCTTTCACCATTTAAATAATAATCTGATCTATTTTCCCTTCCAAAGTGGATGACCTCACATTTACCAACATTGTACTCCATCTGCCAGACCCTTGCCCACTCACTCAACCTATCTATATCTCTCTGCAGACTCTCCGCATCCTCTGCACAATTTGCTTTTCCATTCAATTTAGTGTCATCAGCAAACTTAGATACGCTGCACTCGGTCCCCTCTTTCAGATTGTTAGTGTGTATCGTGAACAGTTGCTGGACCAACACTGACCCCTGCAGCACCCCGCTCACCACTGATTGCCAACCAGAGAAACACACATTTATCCCAACTCTCTGCCTTCTATTGGTTAACCAATCCTCTGTCCATGCTAATACATTACCCCCAACTCCATGAATTCTTATCTTATGGATAAGTCTTTTATGTGGCACCTTATCGAATGCCTTCTGGAAATCCAAATATACAACATCTACCTGTTCCCCTCTATCCACTGCGCTCATTATATCCTCAAAGAACTCCAGTAAGTTTGTCAAACAGGACCTGCCCCTCCTGAATCCATGCTGTGTCTGCCTGATGGAACCACTTCTATCCAGATGTCTCGCTATTTCTTCCTTAATGATAGCTTCAAACATTTTCCCGACGATAAGCTAACTGACCTATAGTAACCTGCCTTTTGCCTACATCCTTTATCAATCAGTGGCGTGACATTCGCTGTCTTCCAATCTGCCAGGATCTGCCCAGAGTCCAGAGAATTTTGGTAAAGTACAATAACAACTTTTAAAAGACAGTTGGACAGGTAGATGGATAGGAAAGGTTTAGAAGGTTATGGGCCAAACACTGGCAAATGGGACTAGCTTGGATGGGGCATCTTGGTCAGCAAGGACCAGTTGGGCCAAAGGGCCTGTTTCCGTGCTATGACTCTATGACTGTGGGATTCACTTGATTCCACTGTGCCCAACCCCATCACTGACAGAAGTACAGCTCAGAAGGTCACAGCCAACACTGGCCACTTACTGCAACTTTAAACACTTCTATTCCTGAGGAAGGAGAGCAGTGTAAACCATCTGCAGAGCGTACTTGGAGCCAAACAAAGACTGGCATCTGTCCAATTCCAGCCCTTGTTCCAACAGCTGTCTCTGATTGACTAGGAATCTATCACCTTCCAAGGCATTTTGAGCTTAGAAATACTCAACATACACTGAAGCTGAAACTGGATAAGTGTATAATTTAATTTGCCAAGAAATATTCGGGTTGGTTAGGGATTACGCTTGGCTGGTCTCCTTGAATTGAAGGGAGTTAAGTGGTGAGGGGGGGGGTTGGAGCTGAGGGTTGAGGCAAGTATGTGCTTCACCGTTACTCATGTTCTTACTGCTGTAGAGTGACAAGCTCTGAACTCCGTGGAGCACACTGTGCATGAACCCCTTTGTTACTTCTCAATCCTTCTGAAAAAAATAAAAAATATGTCTAAATCCATTGAGTTTTGTGGATGAAGAAATATGGCCGGGCACCTGGTGATCTTTACGTAAACTGCCTTCTCACATGGGATAATCCCAAATCCTGATCCCACCCACTGGTCCCCTGTTGCTCTTTCATCTCTTCACAGTCGTGTCTAGACTCTAAGCTCTGGAATGCTGTGATCCTCCACTTCACTCTCTGCTGGAGATCTAACCTCTCTCGCCCCCACTGCAGGTCACCAGCTGTAATACCCCCTGACAGGACTGGGTGTCGGCCTTTATCTAGAACGCTCCTGCGAATCACTTTGTGGCAGTGAAGTGGTGTCCGGTAGGAGTTATCACAGGGCATGCTGCGTGACAATCCAGATGGTTTTCCGTCCGGAAGGAGAACAGGAGGAATGTTCCCACTTCTGTCTCTCCCTAGGTGATCGAGCTTCGGTGTAGTGACTCCAGTTGTGCTTTGTGGAGTAGTGATATTGATCTTTCAGAGGTAAGAACACTCCGCAACACCGAACTTAGGACATGGACACCCACTGAATCCTCTCCCACAGCCCACAGACACTCTCCCCCGTCACTGACTCTCCCCACCCACTGAATCCCCTCCCACAGCCCATGGACACTCTCCCCTACCATAGACTCTCCTCACCCCCTGCATCTCACACAGCCTCCAGGCTCTCTCCCCTATCACAGATCCCTCAGGCGGTGAGAGTCACAGAGATATGACTTATGTTCTTCATTTTCAATGAATGGCACAGATGTCAGACCAGAGTGGGAGATGACGCATTGGTTGAGGGAATGTGTGGTTGTTAGACGAAACAAATCACAAAGCCAATTGTTCAGAATGACCTTCTTGACGGCACCTCTGGTCCTTGGGAGCTGTGCATCAGGAATCTGGTTATTAAAGCACTGGGCTACAAAAGCAAATTGCAGAATAAATCTCACGTTGATACCAAGCTGACAGACGTTGGCTGCTCTCCCACTTTCACCTTCCCTCCAGTCTAACGCACACTGAGCTCTCTCCACCCAACACTCTCTATGCTTACCAAGACCGCTTTTCAAATTCTTACCCCTGTTGTCAAAGCTCTCTTCACCCCTCTCAATCTCTGTCACTTTCTCCAACCCTCCAACCCTCAAGATCATTGTCCCACCCCTACTGCAGCCCCAGAATTAGTCCTGACATGAATTACACCCCAACTGGTGACTCTGACTTCAGCTGCCTGGGCACTGAGCTCCACAGTTCCCTTCCTAAACTTTTCCCCTTCTCTCTTCACCATTAAGTCTCTCCTTCAAACTCCCTCTTTGACCCAGTTTTAGTTAAAGTGCAGAAGCAGGCCCTTTGTCCCACTGAGGCTTTGCTGACCATCAAGCACCCACATACCAATCCAACACTAATCTCATTTTATTCTCCTTCCCCAATTTCATTCAATCCAGTCCCCAGATTCTACCCCTCACCTACACAACAGGAGCAATTTACAGGGGCCAATTAACCTACCCACCCCGCACATCTTTGGGATGTGGGAGGAAACCGGAGCACCCAGGGGAAACCCACACGGTCACAGGGAGAACGTGCAGACCCCATGCAGACAGTGCCAGAGTTCAGGATTGAACCTGGATCCCTGGAGCTGTGAGGCAATGACTCTACCTCAAGAAGGCGGCATCTATCAACAAAGACCCCCATCATCCAGGCCATGCCCTCTTCTCGCTGCTACCATTGGGCAGGGGTACAGAAGCCTGAAGCCCCACACCACCAGGTTCAGGAACAGCTACTTTCCTACAACCATCAAGTTCTTGAACCGACCTGCACAACCCTAACCCTACCTCAGCACCGGAACACTACGCACCACCTCTTACACTGCCATGGACTTGCCTTTAATTGTGTCTTTAGATTTTGCACTGTCTTGTTTTTGCACAGCCTTTCTCTCTCTCTTTACTGTTTTATGTAATTTAGGTATAATTTATATTCTGTGTGTTGTCTGTACCTACGTGTCTGTGATGCTTCTGCAAGTAAGTTTTTCATTGTACCTGTATCTCACTGTACTTGTGCACATGGCAATAAACTCGACTTGACTTGATTTGACTTGACTACCCAACCAACTGCCATCGTCGGCACTGCGAGGGTTAGTTATCAGGGGGCAGGGTAATGTACAGATGAGGGAACTCCACACTGGATACATCACAGCTGCATCCGAATTTCGGTTTTGTTGTCTTAATGGATCGGACAGAAAGCTGGATGGAGAAGTGGCAGACGGAATTTAATCCTGACAGGTGCGAGGTGATGCACTTTGGTAAGTCAGTAAGGGTAGGACATGTACAGTGGTGGGGCCCTCTGGAGTGTTGATGAACAGAGGGACCTTGGGGTGGGTCCATAGTTACCTGAAACACAGGTAGACAGGGTGGTGAAGAAGGCGTAAGACATGTTTGCCTTCATAGGTCAGGGCAGAGAATATAAGAATTGGGACATTATGTTGCAACTTTACAAAGCACTAGTAAGGCTGCAATTGGAGCACAGTGTGCAGTTCTGGTCACCACACTGTAGGAAGGATGTGGTTGTGCTGGAGAGAGTGCACAGGAGATTGCCAGGATGTTGCCTGGATTGGAGGAGAGATTGGACAGGCTGGGCTTGTTTCCCTGGAGTGGTGGAGGCTGAGGGGTGACCTGAAAGAGGTATAAAATATTATAAGAGGCATAGATAGGGTAGATGGTCAGAGTTTTTTTCAAATGGTTGGGGTATCAAAAACAAGAAGACAGAGATTTAAGGTGAGAGAAAGGTGTTTTAAAGCGGATCCAAAGGATAAATTGTTACACAGAGTGGTTGATATCTGGAATGCACTGCCAGAGGAGGCAGTGGAGTCAGATCCAATCACTACGTTTAAAAGGCATTTACATAGGCACAAGTAGACAAGGCATTAAACGATAGATTCCTAGTGGAGGATTCCAGGTTGACATGGACACATAGAAACATAGAAAAACTACAGCACAATTCAGGCCCTTCAGCCCACAAAGCTGTGCCGAACATGTCCCTACCCTAGAAATTACTAGGCTTACCCATAGCCCTCTATTTTTCTCAGCTCCATGTACCAATCTAATAGTCTCTTGAAAGACCCTATTGTATCAGCCTCCACCTCCATTCCACGCACTCACCACTCTCTGAGTAAAAAACTTACCCCTGACATCTCCTCTGTACCTACTCCCCAGCACCTTAAACCCGTGTCCTCTTGTGGCCACCATTTCAGCCCTGGGGAAAAGCCTCTGACTATCTACCCGATCAATACCTCTCATCATCTTATACACCTCTATCAGGTCCCCCCTCATCCTCTGTCACTTCAAGGAGAAAAGGCCGAGTTCCCTCAACCTGCTTTCATAAGACATGTTCCGCATTCCAGGCAGCATCCTTGTAAATCTCCTCTGCACCCTCTCTATGGCTTCCACATCCTTCCTGTAGTGAGGCGACCAGAACTGAGCACAGTACTCTAAGTGGGGTCTGACCAGGGACCTATATAGCTGCAACAATACCTCTCGGCTCCTAAATTCAATTCCCCGATTGATGAAGGACAATACACTGTATGCCTTCTTAACCACAGAGTCAACCTGCGCAGCCGCTTTGAGCGTCCTATGGACTCGGACCCCAAGATCCCTCTGATCCTTCACACTGCCAAGAGTCCTGCCATTAATACTACATTCTGCCATCATATTTGACCTACCAAAATGAACCACTTCATACTTATCTGGGTTGAACTGCATCTGCCACTTCTCAGCCCAACTTTGCTTCCTATCTATGTCCCTCTGTAACCTCTGACAGCCCTCCAAACTATCCACAACACCCCCAACCTTTGTGTCATCCGCGAACTTACTAACCCACCCCTCCACTTCCTCATCCAGGTCATTTATGAAAATCACAAAGAGCAAGGGTCCCAGTACAGATCCCTGAGGTACACCACTGGTCACTGATCTCCATGCAGAATATGACCCTTCAACAGCCACTCTTTGCCTTCTGTGGGCCAGCCAGTTCTAGATCCACACTGCAATGTCCCCTTGGATCCCACACCTCCTTACTTTCTCAATAAGCCTTGCATGGGGTACCTTATCAAACGCCTTGCTGAAATCCATATACACTACATCTACTACTCTCCCTTCATCGATGTGTTTAGTTACATCCTCAAAAAATTCAATCAGGCTCGTATGGCAGGACCCGTCCTTGACAAAGCCATGCTGACTATTCCTAATCATATTATACCTCTCCAAATGTTCATAAATCCTGCCTCTCAGGATCTTCTCCATTAGCTTACCAACCACTGAGGTAAGACTCACTGGTCACTCAGCACAGGCAGTAATCCGGAAATTCCTACCTTTGAGGTCCTGCTTCTCAACTTCCTTCCTAATTCTCTATAGTCTTTTTTCAGGACCTCATTCCTTTCCCTACCTATGTCATTGGTACCAATACGTACCACGACCTCTGGCTGTTCTCCCTCCCCCTTCAGGATATCTTGGACGCGATCTGAAACATCCCAGACCCTGGCACCTAGGAGGCAAATTACCTTCCGAGTTTCTTTCCTGCGTCCACAGAATCGCTTGTCTGCCCACCTAACTATAGAGTCCCCTATCACTAGTGCCCTCTTCTCTCCTTCCCTACCCTTCTGAGCCACAGGGCCAGGCTCTATGCCAGAGACACTGCCACTGTTGCTTCCCCCAAGTAGGCTATCTCCCCCAATGGTACTCAAGCAGGAGTACTTATTGTCAAGGGGTACAGCCACAGGAGTACTCCCTGGTACCTGACTCTTCCCCTTCCCCCTCCTAACTGTGACCCACTTGCCTGACTCCTGTGGTCCCGGTGTGACCACCTGCCTATAACTCCTTTCTATCACCTCCTCATTCTCCCTGACCAGGCGAAGGGCGTACTTTTGTGCTGTACAACTCTATGACTTTGTGGCTTAATGCTGGCATTTGTTGTCCATACCTAACTGCCCCTGAGGTGAGTGACTGTCTTGGGGTAAGGTTGTGGGATGGAAACAAGAGTCAAAGGTTTTCAAAAGGGAATCAGACCAACCCTTGAGAGAGAACACTCTTCAGGCCTGTGGGGAAAGAGTGGCCAATGGGACTGATGGTTCCTCTGTACCAAAGGCCAGCATAGACTCGATGGGCTCCTGCGCTGTGACTACCTTCACAACTCTCAGGTTGTATGAACCAACCATTAGTGCATTTGGAGACCTGAAGAGGGTCACTGCTGGAGGGTTCTGTGGGCATCAGTGGGAACTTCTGCAGTCCCACTGCAAACTTCGATGGAGGGCACAGCTACTTTCACAGAGGCGATGAGGGTTACAAATCACACCAAGGTCGGAAAGCCCCGGCCCACAGACCGACGGTGGTGTTGTGTCTGAAGACGAAACTAAAGCAGCCTCACTCTAACCAGATGGTATATCCTCTCCCAGGTGGGCGAGAAAGATCCCATGAAACCATTTCAAAGAGGTTCATCCTGGGGTCAAAATTCATCCCTCAGCCAGAATCACTGAAGCCATCTGTCAGGTTATTTATTTAATGGCAGTTTCTGGGATCTTGTTTGGTGCTGTTTCCTGTAATGGTAATTATTCTCAACCGAGTTCATAAATATCTTTCACTTTTTCTGTCCTTCACGTTCTTTATCTTTACTTTTCCCTTTTCATTCTTTTTTTCTCTCTCTCCCTTTTTTCTATCTTTTATTTGTCTCTCTTTCTTCCTTATTTTCTTCAACGTTATTTTTTCATTCTCTTTCACTCTCATTCTTTCTGTTCTCTCTCACTGTGCTGTCTGTCATCAGTGGGATTATACTGACCAACAAACCTCATGATTATCCTGTTGTGAGGAGGCTCCCAGTCACCATTCATGCTTTGCTCTCTCCGCAGGTTATTTATTCATTATTTGGCGGTTTACGCTGAGTGTCACTGGCCAAGCCAGTACTTATTGCCCATTCTTAATGGCCCTTGAGAAATTGGGCCTCTGCAGTCCTTCTGGTGAAGGTGCTCCCACAGTGCTGTTGGGGAGGGTTTAGACCCAGTGACGGTGAAGGAAGGGTGATATATTTCCAAGTTTGCATGGTTTGCGAGCTGGAGGGGAACCTCTAGTGGTGGTGTTCCCATGCACCTACTCTCGTTGTCCTTAAAGATAAGAGGTTAGGGGTTTGGGAGGTGCTATGGGAGTAGCCAGGGTGAGTAACTGCGGTGCATTTCATAGACGGTGCACACTGCAGCCACTGTGTGCCGGTGGTGAAGGGAGGGGCTGTTTAGTGTGATGGATGAGGTGTCAATCGAGTGGGTTGCTTGTCCTGGATGATGCGGAACTTCCTGAGAGTTGCTGGAGCCACACTCATCCAGGTGAATGGAGACTGTTCCCTCACACTCCTGACATGTGTCTTGTCGATGGTGGAAAGGCCTTGGGGTGTCAGGGGGTGAATCTTCCTCTTCAAGCGAAGGAGGGTGATGGTGTGGAGTGGGATTGAGTGTGGGTGTGAATAGAGGCTTTCAGCCTTTGCCAGAACTTAGCCTGATAACCCCTGAGCATCTTGCTGCAGGGTAACATCAGAGTTGGAGCTGTGTTATGGGAAATTAGTAGCAACACACAAAGTGCTGGAGGAACTCAGCGGGTCAGGCAGCATCTGTGGAGGGAAATGGACAGTCGATGTTTCGGGTCAAAAGTCCAGATGAAGGGTCTCGATCTGAAGCCTGACCTGCTGAGTTCCTCCAGCACTTTGTGTGTTATGTTGGCGCCGGAAGAGTGGCGACACTTGGGGGCTGCCCCCAGGACATTCTCAGTAATGTAAAAAAAACGTAGTTCACTGTGTTTCGATGTACAGTATGTGTGACTAACAAATAAATATCTTATATCATCTTATCCGTGTTGCTCCAGATGCCAATGTCTGCAGCCTCTGGTGCCTGCATGGGAAATAGGTACATAGCAAGATCCACAAATAGCACGTAAATAAATAACCCTGTCCAGCTCTCATTCATCACAGAGTGATGGAGGTAAAAGAAATGTTTGTGCCACTTCTTCGGGGGGTTCGGGAGAGGAAGCAAAGAGTTTGTTTACTGTCGGCAACCAGTTGCCGGACTTTGCGTGCAGAGCAAAGCTGACTGCAGATGCCATTCCCGACCACTCTCTGACTCCTCTTGCCCCTGTGGTCTTGAGGTGAGTGGATTTCTCTTCAAAAGAGTCATCACAGACTTGATGGGTTGAGTGGTCTCTGGGTGGATATCATCACGTCACTGACTTTACACCTTGTTCTGCACAGGCAGGCAGTATAGCGGTTAGTGTAACGCTATTACAGCGCCAGCGACCCGGGTTCAATTCCAGCCACTGTCTGTAAGGAGTTTGTACGTTCTCCCCGTGTCTGCGTGGGTTTCCTCCGGGTGCTCTGGTTTCCTCCCACATTCCAAAGACGTAAGGGGTTAGGAAGTTGTGGGCGTGCTCTGTTGGCGCTGGAAGCGTGGCGACACTTGCGGGCTGCCCCCAGAACACTCTACGCAAAAGATGCATTTCACTGAGTGTTTCGATGTATGTGTGATTAATACAGATATTTTCTAAAAATAAGAGAAAGCTTACAATACAATTGTTGTTCATGGTCTCATAGTACCCTACTGTCAGTGATTCACCTTCTGGTTGCTGCTGTAGTGTGGGAAATGCTGGACTGTGAACTTCGTCTATGCAGAGGGGAGGGCTACAGGTGCTGCTTCTGATAATCTCTCTCTCTCTCTCTCTCTCTCTCTCTCTCTCTCTCTCTCTCTCTCTCTCTCTCTCTCTCTCTCTCTCTCTCTCGCTCTCTCTCTCTCTCTCTCTCTCTCTCTCTCACACCTTTCAGGGGGTAGAGGTTTATTTACAAGACAGCACCCTAACTATATACTGTACATGTGAGTCTCTACACCTTTTGAGGCAAACTGAATGCCTGTGAAATTGTTGCAGTGCTGTGAAGGAGGCACACCAAATCACTCCGCTGTCTGATAGGATAACAAGGCAAATACACAGAGCAAATTCAGTATGGTCCATGCTTAAAAATACATCACAAGTACCATAACAGTGACCCATTGTCATGTGGAATGTGGAACGATTGCAAGGACAGCACAGAGGAGACTTGTCAAACAAAGGCGGAAAGAGTGATGGGTTAAAGGCCTGAAGGTGAAAGGGTGGTGTGGAAGGTGTGAGGAAGTGACCCTGGCTGGACTTCTCTCTGAAGGAACCCACACACACTCTGCCTGTACTGTAATTGTATTGCCAACATTCCAACCCATCATAAAGAAATAAAACTTGCAATTCCATGGGATTTTTGTGACCTCGGGAGATTGCACAGAACTCAACACCAGTGAAGTACTTTGGAAATGTGACGACTGTTGAAAAGCAGCAACCGTTTTGTGCACAGCAACCTCCCACAAGCTGCAACCTGACTTCTGACCAGTTAATCTTCGTTTGGCTATTGAATTATGGAATTACAGCACAGAAGAAGGGCATTTGGCCCATTCAGCCCATCCCAGCTCCTTGTACACCAACCCCATTGATCCTATTGCCCTGCTCTTTCCCAGTGGTCCTGCAATCTCTTTTTCAAAGCCCTGATTGACTCTGCTTACATTGCTCCTACAGCCGGTAAGTTGAAGACACATCTGCTCTCTCTGTAAAAGAACTTTTCTTCACATTCTCCCTTCATAATTCCCAATCTGTGTCACCTGCTCCTCAAACCATCTGCTATTAGGGACAGTCTTCCACTATTTGCCTTGTCTTGGATGATAAAACTGTTCTGGGTTGCAGAGAAAGATGATTCATTGGGAGCAAGATCCTGAACTGCTCCCGAAGGAGTGCTCTGTGACTTAATTCACCAGTGACTGGTCGACCCAGATGCTATAACTAAGCAGGGACTCTGTTACCGGGACTGGAGGGATTAAGGTATAAGGACAGTCTGGATAGGCTGGGACTGTTTTCTCCGCAGCGTAGGAGGCTGAGGGGTGACCTTACAGAGATTTATAAAATCATGAAAGGTCATCGTCATTGTCGTGGCTATCCCTCGAGGTCGAGGATGATGGTCTTTGTTCCGTTGATCTATTTATGGGCTCAAGTATTCACCGCTTTCATGCCGGTTCTTGACTAGCAGCTTCCAGCCATCACATTGCCTGCTCCCGTCGCCCTCCCCCGATCGCTGAAAGACTTGAGAAGTAGCCCACAGAGCGAAGACGCCTGTGCGTGTATTTGTTTAACATGTACTTGATGTTGCACTACAAAAAGCACACGATACTTCATGAAAGGTGCAGATAAAGTGAATGCTCACAGTTTTTTTTCCAGAGGAGGGGAGTCCAAAACTAGAGGGCATAGGTTTAAGGTGAGAGGGGAAAGACTTAAAGGGGACCTGAGGGGCAAATTTTCACACAGATCATAGTGGGTATATGGAATGAGCTGCCAGAGGAAATGGTAGAGGCATTTGGACAGGTACATGGGCCAAACGTGGGCAAATTGGACTAGCTCAGGTAGGCAACTTGGTCAGTATGATGAATTGGGCTGAAGGGCCTGTTTCTATGCTGTGTTACGCTTTGACTCTATAACCTCCATGACTCTAAAACGTGCACAGAAATCCATTCCAGAACATCATGGGTTAAATCAGCACCAAGTTTTCTGTACAGTAGTGGTCTCCTCTGTTGCTGGGAATCTCTACCTGATGACTTCTGCAGACTAATCCTATTTCCTCTCTTTCCGAGATGTGCTGTAAAAACATTGCTGTAAATCAATGTGAGGCTGTGGCAGAGTATGGTCTGCTCTGCATGGCTCTCTCGTGGCCCCTCTCCCAGCTTGATGGGACTATGTGTCAGCACCACTCCTACCTCTGAGTCTGCACATCCACCCTTATAATCCTGCCCCAGAGTCCTGGAACACGCATTGGAATCAGATGCTTCACCACAGTGGCGAGGGAGTGCTGCGCTCTCAGAGAGGTTGTCTCTTGTATAAGAACATGATGGGCAAATATAAAACATCCCACAATTTCACTAAGTAGAGGGGAAAATGTCCTTGGTCACAATGGCACAGAGGTGGAGTTTGCACGTTCTTCCTGTGACCACGTGGGTTTCCCTCGGGTGCTCTGGCTTCCTCCCACATCCCAAAGACGTGTGGGTCGGTGGGTTAATTGGCCACTGTAAATTGCCCCCAGTGTGTGGGTGAGGGGTAGAATCCGGTGGGGGGGGGCAGTTGATGGGAGAATAAAAAAATGGGATTAGTGTAGGATTGTACACAGTACTGTAGCGGTTAGTGTAACGCTATTACAGGGCCAGTGATCCGAGTTCAATTCCCGCCACTGTCTGTAAGGAGTTTGTACGTTCTCCCCATGTCTGCGTGGGTTTCCTCCGGGTGCTCTGGTTTCCTCCCACATTCCAAAGACGTATGGGTTAGGAAGTTGTGGGCATGCTATGTTGGCGCCGGAAGCGTGGCGACACTTGTGGGCTGCCCCCAGAACACTCTACGCAAAAGATGTGTTTCACTGTGTGTTTCGATGTACATGTGACTAACAAAGTAATCTTATCTAGTGTAGGATTGTGCACTGTAGGATAGTGTAGGAGGGGGCATAATTTTAAGATGATTGGAGGAAGGTATAAGGGGGATGTCAGAGGTAAGTTTTTTACACAGAGAGTGGTGGGTGCGTGGATCGCACTGCCAGCAGAGGTTGTAGGGGCAGATACATTAGGGACATTTAAGAGACTCTTAGATAGACACATGGATGATAGAGAAATGGGAGGGAAGGGTTAACACGGGATGGAAGGGTTAGATAGATATTAGAGCAGGATAAGATATGCATAACATGTGGGCTGAAGGGCCTGTACTGTGCTGTAATGTTCTATGTTCTATGATTGGTGTAAATGGGTCTTTGATGGTCGGCATGGATTTGGTGGGCTGAAGGGCCTGTCTCCATGCTGTACCTTTCCCTGACTCAGTGGGCTCTCTCTGATAACGTTGATCCAAAGACAATCTGCATAGTTTTCTTTCAGGAAGTGCCATTTAATGATGCAACATGCAAGTAATTTGAATCATGGTCCCGCAGCACTTCCTGAGACAACCCCTCCTGTTCCCTTGACGCCCACTCTCATTAAAATTACTTACTTGGCTGCAAGTGAAATTAGATCTGTTGGGATTGGCTGAGAATGGTGGAGTGATGGTTAAGTTACTGGACAAGCAGCCAGAGTTGTCAACCATTGATCTTGCTGGTGTGAGATTGACTCCCAACATGACAGCTGGGAACTTCGCTTCAGATAATTAAATAAATCTGGAATTTGAAAAAAAAGTCTCAGTCACAGTGAATGCAAAACTGGATAGTTAATAAACTGATCTGTTTCACTGATGTTCACTAGGGAGGAAATCAGCCATCCTCACCCACTTTGGCCTTTATGTGTCTCTAGGTCCATCAGTGGCTCTCTTGGTTCAGGAACAAATAGGGATGGACAATAAATGCTACATTTCCAGTGGCATTCACATCCTGTGAATGGATTAAAAGAAAGATTTGACCTTGGTTAAAAGTCCAGTGGAAGTGGGTTCTGGTCCTGGGCATTTCTTACTTTAACGGTGACCCCTAGTTCTCGATTGTCCAACAAGAGGAAATACCCTTTCCACATCTGCCCTGAAGGCTCCTCATGACCTTATACTTTATGGAGTCCAGTCTCATACTTCTAAACTCCAGAGTCAGAATCAGGTTTATTACACTGACTTATATGGTGTGAATTTGTTATTTTGCGGCAGCAGTACAGTGCAAAGACATAAAATTACTGTAAGTTACAAAAATAAATGAATAGTGCAAAAGAGGAATAATGAGGTAGTATTCATGGGTTCATGGACCGTTCAGAAATCTGGTGGCAGAGGGGAAGAAGCTGTTCCTGAATCGTTGAGTGTGGGTCTTCAGGCTCCTGTACCTCCTCCCCGATGGTAGTAATGAGAAGAGGGCATGTTCCGGATGGTGAGGGTCCTTTGTGATGGATACCACCTCTCGAAGATGTCCTCGATGATGGGGAGGGTTGTGCCTGTGATGGAGCTGGCTGAGTCTACAACCCTCTGCAGCGTCTTGCGATCCTGTGCATTGGAGCCTCCATACCAGGTGGTGATGCAGCCAGTCAGAAGGCTCTCCACCGTACATCTGTAGAACTTTGCAAGAGTCTTTGGTGACAGACCAAATCTCCTCAAACTCCAGCAAAGTAGAGCCGCTGGATATAACTCCAGCCTGACCAACTTGTCCTCATTAAGACAACCCATCTATTTCGGGTATTAGTCTAGGGAACCTTCTCTGAACCAGAAGTAGTGGGTTGACACCAGCCCTGGTCCCTCCTTCTGTCTTCCTCAAGTTTTGCAGCTATTGAGAGAATTGAGTTTCCTCATGGATATCACCAAATCCGGGAACCATTCCACACTCTGATTGGGTTTCCTCCAGATGCTCCAGTTTCCAAAAGACGTGCTGGTAGGTTAATTGGCTACTGTAAGTTACCCCTTTGTGTAGGCAAGTTCGGTGGCAAAGGAAAGGGAGCCAGATGGAGGGCAAGGATAAATTGGAAGTGAAAAGAATGGAAATGGGACGGGTGGGCTTTCTGTACTGGGAGCTGCCATGAATCCAATGGTCTGCTTTCTGCATCAATATGTACGTCAAACTGTCGCAGCTGCCTCCAACCTGTTGTTGGTAAAAGACCAAGAAGGTAAATCTGTGACAGATTTCAATCAGTTGGGTTACTACATCTGGCCTGCTTCACTTGCCGCATTGGAGATCCTGTTTTAGTCTCCAACGAGCAAGTTCTGTGTGTTCAGTGGTTTCATTGGACATTTGGCTCGCTGTCCAGGGATGGAGCTTGAATTCCTTGTGCATCCATCCGGGGAATGGATCTCCTCTCCCAGGGAAGTTGCAGTTTTATTATTCCTGCAATTTGTCTTTGAATAAATTTATTGTCAGTGACACACTTCAGGGGTTCAGTCATTGAAGCAGTTTTAACAGATACGATGAGGATGTAGAAGGGTGGATTAGTAGGTTTGCAGATGACACGAAGGTTGGTGGTGTCGTGGAAGGTGTAGAAGGTTGCTGTAGGTTACAACAGGACATTGATAGGATGCAGAGCTGGGCTGAGAAGTGGCAAATGGAGTTCAACCTGGAAAAGTGTGAAGTGATACACTTTGGAAGAAATTTGAAGGCAGAATACAAGGTTAATGGCAGGACTCTTAGCAGTGCAGAGGAACAGAGGGATCTTGGGGTCCACGTCCATAGATCCCTCAAGGTTTACCGCGCAGGTTGATAGGGTTGTTAAGAAGGTGTATGGTGTGTTGGTCTTCATTAGTCGGGGTATTGAGTT
Organism: Pristis pectinata; assembly: GCF_009764475.1. NCBI lineage: Eukaryota > Metazoa > Chordata > Chondrichthyes > Rhinopristiformes > Pristidae > Pristis > Pristis pectinata. Next base: position 3,365,981 of record NC_067416.1, on the reverse strand, counting down.
CAATAGGTAATGTTGCAGCTCTATAGGACTCTGGTTAGACCACACTTGGAGTATTGTGTTCAGTTCTGGTCGCCTCATTATAGGAATAATGTGGAAGCTTCAGAGAGGGGGCAGGGGAGATTTACCAGGATGTTACCTGGATTGGAGAGCATGTCTTATGAGGATAGGTTGAGCGAGCTCGGGCTTTTCTCTTTGGAGAGAAGGAGGATGAGAGGTGATTTGATAGAGGTGCACAAGATGATAAGAGGCAGAGATCGAGTGGACAGTCAGAGACTTTTTCCCAGGGCAAAAATGGCTCACACAAGGGAGCATAATTGTAAGGTGATTGGAGGAAGGTATAAGGGGGATGTCAGGGGTAGGTTTTTTACACAGAGAGTGGTGGGTGCATGGAAAACACTGCCAGCAGAGGTTGTGAGGGCAGATACATTATGGACATTTAGAAGACTCTTAGATAGACAAATGAATGGTAGAGAAATGGAGGGCTATGTGGGAGGAAAGGGTTAGATAGATCTTAGAGCAGGATAAAATGTCAGCACGTTGTGGGCCGAAGGGTCTGTACTGTGCTGTAGTGTTCTATGTTCTATATTAAGCTGGTGGCAAAGTCATATCCTATCCCCTGAGATGGCTATGGATGGTTCCTTTATGTTCTTGACTTGAAGGATTGGTATTGGTATTGGTATTGGTTTATTATTGTCACTTGTACTGAGGTACAGTGAAAAACTTGTCTTGCATACCGTTCATACAGGTCAATTCATTACACAGTGCAGTTACATTGAGTTAGTACAGAGTGCACTGATGTAGTACAGGTAAAAACAATAACAGTACAGAGTAAAGTGTCACAGCTACAGAGAAAGTGCAGTGCAATAAGGTGCAAGGTCACAACAAGGTAGAACGTGAGGTCAGAGTCCATCGCATCGTATAAGGGAACTGTTCAATAGTCTTATCACATCTTCATAGTTGTGCATCAAGATCTGATATTCTCACCTTTCTTAGTTTCAAACAGGTTTAAAGACAATCCATACAACTCCTTCACTGTCTCCATCAGTGAAACAAAGCATGTGTAGGAACGGAGAGTCCTGACTGTAGCTGTCCATAAACCCTTGAAGGTGGCAGGGCCCTGTGAGGGACTGGTGAGCAGAGCACATGGAATCCTGAGATTGACAAACAGACACACAGAGGACAAAAGCAGGGAGGTTACATTAAATGTTGCATGTTCAACTCTGGGCACCACACTTTAGGAGGGATGTGAAGGTCCCAGAGAGGGTGTGGAGGAGATTTACAAGTATGGTTCCAGGGGTGAGGGGTTTCAGCCCCAGGGCTAGACTGAAGAAGCTAGCCTTAGTGCCCTTGGACCAGAGAAGGTTGGGAGGGGGTTTGATGCAAGTGCACAAGATCTCTTCGGCTTTTGGCTCAAGGATCAGAAGACACAGAGGTTATGCGATGGGCACAAGACACAGGAGGGGATGTGAGGAGAAGTTATTTACGCAGAGCATGGGGCTGGTGAGTGGAGGGTGGAAACAGAGTTCATCAGATCTTCCCAAAGGGAATTGGATCGGACCTGGAGATGATCTGTGGCGCTGCGGGGAAAGAGTGGGGAAATGGGATCGATGGGACTAGTCCACCAGGAGACAGCATGGATTCAATGGGTTGAATGGCTCCCGTGTGTGTTGCTCTGATTCCACAGGACATGATCTGTGTCAACAGGGTTGGCAGTAGGAGATGGTTAAATTCTGCAGAAACATTACTTCAGAGAATGAACGTTTGTCTCTGGGTCAGATCCCAGATAAGGCCAATGGAGTTGATACAAGCACAAAGTAAATGGTCTTCTCACAGGGAGATGCATTTAATGATACAATATTCCTGGTGTTGGGTATATCCACAGAGACTCCTCCAGCCCACTCATCCTGCCTTCATCAGTGTCATTGAGGTAGGTGGGACATTAACTTGTCTGAAGGTACCTCAAATAAATCATGACTGCTGCAGAAACTTTGCAGACACACAGCGGCCCCCGTTCACCACCACCCCAGTGTTCAATGACCCACATCAAATCCTGTTCCGGCAACGCCACAATCTAACCATCTTCATCTTTGCTTTCAAACCTCGCCAAGTTTCCTTCCTCCCGTCTCCTGGGAACAATAGTGTGTCATTTTCCATTCTCCAGTTTCAGTTTAACCAGCTTCTAGTTCATTCTAGCTTACAGGGAGCATCCCAGGTGAGTAACGGTAGACAGGACACACGGCAGCCACTTCGTTTTGTTCATTTTTAAAATTTACTTCTCGGCACTCGGGCATCTCTGGTAAGACCAGCATTTATTGCCCATCCGTAATTGCCCCTGAGAAATTGGTGGTGAACTTTCTTCTTGAATCATTGCAGTCCTTCTGATGAAGGTTCCCCCACAGTTCTGCTGGGGAGGGAGTTCCAGGACTTAGATCCGGTAACGATGAAGGAATGATTATATACTTACAAGTCATTTACTCAACTCAAAGGTGTGACAGAGTTCTCCTGGGCCGTGTCTGGGCTCCACACTCCAGAACTCCCTCCCTTCTCCACCTCTGTCCCCTCTAACTTGTTTCATCTCTTTCTCTCTCTCCTCTCTAGCCTTCTCCAGCTCTCTCTCCTCCCTAACTGCTACACTACCGGGCAGACACAGTAGTGTAGCGGTTAGCATAACACTATTACAGTGCCAGCAACCAGGGTTCAATTCCGGCTGCTGTCTGTAAGGAGTTTGTATGTTCTCCCCATGTCTGCGTGGGTTTCCTCCGGGTGCTCTGGTTTCCTCCCACATTCCAAAGACATACGGGTTAGGAAGTTGTGGGCGTGCTATGTTGGCGCTGGAAGCGTGGCAACACTTGAGGACTGCTCCCAGAACACTCTGCACAAAAGTTGCATTTCACTGTGTGTTTTGATGTACATGTGACTAATAAAGATATCTCATCTTTCTCTCTCCACCTGCCTCTTCTTAACTCTTTCCACCTCTCCACCTCTCTGTCCCCACATTAGGGAGGAGAATAAATGCTTGCTAATCACAGCTGATCTCTCTGGACAAGGTGTACGAAGAGGGAGCTGAACGAGGGAAGTAAATTCAACGTTACAACTGTGAGATGCAGAATACTGCAGTTGATGGAAACCTGAGATTAAAGAGAACAACCTTCAGCATCTGTGGAGAGAGAAACAAATTAATGTTACAGATGCATGGCCTTACATCAGTACTGCCCAGTTCTGACAGAAAGCTGGTTATCTGAAATTGTTAAATTCACTAAGTCCCAGTAATGTGCCCAGACGGAAAATGAGGTTGTTCCTCGAACTTATGTTGGACCTCATTCTAACAGTCCAGGAGACGACCGACAGAGAGGTCCGAGTGGGAGTGAGGTGAAGGATTAAGCTCAGGGTCACCATGTAGACCGGATGGAGGTGTTCAGAAAATGGGTCACCCCATCTGCATACGATTTTTAAGTTCCTCTATTACACACAGGACCTAGAGCGACAAACAACCTGCTGGAGGAACTCAGTGGGTTGAGCAGCATCTGTGGGGGAAGAGGAATTGTTGACATTTCAGGTCGAAGTCCTGCATCGGGACTGATTTGTTGGATCAGGGTAGTTTGTTGCTCCAGCCCCCAGCATCTGCAGTCTCTCCCGTCTCCATATACAGGACTGACCCTGTTGAAGGAGGAAGAATTTCCTGATGATTCGTCTTAGCAACTGAAGGAAATCCTCCGAGGAAAATCAAAAATATTTTGCGATTAAGGTAATCAACTACCTGGTAATTGGTGGGGACACGAGAGGTTGCAGATGCTGGAATCTGGAGCAACAGATCTGGAGAATCTGCCGTTCACCTCTCCCCTAATGGTTCCCATTTAGCGTAATGTTTTACAGCGCCAGCGACCCGGGTTCAATTCCGGCTGCTGTCTGTAAGGAGTTTGTATGTTCTCCCCATGTCTGCGTGGGTTTCCTCCGGGTGCTCTGGTTTCCTCCCACATTCCAAAGACATACGGGTTAGGAAGTTGTGGGCGTGCTATGTTGGCGCCGGAAGCGTGGTGACACTTGTGGGCTGCCCCCCAGATCACTCTACTCAAAAGATTCATTTCACTGTGTGTTTCGATGTACATGTGACTAATAAAGAGATCTCCTTGAGTGACCAGAGTCCAGCACTGGTAGCCCCTGTTCCTGCTGAACCCCCTCCAGCAGCTGCAGCCAACCTTCACTCTCACCTCACTCCATCTACCTCTCCAAATTGTTCCTTCTCTCTCTGTCTGTCTCCATCTATCATTCACCTGTCTCTGTCTCCCAACTCCACCCCTGCTCCCCTCCCCTCCCTGGTGTTACCTGCCTGTCATCTCACACCCCTCCTCACTGCACCAGTCACCTCGGACTCCTGTCTCACCACCCTTCTCCTCTTTATACCAGCCATCTCCCCTCTTAGTCCTGACCTGAAATGTTGACAATTGCTTCCCCCCCCCCCCACAGATGCTGATCGCCCCCCTGAGTTCCTCCAGCAGACTGTTTCTTGCCAGTAATTGATGGAATTGGTTAAACAGATTTTACTGACTCTGCTAACTTTAGGGACTTGAATTTCTCTTCTGTGTGAATGGAAACTTATTTTTCTTCTACTCCCCTGTGACAAGATTGCTGTCAGAATGTTTTCCAAAATAAATGTACAAAACCTAATTAGCACGGGAGTTCAGGGAGGGAGGGTTGTTTGAAGTAGATGTACAGGGAGTAGGGTCAAATGGAGGAACACAGACCTAGTCAGGACTTTGTGTCCAAACTTAACCCAGATAAGGTGTTGTGTGGAGGCCCCTTGTGGCCCCTCAAAGACAATCAAGAGTCACCTCCTTCCTCCTTAGTCTTTTGTGCTTGAGTAGGACTACTTTGGATGTGGTATTGTGGTGGTTATATCACTGGGTAAGCAATCTAGTGAGGACAAGAGTTCAAATCCCACCAACACTGTTTAAGAACATTGAGTCCATTTTAGGAAAAAGAAGCTTAATTAAGAGTGACTATGAAGGTGCCAGATTGTCTAAGGCACAGTTGTTCACAAATTCAAAAAAAAGGTGGAAAGAACTGATGGGCAACTAAACCTGGTCAGTTAAATCACAATGGTGGGGAAACTTCTAGAAAGTATAGTGAGGGAAAAAGAATATTAAAAAGTACTTTGAGACATGTGAGTTTAAAGAGAGCCAGCACAGACTTGTGTTCCACCGAGCTGTTCAGATTTATTGCTGAGGTAACAGAGAAGGCCAATGAAGGGAGTGTAGTAGATGTCATCTACATGGATTATTCAGGGAGTCTTAGGTAAACTCAACACACTCAGGTGGATGGTCAAATGGATGCCATGGAAAGAAAGGATAGGCAGGGAATTGGCTTAAAGGCAGATAAAGTCATAGCATCATCCAGCACAGAAACAGGCCCTTTGGCCCACCATATCCATGTTGACCATTACATCTATCTACATGAGTCCCATTTACCTGCATTAGGTCTGTGGCCATATATGCTTTGGCAATTCTAGTACAGAGAAAGTTGGAAACACTCAACAGGTCAGGCAGCAGCTGTGGAGAGAGAAACAGTTGACGTTTCAGGTTTGGGATCCTTCATCAAACCTGACTGGCTGGTTTTCCAGCGTTTTCTGTTTATATTTCAGATTTCCAGTATCTGCAGTATTTTGATCTTCATTTATTGTAGAACTCTGGACTAGCCCACCTCCCTACCATAGTTCCTTACGTCACGGAAGGAGGACATTTGGCCCATCGAGTCGATGGTGAAATAGGACTTCTCACAAGGCTTCCCACTAATTCTCCTCACATTCCCATCAACCCTGCCCACCAGTGGAACCATCTCTCCATTTTACTTGATCAAGTCCTTTAATCACCTTTGCCAAGATTAAAACACACTGCCCTCATATTTTTGAGCAATAAATTGGTATCTGGTGGAAAGTGCGAGACTGGATTTATTGGTGGGTTCCATTCCCTCTGCAAACGTGCCCAAGTGGAACGGTGAACTAAATTGTCAGGCACATAGGGGTGTGTTTTATTGCTGGTGTCAGAGCAACAGAGTATGTCAAACACAGCTAAATTACCTCCTAGCTGCATCTAGTTAAGTAGATCGCCAGTTCAACAAGGAAGCTCTTTAAATCTCCCAGACGTTTGCCTTTGGATTCCTTCCAGAATGTTCTCTCTCTCCCAAATGGCTCCTGGACTGGTAAAGGGAGAAAGAAAAATAATAACAGCTGTCTTGGTGGGGGAGTTGGGGGTTGTTGGTTGAAGGGGTAAATATCGGCAAGCTAAATGGGAGAATTCCCTTGCAAACTGTTGGAACGGTGCCCAGGGATTCTCTGCGGTAAATTTCCTGAAGTGTTCCCTACTCTGTGGACCCGAGAACAAAATCTAGTTGAGGTGAGATGGACAGAACTACATATTGAGAACAGGGAGGTGGGAGTTGGCTGGCATGGCAATGGTGGGCCAAATGGCCTCCTTCTGTGCTGTGAGATTCCATAACTCCCTTATTCTTGGGAAATACAGCCTCACATTCCCAACTGAGGGAGTGCTGCACTACCAGGAGAGCAGTCTTACTCATGAAGTATTAGACTGACACCATACTACTCTCAGGGAGACCTGAGGTGAGACCACACTTGGAGCACTGTGCGTAGTTTTGGTGCCTGGATACAGGAAGGAGGTCATTAAGCTGAAAGGGTGCAGAAAAGACCCACAAGGATGTTACCGGGACGGAGGGCTTAAGGAGAGACTGGAAAGGCTGGGAATGTTTTCCTTGAAGTGAAAGAGGCTGAGGGGTGACCTTACAGAGGTTTATAAAACCATGAGGGCCATGGATAAGGCGGATGGTCATAGCCCTTTTCCCAGGGTAAAGGAGTCTAGAACTATAGGTTTAAGGTGAGAGAGGAAAGGTTTAAAGGGGACCTGATGGGCAAGTTTTCACACAGAGGGTGGTGGGTATATGGAATGAGCCTGTCAGAGGAAGTGGTAGAGGCGGGTACAGTTATAACGTTTAAAGGCAGTTGGACAGGCACATGGATAGGAAAGGTTTAGAGGGATATTGAGCCAAATGCAGGCAAATGGGACTAGCTGAGATAGCTACCTTGGTCGGTGTGGATGAGTTGGGCTGATGGGCCTATTAGTCTATGTCTCTGGAGCACACTAGCAGGAGAGGCCACATGAAAGAACATAATTAAAATAACATATTATCTGGTTGTTATTCCTGTTTTTGGAAGTTTATTCTGCACAGATTAGTTGACTTGATTTCTACAATAGAGACGGACCTTCAGAAGTTCCCTCACTGTGGTGTCTGGAGCCAGGGGTAACACTCTCAAAGTAAAGGGTGTGCAATTCAGGACAGAGATAAAGAGGAATGTCTTCACCAAGAGACTGGTGAATCTTTGGAACTCTCTACCCATGAGGGCTGTGGTGGCTCAGTCACTGAGTGTGTTCAGGATGGAGCTGGATAGAAATTTCAATATTAAGGGAATCGAAGGATATGGAGTTAGCGCAGGAAAGTGGTACTGAGGTAAATGGTCAGCCATGATCACTGAATGAACTCTTGATCTCTCAATCTACCTCGTCATGGCCCTTACACTTTATTTGTCTGCCTGCACTGCATTTTGTCTGCAACTGTAACACTATATTCTGCCTTCTGTTTTCTGTTTACAACCTCGATGTAATGATCTGTCTGGATGGCACGCAAACAAAAGCTTCTCACTGTTCCTCGGTACTAGTGACAATAATAAACCAATACCAATGAGCTGAAGGGCCTGTTCCTGTGCTGTACCGTTCTATGTTCTATAACCAGAGGGTGCCACAGTGAAACTGGGTGATTAGTGATGAACGGAGAAACTTCCTTTGACTAAGTGCTTTCTTTCATTGACCAGACAAGCTCAGAGCTGCCTCTATAACGAGGCAGGGTTATTCACATTTGTCTGGAGTGTGGAATAAATCCTTGTGACTGGATCAAAAATCCATTACTAACACTGCCACAGCGGGGGTGCTGTAATGTTTGGTGGAGTTTTCATCAGAAATTGATTTAACTAGTCAATGACTGGCGTGTTTACAATGTGCTCACACATTTGTCAGTTTGTGTCAAGGTGGGAAAATTAGCTTCTGGCTTTGCAACTACTGTCTCACAGAAGAAAGAGCCTGATTAATGCATTTCCAGACCCACGTCATTGTCCTCATTAGTCTACAGGTCAGGAAGGCAGGGCTTTGCCCCCTGTGATCTGAGTTTGAACCTTTACAGAACGGATGGGACAGATAAGAGTCCACAAGGTTCATCCAGCCTGAATCTGGCTCCTGTTGCTGTGTTAACTTCCTAAAAGACTCAGTCCATCATAAAAAGCTGCCTCCCCTCCATGGACTGTCTACACTTCTCGCTGCCTCAGGAAAGCAGCCAACATAATCAAAGACCCGACTCACCCAGGACATTCTCTCTTCGCCCCCACCCCATCGGGCAGGAGATAGAAAAGCTTGAGAACAAGTACCACCGGGCTCAAGGACAGCTTCTATCCCACTGTTATAAGACTTCATTAAAGATGAATTCTTGACTTCCCAATCCACCTCATCGTAGCCCTTGCACCTTATTGTCTGCCTGCACTGCACTTTCTTTGTAACTGTAACACTTTATTCTGCATTCTGTTATTGCTTTTCCCTTTTACTACCTCGATGTACTGATGTGATGAAATGATCTGTGTGGATGACATGCAGAACAAAATTTTTCACTGTACCTCGGTACATGTGACAATAATAAACCATTTTACAAATTCCAACTAACTCACTCACCTGACACGAGGCCAGTGTTATCACTCCACACGGCCACTTCTAGAGCGCTCACCAGGGCACTGGCCAATGTTTCTTCCCCTCCCCTCCCCTCCCCTCCCCTCCCTCCCCCTCTCCCCCTCCTCTGCTCTCCTCTCCTCTTCTCTCCTCCCTGAAAGCACATACCACCAGGCTCAAGGACAGCTTCTATCCCGCTGTTATAAGACTATTGAACAATTCCCTTATACGATGAGATGATCTCTTGACCTCATGATCTACCTTGTTATGACCTTGCACTTTATCATCTACCTGCACAGCACTTCCTCTGTAGCTGTGACACTTTATTCTGCATTCTGTTATTGTTTCACCCTGTACTACCTCAATGCACTGTGTAATGAATTGATCTGTACAAACAGTATGTAAGACAAGTTTTTCACTGTAGCTCAGTACAAGTGACAATAATAAACCAATTCCAATACCATACCAAACTGGTTGGAAATGGAGACAGATGGGTGTTGTGGGGAGTGGAGTGGACGTGGTGGTGGTGTGAAGAACGTTTGCCGTATGCTGTTGGAATTATGACATGCAGGAGATTTTATATAAAGTTATATGGAATGAACAAGGCAGAAACTGAGACCATTCAGCCCATCTTGTCCATGCTACTGTTAATGAGTCATGGAGGCATTCAGCACAGAAACAGGCCCTTCTCCCACTGTCTGTTCTAGCCATCATTTAAACACACTACTCCCATTTGATTCTCCCCAATTATCATCAGCTTCCTCCAGATTCAACCACTCACTTACACTAGGGGGAAATTTACAGCAGCCAAGTAACTCTCTGCAGATGCTGCAGTCCTGAGCAACACACAAAATGCTGGAGGAACTCAGCAGGTCAGGCAGCATCTGTGGAGGGAAATAAACAGTCGACGTTTCGGGTCCAGACCATTCTGCCCTCGTCCCTTCCAGTCCTGATGAAGGGTCTCGACCTGAAACGTTGACTGTTTATTTCCTCCAGCATCTTGTGTGTATAACTCTCTAACCCACGCGTCTTTGGGGTGTGGGAGGAACCCAGAGCACCCGGAGAAAACCCATGTGGTCACAGGGAGAACGTGCAAACTCCACACAGACAGCGCCCGATGGCAATGTTGAATCAGGTCTCTGGCACTGTGAGGCAGAGGCTCTACCTTCTGCACTACTGTGAGCATGGATGGGTACTCAGTGGATAGTCATGGATATGGTGGGCTGAAGGGCCTGTTGCCATGTGTATGACTGTATAATTCTACCATTGTTAACTTGCAGACAACAAGCTTACGTGAATCTGTTCTTAATGACCAGATTGTCTGCTTTTCAGTCATTGATTAAGGAATATATATTGACCCGGAGACTGCAGAGAAATCTCAAAGAAAGTAATTCCATAAGGAGCACCGTTTAACAACCTTCAAAAGACAGCACCTCCATCAGTGCGGCACTCTCTGGGGGAGATACATCCTGTCCACAAACAACAGGACCAATCCAGTTAGTCTACACTCAACCATCAGCGAATCAGAATCAGGTTTATTATCACTGATGTAGATGACGTGAAATTTGTTGTTTTGCGGCAGCAGTACAGTACAAAGATATAAAATTACTTTAAATTACAAAAATAGATAAATAGTGCAAAAACAAAGGAATAACGAGGTAGTGTTCATGGGTTCATGGACCGTACAGAAATCTGATGGCGAAGCTGTTCCTGAATAGTTGAGTGTGGGTCTTCAGGCTCCTGTACCTCCTCCCCGATGGTAGTAACGAGAAGAGGGCATGTCCCAGGTGTTGAGGGTGTTTAGTGATGGATGCCGCCTTCATGAGGTATTGCCTCTTGAAGATGTCCTCAGTGGTGGGGAGGGTTGTGCCCGTGATGGAGCTGGCTGAGTCTACAACCCTCTGCAGCCTCTTGTGATCCTATGCATTGGAATCTTCACACCAGGCGGTGATGCCACGAGTCAGAATGCTCTCCACCGTACATCTCTAGAAATTTGTAAGAGTCTTTGGTGCCATACCGAATGTCCTCAAACCCCTAATGAAGTAGAGCCACTGGCGTGCCTTCTTCGTGATTGCATCAATGTGTTTGGCCCAGGACAGATCCTCTGAGATGTTGAGACCCAGAAACTTGAAGCTGCTCGACCTTTCCACCGCCGACCCCTTTCCACCACTGTGTGTGTTCTCCCAACTTCTCCTTCCTGAAGTGCTCTTCAATAACCTGCTCACTGATGTCCAGTTTGGGTTTTGCCAGGACCTCTCGGCTCCTGATCGTGCTGTGAAGGAGGTCAGATAAAGGTCAATTCACTGGCAACCAAAGGAATGACCCCTCACTAATCACAACACTTTCTTTGTCTACCTGTACTGCATTTTTTCTGTAATACTACATTCTGCATTCTGTTTTATTTTTGCTTTTGTTCTACCTTGACGTACTTACATATGGAATGATCTGTCCGGATGGCATGCAAACAAAAGCTTTTCATTCTATGTTCTCCTGCCTCCCATCAGGCAGAAGCTTGAGAACACATACTGCCAGGTTCAAGGACAGCTTCTATCCCCCTGTTATTGGACTCTTGAATGGACCTCTTGTACGATAAAGGTGAACTCTTGATCCCTCAATCTATTTCATCATGACCCTTGCACTTCATTTGTCCACCTGCACTGCACTTTCTCTGCAACTGTAACACTATATTCTGTGTTCCGTTTTCTTTAATCTACCTCAACGGACGTATGTACGGAATGATCTGTCTGGATGACACGCAAACCAAAGTTTATCACTGTATCTCATTACATGTGACAATACGGCAAATGCTCTGCCCTGGACCGCAAGAAACTGCAGAGAGTTGTGGTCACAGCCCAGCGCATCACGGAAACCAGCCTCCCCTCCCTGTCTTTACCTCTCACTGCCTTGGCGAAGCAGCCAGCATAATCAAAGACCCCACCCACCCGGGTCATTCTCTCTTCTCTCCTCTTCCATCAGGTAGAAGGTACAGGAGCCTGAGGGCACGTACCACCAGGCCCAAGGACAGTTTCTACCCCACTGTGATAAGACTATTGAATGGTTCCCTTAAATTATGAGATGGACTCTGACCTCATGACCCACCTTGTTGTGACCTTGCACCTTATTGCACTGCACTTTCTCCATAGCTGTGACACTTTACTCTGTACTGTTATTGTTTTTACCCTGAACTACCTCAATGCACCCTGTACTAACCCAATGTAACTGCACTGTGTAATGAATTGATCTGTACAATTGGTATGCAAGACAAGTTTTTCACTGTACCTCAGTACAAGTGACAATAATAAACCAATACCAGTACCAATATCAATTACCAATTAATGCAGGTCCAATTTAGGTCCTCCAAGATTTTGAGCGGACCACGCCATTTGATGTGTCCCTCGTACAAGTGGGACACAGGAGAAGGGTTAGAGATTCTAAGGGTAAGCTTGGAACTTGGGTCATCAATGGGCAACAAGATTTCTGTGCCAATGGCTTGGCAACTGAGCGTGTGTTAACTCTGAAAACTTTAATGTTGGCCGCAGGTTGCTAGTCTCAGCCAGTGAACGCTTGCCATGTTAACCGGACGTGGAATACAAACAACACACAATGGGACATTGTGAAGAGCAACTAATGCGTCAGTGCCGGGGAGATGTGTTGCTGGAGATGTGTAGAAATGTCGAAAGGGTATGTTGGTCTTAAGCAAACTGGAGGTGTCACAGAGTTGTTTCGATGTCAAGTCAATGGAGCTATTGTTGGGTCCTTGTCAAAGCAAGTGCCTCTGTTCAGCTGTGGAGAGCTTTGTGAAGCCTTGACTCAGGCTGGAGTTCAATAATTGGTTTATTAAGGAGAAGGTCACCAAATTGAAACTGCAGAGAATTGGCAACAGTTGAGAGACTCTGCGAACCCCTTATCTCTAGACTGAAGGAAGACGTAGGTGGTCTGGGCAGTTGGGCAGAAGAGTGGCAAAGGTAATTTAACCCACAGCTGTGTGAAGTGATGCATAGACGGAGATCAGCAAGGTGAAGAACTACGATAAATGAGAGGATATTGAGTGGTGTGGAGGTATGGAGACCTTGGAGTGTACATCTACTAATCCCTAAAGGTAGCAGGACACGCCAATAAAGTGGTAGAAAAGGTAGCTAGAATATTTTCCTTTATTAGCTGAGGCACAGAACAGAACTGTAAGCAATGCTGGTTCAATCACAGCGTGAGCACTGCGGACGGGTCTGGTCACCACATTACGGGAGGGATGTGATCATACTGGAGGAGGTGCAGAGGAGATGTTGCCAGGAAATTGTAGATACGAGGAAAGATTGGATAGTCTGGGGTAGCTTTCTTTGGAAAAGAGTCTGAGGAGAGACTTAACTGAGGTTTATAAAGTCTGAGGATCCTAGGTAGAATAAATAGGAACCATTTTCCTTAGTAGAGACATCAAAAGTCAAGGGCAGAGGTTTAAAGTCCTTGCCAAAAGGCTTAGAGGGGAGATAAGAAACAACATTTTACCCCAGAGGGTGGTGGGGTCTGGAACTCATTACCTGAGAGGGTGGGAGAGGGAGAGAGACCCTCCCCAAGTTAAATGGTGCCAGGATGTGGACTTGAAGAGCTATGACCTGCAGGGTTACAGACCCAGTGTGGGAAGATGGGGATAGACTGGGGAGGTCTTTACTGACCAGCACAGACAGGATGGGCCAAATGGCCTCCATCTGCGTCACAGATATTCTGAGATTCTAGGTCGGGGACAGGCAACAAGGAGAACAGCAGAGAAGACGTATGGCATGCTTGCTTTATTAGTCGAGACATTGAGTTTAAGAGTCGGGATGTTGCAGCTTTATAAAACTCTGGTTAGGCCACATCTGGAGTATTGCATTTAGTTCTGGTCTCCCCATTACAGGAAGGGTGTGGAGGCTTTGGAGAGGGTGCAGAGGAGGTTTACCAGGATGCTGCCTGGATTAGAGGGCAGGTGCTATAAGGAGAGGTTGGACAAACTTGGGTTGTTTTCTCTGGAGCGGCGAAGGCTGAGGGAGACCTGATAGAGGTTTATAAGATTATGAGAAACATAGATAGAGTGGACAGCTGGTATCTTTTTCCCAGGGTCGAAATGTCGAATACTAGAGGCGAAGGTTTAAGGTGAGAGAGGGTAAGTTCAAAGGAGATGTGCGGGGCAAGATTTTTTACACAGAGAGCGGTGGGTGCCTGGAACAGGCTGCCAGGGGTGGGGGTGGAGGCAGATACGATAGAGGTGTTTAAGAGGCTCTTAGATAGGCACATGAATGTGCAGAGAATGGAGCGATATGGACACTGTGTAGGCAGAAGGGACTAGTTTAGTTAGGCACTTAATTACTAGTTTAATTAGTTTGGCACAACCTCGTGGGCTGAAGGGCCTGTTCCTGTGCTGTGCTGTTCGATGTTCTATGTTCTGAGGGAAGTGGCTCCTCCTTTGGAAACAAAGAGGAGAAGATGAAAGAGAACCATTGACCAGCAGCATCCCAACCAACTCCAGCACTGACATGTAGGGAGAGTCTGCCCTCGTCTTGTTGGAACAAATTCCACAGGCTCAGGAACTCCCCAACGAAGATGAAGAGGTGAGCTGACTCGATGGACTGAATGGTCTCTTCCTAGTTTGTGAGTAAATAAATGAGAGATATTGGTGGGCAGTTCAAGGACCGTGAGCCATAGGTTTTAAATTTTGAATGGAATAAACACACAAGAAAGAGTCATAGAGTCATACCGCATGGAAACAGGCCCTTCGGCCCAACTGGTCCATGTCGACCAAGATTCCCACCTAAGCCAGTCCCAGTTGCCTGCATTTGGCCCATATCCCTCTAAACCTTTCCTATCCATGGACCTGTCCATGGATAGGAAAGTGGTTAAGGCAGGTACATTAACAACAGTTAAAAGGTACTTGACCTTTTAACTGTTGTTAATGTACCTGCCTTAACCACTTCCTCTGGCAGCTCATTCCATATACTGACCACCCTCTGGTGAAAAAGTTGCCCCTCAGGTCCCTATTAAATCTCTCCCCTTTCACCTTAAACCTATATCCTCTAGTTCTTGATTCCCCAACTCTGGGAAAAAGACTGAGTCCATTCACCATATCTATGCCCCTCTTTTATATATAAGATCACACCTCATTCTCCTACGGTCCAATGAAAATTGTCCCAACCTGCTCAACCTCTCTCCATAACTCAGTCCCTCGAGTCCTGGCAACATCCTCGTAAGTCTCCTCTAATGGCATCTTTCTTTTCACAGGGCAACCAAAACTGAACACAATATTCCAAATGCAGCCTCACAAAAGTCTTATACAACTGCAACATAACCTCCTGTACTCAGTGCCCTGACCGATGAAGGCCAACGTGCCAAAAGCCTTCTTCACCACCCTGTCTACCTGCGATGCCACTTTCAGGGAACCATGTGCTTGTACCCCTAGGTCCCTCTGTTCTACAACTTCCCCCAGGGCTGGGGAATTTAAACTTGTCATTAAATAAATCTGGGGGAAAAAAAAGCCAGTCTTGGTGATGGCGACCACAACACCATCAGATTGTTTTAAGAAACCATCTGAGTCACTAATGTCCTTCAGGGAGAAATCTGCTATCCTTACCCAGTATGGCCAGCATGTGGCTCTGGACCCACCAATGGGATTGACTGTTAACTGCCTCCCCAGTTCAGGGGCAATTAAGGATGGGGAATAAATGCCAGTGTTTCCAGTGACATCTACGTCTATTGAATTTCCTCAGTAGTAAACCAATTCTGAGATTTACTTTGGAAACCACGGTGCTGTCAGATTCTGAGTTGGTTGACAGGAATTGATGACGTTGGTTATTGCTTGGGCTTGTTGTATGCCTCAGAGTCCCACTGAGTAAGGAACACCCTGTTCCAGGGCCTGGGACATAGAGCCATAGAGTTGTAGAGCACAGAAGTAGGACCTACGGCCCATCACGTCCATGCCGACTTTTTTGACCATCCACACTAATGACATTTGCCTGCATTAGATAAGATATCTTTATTAGTCACATGTACATCGAAACACACAGTGAAAAGCATCTTCTGCGTCGAGTGTTCTGGGGGCAGCCCGCAAGTGTCACCATGCTTCCGGCACCAACATAGCATGCCCACAACTTCCTAACCTGTACGTCTTTGGAATGTGGGAGGAAACCGGAGCACCTGGAGGAAACCCACGCAGACACGGGGAGAACGTACAAACTCCTTACAGACAGTGGCGGGAATTGAACCCGGGTCACTGGCGCTGTAATGGCGTTACGCTAACTGCTACACTACCACTTAAGTCAGTATCCTTCTATGCCTCGTGTATTCAAGTATCTGTCCAAGTATCTTGTGAACACAGTGATTCCACCACTGGCAGCAAGTTCCAGATATCATCCACTCTCTGTGTAAAAAAACTTTACCCTCAAATCTCTTTTAAAGCTCCTTCCTCTGACATTAAACCAACATGCTGTGTCAATCAACAAACACCTCAGGGCCAACATTATTGCTTCATCTCTCAGGCACTCCTTCTTGCACCATTGCTTTACTCAAATCCTCCTCCTCAAGGACACCACTTGGAGATAGCCTTGCATCACCATGCCGCCTCTCAGTAGCTTGGCTGTCAGTACTTATGGGGAGTGGGGTGTGTCAGACAAAGCAAACTGGAGGGAGATGGAGAGCAAGTAAAGGCTCAGAAAAGTTTAAATCAATGATTTTAGGAGGCTCTGCCTATCTGAAGGCTACGAGCATGTTGGAAGAATCTTATGTTGTACTGACACCCTGTGGAAGCTGACAGCACTCCGTTCAGCTGTCCACAGGCAGAACGGAGCTAATGCTTTGGACCAACACACAAAGGAGCTGGAGGAACTCAGCAGGTCAGGCAGCATCTGTGGAGGAAGATGGACAGTTGATGTTTTGGGCTGAGATCCTTCATCAGGACTCTGATGCTTTGGAGCTGTGTATTTTCAATGTGGGGGGGGTGGGGGTGAGGGGACCCTCAGACAATCTGCAAACACGCCAGGACTCACCAGGGGGGGATCTGGGCTGAGAAGTGGCAGTGCAAAGCATCTCCTTCCTTGAGCTGTCATGAGGGATGTTGTTCTCATTTACCATTTACGGAATGCAGTTGTCGCTGGAGATGCCAGCATTTATTGCACATCCATAACCCTCCAAACTGAGCAGGCAGTTAAGACACAACCAGACTGGTGGGACTGGAGTCACGTATTTTGTTATGACGTAAAAGGAGACCATTTGGCCCATTGTGTCTATGCTGGCTCTCAGAGTCTTCGCATGAAGTCAAGTTTATTGTCGTGCACAAGTGCGGTGAGCTATAGGTACAACAAAAAATCTGTTTGTAGCAGCATCACAGGCACATAGGTACAGACAACACACAGAACGTAAATTATACATAAGTTATATAACATAGTGTAAAAAAAGTATGTTAAACAAGTTTTAGTGCAAAAAACGCCACAGAAACAAGTCCACAGCAGTGCAAGAGGTTGTCTATAACGTTCCGTTGCTGAGGTAGGGTTAGGGGTGTGCAGGTCCGTTCAAGAACCTGATGGTTGAAGGGAAGTTGCTGTTCCTGAACCTGGTGGTGTGGGACTTCAGGCTTCTGTACCTCCTGCCCGACGGGAGCACTTCCCCTTTCTGAAGTCCTGTTCCTCCAATTATCTCCCTGCCACCCTTCCTGTCTCACTTTCCCATCAACTCCCCATGATTCTCCTGCCATCCACCTACCCACACCAGGGGCAATTAACAGTGGACAACCCGCACGTCTTTGGGATGTGGGAGGAAACCGGAGCACCCAGGGGAAACCCACACGGTCACAGGGAGAATGTGCAAACTCCACTCCCACAGTGCCGGAGGTCAGGATTGAACCTGGGTTGCCGGGACTGCGCTACAGTCCACCTTAGGCCAAACCAGGGATGGACAGCAGCTTTCCTTCTTCGAAGGACATTGGTGAAACAGCTGGAGATGCAAGAGACTGCGGACGCTGGAATCTGGAGCAACACACAATCTGCTGGAGGAACTCAGCAGGTCGGGCAGCATCTGTGGGGGGGAAATGGACGGTTGACATTTCAGGTTGAGACCCTTCACCTGGACTGAAAAATAGAGGGGAAATGGGCAGTTTAAAGAGGTGAAGGAGAGGGGTGGAGCAAGAGCTGGCAGGTGATGGGTGGATCCAGGTGAGGAGGGGGGATAGGCAGATGGAGGAGGGGAGAGTGGGAGCAGCGACAGAGGCCGGGAGGCGAGAGGTGGGGGTGACAGAGGGCTGCAGATGGTGGGATCTGATGGGAGAGGAAGGTGGAGCCTGGAACCAAATAAGGGATGTGGGGAGAACCCCATCCCCCCTTCAGCTCCTATCACCCATGTTCCCGTCCCTCACTTGCTCCATCTCCGCATCCCCCACACACTCCTCCCTCTGGGTCCCCTATCTCACCTGTCCTTTCACCTCCTCCTTTCCCACCAAACAGACTTTCCAGGCAAAGCAGCTACCCACCTGCACACCGTCCCACCTAATGTACTGCATGCGGTGTTCACAGTGTGGCCTGCTCTACACCGGAGAAACAAACGCAAAACTGGCTTTGCGGAGCACCCTGTGTTCAGTCCACAGGAGAAACCCTGAGCTTCTTGTTGCCTGTCACTTTAATTCCCCATCCCACCTTCCTGTCTGTGGCTTTCTGCGCTGTTACATTGAGGCCCAACGGAAGCTTGAGGAACAAGATCTCATCTTCTATCTGGGCACGTTGTATACCTGTAGGACTCAACACCGAATTCCCCAGCTTCAGATAACCTGCTGTTTCTGTCTGTATCAGGATAATCCATTTGTGCTGTGGTTCCTCTCAACTTCTCTTCTCTCTTTGTATAGTCTGGCCTGCAGAGCACATCTGAGTAGGCCAACATCATCCAGACTTCACAGCACTAGCAATGTGTTACGCAGACAAAGTGGGCACAGGAGACGGCAGACACTGGAATCTGGAGCAGCAAACAATCTGCTGGAGGAACTCAGCGGGTCGAGCAGCATCTGTGGGGGGAGAGGAATTTTCAACGCATGGGGTTGAGACCCTGCATCAGTGGAGAGGGGAGACGGCCGGTATAAAGAGGAGGAGGGACGAGGCAAGGGCAGGAGGTGATTGGTGATCTGAGGAGGGGTGAAGGATGATGGGCAAGTGGTGGAGGAGGTGGAATTGGGAGACCGAGGCAGGTGGGTGATGGGGGGCTGTGGATGAGGGAAAAGAAACAAGAGGCGGCCTGGTGGGGAGAGGGGAGAGGGGAGAGGGGAGAGGGGAGGGTGAAGGTGGAGGCAGAGGGTGGAGGGTGATAGGGAGGGACTCAAAGGCTACCAGTGCTGGAATCTGATGTCAGGAAGGCGATAATGGCGACCGTTAGGGGAGAGGTGAAAGGCAGATAGAACCAGATGGGGGAGGGAGGGGGGGGCGCCGGTGGGTGAAGTGTGTGGGTGGTGGGTAGATGGAACTGGGAGGGTGAGGGAGATGAAATGGGTGATGGGAGGCTTGGGTGGGGGACGGGGTTGGGAAAGGGAACAAGATGGGAGGAGCGGAGGTGGATCGGAAGGAGATGGGGGGCACATGGGGTAAGGACCACCTGAAACGGGAACACACAGACACTGAGCTACATCACCACCTTACGACGGACATTCCCACCATCCCTCACCTCATCTGCCTCCTACACTAACTCGCTTTCTCTCTTTCTTAGTTCTGACGAAGGGTCTTCGACCTGAAGCGTTGACTGTTCCTCTCTCCACAGCTGCTACCTGACCTGCTGAGCATTTTCTGATTTCTATTTAAGATGTCACGCTGCCTGCTCACTCAGGTCGAGGTGAACAGTGGGGTGGCCGGGTTATGAAGAACAGAGGACCTCTCCCTGGGACCTCCAATCATTATTTCCCCCTCAGCCAACGTCTCCTAACCAGGTTCTCAGGTCATTATCTGTGGGAGCTTGCTGTGGACTATTTGAAGGGTAGGGCTGGCAGGTGAAATTACTGAGCTCTCAATCAGTGATCCTGACTAACATCTGGAAATGAGTTCAAACCCCACATGACAGCGAGCCCATTCCTTTTCGATAACTGAAGTTGAGGAGCTGGAGTCAGTAATGGTGAGCTTGGAGGTAAACCAGTTGCCCTGAACCCCGGGTGCTCCCTACGTGGCTCCAACCCACGCCGATGTGGGTGTCTCATCGTTGCCTTCTGGCGGAGAAGCCATTCGGTTCAAGAGTAATTAAGGGAGGACAATAAATGCTGGTCCACACTACATGAATGAATAAATTGGCTGCTGCACTTCCAACAAGAGTGACTACACTTCATGCCGGGGTGTAGGGCACTTCAGGAAACAAAACAAGTTCAAATACAAATCGTTCCTCCTAAAATTTACAGGCTTTTAAAACATGCCCAATTGTTATCTGTTGGTTTATATCAATGTCTCCCCCACACTTTCCAACCACTGTGTAGTGAGGCTTCCTCCATTAAGACAAGACTCACTGCCAACTAAACCAATAAAAGCAAGTGATTATATTATGTGGGCTCCTTTGATATCTCAGAACACACTGTCCAAGCAACTAGCTGATGGATTTGCAGCTCTCCAGTTGCTGGCCTGAGCTCAGTCCGTCCTCTCTGTAGCACAGACGTTCATTGTTTACTGTCCAGCGTCCTCATTAGGAGTTGGGCCAGGTATCTGCTGACATTTCAATAGCATCAGAAAGCTAAGATCTTCTTTCATGAAATGTAAGCAACTCCAAATAACCTTGCTTTCCAGGACCGAGATCAACTCTCAGAACCGATACAGAGAGGTGGGGATGTTAAGTGCTCCACTTAAAGCACATTGGTAATGGACTGTCTGGCAGTGCTCAGGGTGTGTGGTGTGTACCCATCTGACTGTGGGTTTGTCCACAGGACATTGTGAACATAAGGTTTAACTTCAGTCACAATGTAATTAAATTACAATTCAACCAGGCTGTAGGCCAATTCCTAATTAAGATAAGATTTCTTTATTAGTCACATGTACATCGAAACACACAGTGAAATGCATCTTTTGCGTAGAGTGTTCTGGGGGCAGCCCGCAAGTGTCGCCACGCTTCCAGCGCCAACATAGCATGCCCACAACTTCCTAACCCGTACGTCTTTGGAATGTGGGAGGAAACCAGATTACAATGATGAAAAACACGATGATGCTGGAGGAACTCAGCAGGCCAGGCAGCATCCGTGGAGAAAAGCAGGCGGTCAACATTTCTCCACGGATGCTGCCTGGCCTGCTGAGTTCCTCCAGCATCATCGTGTGTTTCATTTAGATATTCCAGCATCTGCAGTCCTTTGTTTTTCCAATTACAGTGGCAGTTGCTAAATGACACAGTCCCTCAAGGTAAGAGTTTGCATTGCCATATTATTTTCATATATCCTTACAACCAAAAAGGAAGGCATTGTGGCCAATTGAGTCTAGGCTGACTCACGGAGCAAACCCCCACCCCCCCCACCTGTAACCTGTTCTCTCTACTTTCCCATCTCGCCCTGCCCCAAGGTTCTATCACTAGGGGGCAATTTACAGCAGCCAATTAACCTACAGATCCACACGTCTTTGGAACGTGGAAGGAAACTGGAGCATCCAGAGGAAACCCACAGGGACAACGTGCAAGCTTCACACAGACAGTACTGGAGGTCAGGATTGAACCTGGGCCACTGGAGCTGTGAGGCACCAATGTGTTGCCCAGTACCTATACCCCTGCCCTACAGTTCTTGTAAAATAAAGGGCAATATTGTTCCAAGTAAGTTTCTTGGTATCGGTATCGGTTTATTATTGTCACTTGTACTGAGGTACAGTGAAAAACTTGTCTTGCGTACCGATCGGGCAGGTCAATTCATTACACAGTGCGGTTATATTGCATTAGCACAGAGTACATAGCAGTAGTACGGGGTAAAAACAATAACAGAGTACAGAGTAAAGTGTCACAGCTGCAGAGGATGTGCAGTGCTGGTAGGCAATAGGTGCAAGGTCACAACAAGGTAGATCGTGAGGTCAGAGTCCATCTCATCATATAAGGGAACCGTTCAATAGTCTTATCACAGTGGGGTAGAAGCTGTCCTTGAGACTGGTGGTATGTGCCCTCAGGCTCCTTATCTTCTGCCTGATAGGAGAGGGGAGAAGAGAGAATGGGGTTAGCTTAGCTGGGCATCTTGGTCTGCATGGACCAGTTAGGCCAAAGGGTTTGTTTCTGTGCTATATGGCTCTGTGATGTTCTCAGAGCCCTCCTTGAAGAATTGCAGTGTTCCCACTGACTCCTGGGAATCCTCTCTCTGTGAAGGCTCAACGTGGAAGAGGACCGTCGGGGAGCCCCTTCGATGGTAGTATGCAGAGGCTGGACATAAAAAGCGGAGGGGGGGGGTGGAGGGCACAGGGCACTGATAAATCCCACCTGGCCATTGCACCATGCACGTTCTGCCCAATGAGACCGAGTCTGCAGAGCCTTCACTGGTCACCTTAGAACCCACAGAATGGGCCCAGGTCCCAAACAACTCATCTTTCATCGTGAGCCATGGCCTGAGATTTATATATGAAAGTGTTGCATCAATGCACATCATTTCTTATGATGTAACTTTGTGGATTCAGAGATTTATTTGAGGGTTGCAAGCTGGACTGCACCATTTTTGGACAGGCCATTACATCAGTCCCCCCCCCCCCCCCCACCACTTAAGCTGCGCCGGCGCCGCACCTCCACCTGCCAATCACTCCCTGGCCCCGCCCACTGAGCCGTCTCGGCGGCGCAGGTGCGGCTGCCAGTCAAAGCGGTTGCCCCAGGCGACGGGAGTCCCCAGGAATTTTGCAGCAGGTGCAGCCCTCGCCTGTCAATCACCGGAGGGGCTGTGGGCTTCGGGCGGATTGCGGTGCGGAAATGGCCGAGGTAAGGTGGCGTTTGCTCAGCGTGAAGCGCTGCGGACCCTTTAATGCAACCTCCGCGGCTCACGCAGCCGGTAGAAGGAACTGCACATTTATTTTGCAATTAAAAAAATAGTAAAACAGCAACCGGATTATCTCTCTCTTTGCATGCAATAGGAAGCTACAGATATAAGGGATATATGGTGGTAGGGAGATGTTTGGTAATGAGGACAATTCTTCTGCTTCGGTCCATATCCAAAATGCGGCCTGCGTAGCGCAAAAAGATTAAAAATATCATGCACGCTGTGATTGCAGTATAAATTTTGCATCAGTGCATTTATGTTTACACCTGTTCATCGTTCCTCCATGTTTTATATAGTGAAGGGCAGCATGCGGCAGCAACATTAAAAAAAACATTAGAAGGGCTTCTTATTAAACTAACCATGTTTCCGTTATAAAGGGAGAGGCGGGATCATAATTTGCAATACAGTGAATGACTGGATTACTGAAATGTGGTCTAAAAGAACCTTTGTACTCTGAGAGAGCATGTGGTCAATATAAATGTCTGAATTATTGTTTTTTGTTGAAAGATCCGCTGAGTCTGGCATTCAGCAACAGAGATGGCCGTTTTGCTCCACGGTATTTTGGTGAACCTGTATTTTTATTGCTGTGAAGAGTTGCACCTAAATAACTCCTGAATCATCACTAAGTGGCTCCCACGGGCTGCCCTGTTGGTAACACCATCTGCCATTGCGAGTTGTCTGTCGATGGGCTGGCATGATTGGTTGCATCTAACATGTTAGAACTGGAGTGCATGCACCAAGCACAGACCGTCCCTGGGTTACCATCGCCTGACTTATGGACACCCCATAATATTAAAAAAGTCCGACATACACACATACGTTTGTTCCTACGAACGGCGGAACTAGTTTCTTCTATCTCTCTCTCTCCACTTGTAGTAATTGTTCTTATCAGTCTTGTGTGCTTTTGATGCCACTCATTATAATACTGTGGTTACCACATCGAGTGATTTTTGTGAATTTTCTGACTTACGGACAAAATCGACCGTGGGAACGTTACCCAGTCCAGATGAAGGGTCTCGATCCAAAACGTCGACTGTCCATTCCCCTCCACAGATGCTGCCTGACCTGCTGAGTTCCTATAGCAGTTTACTTTTTATGGCCTGTATTAAAATTACACATATCCTGAGCCCCGAACTACTGATCCATTAATGCCATTCAAACACTTCGGTCTGGATCTAAAAAAATCCAGTGATTGTTAGTGAGCATGCAAATGCAAGATTATGGTTAAAAACCTGTATATCTTCCTTTTACCAGCTGAGGCACAAATGTAAATCCAGTTTAAGGTTAGTTAATCTAATGCTCTTCATTGACAGGATAGATGCCAACAGGCTGTTTCTCTGAGTGCGGCATCCCTAGAACCAAGGGCATTATTTCGGAATAAGGTTCCACCCATTTCATAGAGTTATACAGCACGGAAATAGTCCATTCGGCCCGTCTCACCCATGCTGACTGAGAATCCCATCTAAGCTAGTCCCATTTGGCCCAAATCCCTCTAAACGTTACCTGTCCAAATGTACTTTAGATGCTCTTGTACCTGCCTCAGCCACTTCCTCTGGCAGCTTGTTCCGTGTACCCACCACTCTCTGCGTAAAGAATTTGCTCCTCAGGTCCTTTCTAAATCTTTCTGATGGAGTTGAGGAATGTCTTCTCTGAGACGGCAGTGAATCATTGGAATTCCCTTCTCGGGAGAGCTGTAGAGGTGAAGTCACTGAATATATTTGTGGTGAAGATTGGCAAACATTTTAACCACAAGGGAGTTGGATGTGGGGAGAGAGCGGTAAAGTTGCGCTGAGGCCAAGGTTGGATCAGTCCGGAGGTCACTGGCTCAAGGAGCACATTGTCCTGCTCCTTTCTGCAGGAAAAGCGATGTCACCGGCAGTGCTGAGTGTTGTGTGCTCCAGCGTCTGATCAGAGATACCTGTTATATTCACCAGAAACTTTCAGTGCGCCCAGTAACTCCAGCCCCAATCAGATTAGATTCAACGTCTTCCACTCTTCTTGCAATGGTCAAAACCAGGAGGCATGTCTCCTGGCTCGGAAGTCAGAGTCAGGGAATTGTACAGCATAGAAACAGCCCCTTCGGCCGACAGTGTCCATGCTGACCATCGTGCCTATCGATACTTATCCCACTTGCCGGCATTAATTCCATCTCCCCCTGTGCCCTGCTCATTCAACTACCTGTCCAGATGCCTCTTAAATGATGTTACTGTTCCTGTCTCCACCTCCTCCTCTGGCAGCTCATTCCTGTTACCAACTACACTGCGTGTGAAACATTTACCCCTCAGATCCCCTTTAAACCTCCTCCCTCTCACCTTAAACCTATGCCCTCTGGTTTTAGACACCCCTACCATGAGAAACCAAATCTGGCCATCTACCCTGTATTGGTTTATTATTGTCACTTGTACCAAGGTACAGTGAAAAGCTTGTCTTACAAGCCGATGGTACAGGTCAATTCATTACACAATGCAGTTACATTGAGTTAGTACAGAGTGCATTGATGTAGTACAGGTAAAAACATTAACAGTACAGAGTAAAGTGTCACAGCTACAGAGAAAGTGCAGTGCAATAAGGTGCAAGGTCACAACAAGGTAGATCGTGAGGTCATAGTCCATCTCATCTATAAGGGAACCGTTCAATAGTCTTATCACAGTGGGGTAGAAGCTGTCCTTAAGTCTGGTGGTACGTGCCCTCAGGCTCCTGTATCTTCTACCCGATGGAAGAGGAGAGAAGAGAGAATGTCCTGGGTGGGCGGGGTCTTTGATTATGCTGGCTGCTACACCAAGACAACGAGAGGTAAAGACAGAGACCAAGGAGGGGAGGCTGGTGTCCATTGATGCGCTGGGCTGTGTCCACAACTCTCTGCAGCTTCTTGCAGTCCTGGGCAGAGCAGTTGCTGTACCAAGCCGTGATACGTCCAGGTAGGATGCTTTCTATGGTGCATCGGTAGAAGTTGGTGAGAGTCAAAGGGGAAAAACCAAATTTCTCTAGCCTCTTGAGGAAGTAGAGGCACTGGTGAGCTTTCTTAGCTGTGGCATCTATGTGATTTGACCAGGACAAATGATGTTGGTGATGTTTACTCCCAGGAACTTGAAGCTCTCGACCTCAGCACCGTTGATGTAGACGGGTGCATGTACACCGCCCCCTTTCCTGAAGTCAATGACCAGCTCTTTTGTTGACATTGAGGGAAAGGTTGTTGTCATGACACCATTCCGCTAAGCTCTCTATCTCCTTCCTGTACTCTGACTCATCACTGTTTGAGATACAGTATATATATTAAAAAATATAAATTTATATACCTTCATCTCCCAATCTACCTGTGGCCCTCGACTTTATTTGGCTCCCTGCACTGCACTTCCTCTGCAGCTGCATTCTGTTTTCTTTTTACTACCTCATTGTACTTATGTATGGAATGATCTGTCTGGGTGACATGGAAACAAAAGGTTTTTCACTGTACCATGGTACACGTGACAATAAACCATTTACAATTCTCTATCGTGTCATCCCTCAGCCTCCTTTTCTCCAAGGAAAACAGACCCAGCCTATCGAATCTTTCCTTATAACTCAAGCCCTCCAGTCCAGGCAACATCCTTGTGAATCTTTCCTGCACCCTGCACCCTCTCTAGCTTCATCATATCCTTCCTATGGCAGGGCGACCAGACCTGCACACAATATTCTAGGCGCAGTCTCACCAGCGTCTTCTACAGCTATAACGTGATGTTCCGCCTCTTGTACTATGAAGGGCAGGCATGGTAGTGTAGCAGTTAGCATAATGCTTTACAGCGCCAGTGACCCCGGGTTCAATTCTGGCTGCTGTCTGTAAGGAGTTTGTACGTTCTCCCCGTGTCTGCGTGGGTTTCCTCCGGGTGCTCTGGTTTCCTCCCACATTCCAAAGACGTACGGGTTAGGAAGTTGTGGGCGTGCTATGTTGGCGCCGGAAGTGTGGCGACACTTGCGGGCTGCCCCCAGAATATTCCACGCAAAAATACATTTCACTGTGTGTTTTGATGTACATGTGACTAATAAAGAACTCTTACTCAGTACCTCAAATGACAAAAGCAAGCATGCCATACATCTTCACCACCTTGTATATTTGTGTTCCCCTTTCAGGGAACTATGTACTTGTAACCCTAGGTTTCCCTGTTCAACAACATTCCCCAGAGCCCTGCAATTCACTGTGTATGTTCTGTCCTGGTTTAATTACCCTAAATGCTTCACCTCGCACTTGTCAGAGTTAAATTCCATCTATTCTATTCTCTTGCAAACTTCCCGAGTTGAGCAGTATTGTGTTGTAACCTTAGACAACCTTCTTCATGGTCCACTATACCACTGATGTTGGTGCTAACTGAAGTCTGGAGGAGGAGATTTGCCATCTTTAACCTGTGACTCCAGACCCCCATTGTGATTGACGGGGATTGGATAATAACTACCAGCCACTTCCACATTCCATGAAGAAATAAAATTTTAAAAAGGTGTTTTTCTTACAGAGGAGTTATTTTTTGTAGACCTTGCTTTGCTTGGTTGTTGTTCAGAGATTGAGGGAGATGCTGACGGAAGGACTTTTATTTCAGTACGCCTTTCACATGGTGCCAATGTATCTCGCAGTTAATGACGGACTTTTGAAGTGTGCTCACTGTTAGTGTAGGAGGTAGGACAGTGAAATCCCACAGATAGAACTGTGACAACAAGCAATGTAAGGGACAGATACTGGCCAGGACAACAGGGAGTTTTGCCCACGTTTCTTTGAAAGATGTTTTTAGTCACAGAGTCATAGAATTATATAACCAACCCAGCCACCATGTGATTCTTTCCTATCCACGATCCTGTCCAAATTTTTAAAAAATTGTAATTGTACCCTGTACCACTTCCTCTGGCAGCTCATTCCACATACCCACCACCTTTTGGGTGGAAAAGTT
This sequence comes from Pristis pectinata, assembly GCF_009764475.1. Lineage (NCBI taxonomy): Eukaryota > Metazoa > Chordata > Chondrichthyes > Rhinopristiformes > Pristidae > Pristis > Pristis pectinata. The sequence continues at coordinate 3,338,346 of NC_067416.1, read as the reverse complement.
GCCCCTTGGGTACCTTTTAAATCTTTCCTCTCTCACCTTAAACTTGTGCCCTCTAGTTTTAGACTCCTCGACTCTGGAAAAATGACCGTGACCATTCATCTACACCCCTCATGATTTTATAAACCTCTATAAGGTCACCCCTCAGCCTCTTATGCCTCAGGGAGAGAAGCCCCAGTCTATATAGCCTCTCCTTATAACTCAAGGGAATCAAGAACTAGAGGGCATAGGTTTAAGGTGACGGGAGTGATTTAATAGGAACTTGAGGGGCAACTCTTTTACACAGAGGGTGGTGCGTATGTGGAACGAGCTGCCAGAGGAAGTGATTGAGGCAGGCACAATAACAACATTTAAAAGACAGTTGGACGAGTTTAGAAGATTATGGACCAAATGCTGGCAAATGGGATTAGCTTGGATGGGGAATCTTGGTTGGGATGAACCAGTTGGGCTGAAGGGCCTGTTTCCGTGCTGTATGACTCTGTTACTCTAAGTCCTCCAGACCCGGTAACATCCTTGTGGATCTTGTCTGTGCCCTTTCCAGTTTAATGATGCCCTTCCTATAGCTGGGCAACCAGAACTGCACACAGTACTCCAAGTGTGGTCTCACTAACCTCTTGTACATGATGTCCCAACTCCTGCACACCCTGTCCTTCTATATTCGGTGGTTTACTGCTAGTTATTGCCCATCCCCAGTTGGACCCTAAACTTGCTGGGCTGTTTCAAGGGGCAGTTAAGAGTCGCACATTGGGCCAGACCAGGGAAGGACCTTTAAGAGCATTGGTGAACCAGGTTTGTTTTTTATGACAAACCCACAGTTTTATGCTTGTTGTTACTGAGGCCAGATAAGTTGTTTACATTCCAAATTACTAACTCCATGGTGGGATTTGAACTTGGGTCATTAGCCTGTTAGGTCAGGTCTCTGAGTCACCAGTTGGGTAATTTAACTGTTGTGCCACCATTGTAGCCTTACAATACATACAGATAAAGGTCAGGTCTTGAATATTCTGATAAAACATCAGGGGCTGGACTCGGTACGTTATCTGGTCAGTTACAATCTGATAATGCTTGTTTGTCTGAAGTTAACACATCTGGTGTCACCCATCACGGATGTTCCCTCAGTTCTGGCCGTCCCTCTCCCACCTCCTCCACAACTGAAAACTAACTTGTTTTCTCCTTTCTCCAGTTCTGATGAAGGGTCTCCAACCTGTTTCTCTTTCCACAGATGCTGCCTGACCTGCTAAGTGTTTCCGGCCTTTTCTGATTTTATTTTAGATTGCCAACATCTGCTGTGTTTTATATCTTGCCCCCCCAACCCCCCCACCTTGTCTCGCCCGTCCCCACACCACCCCCATCTCGCAACCACCCCCCCCCCCCCACCCCCCGGCCGACCTGCAGCACTGGCTGTTTACCCTCTCCCTGCTGCCTGACGCGCTGGGTGTTTGCGGTGCTCTCCGTGTGTTTGACCTATGCTCCTGTTCTGACCTTTGATCCTCCCCTAGGTTCACAACCTCCAGGAGTTGCGCCCGAGCGCCTCGCTGGCCACCAAAGTCTTCATCCAGCGAGACTACACCGACGGGATCCTCTGCCAGTTCCAGTCCAAGTTCCCCCCGGAGCTGGAGAGCCGGGTATCTGAGATCATTATTCCGCTTAACTGGAACAGCAGGAGGCCATTCGGCCCTTGGAGCCTGCTTATCTACTCAGTAGGATCCCATTTTCCTGCCTAATTCCCATTTCCCTCCATTCCCTGGTCCTTAACGAGAGTGGTGAAGTTCCAGGTCTGGAGGGGCTGTGGCAGAGACACTGGGAGTTTCACCTCAGATGTTAACCCATGGAGTCCTGGATGGACTATGGTGTACCCTGAGCCACATACAAGGTGCTGGAGGAGCTCAGTGGGTCAGGCAGCATCTGTGGAGGGAAATGGACAGTCAACGTTTCGGGTTGAGACCCTTCATCTGGACTGAAAGATAGAGGGGAGAGAGCTGGAATAAAGAGGTGAGGGGAAGGGGTGGAGCAAGAGCTGGCAGGTGATGGGTGGATCCAGGTGAGGAGGAGTGGTAGGCAGATGGGGGAGGGGAGAGTGGGAACAGCGACAGAGGCCGGGAGGTGACAGGAGGAGGTGACAGAGGGCTGCAGGTGGTGGGATCTGATAGGAGAGGAAGGTGGAGCCTGGAATCACGGGAGGGAGGTGGGGAGGGCAGATGGGGATGGTGGGGGGGAGGGGACCCAGTGGGAGGGGTGTGTGGGTGACAGGGCAGATGGAGAGGGTGGACGAGGGGAAAGAATCAGGGTGATGGGGGCTGGGGTGGGTGTAGGGGGAACTGGGGAGATCAGGAGGAGAGCAGGTTACCTGTCCCACACGCCTTGCAGGACTAATGCATTGTCTGTAAGGTCAGGCGCCTTGAACTGCCCCAGTTAATGCTAGCTTCTCTGCTTTTCTTCAGTACACAGAGTGAACAGTCCAACGTCAAATAAAAGTGAGGCAAGGGATTGGGCCATGGGGGAGGGAAGCGACCAAACCAGAAATGTGCCTCAAGCACCCACACGGGCACCCTGTCCACGAGAGCAGCTCAGAGGCTGGGGGATCCTATAGCTTGACGTCACAAATCCTTCCCACCGTCTGCAAGGCACAAGTCAGGAGAGTGATGAAGTACTCTCTGCTTGTGGCGTGAACACTTGGAACTGGACCCTCATCCACCATCCCAGCCGTTCCTTCCCTCCACCACGGGCGCACGGTGGCTGCAGTTACTGGCCAGGGGACTACCACAGCACCTCCCAAACCCGCGACATCCTCCACAAGAAGGACGAGGACAGCAGGCACAAGGGAGCACTCTGTCCTGCAGTTTCCCCTCCAAGTCGCACACCATCCTGACTTGAAGGTATATCCCCGTTCCTTCACCGTCACTGGGTCGAAATCCTGGAACCCCTCCCGCAACAGCACTGTGGGAGCACCTTCACCAGAAGGATTGAACATAGAACACTACAGCACAGAACAGGCCCTTCGGCTCACAATGTTGTGCCGACATTTTATCCTGCTCTAAGATCTATCTAACCCTTCCCTCCCACATAGCCCCTGCAACAGTTCAAGAAGGTGGTTCACCCCCACCCTCTCTGAAGCAGTTAAGGATGGGCAGTAAATTCTTGTCTGTCCACTGACATCCCCTTTCCATAAAATAAAAAAGTTTTACAATTCATCCACCCGAGGTCCTCCATAAAGGAGCTGGTTGGAGTTACTGAGGTTCCTGAACGGTCTGTTTCTCTGTCTCAGGTGGAAAGACACTACTTTGAGGAAACGGTGAAGACCTTAAACAGTTACTATGCTGAAGCAGAGAAAATCGGAGGGACGTCCTACTTTGAAGGGTGCCTGGCTTGTGTCACAGCCTACGTCATCTTTATGTGTATGGAGACGCGCTATGAGAAGGTATCGTGGACCTGTTGGGGTCTGGGTTTGTTTTCCACGGAGGTTACGATGGGGGCAGTGAACCGGTGGGTGGTGGGGGGTGGGCTAACTCCTGTTTTCAGGGTTCTAGATCCAGCTCTGCTTCCTGCCAGTCACTGCCATAAATTTCCCTCTGTCCATACAGCTATACAGCATGGAAGCCCAACTTATTCATGCTGACCAAGGTGCCTTCCTGAGCTAGACCCATATTGCCAGTGTTTGGCCCATAACCCTCTTAAACTTCTCCTATCCATGTACCTGTCTCAATGTCTTTTAAATGTTGTTAATGTACCTGCCTCAACCACTTCCTCTGGCAGCTCGTTCCATATACACACCACCCTCTGTGTGGAAAAAGTTGCCCTTTTAAATCTTTCCCCTCTCACCTTAACCTACACACTCTAGTTTTAGACTCCCCTACCCTGGGAAAAAGACTGTGGCCATTCACTTTATCGGTGTCCTTCAGGATTTTATGAACCTCTATAAGGTCACCTGTCAGTCCAGTTGTGTGACAAGAGGGCAGTGGTAAGCTGGCGTGAGCAGTGTCACACAAGTACCACCACCAAAGTGTTAGGGTAAAGTTACACTGAATCCTTGTTATCCGTGTGGGATAGAAACAGGGACTTCTCACTGATAACTAGAAACACACATACCACTGAGGCCCTCTCCTTTGTAGCTACTACACCCCACAAATAAATATAAATATGGTACATGTATGCATGAATAAACATTAAAATGTTTAAATACTTGAAAGAAAATTATATCAGCTAACAAACTACTTGCGGTGAAACGTACAAAGAGTGGTGGATTTGGAATGACAAGGTGCATCTGGGTGAACAAAGGCCGCTCTCTAGTGGAAGAGCAGTGGGGAGCCACTTGTCTTAAGTGCTCTGAAAACTGACCACTGTGACGTGACAGCGATTGGTTCCTCGGTGTGTATAGGTGTATTTGTTAGAGAAAAGTTGTGATGGGGCCAGGGGCTGATCTTGCTAATGTGGATCCATGGATGACAAATTAGCCAATTATGAGGGTTGCGTGTATTGTGGGGAGATTTACTCAGTGCTTTTGGTGTGTTGTGCCTGTGGTTCCTGGCTGATCTTCTGAAAGGTTTTTTTGTAGAGGAATGGATGCTCCATTCCCAAGGTCATTATACTTATCTGGGATCATATCCCGAGCATGGATTGGGCCACTTGCTGCATCATTTCTATGAAAGAGCTCTCGGGTTATGTCCTCTTTTCTTGCTCTATTCACTGTACATTTGAATGAAAAATTGACCAATGAGAAATTTCCCAAATTTTGATTTGGATTGGGAGACCTGGGTGGAGCATAACTGCCAGCATGGGTTGAGCAAAATGGCCTGTTCTGCACTAGATATCCATTTTAATCCTGTGTAATGGACTGTGTGTGCAGGTTCAGTTAGGTAGCTTGGAAGTGTCTTGTGTCTCCAGGTAACTTGAAGTGATCTGTGTTCCATTTAACCTTTCTATAAGACCATAAGGTATAGGAGCAGAATTAGGCCATTTGGCCCATCGAGTCTGCTCTGCCATTCAATCATGGTTGATTTTTTTTTTCAAACCTCATTCTCCTGCCTTCTCCCCATAACCCTTAACCCCCCTTACCAATCAAGAACCTATCGATCTCTGCCTTAAGTACACCTAATGACTTGGCCTCCACAGCCCTCTGTGGCAACGGATTCCACAGATTCACCACCCTCTGGCTGAAGAAAGGGACATCCCTTTATCCTGAGGCTGTGCCCTTGGATCCTGGACTCTCCCACTGATGGAAACATCCTCTCCATGTCCACTCTATCCAGGCCTTTTCAGTATCCAGGAGGTTTCAGTAAGATCCCCTCTCATCCTTCTGAACTCTGAGTACAGGCGCAGAGACAGCAAACGCTCCTCACATGTTAACCCTTTCATTCCAAGGATCCACTAAGATCCTGGGAATTTCACCCTATTATTTGAGTCCTCCTTGACGTACGTCACGTTGTGAAGGGTCCTTCGGCCGTGGAAAACCCTCTTACGGCTCTGTGACTCAAGATTCACACCTCTGGATTTGGGCAGAGTGTCTGGTCCTGGTGAAGAGACAGGTGGGAAGTGTCAAACATGGGAGCAGGGAGGGGGCTGCCTCCTCCAGAATGAGAAGCCTGCGTGTCGACTGAGCAATGCTGTGCCGCACAGGGTTGGCAGACGTGGTTCAGCTGGCTGCCCGTTTGGGTCTGGGCTTTACCTCGTGTCTGTGACCACCCCAAGCTTCTGGGCAGCGGGCAGGGCCTCCATTGTGAATACAGGACATCGGAGATGGAAGCAAACCTTCTGGGTACAGCGAATTAACCCTCAGTGATGATATACTTGGAGTTGTCAGGCAGTGCCCAGGTTACGACAGGGTTCTGTTCCCAGGAACTGTCCCGAACCTGAACTGTCTGTAAGTGGGAAATGAACGGACACGGTGTGTGGGAGAGGGTCACAGAAACCGCGGTGAGGGGAGACCGAGCAGGCACGGGAAGAGTGGCCGCCAGCCGGCCTCACTGACTCAGTGAGTGAGTCTGCTCAGCGCTGCCGGCTCTGCTCGGCTCCACCCAGCCCCCGAGTGTTGCGGCTCAGAGGGAATGGGGGAGAAGGGACGGGGAAGTGCCCCGTTCCCACCCAGCAGAAGGTACCTGCAGCCCCGCAGCAGCCAGTAAATCCGTCCCCATCCATCCTGCTGGTCTCCCAAACACTCGTTCATATGGAGTCACACAGCATGGAAACAGGCCCTTCGGCCCAACTGGTCCATGCTGACCAAGGTGCCACATCCAAGCTGGTCCCATTGGCCAGCGTTTGGCCCATAACCTTCTAAACCTTTCCTATCCATGTGCCTGTCCAAGTGTCTTTTAAATGTTGTTACTGTACCTGCCTCACCCACTTTCTCTTGTGACTTGTACCACATACATACCATCCTTTTCGTAAAAAAAAAAGTTGCTCCTCAAGTTCCTATTAAATCTCTCCCCTCTCACCTTAAACCTGTGCCCTCTAGTTCTTGACTCCCCAGCCCTGGGGAAAAGACTGAGTGCATTCACTCCATGTTTTGGGTGTCCATCAGCTGGGCATTTGTAACCCAGGGAGGGCCTCTGTTAATGAGGAGAAGGCCTTTTGGGATCTGGTAATGTTCCCCACACAACAAGAGACCATGGCATTGGGGCCCATATCCTGGGTCACAGTAACTCAGCTGCCTGCAGAGAACAGACAGCCGTTGTTGGTGGCAACACAATCTGCTTGAGACTGTTTGCTTCCCCGCTTTTGGAGAGTACGGTTTCAATGCTAGACTGGAGACAGCTGACAGCGTTGAAATTCTGGTCACGGATGGGAAACTTCCAGGAGTGTGGCTTTTGTTTTTCACATGATGAATATAGTCAGCCCGTTGAGTTGATGGAATTTCAGAGCCATGGGTTGTATTTTGTTTTGAGGCGATCAGGTTCCAGGGACAGCGAAGGGCAATGGTCAGACATGTATGTGGGGCTACAGTGTAGAGCATTGTCAAAGCTGTGGGATCTGCTTCCTCACTGCATCTCCGCCATGAACAGGAGAACTCTCAGCATGCAGACTGAGGGGGACAGACTGAGTCAATGCTGGGAGACTTCCCGCTGGCTCGGGAGGCTAGAACTCGGGATGGTGTCTCTGTGGCTGGCGGCAGAGGTGAGGACAAGATACTCCCACTCCCCCCATCCGATTTCCCTTCCTCCCCCGCCCCTCGTCGTCTTCCTCCCCCTCCCCCCCCCCGTCTTCCTCCACCCCCCCCCCCCATCCATCTCTCCCTTTCCTCCCGTTACAGAGCCACACAGCACAGAAACAGGACCTTCGGCCCAATTGGTCCATGCCGGCCAAGATTCCCATCTAAGTTAGTCCCACTTGGCCCATGTCTGTCTGAACCTTTCCTGTCCTTGTACCTTTCCAAGTACCTTTTAAATGCTGTTTATGTACAGAGTGGCCTCCTTGTGTGCTGTAAGGAAGTATGAAAATACTGAAAGTGTTTCCCTGTGGCACCTCACGTTTTCCACCTCCTGAAATTTGGGAGTTTCTGAGGTTCACCCGGCTCTGCAGCCATGTGTCCCTGCATTTGACTGTGTTAGGGGCATGTGCCACAGGGTTAGACAGTTGCACCGTGCTGCTCCCTCACTGATACCTCACTGGTTTGCTCTGCCCTTTCTCAGGTTTTGAAGAAGATCTCTAAATACATTCAGGAACAAAATGAGAAAATCTACGCCCCCCGCGGACTACTGATCACCGACCCCATCGAGCGAGGGCTGCGTGTTGTATCCTTGATGAACTTCATAGAGTCACAGAAACAGTCCCTTCGGCCCAACTCGTCCATGCTGACCGAGATGCCTGATTGAGTCAGTCCCATTTGCCCATGTTTGGCCCATGTCCCTCTAAACCTCTCCTATCCACGGACTTGTCCAAGTGACTTTTAAACGTTGTTAATGTACCTGCCTCTACCTCTGACAGCTCATTCCATTTACTCACCACCCTCTGGGTGAAAAACTTGCTCCTCAGGTTCCTATTAAATCTCTCTCCTTAAACCTGTGCCCTCTAGTTCTTGATTCCCCAACCCTGGGGAAGAGACTGTGTGCATTCACCCTGTTTATACCCCTTGTGTCTCTACCTCTGGCAGCTCATTCCATATACCCACCACCCTCTGCATGAAAAACTTGTCACTCAGGTCCCCTTTAAATCTTTCCCCTCTCACCTCAGACCTATGCCCTCTAGTTTTAGACTCCCCTACCCTGGGAAAAAGACTATCTACCCTGTCTATGCCTCTCATAATTTTATACACCTCCATCATATCACCTCTCAGCCTCCTTTACTCCAGGGAAAGCAGTCCCAGCCTATCCAAGCTCTCCTTATAATTCAAGGCCTCCAGTAATATCCTTGTGAATCTTTTAAGATAAGATTATTAGTCACATGTACATTGAAACACACAGTGAAATGCATCTTTTGCATAGTGTTCTGGGGGCAGAACACACAGCATGCCCACAACTTCCTAACCCATATGTCGTTGGAATGTGGGAGGAAACCGGAGCACCCGGAGGAAACCCACGCAGTCGCGGGGAGAACGTACAAACTCCTTACAGACAGTGGCCGGAATTGAACCCGGATTACTGGCGCTGTAAAGCATTATGCTAACCGCTACACTACCGTGCCTGCAGTTTTCTGCACCCTTTCCACCTTAATCACATCCTCCCCATAGTACGGCGAGAAGAACTGCACACGATACTCCAGGTGTGGTCTCACCAACTTTTATACAGCTGAAATGTGACGTCCTGACTCTTGTACAGCTACCTCAGTGGGGATTCAGACTCTTCACTGTTGCAGCCTTCGGGATCAGTCCAGGAACCTCAATGCTACCCTTCTCTAACCGTGGGTGTTCCTCATCTGTAGGCCTGGATCAGATCCAGGGGCAATGAGAGGTCGGAAGGTGTTGGTGTTCAGAGGGACCTGGGTGTCCATGTAAACCCGTCACTACACATTAGAATGCAGTGCAGCAAACAGGAAGGCAAACAGTACATTGGCTTTCATTACAAGAGGATTTGGGTACAAGTGTGATGTCATGCTCCAATTATTTAGTATAAATAATTGGAGCACAACATCACACTTGTACTGGTCCATGCTGACCAAGATTCCCCTTTAAGATGGACCCATTTGGCCCATGTCCCTCCAAACCTTTCCCATCCATGTACCTGTCCAAGTACCTTTTAAATGTTGTTAATGTACCTGCCTCAACCACTTCCTCTGGCAGCTCATTCCATATACCCACCACCCTCTGGGTGAAAAAGTTGCCCCTCAGGTTCCTATTAAATCTCTCCCCTCTCACCTTGAACCTACGTCCTCTTGCTCTTGATTCCCCAACCCTGGGGAAGAGACGGTGTGCATTCACCCTGTCTGTACCCCTTATGATTTTATACACCTTTGTAAGATCACCCCTTGTTCTCCTACGCTACAATGAAAAGAGTCCCAACCTACTCAACCTCTCTCCGTAACTCAGTCCCTCGAGTCCTGGCAACATCCTCGTAAATCTCCTCTGCACTCTTTCCAGCTTAATGTATCTTTCCTACAGCAGGGTGACCAAAAGTGAACACGATATTCTAAATGTGGCCTCACCAACATCTTGTACAACTGATGGTCTCTTCTACACCAGGATGGTACAGTGCTGGTGAGACCATACCTGGAGTATTGTGTACAAATCTGTACATCACTGGGAAGGACTTTGAGTCAGACAGCAAGGAAACAGGCCCTTCGGCCCAACCAATCCATCCCAACCTTGAGGCCTGTCGTGCTTGTGACGGGGAATACAGCAAAGGTTCACCCGCTTGTCTCCTTGAATGGGAGAGATTGAAATGAGTTTAGGCAGAATGGGCTCAAAAACTCCAGAATCTGGAGGAATGAGAGGAAATCTCACTGCAGTGTACAGAATTTTTAGAGACTTGGCAGGGTAGATGTGCAAATAATGTTTCTCTTGGCGGGAGTGTCTAGAACTAGGGATCACAGTCTCAGAACATAGAACAGTACAGCACAATACAGGCCCTTCGGCCCACAATGTTGTGCCGACCCTTAAACTTCGCCTAAGACTATCTAACCCCTTCCTCCCACATATCTCTCTATTTTACATTCCTCCATTTGCTTACCTAGCAATCTCTTGAATTTGACCAATGTACCTGCCTCCACCACCACCCCAGGCAGCACACTCCATGCCCCAACCACTCTCTGGGTAAAAAAAACCTTCCTCTGATATCTCCCTTGAGCTTCCCACCCATTACTTTAAAGCCATGCCCTCTTGTATTGAGCATGGGTGCCCTGGGAAAGAGGTGCTGGCTGTCTACTCTATCTATTCCTCTTAATTTTTTTTTACACCTCTATCATGTCTCCTCTCATCCTCCTCTCCAAAGAGTAAAACCCTAGCTCCCTTAGTCTCTCCTCATAATGCATACTCTCCAAACCAGGCAGCATCCTGGTAAATCTCCTCTGCACCCTTTCCAACACTTCCACATCCTTCCTATAACACGAGGTTGGCCATTCAGGACGGAGAGGAGGAGAAATTCCTTTACCCAGAGAGTGGTGACTCTTTGGAGCTCTCTACCCAAGAGGCTGTGGAGGCTCAGGCACTGCGTGTATTCAAGATAGATTGATAGATTTTTGGATGTTGAGGGAATTGAGGGACAGAGGGTTGAGGCAAAATATCAACCAAGATCTTATTGAATATTGAAATTGCTTTATTATTGCCAAATGCTTCTGTCTGCGTGCCATCCAGACAGATCATTCCATACAGGAGTACATCGAGGTAGTAAAAAGGAAAACAGAATGCAGAATATAGTGTTACAGTTACATAGAAAGTGCAGTGCAGGCAGACAAATAAAGTACAAGGGCCACAACGAGGTAGATTGGGAGATCAAGAGTCCATCTTTAGCTATCAGACTCTTGAATAGATCTCATAACAGTGGGATAGAAGCTGTCCTTGAGCCTGGTGGTACGTGTTCACAGGCTTTTGTATCTTCTGCTCGACAGGAAGGGGGAGAAGAGAGACTGTCTGGAGTGGGAGGGGTCCTCGATGGGGGGGCTGAGGGTTGGTGTGGATGAGTTGGGCCGAAGGGCCTGTTTCTGTGCTGTATGACCCCAGACCCACCAACGTGTTGCCTTTATAATGCTGAACAAAAGCCCCTCGTTCCGCACCGTGGGTGCCACCCTTGAGCTGTGAGTGAGCAGCTTTGCAAAGCTCTCCACCCCAGGTATCGCGCGCTCCTCGCCAGCCTCTCCCCCACTCCCCCGCCCTACCTTTCCTTGACGCCGCTCAGATCGAGATCGCGATCTACGAGGACCGGTGCAGCAGTGGGTGCAGCAGCACCAGCACCAGCAGCTGCAGTGGGCAGTGAGGCCGGAGGGTGCATTGGCGGCGACGGGAATGCGACATCACGGAACCCCTGCTTTTCACTCTGAGGAAACGACCGTCTCTTCGCAATAACGACATTCGCCAGATTTAAAGTATTCCAAACCATTCCTGCGGTGCAGGGTTTGAGGGAATGGGAGGGTGGGGGGGTAGAGAGTGAGGGGAGAGCATCGAGGTTCCCTGCGCCATCACATTCCTTTGAAGCCCAGCAAGAGAGGCCTGTCTCCAGTAACCATCCACGGCAAGAATTGCATCTGGCCCGTGCCTTCCGCCTGGTGGAACACTGCAAGGCGCTCAGTGCCTGGTCAAACTAGGAGCAAAACTGAGGTGACCCAAGCTCTGGGCCAGTGAGGGAGGGGGTTAAGGAGCGCCTCGAGGGGCCGAGAGGTGCAGGGAGGGAATTCCAGAGCTGGAGGCACGGCTGCTAAAGTTGGAGGGATGGAAATCAGGTGGGGTTGGAGGAGGGGAGTGCCTCCAGAGGTCTTCAGCGGGAGAGACCATGCCAGGGTCGAGAACAAGAGCGTTAAGGCTTCAGTCGTCCCTGATGTCAGCTGCTTGTTATTTCTGGGTTTGTTTAATTGCCTGTGTTTGGGTTTCCCACTTCCTGCGGTGGGATTTGAGTCTCCATCAGTCGTACAGGGCCTTTGGTTACTGGACCTGGCCATTTCACCTGCGAACTGCTGGGGCTATTGGCTGTCGTGTATCAGAAGTGTGAAGGGTTACGACAGGAAACAGGATGATATGCAATCCTGGAGAACCTTATCGCGGCCAGTGCCTCCATGCCGATGATGCATTCATACCTGCTCTGCTGGTTCAAGCACAGCAGGATCCCACCACCAGCGATCCAATCCTGACTAAGCGGTGTTGTTGGCCCCAGTGCGACTCTCCTGCTCTTGGCAATGTGGGGGGCAGATGGAGCCTCAGCCTGGTGTCTCCTCCAAACGTTGGCACTGGTGGCAGGGTGACATTCCCGCGGGATTGACCCGGGCCGTGAGCCAGTCCCCGAGGGTCGAGTGGTTTGGCGGTGAACAGCCCAAGGGTTGCAGCTGCTGGGGACGTGATGAGAACTGCGCTGGATGGTGGAAGGTGGGGGGGGCAGGGAGATGCACAGGCGATCCAGTGGTCCCACCCTAGGGTGGGAGCCAGTGAGAGGTCATGCCCTGTCCCACCAAACTGAGATGCCAAGTTTGGTGTTTGCAGGATTTAGTCATGCCTCCTCCCAAAATCCCAATCTCCCCCACCCCCTCCCCGTCTGAAATCCCCACCTTCTAAACCCCTCCTCTCTAAACACCTGAAAACCCCCATCGCTGTTAATGCTCACCCCCCCGAAATCCCACCTCCTTAAACCCCCCCACTCCACCCCAACCCCTCCCAGTCTAAGTGCCCTTCCATCCAGCAGTCCCCACCCCTCTTCCCAACTTCACACCCTCCCTACAACCACAGCCCTACCTGTCCCTGACCACCCCTGCGTTTGATGCCCCTCCCTCTCCCCACCTTGGCCGAGATTCCATCCCTGGCCCCAGCTCTGCCTTTCACGCCCAGTGTTAATCCTGTCGGAAGCTGCTCCCTTGCCGGGTCGTGAGGTGTCACTGCTGGTGGCGATGGGGCAGTCACATCCATCGTGCTCTGATTGACAAGTGGCTCTCTCCATTGCGGTGAAGACGATCACCGTGTTAGCGGAGCGAAGGAACCAGATTCCACGAGCGTTGTCAGGAATTCCCAGTTTGCTCTGTCTTTAGGGATTGTATTCCATAATCACATCTGTAATTCCCATGAAAACCAGGCAAGTCATCCTGTCCTGCACTGGAAGGTGTGTTATAAATTGTCGCATCTCAGAAGGTCATTGCACCCACTGAGTTTGGGTTTGATGTGCCCTGGCAGCTCAGTTTGAGGTGCGTTGTTTACCGCGGAAACCTTTCCTAGCCGAGTCCATTGTTCATTCCTCATCTGTGTTCGGACACTGGCTGAAGGCAGATTCAACCTGACCCTGGGCCAACCCAGTGGTCGATTGGAGACACCGGAGACAGCAGCTGCTGGAGTCTGGAGCGACACACAATCTGTTGGAGGAACCCAGCGGGTCGAGCAGCATCTGTGATGGTCAATGTTTCACAACCCTGATGCAGGGTCTCGACCGGAAATGTCGACCATCCCTCTGCCTCCACAGATGCTGCCTGACCCGCTGAGTTCCTCCAGCAGTTTGTTTGCCCTATCGTGGAACAACTGGCTGGGTTTGAAGGGCTCCTTTTGCAGTGAGGTGTCCATGTCCAGTTTTGCTCTGTGTTGACCGGTGCTAGGAATGCCTGTGTATCTGCAAAACCGCCCACCTCCATTCATCATTCACAGAGTTAACAGCGTAAGGTCCAGGGAGACTGGAGGTGCTGGCTGTCGAGTGGCAATGCAAGGGAGTAGCATGGTTTTGGGAATTTGTGAGCGCACTGATGGCATGATTACCTTGGGAGCATCTCTTACGATGCAATAATGCGTGTTTGGACATGTCAGGAGCTACGGTGTAATGGCCAGTGTGTCAGCCAGATGTCTTCCTATGTGCAATGTGATTGACATGTGTCTGCCCTGTACGAACACAATAAACCACGCAGAATGCCAGCGCTGTCTGGGCGGTACCTTGGCCACATCACACCTCTGTTGCTTCTGCACTTTCGGAGCACTTCCACACCCCTTTAAGTGTGCTTCACCCAGGTGCATTCTGCTTCTGAGGTAAACAAGGGGACACGAGTGGAATCCTGGTGCAAACAGTTTTATTCTCTCTCTCTCTCTCTCTCTCTCTCTCTCTCTCTCTCTCTCTCTCTCTCTCTCTCTCTCTCACTCTCTCTCACTCTCACTCTCACTCTCTCTCTCTCTCTCTCTCTCACTCTCACTCTCACTCTCACTCACACAGTTAATGCTGCAATACTTAGACACGATCTGTCCCGAGTCCCAACACTGTCTTGGGGCGGTCACAGTTGTCTTTCTGGGCTCCTGGAGTCCAGGGTTCTCGGCTCTTCGCAAAAGGTTGATCTCCTTCCTCAGGTGTTGCTGGTGTTGTCTTCCCTGCCCTTGTTGGAGCCCTCGGAGTTGGTCCTTGCTGCCTGTGTCCTCCCTGGCTTCACTGGCTGCTGGTGAGGTTCTTCACTAACCACTAGGAGGTGTTATCACTGTCCTGTCTTGCTGTGTTATAGAACATTACAACACAGTACAGGCCCTTCGGCCCACAATGTTGTGCCAACATTTTATCCTGCTCTAAGATCTATCTAACCCTTCCCTCCACATAGCCCCCCCCCCCCATTTCTCTATCATTCATGTGTCTATCTAAGAGCCTCTTAAATGTCCCTAATGTATCTGCCCCCACAACCTCTGCTGGCAGTGCGTTCCATACACCCACCACTCTCTGTGTTTTTTTAAAAAAACTTACCCCTGACATCCCCCTTATATCTCCTTTCAATCACCTTAAAATTATGATCCCTCGTGTTAGTCATTGTCGCCCTGGGAAAAAATCTCTGACTGTTCACTCAATCTATGCCTCATCATCTTGTACACCTCTATCAAGTCACTTCTCATCTTCCTTCTCTCCAAAGAGAAAAGCCCTAGCTCACTCAACCTATCCTCATAAGACATGCTCTCCAATCCAGGTAGCATCCTGGTAAATCTCTGCACCCTCTCTAAAGCTTCCACATCCTTCCTATAATGAGGTGACCAGAACTGAAAACAATACTCCAAGTGTGGTCTAACCAGAGTTCTTTAGAGCTGCAACATTACCTTGCAGCTCTTGAACTCAATACCCCAACTAATGAAGGCCAACGCTCCATACTCCTTCTTAACAACCCTATCAACCTGCATGGCAACCTTGAGGGATCTATGGACATGGACCCTAAGATCCCTCTGTTCCTCCACTCTGCTAAGAGTCCTGCCATTAACCTTGTATTCGACCTTACATTCGAACTTCCAAAGTGAATCACTTCACACTTTTCCAGATTGAACTCTATCTGCCACTTCTCAGCCCAGCTCTGCATCCTATCGATATCCTGTTGTAATCTACAGCAACCTTCTACACTATCCACAACACCACCAATCTTTGTATCATCAGCAACCTTACTAACCCACCCTTCCACATCCTCATCCAAGTCATTTATAAAAATCACAAAGAGCAGGGGTCACAAAACAGATCCCTGCGGACCACTGGTCACCGACCTCAAGGGGGAATACGCTCCATCTACCACCACCCTCTGTCTTCTATGGGTGAGCCAATTCTGAATCCACATAGCCAAGTTTCCCTGGATCCCATGCCTCCTGACTTTCTGAATGAGCCTTCCATGAGGAACCTTATCAAATGCCTTACATGTACACCACATCCACTGCTCTACTTTCATCAATGTGTTTTGTCACATCCTCAAAGAATTCAATCAGGCTTGTGAGGCATGACCTGCCCCTTGCAAAGCCATGCTGACTGTCCCTAATCAGCATGTGCTTCTCCAAATGTCCATAAATCCTATCTCTAAGAATCTTCTCCAGTAATTTGCCCACCACTGAAGTAAGACTCACTGGTTTGTAATTCCCAGGGTTATCCCTACTCCCTTTCTTGAACAAAGGAAGAACATTTGCCACCCTCCAATCATCTGGTCCTACTTCTGTGGCCAGTGAGGTCGCAAAGATCATCGCCAAAGGTGCAGCAATCTCTGCCCTCGCTTCCCATAATAACCTTGGATATATCCCATCCGGCCCTGGTGACTTATCTATCCTAATATTTTTCAAGAGTTCCAGCATATCTTCTTTCCTCATGTTGACGTGCCCCAGCATATCAGCCTGTCGTAAGCCATCCTCACAATCGTCAAGGTCTCTCTCTGGTGAATACTGAAGCACAGTACTCATTAAAGACCTCCCCTACCTCTTCGGACTCCAGGCACGTTTCCTCTTTTATCCCTGATCGGTCCTACCCTCACTCTAGTCATCCTCCTGTTCTTCACATATGTGTAGAATGCCTTGGGGTTTTCCTTGATCCTACTCGCCAAGGACTTCTCACGCCCCCTTCTAGCTCTCCTGAATCCATTCTTAAGCTCCCTCCTGGCTACCTTGTAATTCTCCAGAGCCCTGTCTGATCCTTGCTTTCTAAACCTTAGGAAAGCTTCTTTCTTCCTCTTGACAAGATATTCTACACTTCTTGTCAACCACGGTTCCTTCACTCTACCATCCTTACCCTGCCTCAATGGGACAAACCTGTCCAGAGCCCATGCAAATTACTCCTTAAACAACCTCCACATTTCTGCTGTGCACTTCCTCAAGAATATTTGTTCCCAATTTACACTCCCAAGTTCCTGCCTAATAGCATCATAATTCCCCCTCCCCCAATTAAATACTTTCCCATACCATCTGCTCCTATCCCTCTCCAAGGCTATGGTAAAGGTCAAGGAGTTATGGTCACCATCTCCAGAATGCTCTCCCACTGAGAGATCTGAAACCTGATCAGGCTCATTGCCTTGTACCAGGTTCAGTATGGCCTCTCCTCTCGTCAGCCTGTCCACGTACTGTGTCAGGAATCCTTCCTGGACACACCTAACAAACACTACCCCATCTATCCCCTTTACACTAAAGAGGTGCCAATCAATATTAGGGAAGTTGAAATCACCCATGAGAACAACCCTGTTATTTTGGCACCTCTCCAAAATCTGTCTCCTGATCTGCTCTCCTCAGCGTCTCTGCTGCTATTGGGGGATCTGTAGAATACTCCCAGTAGATTGATTGCTCCCTTCCTGTTTCTGACTTCCACCCACACTGACTCAGCGGACAATCCCTCCAGGACATCTTACCTTTCTGCAGCTGTGACACTGTCCCTGATTAGCAAAGCCACTCCCCCACCTCTTACCTCCGTCCCTGTCCCTTTTGAAACATCTAAACCCTGGAATATCCAGCAGCCATTCCTGCCCTTGCAACAGCCAAGTCTCTGTAATGGCCACCACGTCATAGTTCCATGTACGTGCCCATGCTCTAAGTTCATCACCCTGGTTCCTGATATATCTCGCATTAAAGCAGACACACTTCAGGCCATCCAACTGACTGCAATTTTGCCCTTTCAACTGCCTATCCTTCCTCACAGTCTCTCTGCACTCTGCATCTACTTGTACACTAAATGCACCAACCTCTGACCTATCACTCGTGTTGGTTATACCCTTCCAGAAGCTTCTCTTGGCTTGGCCAATTGGATATCAAGGTGGGAAGGCACCTCCCAGGCACTTCAAAGGATAATGTTTAGGGGAAGGTTTGAATGTAAACCTCCAAATCAGGCAGAGGCAGGAAACCAAGGCTCCACCTGTTTCCCTGTTGCTTCTCTTTTCCTGGACCAATACCTAATGTTGGATGTTCGACCACTAATTAATGGTGCTACATGTGATCAGTAGCACCTTGCCACAGTATCACTCACCTGTGAGCTGACTGTCCGGCCCAGCTAGTTCTGTGGAGCTGGATCGTCTACTGGTCTAAGATCAGCTTGGCCAACCTTCCCAATCCAAGATCCCCAAACTCTCAGTCACCGCTCCCACAGTCTTGCTCCTTGAACCCTGCTGGCTCCAGTGTCATGGGACTGGACCCCCTCACCACTGCTCACTACATTCCCACGTGCTAAACACTTCTCTTTGGCCTCATTTTCACCCACTCCTTACCGGCTCCTTGTTGAAGCTTCCCTTGCCCCCACTTTGGACCTTTTCCTCTCCCTGGGACATTTCTCCACCTTCTGTTAACACAAAAGCCTCCAGACATCCTCAGCAGGTCAGGCAGTATCCGTGGGGAGAGAACCAGTTAATTTTTCAGATTGATGGCCTTCCGTCAGAATTGAGAAAAGTACAAAAACACGTTAATGAAGTTTTAGAAAAGGGTGGGGGGAAGGGGAATGAAAGGGTCTGTGACAGGGTGGAGTCCAGGAGAGTGACTGACAAGGGGTGGGTTACGGCAGAGAGAGTTGGGGGGGGGGGGGTGGTGAAGGCTGGTAAGTAACACCAGATGTATCAGGGGAGGTGGAAATTGGAGGGGCGGGTGTCATCTGTCAGTGCAGGTAGTATCCAGGTCCGTAAGTGGGAAATGAACAGGAACGGTGTGGGAGAGGGTCACAGAGACAGTGGTGACAGGGGAACAAGCAGGTGTGGCAAGAGTGGCTGCCAGCCGGCCTCACTGACTCGGTGAGCGAGCGAGCGAGTCTGCTCAGCGCTGCCGGCACTGCTCGGCTCCACCCAGCCCCCAAGTGTTGCGGCTCGGGGTAGTGGGAGAGAGAAGGCACGGGGAAATGCCCTATTCCCTCCCGGCAGAAGGTACCTGCAGCCCCACAGCAGCCGCCAAGTCTATCCCCGTCCATGCCGCTGGTCTCCAAGACGCTGTTCATATGTACAGGTGCAGGTGTTTGTAACCTGGGGAGGATCTGTAACAGGAGAGGGAAAAAACAGTGCTAGAAATGTGAAATTCAAGGTGACAGCCACTGATTATCTGAAGTTGTTGAATTCAGCGTTGAGGCTAGAAGGCTGTAATGTGCCCAGTCAGGAGGTGAAGTGCAGTTACCCGAATCGGCGTTAAGTTTTATGGGAACAGTGTAGCCAGCACCATTGGGCTGCCTCACAGCTCCGGAGACACGGGTTCGATCCCGACCTTGGGCACTGTCTGTGTGTGTGTGTGTGGAGTTTGCACGTTCTCCCTATGACCACATTTCCCCCGGGTGCTCTGGTTTCCTCCCACGTCCCAAAGTCAAAGTCGAATTTATTGTCATGTGCACAAGTCCATGTGTGCACAGGTGCAAGGAAAAACATACTTGCAGCAGCATCACAGGCACAGAGCATCAGATAAGCAGCATTCACAAGAAAAACATAAACCTAAGTTATACACGATTTTTACAAGGAAGAAGATGTGTGGGTGGCTGGGTTAGTTGGCCGCTGTAAATTCCCCCCTTTGTGTGTGAGTGGGCACCAGGGGAACTGACAGATGACAGGAGTGTGAGAGAAAAGGTTACAGGGAAATAAGTGGGGGGAACGAGACCGATGAGATATCCACGGGAACCGGCGCAGGTCTGATGGGTCTGTTTGTGTTTTCTGCAGAATTTAATTCAACCAGAGATGGGCATCATTCAGTGCTCCCCCATTAATGCACAGTGACCAAACTCCCTGGGAGTCAGTGCGGCCACGACTGAAGAGGCGAACAGCTGCCGCCGTGCGTGGGGTCGGGTTACATGGAGGTGACAGGTGTGTGTGAGCAGGGAGCGGCGCAGACTGGGTGAGGTTACAGTTGTGCCCTTGTTCCCTCTGTGACTGCGGTTGGGCCTTATCTGCATGCCATTTCAACCCTGCCAAAGGCAACAGTGGCTCCATCGACCTGCCTGCAGCTGCCTGGGTGGCGGATTGGTCCAGCTCTCGCTGCCCAGATATCAGCTGTTCTTTACCCAATCTTGTCCGTTGGAATTCCAGCATCAACAGAGTCCATCCAGCTCATCGAATGGACCACTTCTGGCTTCGTCCTGTTTCCTTCAGATATCTGCCCTTTGGATTCCCAGCTTTGCCGCTGGATTGTCTCTGTAATTCCTTGAGATCGGAGGCCATTCAGCCCATGAAGTGTGTTCTAGCCTTCAGAGCCATCCCATTCCCTCACTCGTTTTCCCTGCAGCCCTATTGTCTCCACATTCCCTCCCATCTACACACATGAGGGGCAATTTACAGTGTCAACCCTTCCCCCTGCCCACCCCCAGCAGCACGTCTTTGGGGTGTGGGAGGAAACCAGAGCACCCGGGGGAAACCCATGCGGTCACAGGGAGAACGTGCAAACTCCACACAGACAGCGCCGGAGGTCAGGATCGAAACTGGGTCCCTGGAGCTGTGAGGTAACATGCCGCCAGTATTGCTTGACGTGACAGCTCATAGAAAATCAAGTGAAGGGGAACGATCTCCAGCTGCTACAGCCTGCGATGTGAAGGTGGACAGGCCCTCTGAGAATTGGTATTGGTTTATTATTGTCACATGTACCGAGGTACAGTGAAAAACACTGTTTGGCATGTCATCCATACAGATCATTTCATTACACAGAGCACTGAAGTAGTACAGGGGAAAACAATAACAGAATGCAGAATAAAATGTTACAGTTACAGAGAAAGTGCAGTGCAGGCAGACAATAAGGTGCAAGGTCATAATGAAGTAGATCGTGAGGTCAAGAATCCATCTTTATTGTACAAGAGCTCCATTCAATAGTCTTATAACAGCGGGATAGAAGCTGTCCTTGACCTGGTGGTACGTGCTTTCAGGCTTTTGTATCTTCTGCCCAATGAGAGGGGGGAGAAGAGACAATGTCCGGGGTGCTCCAAAACAGCAAGGGGCACAGTTTGGGCTTTTGGCACCTGGATCAATGGAGGGAGGTGGGGCTGGGGGGTGGGGTCGAGGGGGAGGGAACCTAACGAAAGGGAGAACAGAGCCCCTCCTCAGTGGGGAAAGGCTGGACGAGGTGTGGGACCAAGGGACATGATGGGTCATAAACATCAATCATCAGAAGCATTGAAATAAGATAAGATCTCTTTATTAGTCACGTGTACATCGAAACACACGGTAAAATGCATCTTTTTGCATAGTATTCTGGGGGCAGCCCACAAGTGTCGCCACGCTTCCGGCGCCAACATAGCATGCCCACAAATTCCTAACCCGTACGTCTTTGGAATGTGGGAGGAAACCAGAGCACCTGGAGGAAACACACGCAGACATGGGGAGAACGTACAAACTGCTTACAGACAGCGGCCGGAATTGAACCCGGGTCGCTGGCGCTGTAATAACGTTACGCTAACTGCTTCACTACCATGCCTGCCCATTTAGATAGAATAACAATGTCTAAAAGACATTTGGACAGGGACAGTGATAGGAAGGTTTAGAGGGAGATGGGCCAAACACGGGCAGATAGGACTACCTTTGGTGGGTACCTTGGCCAGCATGGACCATTTGGGCCAAAGGGCTTGTTTCCATGCCACGTGCTTCTATGCCCCTGTTTAATCTCAGTCCTGAATAAGTGGCACTTGTTCTGAGATTGTGACCCCTGGTTCGCCCCAGGACCCAGCCAGGAGAAATATCGACACCGTCAAGCTCTGCATGTTGCCATGAGATCGCCTCTCAATCTTCTGAACCATTTGGAGTACAGGCCCAATCTGCTTCATCTCTCGTTGTTTGACAAAGCCACCAACCCAGGAACCAACCTGCTGAACCTTCCCAGCACTACCTCTGTCACAAGTACGTCCTTCGTTCTGTAGGGAGACCAGACATATGTCAAATTACGAAGAGAAATTCCACCAAGGTTGTAATCGGTGGGCAGATACAAAAGGGAATTTGGATTGGAATCTAAAAAGTAGAGCCATACGACCATAAGATATGGGAGCAGAATTAGGCCATTCGGCCCATCGAGTCTGTTCTGCCATTTGATCACGGCTGATTTATTTTCTCAACCCCATTCTCTCCCCTTCTCCCCATAACCTTTAACCCCCTTACCAATCAAGAACCTATCAGTCTCTGCCTTAAATACACCCAATGACTTGGGCTCCACAGCCGTCTGTGGCAACTAACCACAGATTCACCACCCTCTGGCTGAAGAAATTCCTCCTCATCTCAGTTCTAAAAGGTCGTCCCTTTATTCTGGGAGAAACAAAGGACTGCAGATGCTGGAATCTAGATGAAAAACACGATGATGCTGGAGGAACTCAGCAGGCCAGGCAGCATCCATGGAGAAAAGCAGGCGGTCAATGTTTCGGGTCAAGACCCTTCTCCAGGACTCAAGAAGAGTGTGTGTGTGTGTGTGTTTGAGGGTTTCTACAGAAAAAATGCAGCCAGGGCCCTGGTGACCCTCTGCGACCTGTTTAACCCTCTGATAGGATCGTTCCCGGGATTATCACCCAGCCATTTCCCAGAGCTGAAGACACATGTGGTGTCAGACACAAAGGAACAGAGATCAGATCTCTGGTGCCTGAAGCACAAACCTCCACAGAGACCCGGCACTGACTGCGTTACAGAGAGTATTACGTGTGCTGGCAAAGCTGCCTGCTGGCTTTGTTTATGGAGCCCAGAACATCATTTTGCCTTTGAAGTGAGTAATTATATCAGACATGGTTTCAAACAAAGCAGCATGCTTGACTTCCTGGAATAAGGATGATTTCACACCCCCATATTGGGATGAAGAGAGATAGAGAGGGGGAGAGAAAGCCTCTGGCCACACTGTCTGCCAAACCCAAACATTTGAAACTGACTGGCCAGTTGGTGGTGAGGACAAGCACACGGACACTGGATCGTTCTAGAATTACGTGTATTGCTCCATAATCTGAATGGAAATGCCCAGGGGGATGTCAACCAGGCTTTGGGAAAATGTGGACACGAGAGATGGCAGACCCTGGAATCTGGAGCAACACACAGTCTGCTGGAGGAACTCAGCGGGTCAGGCAGCATCTGTGGGGGGAAATGGACAGTTAATATTTCTGGTCAGGACCCTTCATCTGGAAAATAGAGCCCAATCCTGAAATTGGAGAGTGCAGGAGAAACATTGTGGATACTGAGGGAGATCTGAGCTGAAAAACTGGACATCAGATGGGAGGGATTAAACTTGGTTCCCCCCTGCTCTCTGCTGCCTGTGTAAAAGATCCCACGTCACACCTTGAAGAAGAACAAGGGTCATGACTGATGTCAATCCCTCAACCAACATCACTTAAAATCTGATCATTTAGTTGTCAGTGGATTAGTGTCAATGGGACCTTGGGGTCACAACAGGGCGCAGAGCCCCAAACAGTAGAACATTGAACAGTACAGCACAGGAACAGGCCCTTTGGCCCACAATGTTGTGCTGAACTAATTAAGCTAATGATGCCAAATTACGTTAATCCCTTTTGGCTGCACACGGTCCATATCCCTCTGCATATTTGTGTACTCATCAAAGAGCCTCTTAAACCTCTCCATTGTATCTGCCTCCACCACCACCCCTCTCAGCCCGTTCCAGGCACCCACCACTCCCTGTGTAAAAAACTTGCCCCGCACATCTCCTTTAAACTTCCCCCCTTCTCCTTATATCTGAAGTGCCTCATTCCAGACAGAATCTCCTCTGCACTCTCTCCAGCACGACCACATCCCTCCTGTAGTGTGGTGACCAGAACTGCACATGTGTGACCCCAGACCCACCAATGGCATTGACTGTCAACTGCCCCCTTTATCCAGGGATGAATAATAAATGCTGAACGAGAATGTTCCTTTATTCTGAAGCTGTGGCCTCGGATCCTAGACTCTCCCACTGATGGAAACACCCTCTCCATGTCCACTCTATCCAGGCCTTTCAGTATCCGGTAGGTTTCAATAAGATTCCCCTCTCATCCTTCTGAACTTCATCGAGTACAGGCCCAGAGACAGCAAATACACCTCATATATTAAGCACTTTTCTGCATTAGGTTCATAGTCCTCCATGCCTCGACAATTCAAGTACCTGTCTAGATGCTTCATAAATGTTGTGAGAGAGTCTCTGCCTCCACCACTGGTACAGCATCGCATTCCAGATTCCAACCATTCTCTGTGGATAATTTCACCCTCAGATTCCTCCTCACCTTAAATCCATACCCTCTTGACCTGCACACCACACCATGGGAAAAATACTATCTACTCTATTTATCCCCTTGTCCTCAATTTTATATACAGGCAGTCCCTGAGAACTGATTGAGAGGTGACCTAATGGAGGTATTTCAGACTGTGAGAGGCACAGACAGGGTGAAAGCACATAAACTTTTTTGCAGGGAGGGGCTGCTAAAAACAAGAGGGCAGAGGTTTAAGATCAGAGACGAGCAATTTAAAAGGGACATCGGGGCAGCTTCTTCACGCAAAGGGTGGTGCGTATTTGGAATGAGCTGCCAGAAATAGTGGTTGAGGCGGCCACATTAGCAACACTTAAGAGCCATCTAGATAAGTACATGGATAGGAGAGGGTTAGAGGGCTGTGGGCCAAACACGGGCAGATGGGACTAGCTCGCTGGGCAACACAGTCGGCATGGACGAGTTGGGCCAGAGGAAGAAATGAAAAACTTCCCTCCTATTTCCATGTACTTGCTCTAGTTTCCAGAAATTTATTTGGAGAATTTGTTGGGAACCACATCATTAACTTTATTTGTAATTCTATTGATGTGTGCCCAATCTCTTAATCTACTCTTCCTAAGTGTGCATAACTCAAATTCCCTCTCAGTGTAACAAGGAACATGTTATGCAATTGTCTGCTTGTGCCATCTCTCAAACTCCAAACTGTAAGCCATGGTCATCTCCAAACATCTGAAAACACTTACAGAGGCAGAAAAGTCCACTGGGAGTATTTTACGATCACTGTCCGCAATTCCAGGAGAGAATTGCAAAATTAAGCAAATCTGCCTTAAAATTTATCACATATAAAGACCAAAGACCCGGCAGTATCTGGTCAGCGTCCACAGCCTGGAGAGATTCCTCTCCCGTCACCGGGAGCCTAGGTTGGACCAGGTGGTACCCCTGAACCTGAAGTACAGGAAGGAGATAGAGAGCTTAGCGGAATGGTGTCATGACAACAACCTTTCCCTCAATGTCAACAAAACAAAAGAGCTGGTCATTGACTTCAGGAAAGGGGGCGGTGTACATGCACCGATGGTGCTGAGGTCGAGAGGGATGACAGCTTCAAGTTCCTGGGAGTGAACATCACCAACAGCCTGTCCTGGTCAAATCACGTAGATGCCACGGCCAAGAAAGCTCACCAGTGCCTCTACTTCCTCAGGAGGCTAAAGAAATTGGGTTTGTCCCCTTTGACTCTCACCAACTTTTACCAATGCACCATAGAAAGCATCCTATCTGGATGTATCACGGCTTGGTACGGCAACTGCTCTGCCCAGGACCGCAAGAAACTGCAGAGAGTTGTGGACACAGCCCAGCGCATCACGGAAACCAGCCTCCCCTCCTTGGATTCTGTCTTTACCCCTTGTCTTGGTGAAGCAGCCAGCATAATCAAAGACCCCACCCACCCGGGACATTCTCTCTTCTCTCCTCTTCCATCAGGTAGAAGATACAGGAGCCTGAGGGCACGTACCACCAGGCTTAAGGACAGCTTCTACCCCACTTGTGATAAGACTGTTGAACAGTTCCCTTATACAATGAGATGGATCTACCTTGTTGTGACCTTGCACCTTATTGCACCGCACTTTCTCTGTGGCTGTGACACTTTCCTCTGTACTGTTATTGTTTTTACCTGCACTACATCAATGCACTCTGTACTAACTCAATGTAACTGCACTGTGTAATGAATTGACCTGTACGATCAGTTTGTAAGACAAGTTTTTCACTGTACCTAGGTACAAGCGACAATAATATACCAATACCAGTACCCTTGAGCTGGCTTCCCAACACTGGTGAGTGTGGCCCATTGAAGTGTGCTGGGCCAGTCCAGGACAATGGGCACCATGGATCCCGATGTGTGGTATTTTACATGCCCAGGTGTGTGATGTGTTCCAGTGCACATGTTCCTTTGGCTATGACACACTTCATTGTGTGTGTGTTCTCCTGGCTGTGTATTCTCCTGGGTGTGACACAGTCCCGTGTGTGTGTTCTCCTGGGTGTGACACATTCCAGTGTGTGTGTGTGTGTGTTCTCCTGGGTGTGACACACTCCTGTGTGTGTGTGTGTGTGTGTGTGTGTGTGTGTGTGAATGTGTGTGTGTGCGTTGCTCTGGGTGTTACACACACTATAGTGTGTGTGCTTCTCCGGGTGTGACACTGTTTGTGTTCCCCAAGGTGTGACTCACTGCAGTAGGTGTGTTGCTCTGGGTGTGACACACTGCTGTGGTAATTGGTAATTGGTTTATTATTGTCACATGTACCAAGATACAGTGAAAAGCTTTGTTTGCATGCCATCCAGCCAGATCATTCTGTACATTAGTACATCGAGGTAATACAAAAGGAAAACAATAACAGAATGCAGAATAAAGTGTTACAGTTACAGAGAAAGTGCAGTGCAGGCAGACAATAAGGTGCAAGGGCCATGATAAGGTAGGTTGGGAGACGAAGAGTTCATCTTTAATGAACAAGGGGTCCATTCAAGAGTCTTGTAACAGCAGGATAGAAGCTGTCCTTGAGCCTGGTGTATACGTGCTTTCAGGCTTTTGCATCTTCTGCCCGATGGGAGGGGGTGAAGAAACAATGGCCAGGGTGGGAGGGGTCTCTGATTATGTCGGCTGCTTTCCCGAGGCAGGAGGAAGTGTAGACAGAGTCCATGGAGGGGAGGCTGGTTTCCATGATGTGCTGAGCTGTGTCCACAACTCTCTGCAGTTTCTTACGGTCCTGGGCAGAGCAGTTGCCGTACCAAGCCATGATGCATCTGGATAGGATGCTTTCTAAGGTACATCAACAAAAGTTGGTGAGGGTCATCAGGGACATGCTGAATTTCCCTAGCCTGAGGAAGTAGAGGTGCTGGTTTGCTTTCTTGGCCATAGTGTCGGTGAGTGTGTAGCTCCAGGTGTGACTCACTGCAGTGAGTGTGTGTTGCACTGGTGTGGGACTCCCTTGGATATGACACTCTCCTCTGCGTGTTTGTGTGTCTGCATGTGTGTGTCTGCATGTGTGTGTGTGTGTGTGTGTGTGTGTGTGTGTGCATGTATGTGTGTGTGAGAGACAGCCTCTGTTTCTGTATGTTCTATTCTTTTTCCATACCTCCCAATGTTATTCCCAATGCTACAAGCTCTTACCTTGTACACTGACTCTTTACACAACACGTTTTGAATGCCCTCTGGAATTCCCAATACACTCCATCCACAGCATTGGGAAGTGATGAGAATGCAGAAGGTGCTATATAATAGCAAGATCATAATTTCTCTGAATGGTCATTTGGAAGGGTATAGTGGTTCAGAGGTAACCCCTTGAACCCAGTGGATTCTCCCTACCTCCCAATGGCAGAGAAACATACAAATCTTCTTGGACTATTAACTACAGCTGAATGAGTCACCCTCTCACTTCTTCACTGACCTTTCTCAACAGCCCAAAGTTGACCATTCAAATCCCAGTCACTCTTGAGCACGATGATCTGAGGGAGAGCCACACTGTCGGAGGAGCCATCATTCCCAAGACCCTGGCTCAGGTGTAAAAGACTCCACAACACCATCTGAAGAGGAGCAGGAGAGTTCTCCCAGGAGCTATTCCCATTAACACAGTTGACCTGCACATTATCAGTTTGCTTGAGACACAAGAGACTACAGATGCTGGAATCTGGAGCAACACACAAGGTGCTGGAGGAACTCAGCCGGTCAGGCAGCATCTGCAGAGGGAAATGGACGGTTGACGTTTCGGGTCGAGACCCTTCATTTGGACTGAAAGGTGGAGGGAAGGGGTGGGTCAAGAGCTGGCAGGTGATGGGTGGATCCAGGTGAGGAGGGGTGGTAGGCAGATGGAGGAGGGGAGAGTGGGAACAGCGACAGAGGCCGGGAGGTGACGGGTGGAGGTGACACAGGGCTGCAGGTGGTGGGATCTGATAGGAGAGGAAGGTGGAGCCTGGAATTACGGGAGGGAGGTGGGGAGGAGAACCAGTAGGAGGGGTGTGTGGGTGATGGGAAGATGGAGTGGGAGGAGGAAGGGAGAGAAACAGGGTGATGGGGGCTGGGGTGGGTGTAGGGGGAACTGGGGAGATCAGGAGGAGCGAGAAAGGGGACAGAGGGGAGCAGGTTACCAGACGTTGGAGAATTCACTGTTCATGCCGTCGGGTTGTGGACTATCCAAGCGGAATATGAGGTGCTGTTCCTCACTAGTTTGCTGTTTATGGGATCTTGCTCTGTACAGTTTATCTTCTTACTTCCTACAATACAACAGCAACTGCACTTTGAAAAATGGCTACGGTTATGTTCAGAAAGTCTCAATGAAATGCACCACGGATCCATTAAGTTTGTAAAATAAAGTTAGAACTAAAGAATGTTTGAAAACACCTCATAGTTTGTCACACAGTTTCCAGTAATCTCGGGGTGAAGGGGTTGTTATCATGGGTCGAGCAGCTTCAAATGACCCGCAACCACTCGATCATTTCACCGATAGTGTCTCAATTGAACTACACTGCGGACTAAATGATCAATGAAGTGTTTTCCCTGGAGGGGTGAAAGAGAAGAGAGAATTTAATTATGTTCCCCAGACTAATCTGTTCAGCAAATGTTTGGCATGAGTACTTTAATCTCAGTTATTTTAATTAAACTGTGAAGGACTTTGCATGATGCAATTTATACAGAGATTTACTTGAAAATATATAGAAAATGATTTGTTTCGAACTGCAAGCATGGTTCTGAACTCAACGGGAGGTAGCAGGCCCTCACCCTTCCCTCGTGGGGATTCTGCCCCTCCGCTGCTGGTCATGGTTGGCTTGGCACTCACTGGTTGTGCATTAGAACTCAACTACTGAGGCTTAAATGGAAATGAAATAAAACAACTGCAGATGCTGGAAATAGAAACCAAAAGCAGAAAATGCTGGGATGGTTCAGCAGGTCAGGCAGCCTCTGTGGATATTGCTATTGGTTTATTATTGTCACTTGTACCGAGGTACAGTGAAAAACTTGCCTTGCATACCGATCATACAGATCAATTCTTTACACAGTGTATTAAGGTAGTACAGAGTGCATTGAGGTATTACAGAGTCCATTGAGGTAGTACAGGGTAAAAACAATAAAAGAATACAGAGTAAAGTGTCACAGCTGCAGAGAAAGTGCAGTACATGTAGACAATAAGGTGCAAGGTCATAATGAGGTAGATTGTGAGGTCAGAGTCCATCTCATCGTATAAGGGAACTGTTCAATAGTCTTACTGGTATTGGAATTGGTTTATTATTGTCACTTGTACTGAGGTACAGTGAAAAACTTGTCTTGCATACCGATCGTACAGGTCAATTCATTACACAGTGCAGTTACATTGAGTTAGTACAGAGTGCATTGAGGTAATATAGGTAAAAAAAACAATAACGGGGTACAGAGTAAAGTGTCACAGCTACAGGGAAGTGCATTGCAGGTAGACAATAAGGTGCAAGGTCACAACAAGGTAGATTATGAGGTCAAGAGTCCATCTCATCGTATAAGGGAACCGTTCAATAGTCTTATCACAGTGGGGTAGAAGCTGTCCTTAAGTCTGGTGGTACGTGCCCTCAGGCTCCTGTATCTTCTACCTGATGGAAGAGGGGAGAAGAGAGAATGACCCGGGTGGGTGGGGTCTCTGATTATGCTGGCTGCTTCACCAAGGCAGCGAGAGGTATAGACAGAGTCCATGGAGGGGAGGCTGGTTTCCATGATGCGCTGGGCTGTGTCCACAACTCTCTGCAGTTTCTTGCGGTCCTGGACAGAGCAGTTGCCATACCAAGCCGTGATGCATCCAGATAGGATGCTTTCTATGGTGCATCGATAAAAGTTGGTCAGTGTCAAAGGGGACATACTGAATTTCTTTAGCCTCCTGAGGAAGTAGAGGCGCTGGTGAGCTTTCTTGGCCATAGCATCTATGTGGTTGGACCAGGACAGGCTATTGGGGATGTTCACTACTAGGAACTTGAAGCTCTCCACCCTCTCGACCTCAGCACCATTGATGTAGACAGGAGCATGTGCACCACCCCCTTTCCTGAAGTCAATGACCAGCTTTTTTGTTTTTCTGACATTGAGGGAAAGGTTGTTGTCATGACACCATGTCACTAAGCTCTCTATCTCCTTCCTGTACTCCAACATTGTTATTTGAGATATGGCCCACTACGGTGGTATCGTCTGCAAACTTCCTGATGGAGTTAGAGCAAAATCTGACCACACAGTCATGAGTGTATAGGGAGTAGAGTAGGGGGCTGAGGACGCAGCCTTGTGGGGCACCAGTGTTGAGAATAATCGTGCCAGAGGTGTTGCTGCCTATCCTCACTGATTGCGGTCTGTTGGTCAGAAAATCAAGGATCCAGTTACAGAGGGAGCTGTTGAGTTCCAGGTCTCAGAGTTTGGTGATGCTTGGAATTACAGTATTGAAGGCAGAGCTGTAGTCAATAAACAATAGTCTAACGTATGTGCCTTTACTGTCCAGATGCTCCAGAGCTGAGTGTAGGGCCAGGGAGATGGCGTACGCTGTAGACCTGTTTCGCCGATAGGCGAATTGCAGTGGGTCCAGGTTATCTGGGAGGCTGGAGCTGATGCGTACCCTGATCAACTTCTCGAAGCACTTCATGATGGTGGATGTCAGAGCCAGCGGTCAGTAGTCATTAAGGCACGTTACCTTGTAAAGAAAAAGTCAGTGTTTCAGATCAAAGGCCCTTCGTCAGAACTGGAAAGGAGACAAAAGAAGCTGGTTAAGGTGCAGGGAGAGTGGGGCAGGGCAGTGTGGAGATGTCCTCACCTTCTGCATTTCACAGCTGCCACGTTCTTCCGTCCAGGTCCTCACTCTCAAACTGCTCCCATTCACTCACTGACTGAATAACCCTGGAGACACGAGAGACTGCAGATGCTGGAATCTGGAGCAATATACCAAATGCAGGAGGAACTCGGCGGGTCAGGCAGCATCTGTGGAGGGAAATGGACAGTCGACCTTTCGGGTTTCGGCAATCCAGATGAAGGGTCTGGACCCAAAAGGGCTGAAGAAGATTCCAACTTTTTTAGCCCTTTGTCACTACCACCTCTCACCTCCCAGCTTCTGACATCAGTACCACTCTCCCCCCTCCCTCTCCTGCCCATCACCCCCTCCCCTGGATCCACCTATCACTGCCAGCTCTTGCTCCACCCCTTCCCTCCACCTCTTTATACCGGCTCTCTCCCCTCTTTCTTTCCAGTCCTGATGAAGGGTCTTGACCTGAAACATCGACTGTCCATTTCCCTCCACAGATGCTGCCCGACCCGCTGAGTTCCTCCAGCAGATTGTGTGTTGCTCCAATTCCAGCATCTGTAGTCTCCTGTGTCTCCCTCCACAGATGTTGCCTGACCTGATCTGCTGAGCTCCTCCAGCATCTTGTCTGGTGGACTAGATAACCTTGTGTACAGCTTGGTCAACCTGGTTTTGCCCTATCAGAGACAGCCCACTTCCCAACACTCCCTGCAGCTTTTGTTTTTTTTTTGTCTCCTTTTCAGTTCTGACGAAGTCCAGAGTTCCCTGAAAGTGGTAGCACAGGTAGACAGGGCGGTGAAGAAGGTGTTTGCCTTCATCATCTGTGGCAATGAGTACAGGAGTTGGGACATCATGCTACAGTTGTCCAAAATGTTGGTTAGGCCGCCCTTGGAATACTGTGGGCTGTTTGGGAAGGCTGTAGTTAAGCTCGAAAAGATTCAGACAACGGTTCCTGGGGGACTAAAGCTATAAGGAGAGATTGGATAGGCTGGGACTGTTTTCCCTGGAGCAAAGCAGACTGAGAGGTGACATGATACAGGTACATAAACTTATGAGAGGCATAGATAGGGTAAATTGTCAGAGTCTGATTCCCATGGCAGGGGCATCTAAAACAAGAGGGCATAGGTTTAAGGTGAGAAGGAGGAGGTTTAAAGGGGATCTGAGGGAGGAATTTTTCATACAAAGAGTAGTGGGTATCTGGAATGAGCTGCCAGAGGGGGTGGTGGAGGCAGGAACAGTTAACAACATTTAAGAGGCATCTGGACAGGTACTTGAATGAGAGGGAGATGGAATTACTGCAGGCAAGTGGGGTTAGTATAGACAGGCATGGTGGTCAGCATAGACATAGTGGGCCGAAGGGCCTGTTTCTATTGCTGTACAACTCTCTGACTCTATGCCAATGGGCCTTGGCTAATAGTTGATGGGGAGCTGCCACTCAGAATTCATTTCCATACTGATGATCCTAACCAGCCACCGTCTTTTGATTGCGAGAATAACCTTGAGGGGCTGAATGGCCCACTCCTATTCCAATAAGAACAAAAGCAACAGTCGGCCCTTCATCCCTCATGCCTGTCCCACCATTGGATTTCATCCCTGATCTTTGACCTCAGCACCATTTCCCTGCACTGTCCTATTCCCTTGATTCCCTGAACACCTGAAAACCTATCAATCCCTGTCGAGTGACTGAGCCTCCCCAGACCTCTTGGGTAGGGTATCCCAATGATGCTGGGTGAGGACATTCCTTCTCATCTGTGCCCTGAAGTCTGTAACCCTTGGTCTAGACACCCCCAGCAGGGGAAGCACACCCCAGCCTGTGAACCCCTTCAGAACTTTGTACAGTTCAGAGAGATCATTTCACATTCTTCGAAACTCGAGAGAGCGTAGGCTTCATCTCCTTCCACTCTCCTCATCGGGTAATCCCACTGATTCCAGGAATCAATCTGGTGAACCCTCGGTTGCACTCCTGCTGTTGGATAAAGATCTCGGACAGGGGAACTGGATCTATACGCAACATTTCATATGTGCTTCATCAGGGCTCTATATAATTGGAATGGGGCGTCTCTCCGT
Organism: Pristis pectinata; assembly: GCF_009764475.1. NCBI lineage: Eukaryota > Metazoa > Chordata > Chondrichthyes > Rhinopristiformes > Pristidae > Pristis > Pristis pectinata. Next base: position 3,305,609 of record NC_067416.1, on the reverse strand, counting down.
GTACTCAAATCAATGGGCATAAATTGAAATTGTCAACACTGAGAAGAGGGCCATTGACCTGAGGCATTGACCCTGATTCTACAACCACAGATGCTGCCTTAACATGCTGAGTATTGATATTGAAATTGGTTTATTATTGTCACGTGTACCGATATACAGTGAAAAGCTTTGCTTGTGTGCCATCCAGACAGATCATTTTGTATATAAGTACGTCGAGGTAGTAAAAAGGAAAACAGAATACAGAACGTAGTGTTACAGTTACAGAGAAAGTGCCGTGTATTCCCAGCATCTTCTGTTTTATTCTAGAGTGAGAGCATTTGTATCCCTGTCGGTTACTTCTGCGTGTAACGTTATGGGGATCAGAGAAATCCTTAATTTGATTTAGTGCAGCATTCAGTAGGAGCTGCTGCTTCACAGGGTCGAGCAACCCGCATCCAATCCTGACCTCGGGTGCTGTCTGTGTGGAGTTTGCACCTTCTCCCTGTGACAGGCATTGTGGACTTTATTAGTTGAGGCACTGAGTTCAAGAGTCAGGAAGTTATGTTGCAGCTTTATAAAACTCTGGTTAGAACGCACTTGGAGTATTGCATTCAATTCAGGTCACCTCCCCATTACAGGAAGGGTGTGGAGGCTTTGGAGAGGGTGCAGAAGAGGTTCACCAGGATGCTGCCTGGATTAGAGGGCTTGAGATGTAAGGAAAGTTTGGACAAACTTGGGTTGTTTTCTCTGGAGCGTCGGAGGCTGAGGGGAGACCTGACAGAAGTTTATGAGGCATAAATGGAGTAGACATCCAGTATCTTTATCCCGGGGTTAGAATGGCTAATACAAGAGGGCATGCATTTAAGGTGAGATGGGGGTAAGTTCAAAGGAGATGTGCAGGGCAAGTTTTTTACACAGAGCGGTGGGTGCCTGGAATGTGCTGCCAGGGGTAGTGGTGGACGCAGATATGATAGAGACATTTGAGAGGGTCTTAGATAGGCACATGAATATGCAGAGACTGGAGGGATAGGGATATTATTAGTTTAGTTAGGTGTTTAATTACCAGTTTAATTAGGTCGGCACAACATTGTGGGCTGAGGGCCTGTTTCTGTGCTGTACTGTTCTATGTTCTATGACCACGTGGGTTTCCCCCGGATGTTCTGGTTTCATCCCACACCCCCAAAGACATGCAAGTTGGTGGGTTAATTGTAAATTGCATCCAGTGTGTAGGTGAGGGGTCGAATCTGGGGGGAGTTGATGGGAATGTGAGGAGAATAGAACAGGGAAAATTAATTTGGAATAGGATTGCTTTGCGGGCTGGTATGGAGTCTCAGGGCCGAATGGCCTTCTTTGTACCATAAGGAAATATGGGAGTTGTAAGTGGGAATCTACAGCATCAATGAAAGTGAATATAAATGGGCAGTCAGCAGGGAATCCAATGTCCAGTGGAAATTGGAAACGATCTCACTATATCCATCTCTAACTCTGACTCAGTGACCCCTCTATTGTCCCGGTTTCTCTCTCCAGAAATGCTACCTGACCAGCCGTCTGTCTCCAGCCCCACTGAAGGCAGCCGAATGGAACTCAGGGAATCTATAGCAAGAGCTGATCTAAGCCAACAACTTGGTGTGGGTGTAAGAGCTCCCAATCGGTTTAGCGCAGTCTGACCTGTCGTAGAACTGGCCAAACTATTAGCACCAGGTGCTCTCGGGAGCCAGCGGACTTTTACCATAAACTCTGCCCACTCTGCACAGATTAAGATGGCAGGAGATATGTCGAGAGAGTGGAGAGGCTGGGTCCCTTCTCCCTGCACTTGGCCTCCAGCCTTCTATCATCTGAGGGGGACCTTTCTCACCCAGAGGGTGCTGAGTACCTGGAACACACTGCCTGGGAGAGTGGTGGAAGCAGAGTCACTGACAGGCTTTGAGAAGTGTCCAGACGAGCACTTGTATCGCCCAGGGATAGAAGGCTAGGGGCCAAGTTCTGGAAGATGGAACTAATACAGATGGGTGCCCAATGGTCGGCATGGACATGATGGGCCGAATGGCCCGTTTCCATGCTGTATGAGTTGGCAGAGCATGTTCAGATACAGTGATCTTGTGGGGATCAATGGTAATGAATTGACATTGGCCATTGTTGGCATCCTACCTCACTGTGACCTCACACCTTACTGTCTGCCTGCACTTCACTTTCTCTGTAACTGTAACACTTTATTCTGCATTCTGTTATTGTTTTCCCTTGTACTACCTCAATGCCTTGATGTGATGAAATGACCTGTATGAACGGTATGCAAGACATAAGACTAATCAGATGCAAGGATACATAAGTGGCTGCAAAACACTGACCAGTTGTCCACCCTGCTTAAAGTGGGTAGTGTTGATGTTCAAAAGACCTGGGTATGATTGTACAGAAGATACTGAAAGCCAATATACAGGTACAGCAAATGACTAAGGAGACAGATGGTATATTAACCTTTATTGTGAGAGGATTTGAGTACAAGTGACGAGATGTCCTACTACAATTATATAGAGGCCTTTGTAAGACCGTAGCTGGAATATTGTAGACAGTTTTGCTTTGCTTACCAAAGAAAGGATGGACCTGCCATAGAGAAGGTGAAGATTCACCAGGCCGGTTCCAGGGATAGTGGGATGCCGTGTAAGATTGAGCAAACTGGGCCTGTATTCTCGGTTTAGAAATTTCATTAAAACATAAAATTCTTACAGGGGTTGATGGGGAGGCTGCAAGGAGGGGCTTTCCTCTGGTTGAGGAGTCTAGGGCCAGAGGCACAGTTAGGACCGAGATGAGATTTCTTCCCTCTGAGGGAGTGGTGAACCATAACAGATGGGAGTAGAATTAGGCCATTCGGCCCATCAAGTCTGCTCCGCCATACAATCATGCCTGATTTTTTCAACTCCATTCTCTTGCCTTCTCCCCATAACCCTTAACCCCCTTACCAATCAAGAACCTAACAATCTCTGCCTTAAATACACCCAATGACTTGGCCTCGACAGCCCTCTGTGGCAACGAATTCCACAGGCTGAAGAAATTCCTCCTCATCTCAGTTCTAAAGGGACGTCCCTTTATTCTGAGGCTGTGTCCTCGGATCCTAGACTCTCCCACTGATGGAAGCATCCTCTCCACGTCCACTCTATCCGGGCCTTTCAGTATCCGGTAGGTTTCAATGAGGTCCCCCCTCATCCTTCTGAACTCCAGTGAGTACAGGCCTGGAGACAGCAAACACTCCTCATGAGTTAACCCTTTCATTCCCAGGCTCGTTCTTGTGAACCTCCTCTGGACCCTCCCCAGGGCCAGCACATCCTTCCTTAGATACGGGCCCCAAAATTTCTCACAATTTGGAATTGAAGGGATGTCATCAAATTAATTTAAAGTAGAAAGTGACAGATTTCTGAATATTAAGGAAACAAGGAATATGGAGGTAGTGAAGGAAAATAACACTGAGGTAAGAGATCAGCACAATCTGGATGAACGGTGGAGCAGGTTTGTGGGGTTGGTCTATATCCCTCTAAACCTTTCCGATCCATGTACCTGTTCAAGTTCCTTTTAAATGTTGTTAATGTACCTGCCTCACCCACTTCCTCTGGCAGCTCGTTCCATATACCCACCACCCTCTGGGGTGTTTCTTACACTGCTAGGAAGGCAACAGTCGACCATTAAAGAGTTGCACCCAGGTCACACCCAAACTGACCACTCCGCTGGGATCCGAGGGTATGAGGTATAAAGGTTAATAGCTTGAGTTTAAAGAGAAATATTTGTGAATGCTTCTGGGTTTAACGTTACAGTATTAAAATAAGTTGCATTCTTGCAACTGCTGTTTTAGTTAAGTTTATGCAATCTCTGTCTCCAGCTATCAGTAGGTCAGCAATGATTTATTTTTAAGCAAAACAAAGTTTGTCTTCAAAGACTTTGTCTCAGATTGTCTCTTCCATCTGTCTGAATCGTGTTGGACTTATTCATGAAACCATGATTCCCTTGGGTACAAGGCCAGTGTAAGAATTACTCCATTCAGCCTCTTGTGTATAAAATCATGAGGGGCATAGATAGGGTGCATGCAGTCAGTTCTTTGTCCCAGGGCATAGAACTCGACGGCACAGGTTTAAGGTGAGAGGGGAGAGATTTAATAGGAACCTGAGGGGCAACTTTTTCACCCAGAGGGTGGTCAGTACATGGAACGAGCTGCCAGAGGAAGTGGGTGAGGCAGCTACATTAACAACATTTAAAAAGAACTTGGACAGGTACATGGATAGGAAAGTTTGAGGGATACGGGCCAAATGTGGGCAAATGGGATTGGCTTAGATGGGTATCTTAGTCAGCATGGACCAGTTGGGGTGAAGGGCCTGTTTCTGTGCTGTTTCTGTGCCTCAATGGGCAGTTAAAGTCAAAATAACCATCACGTCAATGCATGACTAATCCCGATTAATCTTAAATCTTAAAGGTGTTTCTCTGGAATTCCCTGTCGTATTTCTTGCTGACTCTCTGACACTGACGGCCTCTGGTTACCCTCTTCCCCACAAGTGGAGACATTCTCTCTGCATCCGCTCCATCAACACCCCTCGGCACTTTACACCCCCCCACTGGGTGTCCCCTCAGCCTTTGTGTCCCAGGAGAAAAGTGACCCAGGCTGTTCATCATTCACCGTGGCATTCCAAGCACCATGCTCGTAAATCTTTTCCGCACCCGTACAACCATAGAACACTACAGCACAGAAAACAGGCCATTCGGCCCTTCTAGTCTGTGCCGAAACTTTATTCCGCTCGTCCCATTTACCTGCACCCAGTCCATCACCCTCCAGACCTCTCCCATCTATGTATCTATCCAATTTATTCTTAAACCTTAAGAGTGAGCCCGCATTTACTACATCAGATGGCAGCTCGTTCCACACTCCCACCACTCCTTGAGTGAAGAAGTTCCCCCTAAACCTTTCCCCTTTCACCCTAAAGCCATGTCCTCTCGTACTCATCTCTCCTAGTCTAGGTGGAAAGAGCCTACTCACGTTAACTCTGTCTATACCCCTCATAATTTTGTAAACCTCTATCAAATCTCCCCTCATTCTTCTACACTCCAAGGAATAAACTCCTAACCTGTTCAATCTTTCCCTGTAACTCAACTCCTGAAGACCCGGCAACATTCTAGTCAATCTCCTCTGCACTCTTTCAATCTTACTGATATCCTTCCTATAGTTAGGTGACCAGAACTGCACACAATACTCCAAATTTGGCCTCGCCAATGTCTTATACAACCTCACCATAACATCCCAACTCCTACCTCTGTCCAGTCCCTCTATACATTTTCTATACTGTACTAGAATGTGCGCAGTGCTTCAGGCATGGGCTAACCAAGATCTGATACAGGTTCAGCATAACTTCCATATCTTCCCATTCTATGTTTTCCTTTCCGGCTCTTGCTGATGTGGGTCAACATTGAGGGATTTGTGTGCTGAGATATCTCTGTTCGTCACAATGTTCCCCACCGGTTCTTGCACCGTCCCAGTGACGTGAGGTCCCCGTTCTGCCCACCAACGTGCGTCTTCTCACTGCGACTCATGGGATCTTCCAGTGTACAAAATCTGAACCATGCTTGGTGGAGAGAATTGGATAAATGTTTGAAAAGGCAACATGGTCAGGGGAAGAGCTGGGATGGTGTTGGGTGCAGCTGGTTGGCAGATGTTCCCAAGGGCCAACACAGGCACAGCAGCTGAATGACCTCCTCCTGTGCTGAGTGACTGAGCTGTCAGTCAGACAGTTGTAACCAGTTCAGTCTCATATAAAAGTACCAGCCAGGGTTGCCCCATTGGTGAGCTGGTAGAGCGGCTGCCTCACAGCTCCAGAGAACCGGGTTCAATCCTGACCTCAGGTATGTGTGGAGTTTGCACGTTCTCCCTGTGACTGGCTGGGTTTCCTCCCACATCCCAAAGACGTGCGGGATCGGTGGGTTAATTGGCCGCTGTAAATTGCCCCTAGTGTGTGGGTGAGGGGTAGAATCTGAGGGGAGTTGATGGGAATGCGGTGAGAATAAAATGGGATCCGTGTAGTAGGATTTGGAATATTGTGAGCAATTCTGGGCCCCGTATCTAAGGAAAGTTGTGCTGGCCCTGGAGACGGTCCAGAGGAGGTTCACAAGAATGATCCCAGGAATGAAAGGGTTGACATATGAGGAGCATTGGACCTCTCTAGGCCTGTACTCGATGGAGTTCAGAAGGATGAGAGGGGATCTCATTAAAACCTACCAGATTCTGAAAGGCCTAGATGGAGAGGATGTTTCCATCAGTGGGAGAGTCCAGGATCCGAGGGCACAGCCTCAGAATAAAGGGACGTCCCTTTAGAACTGAGATGAGGAGGCATTTCTTCAGCCAGAGGGCGGTGAATCTGTGGAATTTGTTGCCACAGAGGGCAGTGGAGGCCGTCATTGGGTGTATTTAAGGCAGAGATTGATAGATTCTCGATCGGTAAGGGGGTTAAGGGTTACGGGGAGAAGGCAGGAGACAGGGGTTGAAAAAAAATGGCTTAATTCTGCTCCTATATCTTATGGTCTTATTAGTGTAGATGGGTGGTTGATGGTCGGCATGGACTTGGTGGGCCAAAGGGCCTGTTTCCAGGCTGCATCTCTCTGTGACACCAATCCCAGGGCCAGCCTGGTTGACTCTGAATGGGAACAGGCAGCCCCTTGCAATGGCAAGCAAATTCCCAGGAATGCCCACCTGCTGAAAATGATCCAATGAAAGAAGTAGACACAGACCAGAGGCACTGAAATGCGTATTTATGTGCGGACTGTCAGTGACCAATACACATTGTCTAGCAGAAGGAAGCAGACAACACCCATAGCTCATTGGGCAAGACACGTCCATAGGTCAAAGACAATATTCACCCAATCGGAACAGGTGACCCTGGATGACACCACTGTGGCCGTCAGTGAGACGAGAACTTCCCACCGCCCTGGTGTGGGAAGAGGACTCACGTCACCATCTTGAGACCCTCAGTGGGTGGGCCCACTGGGGCTAAACGCAGAAAGGATCCTCCGCTCCTGTGTAGTCTGAGAAGTTGCCAACTATTGATGTGCAAGCCCATCCCTGAGGCAACGAAGGTTCGCTGGGGACGTGGGCCTTGTACGTGGGGTTGTGTGCCATCTTCCCAGTCCGCCCCCAGGATGGTGGAAGGGGGCATGACTCTACTGTGAGCCAATTTATCCCTCTGCTACAACTGGGATTGGCTCCTGGATGGAAATAATGAGCCAAGGCTTCTGGCTCTGGTTGGGATGGGACAACTCTCAAGCCCGGCTTTGACCCCTGTGCCTTCTTGGCAATGTCAACCCATCCATGGATGTGAAGAATTCCCACTTGGGAGAACTCTACTCCCTTCCAGTCCCAGTCCCAACGGATGTTCAGGGTAGAGATGGTAGAAGACGTTAAACCTAAGCACATACCTCCCTCTGAAGCAGGGCAGGCTGCTGACTGGAGATGCTGCTCCCTCCCTCAATGTCCCGATCGGGAACCGGAGATGGACTGAAGCCAATGTTTACTTCCCCGGAGCAATGTCAGCTCATAAGGGAGACTGCTTCATAATTCCACCTGGGCAGGTGCAGCCCAATGATATCGTAACCAGATCCAATGCAATGACATCATATCCAGACACAGCACGACATCACCTCTGGGCTCAATATAACAGCATCCCAGTCACGCACAATGTGATAACATCATATCTAGACCCAATGTAATGGCATCGTGTTCAAGTACAACATGATGACTTCATATCTAGGCACAGGCACGATGACATCATATGCAGGCAAAATATGACATCATATCCAGGCACAACATTATGACATCACATTCAGAATAACATAAGGTCATCGTATTCTCACACAAGACGATGACATCATACCCCATGGACCTCAGACCATGACATCATTTTCTGGCAACTCCAAGCATTATTTTTGCGCTGAGATAAGTTTAAAGATTTCCTCATAACTTTGGGGGTATCTCCTGGAAATCATGTTTTTTTTCCTGTATCAAATAACATCAGAAGAGATAGTGAGAGTGGGGATTGAACCAATGCCTTGGTCAGGTGAGGACAGGGAGTCTGTGATGTTCGTGGTAAGGCGGAGGCCTGGGCTGGCATCCCACGCAGTTCACTGTCTCCTGACCCGCCGAGGTTATCGCTTCAGCAGTGCCGCTGGTGATAGGAGGGGTGTGGGGAAGGGGTGAGGGGATGGGGAGTGGAGTGAATGGTCCCCCTTTGGACACATACACGGATCGGAAAGGTTTAGAGGGATATGGGCCAAACGTGGGCAAATGGGACTGGCTTAGATGGGAATCTTGGACAGCATGGACCAGTTGGGCCGAAGGGCCTGTTTCCGTGCTGTATGGCTCTATGACCTGCTGGTCCCAGCACTGCCTACACCCAGTTCCCTCCCAGTGCTGCTCCTGTTGTGATCTGGCACAGTGGTTTGGATCAGCAGCAATGTGCTGATGGTCTGTTAAAACCCACAGACACCATAAGGGGCTGCATTCAGTTCTGGGCCAGGACCCGCAGTGAAGGGCTGCGTGTTGGGACCAGAGATGTCAATCCATCAGGAGCCAGGTAAAATGGAGACACTAGAGGCTGCAGATGCTGGAACCTGGAGTGTAAAACAATCTGCTGGAGGAACTCAGCGGGTCGGGCAGCATCTGTGGGAGGAAATGGACAGTTGATGTTTCAAGTTGAGACCCTTCATATGGAAGTTGGGTGAAAGCCTGGTTTCTTTCATAAACTTTATTTCCTTCTTTGAGCTGCCCCAGTGTGTGCTGGGCTGCTGGAGGATGCCTGCTTCCCCACTGGCCTTGCCTTCCTTTGCCAAGTTAGACAGCGTTCCAACAGCTGAGCAGAGTGATGCGAGGGACCGCACTCCCTGGACCCTCCCTCCGGAGCAGGAGGTGGGAGAGACTGTGCGGAGAAAGTTTGGTGCTCCCTGAGTCCCAGTGATGCAGCCTTCTGTGGGGAGAGCCATCGAGTCGCTTCCCAGCTGGGGCGAGAGTGGGAATTCAATCATTCGGAAAGCCATGGACCAGACTGCCAATGCACCCTGTAACGCACTCTATCTCTGGAATTGTCTGCCCCCAAGAGTAGTGGAGGCCGGATCATTAGATATATTTAAGGTGGAGATAGATAAGTACTGGAAAAATCGAGGAATTGAGGGGTCTGGGGAACTGACACAGAAGAGGCCGTGATCATATTGAATGGTAGGGCAGGCTTGAGGGGCCGAGTGGCCTCCTCCCGCAGTCTCCAGTGGGTGTGGGGTAGCCACGAGCTCGGTTATACAACATGTCCATGAACCAGTGCAATAGCCGGTGGCCCTACAACACCTCGCCATAGTCACCGTGCACCAGCAGTGTCTGAGCTTCCTCCTAATGGTCCCTCCCGCCTTTGCTGCCGTTCCAGGGGTTGTGCCAGGCTTGGGGACAGTTCCAGCTTGGACCGGTCTATAGCAGCTCGACTGAAGAGGCGGCGCCAGAAGAAGTTTGCAGAGAGGTTGCTTTGTCAAGTCCCGGACAGAGTGAGGACGACACAGAGTCACACATGATGGAGAGACCCGACCTCATCACGTACAGCCCACCACTGCAGCTCGGCCTGAGAACAAACCACTGTATCCCACGTACAGCCGGTCGAAACTATCACACCCAAGTTACTTTTATTAAGCATAGTTGTAGAGATAAAGGAAAGTTTTGTATGGTGTGTCTGTGTAAGATGTGTGTGTGTATATGCATGTGTGTGTCGGTCTATGTGTAAGGTGTGTGTGTATGCATGTGTGTGTGTCAGTGTGTGCGTAAGGTGTGTGTGTGTGTGTGGTGTGTGTGTCAGTGTATGTGTGTATGTGCAGGCGTGTGTGCCTGTAAGCAGATGCATCCACATGTTGCAGTGTGTATGTGTGTGTGCACAGGCATGTTGTGTAGGCAGTTTGTTTATCCACACTTATGTGTGTGTGCCTCTCTGTAAGTGTGCATATGTTTGTCTGGACATCTGTATATGTTCTTGCATGTCCCTATAGGTTTACATGTCTGTATATCATGCATGTTTATGTGCTCATGTATGTCCACATACTTGTTAGTGTGTCCACTTATGTGCATGAGTGTGTGTGTGTGTGTGTGTGTGTGTGTGTGTGACCACACGCACATGTGACGTGTACATCAGGAGTGCAGTGCACTGTGTGAATGCTCCTCTGGGTCTTCACTGTCTGGCTTTTGTGCTTATCGCTCTGGTATCATACAATCAAATTCCGATCAAACACCTCCTGGGTTTGATGTATTCAAGTGTGCCTGGCCTGGGATTACTCTACAGAAGGAGATCAAAGGGACACCCACTGCAATTTTAACATTCAATGGGAACATTCTGTGTGTGCCTGAGATCGTGTATTCATCTGGACTTTGACTGCATGGAGCACCAAAAGGTAGCAAACCAACAGAGAGAACATTTGCCATTTTTTTTCTCAATTCTGTTCAAACCGTGGACAGCTGAGGCAGTGGAAGACAGAGGGTTCCAAGTGTCAAGTTGCTGGGCAGCAGGTCAGGATCTCAGGCTTGGAGCCAGTAGACGAGGCCAGAGAGAAGCGCAATGGGTAGGTAGAGAGGGCAAGTGAGCTGTGGAGCGGACGAGAAACCTCCTCCGAAGTACGCAACTTGGGCTGGTTAGGAAGAGAAAGAAAAGAAGAAAGAAGAAAAGTTTGTATCTCAGCTTATCTCAGGACGCAGCTGAAAGCAACCACAATTCAAACAAAGGGGAGATGCTGGAACCTGGAGCAACACAAAAACTGGAGGAACTCAGCGGGTCGAGCAGTATCTGTGGGGGGAAATGGACAGTTGACGCTTCGGGTCGAGACGATGTCTGGATTGAAAAATAGATGGGAGATAGTCAGTATGAAGAGGTGAGGGGAAGGGGTGAGGGCAAGAGCTGGCAGGTGATGGGTAGATCCAGGTGAGGAGGGGGGATAGGCAGATGGAGGAGGGGAGAGTGGGAACAGTGACAGAGGCCGGGAGGTGACAGAGGGCTGCAGATGGTGGGATCTGATAGGAGAGGAAGGTGGAGCCTGGAATCACGGGAGGGAGGTGGGGGTCAGTTCACATTTTCTGTACATTCATGTGCCTATCTGAGAGCCTCCTAGTGCCTCTATCGTATCTGTGTCCACCCCCACCCCTGGCAGCCCAGGTAGTCAGGGACGCTGTACACAAATTGGCCATGACATTAGTGACCAAACCAAACTCCTTTGTCAGCTAGAGAACACCTTGGTACTCTGTGAGATCAGGTTAGTTACTACAAAATCTTTCATTTGGGGTAATTTATTAATCAGAGTGGAGGGGACCCAGCGGGAGGGGTGTGTGGGTGATGCGCAAATGGAGTGGGTGGGAGGAGGGGAAAGAATCAGGGTGATGGGGGCTGGAGTGGGTGCTGGGGAAACTGGGGAGATCAGGAGGAGAGAGAAAAGGGACAGGTTACCTGGAATTACAGAATTTAACAAAAGCAGGCAAGCAGGAATCTGAAATAAACCTTTCTGGGAATACTCAGCAGGTGTGGGAATGCTTCAGCTTACTAATCAATACAATTCGAAACATTAACTGTAACCCTCTGTTCCCAAGTGCAGCCTGACCATTTGGGATGGTGTGGTCAGTGGGAGGGAGCTGCTGCTTGTTGCTTGGAAACGAAGTCTCAGAGGGAAGACAACATCTTCCGGGCAGGAATTCCTGGAAGAGAAGTGGCAGTGAGTTAAACGCTAACCACGGAGACAGCAGGGAATGTAAAATTAAACCAGGGACTGCTACAGATACTCAGTGGCTGAGGGGACAGGTGCAGACAGGGTTAATGTTGACAACACTCCGGGATGGACCCAGCAGCTTACAATGGGCACAACGAGGGCCATTCCCACAAAATCCTGTCTGATAGCCTGTCAGCCAAATTAATAACCAAAACAACAGACTTGCATTGATATGGCGCCTTTCACAAACTCAGCATGGACTGTGGCTTGCTGGGCATCACTCTCAACCCCCAGATGGATGGGTTTGGGTTCAAGTCCAAAGGACGTTAACGTCAGGAAGTACTTTGGGAGCTCTGCACTGTCAGAGGAGCTCTCTGGCATCAAGGTGAGGACCCACCTACTCTCTCATACCCCACCCCCTTTCCCCTCTTGGCCAAGTGTCCTGGGACCAAACTTTAACCCTGAACTGTTATCGGACAACTTGATAGAACATAGAACAGTACAACTCAGGAGCAGGCCCTTCGGCCCACGATGTCGTGCCGACCTATATAAACCTACTCTATGATCAATCTAACCTTTCCCTCCCACACAGCCCATAACCCTCCATTTTTCTTACATCCATGTGCCCATTTAAGAGTCTTTTAAATGTCCCTATTGTATCAGTCTCTATCACCAACCTCAGCAGTGCGTCCCAGGCACCCACCACTCTCTGTGTAAAAGACCTACCTCTGACATCTGCCCTAAACTTTTCTCCTCTGACAAACTGATGTCCTCTGGTTTTGGCCATTGCTGCCCTGGGAAAAGGTGCTGGCTGTCCATGCCTCTCAATCTATGCCTCTCATAATCTTATACAACTCTGTCAAGTCACCACTCATCCTCCTTTGCTCCAAAGAGAAAAGCCCTAGCTCGCTCAACCTATCTTCATAAGACATGTTCTCTAATCCAGGCAGCATCCTGGTAAATCTCCCCTACACCCTCTCTAAAGCTTCCACATCCTTCCTATAATGAGGTGACCAGAACTGAACACAATACTCCAAGTGTGGTCTAACCAGAGTTTTATAGAGCTGCAACATTACCTCATGGTTCTTGAACTCAATTCCCTGACTAAAGAAGGCCAACACACCGTACGCCTTCTTAACAACCCTATCAACTTGCGCAGCAACTTTGAGGGATCTATGGACGTGGACCCCAAGATCCTTCTGTTCCTCCACACTGCTCAGAGTCCTGTACTCTGCCCTCATTCAATCTTCCAAAGTGAATCACTTCACACTTTTCTGGATTGAACTCCATCTGTCACTTCTCTGCCTAACTCTGTGGGCAGGCACAGTAGTGTAGCAGTTAGCATAACGCTATTACAGCATCAGTGAACTGGATTCAATTCCAGCCACTGTCTGTAAGGAGTTTACACGTTCTCCCCATGTCTGTGTGGGTTTTCTCTGGATGGTCCGGTTTCCTCCCACATTCCAAAGACGTATGGGTTAGGAAGTTGTGGGCGTGCTACATTGGCGCCAGAAGTGTGGCGACACTTGTGGGCTGCCCCCAGAACATTCTACGCAAAAATGTATTTCACTGTGTGTTTCGATGTACATGTGACTAATGAGAAATCTTATCTAACTCTGGATCCAGTCTATATCCTGTTCTAACCTACAACAACCTTCTACACTATCCACAATACCTCCAACCTTCATATTATCTGCAAACTTACTAACCCATCCCTCCACTTCCTCACCCAAGTCATTTAGCAAAATCACAAAGAGCAGGGGTCCCAGAGCAGATCCCTGTAGAACACCACTGGTCACCGACCTCCAGGCAGAATACTCTCCATCTACCACCACCCTCTGCCTTCTGTGGGCAAGCCAATTCCGAATCCACGCAGCCAAGCTCCATGGATGCCATGCCTTATGACTTTCTGGATGTTGTGCCAAATTAATTAAGTTAATGCCAAATTAAATCCCTTCTGCCTGCACTTGGTTCATATCCCTTCAATCTCTGCATATTCACGTGCCTGTCTAAGAGCCTCTAAAATTCCTCTATCGTATCTGCCACCTCCGCCACCCCTAAGTGTGCCCCAAAGTGGAGGGGCAGTGCCATCAGTGTGTCCAGAGGGAGGTTCCCAAGAATTTGGTTGGATTGTGGAGAGAAACCAGGGGTCGGTCCAAGTTTTTGTGCTCAAGTCTTTGGTGGGCCAGATCCGATCACCTTTAGCTGACTATTCAGCATCAACACAGCCTGAAACATTAACTTAGCTGCCTTGGCCAGTTTATGCTTGATAAGTAAATAGATTGGCTTGGAATTGTCCCTCAAGAAAGGGTGAGGGACGGAAAGAGGAGAGAGGAGGAGAGGGATGGAGGAGGAAGGGAGGGAATGGAGATTGGATGAGGAGGAGAAGGAAGGGGCAGGAGAGCCAAGGAGGAGAACAGGAGAGGTGGAAAAGGGAAGGGGTGGGAGAATGGGAGAGGGGAGGGTGGGACAGGCTGAGAGGGAGGGTGAGGGAGACGAGAGAGAGAGGGGAGAGAAATATGGAGAAGGTGAAAGATGAGAGAGAAGAATAAGCCAGCCAGGTTAAAGGAAAACACATTTGCCAGCAGGACAAGTCCTTCTGCCAATCCTGAGAACCTTCCCTTCAAAGATTGTAAAAATAAACAGAAAACCTTCTGAACAGCGATAATGTTAATCATTGTACGGTCGAGTTACTGGGATGAGAGCGGAGGGCCATTTGTTCGGAGGGATGTTTGGTCTGGGCATATGGTTACCAGGCAGAGCTGAAACAAACATTGAGACATCCATGAGTCATTGATCTGAGCTTGGACAACCCCACCCAGGGCTGGATCATCGAATCCCAGCAATGCCCCTCCCGCAGGGCATAACGTAGTGAAGGAAACTTTAACGGAAGAGGAACAAAGGGCTGCAGATGCTGGAATCCGGATGAAAAACATGATGATGCTGGAGGAACTCAGCAGGCTAGGCAGCATCTGTGGAGAAAAGCCTTGGAAAGTCCTGAAGAAAGGTCCTGACCCGAAACGTTGACCGCCTGCTTTTGTCCACGGATGCTGCCTGGCCTGCTGAGTTCCTCCAGCATCATTGTGTTTTTCATTTAAACTGTAATGGAAGTTGGGAAGGCTGGCATTTTATGGCCATCTCTAATTACCCCCCAGGACATTTCAGAATGAACCCCATTGTCACATAAGGAAGGCAGATTTCCTCTGCTGAAGAATATTAAAATGGTTCATGTCACTGTTACTAGTTTTTAATTCCAGGTTCATTTAATTATTTGAATGTAAGTTTTTCAGCTGTGCTGGTGAGATGTGAAACCTGGGCCAATCACTTCACCACGATACCGTTGCCCTGTAAGTAGTGGATCAGTTCAGAGTGCTGCAGCACCCACTGGAGATGCAGACACTGATGGAAAGGCTCAGACACGCTACATGTGAGGTCTGAAATGCAACAACTGCTGGAAGTCTGCCGAGGCTCACCGGGTCCTTCCCTGAGATGAGGGGGTTCCGGAGATGTTTCAGAAGAGGTTTAGAAAACATGGGACTATCCTCCTTGGAACAGGGAAGGTTAAGAGAAGAACGAACCAAGGTTTATGAGATAGAACAGAGAACATAGAGAACAGTACAGCACAGGAACAGGCCCTTCAGCCCACGAGGTCTGTGCTGACCACAATGCCAAATTAAACTACTCCCATCTGCCCTCATGTGGTCCATATCCCTCCATTCCCTGCATATTCATGCGTCTGTCTAAATGCCTCTCAAACTCCAACGTATCTGCTTCCACTACTTTACCCAGCAGCCCGTTCCAGGCACCCACCACTCTCTGTGTAAAAAAACTTGCCTTGCAAATCACCTTTAAACTTTCCCCCTCTCACCTTAAACGCATGTCCTCAAGTTATTGATATTTCCACCGGGGTAAAAAGGCTCTGTCGACCCTGTCTATGCCTCTCATACATTTATAAACCTCTATCAGGTCTCCCCTCAGCCTCCAACACTCCAGAGAAAACAACCCAAGTTTGTCCAACCGCTCCTTGTAGCTCATACCCTCTAATCCAGGCAGCATCCTGGTGAACCTCTTCAGTACCCTCTCCAAAGCCTCCACATCCTTCCTGTAATGTGGAGATCGGAGCAGTTGGCCCAACATAAATGCAAAGAGCCAAATGGCCTCTTTCCGTGCTGTACTATCTATGAAGGTTCGACATCCATGACGTCACTGGTGGTAAAAGGACCCAATGTGTACAGGAGACTTGTCTTGTTCACAGTCACGTCTCTCGAAGTAGTTCCATGGACGTGAAGCAGAAAGGGGCATTCAAAGGGACGCAGGAAGTCTTTCCTTGTCTTTCACGCTCCTGGAATGCTCCACAAAATCCTGGTTTTCAGATTTCAGGGAGGGGGATTCACCAACTTGCTTCCAGAGCTGAGGGGAGATGTTTCTGGAGGTGCTGTGCCTCTCGGTCTGGGATGGATTGATGGGGTATATGCAGCGACGTTTCCATGTGTGTGGAGAGAGAGCTGCTGATTCCGGGGCCGTGAATATCACACCGTCACTCAGAAATCCAGCGGGGAATTCTGGAGAAACTCCTATCTCCAGGGAACGGGGAGAATGGGGGATCAATTCCCACGGAGATGAGCAGAGGTGGGTTTAGGACACGCACGGCGGTTCTAGTTAGGAGCGGGAGTAGGCCACTTGGCTCCTCAAACCTGCCCCTTTGATGCAATACAGCTGTGGCTCATCTGAATGTAATCTCAACTCCACAATCTATAGATTCATAGTCCTACAGCAGAAACAGGCCCCTCGGCCCAACTCGTTCATGTGGCCAAGATTCCCATCTAAGCTAATCCCCACGCCTACATTTGGCCCATATCCCTCTCAACCTTTCCTGTCCATGTACTTATCCAAATGATTTTTAGATGTTGATATTGTACCTGCCTCTATCTGCCAGTTTGTTCCATATAACCCCCCCACCCACCCCACCGTAGCGGTTAGCGTAACGCTATTACAGCGCCAGCGACCCGAGTTCAATTCCGGTCACTGTCTGTAAGGAGTTTGTACATTCTCCCTGTGACTGCGTGGGTTTCCCCCGGGTGCTCTGGTTTCCTCCCACATTCCAAAGACGTACGGGTTAGGAAGCTGTGGGCGTGCTATATTGGCGCCAGAAGCGTGGGCTGCCCCCAGAACACTCTACGCAAAAGATGCATTTCACTGTGTTTCGATGTACATCTGACTAATAAAGAAATCTTATCTTATCTTCCATGTCAAGGATCGATCTGTCCCTGACTTAAAAATATTCCAAGAGTCTGCTTCCGTCGACCTTAGAGGAAGGGAGCTCCAAAGACTCACCTTAGAGAACAAAATTGTCCCATCTCTACCTGAGAAGGATGGCTCCTTACTTTTACACTGCAGCCCCTGGTTCTAGGTTCTCCCACGGGAGAATCAGCCTCTCCACACCCACCCCTCAGGACCCCATGGGCCTTAGCTCACCAAACCCGGGTGTCCCAAAACCTGTACTGGGGGTGAGCAAGTGTTCCGATGGCAAGTCTCTGGCTGCCCGTCATCTGGGGCAGATCGGGAGCGAGATCGTGTTGTCTGGAAACTGATTTTCCTTCCTGGTTTTCAGCCAAAATATGGCCAAGATGAAGTCAACCTAACATCTGGCTCACAGATGTCAAAGCTGGTGGCTGTGATCTCTGGATAATGGAGTGGGAGTCACACGTGCAACTGTTGTATTCTTGTAGCACAGAAGGCGGCCATGTGGCCCAGTGACTCTGTGCTGGTACAGCAATCCATTAGTTCCATTCCTTCCCTTCTCCAGGGCCGATCCAATGCCCTTTGAAGGCTCCACTCCCCTCATCTACACCCTCTGTGTTTTAGTCTCTCTTCGCATCTCCCCTTATCATTTAATATCTCGGTGCCCTTGTCCCTGAATCATCCACCACTGGGAGGACAATGAGCCCTGTCTCAACCCTTCCCGGTCTTGTCCATGAGGTCATATGGGCAGCCACAGACTGAGTAAACCAATACAGTCCTAGGGAAGGTCCATCAACCCCTGGACATTGCTGCGGAAGGTTTTCCGACGGTTTTAGTGATGGAGGCAGGATAGGCGAGGGGTTTGGCCGCGTTGGCCGCGTTAATGAAGGGAGCTGGGCTGCGGCGGACACTCACCCACACACGCCGTCCCGTCCTCGTTGGGCTCGTAGCCCCGATTGCACCTCCGGTTGGGGCGACACCTGTAACCCCCGAATGTGTTAATGCAGATAGGCCTGTTGCTGGGGCAGGGCAGTGGGAAGCGGGCACACTCATCTTCGTCTAAGGGGTGGGTACGGGGGGGGGGAGAGAGAGAGAGAGTGACTGGCACACCAGGCAGAACCGAAACCCGCTGCCCAACCCCGAGAGACACACCTTTACAATGTCACCTGTCCCTAGCTCTGAGGTCATTTCCTGTCTTTACTTTCAGGCCCTTCGTTTGGGAGGGTGTGTCTCACGATGGGATCAGGAGCACGATAGCTGAGAAAAAGTGAAGAAAAAATTTACTGGGATGTTGCCTGGATCCTGAGTTACAAGGAGAGGTTGCGCAGACTAGGACCTGGAACGTGGGAGATCGAGGGGCGACCTGATGTACAAGATCAGGAGGGGCATACACAGGGTGAAAGCACATTGTCTTTTTCCCAGGGAGGGGGTGCTAGAAACAAGAGGGCAGAGGTTTAAGATCAGAGGTGAGGGATTTAAAAGGGACATCAGGGGCAGCTCCTTCACGCAAAGGGTGGTGCGTATTTGGAACGAGCTGCCAGAAATAGTGGTTGAGGCGGCCACATTAGCAACATTTAAAGGCCATCTAGATAAGTACATGGAGAGGAGAGGTTTAGCGGGCTATAGGTCAAATGCAGGCAGGTGGGACTAGCTCGCTGGGCAACACAGTCGACATGGACCAGTTGGGCCGAAGGGCCTGTTGCCATGCTGTATGACTCAATGACCCTACTGGGGTTTTGAGGCCACTTTCTGCCTTTACCTGGGAGAGGGGAGGGGGTGGTTGGAGATCAAACAGGGGATGGGGCTGGTTCACCTGCGGATCTGAACTGAGAGCAGTCCCTGCATTGGACGATTAGTGTACTGAAGACAAGCAAAGCCAATGCCTCACCTCACCTGATCCGGTGTACACCTCACTAACAATCTCTTGTGCCCACATCCATAAGCACACGAGAAATGGGATCAGCAGTGGGCCATTCGCCCCCTCAAGCCTGCTCCACCATTCCAGCTGATCTGATCTTGGCCACAGCTTCAGTTCCCCAGAACCCCTAGTTCTCCTAGAGATCAAAAATCTGTTCATCTCCTCCTTGAATACGTTCAGTGAGTCCACCTCAACAGCTCTCTGGGGGAGAGCATTGCAGAGATATACCACCCTCTGACAGCAGAAATTCCTCTTCATGAACAGGTGACCCCTGTTTCTGAAACTATTCCCCAAGTTCTAGATACCTCACTCAGGACAATATCCTCTCAACCATTGCCCTCTCAATACCCCTCAGCTTCAATAGGGTCTCCTAACCCTACACTCCAACGGGTGTCGGCCCAAACTGCTCAACATAAGACAAGCCCACAATCTCAGGAATCAGCTGAGTGAACATTCTCCAATTCAACGTCATCCGTCCTTAAGTAAGGAGATCAAATCCCAACACCAGTGGGGTTTGTAAATCTTTGTACATGACCACAGTACAATTCAGGTCCCTTCATCCAAGCTGTTAATATCCTCTGTAAGCCCCGCACTCAATACTTGATACTGGCTCCTTGATACTTGATACTGGCTCCTCAATACTTACTGATTGCCAATCTGTAGGTGATCCAATGACACTGACCCTCTGCTTTCTGTTAGCCAATGCTTTTCCGTGCCAATATATTACTCCAGTGCCAGGAGCTCCTACCTTGTG
Organism: Pristis pectinata; assembly: GCF_009764475.1. NCBI lineage: Eukaryota > Metazoa > Chordata > Chondrichthyes > Rhinopristiformes > Pristidae > Pristis > Pristis pectinata. The sequence goes on along the minus strand of NC_067416.1, from coordinate 3,285,984 downwards.
CAAAACCCTACTATTGATTTATAGAGTTGTACAGCACAGAAACAGGCCCTTCGGCCCACCACGTCCATGCCAAACCTTTTGCCCATCTACACCAATCCAATTTACCTGCTTTAAGTCCAAATCCTCCTACGCCTGCCTATTTAAGTCTCTGTCTAAATGTATCTTAAACGTAGCGATTGCAACTGGTAATTGGTTAGCATAACGCTATTACAGCGCCAGCGACCCGGGTTCAATTCCAGCCGCTCTCTGTAAGGAGTTTGTACGTTCTCCCCGTGTCTGCGTGGGTTTCCTCCAGGTGCTCCGGTTTCCACCCACATCCCAAAGACGTACGGGTTAGGAAGTTGTGGGCGTGCTATGTTGGCGCCGGAAGCGTGGCAACACTTGCAGGCTGCCCCCAGAACACTCTACGCAAAAGATGCATTTCACTGTGTGTTTCGATGTACATGTGACTTATAAAGAAATCTTATCTGATCTTATCCACCACCTCCTCTGGCAGCACCACTCTCTGTGGAAAAAACTTACCCCTCACACCCTTTAAAACTCTTTCCTCTCATCTTAAGCTTATACCCTCTTGTTTTGAAAGCCTCCCTCCCATAGGAAGCAGGCTGACTGTCTGCCCTATCTATGCCTCTCATAATCTTCTATATTTTATGTCAGGTCACCCCTCAGCCTCCTTCACTCCAGGGAAAACAAGCCCAGCCTGTCCAGTCTCTCCCTATAAATAAAATCCTCCAATCCAGGCAACACTTTGATGAATCTCCTCTGCTCTTTCTCCAGCGGACCCCATATCCTTCTAGATGTTAAGAAAACCATGAGATATGGGGCTACTGCAGGAAAGTGCCACTGAGGTAAAAGATCAGCCATGACCTTATGGGGTGGAGCAGCATGAGGGGCCTAATGGCCTTCTCTTGCTTCAGTGTTTCATATTCTTATGTTCTTACAAGACACCTTATCAAACACCTTTTTATAAATCCAAATATACTTCATCTCCTGGTCCCCTTCACCAACCCACTAATTACGTCCTCAAAGAATTCTATTAGATTTGTCAAGCATGACTTCCCTTTCAGAAAACACATTGACTCTGCATAATTGCATTATACATATGAGGTCCAGAAACATATAAGATGCTGAGCAGGAACGACAGCGTGGATGTCGAGATATTTTTACTAATGGGAGAATCTCAAACAAGAGAGCACAGTTACAAGGTAAGATTGAGACACTAATTTCAGACCTAAGTTTATCGCTCTAGAACTGAATGTGAAATTTTGTCAGATTATGGTCACTATTCCCCAGTGGGCCGCTTGCCATGCATTTGTAACATGACCCCTTCCCTACAAATTCATTCCCAGAACACAGAGCCCACAGGTTCTGTGCATCGATACAGTCTTCACTCACCTGTACAGCGACCTCTTCCATCGGCTGTAAATCCTTGTCCGCACTGAGAAAAGACAAGATATAAGACTTTATTGAAACAGGAGGGAGTGTAAAAGCACAGATGTCTTGATGCAACTGCACAGGCAACTGGTGAAACCACCCCCCGGGCACTGTGCAGTTATGGTCTCCCTACTTGAGGAGGGGGAGGGATACTTGCTTTGGAAGCAGAGCAGAGAAGGTTCAGTGGGTTGATGTTAATCACAGGATTAAAAACAGAAAATGCTGGAGACATTCAGTGGGTCAAACAGCACCACAGATGCTGCCTGACCTGCAGAGTGGTTCTACTCTTATCTCTTTTTATTTTGGATTTCCAGCATCTGCAGGTTTTGTTTCGATTTTTCATTTAATAGAAGGATGTTTCTCCACATGGAGGAACCTGGAAGCACTGTTTCAGAATAAGGATTTCTCCATTTAAGACAGGAATGAGAGAGAGAGAGAGAAAATGAGAGAGAGGGAGATGGATGAACAGAGAAACACAGGTAGTCTTGGATCTGGAGAGAAAGCTGGTGAGGGCCACCTCGAGTTAACAAGAGAATTGGAATTGGTTTATTACTGTCACTTGTACCGAGGTTCATTGAAAAACTTGTCTTGCATACCGTCCGTACAGATCAATTCATTACACAGTGCATTGAGGTAGTACAAGGGAAAACAATATAGAATGCAGAGTAAGGCGTTACAGTTACAGAGAAAGTGCAGTGCAGGCAGACAGTAATGTGCAAGGACCATATTGAGGTAGACTGTGAGGTCAGGAGGCAGTGTATTCCAATGCTGCGCCCAGAGGGAGTTAGTGAGATCTGGACTGGGGGAGTGAGGGGGAGAGAGTGAGGGGCCCCCAGCAGCTTTCGTACCTCAATCTCCAGGCTGCCGGCTTGTCCTCCATCCTCTGGAAACAGCACTTCGATGGTGGAGTTCATGTCACTGAGGGAGACGCCTCGAGAGGCGAACGTGCCTCCTGGCCAAGTCACCTCCAGGTGAGTGGCCACATCCTTCCCTGTTCATGTCAAGGAGAAGCAGAGATTGAATGGCTCAGGGTTGTAATATTAACAGAAGCCTGGACAAGATAAACTGGAAGTACCTGCTCCCCAGAGCAGAGAGGTCGTCAACTCAACACTGTCAGATATAAGTCAACGGGGAAAGGAATGGGGAAAATTATGAGAAGACTGTTTTACTCAATGAGTGTTGGGGTTTAAGGCTCACTAAGAGGGTGATAGATGCAGAATCCCTCCCCACATTTATAAAGTCCCTGGACAAGCACTTGAAGAGCAGGGATGAGGGTGATAGAGACACAGAAAAATACAGCACAGAAACAGGTTCTTCGATCCACTGACCATCAAGCACTGACCATCATACTGTTGGCCAGTATGAACTTAATAGGCTGAATGGCCTCATTCGTGATAACAGACTGTTTAACCATAGAACCATAGAACCATACAGCACAAAACAGGCCCTTCGGCCCACCATGTTGTGCCGTCCATCAAAATTTGGAATTGTTAAAGGATTTTCTGGCTTTAAGGAAGATGAAAGAATGTGTTCAGGACTCTTAAGCTGCTTAAAGTAATACACCTGGTTAAAAAGACACTTTGCTCCAAGGTTCTTGAGGTAATCATTCAGACAATCCAACCCGGTCTTGGGAGGTGATGAGGAACTGTCCCTAGGCCACGAGCAATGACCCTCCACAGCTCTGAATAAAGCCCAGGGTCTGAGCAGGAGATTGTAAAGGGATCTTGAAGGAGGAGGAAGTTAATGGAGTAAAAGTAGAAAGTTCTGGAAGCCCTTAGCAAGTCAAGCACAGTTTTATTTATTTTTAATTACCGTTGAATTCACTGCCACTTCCATTCTATTGGAAGTTGCCCTCAAAGCCACACACCATCCTGACTTGGAAATATATCACCGTTCCTTCACCGTTGCTGGGTCAAATTCCTGGAACTCCCTCCCTAACAGCACTGTGGGTGTACCCACACCTCAAGGACTGCAGCGGTGCAAGAAGGCAGCTCACCACCACCTCCTCAAGGGCAACTAGGGACGGGCAATTAAATGCTGGCTCAGCCAGTGAAGCCCACACTCCTCGAATGAATTTTAAAAAGTTCCAGGAATGCAAAGCTCTCCCTGAGGTGAGGTTCCCATCTGTCACTCTCGCCTTGAGATATTGCTTGTAACCCTAACCCTAACCTCAAAGTGACAATCACAACCTAACCCTAACCCTATCTCTCCCCACCCTCTCTTCAACTTAAAGAAAATGCTTTCCCTCATTCCCAGTTCTGATGGAGGGTCTCTGGCCTGAGACATTACACCTCTTCCTGTTTCCATAGATGCTGCCTGACCAGCTGAGTATTTCCAGCATTTCCTGTTTTTGTTTCAGATTTGCAACGTCTGCAGTGTTCAGAACCTTTGGGAGCTTGTGTTGGGATGTGAACAGGGGTTGGGAGAGATAGGAGTGTGCCACAGATAAAATACAAAGCTCTTGGGAGCTGACGGACAAAGAGCTAAATCAATTGTGATCATTAATATGTCCTCACCATGTTAAGGCACTTCATATATTTATTTTACCTCAATAAAATATACAGCTCCAGCTGTCTGATACTGAAATTTAATACTGCATAAACATAATTTAATCCTCAATCTATTTTTTACGAGGTTCTGTTGTATTTTTAAGGGGGGAATTGGATTTATGGATACCCCTGCCTTCTCTGTTCAACCCTATTTAATTTACCTCTCCAGAATAAAACAAGATTTATTTATAGAAAGCAGCACAGTAATATCCATCCAGCTCACTGCTCGAGCACTTCTCATGGTATCTCCACAGAGACAAATCCAAGCTCGGCACAATACAGCTACCTGGACTGGGATGATTTTTCCAGGTAACTAACCATTGGCTTTGGACAAAAAATTTCTAGGAATTATCAAGTGGTAAAGAAAGATTTCCAATTATTCTGTGGTGAGTGACTCACGTCTCCAAGCCGTTCTACCATCTACAACGCAAGATGGGACTGTGATGGAATATTTTCAAGTTGCCTGAATGAATGCAACTCCAAAAACCTCTCAACGTTTAACAAAGCACCCATCCGGTACCTTAAATATTCCCTCCCTTCACCATTGACACAGTGGTTGGGGTGTAGACCATCTACAAAGTGCACTGCAGTTACTTGCCCAGGCTGTTCCTACTGCACCTTGCAAATTTCCAACCTCCACTACTAAAGGCAGTAGGTGCAGGAGAACATCACCTAGATGTTCCCCACACACCGTCCTGAATTGAAAATGTATCTCATTCTTTCATCAACACTGGGTGTAAATCCTAGAATTCCCTCCCCACACCAGAAGGACTGCAGAGTTTCAACATGGTGGCTCATCCCTCACCTTCTCAAGGGCACGCAGAACATAGAATGCAGAACAACGCAGTACAGGAACAGGCCCTTCGGCCCACCATGTCTGTGCTGACCATGATGCCAATCCCAACTAATTCCATCTGCCTGCACATGGTCCACATCCCTCTATCCCCTGCCTGTTCATGCGCCTGTCTAAATGCCCCTTAAATGTCGCTATCATATCTGCTTCCACCAGCTCCCCCGGCAGTGGGTTCCAGGAACCCACCACTCTCTGTGACTTGTAAAACTTGCCTTGTAAATCTCCTTTAAACTTTTCCCCCTCTCACCTTAAAGCGATGCCCTCTAGTATTTGACATTTCCACCCTGGGAAAAGGACTATCTGCTCTACCTACGCCTCTCATAATGTTACATACTTCTGTCAGTTGCCCCTCAGCCTCCAGAAAAGACAATCCAAGTTTGTCCAACCTCTCCTTATAGCTGATACCCTCCAACCCAGGCAACATCCTGGTGAACCTCTTCTGCACCTTCACCAAAGCTCTTACATCCTTCCTGTAATGGGGCGACCAGAACTACACACAATACTCCAAATGTGGCCTAACTAAAGTTTTATACAGCCGCAACATGACTTCTCAACTTTTATGCCCAACGCCCCAACCGATGAAGGCAAGTGTGCCATATGCCTCGTTTACTGCCCTATCTACTTTCAGGGAGCTATGGAGCTGTAGTTGTAGAATCTGGGAGAAGAGCTGTGGGGAGAATAAAAATGGAATTAATGTCGGGTTGGTGTACACGGTTGGGTGATGGTCATTATGGACTCAGTCAGCTGTATGACTCTATGATTTCCACAGTACATTTCAGTAAGGTGGATGCAAGGTTTTGTCCGGATCTGAGGCCAACTTGGCTGGGCAAAGGCTGTGCAACCAATATTCCAATGGATATTCTGGATGTCAGCACGGAATTGGGTGCACTAAGTATTGAATTCTCTGCCACATTCGACAACTGATGGTCAGTCAGTTGTTAACGATACCTGAGGTGGATGCACCTCTGTTAACCAAGGGTATTGGGGAGATGGGAGGGGTTTGGAGAGCTGGAGGTCTCCTGTCCCTATAAAAGGAAGAGCACATTTCTGTTGGCTCCGCAAACATCTCACAAGGCTTCACGCCCGATGAAGTGTTGTTGGAATGTAGTTACAACTGCTCTGTGGGCAAATTGGTCAGCCATCTTACACACATCCCCACAGCCAGTGATGTGCCAAAACACAGAGGGATATATCAAGTAACAGACACATGTCAGGCAGATGTTGAACAGCTGTCCTCTGAGTAGTGTCAAGGGGCAGGGGGAGCTTGACTTAACCTCTCCTCCCAGAGTGTGATGCTCCCTCAGTACCGTCCCTTTTCTAAAATACAAATGTTTATTAGCTAAAAGCACTACAAAAGGACAACCAGTGTCAAAGCACTACAACTAATACAGAAAAGAAACCAAACTAAGCATCTACGTAACTACAGCAATAATGCTAACTAACACCCGCTGAACGCACACACAACACAGCAGAGAACATCCGCTAAATGCACACGCAACACTTCAGAGAAGAATCGCATTTTCACCGTCCATGACACAGGCGATCCCAAGGGGCCCACCGAGCGCAGAACTCAACCAGGGTGCCCGCGGACACCGTGCGCTCCCTCTCCAAGGACACCCGCGCGCGGACATAAGCCTGAAAGACGGGCAGCAACGCCGACCGCCCAGAACCCTCGGCCGCCCGTCGCTGTGTCCCGTGGATGGCCAACTTGGCCAGGCCCAGCAGAAGACCCACCAGGAGATCCCTCGCGCGACCCGCCCCCCCCGCTGCACCAGGTGACCGTAGATCAGCAGCATCGTCAGTACTGCCTCTCCCACAGTGCTGGGCAGAGCTGGTGTCCAGTTGGCTCCATGAGATTTGGACCCCAAGCCCTCACCACACAACTGTGACCCAGCCCCTCCCCTCGTCAGATGAATCTACTGACTCCGACACTTGGGAAAGACGGATGCGGAACCCAGCGGGAAGCGGTACCCACTGTGACCTACCCAGTCCGAAGTGAGCAACTGGCTCCATCTCGCACAGGTAGCCCGAGCCACCGTCAATGATGCGGAGTTGGGGCCCGGTTCTCCTTGTGTACAGCACGACCTTTGCCCCTCGGGCGAACGCCCCAAACCTCGTACGAGGGATGACCCTCAACCAGTTGTTGTCAAAGCCCTGAAATCAAACCACGTGAAGAACCGGTTACAGCAGCCGCTCGAGGATCCCTGCCCTCCCTCAATTCACCACCAAATGGTGTCTGTTCCAGGCTGGGAGTGCCAGGGTTGGTGAGGGGGAGACATTGAGTGACTGCTTCCCGTTGTGGAAGCACCAACAATTTGGGGAAATGGCCTCAGAATAAAGTGTCACCTCTTTAGGATGGAGTCATCAAGTGGGACAACATGGAAACAGGCCCTTCGGCCCACCGTTTCTATGCTGACCATCATGCCTATCTATACAAATCCCACCTGCCTCCATCTCCCTCTGTGCCCGGCTCATTCAAGTTCCTGTCCAGGTGCCTAAGTGTTGTTACTATTCCTGCCTCCACCTCCTCCTCTGGCAGCTCATTCCTGATACCAACTACTCTTTGAGTGTAAAATTTACCCCTCAGATCCCACTTAAACCTCCTCCCTCCCACCTTAAACTCCTACTATGGGGAACAGACTCTGGCAATTTACACCAAATGCTGGAGGAACTCAGTGGGTCGGGCAGCATCTGTGGAGGGAAATGGACAGTCGATATTTTGGGTCGAGACCCTTCATCTGGACTGCCGACTGTGCACCTGGTCTCCACTTGCAATGTTGACTGTCAATTTCCCTCCACAGATGCTGCCTGACCCGTTGAGTTCCTCCAGCAGATTATTTGTTGCTCCAGATTCCAGCACCTGTTGTGTTTCCTTCTGGCAATCTCCTCTGTCTATGCCTCTCATAATTTTATCTGCTTCTGTCATGTCACCCCTCAGCCTCCTTTGCTCCAAGGAAAACAAGACCCAGCCTATCCAATCTCCCCTTATAGCTTAAGCCCTCGAGTCCAAGCTACATCTTTGTGAGCCTTTTCTGCACCATCTCTAGATGAATCATCTTTTCTGTGGTGTGTTGACCAGAATTGCACACAATCCTCCAAGTGCGGCCAAACCAACGTTTTGACGAGGAGGAATTTCCTCCCTTAGAAGGTCAGGAATCCTTGGAATTCTCTCTCCCAGACAGGCAGGTCATTCAGGATATTCAATGTTAAGATACTTTTGTCTGCAGGGGAGCTGAGGGTGATGGGGAACAGGCAGCAGGGTGGAGTTGTCATTAGCCATGATCATATTGAATGGTGAAGCAGCTTTGAGTGATTGGATGGACTACTGTTTCCTACGTAGTGTGGCTGCTGTATGATAAATTGGTAGATTGATGGACAGTTCTCTGGGCCGGTGAAGTTTGGCTTCAGCACGGCTTCAGTCATTAGAAGCATGCTCCTGAATTGCATTGCCCCTTGGATGACCGGAGGCCGAGGGCAATGGAGTTGAGGACAACCTTCCCATCCCTGGCCCCTCCACAGTCAGCAGTAGAGCCAACAGAGGCAGGAACAACATTACAAGGAATAGTGGCACCTTTTACATTCACGAGGCTTGGGTGTAACATCTGCCCCACAAATGTCTCCTCCAACCACACACTCTGGCTCCCTGAAATGTCAGCCTGCATCTCAGATCGCTGGAGCGGGCCTCGGACTCACAACCTTCTAACCTACAGGGGAGAGTGCAACTCACTGTGACATCCCCCCGCGCACCCAACCATGAGGGCTGCAAGAACATGTCTGTGGTAGGGTGTCACTCACTGAGATGGGTTTGGAGATACCGTTGTCCAGCCAGAACCTCGATCCACACCCTGACAATCTCAGTCTCCAAGCTGTGGGAGGATCATTGGTTGGTTTGACTCTCCTAGCCCTTACCTCACCCCTCACATGGAGGGTGGACCTTGGGAAGGTCCTTCATGTGTCAGGGTAGGGAGTCAGTCAGTTTATGTTACCTTAGATTTGTCCTCGTCTTGTAACATACTGTGCTGCTGCTGCAAAAGGCCAATTTTCATGGTATTTATACCCTGGGTATGTCCAAGATCAAGATGAAGTTTATTGTCACAGGCAAACACACCCGGGGTATAAGTGTCATGAAAATTAGCTTTTTGCAGCAGCAGCTCAGTACGTTACAGACATGACAAACATGAATTACATAAACTTAAATTAATGTAAATTATACACGAGACAGTAAACAATTATATACATAATGACATTAGTGCAGGTTGAGGGAAATGTCGTCTGAGGTAGGATTACAGTTATTGAGGGCAGTTCAAGAACCCGGTGGCCTGTGTACATCTATAGCAACAATAAACTTGGACGCACACAAGAGATTCTGCGGATGCTGGAGTCTGGAGCAACACACACAACACGCTGGAGGAACTCAGCAGGTCAGGTAGCATCTCTGGAGGGAAATAAACAGTCGATGTTTTGGGTCGAGACCCTTCATCAGTCCTGATGTTCATACATTGGACCACCAGTCCTGATGAAGGGTCTCGACCCGAAACATCGACTGTTTATTTCCCTCCATAGATGCTGCCTGACCTGCTGAATAAACTTGGACAACGTGGACAAACTAGCCCCGGTCACTAAGTCGGAGGAGACTTGAACAGCTAGCGCTAACACTGACCTGGGTCACTTTAAAGACGGAAAGTGGTTGAGCCCTGGACTCTCCGTGGGCAATGATGAGGTCCAGCATCCCATCTCCATCAAAGTCCGTTGCCACGGCACCTGTTGGAGGACAGAGCACAAGGCTTGGTGAGGAGGTGGCCACCGCTCCCTGTGAGATGCAAATCAACCCATGGGGCTCCTGGGGACCACCATCCCAGGTTATGGCTCCACATGGGGTTCAGAGGAGATTCAATCGAAGAGGCACAGGGTGTAACCACGGAGTAAACACGGAGGTACAGGAGAGTGGTGATCAGAGTTGTTCTGCTCCATCGTTCACTGCCTCAAGGGGCACTGGGAGCAGATCCGTCAGGGACTTTCAGCGGGGAATTGGATAAGCATTTGGAAATTAAAAATATGTAGAATTAAGGGGAAGGACAGAGTGTGAGGTTTACCGGACAGATCTTTCAAAGAGATAGCACGGGGACAAGGGGCTGAATGTACTCCTGCCGTAAAGTACTAAGGGGGGGGTGGGATTGGGAAAGAGAGGGATTGAGAAAGAGGGGGAGGTTGAGAATGAGACAGATAGACAGACCGAAAGGTAGAGAGAGGAGGAGAGAGGGAAACGAAAGGGGAGAGACTGCCCACCGCTGAGCTTCACCGACAGAGACAACATCGGCAGGTGAGTGAATTGATGCCACCATTAGTGATGGTAGCAGTGGAGTGTGGGAGTCACTGGAGGGAATCTTGTCTGTCCAAGAACGCGTCCCAGTCACAGCTTCCTAGTCAGGTTACAATTATTGTATCCACTGGTTTGGAGATCTGGGATTTTATTTATAAATACAAAAACAGGGAAGTCCCAGAGCACTGGTTTGGTCCCAACGGAGAGGGGATTATCTGGAGGGTTCCAGGGAGGAGGGGTTTCACCTCCAGGGTTAGACAGGAGAAGCCAGGGTGTTCTCCACGGAGTGAGAGTTGGTTGGATGGAGGTGGACAAGACCATGGCAGGGGAGAGGGAGCAAGAAGCTGTCCTCATTGGCAGATGGTTCAGGGTCCGGGGAAGGGGGGTGGGTGCACAGGTTTGAAATTTTAGGAGACAGAGGAGATGTGCGGAGAAAGGTAATTGTCAGAAAATGTTGACAATCTGGATCTCATTGCCTGTTTGGGGGTGGGATCAGAGGCAATCAGGGCCTTCAGCTGGGAGGAGGATCAACCCTGGGGAGAGAATAATCTGCAGGTCGTGGGGAAAGAGAGCGGGCTGGAATTGATGGGATCGTCTACCAGGGGCTGACACAGATGTGATGGACCAAATGGCCCCATACTGCGCTTTCAGACTCCTGCCATAACTCCATGGCCTGGTGTGGATAGCGGGGAACTATCGAAGGCTCCATGTCGCCATCTAGAGCAGGAGGGAGGAAGACATTGGACGTTTCCCCAGTGTTTGCTCAGTGTCCCAGCCAGCACTAGGGAGGTGTGTATCCAGATCACCGGCCCCTCCCCTCGATCCCCTCTGACGAATGAGCTGCCTCATCATTTAGGGGAGGGGAGCGGCCAAGAAAGTGGCTCGGGGCCACGGTCAAGCATTGCACAGTGAAGCCGCTGCCTCACAGCTCCAGAGACCTGGGTTCAATCCCAATCTCCGACACTGTCTGTGTGGAGTTTGCACGTTCTTCCTGTAACGATGTGGTTTCCCCCGGGTGCTCCGGTTCCCTCCCACACCCCAACGACATGCAGGGTCGGTGGGTTAATTGGCCGCTGTGAATTGCCCCCAGTGTGTGGGTGAGGGGTAGAATCTGGGGGGAGTTGGTGGGAATGTGGGGAGAATAAAATGGGATCAGTGTACATGGGTGGTTGATGGTCGGCACGGATATGATGGGCCGAAGAGCCTATTTCCGTGTTGTAATTCTGTGCAGTATCGATAAAAAGAAAAGCAAATGAAGTGCTGACGAGGTTGGGTCTAACGTCTCGACAACACCACACAAAAGAGGCGCACCAGAACACGATGTAATTCAGAGTGCACAAGTGAGACTTCACGCTGATGGCGTGAGGCTGGATGGTGACCGGGATTGACCTCTGCTCTGGCCTCAGCCGGCCTCTGACCCCAGCTCTCCTCTGGTCTGCCCAGTGCCAGCGTCAGTGCAGAGTCGGAGGTGAGCTGACCCGCGAGGAGATCGCAACGGGGCCGCCGGAACAAAACTGCGACGGATGTTGGAGCCTGACTCCACCTTGCACGGGGTGCAGGGTCCCCAGTACCAGCACCCTCAGCCAGGGCACCTCCAGTTGGACCACAGGGGACGGGACAGACTTTACCTGTCCCTTGTCCTGTTGGCTCTGCAGCATCTCCAGCGTTGGCCTCCTCTATCAGTGGATCTGCTCCTTCCCGGCGTGAGACCCTGGCATCGATCAAACCAAGACAACCAGTCAGGTCCTCCTGACGACCATTTTAACCCTTAATGCAGCTTGGTATTCCGGGGAGCAGACCGCAACGTTACCGAGTAAAGTAGACGGACCACCACAGAGGTTCACCAGATCTCTTATTTCCTTACAACACAGGGGAGGAGTTGGATGTGGCACAGTGGTGCAGCTAGTAGGGTCACTGCTCAAAACTCCAGAGATCCAGGTTCGATCCTGACCTCCAGCGCTGTCTGTGTGGAGTTTGCACGCTCTCCCTGTGACCGTGTGGGTTTCCGCCGGGTGCTCTGGTTTCCTCCCACATCCCAAAGACATACGGGGTCAGAGGGTTAATTCCCCACTGTAAATTGTCCCCCAGTGTGTGGGTGAGGGGTAGAATCCGGGGGGGGGAGGAGTTGATGGGAATGTGGGGACAATAAAATGGGATCGGTGTAAAGTTAGTGTTTGACCCAGACCATGGGCCAAAGGGACTGCTTCTGTGGTGGGTGATGCTAAAGAAAGAGACCATTCAGCCCATCAAGTCTATGCCAGCTCTTAGACCAATCCCATCAGTCTACTTCCCCATTGATTTTCCCCATAATCTATTCTCCCCACATTCCCATCAACTCCACACAGATTCTACCCCTCACCCACACACTGGGGGCAATCTTCATGGGCCAATTAACCCACCGACCCCACACATCATTGGGATGTGTGAGGAATCCGGAGGACTCGGGGGAAACCCACGCGGTCGCAGGGAGAACGTGCAAACTCCACACAGACAGCGCCAGAGCTCGGGATCGAACCCGGGTCTCTGACGCTCTGAGGCAGCGGCTCTACCTCTGCCTGTATTTCCTCAAAAATAATTGACAGGAGACAATCTCCACTGCTGCGTAAGAGCCCCTGTATCTTGTACCAAGCCAGTTACCAAAACGGCCGTGTCAGCTTTTAACCTGGGAGACCCAGGTATGACGGGAGGACGAGTGTTGTGGAAGCAGAACACGGCCCATAAGGAGCAAGAAATGAGCTGCTGGAGGAACTCAGCGGGCCGGGCAGCATCTGTGGAGGTAGAAGGATAGTTGACGTTTTAGGTCGGGACCCTGCATCAGTCTCCACTGATTTTCAGGAAGCAAAGCCCATACAAATGTAGTGTTCATAAGACAACAGGGGATGCTGGAAACACTCAACAAGTCAGGCAGCATCTGCGGAGACAGAAAAACAGAGGTAATGTTTCAGGTCAATGACCAAACACTCAACAGGTCAGGCAGCATCTGGGGAGAGAGAAACAGAGGTAATGCTTCAGGTCATTGACTTTTTGTGGGGCGCTGGATAAAGGCACTGGGAGATATAAAATCCTGCAGTCATGGGAAAACTGAAATAAAAAAGAATGCTGAAGATATGTAGCAGGTTAGGCAGCATCTGTGGAGAGGCAAAAATCCAATGCTGGAACTGTGATATTCAGCTCACTCTCCCCTCCACAGCCTCCAGCCTCCTCTCCCCAGCCCCACACAGCCCACTCCTACCTCCTGCCCAGGCTCCACAACAGCACTGCCCAGGTAGACCCGCTGTTCCAGCCGGCTCTTTCCCCACCGCACTTACTTCTTCCAACCTTGACTCCATCCTTTATCCCCGGTCCATCCCCTTCCCACTCACACCTGCAACACCTCTGATGCCCTCCGGCACTCTGACAGTTTCCAGCTCTGAACCATGAACGTCCAACCCCTCTACACCTCCATCCCACACTGAGGGTCTGAGGGCCCTCTGCTTCCTGTAACAGTGGCCCGAGCAGTTCCCCTCCAATGCTCTCACTTGCCTGCCTAACCTTCTTACGTTGAACAATCTCTGCTTCAACCCCATCCTTTTTCTCCAGATCCAAGGCACCAATGAAGCAACGTGGGAGGGTAGATTGACCTGTCAGAGGGGCAATGCTGAGGGAGGGTCACACTGTGGGAGGGGCACCACTGAGGGAGGGTCACTGTGGGAGGGGTGGTACTGATGGAGGGTCACACTGAGGGAGAGGTGGTAATGAGGGAGTGTCGCACTGTGAAAGACAAGAGGGAGGTTGTAGATGGAGCGTATTCTGCCTGGAGGTCGGTGACCGGTGGTGTTCCGCAGGGATCTGTTCTGGGACCCTTGCTCTTTGTGATTTTTATAAATGACTTGGATGAGGATGTGGAAGGGTGGGGTTAGTTAGTTTTGCTGATGACATGAAGGTTGGTGGTGTTGTGGATAGTGTAGAAGGTTGCTGTAGATTACAACAGGACATTAATAGGATGCAGAGCTGGGCTGAGAAGTGGCAGATGGAGTTCAACCCGGAAAAGTGTGGAAGATACGCTTTGGAAGATCAAATTTGAAGGCAGAATACAAGGTTAATGGCAGGACTCTTAGCAGTGTGGAGGAACAGAGGGATCTTAGGGTCCACATCCATAGATCCCTCAAGGTTGCCACTCAGGTCGATAGGGTTGTTAAGAAGGCATATGGTGTGTTGGCCTTCATTAGTTGGGGTACTGAGTTCAAGAGCTGTGAGGTGATGTTGCAGCTCTATAGAACTCTGGTCAGACCACACTTGGAGTATTGTGTTCAGTTCTGGTCGCCCCATTATAGGAAGGATGTGGATGCTTTAGAGAGGGTGCAGAGGAGATTTACCAGGATGCTGCCTGGATTGGAGAGCACATCTTATGAGGAAAGATTGAGTGAGCTAGGGCTTTTCTCTTTGGAGAGAGGGAGGATGAGAGGTGACTTTATAGAGGTGTACAAGATGATAAGAGGCATAGATCGAGTGGACAGTCAGAGACTTTTTCCCAGGGTGACAATGGCTAACAGAAGGGGACATAATTTTAAGATGATTGGAAGAAGGTATAAGGGGGATGTCAGGGGTAAGTTTTTTACACAGAGAGTGGTGGGTGTGTGGAGCAAACTGCCGGCAGAGGTTGTGGGGCAGATACATTAGGGACATTTAAGAGACTCTTAGATAGACACATGAATGATAGAAAAATGGAGGGCTATGCGGGAGGGAAGGGTTAGATAGATGTTAGAACAGGATAAAATGTCGGCACAACATTGTGGGCCGAAGGGCCTGTACTGTGCTATAATGTTCTATGTTCTCTATCAACTGTAGCCTGCCTCTTATGCAGTACCAATCCCTACCAGCAGAGTGAGCCGCTGCACCACTCAGAGCTCTGGGTGTCCCAATCATTCAGAGCCTGACGTTAACACAGGAATCAAATAAGCTGCAGATGCTGGAAATCTGAAATAAAAACAGAAAATGCTGGAGACACTTAGCAGGTCAGGCAGCATCTGTGGGAAGAGACTAATCCTGTCGAGAATCCTATTCTCTGGAGCGTTGGAGACTAAGGTGAGACCTTATATAAGATTATGAGAAGTATAGATAGGATAGACAGTCAGAATCTTTTCCCCTGGGTAGAAATGTCAAGTAGTAGAGGGCATGCATTTAAGGTGAGAGAGGAAAAGTTTAAAGGAGGTGTGTGGGGCAAGTTTTTTACACAGAGGGCGGTGGGTGCCTGGAACGGGCTGCCAGGGGTGGTGGTGGAGGCAGATATGATAGAGGGGTTTAAGAGGCTCTTGGACAGACACATGAGCGTGCAGGGAGTGGAAGGAGATGGACCACGTGCAGGCAGAAGGGATTTAGCTTAATTCGGTATTGTGTTCAGCACAGACGTCGTGGGCCGAAGGGCCTGTTCCTGTGCTGTACTGTTCTCTGTTCACCTGCTCTCTTATTGAAAACTAACTTGCATCTGTCTCTTCCCTCGTTATGACAGAGGGTTGCAGACCTGAAACATTGACCATTTCTCTCTCTCTCTACGGACACTGCCTGACCCGCTGCCTGACCCCCCTCCCCTCACCTGGACCCACTTATCACCTGCCGGCTCTTGCTCCACCCCTTCCCCTCACCTCTTTACACCGGCTCTCTCCCCTCTTTCAGTCCAGATGAAGGGTCTCGACCTGAAACGTCAACTGTCCATTTCCCTCCACAGATGCTGCCCGACCCGCTGAGTTCCTCCTGCACTTTGTTTTTCACTCCAGATTCCAGCGTCTGTCGTCTTGTGTGTGTGTCTCCAAAATGGGTTAGTGCCAGATTAGTGTAAAAATGGGTGCGTGATGCTCAGCACAGACTCAGTGGGCTGAAGGGCCTTTCCCTGCACTGTATCTTGCTATTGATTCTATGAGTATGATATTTGCTTTGTTATAGACACCTTAGTGAATCAATAATAGAGGCACAGAGCGATGGACACAGGCTGAGAATGAAGTGGGTTTGAGAGAGAGGGAAAGAGACAAGAGGCTGTGATCAGAGTTCAGCAAATTGAAAATCATCTCTTCTGAGTCCAAAGACATTTGTCACTGGGACTGAGGAAAGAATTCAATCCATATTTTAATATCAGAGAACACGGTCAAATCACAAACTGAAAAGCAGCACAAGCTGAGCCTAGGAGGGAAAGAGATTGTATTTGATGCAAAACACGATGATGCTGGAGGAACTCAGCAGGCCAGGCAGCATCCGTGGAGAAAAGCAGGCGGTCAATGTTTTGGGTCAGGACCCTTCTTCAGGACTGAAGATAGGAAAAGGGGAAGCCCAATATATAGGAGGGAAAAGCAGAGCAGTGATAGGTGGACAAAAGAGGGGAGGCGGGGTGGGCACAGGGTGGTGATAGGTAGATGCAGGTAAGAGATAGTGACGGGCAGGTAAGGGGGAGGGGAGAGCAGACCCACCAGGGGATGGGTCACAGGTAAGGAGAGGAAAAAAAGGGGTAGAAAAAAGAGAGAGAGGCTCAGAAAGGGAAGAAAAGAGGCCTGGTTGGGGGTGGGTGTGGGAGGGGGATGGGTTGTGGGGATTACCTGAAGTGGGAGAATTCAATGTTCATGCTGTTAGGCTGCGAGGTTCCAAGACGGAAAATGAGGCGCTGTTCCTCCAGTTTGTGCTTGGAATTCTCCTGCAGTGGTTTCCCCTCACCCCTTCTTTCCCCTCCCCCACCATTACAACCTGCCCACTCTCTCCCTCTTATTCCCTACCTCAATAATAACAATATTACCTTTAATAAGGTTTTCTTATTAAAGAGATGGAACAGAAAGGAAACATTCCTCCAGCCTCGCTCAGATAGACGCTCAAAGCAAGCATCCTGTGAGGAGATGAGGGGGTGTTTTCTTTCCTCAGTGTTCCCCGCAGGAGCGCTCCTGAAACGCAGCGAGAGGTGATTCCAACAGAGAATGGAATGGCTTCCTGAGGCGTTGTTACCAGGATTACAGGATTAAACGTGACTTCAGTGACCAGTGCAAGGGTTGGGGTTGGGGTTGGGGTTGGGGTTGGGGTTGGGGTTGGGGTTAGGAAGGACCCACCTGAAGATACGATTGGCTGAGGAACCCCGATATGCGATGTTGTTGATGAACACCTCGAGCTCTTGGTCATTGTCAAAGTCTGCCGAGATCACTGTCCGGACTGGTGATGGCAATGCAAAGTTCTGCGTGGCGATATTCTGAAGAGAAAGCAAGTTAAGGCTCAGCGATTAATAAATAACTGGTTAACCCTGGTGACCGGGGTCCAGAGATGGCACCCTTTCCTTTACAGGGTGTGCCTGTCAGTGACAAGGCCAGCGATTGGGTCTTTATAAAGGGCACTTATTGTCCACCCCCAATTGCCCCTACACTGTGTGGCCACCTCAGAGTGCCATGAAGAATTGACCACACTGGTGGGGGTGAAGGCCTCCTACAACCACACAGGGGACGGATGGCATACTTCTACTCCTGAAGGACATCAGTAAGGTAGCTGGGTTTCACAACAACCCAGTAGTTCCATGATCATCACTACTAATGATTCGATTAACTCCATGGACCATTGATTAATTGTGAGTGAACCTGATCAGGGAGATACACAGACCAACCAACGCCTTAGCAATGATCGCTCGGCGGCTACAAGACTGAAGCCTTAGAACGTAGAACACTGCAGCACAGAACAGGCCCTTTGGCCCACGATGTTGGCCCACATTTTATCCTGCTCTAAGATCTATCTAACCCTTCCCTCCCACATAAAACTCCATTTCTCTATCATTCACGTGTCTAAGAGTCTCTTAAATGTCTCTAATGTATCTGCCCCCACAACCTCTGCCAGCAGTGCGTTCCACACACTCACCACTCTCTGTGTAAAAAACTTACCCCTGACATCCCCCTTATACCTTCCTCCAATCACCTTAAAATTATGCCCCCTCATGTTAGCCATTGTCGCCCTGGGAAAAAGTCTCTGACTGTCCACTCAATCTATGCCTCTTATCATCTTGTACACCTCTATCAAATCACCTCTCATCCTCCTCCTCTCCAAAGAGAAAAGCCCGAGCTCACTCAACCTGTCCTCATAAGTCATGCTCTCCAATCCAGGCAGCATCCTGGTAAATCTCCTCTGCACCCTCTCTGAAGCTTCCACATCCTTCCTATAATGAGGCGACCAGAACTGGACACAATACTCCAAATGTGGTCTGACCAGAGTTCTATACAGCTGCAACATCACCTCGTGGCTCTTGAACTCAATACCCCAACTAATGAAGGCCAACACACCATATGCCTTCTTAACAACCCTATCCACCTGCAACCTTAATCCTCAGCATTTCCCCACTGCCAGAGTTCCAATACTCCACCCTGCAGCTGCCCACCACCCTCAGTGTTACCCCCAGCAGGAGACCCCTGTTCCAGGTTTAGGACCCTGCCCTCTTTGACCACAGGAACGTATCCAGGATATTAAACACCCCAGAGACACGGGAACTGCAGACGCTGGAACCTGGAGCATAAAACGAGCTGCTGGAGGAAATAAGCGGGTCAGGCAGCATCTTTGGGGGGGAAACAGAGAGTCGACATTTCAACCCAAATGAAGGGTCTAGACTTGAAACATTGACTGTCCATTTCCCTGTATAGATGCTGCCTGACCCACTGAGTTCCTCCAGCTGCTTGTTTCTCGCTACTAAACGCAACTTGGGTCTCGAAATGTTTCTCACCATCCAGCTCTCTCTGTTCTCTTTTCTTTCTTTCTAAATCTTTATCTCCATCTCCTTTCTCTCTCTCTCTTGTCTCACCATCCCTGTCTGACCCAGGAGACTAAACACCCTGTCCTTCCCACACCACCCCTGCCCACCTCACTGCTATAGGAAAGATGCCATTAAGCTGGAAAGAGTGCAGAGGAGATTTACGAGGATGTTGCTGGGACTCGAGGGGCTGAGTTATGGAGAGAGGTTGAGCAGGTCGGGACTTCATTCATTGGAGTAAAGGGGACTGAGGGGTGATCTTATAGAGGTGTGTAAAATGAGGGGCATAGATAGGGTGAATGCACACAGTCTTTTCCCCAGGGTTGGGGAATCAAGAACTAGAGGGCACAGGTTTAAGGTGAGAGGGGAGAGATTTAATAGGAACCTGAAGGGCAACTTTTTCACCCAGAGAGTGGTCAGTATATGGAACGAGCTGCCAGAGGAAGTGGTTGAGGCAGGTACAATAACAACATTTAAAAGGCTCTTGGATAGATGGATAGGAAAGGTTTCGAGGGATATGGGCCAAATGCAGGCAAATGGGACTGGCTTAGATGGGAACCTTGGTCGGCATGGACCAGTTGGGCCGAAGGGCCTGTTACCGTGCTGTATGACTCTGTGACTCTCGCTGTTCAGGCCAGACTTGGCTCACTCCAGCAGTGTCCTGGAGAGATGGGCTGTGTAGAAATCAGTTGGAAACTAGAGAGCTAGAGGAGAGAAAAGGATCAGGAGGGAAGAGATGGGGAAAGAGAGAGAGGGAAAGAGGGATGCAGAGTAATGGATGGAGAGAAATAGACAAATAGGGACTGGGATATAGAGAGAGAGAAAAAGAGAGGTTTACAATGATAGGGATGAAGGGACATGATGGGGAGGAAAGGTTAGAGAGGAAGGTACAGAGACAGGGATCCGGAATTAGGGATGGAGAGAATGGGATGGAGAGAAAGGAAGAGAAAGAGGGAGTGAGAAAGGAGGAAAAGGAAGGTATGGAGATATGGGGAGAGGGATAGTGAGAAGCGAGGGATATAGGAATAGAGATCGGGATTAAGAGAAAGGGATGGAGAATAAGATGTAAGGAAGGAGGGGCAGGGAAAAACGATTGGGATAGAGAGATGGGGATTGAGAGAAAATGGAGCGAGATAGGAATGGAGAGAGGGATAGAAGGGATGGGGAGAAGGGCCAGAATGAAGGGATGGAGAGAAGGGATAGATAGGGATGGGGAGATAGGGACGGAGAGAAGGGACGGAATGAAGGGATGGAGAGGAGGGATGGGGAGGAGGGGTGGGGAGGAGGGGTGGAGAGGAGGGGTGGGGAGGAGGGGTGGAGAGGAGGGGTGGAGAGGAGGGGTGGGGAGGAGGGGTGGGGAGGAGGGGTGGAGAGGAGGGGTGGGGAGGAGGGGTGGAGAGGAGGGATGGAGAGGAGGGGTGGGGAGGAGAGGTGGGGAGGAGGGGTGGAGAGGAGGGATGGGGAGGAGGGGTGGAGAGGAGGGGTGGGGAGGAGGGGTGGGGAGGAGGGGTGGAGAGGAGGGGTGGGGAGGAGGGGTGGAGAGGAGGGGTGGAGAGGAGGGGTGGGGAGGATGGGTGGAGAGGAGGGGTGGAGAGGAGGGGTGGAGAGGAGAGGTGGGAAGGAGGGGTGGAGAGGAGGGGTGGAGAGGAGAGGTGGGGAGGAGGGGTGGGGAGGAGGGGTGGAGAGATGGGGATAGGAGAAGAGGACAGAGAAATAAGCGAGACAGACGGTAGTGGGAGGATGAGATTGGAATAGAGACAGGGACTGAGAGAAGGTGGAGGGTTTGGGTCCGATGGGAAACATGACTGCTCTGGTGTCATGATAGGAGCCACCTGCAGTGAGCTGAGGCACCTCGAGGGATGAGGATGATGGGCCGAGGGTCCCGGGGGCACGTCATGGATCGAGGGGGACGTGGAGGGAGTTATTGCTCTGCTCTCTTACATTCTCAACACATATTATTTTGATGTAAATATTATTTTTACGTGACCCTGTGCAGATAAAACAGCACACTAATATTCATCGTCAAGGAAAAAGATGTAGATTAATTAGATTTCTGAAGTATGTTTTTAATCAAGTTTCCAATCTACTCTCATTTAGATTAATATTCCGTTGTTTAATTAAAATCTTTAAATTTATGACCGTTCCCCATCAGACACACACGAGTTGTTAGTGTGTACTCAGCTAAGTGACACCACCAGCTTCTTAAAGGGAATGTCCCCACAGTTACCAGCCGTTGGAGACCCCTCCACATCACTGTTTCAAAATACCCATCGGACCCAAACCCTCCACCTTCTCTCAGTCCCTGTCTCTATTCCAATCTCATCCTCCCGCTACCGTCTGTCTCGCTTATTTCTCTGTCCCCTTCTCCTTACTCCCATCTCACCCTGAATCCCACCCTCATCCATTGCCCAGGTCTCGGGAGTGACCAGGATCCCAGGAATAGAATGTTCATAAATCCTTCCCACACTGACACCCAGGGTGTGGGGGAGGATAGAGGGGAGGGTGTGTGGGGGCGGGGAAAAGGATGTGTTGGGGGGGGGGGGGGAAGGATGTTGGGGGAGGGGAGAGAGTGTGGGGGGAGGGGTGTGTGGGGAGAGCGGAGGGGTGTAAGGGACAGAGGAGGGTGGGGGATGGGAGGGGCAGTGTAGGAGAGGGGAGGGAGGTGGGAATGGGGAGCGGTGTACTGGAGGGGAGGGTGTATGGGGGTGGGAGGGGCAGTGTAGGAGAGGGGAGGGAGGTGGGAGTGGGGAGCGGTGTACTGGAGGGGAGGGTGTGTGGGGGTGGGAGGGGATTGGAGACGGGGAAGGGTGAGGGTTGTGGGGGACGGGAGGGGTTGTGTGCGGAGGAGAGGGGAAGTGTGTAGGGGAGTGTAAGGGGAGGTGTGTGGGGGAGGAGAGGGGTGCAGGGTAGAGGGGACTGGGCAGGGTGAGGGCAGTGGGCGAGTGAGGGAGATCTTCTGTCTCACTGTAACATATTTTACAACAGCCTCAAACATTTCCCTGACAGACGTTAAACCAACTGACTCGTTTCCTGCCTCCCTCTCTCCTTGAGTAAAGGAGTTGGATGTACCAGCTTCCAGTTTAATGAAACCAACCCTGAATCTAGGGAATTGAATGAAAACCGATCCATCAACTCTCTCAGCAGCCACTTCCTGAGCTGAAGTCCACCAGGACAAGTCAGAGATTTGTCAGCCCGCAGCGCCAACACATTGTTCAGTACCACTGCCCTGATGTTCGCAATTTTCCCTGAGTACCTCCCTCCCAACTCCAAGCTTACACCTATTTCTGGGATGTTCCCTGCATTCTCCAGAGTGAAGACAAGCAAAAAATACTTGTTTCATTCCCCTGGCACCATCTTCTCATTGTTAATTCCCTGGACTCACTTTCTATAGGAGTAACACTCAGTAAAATCTTCCTCGAGACAAATTCTATCTGCTTTCGTTTTGCTGGCAAGTTTAAATCTTATTCTCTCCTTATTAATTTTTTTAGTCATTCTTTCCTATTTTTTATATTCCATCCAATTCTTTGTCCTGCTACACAAGATGGTTTTCGAGACCAGTCTGTTGAGGAGGAAACGAGGGAACAGACTATTTTAGATCCAGTGTTGAGTAATGAGGAGAGGTTAACAGATGATCATGTAGTTAAGAGGCCTTTGGGGAACAGTCATCATAATCTGAAAGAATTTTATGGAAAAATTGAAAGTCATTTAGTTCAATCTGCAACCAAGGTCTTAAATCTGAATAAAGCAAACTTCAAAAGCATGAGCTATGAGTTGGCTATGGTAGACTAGTAAACGACATTAAAAGGTACACCATTAAGCAAGCAATGACTAATGTTTGAATATTAATGCAAAGTTTACAAGTAATCAGACCGCAATCAGCGACGATGGGCAGCAATACCTCTGGCACGATTATTCTCAACACTGGTGCCCCACAAGGCTGCGTCCTCAGCCCTCTACTCTACTCCCTATACACTCACGACTGTGTGGCCAGATTCCGCTCTCACTCCATCTACAAGTTTGCAGATGAAACCACCGTTGTAGGCCGTATCTCAAACTGCGATGAGTCAGAGTACAGGAAGGAGATAGAGAGCTTAGTGGAATGGTGTCATGACAACAACCTTTCCCTCAGTGTCAACAAAACAAAACACAATGGTGCTGAGGTCAAGAGGGTTGAGAGCTTCAAGTTCCTGGGAGTGAACATCACCAACAGCCTGTCCTGGTCAAATCACGTAGATGCAATGGCCAAGAAAGCTCACCAGCACCTCTACTTCCTCAGGAGGCTAAAGAAATTTGGTTTGTCCCTTTTGACTCTCACCAACTTTTACCAAGGCACCATAGAAAGCATTCTATCTGGATGTATCACGGCTTGGTACGGCAACTGGTCTGTCCAGGACCGCGAGAAACTGCAGAGAGTTGTGTACACAGCCCAGCGCATCACAGACACCAACCTCCCCTCCTTAGACTCTGTTTTTACCTCTCGCTGTCTTGGTGAAGCAGCCAGCATAATCAAAGACCCCACCCACCCGGGTCATTCTCTCTTCTCTCCTCTTCCATCGGGTAGAAGATACAGGAGCCTGAGGGCACGTACCACCAGACTTAAGGACAGCTTCTACCCTACTGTGATAAGACTATTGAACGGTTCCCTTATACAATGAGCTGGACCTCACCATCTACCTTGTTGTGACCTTGCACCTTATTGCACTGCACTTTCTCTGTAGCTGTGACACTTTACTCTGTACTGTTATTGTTTTTACCTGTACTACATCAATGCACTCTGTACTGACTCAATGTAACTGCACTGTGTAATGAATTGACCTGTACAATCGGTTTGTAAGACAAGTTTTTCACTGTACCTCTGTACAAGTGACAATACCAATACCAATAATATATAGTCATTGGGTCATACAGCATGGAAACAGGCCCTTCGGCCCAACTCTTCCATGCCGACCAAGGTGCCCACATAAGCTAGTCCCATTTGCCAACATTTGTCACATATCCCTCTAAACCTTTCCTATCCACGTACTTATTCAAATGTCTTTTAAGTGTTGTTATTGTACCTGCCTCAACTACTTTCTCTTGCAGCTCGTTCCACATACGGACCACCCTCAGGTCCCTGTTAAATCTTTCACCTCTCACCTTAAATCTATGACCTTTAGTTTTGATTTCCTTTCCCTGGGGAAAAGACTGAGTGCATTCACCCTGTCTATGCCCCTCATGATAGAAGTGTATCTATATGGTTACCTCTCAGTCTCCTATGTTCCACAGAATAAAATCCTAGTCTGCCCAACCTCTCCCTATAACTCAGTCCCTCAAGTCCTGGCAACATTCTCGTAAAATTGCATTTATTAGCAACAATCTTACATGTACAGCCCTTGTTTGTCTACGTGGAAACAGGTCCTCGACCTTGGTCTAAAATCTTTCATAATCCACCCTTTTGCCTTCCCGTTCCCAGCGATGAGTGCCTCAGCCTGTTCAATCTCTCCTGGGAATTATAACCATATCCTTTAAGGTAATAAAGTCCAGCAGGAAAAGTGGTACAGCAACCATTATCTATGTGTCCACAGGACAGACAATGAGACCATTCGGCCCATCAAGTCTATGTCAATTGACAGAACATTTCCCCCACCCCCTCCCTCATTTACCCTGTAACCTTTCCTTCCCAATTTCCCACCAATTCTGCCAACTCACACTGTTTACAGCGGCTAATCTACCTACCGACCCCGCACGTCTTTGGGATGTGGGAGGAAACCGGAGCACCCGGGGGAAACCCACGCGGTTACAGGGAGAATGTGCAAACTCCACCTGCGGTCAGGATTGAACCTGGGTTGCAGGAGCTGTGGGATTGCAACTTTACTGGCTGTGCTGCTGTGCTGCCTCATTCAAGAGAAGTGAGAGAATATTAGATCAAAGGAAATGACGTATAACGTTGCCAAAAAGAGCTGTAAACCCAAGGAATAAGCAAAATTCAAAATTCAGCAGAGGGGGCACAGAAAATCTCCGGCCATAGTGGGGAACTGCAGGTTGAGTGTGAATCAGGAGCTGTAAGAAATTAGCATGAAGGGTTAGCCCTGGAGAAATTAATGAGACTGAAAGGTGATAAATCCCTGAGACCGTATATGTAGTTGGTAAATTGTTTTAATATTGTCACGTCTACCGGGGTACAGTGAAAAACTTTGTTTTGCATGTCATCCATACAGATTATCATCATACAGGCCTCATCAGCAGGAACGATGAAACAGCTTACAGAGAGGAGGTGGCGAGGCTGGCAGATTGATGCTCAGTCAACAATCTCTCCTTGAACGTAGACAAAACAAGAGAGGTGATTGTGGATTTTAGAAAGGCTCAGGCTGACCACTTACCCCTGTGCATCAATGGCATCATTGGACAGAGAGTCGGCTGTTATAAGTTCTTGGGAATACATACAGCAGACGACCTGTCCTGGTCAACTAACATCTCTTCCCTTGCCAAGAAGGCACAGCAGCATCTCCACCTTTTACGGCGGCTGAAAAGAGCAAACCTGCCCTCCCCCACCCTCACCACATTCTACAGGGGTACCATTGAGAGTGTCCTGACCAGCTGCATCTCTGCCTGGTACGGTAACTGTAATGTCTCTGACCGTTAGTCTTAGCATTCTCATCCAAGGGTGAGAGGGGACAGATTTAATAGGAACCTGAGGGGCAACTTTCTCACCCAGTGGGTGGTCAGTACATGGAATGAGCTGCCAGAGGAAGTGGTTGAGGCAGGTACATTAACAACATTTAAAAGGCACCTGGACAGGGATATGGGCCAAAGGCAGGCAGATGGGACATTAAATGTATATTTATATACGTTGCACCCAACATAGGTCCCAGCACCGACCCTGTGGTACATCACTGGTTACAGACAGAAAAGCATCCATCCACCATTACCCCCTGACACCTATCACCAAGCCAATCTAGGATCCAGTTTACCAACACGGCTCGGATCCCTTGTGCCTTAGCCTTGTGTTACCCTGTAACTACCTCGATGCACTGTGTAATGAATTGATCTGTATGAACAGTATGCAAGACAAGTTTTTCACTGTACCTCAGTACAAGTGACAGTAATAAACCAATACCAATAAGAATACTTTATCAAAAGCTTTAATAAAGTCCATCTAAATCACATCTACTGCTCTGTCTTTGTCAATTTTCAATCAACTTTTAAAATAGGACAGTGTATGGAGGGATTGCATTCCTGGGAGACCACCTGCATCAGACTTCCTGTAATGTGAACCCTATTTTCCCATTGAATCCCCTGTTATAAGTGGAGACGCGTTATCACGAGAGTTTATTCCTCAACAGTCATGCCCACCTGGGTGCACAGTCAATAGGAAGGGAATTCTGAGTATTGGAGGTGGAATGGAAAAGTTTGTTGTTTTAGTTAACCAGAAATGGATGTTACATTGTCTGATAAAGTATTGTTGTACAAGTATCAATAGAAGAGATGGCTTTGTCACTTTCCAAAGCAAATTCCTTAAGTGGCCTCCCACTGTGAACCAGCAGCCTGCAATCATTATCCTTGGTAAACTAGTTTGTATTTACTTTTTTCCACATAAATTCCATGACAGCAAATTTTTATTCCATGTCTCAAATTTTTAGCTCGTGATTTGTGAATTCTGTAAGGGCGAATTTCCGTTACTGAGACTGCTAACACAAGGGTACACCATAACAGGAATCAACAGCTATATAGGTCCCTGGTCAGACCCCACTTGGAGTACTGTGCTCAGTTCTGGTCGCCTCACTACAGGAAAGATGTGGAAGCCATAGAGAGGGTGCAGAGGAGATTTACAAGGATGCTGCCTGGGATGTGGAGCATGCCGTATGAAAGCAGGTCGAGGGAACTCGGGCCTTTTCTCCTTGGAGAGATGGAGGATGAGGAGGAACCTGATAGAGGTGTATAAGATGATGAAAGGTATTGATAGGGTAGATAGTCAGAGGCTTTTCCCCAGGGCTGAAATGGTGGCCACAAGGTTTAAGGTGCTGGGGAGTAGGTACAGAGGAGATGTCAGGGGTAAGTTTTTTACTCAGAGAGTGGTGAGTGTGTGGAATGGGCTGCCGGAAATGGTGGTGGAGGCGGATACGATAGGGTCTTTCAAGAAACTGTTAGGTAGGTACATGGAGCTGAGTAAAATAGAGAGCTATGGGTAAGCCTAGTAATTTCTAGGGTAGGGACATGTTTGGCACAGCTTTGTGGGCCGAAGGGCCTGAATTGTGCTGTAATTGTTCTATGTTCTATGTTCTAAGAACTTATGGAAAGAAAATCATGTTTGACAAATCTGTTGGAGATTTTTTTTTAAGCATGTAGCTACCAGGATCAGTGGATGTGATATATTTACACTTTTGGAAGGCCTTCAGTAGGATGGTGCATAAGATGTTGTTAAACAAATTTGGAGCAGATGAGGTTAGGGTGGATTGAGGTGATTAACAGACAGTAAATAGGAACTAGGAGCAAAGAACAATCTGTTGGAGGAACTCAGCGGGTCGAGTACCGTCTGTGGAGGCAAAGGGATAGTCGATGTTTGGCGTTGGGACCCTGCATCAGCACTGAGGATGTAGGGGGTGGGAAACTGTAACCACTAGACGTTGATGATGTTGGGCCCCAGCTGTTCTTTATTCACATCAGTGATTTAGGCGAGGAGACCAAGTGTAAAACATCCAAGTCTGATGATACTAGGCAGAGTGGCAATGTGGGCCATAAGGAGAATACACAGTGGGGTCAGGGGGACAGGCTCAGCCAATGGGCAAGAACATGGTGGGAAATCATAAGACCATCCATATTTGCAGAAATGACAGAGTATTTTTCAATGGCGAGGGAGAGAAAGGTGTTGGTTTCCAGGGGAAGCTAGAGGTCCTTGCACACCGATCAGTGAAGGTTAATGTGGGGATACAGCAGGTCATTGGGAAGTTAGGTGATCTGTGGGCCTTTATTACACAAGGTGTGGTGGCGAGGGGCTGGGAGAGGGAGGGGAAGGCTGGTGGGCAATACAAGGTGTGTCCAGGAGAGCCGGAAACAGGAAGGGACACCCAAACTCTGAAACACCAGAAGAGGGAGATACGTTTTGAACTGCTTCTTAAAGGAGGAGGGAGAGTGAGGGGTTTGGAGGAACTCCAGAGCTCAGGGCCCAGGCATGGAGCTGATGGTGGGGGGGGGGGGGGGGGTGTGGTGGGGAGCGCTGATTACTTTGTAAAGGTGGTGGACCAGTATACAAGAGATCAGGATCAGTAACCCATGGTTATGAGACCCAAACCCAACCAATGTAACCAGGAAAATTAATTAAACAAAGCTGGATCTACAGCCAGTAACGGTGACCAGATACCCATCCGATTTACCCGTTAGCTAGAGGGAATGAACTCCGATCTAATCTGCCCGGTCTAATCTGCCTGTGGCTCCAGAGCCACCAATGTGGTTGATCCTTATCGAGCCTACAGATAACAGGAAAACGCAGGGGGTGATCGAGAGCCCAGAATTGGAAGGTGTAGAGAGCTCAGAAGGTTGGAGACACAAGAGACTGCAGATGATAGAAGCAAAAAACGGGCTGTTAGGAGAACTCAGTGGGTCAGGAAGCGTCTGTGGGGGGAAACGGAGAGTCGACATTTGGACTGAAAGAGTAGAGGGGAGATAGCCGGTATAAAGAGGTGAGGGGAAGGGGTGGGGAAAGAGCTGTCAGGTGATGGGTGGATCCAGGTGAGGGGGGGGGTGAGAGGCAGATGGAGGAGGGGAGAGTGGGAACAGCGACAGAGGCCGGGAGGTGGTAGGTGGAGGTGACAGAGGGCTGCAGATGGTGGGATCTGATAGGAGAGGAAGGTGGAGCCTGGAATCACGGGAGGGAGGTGGGGAGGGCAGATGGGGATGGTGGGGGGGAGGGGACCTAGTGGGAGGGGTGGGTGGATGACGGGCAGATGGTGGGTGGGGAAGGAGGAAGAAACCGGGTGTTTAGGGGCTGGGGGGAACGGGGTGACCTCCTCCAACCCCCAAGCCCAGAGGTTGTAGGTTTGGATGAAGTTACAGGGAGAGCTGGAACTACAGAGGGGTTTGAAAATTCTTAAACTGTTTACACAGGAAGTGTGTGTGGCCACTGAGCACAAGAAGTGGCCCAAAAGCATTATTTCCTTCCTCAGCAGGGATATCATTTGTAACCTGAAGTAATGTAAGTCCACAGGGACCCTTTGCAAAGAAAAAGGGGGCAGAGGATTGTTGGCATTGTTCTGAGAGCTTGCATAGAGCTGATTGGCCGAATGGCCTCCTTCTATCTCTTAAAACAGGAAAATGGATGGGAGAGGTTTAGAGGGGTATGGGCCAAATGCAGGCAAACAGGACTAGCTCAGGTGGGTACCTCGGTTGGCATGGACAAGTGCGGTCGAAGGGCCTGTTTCCATACCAAATGGCTCTATGATGCTAAAAAGATATAAGATGGACCTGCATTCCCATAGTGCCTTTCTCATCCTTTTCAGGACATTCCCAAAGCAACCAGAAGCCAGTGAAGTTCCTTCCGTGGTGTAGTCTCTGCTGTAGTACTGAAAGCTCTGTTTGGTCAAGGAAACCTGATGGGGGAATTGGGAGCACAGGATTGTTCGAGAAGGTTACCGCGCTGGTTCCATGCCAGCCAGGATCCAGAGTTACGACGCCAATTCCAAGCTACTTACCTTCTTCCCCTGCACTCTCCGGTGGATGCCTCCAGAGGAGAAGTATGGTAATTGTTCCGGAAATCCTGGTCACTAACTACCCCTCAAAAAACACCCTCGAAGGAAACAGATCATTATCACATTGTTGATTGTGGGAGCTTGTTGTGTCCAACACGGCTGCTGCCTTTCCTACTTTACCACATTGATAACACTTCAAATCATACTTCATTGACCGTAAAGTGCTTTGGGGACATCCCAAGAAATTGCAGGAGATGCATTAATGAAAGTTATTTCTCTCTGTTTTATGAAGATGTTAAAACCTTACATCAGCAGAACCGAAATATGATCAAGTTTATGAAGCGCAGTGATGGAACTGGTCTCATTTCATTGCAGACACGGACCTTCTGTGAAGTGCAGTCAGAGAGAGAGAGAGAGGGGGGAAAGAGAGGGGGGGAGAGAGGGAGAGAGAGAGGGAGAGAGAGAGGGAGAGAGAGAGGGAGAGAGAGAAAGAGGGATAAAATGGGAGAGAGAATGAGAGAGGGAGAAAATGAGCAAGTTGTTGTAGTATTGTTGCAGCTGTATAGGTCCCTGGTCAGACCCCAGTTGGAGTATTGTGCTCAGTTCTAGTCGCCTCACTACAGGAAAGATGTGGAAGCCATAGAGAGGGTGCAGAGGAGATTTACAAGGATGTTGCCTGGAATGTGGAGCATGCCTTATGAAAGCAGGTCGAGGGAACTCGGGCCTTTTCTCCTTGGAGAGATGGAGGATGAGGGGGGACCTGATAGAGGTGTATAAGATGATGAGAGGTATTGATTGGGTAGATAGTCAGAGGCTTTTCCCTAGGGCTGAATTGGTGGCCACAAGAGGACACAGGTTTAAGGTGCTGGGGAGTAGGTATAGAGGAGATGTCAGGGGTAAGTTTTTTACTCAGAGAGTGGTGAGTGTGTGGAACGGGCTGCCGGCAACGGTGGTGGAGGCGGATACGATAGGGTCTTTTAAGAGACTGTTGAATAGGTACATGGAGCTGAGTAAAATAGAGGGCTACGGGTAAACCTAGTAATTTCTAGGGTAGGGACATGTTCAGCACAGCTTTGTGGGCCGAAGGGCCTGAATTGTGCTGTGGGTTTCCTATGTTTCTATTTTCTATGAGAGACTGGGAGAGAGAAACGGAGGGATTGAGAGAGAATGAGGAGAGAATGAGAGGGAGGAAGAGAAAGAGGCAATGAGAGAGACAGAGAATCAGGGAGAGACAGAGAGATAGCAAGAGAGAAAGAGACAAAAAGAGAGAGAGAAAGAGCGAAATAGAAAAGAGTGAGAAAAGCGAGAGGGGGAACAAATGAGAGAGATAGTGAAAGAGAGAGAACAAGGCAGCAAGACAAAGTAAGGGAGAGGGAGATAGGAGAGAGGAAGTGACAGAGAAAGAAAGAGAGAAAGATTGTGAGAGAGAGGGTGTGAAAGGAGGAAAGAGTGGAAGGAGAGAGGGAAAGGGAGGGAGAGAGGCTGGGAGAGATGACTCTCAGCTCAACCAACCAACACAGGTTAGGAATTAGAACCAAATCTTGTTTATAACCGTTAAAGGTCATGTTTAAAATGAACTATCGCTGTTTCAATCAGAGCTCGAGGACAGGTTTATTACATAAAACTTCTGGATTTTTTAAAAAAAATATTCAGAGGCTTGTAGATCTCAAAGAAGAAACTGACCTTTCTGTCAGAGAAACTCTGTCAAATCTATGCAGGAGCTCACACTGAGCAAGCTGTTTATAAAGGCAAAAGGGCAGAGAAAAAATATCCAGAAATTAAAATGATTCCGGCAGCAAATGACAAGAGTAAGTTTTAAGTCAAGGACGTGGCTGTGATGTCAGAAGGGGGGGAGCTTCTGTCCAAAGATCACTGGCATTTGAATCTGTAAGACATGTCCACGATACACAGCATCCCTCTAATTCGCAGATCACTATCAAAGTTTACATCACACTGAAGGCAGAGCTTAGAAGAAGGCCATTTGGCCCAACTTTCCCTGCTAGTATTTCTGCTCCACACAAACCCCTCCCACTTTCACTCCACTACCCTGTCCAATGGGTTGGACTCTGAACTGTCTCCTCATTGGGGCAATTAGGGAAGGATGATAAAGGCTGGCACTGTTGGTGATGGTCACACCCAGTGAATGTATAACATGTACATACGCACACACACACACACACACACACAGACACACACAGACACACACACACACACACGCACACAGACACACACACACGCACACACATTCACACACACACACACACACACACGCAGACACACGCAGACACACGCATAATTGCAAAGACACACACACACCACACACACTAACCATACATGCAAACACACACACCATGTATGCATACACAAAACACGTATGTACACACATATATAGAAACACACACATGCACAGACACACACACACCGACACACACAGGCAAACACACCGCACAGACACACACACAGACACACACATGCACAGACGCACACACACACACGCACAGAGACACACAGACACACACACACACACAAACACACAGAGACACACAGACACACACACAACACACAGACACACACATGCACAGACGTGCGCGCACACACACACACGCACAGAGACACACAGACACACACACAACACACAGACAGACACATGCACAGACGCACACACACACACAGACACACACACACAACACACAGACACACACATGCACAGACGTGTGAACACGCACACACGCACACACGCACAGTTGTTCTTGCTGAACTCCGTGTGCCCCAGCTCATTCTGTTCACTTAATATGTCTTTGTAATTTTGTCTCTTTTTAATCCCACAGACAGACCAGCGAGGAGATTCAGGTCATCGGCCAGTGTTAGTTCAAGGATTAAACAGCAGGATTCCAATCGTCTAGTTCTGTCTCCAACAGGTTTGTTTAATTGTAGGTTCAGACTGTCGAGTGTTTTAACCCTTGCCTGACAGAGACTGAAGCCAAGGTCGAGTATAACCCAGTCACAAACTTGGGCGATGGGAGCCATGTTCTCCAGGATGCGGAGAGGGGGACGCAGCCTGTGATCAGCCCTGGAGACCAGGGGTGTCTCCATCTGCATCAGTCATTATGACAAAATGAGCTGATGGGTCACTTCAGAGGGTTTTGAAGCCATCCACCTCCTGCAGATGTTGGGGAGGTCCAGGGACCAGAAAGAACTCTCTGGCTTTTCATCTGATGCTGACCCCAAAGGACCTCATGTGTTAAACCCGAGCTCACTCTCATAACGGCTGACATAAATAACCCAGCACCTTATACAGTCTCTACCACAGGGACACGACTATTACCAGCTTTCTACCATAATTAGCCACCAGCACTGCTACCTAGCTACAATAATCAGCCATTACAATGACTATTCTCCACCATAACTAACCACTATCACTGCTACCTCTCTACCATAACCAGACATTACCATTACTAGTGCTCTACCATAACCAACCATATCATTATTATTCTAACCAGCCACTACTATTACTAGCTCTCTATTATAACTAGCCACAACCCTTATTAGCCCACAATCAGCTTGGTACCATATACTGCTGCAGCTAGTTTATTACCATAACTATCCCAGTACTGAACAAGTTCACTCTTACATCCAGCCTGGAACCTCGACCTCTGTCTTATGAGAATAGGTTTAGTGAGCTGGGGCTTTTCTCTTTGGAGAGGAGGATGAGAGGTGACTTGATAGAGGTGTACAAGATGATAAGAGGCATAGATCGAGTGGACAGTCAGAGACTTTTTCCCAGGGCGACCATGGCTAACACGAGGGGACATCATTTTAAGGTGATTGGAGGAAGGTATAAGGGGGATGTCAGGGGTAAGTTTTTTACACAGAGAGTGGTGGGTGTGTGGAACGCACTGCCGGCAGAGGTTGTGGGGGCAGATACATTAGGGACATTTAAGAGACTCTAAGAAAGGCACATGATTGATAGAGAAAGGGAGGGCTATGTGGGAGGGAAGGGTTAGATAGATCTTAGAGTGGGATAAAATGTCGGCACAACATTGTGGGCCGAAGGGCCTGTACTGTGCTGTAATGTTCTATGTTCTGAGGATCAATGCCCCTCATCATCACAAGATCACAAGATAAGGGAGCAGAAGCAGGCCATTCGGCCCATCGAGTCTGCTCCAAGGAAAAGGGAAAAAGAAATGGGGTGGGAAAAAAAGAGAGAGAAAAAAACTATTCTAATCCCATTTGCCAGCCTTATCCCCATATCCCTTGATACCCTGACTATTTAGATATCTGTCTATCTCCTCCTTGAACACCCCCACTGATCTGGCCTCCACTGCTGTGCGTGGCAAGGAGTTCCACAATTTCACCACCCTCTGGGTAAAGAAACTTCTCCTCATCTCTGTCTTGAAACTGTACCCTCTAATTCTAAGATTGTGCCCTCTGGTCCTGGACACGCCCACCAAGGGAAACAGCCTAGCCACATCTACTCTATCCTTACCTGTCAACATTTTAAATGTCGCTACGAGGTCCCCTCTCATCCTTCTGTACTCCAGCGAGTACAGTCCAAGAGCCGACAAACGCTCATCGTACTTAAGCCCTTTCATTCCTGGAATCATTCTCGTAAATCTCCTCTGAACCCTCTCCAACGTCAGCACATCCTTCCTAAGATGCGGGGCCCAAAACTGCGCACAGTATTCCAAATGAGGCCTCACTAGCGCCCCGTAGAGCCTCATCAACACTTCCTTACTTTTATACACTATACCTCTCGAGATGAATGCCAACATAGCATTCGCTTTCTTAACCACCGATCCAACCTGGTGGTTAACTTTTAAGGTATCTTGTATAAGTACCCCCAAGTCCCTTTGTACTACCGCACTATCAATCTTCTCTCCTTCTAGATAATAATCTACCCGCTTATTTCTACTTCCAAAGTGTACAACTGCACATTTCTCAACATTGAATCTCATCTGCCATTTTCTTGCCCATTCTCCTAAACTGTCTAGGTCCCTCTGCATTCTTTCTATTTCCTCTATGCTCCCTACTCCTCCACTTATCTTGGTGTCATCCGCAAACTTAGCCACACAACCATTTATTCCATCATCCAAATCATTGATGTACAAGGTAAAAAGGAGAGGCCCCAACACCGACCCTTGCGGCACACCACTAGTAACCGGTAACCAACCAGAACGAGATCCTTTTATTTCCACCCTTTGCTTCCTGCCAACCAGCCAATTCTCCACCCATTTTGCTACCCTGCCCATAATTCCATGACCTCTCATCTTATTAATCAGTCTCTTGTGAGGCACCTTATCAAAGGCCTTTTGAAAGTCTAAATACACAACATCTACCGCCTCTCCCTTATCCACCCTACCTGTGATTTCTTCAAAAAACTCCAATAGGTTGGTCAGACAGGACCTCCCCTTCACAAAACCATGTTGACTAGGTCCTATCTTGCCTTGCGCCTCTAGGTATTCGGTAACCTCCTCCTTGAGGATAGACTCCAATAATTTTCCCACCACTGACGTCAGACTAATAGGTCTGTAATTGCCTTTGTGCTGCCTCCCACCTTTCTTATATAACGGAACTACATTCGCTACCCTCCAGTCCTCCGGAACCATGCCAGAATCTATCGATTCCTGAAAAATAATCGCCAACGCCTCCGCTATCTCCACAGCCACCTCCTTCAGAACCCGGGGATGCACCTCATCCGGTCCGGGAGACTTATCAGCCTTAAGCCCCTTTAGTTTTCCAAGCACCTTCTCCCTATTAATCTCAATTGAACTCAGCTCCAATTCGTGAGACTCCTGACTAATGGGCACATTGCTTATGTCCTCCACGGTGAAGACCGATGCAAAATATTCATTCAATTCCCTTGCCATCTCACTATCATCCATTATAATACCTCCTGCACCGTTATCAATTGGTCCTATGTCAACCCGTGTCTCTCTTTTATTCCTTATGTATTTAAAAAAACTCTTAGAATCCTTCCGAATGTTGTCCGCCAACTTCCTTTCGTAACTCATCTTTGCTTTCCTAATGACCTTCTTAGTTTCTCTCTGCAGATTTTTAAAATCGTTCCAATCTTCTGTTTTCCCACTAATTTTTGCTACTTTGTAC
This sequence comes from Pristis pectinata, assembly GCF_009764475.1. Lineage (NCBI taxonomy): Eukaryota > Metazoa > Chordata > Chondrichthyes > Rhinopristiformes > Pristidae > Pristis > Pristis pectinata. The sequence goes on along the minus strand of NC_067416.1, from coordinate 3,250,331 downwards.
GCCGCCCCTTTTGCTTTTATTTTATCCTTCACCTCCCTCGTTATCCACATCTGTGCCTTTTTTCCATTCAAAACCTTCTTTTTTCTTGGAATATATCTGTCCTGCATTGTCCTTATTTCCTGTAGAAATTTCTTCCATTTTTCCTCTGCCGTCCCTCCAGCTAACTTACTCCTCCAATCAATTTGGGCCAACTCATCTCTCATACCTTTGTAATTTCCCTTATTCCACTGAAATATCGATACACCAGTTATCAGCTTCTCCTTCTCAAACTTGAAACTAAACTCAATCATATTGTGATCACTTGTTCCCAGTGGTTCCTTTACCTTTAGTTCCCTAATCACCTCGTGGTTGTTGGGCTCAGGGTGAGTTGGAGGAACTCTGACTGATGTTTTCCCCAGTGTGAGAAAGTTAAGGCCGAACAAAACCACCCAGCTGGCTAAATCAGTATCAAATTTGAGATCTTCCTGGACCGAATAGAGTCACAGAGTCATACAGCATGGAAACAGGCCCTTCGGCCCAATTGGTCCATGCCGACCAAGATGCCCATCCAAGCTAGTCCCATTTGCCCGTATTTGGCCCAGATCCCTCTGAACCTTTCCTGTCCATGGACCTGTCCAAGTGTCTTTTAAATGTTGTTAATGTACCTGCCTCAACCACTTCCTCTGGCAGCTCGTTCCATATACCCACCACCCTCTGCATGAAGAAGTTGCCCCTCAGGTCCCTTTTAAATCTTTTCCCTCTTACCCAATACCTGTGCCGTCTAGTTCTAGATTCCCCAACCCTGGGAAAAAGACTGTGTGCATTCATCCTGTCTACGCTCCTCATGATTTTATACACCTATAAGATCACCTCTCAGTCTCCTACGCTCCAAGGAATGAAGTCCTCATCTGCCCAGCCTCTCCCTATAACCCAGTCTCTCAAGTCCTGGCAACATCTTGTAAATCTCCTCTGCACTCTTTCCAGCTTAATGGCATCTTTCCTTTCACAGGGCGACCAAAACTGAACACAATACTCCAAGTGCGGCCTCACTAATGTCTTCAACAACTGCAAAAAACTCGCCAACTTCTATACTCAGTGCCCTGACTGATGATGGCCAGTATGCAAAAAGCCTTCTTCACCACCGTGTCTTGCTGTGACACTGCTTCAAGGGCACAATGTACTTGTACTCCTCAGTCCCCCTGTTCTACAACACTCCCCAGGGCCCTACCATTCACTGCGAAAGTCCTGGTTTGACTTCCCAAAATGCAACACCTCGCGCTTATTTGAATTAAACTCAATTTGCCATTCCTCAGCCCACTTGATCAAGAGCTGATCAAGATCCTGCTGTCAAACCTTCTTCACTGTCTACAATACCACCTATCTTAGTTGCAAACTTACAACCATGCCCTGTACATTCTCATCCAAATCGTCAATATGGATGACAAACAACAATGGGCCCAGCACCAACCCCTGAGGCACACCACTCGTCACGGGCCTCCAGTCCAAGAAACGATCTTCCATGATCACTTTTTGCTTCCTAACATCAAGTTAATTCTGTCCAATTAGCCAGCTCTCCCTGGATCCCATGCGATCTCACCTTCCAGAGCAGACTACCATGCGGGACCTTATCAAATGACGTAACGAAACCTGAGGGAGGTGTTAACAAATGGAGTTATCAGGGAACTGGACCATGTGGATTCTCGCTGAGGACACATGGCCAGGGTTTACCAGTACAGCCTCACTTGGATAAACTATGCACCATCCAGTCTGAAAAATTAGTCATTCTGGAACCCGTCAATCAAAAATAAATTAATACATTTCTATATTAATTATTCTGAAGTGCAGAGAATACCTGGGAATAAGCAGACAGGAACTGTCAAAGCCAACACATGGTGTCATCACAAAGACATCATCTCGGGGCTAAGGTCCAGGCTTCAAGCAAGCAACTGCTGCTTTGTAATTATTTTGATTGACAAGTGATCTAGGCTGTAAGAATGATGTGTGTGTAATACCCAAACCAGATTGGGCTGATTATAAGGGTTAGGGTGACACTGTGACAACAGCCAGGAGGCAGTACGATGGGATGTGGGCTCAATCCTGACCTGCGGTGCTGTCTGTGTGGACTTTGCGCGTTCTCTCTGTGACCGCGTGGGTTTCCAGATTCCTCCCACATCGCAAAGACATGCAGGTCAGTGGGTTAATAAGCCACTGTAAATTGCCCCTAGTGTGTGACTGGGGGGGGGGGGGGGGTAGAATGTGAGAGGAGTTGATGGGAATCTGCCCATTCTGTCTGGTTGCATCACAGCCTGGTATGGGAACACCAATGCACAGGGACACAAAAGGGTACAGAGAGCAATGGGACTCAGCCAGTTCCATCACTGGTACAGCTCTCCCCATCACTGAGGACACCTAGAAGAGGCAACGTCCCAGTACGGTGACCTCCATCATCAGGGAGCCCCCACCATCCGGGTCATGCCCTCTTCTCATTGCTGTCATCAGGCAGGAGGTACAGGAACCTGAAGACCCACACCTCAAGGTTCAACAACAGCTTCTTCCCCACTGCCGTCAGGTTCTTGAACTGTCATGAAAAACCCTAACATTACCTCAGACTATATTTCCCTCAACTTGCACCAAAGTTTATTTTTGTTGTGTAAGTAATGAATAATTTATCTTCATTTAAGTTTATGTAATGTATGTTACGTCTGTAACATTTATACCCTGGGTATGTCTGCTCATGACAAACTTGAACTTGAATGTGGTGAGAATATAAAGAAAATGGGAGGAAGGTAGGATTGGTGTAAGATGGATGGTCGATGGTTGGTGCGGACTCTGTTGGGATCAGGCCCCAAATAGGAAAGGGACGTGGATGGAGGGGAGAGGGAAGGGAGGTAACAGAGAAGACTCCCAACTTAGACGAAATAGATCACCCTTTCTGAGAAGGACAACAGAGTTCCCTCATTGTAGAGTCCTGCTCTACCAGATGGGTTTCTGTGATAATCTTGTAGCATCATTGGCACCATTCTTTAAATTTCAGATTTACTTCAACTGAATTTATATTCCCCAGCTGTCTTGGAGAGAAGGGAGCCCATATCTCCAGATCACTAACCCAATCCTTAAATACAAGGTCAGCAACAGCAATTACATCACCTCACCCTACAGGATCAGTTAAATCTATAATACATATGACACATTAGTCACATCTTATCTTGAGCACTGCATTCAGTTCTGGTCACCATATTACAGGGGAAATGTGACTACACTGGAGAAGGTGCAGAGAAGGTTTATGGGCGTGTTGCCAGGACTTAGAAATTGCATGTATAAGAAAGGTTGACAGGGAGGAGTTGGATTCTGTGGAATAGAGGAACTGAGGAGAGATTTAACTGCAGTGTATAAAATCGAGGCAGTTCTGGATGGAATACATAGGAAGGACATTTCCCAAACCAGAGGAGTCAAAAACTAGTTGGCAGAGATCTAAAGTACTTGGTGGAAGGATTAGAGAGGAGAGGAGGGACAATTTCTTCACACAGAGAGCGTTGAGGGTTAGGCTGGGGAAGTCTTTTACAATAGACATAGACATGATGAGCTGAATGGCCTGTGTCATAGAACTTCTATAAGAATGGTCATGTACTCCTCTAGGAATCGTCCTCCTGCAAACCAACCTCCCCTCCATTGACTCCGTCCACACTTCTAGCTGCCTCGGGAAAGCAGCCGACATAATCAAGGACCCCTCCCACCCCGGACGTTCTCTCTTCTCCCCTCCCCCATCAGGCAGAAGATACAAAAGCCTTGAGAATATGTGCCACCACGTTCAAGGGCAGCTTCCATCCCACTGTTATAAGCCTCTTGAACTTTTAAAAGTTTAAATCTTTTATGACTGTACACCTTATTGTCTAGCTGCACTGCACTTTCTCGGTAGCTGTGACACTTTACTCTACATTCTATATTGTTTTACCCTGTGCTACCTCAATGCACTGTGTAATGAATTGATCTGTGTGAACGGTATGCAAGACAAGTTTTTCACTGTACCTCGGTACAAGTGACAATAATAAACCAATTCCAATTCTAATTCTTGAACTCTTGATCTCCCAATCTACCTCATCGTGGCCCTTGCACTCTATTTGTCTGCCTCCGCTGCACATTCTCTGTAGCTGTAACACTACATTCTGCATTCTGTTTTCCTTTTTACTACCTCAATGCACTTATGTACGGCATGATCTGTCTGGATGGCATGCAAAACAGAAGTTTTTCCCTGTATCTCGGTACATGTGACAATAATAAACCAATTCCAATATTGTTTTTTTGCTGGTGTTGAAATGGCTTCAAACAGGTTTCCTGTCTGGTGGTAGGTAGAAAGAAAAAGAAATACTCTCTCCATAAGATCAAAGTATTTAACTTATCAGCTTATCCTCTGGTATCTCAGAGAGTGATTCTAATAAACGCTGTCAGATGTGCTAGTTAATGAAACTACAAAATTTAGATTCTGTGCCTGAAAATTAAGATAACGTGGATGTTATATCTTCGAGCTGTGTGATTCATGAGCTATTCGACTAAACGGGTCACCTGATGGTAAGTACCTTGTCCGCAGAATGGAGACGGTGGAGGGAAAATATATTGAGCTGGGTATGCAAAGCAAACCGAAGCAAAGTGAAGGTGCTGATGTATCTCATTGGTTACAAGGGCAAAGAATTCTACCATACCATAAAGTTCTCAAATGATACCATGGAGAATTCACAACATGTTTAACAGGCACATTGCAACCTGCCTATAAGTGAAAGAGCCGGCCGTAAGTGGTTCTTTGCTCTCACCCAGGGGCAGGAAGAGTCCTCTGGCACTTCCTAGACGGAGCCAAGTCTCTGAGCAGCTAATTGCAGTTTCACAGAGTTGAAGGAGTCACTCACCAGAGATTGGACTATTTGTGGAATGATGAGCTGTGCCTGAGGGGGGCAACTGCTAGCCGAGGCAGAATTAACTCGAGAGAAGCGGGTACAGACTGTGTGGCTTCCCCCGGGTGCTCCGGTTCCCTCCCACATCCCAGAGGCGTGCGGGTCAGTGGGTTAATTGGCCGCTGTAAATTGTCCCTGGTGCATAGGTGAGGGGTAGAATCTGGGGGGAGTTGTAGGAATTGGTACTTGGTTTATTATTGTCACATGTACCAAGCTACAGTGAAAAGATTTGTTTTGTGTGCCTTCCAGACAGGTCTGCTGCCGCAGAACAACAAATTTCACGTCAGAGGTAATAAATCTGATTCCAATTCTGATTCATTCCGTACATAAGTACATCGAGGTAGTACAAAACGAAAAAAAATATAGAATGCAGAATACAGTGTTACAGTTACAGAGAAAGCACCATGCAGGCAGACCATAAGGTGCAAGGGCCATGAAGAGGTCAATAGTTCATCTTTATCATACAAGAGGTCCATTCTAAAGACTTACAACAGCAAGGCAGAAGCTGCCCTTGAGCCTGCTGGTTTGCATTCTCGAGCTTTTGTATTTTCTGCCTGATGGGAGAGGGGAGAAGAGAGAGTGACCGGGGTGGGAGGGGTCTTTGATTATGTCGGCTGCTTTCCCGAGGCAGCGGGAAGTGTAGACAGAGTCCATGGAGGGGAGGTTGGTTTTCACGACGGACTGGGATGTGTCCACAACTCTCTGAAATTTCTTGCGGTTTTGGCCGTACCAAGCCGTGGTGCGTCCGGACAGGATGGGAACTGTGAGGGAGAATAGGCGACAGGGAAGTAAATAGGGGAATGGAACTGAAGCAGAGGTGCAGAGCCCTCGGAATGGGCTGGAAATGTAGACGGCCAGCAGAAGGAAGAACGTGTGATGAAGTGCGAGACTACAGGCAGGACAGGGAGAGTACAGCTGAGGTTGCAAGTGCTGTAGGCAACAGGAGCTACTGGAGAAGAAATGCTCCATGTGTGGGCAATAATGATGCGGATTGTTCTACAAATGTTGCACAACAAATAGTACTTTGAAAGTCCATGGAGTGGCTGAGTTAAGGACATCAGAAACAGAAGCAAGAGGAGGCTATTCAGATCATGGCAGACTATTTTATCTCAGACCAGCTTTCCTGCACTATCCCGTTTCCCTCTGTTCCCTTAATATCCAAAATTGTATTAATCTCTCACTTGAATATCTTCCTACCTTCTCGAGCTGAAGGAGGGACCCAATCGGCCCATCAAGTCTTATGCTGGCTCAGAGCAATCCCATCAGTTCCATTCCCCCACTTATCTCCCTGTCACCTATTCCCCCCACATTCCCATCAGCTACCCCCAGATTTAAGCCCTCAGCCACACACTGGGGGCAACTTAAGCAGCCAATTAACCTACTAATCTGCACGTCGTTGGAATGTGGGAGGAAACCAGAGCACCCAGGGGAAACCAACGCGGTCACAGGGAGAACGTACAAACTCCAGACAGACAGCACCCAAAGGTCAGGACTGAACCCGATCTCTGATGCTGTGAGGCAGCAGATCTACCCACTGTACCAGTATGCCACCCAATATGTTCTGTGACTGAACACCAACAGCCAGCTTGAGTAGAAAATTCCAAGATTCACCCTTCTGGGTGAAGAAATTCTCCTCATCTCAGTCCTGAGTGGCTGACCCCTTGTATGGAGACTGTGAGCCCTGGTTTCAGATAACGTGGATGTTACATCTTCGAGCTGTGTGATTCATGAGCTATTCGACCATCCTTGGCAAACCCTGTAAGATATGCTTCACTGAGATCACCCCTCATTCTTCTTAACTTAGAAACGCGTGTACAGTCGAGTAAAGGTGCAGAGCCAGAAGAAGGAGGAACATGTGATGTGCAAGACTACAGGCGAACACAGGGAAAGTACAGCTAAAGTTGCAAGTTGTTGTAGACAACAACAGGAGCCCCCAATGAGCTTATTCTCTCCTCATTAGACTAAGACCCCGTGTCAAGAATCAATTCAGCCAACCTTTGCTGCACCCCTTCAATCACAAGTAGGGAGACCTGAGCCATACACAATATTCCAGCTGCTGTCTCACCAATGACATATATAGTTGGAGTAAGGTGTCTCAACTCCTGTACTCCAAGCTACCTTCAATAAAGGCAACGCACTATTCACCTTCCCATCTGATTGCTGTGCCCACACGTTACGGATGACTTGTGCAGGGACGGAGACAGAATCAGGTCCCAACAAGGTCTATCCTGTGGAAGGAACACCCGCCAGATGTACCTACACCAAGATGAGGTGCAAGGGTGACTTGTGACATTTCAGCTTGGCTCAGGGGCAGCAGGTAAGGCAACAGCAGCATTTTATTGTCCATCCCTGCCACCCCAGTGCATCAGTGAGTCTGGAGTCACACACATGCTAGGCCAGGTGAGCAGCAGATTTCCTCGCGTGAAGCCCATTAGTTGCTTTTTATGCCAATCTAACAGTTTTGTGGCTTGAGACTAACTTATTCCTTCCAATTCCATATTTACGTAATTACTCGGAGACTGCGGATGCTGGAATCTGGAGCAACAAACTATCTGCTGGAGGAACTCAGCGGGTCGGGCAGCATCTGTGGAGGGGAATGGATATCAACATTTCGGGTCAAGACCCTTCATCTGGATTGAAAGATAGAGGGGAGATAGTGTAAAGAGGTGAGGGGAAAGGGTGGAGCTGACTTTATTCTCTGGAACGTAGGAGATTGAGGGGTGACCTGATACAGGGCATAGACAGGGTGAAAGTGCATTGTCTTTTTCCCAGGGAGGGGGCGGGGATTAAAAACAAGAGGGCAGAGGTTTAAGATCAGAGGCAAGAGATTTAAAAGGGACATCAGGGGCAGACTCTTCATGCAAAGGGTGCTGCGTATTTGGAATGAGCTGCCAGAAATAGTGGTTGAGGTGGGCACATTAGCAACATTTAAAAGCCATCTAGATAAATACATGGATAGGAGACGTTTAGAGGTCTATGGACCAAACACAGGCAGATGGGACTAGCTCGCTGGGCAATACAGTCAACATGGACCAGTTGGGCTGAAGGGCCTGTTTCCTGTATGACTCTATGACTCTAAGAGCTGGCAGGTGCTCCAGGTGAGGATCAATTAATCGGTTAAATTCTTCAGTTCCCATGGTGGGCTTCAAACTCACGTTTCTGAATCAACAGACCACAGCTCTGCCTCTTAGACCAGTCACTTAACCACTATGCCATCCAACTCACTGTGTGGACGTACTGAGCTCAGCACCACCCGACCCAGACCCAGGGGCTTTATCAGAGCGTACATGAGCCAAACTTCAGGTCTGGTTGATATAGAGTTGGAGAACAAGACTCCAGTACAGTCAATCATTTCATCCCAGTTAAAGTTTCCTTGGTGTTAATACATTTTCAAATTGCTAGTTGTTTGTGTATTATCTAGAATGATGTAAAATACACATCTTCATAAAATTCCATTAACCGTGATGAATTACACACAGGACATCCTGTTGAATACTGGCGATCACATTAATCTTCCTGCAACGCATCAGTGATGATGTTTACTCTTGCTGGTCAATAGTCAATTTCAAAAGCATCAGTCTGTGACAACACCAACCATCTCGCTCATCTTTGCGATCGCCTGGGCTGTGTTTCCAAGTACACCGTGATTAATCTCAACTCTAAATCTTCTGTTGAAGTACATGTCAGACCATGCAGGAGTGAGGAAGTGCTTACCTGTGATAAGCTGAGTTCAACATTCAATCCCTCCTTACACCCCACAAAAATGTCCGAGCATCAGTTCCCAAACCACACGCCGTGCTACGTTCTGTCTGCATGGATTGGCTCACTTTGAGCTGCTCAGTAAGTATTGGTCAAAAACTCCTTCCCCCCAACCCCCACTCTGTGTTCCCACCTAATGCCACACACTCATTTTCCAATAGGAACTCCTGGAATAGTTGTCAAGTTTTGGAACTTAGGCAGGAATTTGTAACTTTGAGTTCATCTGAAACCCCTGTACCCAGATCCTAATTCACATCATCACATTCACCTATCTCCTGACCCATCTCTAAGCTCTCCCCCCGTGACTGCCTCATCCTTACATTCTCAGCCTTACAGGTCCTTCCAGTGCCTTGCCTCTCCCATTCTCTGCAGATCCTCCAGCCACAATGCTGGCTCTTTGCTTCCCTCCATTTTTGGCATTTCCCATCTCTAATTACAAATGCCCCACCATTGGAGGTCACTCCTTCTGCTTCATAGATCTGAGACTCTGGAATGTCCACCATAAACCTTCGTGTCCCTTTCTGTTCCTTTAAAATGCCCCTGAGAACTCACACCTTTTGCTCCCCATCCTCTCTCATGACATGGAGACTCCTGTGAAGATCCTCAAGACATTTTTTGATGGGAAATTGTGTTGTTGAAGGAGGTGCTGCCTCAGGAAGGCAGCATCTATCATCAAGGATCCCCACCATCCAGGCCATGCCATCTTCTCACAGCTCCATCGGGCAGGAGGTACAGAAGCCTGAAGTCCCACACCACCAGGCTCAGGAACAGTTACTTCCCTTCAACCATTTGGTTCTTGAACCAATCTGCACAACCCTAACCCTACCTCAGCAACAGAACACTACTCACCACCTCTTGCACTACTGTGGACTTGTGTTTGATTGTGCCTTTTTTTTGCACTAATGTCTTGTTTTTGAACTCTTGTATAATTTATGTGAAAGTGATGTATAATTGATATTCTGGATGTTGTCTGTACCTGTGCCTGTGATGCTGCTGCAAGCAGGTTTTTCATTGTACCTGTACCTCTCCACACTTATGCACGTGGCAATAAACTGGACCTAACTTGACTTGCAGACACATGGACCAAGTGTAGCACCACTCCATCCAATGTCAACGCAAAATATCACCGGCGCACATCTCAGCAATGGTGGCTCGTGCTCCTCACTCATGAACCCAATGAAGGAGCCAACACTATCATTCCTCAATGAAATCTTCAACAGGTGCACCTATAACCCCCGCACCCCACCCCCCACCACGTCAGCCAACAATAAACTCAGGTGACTCTTAACAATGAGGCTGAAACAATCCCCACCATGAATCTTTGCTAAGTGACTCAGGTCCTGATAAACAAATTAAATTCTATGGCACTCAAGTTATTAACTCAACAGGAACCAGCTATATAACACTTCCTGGTGCTTGTAAGAATAATGTTCTGCTAATCAATTTCCTTACATAAAATGCCTGCAGCCTAACATGAGCTACTCATGTTTCCCAGCTATTTATTCAGCTTGACAGGTAATTTTATATGACAGATTCCAAAATGTGTGTTGAATACAATAGTGGGACAGAATGTAACACATTAACCAAGCGATGTCTGTGTCCCTGAGGTAATGTCATATGAACGTTACTTATTTTGCTCGTGCACATTCTTCTTGATTTTAGCAGTTTTCTATATGTGGGGTCGATATTATTGTCTCGTCTTCTACCAATTTTCTCCCCCCTTGCTTTCCAGTTCACCTTCCAAGTCCAGAGTTACTTGCTCCAGCTTAAAGGCAGTGGGTCGCAAGGACCAAAGACAATCCCTCAGGTTTAGAGAGACAAGTGACCTTGCAGAGAAAAGACCATCTCTCCCACAAACACCATGAACTTGCCTAATGTTAAAAACACCAACAATCCCAACCAGTGTGACTCCTCATTCCCAATGACACGTCTCCGACCTAAGCTATTTCCCAGGAAAGCTACCAAAATAAAATTGATGTAGAGGGGCTGAAGGGAGGTGTGAGCTCAACTTGGTCTAGAGGTGGGATTTAATGAATGTCTTGGAATGCGTTCAGCTGCCCTCACACAAATAGCTCGTGGACCTGTGGACCTGTTGTGAGTTCACCACCCAACTCCTGGGTATGGACGGTGAGTAAGGATGGGCCTCTTTACCCTGCCCCAGCTGAAGCAGAGACCATGTGCCACGATTCCGGGCAAAGGAGAAATCCAAAGTTTTTGAAAGATGGGAATAATTATCAAAGAAGGCAGGTGTATTGGTCAGCATGAGAGACGAATATCTCCCTGTTAGCACTACCACTCTCCGATCGTCCAGAACCAGAAGCTGGATGTAGTTACAACACTTACCAGCAGCAACCAAAGAAGGATTTATACCCCAGAGGACAATTGCAGCAAAGAACTAGAACTCTTTCCTCCTGTGTTTGAATTCTTGTACTTGTTTCTTCTTTTAAGGCTAAATATTGTTTCTCTAGGGTTTTATTTCATTTTCTTAAGACAGAATATTTTTACAGGGTAATTTCAAGGAGACAGTGTCAATTTCAATTGATCTGAAACGCCATCAGCTTTACTTCGTTGGAAGTTTGAGGAGATTTGGTCTGTCACCAAAGACTCTTCCAAATTTCTACAGATGTACGGTGGAGAGCATTCTGACTGGTTGCATCACCGCCTGGTACAGAGGCTCCAATGTGCAGGATCGCAAGAGGCTGCAGAGGGTTGTAGACTCAGCCAGCTCCATTGCAGGCACAGCCCTCTCCACCATCGAGGACATCTTCAAGAGGCAGTGCCTCGAGAAGGCGGTATCCATCACTGAGGACATGCCCTCTTCTCATTACTACCATCGGGGAGGAGGTACAGGAGCCTGAAGACCCACACTCAATGATTCAGGAACAGCTTCTTCCCCCTGCCATCAGATTTCTGAATGGTCCATGAACCCATGAACACTACCTCATTATTCCCTTAATTGGCACTATTTATTTATTTTTGTAATTTAAAGTAATTTTATGTCTTTGCACTGTACTGTTGTTGTAAAACAACATATTTTATGTCACATAAATCAATGATAATAAATCTGATTCTGATTCTGAACCTAAATCATGTCTGGAGCCCACATTGGGAGACTGGGATTATCTGGAAGCCACATTTCAGTAAACACTTTCAAAAGGATTTTTCTGTTCACTTTTTCATGAGTGTTTCACTTTTTTCAGTTCTTCAAACTCTTGTTCCAAACCTCAGTTGCTCGGTTAAGACTGTCGGCTCTTTAAAAGTGCTCTCCATTCAACCCCAGACCCTTGTTCACTCTCCATCAGTCCTGCCAAGTTCACCCCTCAAGGTATCTTTCCTGCGATACCACTGAACCCATTTCCACCAACATAGAACAGCACAACACAGGAACAGGCCCATGACGTCTGTGCCGATCATGATGCCAAATTAAACCAATCCCACCTGCCTGCACATGGTCAATATCCCTCCATTCCCTCCCTGTTCATGTTTCTGACTAAATGCCTCCTAAACGTTGCTATTGTATCTGCCTCCACCACCACCCCTGGCAGCCCGTTCCAGGCACCCACCACTCTCTGTGTAAAAAACTTGCCCCACACATCTCCTTTAAACTTTCCCCTCTTGCCTTAAACCTATGCCCTCTAGTATTTGATATTTCCACCTTGGGAAAAAGATTCTGACTGTCTACTCTACCTATGCCTCTCATCATTTTATAAACCTCTATCAGGTCACCCCTCAGCCTCCGACGCTCCAGAGAAAACAACCCAAGTTTGTCCAACCTCTCCTTATAGCTGATACTCTCCAATCCAAGCAACATCCTTTCATGCTCCAGATGGTAAGATGCTGGGTGAAGGAGAATTTTCCCAATCTCTCCTTTGGTTCTTTTGCCAATTACCTTAAATCCAATCTATGTTTCCTGCCTACTGCACCTACTGTAGCCAATTGCAGTTTCTCTATTCCTGCACCTAAGCAGCTTCCCCATAACTGAAAGCAGTTGTAGATCATAAATGTAGAGTTAAAATTATTTCAGAGGGCTGACACTGGGACAATGCATGGGGGTGGTTGAATGTCATCTTTACTCATTCACTTACCTCATTGCCAGTGTAGTGTACAGTGAGTGCTTGTGAACTGGTTTGAGCTCAGGGTCACCCTTACTCATTTCCTCACCTAGATCTATCCTCGTCGCCAGTGTGGTGTTGATTGAACTGATGAGGAGCAGATTATCTACCACATTTTCTTGATCAGGCAAGGAGCATCAAATGAACACAACTGTTTATGTGACAGCTGATCTTCTGCTGAGGGGGCAGGCCGGGTCCAATGACCCTACAGAGAGTAACTATATAATGTGTTCCCTTAGGATTGCAGCAACCCGTCAATGTTTAGGCATCCTTTGGGAAGTGAATGTCTATACCTCCCCCATCCCTCTGCAACTCCATAGCTTTTTATTCTCTCTTTCCCAGTTCTGATGAAGGGTCTTTGACCTGAAACGTTAACTCTGTTTCCTTTTCTAGGGATGCAGCCTAATCTGCTGGGTGTTACCAGCATTTTCTGTTCTTATTTTAACGTTAAAATATCCATTGCACATAACAGCGTGTAAACATACACCACCTTTGTTCCTTAATTATTCCTTATTGTTACCCTGGAGAGCCAGGACTGGGAATGACTCTTGGCATCTGCCCAGGTTGGGCCTGGACTCATGCCCTCAGGCCAATGGAGCCTTGTGCTGCAGACAACCCCACCCTCATCTGATGACCCTCTTCCCTCCTTCCTTCCTTCCCAGTGGCATTGAACTCAGCTGAGAGCACCTGTTAACCAAATTGTGGCATCTTGCAGAGAGAAGCCAGACTGGAACGGAATTTGGACAGAATAAAAATGAACGAAACCAACTAATTTCTTTTTTTAATTTGCACTAAACTTGCATTGGTAATTGGTTTAATTATTGTCACATGTACCAAGAAACAGAGAAAAACTTTTGTTTGCGTGCCATCCAGACAGATCATTCCATACATCGAGGTAGTAAAAAGAAAATGGAATATAGAATATAGAGTTGCAGTTCTATGCTGGCAGAGAAATAAAGTGCAAGGGCCACAACGAGGTAGATTGGGAGATCAAGAGTTCATCTGAGAGGTCCATTCAAGGGTCTGATAACAGTGGGATAGAAGCTGTCCTTGAGCCTGGTGGTACGTGTTCTCAAACTTTTATATGTTTTGCCCGACAGGAGGGGCGGAGAAGAGAGAATGTCCGGGGTGGGAGGGGTCCTTGATTATGTTGGCTGCTTTCCTGAGGCAGTGGGAAGTGTAGACAGAGTCAATGGGGGGGAGGCTGGTTTGTGTGATGTGCTGAGCTGTGTCCACAACTCCCTGCAGTTTCTTGAGGTCTCGGGCAGAGCAGTTGCTGTACCAAGCTGTGATGCATCCAGATGGGATGCTTTCTATGGTGCATCTGTAAAAATTGGTAAGGGTCAGCAGGGACATGCCGAATTTCCTTAGCCTTCTGAGGAAGTAGAGGTGCTGGTGAGCTTTCTTGGTCGTAGCGCCCACGTGCCCAATGGAATTCATTGACCAGCCAAGGTGACTTTCACTTAGTCATACATATTCAGTTTGGCATAATCAATGCTTGCGCATATTTTTTGTTTGTTTGTTCATTGGATGTGCAAGGCCAGCATTTATTGTCCATCCCTCAATGACTCTGAACAGAGTCGCTCCTCTGAGTCACTTTCTCGGCCGTCTCAGAGGACAGTAAAGAGTAAATCACACTGGTGGGTCTGGAGTCACACGTGGGCATTGCCTTCACAGTTCTCATCACTGAGACTCGCTGTTCAATCCAGCTCCATTTAATTACTTGAATAGAACATTGAACTTAAACCCAAGTCTCTGGATGTATACCTGGAGCCTCCAGATGTTAGTCTTGTCCACTATGGTACAAGCAAAGGGCCAACAACCCAGGAAATGATTCAGGAATCAACACAAGCTTGCACACTCTGCTTTCCATTTTATCAATGCACAAAATGATCAAATTAGCAATGAGAAGGGATGACTCCAATCCCCAGATAACCACGCCTGGCTAACGTAGAACATAGAACAGTACAGCACAGAACAGGCCCTTCGGCCCACAATGTTGTGCCGACATAGCTAATCCCTCCTACCTACAGAATGTCCATATCCCTCCATTTTCCTCTCTTTCATGTGCCCATCCAAGCCCCTCTTAAAAGCCCCCAATGAATTTGCCTCCAGCACCCTATCAGGCAACTCATTCCAGGCATCCACCACTCTCTCAGTAAAAAACGTAGCCCTGACGTCTGTTCTGATCCTACCCCCCCCCCCTCACCTTAAATGCATGCCCAAAAAAAAAGAGGTGATACAGTTTCAGAGCCATCCGTGACTGTTGGACCTGGGAGTAGGAAGACTTCCGAGACATTCAGACAGGCATGGCTGCAGGCTGACAAACAAAGTCATTTATCTTGTGTTATTAACCCCAGTGAGGGCACCTCGTTATTCTTCCCCGGCACACATCTTGCATCTGTCTTCAAAGCTTTCACAACTTGACATTTGCTGTTGAGGGGGAGGTGAGTAGAGGACTCAAAGTGTTCTGTCCCCAGCACCATCCCCATACACTGTCACAACCTCACATAAATTCACTTTCACTCCAATACTTGTGACCTAGAACTGCTTTCAAACGTCAGTCAAGGATGTGATGTTTGGGGAGACGTGCAGGGACGGATGAGAAGGTGATTCTGAAGGATGAAGTTGTTCATTTCTTCATTCATGGAATGCAAGACCAGCATTTATGAGTTGCCCCTGACCCAAGGGGCCAGTTAACAGGCGACTACATTGAGTAACACAGGACAGGCCCTTCGGCCCAACTCGCCCATGTCGACCACAATGTCTAACTGAGCGAGTCCCATTTGGCCCACATCCCTCTAAACCTTTCCTATCCATGAACCTGTTTAAATGTCCTGTAAACATTGTAATTATACGCACCCCTACAGCTTCCTCTGGCAGCTCATTCCATACACCCATCACCCTCTTGTGTCAAAATGTTTCCCCTTCAGGTCCCTTTTAAATCTTTCCCCTCTCACCTTAAACCTAAGCCCTCTAGTTTTAGACTCCCCAACACTGGGGAAATGACTGTGACCAACCACCTTAACCATGCCCCTCATGATTTTATAAACCTCTATAAGGTCACCCCCCATTCTCCTACATCTCCAGGGAAACAAGTCCCAGCCTATCCCCTCTCCTTAAACACTCCATTCTCAGTGACATACTCATGAATCTTTTCTTCACCTTTTCCAGCTTAATGACGTCCTTCCAGTCAATTCTGGAAAGTCCTTCCTTCTGGATGACCAGAATTGTACAGCTGTTACATGATGCCCCAACTTTTGTGCTCAGTGCCCTGACAGATGAAGGCAAGCATGCCAAACGCTTTCTTCACCACCCTGTCAACCTGCGACGCCACTTCCAGGGAACTAAGTACCTGCTCACCTAGGTCTCTCTGTTCTACAACGTTCTCCAGGGCCCTGTACCTGTACCCCTAGGTCTCTCTGTTCTACAACGTTCTCCAGGGCCCTGTACCTGTACCCCTAGGTCTCTCTGTTCTACAATGTTCTCCAGGGCCCTGCCGTTTACTGTGTAAATCCTGCCCTGGTTTATCTGACCAAAATCACACATACCATAGGTCAGACTGGGTAGACAGGGCAAACTCCCAACCCCTGGAGAACATCAGTGAACCAGATGGGTGCTTACAGCAACCCACTGGTTTCATAGTCACTGCTATTGAGACTGACATTTCCTTTCACTTTCCCAAACATATTTAATGACTTATTGTTTATTTAAAAGCATGGGCTGTGACTCTGAGGGCAGCAGTCTTGTCTGTGAGTCAGAGGTTGTGGGTTCAGTTTCCACTATAGAGACTCAGCATCACATAAACATTACAGAGCAAAAGAAGGCCATTCAGGCCATCAAGGTCAGCCAGATTTCTGAACGGTCCGTGAACCCATGAACGTTACCTCTTTAGTCCTTTTATTGCACTATTTATTTATTTTGGTAATTTTATGTCTTTGCACTGTACTGCTGCCGCAGAAGAAGTTATACCTGGTGTCACTGTTCCAAAATTGAGGAGTTTTGGCTTTTTTTGGGTGAGGTTCACTTTTGTTTTTCTGGGTGATCTGAAAGGAGGTAGATATGCAGAAAAGCTGGTGAAATTTAAGGAGAGAACTTCACTTGGAGCTGACACTCCCAGCGCAACGGTGTGAGGTCTCTGCTTCCTGATGTACAGACCTCCTGTCTGGGCACCGAGGTGGAGTCAGGAGATCCCACAGAGGTATTCGAAGGAGTCAGCCCTGGCCTACAATCATTCCTCAACTCACTCACTGTCAAAAGTAAAATACTGCAGATGATGGAAATCTGAGACAAAACCTCTGACTAAAGGTCACCGACCTGGAATATTAGCTCCCTCTTTCTCTCCACAGATGCTGCCTGACCTGCTGGGAGTTTCCATCATTTTCTGACAGAGCCCTTAAAGAACTGATTACCCGGTGATTGCTGTGTGGGAGCTTGCTGTGCATAAACTGGCTGCTGACATCACAACAGAAACAGCTCCTCAATGGTCGCAAAGGGCTTTGGGATGTCCGGAGCTTGCGAATGGCGCTATGTAAATGCCCGCCTGTGGACTCACAGGACTCCGACCACGTTACGGCAGTAATTATTCATTTGAAGGTTAAGGTAATCTAGGGGTCATTCATTTCGTATATGTCATCAGCTCTCTAATAGGCTGTATATCAGCTTGCTGACAGCCTGAACTGTCACAGCAGTGGCCTGAGCAAGCTTAAACATGCAATCTGTTCTCTTAACAAGGGGAGCCCGCCTGTGTGGTAGGCTGATTGATGACAAATGATTTGAATTGTACATCAGGAGCCTGATGGCTGCACTACAGAATAAATGAGTCCGCAACGACAAGATGTTGGCTGTCAACGCACGGGTGCTGGAGTCTGCCTTTTAATGTTCAGCGACTGGTGCTTGGAGGATCTGTTACTTGGGTAGGAGTCCAGCAAACGCTGGCCCAGCCATGTGGACACTACGGCCAGGAAAGCTCACCAACGCTTCTGCTTCCTCAGAAGGCTAAGGAAATTCGGCACGTCCCCAATGACCCTCACCAATTTTCACAGATGCACCATAGAAAGCATCACGTCCATCATGGCAACTGCTCTGCCCGAGACCGCAAGGAATTGCAGAGAGTTGCGAACACAGCCCAGAAGTGTTAGCGTAACGCTATTACAGCGCCAGCGATCCGGGTTCAATTCCGGCCATTGTCCGTAAGGAGTTTGTACGTTCTCCCCGTGTCTGCGTGGATTTCCTCCGGGTGCTCCGGTTTCCTCCCACATTCCAAAGATGTACGGGTTAGGAAGTTGTGGGCGTGCTATGTTGGCGCTGGAAGCGTGGCGACACTTGCGGGCTGCCCCCAGAACACTTCACACAAAAGATGCATTTCACTGTGTGTTTCGATGTACATGTGACTAATAAAGAAATCTTATCTTATCTTATCTAACCTCTCTTTCACTGACTCTGTCTACACTTCCTGCTGCTTTGGCAAAGCTGCCAACATAATCAAAGACCCCTCCCACCCCGTTCATTCCCTCTTCTCCCCCCTCCCATTGGGCGGAAGATACAAAAGCTTGAGAGCACGTACCACCAGGCTCAAGGACAGCTTCTATCCCGCTGTTATCAGACTCTTGAATGAACCTCTCATACGCTAAAGGACGAGTTCTTGAACTCTGGATCCCTCAATCTACTATATCATGGCCCTTGCAGCTTAATGTTTACCTGCACTGCACTTCCTCTGTAACTGTAACACTATATTCTGTTACTGATGAAGTCCTGAGTCCTGATGAAGGATCTTGACCCAAAACATTAACTATTTATTTCTCTCTGTAGATGCTGCCTGACCTGCTGAATTACTCCAACGTTTTGTGTGTCTTGCTCTATATTCTGCATTCCCTTTTCCCTTTTGTACTACCTCAACGTACTTATGTACCGAATGATCTGTCTGGATGACATGCAAACAAAAGCTTTTCACTGTATCTCAGTACATGTGACAATAATAAACCAATTACAATTACTTGTAATAGCTTGCAATCAGCATAAGCTGCCATGGGGTGACCACTGTGGCTTGGTGGGTCTCACTCTTACCTCAGGGTCAGAAGGCTGTGGTGTCTAGTCCTGCTCCAGAGACACAAGCACAGAGAGAGCAGAAGGAGGTCCTTCTACACCTGATGACATTACCATGTCATGCCATGAAGCAAAAGGACAAAACCAAAGCTGGAGGAAAGGTTCTAAACTGGGGGAGGCTAACTTACTGGACAGCAAAGTGATTAACAAAAATGGGCGAGAAACAGGAACTTGAAGTTAAATCAGGAAGCAATGGGAGGCCTTCAAAGAAAAGGTGCGAGGGGTTCAGTGAACACTGAACAGTACAGCACAGAAACAGGCCCTTCAGCCCACAATGTCTGTGCCGACCATGACGCCAAATTAATTTAAACCTATCTGCCTGCACGTGATCCATATCCCCCCATTCCCAGCATGTTAAAGTGCCTGGAGACACAAGAGACTGCAGATGCCGGAACTTGGAGCAATACACAATCTGAATCAGAATCAAAATCAGGATTATTATCACTGACTTATATGATGTGGTTTGTTGTTCTGCGGCAACAGTACAATGTAAAGACGTAAAATTACTATAAATTACAGAAGTAAATAAATAATGCAAAACGTAAAGAAATGAGGTTGTATTCATGGGTTCATGGACCGTTCAGGAATCTGACGGCAGAGGGGAAGAAGCTGTTCCTGAATCGTTGAGTGTGGGTCTTCAGGCTTCTTCAGTGCTGAGCCCACTGCTCTACTCTCTCTACATGACTGTGTGGCTAGGCACAGCTCAAACACCATCTGTAAATTTGCCAATGACACCACTGTTTGTTGGCAGAATCTCAGATGGCGATGAGGAGGCGTACAGGACTGAGAAAGATCAGCTGGTTGAGTGGTGTCGCAACAACAACCTCACACTCAACATCAGCAAGACCAAGGCATTGATTGTGGACTTCAGGAAGGGGAAGTCGGGAGACACCAGTCCTTGCTAAGGGGTCAGCGGTGGAAAGGGTGAGCAGCTTCAAGTTCCTTGGTGTCAACATCTCAGAGGATCAATCCTGGGCCCAACACATTGATGCAATTACAAGAAGGCACACCAGCAGCTCTACTTCCTTAGGAGTTTGAGCAGGTTTGGTACGTCACCAAAGTCTCTTCCAAATGTCTACAGATGTACGGTGGAGAACATTCTGACTGGTTGCATCACCACCTGGTAGGAAGGCTCTAATGCACAGGATCGCAAGAAGCTACAGAGGGTTGTAGACTCAGCCAGCTCCATCACTGACACAACCCACCCCGCCATCGATGACATCTTCAAGAGGCGGTGCCTTAAGAAGGCGGCATCCGTCATTAAGAACCCTCACCACCCAGGCATGCCTTCTTCACGTTACTACCATTGGGGAGGAGGTACAGGAGCCTGAAGACCCACACTCAACAATTCAGGAACTTTCTGCTTCTTCCCCTCTGCCATCAGATTCCTGAACGGTCCATGAACCCATGAACACTACCTCGTTATTCCTTTTTTGCACTATTTATTATTTTTAGAACTTATTATAATGTTTATGTCTTTGCACTGTACTGCTGCCGCAAAACAACACATTTCACAACATATGTCAGTATTAATAAACCTGATTCTGATTCTGATTCCTGTACACTCCTGATTTTTGGAATAAATCCACACTTAGAAGGGCACAGATTAATTAGGGACAGTCAGTGTGGATTTGTTCAGGTCAGGTTGTGTCTGTTAAATTGGTAGAAATTTTTTGAAGAGGTAACAAGGAGGGTTGATGAGGGCAGTACGTCCGATGTAGTCTACATAGATTATAGCAAGCCTTTTTACAAGGTCCATCATAGCGGGCTGGTCAAAGAAATAGAAGGCTGTGGGAGCCAGGGGAGGGGACAACTGGGATCCAAAACTGGCTCAGTGGGAGGAAACAACAGAGTAATGGTGGATGGGTGTTCTTGTGAATGCAGGGTTCTATGAGGCTTAGAATTCAGTCATTTGCTTCTCATAATATATGTTACAGACATAAATGTAGCTGAGGAGACCACTCCTGTGACCAGGCTTACGGACACTTGATATTGTTTGCGATAAGGTGTGTCCTACGATTTCACAGTTCTGGTGGAGGCACCCAAGAAGCCACTCAATTTATGTGTTTTAATAGAAGAAATGTACAAGGATGTCACCAGGACTCGAGGGCCTTGTTAGAGGGAGAGGTTGGGCAGGCTGGGGCTTTACCCCATGGAGTGTGGGAAACTGAAGAGTGACCTTATAGAGGTGTATCATGAGGGGCATTGATAGGGTGAATAAGCACAGTCTTTTTCCCAGGGAAGAGGTACTAGAGGGCATAGGTTTAAGGTGATTTAAAGGGGACCAAAGGGGCAACTTCTTCACACAAGGAGGGTGGTCCGTATATTGAATGAGATGCCAGAGAAAGTGGTTGAGGCAGGTACAGTACATCACCAAAGACTCTTACAAATGTCTACAGATGTACAGTGGAGAACATTCTGACTGGTTGTATCACCGCCTGGTCTGGAGGCTCCAATGCACAGGATCGCAAGAGGCTGCAGAGGGTTGTAGACTCAACCAGCTCCATCACGGGCACAACCCTCCCCACCATCGAGGACATCTTCAAGAGGCAGTGCCTCAAGAAGGCAGCTTCCATCAATAAGGACCCTCACCATCTGAGACATGCCCTTTTCTCGTTACTACCATCGGGGAGGAGGTACAGGAGCCTGAAGACCCACACTCAACGTTTCAAGAACAGCTTCTCCCCCTCTGCCATCAGATTTCTAAACGGTCCATGAACCCATGACCACTGCCTCGTTATTATTTTTTACACTATTTATTTACTTTTGTAATTTATAATAATTTTATGTCTTTGCACTGTACTGCTGCCACAAAACAACAAGTTTCACGTCATATAAGTCAGTAATAATAAACCTGATTCTGATTCAGTAAGGACATTTGGATAAGTACATGGATAGGAGGGGTCTAGAGGAACAAGGGCCAAATGCAGGCAAGTGGGACTAGTTTGGTGGGCACCATGGTTGGCATGGACAAGTTGGGCCGAAGGGCCTGTTTCTCTGCTGTATTTACTGTATGACTAAACATAGGGTTGATTCCAGCAAGGCACAATCTGTCTGTAACCCTTTCCATGGGTACACAGATTGCCTCCACAAAGACCTACCATTTAGTTCAGACCCAACCCAAGAGTAAATTTCTTCAGTTGGAGAAGACAGTCCTCACAAATGGAGAAACTTTTATAGCAGCAAACTTCACTTCCCTGTGAGACAACAAAGGTTACAAAAACATCTGAGTGAGCCCTCCAATATACATAATATTGATTTACCAATCGTAGATGCATTAAATGCTCATTAACTAAATTAATGAGGAGAAGCACAAAGAAATACCTGCTCACAATTCCAGAGTTCAGCTAATGGGAGATAATCGTTCACTGGATTGATTGTATGATGTAACAAGATTTATCAAAATTGTTCATACATCCAAAACATGTTTGATCTATTTTAAAGGTCGTCCAGACTACGTCCAAAAATGAATTATTAAGAAAATGATCATTTAATGATTTTTTTTTAATACCGCAGTAGAATATATGAGAGCTGAGGATCAGTGAATATTTGATTCAAAAATCAGTTGGGTTAATCTTGTGGGTATCAAGGGCACCTGTGGGACAAGACTACTATTGAATCTTTTCATGTCTATCACATAATCATTAACTATAATTTTATGATGACCTGTCTTTCAGGAGAAGCTTTTGCCTTATTTTCATAGAACATAGAACGTAGAACACAGAACAGTACAGCACAGGAACAGGCCCTTCGGCCCACAATGTTGTGCTGAACTAATTAAACTAGTAATTAAATGCCTAACTAAGCTAATCCATTCTGCCTACACAATGTCCACATCCCTCCATCCCCTGCACATTCATGTGTCTGTCTAAGATCATCGTAAACATTTCTATCATCCTGGCAGCCTGTTCCAGGCACCGACCGCTCTCTGTGTAAAAAACCTGCCCCGCACATCTCCTTTAAACTTACCCCCTCTCACCTTAAATGCATGCCCTCTAGTATTAGACATTTCGACCCTGGGATAAAAGACACCAGCTGTCTACTCTATCTATGCCTCTCATAAACCTCTATCAGGTCTCCCCTCTGCCTCTGCCGCTCCAGAGAAAACAACCCAAGTTTGTCCTCTCCTTATAGCTCAGGCTCTCTAATCCAGGCAGCATCCTGGCGAACCTCTTCTGCACCCTCTCCAAAGCCTCCAGATCCTTCTGACAATGGGGTAACCAGAACTGAATGCAACACTCCAGATGTGGCCTAACCGGAGTTTTATAAAGCTTCAACATAACTTGCTGACTCTTGAACTCATTGCCTTAACTAATAAAGGCAAGCATGCGATACGCCTTCTTTACCGTCCTATCAACCTGTGCGGCCACTTTCAGGGAGCTATGAACTTGGTCCCCAAGATCCTTCTGTACATTAACAGAATACTTTTTTGTCTCATTTATTTGTTCACACGATGACGATGACAGCATTTATTATCCATCCCTAATTGCCCCTGAGCTAGAGGCAGCTGAGTCAACCACACTGATGGGTCTGGAGTCACACACAGCTCAGACCTGGTCAGGACAGCAGATTTCTTTCCCTGGAGGATATAAGTGATGCAGACCACTTATTTATGACAGTATGATAGTTTTGTGGTCACCATTAGTGAGCACGTTTTATTAAGCTCCAGATTTTCTCAATTATGTTTCTATGCTGAGAAAAATAGAGGGCTATGGGTAAGCCTAGTAATTTCTAGGGTAGGGACATGTTCAGCACAGCTTTGTGGGCTGAAGGGCATGAATTGTGCTGTAGTTTTTCTATGTTTTCTACTTTTCTATGTTACTTGACTTTAATTCTCCAGCTAAAGCTGGGATTTGAACTCATGCCTCTCATCAATGGTGAAGAACTTTGGCAGCCGGTTCGGGGATCTAACTAGTATCTTTTCACTTAATTAAATTTTCAAGATCTTGGTGTTGCTGGCAGGGCCAGCATTCATTGGCCATCCCTAATTGTTGAGAAGGTGGGGGTGAGCCACCTTCTTGAACGGCTGCAGTCCCTCTGGTGAAGGTGCTCCTGCAGTCTGTCAGGGAGGGAGTTCCAGGAGTTAGACCCAGTGACGGTAAAGGAACAGCAAGATACTTCCATGTCAGGATGTGGTGCTACATGGAGGGGAACCTGCAGGTGGTGGTGTTCCCCTGTTGCTGTCCAATGCACTGCAAGGGGAAGTGGGGATATACTCTGCGCTAAACGTCTGCCCATATTTGAAGCAAAACACTGATCATCTGCTGACCGGGAACCCACCGCTTCTCCTGACTCGGAGTGTAACCACCTCCTTCCTCCCGTCTTTGCAATAAAGCCCTTGGATCCACACATCCTGAGAATGTGATCTACAGTCTCGGCCAAGAGGCATCACCTCTGACACCGTGGCTCTCCCTCGGTACTGGGAAATATATAAAATTCTTAGAGCACTGAGCAGAGTAGAGTTGGGGTAGATGTTTCCCCTGGACAGGGGGTCTAGAACTAGGGGTCACAGTCTTGGAATAAGGGATGGATCCTCGTTCGGAAGAGGGAATGTCCTTCAATGGAACCAGCCAATCCCCAGCTAGAGCACCTGGTACTCTCACCAACTGAACTGGTCAAACTAGAGTCATAGAGAGAAACAGCACGGAAACTGGCCCTCCGGCCCACCAAGGCCATGTCGACCATCAACCACCCATTTACACTGATCCCATTTTATTCTCCCCACGTTCCCATCAACTCCCCCCAGATTCTACCCCTCACCCACACACCAGGGGCAATGTACAGTGGCCGATTAACCCACCAACCTGCACGTTTTTGGGATGTGGGAGGAAACCGGAGCATGCAGAGGAAATACACACGGTCTCAGGGAGAACGTTCAAACTCCACACAGACGGCGCCGGAGGTCAGGATTGAACCCAGGTCCCTGGGGTTGTGAGGGATCAACTCTACCACTGTGTGGCTGTGCTGCCCAAACTCTCAGGCATGGCACAGACACCCGTGTGTTCTGGTCCACTCAAGGGGTTTGAGGACAAAATATCTGGGTCAGCGTTCCCAGTGCCGAGGGAGTGCTGCACTGTCACAGGAACTGCCTTTGGGAAAGGCTTCCAGTCCTCTCAAGTGGACATTAAAAGATCCAACTACACTACTTGCAACAAAAGTAATGTTCTGCATGGTATCCCCGAAAATCACAATGCATCTGATCAACAGACCAACAACAGGTTAAACCCTGGGTTACTCTACCTTAGTGAACACAATAACATAAGGATTAGGAGCAGGGATCAGCCATTCGACCCCTCAGATCTGTTCTGTCTTTGACCTAACTCAATGCCATTTTCCTGGTCTTTCCCCCACATCCCTCCATTCCCTCTAATATCCGGAAATCCATTGTTTGAAATGAAGTCAGTGACTGATCCTCCACAGCTCTCCAGGGTACAGAATTCCAAAGAAACACCTCCCCCTGGCTGAAGAATTGTGCCCTCAATTCAGTCCTAAAGGGTCCGCCCCTTATTCCAAGACTGTGACCCCTAGTTCTGGACCCCTTGTCCAGGGGAAATATCTACCCCAACTCTACTCTGCTTCGTGCTCGAAGAATTCTGTATGCTTCCATGAGGCCACCCTTCATTCTTGTAAACGAGAGAAAATAAGCCAAACCTACTCAATCTCTCCTGAGATAATAGACAGACCCTCCCAAGTTGCTGCACTCCCTCAGGGGGTTACCCCCCGTCCCTTTCACTTTAATGTTAAACATACACATTTGCAATGCTGGGGATGTAATGCAGGTCGTTGACCAGTCTATTGAGGTTTGTTTATTGCCTTGATCCATGCTTGAAATCCTAATTTATCCTGGGGTTGCCAGCAATTCCCTACTCCTGGGATTGTAGAATAATTGATAAAAATGTGCTCTGGTACAAAGATCGCTAGCAGATAGCTTAATCAGTAATTAAGTACAGTCTCGAACTGATCACAGATTGTCTCAGTAAACAATTGACGTATCTATCAGAGCTTGATACCGCGAGAGGTAGAACCCATCCCGTCAGGGCTATCAGCTGGCCAGGAGAAAACCTTCCTTCCTTCCTCCTTGGGTCTGAGAGTGACCTGTTTCCACTCCAGCCAGTCAAGTGGGAGGTGCGTGTGTGAATTCTTTTAGTGTGAGATGACCATTGCACACCAGCTACCACACAGGAGCAGAGTGAAGTCTTGGTCCAACGGCAAGTGGACGACAAGGTGATCGGAGATCACAACTGGTTGCATAGACTTAGCACATACACGGACTGCACACATACAGACTGCACACATACATACTGCACACATACATACTGCACACACATGGACAGCACACACACGGACTGCAAACATACAGACTGCATACACACGGACTGCACACACACGGACTGTACACACACAGACTGCACACACATGAACTGCACACATACAGAATGCACACACACAGATAGCACACATACATACTGCACACATACAGACTGCACACACACAGATTGCACACACACAGATAGCACACACACGGACTGCACACATACGGACTGCAAACATACGGACTGCACATACACGGACAGCACACACACGGACCTGGACTCATGGACTGCACACACAGACTTGGACACACACACAGACTGCACACACACAGACTGCACATACACAGAATGCACATACACAGACTACACACACTCACACAGAAACACTCTAAGCAAATACAGAGGCATTCCGAGCACACACACACCCTGACACACATGTGCACACACATGCACACAAACAGAAACACACACATGTAAACAGAAACACACATGCACAAACACACACCACACAAACACACACACCATGCACACACACACACACATGCACACACACACACACACACACACACACAAACAGAAACACACACATGCAAACAGAAACACACACATGCAAACAGAAACACATAAGAATAAACACACACACACACACACACACACAAACACACACACATTCTAAGGCCATTCAGCCCTCTCGGATGAGTGGTCTTTCGTTGACCTGTACTTTAAGCCCGTTTCCCATTTACCTGCCTTGAGTTCACAAGTCCAAGCCTTCTTCTCTTAAAACAATGCACCAATCTCAAATTAGCAAATCTCAATAAAGTTGACCAGCTATCTGCAGACCTAATTCTACCAGTTTGCATTCTCCCTGATATCAGCCTTAAAACCTTGGATCTTTTTTATTTAAACATCAGAGCACTGGTTCATTCAAACACAGACATTAATTGGTTGAAAGTACAGCAGCAGAGACCAGAGCAGAGACATTACAGCAACACACAGGATGCTGCAGGAATTCACCGGGTCAGGTAGTATCTATGGAGGGAAGTGGACAGTCGACATTTCGGGTCGAGACCCTTCATCTGGACTTTACAGTACATGGAAGCTTTCCTAAGTTGCTCCCTTGTGGTAGATTCCTCTATCCCAACAGGGGAAATAGTTCCATCCTCATGATCCGATTCCTTTAACCATGTGTATTATTTATTCATTCACCAGGCTGTGGGCGTAGCTGGGAATATCACCATTTGACATCCCCTCCCAACCTTTCTTAATCTGGGTGGATAGTTGGGCCATTTCAGAACCAGTAACATTCATGATCAGAAACTGACAAATGTGGGTCAAATAATAATCATTTTGCACAATAATTATGCATTCACGATGGTGGTATTCAAGATAAAATTAACAGATCTCTTCTTGGTCGATTGTGTCTCAAATGCTTTGGAGATACTCAACTCCAACGTCAAACTCATCAGAAGCAAATGTCCAACCAAGCCCCAACATCTTAGTGCTGGTAGCTAAGGATAAACTTCACACACGTGTATGCACCTTCACCAAGGCATGAAGGAAATCAAGCATTATGAAGTTACTGCAGGAGAATGGTAAAAAAACGATCAGCCATGATCTCATTGAATGGTAGGGCGGGCATGAGGGGCTAAATGGCCTATGACTGCTTCTGTCTCTTACTTCATCTTAGCTTATCTTCATTTACCTGTCTTCTCTCCTTAACTCTTCCTATCATTAGTTAACAACGATCTATCGGTCTTGGTCTTTGCGTTTTCACCATCTCCAGTCTCAGTAGTTTACAGCACAGAGCTCCGACCTTCAGTTTCCAACATTCAAGCTCCTGCTCTCCAGGCTCAGCAGTCAGGAAGACTCTTGAGGCCCTGACCAGGACACCCCTGTGGTGGCTTCTCCTTCTACTTAACCAACTCAAACCAAACCCAAACAACATGAGAGTGTACAAACCAGGACCATGCCATTTGACTTCTTATGACTGCTCCACCACTATGTTGGGTAATGGAGAACCTTCTACTTGAAGGACATTAGAGAACCTGGAGTAGTAGAAAATGCATCTGGTCAAACTGATTGTGACCACAAAACTATTGTATTGTCAGAAAACAATGGGCAGCACCGTGGCACAGCAGGTAGAGCCGCTGCCTCACAGTTCCAGAGATCCGGGTTCAATCCCGACCTCCAGCGCTGTCTGTGTGGAGTTTGCACGTTTTCCCTGTGACCACGTGGGTTTCCCCCAGGCGCTCCAGCTTCCTCCCGCCACCCACAGACATGCAGATCACTGGGCTAATTGGCTGCTGTAAATTTTTGAACAGTGACTATGAATCTTTGTTTCTCCCACAAGATGAAACATCTTCTCCACACCCACCCTGTCAAGAACCTTGTACACTTCAACCACTTCCA
This sequence comes from Pristis pectinata, assembly GCF_009764475.1. Lineage (NCBI taxonomy): Eukaryota > Metazoa > Chordata > Chondrichthyes > Rhinopristiformes > Pristidae > Pristis > Pristis pectinata. Next base: position 3,221,711 of record NC_067416.1, on the reverse strand, counting down.
GACTCCAGCAAGCACAACCCTAGTCCATTTAAACTTTCCCAAGACAACTTGCTCCTTCTCAGCATTAGTCCAGTAAACCTCTGAACTGCTTTCAAAACATACTACACACAGGACTCCAGATGTACTCCCACTAGGCCTTCGATATCTGAAGCATAACGTTTCTTCTTTTACATTCAATTCCCTTCAAACAGCTTTCCTAATTACTTGCTGTACCTACAAAATAAATATTTGGTAAATCATGCACTGGAAGTCCCACATCAATCTGTATCTCAGAGTTCTGTAATATGATATACATTTTTGTTTTATTTTCCTGCTACAACATACAATTTCACATTTTCCACATTGCATTTTATTTGCACAATCTTTGCCCACTTTTCTGACCCCCTTATATCCCCTTCACCAAACTATTTTGCCAACAATCTTTGCATCTTCAGCAAATTCAGCAACGGTATCTTTGGAGCTTTCATCCAAGCCACTTACATAAACTGTAAGACGTTGGGGCCCAGTCACCGATCGTTGTGCACACCCCTCCTTCCATGAGTAGGTGGCTATGTGAGAACTTCAGTGGATAATCACATTCCCCAACATCTCCATAAACAAAATGACAAACAGGAAGGACCCACCAAGCAAAGGGACAAAACCCTTGGAGGTAAAATGCCTCATGAAATAATTGAAGATCACCATGCATTCTTACCCTAAAACGGACTTTTCCATTCACAGTGGTCTGTAGATAGAAGCGGTGAGGTCCCATCCAGTTGCCGTAGACTATGTCCACCTTCCCATCTCTGTTAAAGTCTGCCAGGGCCAGCCCACGGCCATGCTGATGAGGATCATCAATTCCTGAAAGGCAGCAGAACACACTCTCTTATACTGGGGATCACCCACCTACTGTAATACAATGGGTTCATGGTGTACAGTGGTGTGTAGACTGGGCAGCTGCTTCAGACAACACCCTATTCAAGGAAGGAAATCTCATGCAATTTGGCCTGTTTGTGATCCCAAATCTTTCAATGGGGTTGACTCTCAACTGCGTCTTCAGTTCAGGGGCAAGAAAGGATGGAGAATATAAGGGGGATGTCAGGGGTAAGTTTTTTACACAGGGAGTGGTGGGTGCGTGGAACGCACTGCCAGCAGAGGTTGTGGGGGCAGATACATTAGGGACATTTAAGAGACTCTTAGATAGACACATGGATGATAGAGAAATGGAGGGCTATGTGGGAGGGAAGGGTTAGATAGATATTAGAGCAGGATAAGATGTCGGCACAACATTGTGGGCCGAAGGGCCTGTACTGTGCTGTAATGTTCTATGTTCTATGTAATAAATGCTGGCATTACCAGTGACATCCACACACTGTGCATGGATAAACTCATCCCAAACATTTGGCTGCCTGTTACTTAATGCTCCATCTCACTCTCCCTCTGACCTCCCCACTCTCAGCCTGTTTCAACAAAGCTCAACACAAGCTTGAAGAACAGCACCTCACCTTCTGACTGGGTACATCACAGTCTTTCAGATAATCAACATTTCTGATATTTTCATTTCACATTTCTAACCTTTTTTCCTTCTTTTAACCAACACAACCCCCAGCCACTTTTTCCTTTGCTCGTCCCATCACCACCATCTGCCTTCTCTTATTCCTGCACCATCATCTCTTTCGTCATTTAATTTTTCTGCCTCCTCCCCGATAACTTTCTATTGCTTTTTTCTCCTCTCCTCCCCCTTTCCCTCCATCTTAAAACTTCTCCCAGTTCTGATGAGAGGTTATCGATCTGAGACATTAACTGTTTCTCTGTCAATAGACACTGCCTGACCTCCTGAGTATTTCCGGCATTTCACATGGAACGTAGAACAGTACAGCACAGTACAGGCCCTTCAGCCCACGATGTTGTGCCGACCTACTCCCTGATCAATCTAACCCTTCCCTCCTGCACAGCCCATAACCCTCCATTTTTCTTACATCCACGTGCCTATCCAAGAGTCTTTTAAATGTCCCTATTGCATCAGCCTCTACCACCATTCCCAGCAGTGTGTTCCACACACCCACCACTCTGTGGAAAAAAACTACCTCTGACTTCTCCCCTAAACTTTCCTCTACTCACCTTGAAATTATCCCCCTCGTGTTAGCCATTTACGTCCTGGGATAAAGGTGCTGGCTGTCCATGCCTCTCATGATCTTATCCACCTCTGTCAAGTTGCCTCTCATCCTCCCTTGCTCTAAAGAGAAAAACCCTCGCTTGCTCAACCTTTCCTCACATGTTCTCTAATCCAGGCAGCATCCTGGTAAATCTCCTCTGTACCCTCCCTAAAGCTTCCACATCCTTCCTATAATGAGGTGATCAGAACTGAACACAATACTCCAAGTGTGGTCTCACCAGAGTTCTATAGAACTGCAACATTACCTCACGGCTCTTGAACCCAATCCCCCAACTAACGAAGGCCAACACACCATACGGCTTCTTAACCACCCTATCAACTTGCTTATCATTACCACCAGCTCAACCCTTACACATCTTCTTTCCTCCCTACCCCCATCCCAGTTTCCCTCACATTTTCTTTCCCAAACTTTTCTTGTTTCTAAAGTGGTATTGGTATTGGTTTATTATTGCCACACGTACCGAGGTACAGTGAAAAACTTTGTTTTGCATGCCACCCATACAGATCATTTCATCACATCAGTGCATCGAGTTAGTAGAAGGGAAAACAATAACAGAACGCAGAATAAAGTGTTACAGTCACAGAGAAAGTGCAGTGCAGGCAGACGATAAGGTGCAAAGGCTATGACAAGGTAGATTGAGAGATGAAGAGTTCATCTTTAACGAACAAGAGGTCCATTTAAGAGTCTTATAACAGCAGAATAGAAGCTGTCCTTGAACCTGGAGGTACGTGTGATTAAGAAATAGGAGCGGGGACCACTCAGCCCCTCAAACCTGTCCCACCTTTCAATAAGATCACAGCCATTTCCTGTCTGATTCCGTGCTTATTTTTCTCAATCTATTATGAAACATAATTATGCAGAATCATTAACGCTGTTTCATCTCCACAGGTTCTGCTGAGAATTTCCAGTCATTTCTGTTTTTATTCTAAACTTTCTCACATTGCTTCTTACACCCAAGTCTTAGTCATTTATAAAAATGGACAATAGTAACGGACTCAAACCTGTCACAGACAGGCTAGGGAGGACGATGTCACATGGTAGGTAGGGTGGTGAAGAAGGCATTTGGCACGTTGGCCTTCATCAGTCAGGGTATTAAACACAGGAGGTGGGAAGTCATGCTGCAGTTATATAAGATGTTGGTGAGTCCACACCTGGAGCACTGTGCACAGGAAAGATGTTATTAAACTAGAAAGAGTGCAGAAGAGATTTACAGGGATGTTGCCTGTACTCGGGGGCCTGAGTTACAAGGAGAGGTTGTGTGGACTAGGACTTTATTCCCTGGAATTTAGGAGATTGAGGGGTGACCTGATAGGGGTGTATCAGATCATGAGGGGTGTAGACAGGGTGAAAGTGCATAGTCTTTTTCCCAGGGAGGGGGTGCTAAAAACAAGAGGGCATAGGATTAAGATCAAAGGGGAGAGATTTAAAAGGGACATCAGGGTCAGCTTCTTCACGCAAAGGGTGCTGTGTATTTGGAATGAGCTGCCAGAAACAGTGGTTGAGGCGGGCACATCAGCAATGGTTAAAAGCCGTCTAGATAAGTCCATGGATAGGAGAGGTTTAAATGATCAAACGCAGGCAGATGGCACTAGCTCACTGTGAAGCATAGCTAGCATGGACGAGTTGGGCCGAAGGGCCTTTTTCCATGCTGTATGACTCTATGACTAGGAAGGATGTTCTGCTGAGAGATTAGGAACAGCTTGAGGGGAGAATTGAAAAGCAGAACCACAAGGTTTATTACCTGAGCCACATTCACATTGGAAAAGGTTTAATGAGATCGCTGAAGTAAACATGTGGTTCGAAGTCTGGTGTGGAAGAAATGGGTTCTGATTCACACGTCACTGACACTGGTACTGGAAATGGAATTGATTTATTATTGTCACTTGTACCGAGGTACGGTGAAAAACTTGTCCTATCGGGATGGGCTTCATTTCAACCATGCTGGAACCAGTGTCCTGGTGAATTGCTTAATTAGGGATGTAAAAAAGGGCTTTAAACTCATGAGGAGGCAGTGGGAGGGTTCAAGAGATGAGAAGTTTAATAAACAAAAAGAAATGAAAGAAGCATTGCCACAGGGTAGGGAAGGGATGAATGAAAATCAGAAACGACAGAAAGTAAAGGCAAAATTGTGCAGCAAAAATTGTTAAGGCACTACTTAACAACTGTAAAAAGCTTAAGGCTCTTTATCTGAATGCACACAGCATTTGTACGCAGATAGATGAGTTGCCAGCACATATAGAAATAAATGAGTTTGATCCAATAGCTATTACAGAGACATGGTTGCAGGGTGACCAGGACCGGGAACTCAATATTCCTGGTTCCTCGATGTTCCAAAATAAGCAAGAAGGGAAAAAGAGTGTTGTAGCATTGTTAATCAAAGAAGGTATCAGTATAGTGGGGAGGTGTGATGTAGGTTAAGTTCAAGTTCACGTTTATTGTCATGGGCATATACACACGTAAAAATGCCATGAAAATTAGCTTTTTGCAGCAGAGCACAGTACGTTGTGTACTCACTGTAAGTCCGGTCAATCCCAAGGGTATGGAGGTGGAAGGACTGGGGAACTAGGCTAAAGGGAAGGTCAGTGGTGGAGGAGCAGCAGGTACACAAGACACAAGGAATTCTGCAGATGCTGGAATCTGGAGCAACACACAGAATGCTGGAGGAACTCAGCAGGACAAGACGAGGACAAACAAATTAACATAAACTTAAATTAACATAAATTATACCTAACTTACATATGTGCAAAGTAAACAACAAAATAAACGTAACCACAACAAAATTGAGAAAGAGAAAAGATATATTCTGTCCGAAGTAGCGTTCGGGCTTTTCAGGTGGATTGAAGAACCTGACGGCAGTGGGGAAGAAGCTGTTGTTGAACCCTGAGGTGTGGATCTTCAGGCTCCCATACCTCCTGCCTGATGGCAGCATCGAGAAGAGGGCACGGCCTGGATGGTGGGGGTCCCTGATGATGGATGCAGGGGGTGGTGATGTAGAATTGGACTGGGTGAAAATACTGAACAGTAGGGGAAAGGAGACACAGGTAGTATCAAAATAAACAGCAAGAACTTCTGTGGATATAATGGTAGCTCAGGTAAGTAGCCCTGACACTGAAGGCAGTCCAGAAGAGGTCCCCTGGACTTATTACTGGGATGAGGGGGTTGTTCTATCATGAACAGTTAAAAAATTTGGACCTGCATTCTTTGGAATGAGGGGTGATCTTATTGCAACATTTAAGATCCAGGGGTACAAAAGGTAGATGCTGAGATGAGTCCCTTAATCTGGTCGATTTAGTTACAAGATAAAGGGCTGGTCATTTAAAACTGAGGTGTGTAGGAATTTCTTCTGAAAGAGGGTGGCGAATCCCTGGAATTCTCTTCCCTGGACGGTTCTGGAGACTAGATCTCTGGGGGGTATTTAAAGAGCAGGTAGATACATTTTTGAAAGTTCAAGGAATTGAGGGCTGTGGGGAACTGGCACAGAAGAGGAGTTGAGGCCTGGGACAGATCAGCCATGGTCATATTGAATGGCAGGGCAGGTTTGAGGGGCCGAGTGGCCTAATCCTGCTCCTATTGTCTTACTTTCTTGTGGGGGCGAAGGATGAAGAACACGACTGGAGGAGAAGAAACTTCCCTGTCATTGGCCAAAGGTGCACAAGTTACATCAATCACAGATCTCGTTGGTCGATGGCCCTAATTCTGGTTTGGTCTGATAAGGGACAGAAGAGACAATAACAAACATCTGAAGCTTGCACAGATAACTAATGGCTTGATACATGGTCTGACCTTGGTGTAGTCTTCCAAATCTGCTGACAATCAACGCCCCTTCAACAGTCAGAAGAACCTACTAAAAGTTCCCAACTGGCAAAGTTTACTCTCAATAGAAACTTATTTGGCTTCCTGAGTTAACAGTGATGTGCATTTTAACTAGTCAGTCCAACTCTCAACACCCTGAATAACGGAAAATATATAGTGGAGACTTTGCTAGATATTCCACAATAGATCTGGAGAACATCCATTGCATTAATGGGGAACTTTTCACCCACCATCTCACTCAGAGTTCCCTTAATCCAGGGAGAATGTCCCATCTATCACTGAACACAGCCAGATGTATTTGGATATTGGTGGGATGTGGATCAACACTAGCAAAGCCAGGATTTACTGCCTATCCTGAGTTGTCCTTGAACTGAGTGCCTTTTCAGAGGGCGGGTAAGAGCCAGTCGCAATAGCGGGTCTGGAGTCACCAACAAGCAGATGGGTTTCTCCAGCAATGGAAAATGTTACTGATATGGGTTTTCAAAACCCAGATTTATCTAATTAATTGAACTAAAACTTCCAGAGCCACAAAGAAGTAGTTTCATTTCAGTTAATTAATTAGATAAATCTGAGGTGGTACAGTGGGGCAGCTGATAAAACCACTACCTCACAGGTCCAGAGACCCAGGTTCAATCCTGATCTCCAGTATTATCCACATGGAGTTTGCACATTCTCCCTGTGACTGTGTGGGTTTCCCCCAGGTGCTCCCACATCTCAAAGACTTGCGAGTTGGTGGGTTAATTGGTTGCTGTAAATTGTCCCCAAGTGTGTGGGTGAGGGGTAGAATCTGGCAGGAGTTGATGGGAATGTACGGAGGATAAAATGGGATTAACATCGGATAAACGTAAATGGCTGGTTGATAGTCAGCATGGACTCACTGGGCCAAAAGGCCTGCTTTCATGCTGTTTCTCTCTGTGACTCCATGATTTAGGCCCAGCGATAATGGAACAGATAACATATCTCAATGATGAGATTTAAACTCTCATTTCCAGATCTATAATCCAGGCTCTAGATCTACAAATGATCTACAGGAGGACCTCAGCTGGTCAAACAACATCTGTGGGGGGAAAGGAATTGTCGACGCTTTGGGTCGAAACCCTGCATCAGGACAGTGGAGTTTCGCTCTCCCCTTTATACTGGCTACCTTCCCTCTCCAATCGATCCTGATGCAGGGTCTAGATTGGAAACATCGACAATTCCTCTTCCCCCACAGATGCTGCTCGACCCGCTGAGTTCCTCCAGCAGATTGTGTGTTGCTCCAGATTCCAGTGTCTGCCGTCTCCGGTGTCTTCATTCTACTAATATAGCAATGCTATCATACCCAATTTAAACTCAGAGGCCAATTTCTTTTTCAGGTAAAATTCTACTTTGAGAGCCAGAGTGCCTGGTGTTTAAGGCTGTCCAATGTCTAATTACATGCTGGTGTAACCGGGTGATGAGTCAGCAGGGCTGACCCCCACCCCCTCCCCAGTGATCTGAAATAGTGTTCAATTCTTTCACTAAACCTTTCTCTAAACCTTTCATAAATGGATCAAATAAAGACACAAAATAATCAATACACCAAGGTTCCCTAGTGAGTCACAAAGACGCAAAGGAGTGGAAAGTTATTGTAAGAACATAACAACACAGGAAATAAGAACAGGAGCAGGCCATTCACCCCCGCGAGCCTGCTCCACCATTCAATAAGATTGCGGCTGATTTGATCTTGGCCTTGGCTCCACTTTCCTGCAACCCTAGACTTCTAGATTGTCCAAAAATCTGCCTATCACGGTCTTGAATGTATTCAGTGACTCCACCACCATCGCTCCCTGGGGGAGAGAATTCCAAAGTGTCACCACCCTCTGAGGGAAGAAATTCCTCCTCATCTCCATCCTTCTCACTGCCTCAGTAAAGCAGCCAGCATAATCAAAGACCCCAACCACCCTGGACACTCTCTCCTCTCCCCCCTCCCATTGGGCAGCAGATACAAAAGCCTGAAAGCACGTACCACCGGGCTCAAGAACAGCTTCTATCCTGCTGTTATAAGACTATTGAACGGTCCCCTAGTACGATAAGATGGACTCTTAACCTCATCATGACCTTGCACCTTATTGTCTGCCTGCACTGCACTTTCTCTGTAACTGTAACATTTCATTCTGCATTCTCTTATTGTTTTCCCTGGTACTACCTCAATGCACTGATGTGATGAAATGATCTGTATGGATGACATGCAAAACAAAGTATTTCACTGTACCTCGGTACACGTGACAATAATAAACCAATTTACCAATGTACTTTACTCTGAAACTCTGCGCCCTCATTTCAGATTCCTTCAGAACAGGAAACACCCTCTCAGCACCCACCCTGTCAGTCCCCCTCAGAATCACATGATTCATTCAGATTGCCGCTTATCCTGTGGACCTCGGTACATGTGAATGTCTGAAGCTTCATGTAAATGACTGTCAATGCTCCCTTGACAGTGACCTCCACAAACAGCAGCCCTGTGTTGGTCTGAAATTTGTCTCTCTCTATTAACAGGGTTCAATGTCCAGCAGCTGCCATAGTGTGCGTGTAGTCCCAGGCACCTCCTTGCATTTATAAAGCACCTTGCACTAGTGTTGTTAAGTTTATTTCATACACTCGTAAGTTATGTATAATGTATACAGAAAGCTAATTTTCATGGCATTTGTACCCTGTGAATGTATGCCCATGACAACAATAAACTTGAACTTCAACAGGGGAAATATCCCTGGTAAACAGGAGCACCAACAGACACAACTCACATGTGGCTTCCTGGGGCAGGTCAGGCAAGGGGCCAGGTTTTACAGAGCCGCTTGAAGGAGGATAGGCAGGGAAGTTCAGGGGGCAACCGTACTCAACCAGAACAAAACACAAACCCAGCCTTTCAGGTGAAGATTTCACTGCACCTTGGGTTACAGGAGAGAGTTGGATTCATTCACTGGATATACACTCTGCTGTCAAGGCCGGCATTTATTGTCCATCCTGAACTGCCCCCTTGAAGGAGTGGGTTGCTGGATATTTGGGGTCCTTGGGTGGCCCAGTGGCCTCTCTCAGGTTCGATCCTGATCTCAGGTGGTGTCTGTGTGGAATTTGCACGTTCTCCCCGTGACTGTGGGTTTTCCCTGGGAGCCATAGATTCATGGAGTATGCAGTCTGGAGACAGGCCATTCCCTATGTCCAGGCTGACCAGTGAGCACCCACCCACCCAACACTTGGCCTGCAGTCTTCTATGTCTTGGCAATTCAAGTGCTTAGAGTGATACAGCACAGAAACAGGCCCTTCTGCCCAACTCATCCATGCCAATCAAGATGTCCATGTAAGCTAGTCCCACTTGCCCGCATTTGGTCCATATCCCTCTAAACCTAGTTGTGGACACAGCTCAGCACATCACGGAAACCAGCCTCCCCTCCATGGACTCTGGCTATACCTCTCACTGCCTTGGTGAAGCAGCCAGCATAATCAAAGACCCCACCCACCCGGGTCACTCTCTCTTCTCCCCTCTCCCATCAGGCAGAAGATACAGGAACCTGAGGGCACGTACCACCAGGCTCAAGGACAGCTTCTACCCCACTGTGATAAGACTATTGAACGATTCCCTTATACAATGAGCTGGACTCTTGACCTCACGATCTACCTTGTTGTGACCTTGCACCTTATTGTCTACTTGCACTGCACTTTTTCTGTAGCTGTCACACTTTACTCTGTATTCTGTTATTGTTTTTACCCTGTACTACCTCAATACACTGTGTAATGTATTGATCTGTACGAACAGAATGCAAGACAAGTTTTTCACCATACCTCGGTACAAGTGACCATAATAAACTAATTCCAAAATACCATGGACCTGTCCAAAGTCTGAACATTGTAATTGTACCAGCCTCTACCACTTGCTCTGGCAGCTCATTCCACACACCCACCACCCTCTGTGTGAAAAACTTGCCCCTCAGATCCCTTTTAAATCCTTCCCCTCTCACTTTAAACCCATGTCCTCTCATTTGGACTCCCCTACCCTGGGAAAAAGGCTGTGACAATCCATCTTATCTCTGCCTCTCATTATTTTATAAATCTGTATAATATTACCCCTCAGCCTCCTTCGCTCCAGGGAAAACAGTCCCAGCCTATCCACTCTTATAAACGTCAAGCCCTCCAGTCCCAGCAACAATCTCGTGAATCTTTTCTGCCAGATCTTGTCTAGACATATGCTGTCAGTGACTCTGCTTCCACCACTCTCTCAGGCAGTGTGTTCCAGCTACTCACCGCTCTCTGGGTGAGAAAGCTCCCCCTCAGATCCCCTCTAAATTTCTTCCTCCTTACCCTAAAGCGGTGTCCTTGGGTTTTATTCACCTCTGATATGGGGAAACGTTCCCTGTATTCTACCCTAACTATACATAAAACACATAAAACATAGATCATAGAACAGTACAGCACAGGAACAGGACCTTTGGCCCACCATGTCTGTGCTGAACACAACGCCAAAGTAAACTGGATACTTCTGCCTGCACACGATCCATAACCCTCCATTCCCTGCATGTTCATGTGCCTCTCTAAAAGCATATTAAACACCATGATTGTATCTGCTGCCTCCACCTGCCGCTTTCTGTGTAAAAAATTACCCCCCACCTCTCCTTTAAACTTTCCCCCTCTCTCCTTAAATGCATGCCCTCTCGTATCTGACATTTCTTCCCAGGGGAAAAAGATTCTGACCGTCTATCCTATCTCTGCCTTTCATAATGTTATAAACTTCCATCAGGTCTCCCCTCAGCATCCAACGTTCCAGAGAAAACAACCCAAGTCTGTCCAACCTTTCCTTATAGCTAGTACTCTGTAATCTAGGCAGCATCCTGGTGAACCTCTTCTGTACCCTCTCCAAAGCCTCCACATCCTTCCTGTAATGGGATGACCAGAACTGCACACAGTTCTCCAAGTGCGACCTAACTAGCGAGTGGGCACCATGGTCGGCATGGACTTGTTGGACCGAAGGGCCTGTATCTGTGCTCTATTGTTCTATGACTCTATAACCAAAGTTTATACAGCTACAAGTGTGGCCTACCCAAGTTTTATAGACCTGCATAATTTTATACACCTCAATATTATATAATTTATAATTAAAATTTTAAATACCCCTCATAATTTTAAATACCTCAATCATGACCCCCCTTAACCTTCTCTGCTCCAGGGAGAACAGACCTGGCTTCTCCAGTCTGAATGAAGCAGGGGTCCCGAAAATGGCTGACCCGTGACCCAGATAAAACAGCTTCAGAGCCAAAAGGGTGTCGAGCACTGGGGGACCTTGAACAGGGACTTTTCTCCAATTGATTTTCTCCAATCGTCTCTTCCAGAGGTACATCTTCATCAGTCTAGGCAGGGCGGCCAAACAAACTGCGAACAAACTGAGCATTAACAGACTCCCTCAGTGAGGATGTACCACATGCTTCATGTTTGCACAGTGGGTAACCAAAGTAAAGTGGATTACATTAAAGAAGCAGTACAAGTGGCAACCACAGCTTCAACCAGCAAAGCAAAACAAGCAAAACCACAGCCAAGCCAGCTCCAGGCTCTTTGTTCACAGGCTGCCACTGATATTGTTTGAATTCTCCTTCACTGGAGGAATTACTGAGAGATCCAGAACTCACGGATCTGTTTCTCTACATATAACCCAACTGAACCTCTCAATTAGATTCCAGTCTGAAGCCCGTTCCCGGGGATCCGTTATTCTATATATGACCCTCCCCCCCCACCCCCAAACACCAGATTAGATCCCAGCCTGTAACTCACTCCTGGGGATATGTTATTCTGTATATAACCCCCTGAACCCCTTGATTAGATCCCAGCCTGGGGATCTGTTATTCTATATATAAACCCTCCGAACCCTGGGATTAGATCCCAGCCTGTAACCCACTCCTGGGGATCTGTTATTCTATGTATAAACTCCCTAATCCACAATTAGATCCCAGCCTGTAACCCACTCCCGGGGAGCTGTTATTTTATACTTAAGCCCACGTTAGATCTCAGTTGGATTCCAGTCTGCAGTTTTCTCCGAGGGATGTGTTACTCTATGTATAAATATTGGAACAACAAGGTTAGATTCTTGACTGTAAGTCATTTCTGGTCAATGTGGGACCCACAACTTCTGCCACAGGTGGGACAGAGGTTGCCTGACGGGACAAGTGGTTGTTCTGTTCTCCTTCCCGCCAGTTAAGCTGGGCTCCTCAGTCATATCATCAGAGAGAGTCAAGGGGGTCCTTTCTGAGTGGTTAGATGTTGTGGTGGGGGGGGGAGTGGTTTCTATGAGTCAGTGCACTTAGAACATAGAACATGGAACAGTACAGGGCAGGAACATGCCCTTCAGCCCACAAAGTCTATGCCGAACATGATCCAAAATTAAACTAAATCCCTTCTGCCTGCGCATGATCCATATCCTGCCATTCCCTGCATATTCATGGGTCTAACAGCCTCTTGAACACCTCTATCGTATCTGCCTCCACCACCACCCCTGGCAGCCCGTTCCAGGCACCTACCACTCTTTCCGTAAAAAACTTGCCCCACACCTCCCCTTTAAACTTTCCCCTTCTCATCTTAAATGCATGTCCTCTAGTATTTAACATTTCTACCTTGGGAAAAAGATTATGACTGCTTCTCATAATTCTATCATCTTCTATCAGGTATCTAGCTGCTATCAACTTATACTAAGGAGACTTTCCATCTTTTGTGGAAGGGTTTCCCTTGACCCCCAGAACAGACCAGAGAGTACTTGGACCCTGCAGCCTACCCACTTCAGCTGGTTGGTGGTGACCAGGGACTCGAAGGTCAGGAAGTTGTCCCAGGAGAGGATGTTGATTTATTGGTCCACAATTTATTGAGCCATAATTCTCTCTCAGCTGTCACAGTCACAGCCATTAGGAAGCAGGACTTACACATTTCCATCATCCCAGGGTGATATACTGCCTGGATTTGCTGAGGAATGCACATGTTTTAATGTCAGCATTGTACCCCAGTTGTTCTGGAGCCCTCCACCAGAATCAATAGCTTCCTTGCTTCTACCATCTTAAACCTTTCTCATGTGCCTTGAGGACAACACAGTGATGCAACAGGTGGAGCTGCTGTCCTGCAACTCTGGTCCAATTCCGACCTCCGGCGCTGTCTGTGTGTGAAGCAACATGCAATCTGCTGGAGGAACTCAGCGGGTCGAGCAGCAGCTGTGGGAGGGGAAGGAATGGTCAACGTTTCTGACGCAGGGTTTCAACCCAAAACGTCGACCATTCCTCTCCTCCCACAGACGCTGCTCGACCCACTGAGTTCCTCCAGCAGATTTTTTCTTGCTCGAGATTCCAGCATCTGCAGTCTCTTGTGTCTCCTGTCTGTGTGGAGTTTGCATGTTCAGCCTGTGACCACATGAGTTCCCTCCCACATCCCAAAGATGTGCTGATCGGTGGGTTAATTAGCCACTGTAAATTACCCTCTAGTCTGCAGGTAACTGGCAAAAGAATCAAAAGGGAGTTGATGGGAATGTGTGCAAGAGAATAAGTCACAGGGAATGAGGGGGGGGAAGGATGGAGATAATGGGATTGCACTGCTGGCAACAAGCATGACCCGATGGACTGAATGGCCTCCTTCTGTGTTGTAGTAATATTGGCAATTGGTTTATTATTGTCACATGTACCGAGATACAGTGAAAAGCTTTTGTTTGCGTGCTGTCCAGACGGGTCAATCCATACATAAGTACATTGAGGTAGTACAAAGGAAAATGGAATGCAGAATATAGCATGACAGTTCCAGAGAAAGTGCAGTGCAGGCAGACAATAAGGTGCAAAGGCCACGACGAGGTAGATTGGGAGATCAAGAGTTCACCTTTAGCGTAGGAGAGGTCCATTCAATAATCTTATAACAACGGGATAGAAGCTGTCCTTGAGCCTGGTGGTACGTGCTTTCAGGCTTTTGTATCTTCTGCCCGATGGGAGGGGGGAGAAGAGGGGATGTCCGGGGTGGGTGGGGTCTTTGATTATGCTGGCTGCTTTCCCGAGGCAGCAGAAAGTCTAGATGGAATCTCTGAAGGGGTGGTTGGTTTGTGTGATGGACTGGGCTGCGTTTGTAAACACAACACATGGTGTGTGCAGCAGCACAGTGACTTGGTGCACCCAACACCTTCCATGCTGGGACAGACCTCAGATCACTGGCCACGGTGCCCCCCTGCCATGGTATAATGTGACGCCTCATGGCTTCAGAAACCTGGTTCTTGCCCCATGTGGTCTCGGGGTCCCAGTCGTATTGACAAAAGACAATGGGTTAAATCTAGGGAACCCCTGCCGTGTGTTCAAGTTTCCTGTCAAGCTGCCACACATTAGGCTTGCCGCAGGGTTTTGACCCGAAGTGTCGACAATTCCTCTCCCCCCACAGATGCTGCTCGACCCGCCGAGCTCCTCCAGCGGATTGTTCATTGCTCCAGGTTGCAGGATCTGCAGTCTCTCCCGTCTCTCTTGCTGAACATCTGCTTTTCCACAGCTTAGAACACAGAACAGTACAGCACAGGGAACAGGCCCTTCGGCCCACAATGTTTGTGATGCCAAATTAAACTATTCCCATCTGATGGTCCCTATCCCTCCATCCCCTGCCTGTTCATGAGCCTATCTACATGCCTCTTCAACGTTGCTATCGCATCTGCTTCCACCACCACCCCTGGCAGCCTGTTCCAGGCACCCACCGCCCTCTATGTAGAGAAAACTTCCCTCATAACTTAAAAGATCAAACTCTGCAACTGCTCAAGGTCGCCATCTCATTTCAATGCAAGAGTGCCATTTGTCGGCTATAAGTCTCGGGAATTAATGATCTTGAAACTACATGAATTGGGTTAGTGTTCAGAGAGCCGGGATGTATTGTAGCGAGGTGCTTCCATGGGGTTCGTTCCCTGGTTTAGGAATCCTTCTGAAACAATACACACAAATAACGTGTTAATCTCCCTCTTTTCATCATTCTAATTACATGGTGAGCTGTTTTCCACTGGGGGGGAAGGAGGATTATAGAGTTCTTGACCAGAATGAAAGGATAAATTCCCAGAGGTTTCAGGGACCAGGCAGCAACAGATGGCAATTAATGAAGTGTTGAAATGTGATTAAAGAGCAGGGCAGGAAATTCAGGCAGCAGCTGTGTGAAAGCCCCAGTGGCTGATTGGTACATAAACGTGTCCATCAAAGGTCAGGGCAGGATGAGAGATGGTGCAGACGTGATTAACACGAGGGAGGGTGCTGAGGAGGTTAGCACTGAGAGGGCGCACAGGGGATTAGCACAGGAGGGGGTATGAACTTCATCTGCATCCAACCCAATGGTAACGCAGTTGGTACTTTCCAACGAGTTATATCCCTCGGCACCTTGCCCCATGTTTACCACCTCTGCACTCCTTCCCTGAGAATCTCTCTGCTGCCGGTGATTAGTGCAGGAGAGGGTACAGAGGTGATGAGGGTGGGGAGGGGATGAGGGTGGGGGAGGGGGATGATGAGGGTGAGGGGGCGATGAGGGTGGGGATGATGAGGATGGGGAGAGGTGATGGTGGGGGAGGGGTTGAGGAAGGTGGGGTGCAGTGGTGATGTCCACGGGGGAGGTAGAGAAAGGCAGATTAGCACAGGACAGTTTGCACAGGTCCGTAGCAGAGGGACTACAAGGTACAAGTGAATGTGTTGTGGTGACTGACAAGGTTTCCAGCAGGAGGTGAGATCGGCCAAGCCGAGGTGATTTTGTTTGGAACAGTTGGGACTGAGGGGGAAAATAAATTTTTGTTTGTGCAGGGTCTCAACCCAAAATGTCGACCATCCCTCTTCCCCCACAGATGCTGTTCGACCCGCTGACTTCCTCCAGCAGATTGTGTGTTGCTCCAGATTCCAGCGTCTGCAGTCTCCGGTGTCTCCAAGGAACCAAGGGGAGACTAAACTGTTTTCTTTTTTATGCCATTATGTCTATTATTCTCTTATTCTATTTTATGCCCAAGGCACAGTCAGACAGGAAAAGGACTTTTAACATGTCCTCCTGAAATGCCTAAAAAGTTATGGGATGGTTGAGCAGGAATGCTGCTTCCCCTGGCTGAGATGTCAGTCACCCGGGGACACTGATTTAAACCAATCAGATCTCACTGCCTGAAAGGGATGGCACACACAGATTAAAAGCACCACCCCAGGGGTGTCACCTGCAGAGCTGAAAACAGGGAGAAACCTAGAGCCCACCATTTCCTCTAGTCTGGTCACAATGGGCTGAAGGGCCTCCTTCCGTAAATTCCTATGAATCGGTGATCGGATTCTGTTGCTTCAGTTAATCAACATAGAAGAGAGGGAGACACAAGAGGTTGTAGATGCTGGAATCTGGAGCAATCCACAATCTTCTGGAGGAACTCAGCGGGTCGGGCAGCATCTGTGGAGGGAAATGAACAGTCGACGTTTCAGGTCGAGATCTTTCATCTGGATGAAATATATAGGGGAGAGAGTCGATATAAAGAGGTGAGGGGGAGGAGTGGGACAAGAGCTGGCAGGTGATGGGTGGAGGTGACAGAAAGTTGCATATGATAGAAGAGGGAGGTGGGGAAGTGATCGCTCACAGAAAATGTCACTGATGTAGATGATTTGACAGCAAGTATAACAAGGGTATTGGCACAAAGCCCAGTGATTAAAGCACTGAAGGACAGTCCTTCCCCATTATAAGGGTTGTGGAGTTCCAGCCGTGTTGTCCCTTTGTTCACCAGGCCCCTGGTTGATGATGCCCACAATTTGAACCAACATTGTTCAATTTTACAGGAGGCGTAGCCTCAGGGAGGCAACATCTATCATCAAAGATCCCCACCATCTGGGCCATGCCGTCTTCTCATAGCTACCATCAGGCAGGAGGTAC
The DNA here is from genome assembly GCF_009764475.1 of Pristis pectinata. Lineage (NCBI taxonomy): Eukaryota > Metazoa > Chordata > Chondrichthyes > Rhinopristiformes > Pristidae > Pristis > Pristis pectinata. Next base: position 3,204,876 of record NC_067416.1, on the reverse strand, counting down.
AGAAGCCTGAAGTCCCACCCCACCAGGTTCAAGAACAGTTACTGCCCTTCAACCATTCAGTTCTTGAACCAACCTGCACAACCCTAATCACTACAGTTTAGCAACACTGTGACCACTTTGATCATTTTGCATTAAAACGTACTTTGTTTATTTTTGTTCTAATGGTGTTTTTCTTGTAAAAAAGTGCTTAATTTTTGTTTAATTTATGTTTTTCTTGTGAATGCTGCTTATCTGCCTGCCACAATGCAAGAAGGGTGACTGTTTCTGCTGCCTGTATCTACAGCTAATTACAACTACTCCCCTCCCATGACATTGGGAGTGTTCAGGGTGCTCACTCCATTTCTGCCAGAAGCCCCCACGACACCGGTTTCCCCCACTCCTCTTTCCAAGACTAAGCGAACAAGCTAATTGGGCATTGGTGCCCATATCTGAAATGGCAGGCACACGCCGTGTCTCTGGGGCACACACCACGACAGCAGTTGTCGGCAATGAGATCTCAATATTAACGAGGTGTTTGAGCACATCTGTATAATTAATATCTGTACAAGTTATTGCAAACAGCTGCAAAGGGCGGATTCTGGCTGCAGGACGCAACCTGAGGCATCGCAGAGGTACAGATTTCGTGCACATCTGGTGGGGGAGGGGGAGCACTAATCACACAGTGCATTTGAACTTGGGCTGCGAAAATATTGGGTAAGGAATCACTGTCAAATGTAACTGAGCACAGACAACAAACTAATTGCTGGATGCCAGTCACTTCACAACTAAAACAAACAGCTTGTACTTACATCAGCTCATATCTAGTCCAGTTGTGCAAAATGAATTGAGGTCTGTCTCAGCATCTCATTATAAGGTGGCCCGTAATTTGAACTTTGACGCAAAAGACCCCTTGACACTATAGAGTCATGGAGCCATACAGCACGGAAACGAGCCCTTCGGACCAACTGGTCCATGCCAACCAAGATGCTGATCCAAGCCAGTCCCATTTGCCAGCATTTGATCCATATCCCTCTAAACCTTTCCTGTCCATGCACCTGTCCAACTGTCTTTTAAAAGTTGTCATAGAGTTCTACAGCACAGAAACAGGCCCTTCGGCCCACAGTGTCTATGCTGACCATCGTGCCTATCTACACCAATCCCACTTGCCGGCATTAATTCCATCTCCCTCTTTGCCCTGCTCATTCCAGCACCTGTCCAGATGCCTCTTAAATGTTGTTACTGTTCCTGCCTCCACCACCTCCTCTGGCAGCTACACTCTGTGAAAATTTTACCCCTCGGCTAACACTCTGTGAGCTGTGGGGTACATTTTCCCTCAGTTAACACATTTAAAACTGATATCTGCCACAATCCCACAACACTCCAAAATGAAGCCGCCTCCCACTCTGCTCTCTCAGACCCCGTTTAAACCTCCTGCCTCCCACCTTAAACCTATCCCCTCTAGTTTTAGACACCCCTACCATGGGAAACAGACACTGGCTATCTGCCCTCTCTATGCCTGTCATAATTTTATCTATCTCTATCATGCCACCTCTCAGCCTCCTTCGCTCCAGTGAAAACAGACCCAGCCTGTCCAGTCTCTCCTTATAACTTGCCCTCCAGTCCCGGCAACATCCTTGCATTGAAGAATAGTGATCTTCTCAAATTGTGTCCCTCAGCTAACACCTTTAAACATAGAACAGTACAGTACAGGAAAATGCCTTCGGCCCACAGTGTCTGCTCCAAACATGATGCCAAATTAAACTAAATCTCATCTGCCTGCACATGATCCATACCCCTCCATTCTCTGCATATTCATGTATCTGTTTAAAAGCCTCTTAAATGCCTCATTGTATCTGCTTCCAGCACCTCCCCTGGCCGCCTGTCCCAGCTGCTGTGTAAATAACTTTCTCCTTTAAACTTTCCCTCTCTCACCTAAAATGCAAGTCATCTAGTACTTGAGATTTCCACCTTGGGAAACAGACTCTGACAGTCTACCCTCTCTATGTCTCTCATAATCTTATAAACCTCTATCAGGTCTCCCCTCAGCCTCCGACCCTCCAGAGAAAACATCCTAAGTTTGTCCAACCTCTCCTTATAGCTCATACTCTCTATTCCAGGCAGCATCCTAGTGAACCTCTTCTGTATCCCCTCCAAAGCCTCCACATCCTTCCTGTAACGGGAGCGACCCATTATATCTGCCCAACATTCCCACGACACTTTCTCTGCACTCTCAGAAGAACAAGAGGGAGAACTCCCCCAGTGCCCTGGGCCAATATTCCTCCCTCAATAAACATCAGGTTATCTGCTCGTTGTAGCATTGCTGCTTGTGGGAGCTTGTTGTGCGCAAGTTGAGCATTGCATTCCTTGCATTACCTGTGACTGCACTTCAAAAGAATTTCATTGGTTACACCTTGGTCGCTCCTGAGATAAGTCTGTATTTTGTGATTTCAGGACATTCCAAAGGCCTTTGCAACCAAACAGGTGAGTTCTCTTGAAACATACCGAAATGGAGTAGCCAGGTTGAGCACAGCAAGATTTCGCAAACAGTAACGTGATTGCAACAAGAAAATCTGTTTCCAGTGGGAAAAGTTGAGGAACAGATAGCAGTCTCAGGTCAACCCACTCCCCCAACCTTCAGAAGCCAGTCATGGAGTTATACAGCACAGAAACAGGCCCAACTCGTCCATGCCAACCAAGGTGCCCATCTAAGCTAGTTCCACTCAGCCGTGTTTGGCCCACATCCCTCTCAACCTTTCTTATCCATGTACCCGTCCAAGTGTTGCTATTGTACCTGTCTCTAACACCTCCTCTGGCAGCTCGTTCCACACACCCACCACCCACTGCATGAAGAGGTTGCCCCTCAGGTCCCCTTTAACTCTTTCCCCTCCCACCTTAAGCCTATAGAACATGGAACATTACAGCACAGTACAGGCCCTTCGGCCCACATTGTTGTGCCGATATTTTATCCTGCTCTAAGATTTTTCTAACCCTTCCCTCGCACATAGCCCCCCATTTCTCTATCATTCATGTGGTTATCTAAGAGTCTCTTAAATGTCCCTAATGTATCTGCCCCGCAACCTCTGCCGGCAGTGCGTTCCACGCACCCACCACTCTTTGTGTAAAAAAAACTTACCCCCGACATCCCCCTTGTAAATTCCTCCAATCACCTTAAAATTATGCCCCCTCATGTTAGCATTTTCACCCTGGGAAAAAGTCTCTGACTGTCCACTCGATCTATGCCTCTTATCATCTTGTACACCTCTATCAAGTCTCCTCTCATCCTCCTTCTCTCTAAAGAGAAAAGCCCGAGCTCGCTCAACCTATCCTCATAAGACATGCTCTCCAATCCAGGCAGCATCCTGGTAAATCTCCTCTGCACCCTCTCTAAAGCTTCCACATCCTTCATATAAATGAGGCGACCAGAACTGAACACAATACTCCAAGTGTGGTCTAACAAGAGTTCTATAGAGCTGCAATATTACCTCGTGGCTCTTGAACTCAATACCCCAATTAATGAAGGCCAACACATCATATGCCTTGTTAACAACCCTATCGACCTGCACGGCAATCTTGAGGGATCTATGGATGTGGACCCCAAGATCTCTCTGTTCCTCCACACTGCTAAGAGTCCTGCCATTAACCTTGTATTCTACCTTCAAATTCGATCTCCCAAAGTGTTTCACTTCACACTTTTCCGGGTCGAACACCATCTGCCACTTCTCAGCCCAGCTCTGCATCCTATTAATGTCCTGTTGTAATCTACAGCAACCTTCTACACCATCCACAACACCACCAACCTTCATGTCATCAGCAAACTTACTAACCCACCCTTCCACATCCTCATCCAAGTCATTTATAAAAATCACAAAGATCAGGGGTCCCAGAACAGATTCTCTCTGGTGTTTATTCCTTTTCCCTGGGAAAAAGACCGTGATATCTCACGTTACCTAGGAGTTGAGGCAGGGTTTTGCATTAACATCTCATCCGAAAGTTGGGAGTGAACCTGCCCACACCTCCCGCCCCAGCCTACTCTCTCCCCTCTATTAGCACCAATTGCCCTGAAACATGGGAAGTATTTAGGGCAGTTCTGGACCTCAGAGCTAGCCTGGGACTTGATCCCACAATCTCTTGACTCAGAGACAGCACAGTTGTTAGTGCCTTGAGTGCTGCTCGACCCCTTCACACAAACACGGCCCGTCCAACCTCCACTCACCTGCCTCTGCCGCGATGTCTGTGAAGGTGCCGTCTCCGTTGTTCTTGAACAGGAAGTTGGGTCCGTTCTCGTTGTCACAGAAGATGTCAGAGTTGTGGGAGCTCACGATCGGCCCAACCGCTACACCCCGGCCACCTGTGATGGAGGAGAGAGAGGAGATGGGGGGAGGTCACCCACGATTCACTGAGAATCAGCAGCGGTGGGGCCTCACGTTCTGCGAGGTGTCGCCCACACAAGAGCCAAGGCTTTTAGAACTCTGTATGTATCCAAAGACTCCATAACCCAAAGTAATCAACGGTCCAGTGACCGGGTGCCCAACACAGTGGAAATGGACAATCAAAGGCAACCTCACGCAGTAAGTTAACTTTGTATGTATTGCACTAACCTTTTAGAACATAGAACACTGAACAGTGCAGCACAGGAACAGGCCCTTCGGCCCACAATGTCTGTGCTGAACACGATGCCAAATTAAATTAAATTCCTTCTGCCTGCACATGATCCACATCCCTCCGTTCCCCGCATACTCATGTGTCTGTCTAAGAGCCTCTTAAACCCCTCTATCATATCTGCCTCCACCCCCACCCCTGGCAACCCGTTCCAGGCACCCACCACTCTCTGTGTAAAAAACCTTGCCCCGCACATAAAATCATAGAGCTATATAGCATGGAAACAGATCCTTTAGCCCAACTGGTCCATGCCGACCAAGATGCTCCATCCAAGCTGGTTCCCATTTGCCAGCATTTGGCCCATAACTTTCTAAACCTTTCCAATCCATGTACCTGTTCAACTGTCTTTTAAAAGTTGTTATTGTACCTGCCTCAACCACTTCCTCTGGCAGCTCGTTCCACATACACACCATCCTTTGTGTAAAAAAGTTGCTCCTCAAGTTCCACTTAAGTCTTTCCCCTCTCACAAACTTATACCGTCTAGTTCTTGACTGCCCAACTTTGGGAAAAAGACTGAGTGCATTCACCCTATCTATGCCCCTCATGATTCTATACACCTCGATAAGATCACCCCTCAGTCTCCTATGCTCCAAGGAATAAAGTCCTGGCCTGTCCAACCTCTCCCTATAACTCAGTCCCTCAAGTCCTGGCAGCATCCTTGTAAATCTTTTCTGCACTCTTTCCAGTTTAATATCATCTTTCCTCTAGCTGGGCGACTAGACCTGAACACAAAATGGCATGTTCGCCTTTATTGTGAAAGAGTAGGAGTTTAAGAACAGGCAGGTTAGTTGCAGTTGTGCAGTGTGTTGATAAGGCCACACCAGGAGTACTGCACACAGTTTTGTACAGTAAAATTGGAGGCAGTCCAAAGAAGATTCAGCCTGCAGGGTTGTCCTATCGAGGGAGGCTAGGCAGTTTGGACCTGTATTCCTTAATGTTTATTCAAACATAGAAGATCCTAAGGTGCTGGACAGGGTAGATGTTGAAATGTTTCCACCAGTGGGAGAGGCACGAACAAGGGGACATAATTACAGAATAAGGAGCTGGTCAGTTAAAACTGAGGTGTGTAGAAATTTCATCTCTGAGGGAGGTGAATCTCTGGAATTCTCTGCCCCCGAGGGTGGTGGAGGTCAGATCATTAAGTGGAGGGGTGAGTTAGTAAGTTTGCAGATGACATGAAGGTTGGAGGGGTTGTGGATAGTGTGGAAGGTTATTGTAGGTTACAGCGGGATATAGACAGGACGTAGAGTTGGGCAGAGAAGTGGCAGATGGAGTTCAATCCGGAAAAGTGTGAAGTGATACACTTTGGAAGAATGAACGTGAAGTTGGAGTACAAGGTTAATGGCAGGATTCTGAGCAGTGTGGAGGAACAGCGGGATCTTGGGGTCCAAGTCCATAGATCCCTCAAAGTTGCTGCGCAAGTTGATAGGGTAGTTAAGAAGACGTATGGTGTGCTGGCCTTCATTAGTTGGGGGATTGAGTTCAAGAGCCACGAGGTGATGTTGCAGTTCTGTAGAACTCTGGTTAGACCACACTTGGAGTATTGTGTTCAGTTCTGGTCGCCTCATTATAGGAAGGATGTGGAAGCTTTAGAGAGGGTGTAGGGGAGATTTACCAGGATGCTGCCTGGATTGGAGAGCATGTCCTATGAGGATAGGTTGAGCGAGCTCGGGCTTTTCTCTTTAGAGAGAAGGAGGATGAGAGGTGACTTGATAGAGGTGTATCAGATTATGAGGGGCATAGATAGAGTGGACAGCCAGCACCTTTTCCCCAGGGCGGGAATGGCCAATTCCAGAGGACATCTGTTCAAGGTGAGTGGAGGAAAGTTCAGGGGAGATGTCAGTGGTAGGTTTTTCACAGAGGGAGTGGGGGGTGCCTGGAATGCACTGCCGGGGGTGGTGGTAGAGGCTGATACAATAGGGACGTTTAAAAGACTCTTAGATAGGCACATGGATGTAAGAAAAATGGAGGGTTATGGGCTGTGTAGGAGGGAAGGGTTGGATTGATCATGGAGTAGGTTTATATGGATCGGCACAACAAGGGCCAAAGGGCCCGTACTGTGCTGTACTGTTCTGTGTTCTATTACCTATATTTAAGGTGGAGATAGATAAATATTTGAAGGATCAAGGAACGGAGGGTTACAGGGAACTGCAACAGAAGGGGAGTTGAGGCCATTGTAGAGCAGCCATGATCATATTGAAGGGCGGGGCAGGCTTGAGGGGCCGAGTGGCCTACTCCTGTTTCCGTTTTCTTGTGTTCTTGTGGAGTCTCCTCATTCCAGACCAGTTGCAACCTCAGCAACTCGAGACCGGTCACCATGCTGAGCCAAGAACTCTATCATCGTTGTATCGTACATTCAGTAAGATAATAAACAGCAAACCAGAGGGACTGTGACCTTGAGCTATCACCGAATCATAGAATGGTTACAGCATAGGAGGACATTTGGCCCATCATGTCTGCCCAGATCGCTACCAGAGCAAATTACTGGTTCCACCCTTGTCCCTTCTCCGTAGTCTTGTAAACCTTTCCTTACTCTATATTTATCCAATCCCCTCTTGCAGGCCACAGTGGAAACTGTTTCCACTACACCTTTGCTGCAATCTGGAATGCAGGAAGTTTCTCACTCCCTATCCCTTAGTTTTATCCCTGAGCCCCCTAGCAACGGGAACAACTTCCCACCGTCCACTCTGTCCACACACCTCATCGTTTTATAAATTCCACCAGGTCCCTCAGCATTTTCTTCAAAGAAAAGAGTCCTGGTCTCTCCAACACATCCTTGTAACAGGGGTACCTCGTCCCAGGAGCATTTGCCTGGACCTTTCTCTAATAGAGTCATAGAGTAATACAGCATGGAAACAGACCCTTCGGCCCAACTTGTCCATGCTGACCGTGGTGCCCTCCAAGCTAATCCCATTCGCCTGCAGTTGCCTCATATCCCTCTAAACCTTTCCTATCTATGTATTTATCCAAATATCTTTTAAATGTTGTTATTGTACCTGCCTCAACCACTTCCTCTGGCAGCTCGTTCCATAAACTCACCACCCTCTGTGTGAAGAAGTTGCCTCTCAGGTCCCTTTCAAATCTTTCCCTTCTCACCTTAAACCTGTGCCCTCTAGTTTTTGATTCCCTTTCCCTGGGAAAAAACTGAGTGCATTCACCCTATCGATGCTCCTGATGATATTATACACCTCTATAAGGTCACCCCTCAGCCTCCTGAGTTCCAAGGGATCAAGTCCCAGCCTGCCCCGAGTCCCGATAACATCCTCGTAATGCCCCCAGAGCTTTCCTATTATGAGGTGACCAGAATTGAACAAATTTCAGAGAACCGTGAATGCAGCCACAGTCTATCACAAAAACCAGCCTCTTCTCCACTGATGCTATCTGCACTTCCCGCAGCCAACATAGACAAGGACCCCTCCCACCCCAGTCATTCTCTCTCCTATCCCTTCCCATCAGGCAGAAGATACAAAAGCTTGAGAATATGTACCACCAGGCTCAAGGACAGCTTCTGTCCTGCTGTTATAAGACTCTTGAATGGACCTCTTATACTATAAATATGAACCTTGATCTCTCAATCTGCCTTGTCATAGCCCTTGCATCTTATTGTCTGCCTGCACTGCACTTTCTCTGTAACACTTTATTCTGCATTCTGTTATTGTTTTCCCTTGTACTACCTCAATGTACTAATTGATGAAATGATCTGCATGCAGAACAAAGTTTTTCACTGTACCTCAGTACATTGACAATAATAAACCAATTCCAATTCCAAAACCAATTTACCAATTTACTATTCTGTTTTTTTTTTCTTTTGTACTACCTCGATGTACTTATATATGGAATTAGACACAAGAGACTGCAGATGCTGGTATACTAGAGAAACAAAGGACTGCAGATGCTGCAACCTAGATGAAAAAACACTATGATACTGGAAGAACTCAGTGGGTCAGACAGCAGCCATGGGAGGAAAGGAATTGTCGCTGTTTCGGGTTGAAGCCCTGCATCAGGACTCCCACAGATGCTGCTCAACACATGGAGTTCTTCCAGCAGATTGTTTGTTGCTATGTGTGGACTGACATGTCTGGATGGCATGCATACAAAGGCCTTTCACTGTGTCTCGGTGCATGTGACAACAATAAACCAATACCAATGACCACAATACTCCTGTTGAGGCTAGACTGGTGTTTCATAAAGGTTCAGCATGGGTTTATGCCCTGTGCTAAAATTGTGAATGCCTCGTTATGCACCCAGCTCCTGCACCATCTTCAAGCACTAACCCTACATTCCAATGTAACTGGAGTCACAGGATAGAGCTCTGTACTGCCAGACTCACATCAGAAAGTTTAAATGGAAGCTGGGACTTTAACTATTTGCATGGGCGCAGAGTTTACCAAGGGATTCAAGCCAAATGAATAATTTTCATGCATTGCCACGATTGTAATGAACTAATGAGTGGTGGAAGAGGCAGATTCGACTGTGGCTTTCAGGAGAGAGCAGCTTATGTTTCTGAAAGGAAAGAGTTTGCAGGGCTGTGGGGAGAGAGTGGGAGAGTGGAAGTGGCTCGAGTGTGGATCGATGGGCCAAACGGCCTTCTGCCATGCTGTAACCATTCCTTTGTAATGTCAGGAAACAGAGCTTCCAATTGGCACACAGCGGGACCCCACAAATAGCAGTTATCAGGTGAGTCCAGATGAAGGAACTCGACCCAAAACGTTAACTGTCCATTTCCCTCCACAGATGCTGCTCGACCCGCTGAGTTCCTCCAGCAGACTGTGTGTTGCTCCAGATTCCAGCATCTGTCTCTTGTGTCTCCAGTTACTTCAGTGTTGTCCCGATGTTCGTAGATGGATGGGTATTGGTCAAAGCATCAGAGGGACTCAACATCCAGGGTGGATGTGGAGACCGTGCCTTCTTTTGAGAGAATCAGGGGTAACTGTTTAAAAATAACGGGCTTTCCATTTAAGGTATTTTTTTCTCTTGGAAACTCTCTTCCTCTCTTTAAGACAGATTTGTGATGAGCAAGGGGGTGGAAGGTCACCAGGGGCAGGCAGGAATCAGATCAGCTGCAATGTTACTAAATGGCAGAACAGGTCTGAGGGGCCGAGTGGCCTATTTCAGTTATTCACGTAAATCTCCATCTCCAACAACACGCCACACCTACAGGTAAACCTGGGGCTTCACATCCAAGTTTCTGGAGTGAGGATTAAACTAATTGCTGGATTTCTGGGCCAGGAATGTGAGTTCGTACCAAACCACAACAGCTTGGGGATTTAAATTCAAGTAATTATACAGAAAGCCAGCCTCTGTAATGGTGAGTAACATGCATAAAAACCCATCCAGTTCACTCTTACCCTTCAGGGGTTGAAAACTGCCACTCTCACTCAGTCAGGCCTGTGTGTGACTCTAGGCCCATAAGGTATTTGACTCTTAACTGTCCTCCTATTTCAGGGATGGAGAGTAAATGCTGACGCTGACGGTGTGGTCCATACCTCGTGAATCAAATGGTCGTTGGTCCTTCACAAAAACGGTGGAATAGGGTTTGAAAAGAATACTAAAAGCTGTAAAATACTACCAAACAGCTCAGACAAAACAGCTCAGATATAGGAGCAGAATTAGGCCAATCGGCCCATTGAGTCTGTTCCACCATTCAGTCGTGGCTGATTTTTTTTTATTTCAACCCCATTTTCTTGCCTTCTCCCCATAGCTCTTAACCCCCTTACCGATCAAAACCTGTCAATCTCTGCCTTAAATACACTTGGCCTCCACAGCCGTCTGTGGCAATGAATTCCACCGATTCACCCTCTGGCTGAAGAAATTCCTCCTCATCTCAGTTCTAAAGGGACGTCCCTTTGTTCTGAGGCTGTGCCCTCGGATCGCGGACTCTCCCACTGATGGAGACACCCTTCCATGTCCACTCTATCCAGGCCTTTCAGTATCCTGGAGGTGGGTTAGTGAAATGGGCAGACGAATGGGAGATGTAGGTTAATGAAGATAAGAATGAGGTAATTAAAGGAATAGGATATGGAGTCTTAACCGGAATGAGCTATGATTTTATTTATCCAGTTTGCAAGGCCAGCAATCATCACCCATCCCTAACTCTCCTTGAGAAGGTGAGGGTGAGCCACCATCTTGAACTGCTGCAGACCTGGTGGAGGTGCTCCTACTGTGCTATTGAGGAGGATTTAGACCCAATGACGATGAAGGAAGGGCACTATATCTCCAAATCAGGATAATGTGCGACTGGGAGGAGAACCTGCAGGTGGTGGTGTTCCCCTGCACCTGCCGCCTTGTCCTTCTTGGTGGTGGAGCTGGTGAGTTTGAGACCCTGGGTGAGTAACTGCAGCACACCTTGTCGATGGTGCACACTGCAGCCACGGTGGTGAAGAGAAGGCGTTGGGGCCACTCCAGAGAGGAAGGTCAGCTAAGATGGCTTTGGGACTTCAAAAGGGACAGCAGGAAAGAGGAGCAGTTGCATTGGAAGTCAAAGTACGCAGCAGGTTGCAAGACGGAATGAAAAACAGAGGCACAAGAAAGGATGGGTTTGGGGAAGCAACGGAGGTAGGACCTGTTGCAACTGAGTTCAGTACTGGTCCTCCCCAGCTTGCCAATGCCTGATTTACGTACAGCCTATGTAAACGACTGAGCGTTTGGGAGACCGGTGGGACGGATTTACAGGCTGCTGCAGGGCTGCAGGAATCGCCTGCTGTGTGGGAACTCAGTTTGCAGCCGCATTTCCGACTTGCGAGCTGTTCGGGTTACGAGCGGGTCTCAGGAACGGAACCCTTTTGTAACCTGGGGAGCACCTGAAATGTAGCTATTACAGTGATTTATAAGAATTGTTAGCTCTGTGTTTTTTGCAAGTTTGGTGCACATACCTGACACCAAGAAGGGATTGGTGAAGAGTATGTCATGCAGTGTCCTCATAGTTATGAAGGGAATTATGTTATAGCAACAGTTGTGGGATGAGGTGTGGACAAAACCCGCATGAAGTTGTCCAAAGAGCAGAAAGCATTGAACATATCAAGGGTTCAGTAAACAAAGTGACCAAATGATTGGTTGAGTTAACAGTTGGTTGAATTTACAATTGTACATTAATGTAAATACCTAGTCAAATGTACAACCTTAGGAGTGTGAATATGTAAGAGAGCTAGCCTAGATGAATTGTAAAATGTTTCGAATGTATAAGCATGTTTTTATGTGTTTGTTTCTGGACTATCTCAAAGCACTAATATTTGAAATATTATGTTCGGTTTTGGTCACCCTGCTATAGGGAAGATGCTGTTAAGCTGGAGAGAGTGCAGAAGAGATTTACGAGGATGTTGCCAGAACTCGAGGGACTGAGTTATGGAGAGAGGGTGAGCAGATTGGGACTTTTTCATTGGAGTGTAGAAAAATGAGGGCTGATATTATAGAGGTGTATAAAATCATGAGGGGCATAGAGAGGGTCAATTATTTCCAGGGCTGGGGAATGAAGACCTACAGGGCATAAGTTTAGGGTGAGAGGGGAGAGATTTAATAGGAACCTGAGGGGCAACCTTTTCACCCAGAGGGTGGTCAGTGTATGGAATGAGCTGCCAGAGGAAGTGGGTGAGGCAGGTACATTAACAACATTTGGTTGTTGGACAGGTACTTGGACAGGTACATGGATAGGAAAGGTTTAGAGGGATATGGGCCAGACGCAGGCAAATGGGACCAGATGGCAATCTTAGTTGACATGGACCAGTTGGGCCGAAGGGCCTGTTTCCATGCTGTATGACTGTGTGACTCTAATACTGTGGCTGCAATGGAACAGTGTGGTACAGATTGTTAATGCAAATGCAACATGAATTAACTCTGGTGTCAGGTCATGGAGCAGAGAATGACCGTCAGATAAGACAAAAATATCTGCAGAGAATGTGCTGAAATAATTACGTTTCAAACTTGCAGAATGTTAATGTCAACGGAGCAACTTGGACTGTAGGTGTTGTTTGAAGCAGGCACGTATCCTGGGGGAGAACAAGTATTTTATGTCTACAAGGAACATGTGAATGAATTAAGGTTTTTGAAACAAACTGAACCCGAACACCAAGTAAGGGATGTAGAGAGCAAAGAAGGGGTTAAAACACCCAACGGGCCTTGTTACTGAAGCAAGCCACATTGTCACAGAAAACTAGATGAGTGTGAGAGTCCCAATGAGTCTGCAAGATAGTAAACAAGGGTGATAATGGAATGGCTCAATCTATAGATAAAGGAACAGGGATTGTAAAGGAACAGTGATAGGTTCTTGATCAGTAAGGGGTTAACGGTTACAGGGAGAAGGCAGGAGAATGGGGTTGAAAAAACAATCAGTCATGATTGAATGGCAGAGCAGACTCGATGGGCAGAATGGCCTAATTCTGATCCTATATCTTATGGTCTTATGGTAATGAATAGAACATCAAATGTAATTTGCAAGGGCCAGGGTTAAAGCAGCTCTGGAAACTGGTAGTTAGTGCATAAGGTGAAAGTGAAATTTGGAGTTAGTTAGAGAGAGAGTGAGAGAGAGAGAGAGAGAGAGAGAGAGAGAGGGAGAGAGACACAGAGGAGGGGGGAATGATAGAGAGAGAGAGAGAGACAGAGACAGAGACAGAGAGAGAGAAAGACAGAAAGACAGAGAGACAGAGACCCAGAGAGACCCAGAGGCGAGGGTCAGACTGTGACTATTGTTTTTGTTAATTTCTTGTTAATGAACAAGTCTCTTGCATTAGTTTAAATTAAATTCTGAAAATAAAACAAACTACAAATTGGCAATTCTTGATGGTTGGTTTGGGTTTAATACTTTTTTTGAAGGGGATGCAGTAGAGTGTAAGTGTACCTTTAAAAACGAAAAGGTAGTATGACTTCCGATACACTGTAGGTGCAGGCACTGCCAGTAGTTAAGAGTCACTGCCTTCAATAATGTTCTGCTGATAGCTCCCCTCGGTTACGGGGCTTTGCAAGCAGCAATATTAATGAACTAGAGACACTACATTAGAAGCACCATTTCCGAAGAACAAAAGGATTAAAATAAAATCAATGCTTGGAATTGCCGAGAATTGGAGAGTGTTGGTTGAGGGGAAACTGCAACATGCACACAGGAGACACACCAAGAACTACTTGACCACAGAGATTCAGTGCAAGGCTCACAATGTCACCACCCACCGTACACTTCACGTAACCGCCTACAAGATACAGATAATGAGATTGATACACACTCTGGGAGACACCCCCCACCTCCCCCCCCCCCCCCCCCCGCCTACAAGGCAAGGGCATCAACATGGACCCCCTATAAATACTGACACATTCCAGGACCCCATGTAAATAATAACGTACTTCCTGGGACCCACTGTAAAATACTGACCCTTTCCCCGGGACCCCCTGTAAATACTGACACACTCCCTGGGGACCCCTGTAATTACTGACACACTCCCAGGGACCCGCTGTAAATACTGACACACTCCCAGGGACCCCCTGTAAATATAGACACACTCCCAGGGACCCCCTGCATATACCGACACACTCCCAGGCACCCCCTGTAAATACTGACACACTCCCAGGGACCCCCTGTAAGTATTGACACACTCCCAGGGACCCCCTGTAAATACCAACACACTCCCTGGGGACACCCTGTAAATATGGACACGCTCCCCAGGCACACCCTGTAAGTACTGACACACTCCCTGGGAACCCCTGTAAATACTGACACACTCCCAGGGACCCCCTGTAAATACCGACACACTCCCTGGGGAGACCCTGTAAGTACCGACACACACACTGTGGACCCCTGTAAATACTGACACACTCCCCGGGATCCCCTGTAAATACTGACACACTCCCAGGGACCCCCTGTAAATACCAACACATTCCCAGTGACCCCCTGTAAATACTGACACACTCCCAGGGATCCCCTGTAAATACCGACACACTCCCTGGGGACTCCCTGTTATATTGACACACTCCCCGGGGACACCCTGTAAATACTGACACACTTCCTGGGGACACCCTGTAAATACTGACACACACACCGGGGACCCCTGTATATACCAACACACTCCCCGGGGATCCCTGTAATTACTGACACACTCCCAGCGACCCCCTGTAAATGCTGACACACTCCCAGGGTCCCCCTGTAAATACCGACACGCCCCCCGGGGACCGCTGTAAATACCGATATACTCCCAGGGACCCCCTGTAAATACTGACACACTCCCCGGGGACCTGTCTAAGTACTGACACACTCCCCGGGGACCTGTGTAAGTACTGACACACTCCCCGGGAACCCCCTGTAAACACTGACACACTCCCCGGGGACCGCTGTAAATACCGACATACTCCCAGGGACCCCTTGTAGATACTGACACACTCTCCGGGGACCCCTGTAAATACCAACACACTCCCTGGGGACCCCTGTAAATACTTACACACTCCCCGGGATCCCCTGTAAATAACGACACACTCCCCGGGGACCCTGTAAATACTGACACACTCCCAGGGGCCCCCTGTAAATACCGAAACACTCGCCGGGGACCCCCTGTAAATACTAACACGCTCTTAGGGATCCCCTGTAAATAACGACACACTCCCTAGGGAACCCTGTAAATACTGACACACTCCTCTGTGACCCCAGTCTCGTCCTATCAGAGATATTTCCTTTGTCATTCATTCATCTTCTCTGCAATGTCGACCTAATTTGCATGTTTACATTCATAGCATTTTCTTCGACATAAATCATTATTTATTAATGGAAATGTATGAACTTGAAACAGGCCCTTTGGCTCACAATGTCTGTGCTGATCATTCAGCACTGATTTACATCAATCCCATTTTAACCTGCCCACATTCCCACCCACTCCCTTCAGATTCTGCCTCTCATCCACACACTTGCAGCAATTTACAGTGGCCAATTAGCCTCCTAACCCACACCCAGGGGAAACCCACTCAGTCACCCAAGGCCAGGTTCGAACCTGGGTCACCGGAGCTGAGGGGCAACATTTCCACCAGCTTTGTGCCGCCCAATATACACCGAGACTGAATCCCCACAGGACGCTTGGGTAGAAAATTCTGAAGATTCATTACCCTCAGTGAAGAAATTCTCTTTCTACTAGCACCCTCGGTCAGGATTAAACCTGGGCCGTTTGAGTCGACCTGCTCTGTCACTGAACTGACTGGGTGTCTGAAATGTGTCAGCATAATTCCTTGCAATATCTCTGATGTATATCTGACAGAGCGCATCTTTTACTGGATTTTCCTGTTAAAACTGCCAGCGTTTACAAGATTCCCTCTCCCACCATCTCGCTGCCTCACTCCCCCCTCTCACCCCTTGTGCTCAGGAGCTGGCTGACTGCGTTTAAAGACTTTCACTCTCCACAGAGTGATTTCACAAGGTGATGATACAGCAAAAATCAGATTAGCTGGCTCTGGCAAAGACAGAAATTTCTTCAATAAATCAATAGCTCAGAACTATTGCTACCTGATTTGGGCTTGTTGTGGGCACTGAATGGCCTGGACTTACACCCTGGGGCAATGTGTCTGTATTTACAGGGGTCCCCGGAGAGTGTCGCTATTTACAATGGGTCCCTGTGATGTGCCAGTATTTACAGGGGTCCCCAGGCAGTGTGTCAGTAGTTACAGGGGAGACCTGGGGTGTGTCAATATTTACAGGGGGTCCCCAGAGAGTGTGTCAGTATTTACAGGGGGTCCCAGGAAATGTGTCAGTATTTACAGGGGTCCCCGTGCAGTGTGTCAGTATTTACAGGGGGTCCCTGTGATGTGTCAGTATTTAAAGGGGGTCCTCAGGGAGTGTGTCAGTATTTACAGGGGGTCCCAGGGAATGTGTCAGTATTTACAGGGGTCCCCGGGCAGTGTGTCAGTAGTTCCAGGCGATACCTGGGGTGTGTCAATATTTACAGGGGGTCCCCAGGGAGTGTGTCAGCATTTACAGGGGGTCCCTGCGGTGTGTTAGTATTTATAGGGGATCCCCAAGTAGTGTGTCAATATTTACAGCGGGTCCCAGGGAATGTGTCAGTATTTACAGGGGGTCCCCAGGGAGCGTGTCAGTATTTACAGGGGGTCGTCAGGGAGTCTCTCAGTGTTTACAGGGGGTTCCCAGGGAGTGCTTCAGTATTTACTGGGGGTCCCAGGGTGTGTGTCAGTATTTACAGGGGGTCCCTGGGGTGTGTCAGTATTTACAGGGGGTCCCCAAAAAGTGTGTCAATATTTACAGGGGGTCCCAGGGAATGTGTCAGTATTTAGAGGGGTCCCCAGGAAGTGTGTCAGTATTTACAGGGGTTCGCTGGGGTGTATCAGTATTTACAGGGGTCCCCGGAAAGTATGTCAGAATTTACAGGCTGTCATCAGGGAGTGTTTCAGTGTTTACAGGGGGATCCCAGGGATTGCTTCAGTATTTACAGGGGGTCCCAGGGAGTGTGTCAGTATTAACAGGGGGTCCCTGGGGTTTGTCAGTATTTACAAGTGGTCGTCAGGGAGTGTTTCAGTGTTTATAGGGGGTTCCCGGGGAGTGTGTCAGTATTTACTGGGGGTTCTGGGGTGTGTGTCAGTATTTACAGGGGGTCCCAAGGGAGTGTGTCAGTATTTACAGGGGCTCCCAAGGGAGTGTGTCAGTATTTACAGGGGGTCCCCAGGGAGTGTGTCAGTATTAACAGGGGGTCCCTGGGGTTTGTCAGTATTTACAAGTGGTCGTCAGGGAGTGTTTCAGTGTTTATAGGGGGTTCCCGGGGAGTGTGTCAGTATTTACTGGGGGTCCTGGGGTGTGTGTCAGTATTTACAGGGGGTCCCAAGGGAGTGTGTCAGTATTTACAGGGGGTCCCCAGGGAGTGTGTCAGTATTTACAGGGGGTCCCAGGGAATGAATCAGTAATTACAGGGGTCCCCGGAAAGTATGTCAGTATTTACAGAGGTCCCCAGGGAGTGTGCCAGTATTTACAGGGGGTCGTCAGGGAGTCTCTCAGTGTTTACAGGGGGTTCCCGAGAAGTGTGTCAGTATTTAATGGGGGTCCCAGGGTGTGTGTCAGTATATACAGGGGGTCCCTGGGGTGTGTCAGTATTTACAGGGGGTCGTCAGGGAGTGTTTCAGTGTTTACAGGGGGTCCCAAGGGAGTGTGTCAGTATTTACTTGGGGTCCTGGGGTGTGTGTCAGTATTTACAGGGGGTCCCCGGGAATGTGACAGTATTTACAGGGGGTTGTCAGGGAATGTGTCAGTATTTACAGGGGGTCGTCACGGAGTGTTTCAGTGTTTACAGGGGGTCCCAAGGGAGTGTGTCAGTATTTACAGGGGGTCCCCAGGGAGTGTGTCAGTATTTACAGGGGGTCCCAGGGAATGTGTCAGTATTTACACGGGGTCCCCAGGGAGTGTGTCAGTATTTACAGGGGGTCCCTGGGGTTTGTCAGTATTTACAAGGGGTTGTCAGGGAGTGTTTCAGTGCTTATAGGGGGTTCCCGGGGAGTGTGTCAGCATTTACTGAGTGTCTTGGGGTGTGTGTCAGTATTTACAGGGGGTCCCAAGGGAGTGTGTCAGTATTTCCAGGGGGTCGTCAAGGAGTGTCTCAGTGTTTACAGGGGGTTCCCAGGAAGTGTGTCAGTGTTTACTGGGGGTCCCAGGGTGTGTGTCAGTATATACTGGGAGGCCCTGGGGTGTGTCAGTATTTACAGGGGGTCGTCAGGGAGTGTCTCAGTGTTTACAGGGAGTTCCCGGGGAGTGTGTCAGTATTTACTGGGGCTCCCAGGGTGTGTGTCAGTATTTACATGGGGTCGTCAGGGAGTGTTTCAGTATTTACAGGGGGTCCCAGGGAGTGTGTCATTATTTACAGGGGGTCCCGGGGTGTGTTTCAGTACTTCCAGTGGTCCCCAGGGTGTGTGTCAGTACTTACAGGGGGTCCCAGGGACTATGTCAGTATTTACAGGGGGTCCCTGTGGTGTGTCAGTATTTACAGGGGTCCCCGGAAGGTATGTTAGTATTTACAGGGGGTCCCCAGGGAGTGTGCCAGTATTTACAGGGGGTCGTCAGGGAGTGTTTCAGTGTTTACAGGCGGTTCCCGGGGAGTGTTTCAGTATTTACTGGGGGTCCCAGGGTGTGCGTCACAGGGGGTCCCTGGGGTGAGTCAGTATTTACAGGGGGTCCCCGGGAGTGTCGCAGTATTTACAGGGGGTTCCCGGGGAGTGTGTCAGTATTTACTGGGGGTCCCAGGGTGTGTGTCAGTCTTTACAGGGGGTCCCAGGGAATGTGTCAGTATTTACAGGGGGTCCCCGGGGAGTGTGTCATTATTTACAGGGGGTCCTGGGGTGTGTGTCAGTATTTACAGGGTGTCCCAGGGAATGTATCAGTATTTACAGGGGTCCCCAGGGAGTGTGTCAGTATTAACAGGGGGTCCCTGGGGTTTGTCAGTATTTACAAGTGGTCGTCAGGGAGTGTTTCAGTGTTTATAGGGGGTTCCCGGGGAGTGTGTCAGTATTTACTGGGGGTCCTGGGGTGTGTGTCAGTATTTACAGGGGCTCCCAAGGGAGTGTGTCAGTATTTACAGGGGCTCCCAAGGGAGTGTGTCAGTATTTACAGGGGTCCCTGGGGAGTGTGTCAGTATTTCCAGGGGGTCGTCAGGGAGTGTCTCAGTGTTTACAGGGGGTTCCCGGGAAGTGTGTCAGTATTTACTGGGGGTCCCAGGGTGTGTGTCAGTATATACAGGGTGTCCCTGGGGTGTGTCAGTATTTACAGGGGGTGGTCAGGGAGTGTTTCAGTGTTTACAGGGGATTCCCGGGGAGTGTATCAGTATTTACTGGGGGTCCCAGGATGTGTGTCAGTATTTACAGGGGGTCGTCAGGGAGTGTTTCAGTATTTACGGGGAGGTCCCAGGGAATGTGTCAGTACTTCCAGTGGACCCCGGGGAGTGTGTCAGTATTTACTGGGGGTCCCAGGGTGTGTGTCAGTATTTACAGGGGGTCCCTGGGGTTTGTCAGTATTTACAGGGGGTCCCCGGGAGTGTGTCAGTATTTCCAGGGGGTTGTCAGGGAGTGTGTCAGTATTTACAGGGGGTCCCAGGGAATGTGTCAGTATTTACACGGGGTCCCCACGGAGTGTGTCACTATTTATAGTGGGTCCCTGGGGTTTGTCAGTATTTACAAGGGGTTGTCAGGGAGTGTTTCAGTGCTTATAGGGGGTTCCCGAGAAGTGTGTCAGTATTTACTGGGTGTCCCAGGGTGTGTGTCAGTATTTACAGGGGGTCCCCGCGAGTGTGTCAGTATTTACAGGGGGTTGTCAGGGAGTGTTTCAGTATTTACAGGGGGTCGTCAGGTCGTTTCTCAGTGTTTACAGGGGGTCCCAAGGGAGTGTGTCAGTATTTACTTGGGGTCCTGGAGTGTGTGTCAGTATTTACAGGGGGTCCCTGGGGTGTGTCAATATTTACAGGGGGTCCCCAGCAAGTATGTCAGTATTTACAGGGGGTCCCAGTCAATGTATCAGTAATTACAGGGGTCCCCGGAAAGTATGTCAGTATTTACAGAGGTCCCCAGGGAGTGTGCCAGTATTTACATGGGGTCGTCAGGGAGTGTTTCAGTGTTTACAGGGTGTTCCCGGGGAGTGTGTCAGTATTTACTGGGGGTCCCAGGGTGTGTGTCAGTATTTAAAGGGGGTCCCAGGGAATGTGTCAGTATTTACACGGGGTCCCCAGGGAGTGTGTCAGTATTTACAGGGGGTCGTCAGGGAGTGTTTGTGTTTACGGGGGTTCCCGGGGAGTGTGTCAGTATTTACTGCGGGTCCCAGGGAGTGTGTTAGTATTTACAGGGGGTCGACAGGGAGTTTTTGTGTTTACAGGGGTTCCCGGGGAGTGTGTCAGTATTAACTGGGGGTCCCTTGGATGTGTCATTATTTACAGGGGGTCCCCAGGGATTGTGTCTGTACTTCCAAGGTGTCCCAGGGAATGTGTCAGTATTTACAGGAGTCCCCGTGCAGTATGTCAGTATTTACACGGGGTCCCAGGGAATGTATCAGTAATTACAGGGGTCCCCGGAAAGTATGTCAGTATTTACAGAGGTCCCCAGGGAGTGTGTCAGTATTTACAGGGGGTCGTCAGGGAGTGTTTCAGTGTTTACAGGGGGTTCCCGGGGAGTGTGTCAGTATTTACTGGGGGTCCCAGGGTGTGTGTCAGTCTTAACAGGGGGTCCCTGGGGTATGTCAATATTTACAGGGGGTCCCCAGCAAGTGTGTCAGTATTTACAGGGGGTCATCAGGGAGTGTTTCAATGTTTACAGGGGGTTCCCGGGGAGTGTGTCAGTACTTATTGGGGGTCCCGGGGTGTGTGTTCAGTATTTAAAGGGGGTTGTCAGGGAGTGTGTCAGCATTTACAGGGGGTCGTCAGGTCGTTTCTCAGTGTTTACAGGGGGTCCCAAGGGAGTGTGTCAGTATTTACTTGGGGTCCTGGGGTGTGTGTCAGTATTTACAGGGGGTCCCTGGGGTGTGTCAATATTTACAGGGGGTCCCCAGCAAGTGTGTCAGTATTTACAGGGGGTCATCAGGGAGTGTTTCAATGTTTACAGGGGGTTCCCGGGGAGTGTGTCAGTACTTATTGGGGGTCCCGGGGTGTGTGTTCAGTATTTAAAGGGGGTTTCCTGGGAATGTGTAAGTATTTACAGGAGTCCCCGGGCAGTATGTCAGTATTTACTGGGTGTCCCAGGGTGTGTGTCAGTATTTACAGGGGGTTGTCAGGGAGTGTGTCAGTATTTACAGGGGGTCGTCACGGAGTGTTTCAGTGTTTACAGGGGGTTCCCGGGGAGTACATCAGTATTTCCTCGGGGTCCTGCGGTGTGTGTCAGTATTTACTGGGGGTCCCCAGGGAGTGTGTCAGTATTTACTTGGGGTCCTGGGGTGTGTGTCAGTATTTGCAGGGGGTCCCAGGGAATGTGTCAGTATTTACAGGGGGTCCCTGGGGTTTGTCAGTATTTACAGGGGGTCCCTGGGGTTTGTCAGTATTTACAAGGGGTTGTCAGGGAGTGTTTCAGTATTTACAGGCGGTCGTCGGGGAGTGTTTCAGTGCTTATAGGGGGTTCCTGGGGAGTGTGTCAGTATTTACTGGGGGTCTTGGGGTGTGTGTCAGTATTTACAGGGGGTCCCAAGGGAGTGTGTCAGTATTTCCAGGGGGTCGTCAGGGAGTGTCTCAGTGTTTACAGGGGGTTCCCAGGAAGTGTGTCAGTGTTTACTGGGGGTCCCAGGGTCTGTGTCAGTATATACAGGGAGTCCCTGGGGTGTGTCAGTATTTACAGGGGGTCGTCAGGGAGTGTTTCAGTGTTTACGCGGGGTTCCCGGGGAGTGTGTCAGTATTTACTGGGGGTCCCAGGGTGTGTGTCAGTATTTACACGGGGTCGTCAGGGAGTGTTTCAGTATTTACACTGGGTCCCAGGGAGTGTGTCATTATTTACAGGGGGTCCCGGGGTGTGTGTCAGTATTTACAGGGGGTCTTCAGGGAGTGTTTCAGTATTTACAGGGGGTCCCTGGGGTATGTCGGTATTTACAGGGGGTCCCCAGGGTGTGTGTCAGTATTTACAGGGGGTCCCTGCGGTGTGTCAGTATTTACTGCGGGTCCCAGGGAATATATCAGTATTTACAGGGGTCCCCGGAAAGTATGTCAGTATTTACAGAGGGTCCCCAGGGAGTGTGTCAGTATTTACAGGGGGTCGTCAGGGAGTGTTTCAGTGTTTACAGGGGGTTCCTGGGGAGTGTTTCAGTATTTACTGGGGGTCCCAGGGTGTGTGTCAGTATTTACAGGGGGGTCCCTGGGGTGAGTCAGTATTTACAGGGGGTCCCCGGGAGTGTGTCAGTATTTACAGGGGGTCCCAGGGAATTTGTCAGTATTTACAGGGGGTCCCAGGGTGTGTGTCAGTATCTACAGGGGGTTCCTGCGGTGTGTCAGTATTTACAGCGGGTCCCAGTCAATGTATCAGTAATTACAGGGGTCCCCGGAAAGTATGTCAGTATTTACAGAGGTCCCCAGAGAGTGTGCCAGTATTTACAGGGAGTCGTCAGGGAGTGTTTCAGTGTTTACAGGGGGTTCCCGGGGAGTGTGTCAGTATTTACTGGGGGTCCCAGGGTGTTTGTCAGTCTTTACAGGGGGTCCCTGGGGTGTGTCAATATTTACAGGTGGTCCCCAGGAAGTGTGTCAGTACTTACAGGGGGTCATCCGGGAGTGTTTCAATGTTTACAGGGGGTTCCCGGGGAGTGTGTCAGTACTTATTGGGGGTCCCGGGGTGTGTGTCAGTATTTAAAGGGGGTTCTATGGAATGTGTCAGTATTTACAGGGGTCCTCGGGCAGTGTGTCAGTATTTACAGGGGGTCGTCAGGGAGTGTTTGTGTTTACGGGGGTTCCCGGGGAGTGTGTCAGTATTTACTGGGGTCCCCAGGGAGTGTGTCAGTATTTACAGGGAGTTGTCAGGGAGTGTTTCTGTTTACAGGGGGTTCCCGGGGAGTGTGTCAGTATTTACTGGGGGTCCTGGGGTGTGTGTCAGTATTTACAGGGGGTCCCAGGGAATGTGTTAGTATTTACACGGGGTCCCCAGGGAGTGTGTCAGTATTTACAGGGGGTCGTCAGGGAGTGTTTGTGTTTGCGGGGGTTCCCGGGGAGTGTGTCAGTATTTACAGGGGGTCCCTGGGGTGTGTCATTATTTACAGGGGGTCCCCAGGGAGTGTGTCTGTACTTAGAGGGTGTCCCAGGGAATGTGTCAGTATTTACAGGAGTCCCCGGGCAGTATGTCAGTATTTACACGGGGTCCCCAGGGAGTGTGTCAATATTTCCAGGGGGTCGTCAGGGAGTGTCTCAGTGTTTACAGGGTGTTCCCGGGGAGTGTGTCAGTATTTACTGGGGGTCCTAGGGAATGTGTCAGTACTTCCAGTGGTCCCCAGGGTGTGTGTCAGTATTTACAGGGGGTCCCTGGGGTGTGTCATTATTTACACGAGGTCCCCAGGGAGTGTGTCAGTATTTACAGGGAGTTGTCAGGGAGTGTTTCTGTTTACAGGGGGTTCCCGGGGAGTGTGTCAGTATTTACTGGGGGTCCTGGGGTGTGTGTCAGTATTTACAGGGGGTCCCAAGGGAGTGTGTCAGTATTTACAGGGGGTCCCCAGGGAGTGTGTCAGTATTTACAGGGGGTCCTAGGGAATGTTTCACTATTTATAGGCGTCCCCAGGCAGTATGTCGGTATTTACAGGGGGTCCATGTGGTGTTTCATTATTTACAGGGGGTCCCCAGGGAGTGTGTGAGTAATTACAGGGGGTCCCGGGGTGTGTCAGTATTTACAGGAGGTCGTCAGGGAGTGTTTCAGTGTTTACAGGGGGTTCCTGGGGAGTGTGTCAGTATTTACTTGGGGTCCCAGGGTGTGTGTCAGTATTTACAGGGGGTTCCTGGGGTGTGTCAGTATTTACAGGGGGTCCCCAGGAGTGTGTCAGTATTTACTGGGGGTCCCGGGGTGTGTGTCAGTATTTAGAGGGGGTCTCCGGGAGTGTGTCAGTATTTACAGGAGGTCCTCGGAGGAGCACCTCACCTGAGGTAGCTGGGGGTTTGCGTCCAGAACCTGGAAGCTGCTCCACTGAGCTCCATTGCTAAGCTTAACACACGCAGTCTATTTCTGCTCACCCAGACCCCACCAGCACCATCTTCTATGAATTGAAACTGCAGAGAAGCAGGCCGTTCTGCCCATCTGTTTACTGCTGTCTCTGAGGACAGGAACGCATTCAGACCTACTTCCCTACATCCCAGCAGACTCTTCTCGTTCAGAAGCTCATTCCCTTCTGAAGTCCCGAACGGACTGTCTCCACCCCCACACAGGCAGTAAGTTCCAGACCACTCCCCTCTTCACCTCTCCACTGTGTCCATTCCCCATCAGTGTGAACTTGCAACCCCTGGTTCCTGGAACCACCCATTAATGGGAACAGGTCTCACTTTCCCTTTTTAAATTCACGTGTGGTATCTTAGAATGACAATGTAGGCCATTTCACCCACTTCCTCTGGCAGCTCATTCCACATACCACCCTCTTGTGTAAAAAAATGTGCCCCTCAGGTCCCCTCTTTTTCCTTTTACTTTAAACCTGTGCCCTCTCTAGCCGTGGATGCCAGTGATGAAGCTGCAGGAGCTGTGTTGTTGCAGAAGGGTGACCTTGATGATATTGACCATCCTGTAGCTTACTTTTCAAAGAAATTTAATGAGCATCAAAAGAATTTTTCCACCATAGAGAAAGAATTACTGTCGCTTGTTTTAGCCTTGCAACATTTCAGTGTATATATCAGACTGCACCGGACTGTCTGTCTTGGCTAATTCTCTAGCTCTAGCTCGAGTCACCGCACATGATGGGTAAACATCTGGACCATATTTCAGACTCCCCTACCCTGAGGAAAAGGCAGTGACCATCCACCTTATCTATGCCCCTCATGATTTTATAAACCTCTATAAGGCCACCCCTCAGCCTCCTGCACTCCAGGGAAAATATCTCCAGCCAACCCAAACCTTCCAGTTCAGGTAACAGCCTTGTAAATCTTTTCTGTGCCCTCTCCAGTTTAATGGCATCCTTCCCATAGCAGGGTGACCAGAACTGCACACAGTACTGCAGATGGAGCCTCACCAACGTCTTCTCACAGTGAAACGTACTGAGACACAGCACGAAAACCCTCTTCTACAAAACATAACACCTTGTCACAAACTGGTGCATGCAATTTTCTCTCTCTGCTGCCTTTATGATAGGGACTGAACGGTGAAGCTCGATGGTTACAATGATGAGAATCCAAGGTAAGTAAACAAAGGATGAGGAGATGGACATTAAACTCTCAGCCAGACAAAAGGCTTCATAGCACACAGAACAAGTTAAGTAATGGACTCTTGCAAACCACTGACAGATTATAAGAAAGGACAACTTCTGTTTGTGCAAAGGTGATGATACAGGGAGACAGGGCGGTGAAGAAGTCATTTGGCATGCTTGCCTTCATCAGTCAGGGTACTGAGTACAGGAGTAGGAACGTCACATTACAACTGTAAAAGTCATTGGTGAGACCGCACTTGGAGTATCGTCTGCAGTTCTGGTCGCCTGGGTACAGGAAGGATGTCATTAAGCTGGAAAGGGTGCAGTAAAGATTCACGAGAGTGTTACCAGGACTGGAGGCCCTGAGTTATAGAGAGAGGTTGGGCAGGCTAGGACTTTATTTGCTTAGGAGGCTGAGGTATATAAATAAGGGGCATACATAAGGTGGAGAGGCAAGTCTGGTAGAGGACATATGTATATTTAAAGTGAGGGGGAAAAGATTTTAAAGGGACCTGAGGGGCAACTTCTTCACACAGAGGGTGGTGGGTATATGGAATGAGCTGTAGAGGTGGTTTAAAAGGCACTTGGACCGGTACATGGACAGGAAAGGTTTAGAAGGATATGGGCCAAACGCAGGCAAATGGGAGTAGCTCAGATGGACATCTTGGACGGCATGGATGAGTTGGGCTGAAGGGCCTGTTTCCATGCTGTATAATTCTATGATTTTATGCCACAATTGAGGGTCTTGTGATGCAAGGTTTGATCACCCTTAGTGTGTGAGAACCACCAGGCGATCCATACACAGTCACCTTGCACAGTTGTGATACTGACCAGATGATCAGGTGTAACGAGGACCGACTGGAGTCAACTCTCTGCACTCCTTTGACAACCATGGGATTTATGTCCACTCGAGAACAAAAGGGGTCCTGAGTTTAACCTCTCCTCCCTCTCCTCAGCATCCTCTCAGTACCGGTTGGTAAGAATAACTTTGGAAACCGGACACTGAGGTAGTCGAAGAATTTGCATTGCAACCCTCTTCCCATTCTGCTCACTTTTCATTAATCCCTACAATTAGTTTTGCATTTTTACTCCATAAAAATCAACCAAATATAAAATGTAATGCAAGTATCATTAGCATAGGGTAGTAAAACTAGCAGATAATTGATGCTTCAACCCAATTTCAGGAAGCAATGTCAGCAGTAGTAACACAAAGGCTTCAGTTATTCTCAGGGGGTGCGGGAAAGGTGTTTAGAATTTTCTATCTTTCCCTTTTCTCCCTATACAGCTCAAGGTGTTGACCTCACCAGCTCTGTTCATATCCAGTATCACACGTTTGGGATCAGGGATAACCATGCGGCATGAAATGAGGCCACGCATCTGATCGTGCCTTGGTCAGTTGTTAAGAGGAACTCTCCAGTTAGGACCCTTTCCCTCACCTTCTCCCCAGGCGTGATGACCAGCATTGGCTGAGAATGGAAGCTCAGCACAGCCCAAGGATACTCCGACAACTCCTCCCGAACCTGCAACCCTCTACCACCAAGAAGGACGAGGGCAGTAGACATGTGTAGAGACAAAAGCAAGAAGGACAAGTTCAGGAGATGTGTGGGAACACAACCCTAAAGAGAAAAGCACAGAGTACTCTGTGAATGGACAGTGACTGCAGAGTGTTGTTACAGCAAGTAATCAGGAAGGTAAGCGGAACGCTGGCCTTTATTGCAAAGTGGATGGAGTATAGAAGTCAGGAAGTGTTCCTCCAGCTGTGCAGGGTGTTGGTGAGACCATAGCTGGAGCACAATGTACGGTTTCCTTGTTATTTAACCTGGGTTAGACATGCTTTGGATGCAGCTCAAACATGATTCACTAGGTTGATTGCTGGTATATCTGCTTCTAAGATTGATCAGTTACTCATGAAAAATCGATATCATTGTATCATATTTCCTTATGACAGAGAAGATGTCCACTTGGCCCGTTGAGACTATACTAGCTCCCAAGCATTGCCATTTCCCCACATCCTCCTTATTCTCTCTCACATGTTGATTTACTTCTCCAGACACCTGTCTACACGAGGGGCAACTAACAGTAGCTGGTTAGTAGCCTAACTGACCCCCACACCTTTGAGATGTGGGAGGAAACTGGAGCACCTGGGAGAAAACCACATGGTTACAGGGAGAACGTGCAAACTCCGCACAGATGGCCTCGGAGGTCAGAATCGAACCCAGGTCTCCAGAGCTGCGAGCCAGCAGCACTACCTGCCGTACCACTGGGCTGTTCATGAGGCAAATAACTTCATTGAAAATTCTCGTTAGGATGGACAGAGTAGTTGTGGGGATGGTGTTTCCCCTAACCAGGGTCTCTCGAAGCTCTGTCTCAGGATCAGGATGGACCATTCAGGACCAAGATGAGTTGAAATTCTTTCACCCAGAGAGTGGCGAATCTTTGGAACTCTCATCCCAAGAGTGCTCAGGAGGCTCAGTCACGGAGTACACGCAAGGGAGCGAGGTACATAGTTCTTAGGTATTGAAATTAGGTCTTTCCCAGGGCACCAATGCTCAATACAAGAGGGCATGGCTTTAAGGTAATGGGTGGGAAGTTCAAGGGAGATGTCAGAGGGAGGTTTTTCACCCAGAGAGTGGTCGGTGCATGGAATGCATTGCCTGGGGCGGTGGTGGAGGCTGATACGTTGGTCAAGTTCAAGAGATTGTTAGATAAGCATATGGAGGAATTTAAGATAGAGGGATATGTGGGAGGAAGGGGTTAGATAGTCTTAGGTGTGGTTTGAAGGTGGGCGCAACATGGTGGGCCGAAGGGCCTGTATTGTGCTGTATTGTTCTGTGGTTGGAAATCAAGGGATATGGGGTTAGTGACACAGAGATCAGCCATAGTCTTATTGAATTGTGGAGCAGGTGTGATGGGCTTCTATATATTTTATGTTCTTACAGAGAGAACTAGATGGACTAGACTATCAAGGAGTCCAAGTACAAGTGGGTTGAGATGCAGGTCTGACATTGCCCAAATGAATGATAGAATGGTCTCTCTGAGTTCGATCCCGACCTCCGGCGCTGTCTGTGTGGAGTTTGCACGTTCTCCCTGTGACCGCGTGCATTCCCCTGGGTGCTCTGGTTTCCTCCCACACCCCCCAAGTATGTGCAAGTTAGTAGGTTAATTGGCCACTGTAAATTGCCCCTTGTGTGTAAGTGGGGAGTAGAGTGTGGGGGCAGTGGGGTGAAGAATAAAAAGGGTTTAATGTCGGGTTTTTGTGTCAATGGGTGGTCAATGGTCAGTACGGACAAGTGGGCTGAAGGGCCTGTATCCATGCTGTATCTCTCTAAATCTCCACTCCACAACCCTACATACATCAGTCAGAGCCCTTTCCCCAAACAGGTCCCACATCCAACACCCCCCACCTCCCCCACCAACCCCGTGTGGAGACTGCACCCCATTTGTAATGACCTGTGGACTGCAATGATGATGATGAGCTCCCTGCTCCCAACCAGACGCTGTTTGAACCCACGCCAGAGAAAGCGGGCAGAGATTACTTGAGTAATTGCCTTCTCTGGGTCAAGTAATGAGGCAAAGCAGAAATATGGTGTGATTGTCCTTGTTTTTTTTTGACTTTGAAGACACTAAGGAAAGAAACTGCTGACGGATGAGAAAGCCTGACATCGGCTGGAGATTCTGGCTCTGAAGCCTGACTGTAACGGCGCTCCATAGATCAGCATGCCTTGATCAAAGTCTTCAGTGTAAGTCAGCAGCAGACCAGCAAGTTTCTATTATTACCCAGGGGTGCCTGATACCTGGTGCGTTTCATTGGCTGCCCCCTGGTGCAATTAGCAGATGGAGGTGGGTGGGGGAATGACCTTGTGCTTCTGGATACCACCCCCCCTCCACCCTGGAAAGTCATGGCCCCTTCACCCCCACATCACTGACACTGGTTGGAGAAGGTCCTGAAAGGGGGAGTTGCCCGGGGATTGGGGGAGAGGAGGTGAGGCAGTAGCAGTGTGTAGGAGGAGGTCCAGCCCATGGCATGGCTCGTTTGCAACAGGATCTGCCCTGAGCGCACTG
This sequence comes from Pristis pectinata, assembly GCF_009764475.1. Classification (NCBI taxonomy): domain Eukaryota; kingdom Metazoa; phylum Chordata; class Chondrichthyes; order Rhinopristiformes; family Pristidae; genus Pristis; species Pristis pectinata. Next base: position 3,175,400 of record NC_067416.1, on the reverse strand, counting down.
GAGGGGTCAGTCGCAGTGGAGTGCGGTGGTCTCAGGGAAGGCAGCGAGCAGGCAGGGGCGAGGAGGGGGAGCCATCTAGGGATGTGGGAGTGGATGGGATCTTGCATGGCCTGTTCACCATTCAATAGAGTCATAGAGTAACACAGCACGGAAACAGGCCCTTCAGCCCAACTCGTCCATGCCGACCAAGCTGCCCATCCAAGTTAGTCCCAGTTGCTCACATTTGGCCCGTATCCCTCAAAACCTTTCCTATCCGAATGCCTCGGCCACTTCCTCTGGTAGCTCATTCCAGATGCTCACCAACCCCTGGGTGAAGAAGTTGCTCCTCCGATCCCTCCACTCCAGGGAGGTGTTTGCACCTGACTCCATTGTCACAAAGGTTCCTGTGGTGCTGTAGCCAAAATTACACGGGGACTTTGACCTCGGCTTTGTCCACAATCCCCGTGACATCTCACAATCCACAGTCGCATTTGAGCAGAAGCTTGATGAACGGAAGAGAAAAGAGGAGCATGCTGGTGGGTTTAGGTGAAGACTGGGGGAGGTGGAAGGATGTGGACATCAAGGGGGTCCAGAGTCTGATTGGCATCAGTCTAGCTGCGACCAAAGAATAAGCTGCAATGTGTAGACCCTACTGAAGAGCTGAAGATTGGCTGGCTGTTATGTGCCAATTATAGATCAGGTTTAATGTAGCAACAGGGGGCCGGGAAGAGGGGGGGAGGGAGGAGTGGGAGAGAAAGAGAGATGGGAGAGAGAGAGAGAGAGAGACAGAGAGAGAGAGAGAGAGAGACAGAGAGAGAGAGACAGAGAGAGAGAGAGAGAGAGAGACAGAGAGAGAGAGACAGAGACAGAGACAGAGACAGAGACAGAGAGAGAGAGAGAGAGAGAGAGAGAGAGAGAGAGAGAGAGAGAGAGAGAGAACTGTCCTTGGGATCCAGGCAATTTGTTTTGCTGACAACGAGAGCATTGTCAGTTGACGTGGCCTTGGGAAGTATGCACCACATTAGCTTTTGCTGAAGAATCAAAGGACCAGTAAACAATTCTCTATGAAAGCTTCCACCGTGAAAACCTGCTCTAATGGCATGAATCAATTTAACGGCAGAGTAGAAGTGAGTGCAGTTCCGAGGGAGGGGCTGAGGGGTGTCAGTTAATGATCCACGTTCAGGTCACCATTTTCACAGGTAAACTGACTAATCTGCTGCATCCTCACCTCAGTACTTATGGTTCCCGTTGTCTGGTTTTTGCACAGGAATTAATCTGTGACCAGGGATTACTGAACCTGAACCCTGACAGTCAGCTCTTCCATCTGTACTGATCCATTGGCAGGATTTTCCTGACTCTGATCTTCTCACACTTCAGCACGGATTTCCAGCCTGGTCTGGAAGTCAGAAGCCCTCAACCTCTCACCCTGTCCCTGGAGGCCAACGACCTCTCACCCCCGCCCTTGTACTCAATATTCAGCCGACAAACCACACTCCATAAAATGTCAAGCCAAGGGACAAAATGCACTTCACACCTGGCCCCTCAAGTTTACGTCAGCCCAGTGTGGACCCAGAGTCACTGGCCGTCAGAGTCATAGAGAGATACAGCACGGAAACAGGCCCCTCGGCCCACTGAGTCTGTGCCAACCATCAACCACTGATCCTACATTAATTCCATTTTTTATTCTCCCCACATTCCCATCAACTCCCTTCCGATTCTACCCCTCACCCACACACTGGGGACAATTTACAGCGGACAATTAACCCACCGACCCCGCACGTCTTTGGGATGTGGGAGGAAACCGGAGCACCCGGGGGAAACCCACGTGGTCACAGGGAGAACGTGCAAACTCCACACACAGACAGTGTCGGAGGTCAGGATCGAACCTGGGTCTCTGACACTGTGAGACAGCGGCTCTACCTGCTGCTCCACCGGGCTGGTTCCATGTGAAGGAAGGTTTCCCACATATTTTTGGTCAAGTCTCAGGCAGCAGGAACACGATGGGTCACAGTTGAAATCTGTGATGTTGGTTAAACCCCCCGTTGGGTTCTGATTCCACTCATAGCCTCGGTTCCTGAACAGGTTGGCAAAGTGTCCGTCCTTCTCAGGTCTGAAGGTCCGCAGGGGTGGGATTCACCACTGGAAGGGTGTCGTGGTGGGGAAGGGGCTCAGGTGGACACCTGTGGCCTCTGCCTGTGTCATTGTCACGTGGGTGACTTGAGGAACATCAGATCAGTGAGCCACGAGCCTTATCTCAGTGCCCACAGGGAGCTCGCCAGAGGTCAGGTAACTCAGTGTGTCTGGAGACAACTGACGTGTGCAACGTATCTCCAAGACATGTGTGGATGGGTCCGTTAAATGCCAGGAGGTTTCAGTGATGCTTCCCAGCCATTTCCGGAATATCCGTTGGACCTTCCCCACAGGGACATCACTGACTCCCTATTTACTTTGATCTGTTGATTCAGTGGGTGATGGTGCACATTACCCAGCCCTACTTACCCCTGAACTGAGTGAACCACTCTGCCACTTCAGTGGGGCAGTTAACAGCAACGTTCCTGTGGGGTGGAGTCACACTTAGACCAGACCAGGTAAGGATGGCAGATTTAGAACCATAGAACTGCAGAGTTGTACAGCACAGAAACAGGCCCTTCGGCCCATCACGTCCATGCTGACCTTTTTGCCCATCTACACTCATTCCATTTTCCTGCATTAGGACCATACCCCTCTATACCTTGTCTATTTAAGTATTTGTCTAAATGCCTCTCAAATGTAGTGACTGTATCTGATTCCACCTCCTCCTCTGGCAGTGAGTTCCAGACATCAACCACTCTCCGTGTAAAATACTTTCCCCTCAGCTCTCCTTCCTCTCACCTTAAGCCTACGCCTTCTTGTTTTTGATATCCCTACCACAGGAAAAAGGTTCTATCTACCCCAATTATAATTTTACATACCTCTCTCAGGTCACTCCACAGCCTCCTTCGCTCCAGGGAAAACAAGCCCAGCCTGTCCAATCTCTCCCCATAACCAGTCCTCCCATCCAGGTAACATCCTGGTGAATCTCCTCTGCACTCTCTCCAGCGCAATACATCCTTCCTACAGTGTGGTGACCAGAACTGCACACCGTAGTCCAGGTGTGGTCTAACCAGTGTTTTGTAAAGTTGCAACACAACCTCCCAACTCTCATGTTCCATGCCCTGACCTATGAAGGTAAGCATGCCATATGCCTTCTTCATCACCCTATCCACCTACATTGCACTTTCAGGGAACTATGGACTTAAACCCTCAAGGTCCCTCTGTTCATCAACATTCCTTAATCCACCTACCCTTTACTGGATACATCCGATCCTTATTTGACTTCCCAAAGTGCATCAGCTCGTACTTATCAGGATTAAGTTCTATCTGCCATCACCCATGCCAACTTTCGATCTGATCTATCTCCTGCTCCAGCTTCAGACAACCTTCCTCACTATCCACAACACCACCAATGTTTATCTGCAAACTTACCAATCATACCTCCTGCATTCACACCCAAGTTGTTAGTACATATCAAAAACCATAGGGGTCCCGGCACCGATCCCTGTGGTACACCACTGGTCATAGATTTCCAATCAGAAAAGCATCCTTCCATCGCAACCCTCTGCTTCCTATCACCAAGCCAATTTTGGATCCAATTAGCCAGCTCACCTTGGATCCAATGTGACTTTTGGACCAACTTACCATATGGGACCTTGTCAGGCACCTTACTAAAGTCCACATTCACAATGTCTACTGCCCTGCTTCCATCAATCTTCTTCATTACCTCCTCAAAAAGCTCAATCAAATTCATGAGGCAGGACTTCCCTCGCACAAAGCCCTGCTGACTATCCTGATCATCCACTGCTTTTCCAAAAGCACAGAAATCCTATCCCTTAGGATTTTCTCCAGTGATTTCCCACCCACTGACAGAACACCCACTGCCTGCAGTTGAAGGTTTGGGTCCCTATTTTCCGCAGTGGAGTCAGAAAGTAAAACTTAATTCAATCAGTGAGTGGTTGGTGTTTGGAACAAGCTGCCTGAGGAGACTCAATGGGACCTTCAACAGGGAACTGGAGCAACACTTGGAAGGGGTGTAGGGAATGCACAGATCACAGTGCTCTTAAAAAGGTGTTGTCCACCCTCGATGGGTAGACTTTCCTCCTTTACTGCTACCGGTTGAACATCTCTCATGTATATATTGCGTGCTGTTACCCCATGGAGCTCCTATCCTCATACCTGGACACTATCCTGCCCCCCCCCCCCAATCCAATCCCTTCCCACTTACATCCGTGACACATCACACGCTCTACAACTCTTCTGTAGCTTTAAGTTCTCCAGCACACACAACTTCATCTTCACCATGGGCGTCCAGTCCCTATACACCTCCATTCCCCATCATGACGGCCTCACCGCCCTCCGCTTCTTTCCTGACCAGAGACAGAACCAGTTCCCTTCCACTAACGCTGTCCTCCGCCTGGCTGAACTTGTCCTCACCCTAAACAACTTCACTTTCGATTCCTCCCACTTTCTACAGACCAAGGGAGTAGCCATGGGCACTCGCATGGGCTCCAGCTGTGCCTGCCTCTTCGTTGACTACATTGAACGGTCTCTGTTCCAAGCCTACTCCGACCCCGTTCCTCAACTCTTTCTCCATTAAAAGTTGACCACCTGCTTTTCTCCATGGATGCTGCCTGGCCTGTTGAGTTCCTCCAGCATCATCGTGTTTTTCATCTCGTGGGAAAACTATCACGATCATGCAAAACCCTCTCTGTTCACCCAGACCCAGAGATGTGCAGTCAGCAGCCACATTTTAAGAAACGGAAGATTTTCTATCAAGTAACTATATCTTACTTCTCCTGGCAGGCTGGGAGAGGGGAGGTGGGTTCACAGCTGAGGCAGGCTGCTCCCTATCCACACCCCTCCATGGAGGCAGTTGCTCACCGCTCTGAACCAGCTCCTGGGCTGAAGTGCAGCTGTGATAAGGCAGATCGTTGACACAGGGGCCCTGTGCTGTGGATTTGGTTTATAAATCATTTCACGCAGTAATTGTTTTTTAATTATAGCCCTGCTCTCCAGCAAGCTGTGCAGAGGAAGACTGACAAACCTCTGCCAAGTTCCAGACCCGTGGAAGCTGAGGAGAGTCATGAACTGAGATTAGAACATAGAACATAGAAAATCTACAGCACAATTCAGGCCCTTCGGCCCACAAAGCTGTGCCGAACATGTCCCTACCTTAGAAATTACTAGGCTTACCCATAGCCCTCTATTTTACTCAGCTCCATGTACCTATCCAACAGTCTCTTGAAAGACCCTATTGTATCTGCCTCCACCACCATTGCCGGCAGCCCATTCCATGCACTCACCACTCTCTGAGTAAAAAAACTTACCCCTGACATCTCCTCTATACCTACTCCCCAGTACCTTAAACCTATGTCCTCTTGTGGCCACCAATTCAGCCCTGTGGAAAAGCCTCTGACTATCTACCCGATCAATACCTCGCATACATCTCTATCAGGTCCCCCCTCATCCTTCGCCTCTCCAAGGAGAAAAGGCCGAGTTCCCTCAACCTGCTTTCATAGGCATGCTCTGCATTCCAGGCAGCATCCTTGTAAATTACTGTGATAATGGAACTGTCTCCAGCGCTGACAGTACCACTGGTCAGTGGGAACTGCTGAATGTTTACTGGTTTACCAGTCATTGGGGACACAGGAGACTGCAGATGCTGAAATCTGGAGCAACACGCAAGATGCTGGCAGAACTCAGCGGGTCAGGCAGCAGGTGGAGGGACACAGACAGTCAGTGCTTCAGGTCGAGATCTTTCGGTCCAAATGAAGGGTCTCGACCTGAGCTGTTGACTGTCCGTGTCCCTCCACCTGCTGCCTGACCCACTTGTGTGTTGCTGCTAATTATTGGCAGCCAGTTATCTAACTCTAGTTAGTGGAGACACCACAGGCTGCAGATGCTGGAATCTGGAGCAACACACAATCTGCTGGAGGAACTCAGCGGGTCGAGCAGCATCTGTGGGGGGAAAAGAACTGTTAACTGTCAACAGGGCTCTCCACTCTCAGGACTGGATGGCACGCAAACAAAAGCTTTTCACTGTATCTCGGTACATGTGACAATAATAAACCAACGCCAATTCCAATTGTTAGGAAACATGAAGGACTGAGGTGGGGTTTAATGGAACCCTGCCCCTTTATAACACTGCCCAGGTTCACTAGATGCCGAAGTCTGACTGTCAAGGACCTCAATGGCCCATTTATAAATCATTTGGCGCAGCAATTACCTGCACTTCCTCTGTTGCATGTATCTCCTTCCTCTAACGATGTGGTCTGTCCAGGACGCTGAATAATTGGAGCAAGATATCCCTCCTCTTGTACTCAGGTCCTCTGTAATAAAGCCCAACATACTACTTGCCCTTCTAATTCTTTGCTGTACTTCCATGTTAACTTCTAGTGATTCATGTACATGGACATCAGGTCCCTCTCAACACCAACTCACAGGAACACAAGAGGCTGCAGAGAGTAGTAGACACAGCCCAGCCCATCACGGGCACCGCCCTTCCCATCACTGACAGCATCTACAGGAGGCGCTGCCTCAAGAAGGCGGCATCTGTCATCAAGGATCCCCACCATCTGGGCCGTGCCCTCTTCTCACTGTTACCGTCAGGCAGGAGGTACAGAAGCCTGAAGTCCCACACCACCAGGTTCAGGAACAGCTACTTTCCTACATCCAACAGATTCTTGAACTGATCTGCACAAATCTAACAACGGAGCACTACAGACCACCTCTTGCACTGCCGTGGACTTGTCTCCGATTGTGTCTTTGGTTTTTTTTGCACTTTGCTTTTGTACAGTCTTTTCTGTATGGTATAATTTTATGCATAACTTATGTATAATTTATGTTCTGTGTGTTTTCTGTACCTATGTACCTGTGATGCTGTTGCAAGCAAGTTTTTCATCGTACCTGTACCTCATGGCACTTGTGGACATGACAATAACCTCAACTTGTATTTGACGTGACACCAACGCCGCCCAACCTCTCAACTTTAAAGAATACCCTGCTTTTTTAACTTTGTCCATCAATGGAGAGAAGACATGAAGCCATCCGTGAGGCCTCTTACCTGTGTACTTGTTGACCCCCGCCTCTACCGCCACGTTGGAAAGCGCGATGATTCCCATCGAGACGTTGCTGCTGGCTTCTTCCATCTCTATCAGTGCGTGAGGGCCGATGTTACCGCTGGCATAGTTGGCCACATATACAGAGTACTTCCCGGTGCCCTGAGAGAGACAAGAAACAGCAGGTGAATGGGCAGCAGATGGATGCGGGCTTCTTGAGTGGAGCAATGGGATGCAGAACTTTTGAGTACGGGAGTTGGGACATTATCTTGCAGTTGTACAAGACATTTGTGTCGTCACACCTATTGCGTTCAGTTTTGGTCACCGCGTTATAGGAAGGATGTCATTAAACTGGAAAGAGCGCAGAGAAGATTTACGAGAATGTTGACAGGACTCGAGGGACTGAGTTATGGAGGGAGGTTGGACAGGTTAGCACTTTATTCCTTGAAGCGTTGGAGACTGAGGGGTGACCTTACTAAGGTGTATAAAATCACGAGGGACATTGATAGAGTGAATACATTTAGTCTCTTTCCAGGGAAAGAGTCTTAAAACCTAGAGGGCATAGATTTAAGGTGAGAGGGGAAAGATTTAAAGGGGACCTGAGGGGCAAGTTTTTCACACAGAGGGTGGTGCGTATATGGAACGAGCTGCCAGAGGAAGTATTTGAAGCAGGTACAATAACAACATTTAAGAGACATTTGGAAAAGTACATAGCTTGGAAAGGTTTAGAGGGATACGGGCCAAACATGGGCAAATGGGATTAGCTCAGATGGGCACCTTGGTTAGTGTGGACCAGTTGGGCCGAAGGGCCTGCTTCCGTGCTGCATGACTCTATGACTTCATTTATGTGAGCAGTTGTTTCATGGGATTTTGGGATTTTAGCACAGATTCCAACCAAATTTTTTTAATTTTTTTTTCATTTTCAAAGGTGGTTTATTCAGTGATTACAGGATCACATTAATACAATATAACACTACTTCATGAATCACACCATTTACAGTTTCAAATTATAACATGGTCATCGCTATCCAGAATGCACTCAACCCCCTGTGGCACGCACTGGTGCTGGAAATCCCCGACTGTACCTGTGGACACTGCGTGCTCCTTCTCCAGGGACACACAAGGGCACGGACTCAACCCCAGAAGAGGGGCAGGGAGTCGGCTCGGCAGAAAACTCGACCGCCCGCCGCCGAGACCCGCGAATGGCCACCTTGGCCAGGCCCAGGAGCACACGGATCAGGAGTCCCCCCTGAGTGACCCACCCCCCTCCGCACCGGGTGACCGAAGATCAGGAGCGTGGGGCTGAAGCTAGAGGAGTAGTCCCTTCAGATACACAAGTAGAGGCTGCAACCTCTCACACTCTGTATTTACACAATACACCATCTCCTCCCGGCTGGCGAGTCCGCAAACCGACTTAGGAATCTGTTCCACGGTGCTGCTCTGTGCAACACTCTCTACCCCAGGTCCCCAGTGTAAAGGGGGAGGATTCCAACCAAAAGGTTGCAATGACGGGAGGCTCAAAGAGTCTTTGCAGGAGGTACAAGAGGCTGCAGATGCCGGAATCTGGAGCAACAAACAATCTGCAGGAGGAACTCAGCGGGTCGAGCAGCGTCTGTCAGGGGGAAAGGAATTGTCGACGTTTTGGGTCTTTGAAGCAGTTGCCTCTGTGTCTTCCTCAGCACACAGTCCTGGATAGAGTTGTAAATCATCAAATCTGGACCCTTCCCCAAGCCCACCCTCAATGACCTGACCCACTGCATGAATATTAAACCTTCCACCCACCAGTGCTACCCAGGCAGATAACTAACATGGGATATCACAGAACATAGAACAGTACCGCACAGTATGGGCCCTTCAGCCCACGATGTCGTGCCGACCTATATAAAGCTACTCCACGATCAATCTAATCCTTCCCTCCTACACAGCCCATAACCCTCCATTTTTCTCACATCCATGTGCCTATCCAAGAGTCTTTTAAATATCCCTATTGCAATAGCCTCTACCAGCAACCCCTGCAGTGCATTGAGGCACCAACCACTCTCTGTGTAAAGAACCTACCTCTGACATCTGCCCTAAACTTTCCTCCACTCACCTTAAACGGATGTCCTCTGGTATTGGCCATTGCCGCCCTGGAGAAAAGGTGCTGGCTGTCCACTCTGTCTATGCCCCTCATAATATTATACACCTCTATCAAGTCGCCTCTCATCCTCCCTCGCTCTAAAGAGGAAAGCCCTCTCTCGCTCAACCTTTCCTCATAAGACATGTTCTCTAATCCAGGCAGCATCCTGGTAAATCCCCTCTGCACCCTCTCCAAAGCTTACACACCTTCCTATAATGAGGTGACCAGAACTGAACACAATACTCCAAGTGTGGTCTAACCAGAGTTCTATAGAGCTGCAACATTACCTTGCGGCTCTTGAACTCAATACCCCGACTAATGAAGGCCAACACAACATAAACCTTCTTAACAACCCTATCAACCTGCACGGCAGCCTTGAGGGATCTATGGACATGGACCCCAAGATCCCTCTGTTCCTCCACTCTGCTAAGAGTCCTGCCATTAACCTTGTATTCGACCTTCAAATTCGATCTTCCAAAGTGAATCACTTCACACTTTTCCGGGTTGAACTCCATCTGCCACTTCTCAGCCCAGCTCTGTATTCTATCAATAACCTGTTGTAATCTACAGCAACCTTCTACACTATCCACACCACCACCAACCTTTGTATCATCAGCAAACTTACTAACCCACCCTTCCACATCCTCATCCAAGTCATTTATAAAAATCACAAAGAGCAGGGGTCTCAGAACAGATCCCTGCTGAACACCACTGGTCACCGACCTCCAGTCAGAATACTCTTCATCTACTACCACCCTCTGCCTTCTGTGGGCAAGCCAATTCTGAATCCATACAGCCAAGTTTCCATGGATCTCATGCCTCATGACTTTCTGGATGAGCCTAACACTGGGAACCTTGTCAAACGAGCAGACCTGTAGAGCAAGCCACACCTTCTAGCTGAACATAAACCTCTTGATTTGCATTACCACCTTGCAAAAAGTCACATCAGCTGAGTGTCCTCCTGCTGCCCGTCACTATCCAGCTGTCAGACAGCATCTGTTTGTAACACACACATAACGCTGGAGGAACTCAGCAGGCCAGGCAGCATCTGTGGAGGGAAATGAACAGTTGACATTTCGGTCCGAGACCCTTCACCAGGACTTCATCATCATCTGTTGCCCTGCATTGGACTGAATCGTCCAATCAAAAACTGGTACCCAAAATCCAATTGCCCTATTAATCTTTGCCTGTATTTGCTGCTTGTCCCCCTTTGAGATAATCATTCCCACTTCCCCCTTCCCCCACTAACCTACCTTCTCCCCCTCATCTGGATTCACCCATCACCCACCAGCTCACGCTCCTCCCCCTCCCCTCACCCTTTTATTCTGGCTTCTGCCCTCTTCCTTTCCGGTCCTGATGAAGGTCTCAGCCCAAAACGTCAACAGGTGGAGGTGGAGACACTCCCCGAGCACACAGCCTTCACCAGGGTAAATACCCCCCGCAGGTGACCCTTGTCCCTCCGACCCCTCAGACGTCTCCTTTTTATCCCGCTGGCGTGCAGAGGCATGGTGACCTCCATCTCGGAGGAAACATCAGCCTCTGGCACCTCAACCCCTCCCCTGACTCGCCCTCCCGGGCACCTGCTGAACCTCAGCGACCACAGGGACCCCCGGGGCAGGACCAGAGGAAGCTGCCGGCTACTGCCCCTCCAGGGGTGAGGCCCGGAGGTGCCTCTTCTTCCGCTGCGCCTTCCTACCCACAACAGGAGTCCACCCCTCCCCACCATCTGCACTGCGCTCATCCCCACCCGCCACCCCCACCGGCACAGGAGGGGCAGTGGGGGGAGGGACAGCGGGAGGAGGGGCGGTGGGGGGAGGGGCTGCGCGAGGCGTGGCCGCGGGGGGAGGGACAGTGGGGGGAGGGGCAGTGGGGGGAGGGACCATGGTAGGAGCGTCAGCGGTATCCCCCCGTGCCGCCGAGGCGGAGCCAGCAGCCTGGCGGCTGGGACAATGCCGACGGACGTGCCCAAACGCCTTGCACACATGGCACCGCAGACGGCCGGTGGCCCAGAACACACGGTAGTACTGTCCCTTGTACTGGATCTGAAACTGCCCCTCGGCATCCCCACTCTGCTCCAACTGCATGAACAGTGAGCACTTGAAGGAATACACATTCTCAAAGCCAGGCACGGCTGGCTTGAGCAACATCAGAGTGATGCCCGACCGCACCTCGCCCAGAGACCGCAAGTGAGGGAGGAAGACCTCGTCAGGGATATGGAGAAAGACGTCAGAAAGGACAACCTGCTACACGGAGGCCCCCACCGCTCCACCGCGGCATGAAGACCTCCCCCGACGTCAGCCCCCTACTCAAGGCCAAGGACAGCTCCATCTCAGACCGCGGGAAAAACACAGTCTTCCCGTACATCCTGGTGACCACAACAACACCCGCCTTGCCCCCCCCACAGTCTCGGACATGGCTGTCAAACTGCCATCCAGACCGACTGATGGAGGTACATCACTTCGCGCAGCATTCTTCAGTCAATAGTCTGAAAGGTTCTGCGTGACTCTGCCTTCACAGGAGCCATGCCTCCAGGAGCTGCAACTGCTGCGTAGGACCAAGGCCCCGCCATCTTAGAGCCACAGCCCGCCATGACAAGGCACTACACAGTTGGTCACCGCTGGTGCGATAAACAACGACACAACCAGCAGGGCACACCAGTAGTTAGTCTCGCAAAGAGCAGTGCAGAGAAAGGTGGGAGTCTTCCCCAGATAAGCAGGACTGTCTGTGCGATGAAACTCCAGCGCCGTCCCTCCCGCTGCGCAGCGAGAAACGTCCACCTCCAGGCCAGTCCAATGTTCCTCCAGCCACATGGAAGTCCAAGGAGTCTTCGAGAAAATTCCTCACCCAGTCGCCCTGGGCCAAGTCCTCCGGTGGGAGGGAGCTCACCGATGTTACCGACCGGAATAAATTCCGTCCCAGCTCTCACTGAAGTCCAGAAACGAAGCCTGGCAACCTGCCGGCCACTGCCGCTCCCACACCGCTCGAAACACAGACTCAAAAACTTTGCAAAACTGCAGGGGTCACCACCATGGATGAAACCCATACTCCCCACCTCCCAGCGTTCTCCACAACTGCACTGTTGGATCTTCACAACCATCACATCCAGCTGGACAAGAGAGTGCACTCAGCACTGCCCCTTTTTTTTAATATACACGTTTATTAGCTAAAAGCATGACAAAAGGACAACCAGTGTCAAAATACTACAACTAATACAGAAAGAGAAGAAAACAAACTATGCATCTACATAACTACAGCAAAATAATGTTAACTAAACACCTGCTAAACGCACACGCAACACAGCAGAGAAGGATTGCATTCTCACCGTCCACGACACACGCGATCCCCTGAAGGGCCCACTGAGCGCGGAACTCAACCAGGGTGCCCGCGGATACCGCGTGCTCCATCTCCAAGGACACCCACGTGTGGACCTAAGCGAGCAGGCAGGTGGACTGGCCAGAACCCTCAGCCCTCAGTACCGCCCCTTTTTTTTACAAAACATTTATTTGTTAAAAACACTACAAAAAAACAACCAACAGCAAATACACTACACCTAGTACAGAAAGAAACAACCCGGCCAAAACCAATACCCGCGCAACACTACACCCGCTACCACAACACACAACACTTCATACCAAAATCGCTTCCGTCTCGTCCACGACACCCGCGATCCCCTGAGGGGCCCATCGAGCGTGGAACTCAGCCAGGGCGCCCGAGGAGACTGCGTGCTCCCGTTCCAAAGACACCCGTGCGCGCACGTAAGCGCGGAAGACGGCAGGCAGGCCGACCTGCCGGAACCCTCGGCCGCCCGCCGCCGCGTCCCGTGGATGGCCAGCTTGGCCAGGTCCAGTCCTCCCCGGGCCGCACCGGATGCCCGTAAACCAACAGTGCCGGGCTGAAGTGTAACCAGAACTTAAGCAGCAGCCCCCGCATCAGTACTGCCCCTCCCACAGTGCGACGCTCACTCCTACAGCCCCTTTTTTTTGTTATAAACGTTTATTCACTAAAAGCACTACAAAAAGACAACCAGTGTCAGTACACTACATCTAATACAGAAAAGAAGAAACTACTCAACGACATACTACGGTAGAGAATGCAAACTAATATTAATGAAACACACACGCGACGCTACACCCGTCAACGCGACACGCGACACTTCAAATAAGAATCGCGTTCGTACCGTTCACGACACACGCGATCCCCTGAGGGGCCCACTGAGCACGGAACTCGGCCAGGGTGCCCATGGAAACCGCGTGCTCCCTCTCTAAACGCACCCGCACGCGCACGTAAGCGCGGAAGATGGGCGGGCAGGCAGACCTGCCGGTACCCTCGGGCGCCCGCCGCCGCGTCCCGTGGATGGCCACCTTGGCATCAGTACCACCCCTCCCACAGCATGGCGCTCCCTCGGCACTGCCCCTCCCACAGTGCGGCGCTCCCTCAGTGAAATTGCCCTAATGCTTAGGTGGGCAGTAGAATCTGGGAGGAGTTGTGGGGGGAGTGGTCTGCAGTTTAACTGAGTGGGAATGTGATCGCTCTGTGAGCCAGACTGAAGTGCCTCCCTCTCAGTCATGTGGACAACACACAGTGGTGATGACTGCACCAGCTTCACATTCAAGGCATGCTGACATTCTGCCCACATCCTTCACCTGTAGGTTAACCAATTTGTATGAAGAATCCTGCGTCTGTATAAAGAATGATTGCGGAGATGGGCACATCTCCATCTGTTACCTAGTCCATGGTTATTTATTATCATTTTTCAAGCACTCTTGTGCATCAATTCCATTTTTATGCTGACAGCTTAGTTGATAAATGATACTGGCTGCCTTATCTCTGCAGAAGAATGGAAGATTATTCCCAGGGTACCTTTTGGAGTGCATAACATAAATGAAGAGCTGATGTCAATGAGTTTTGTTTTTCATTCGAAACTTTCCCCTTTAGCTCTCTTGTTCTCTGTTGGATTATTGAGGGAGATTAATTTTTGTTCATCAAGTGAGACCTGTCACCCTGGAGATCTGACCGATCACAGAGTGTGGATGTCACCGGCAATGCCAGCATTTATTGTCCATCCCTGATTGTCCCTGAACTGGGCAGGCAGTTAGGAGTCAGCCCCATTGTCGGGGTCCAGAGTCATGAACAGTCAAGACTGGGTAAGGTGGCAGATTCCCTTCCCTGGTGGATATCAATGAACCAGATGGGTGTTTAACCATAATCTAGTAGTTTCATTGTCACTCATTAATTCCAGATTTAATTAACCCTTAAGATTTAAAATCCCCAGCTGGTGTGGTGGGATTTGACTCAGTCTCTGACTACATGATCCAGAACTCTGATAGTTAGACCAGTAATTTAATCATTATGGTGCTGTGGTCAAGAAAGCATCCTATCTGGATGTATTACAGCTTGGTACGGCAACTGCTCTGCCCAGGACCGCAAGAAACTGCAGAGAGTTGTGGACACAGCCCAGGGCGTCACAGACACCAGCCTCCCCTCCTTGGACTCTGTTTTTACCTCTTGCTGTCTTGGTGAAGCAGCCAGCATAATCAAAGACCCCACCCACCCGGGTCATTCTCTCTTCTCTCCTCTTCCATTGGGTAGAAGATACAGGAGCCTGAAGGCACGTACCACCAGACTTAAGGACAGCTTCTACCCCACTGTAATGAGACTATTGAACGGTTCCCTTATACGATAAGAGGACTCTGACCTCACGATTTACCTTGTTGTGACCTTGCACCTAATTGCACTGCACTTTCTCTGTAGCTGTGACACTTTACTCCGTACTGTTATTGTTTTTACCTGTACTACATCAATGCACCCTGTACTAACTCAACGTAACTGCACTGTGTAATGAATTGATCTGTGCGATCGGTATGCAAGAGAAGTTTTTCACTGTACCTCGGTACAAGTGACAATAATAAACCAATTCCAATACCAAATTTTACATATGCACCATAGAAAGCATCCTCTCCAGATGCATCATAGCTTGGGACGGCAACTGCTCTGCCTGGGACCGCAAGAAACTGCAGAGAGTTGTGACCACAGCTCAGTCCATCATGCAGACCAGCCTCCCCTCCCTTGACTCCATCTACACTTCCCGCTGCCTCGGGAAAGCAGCCAACGTAATCAAGGACCCCTCCCATCCCGGACATTCTCTCTTCTCGCCCCACCCGTCGGGCAGAAGATACAAAATCCTGAGAACACGTAACACCAGACTCAAGGACAGCTTCTATCCCGCTGTTATCAGACTCTTGAACAGACTCTCATGCGCTAAAAGATGACTCTTGACCTCATCATCTACCTCAAGGCCCTCGCACATTATTATCTCCCTGCACTGCATTTTCTCTGTAACTGTAACACTATATTCTGCATTCTGTTACTGTTTTTCCTTTTATACTACCTCGATGTACTTAGTTCTGAAATGATTTCTATGGATGTCACGCAAAGCAAAAGCTTTTCACTGTGTCTCAGTACATGTGACTGTAATAAACCAATTACCAATTACATGAAGCAGAGCTCTGATAGCAGGACCACAATCATTATGGTGCTGTTTTCAAGCTGGTTAAAGGGACACATTGAACTCATTTTCACTTCAAGGCAAGGAAAACACTCAGAAGTCAAAATCTTGCCAGACATAAAGGGGATATTTAAGGGGAATCTGAGGGGGAACTACTTCACTTAGAGGGTGGTGCGGGTGTGGAACCATGGATGGGGTGGTGGATGCAGGTTCAATTGTAACATTTAAGAGAAGTTTGGACAGGGTTATGGCTGGGAGGGGTTTGGAGGGATATGGTCCGGGTGCAGGTAAATGGGACTAAGCAGAAAACCAGGCCAGAATGGACTAGATGGGCTGAAGGGCCTGTTTCTGTGCTGTAGTGCTCTGTGACTCTATAAAAGACTGAAGATGCTGGAATCTGGAGCAACACACAAAACGCTGGAGGAACTCAGCGGGTCAGGCAGCGTCTATGAAGGGAAATAAATAGTCACCGTTTCAGGTCGAGACCCTTAATTGACTGTACACTGTCCACAGTTGATGTGGCACTGGGGGAGTGCTGCATTGTCAGTAGCAACCACAAATGAGGAAGCTATCAGGTGAGTGTGACTTCCTTGTTACTGGAAGGACAGGACACTCCTGTCAATATTTCTCCCCCAGTCAACAGCTCTAAGGAAAAGCAGATCATCTGGTTATTATCACATTGTCCTGTGTAGGATCTTGCTGAGTGCCAGTTGTCTGTGGTGCCTGGAACGTGCTGCCAGGGTATTATGGTTGTGGAAGCAGATACAATGACCACGTTTAAGAGGCATTTAGAACAGGAAGGGAATGGATGGATATAGACCATGTGCAGGCAGATGGGATTAGTTGAAAATTGGCATCATGGTCGCAACAGACATCATGGGCTGAAGGGCCTTTTCCTGTGCTGTACCTTTCCATGTTCTATGTTCCTACACTTCAAACCACTTAATAATCTGCAAAACACCTTCTAGTGCTCTGCAAAGGTGCTATAGAAATGCAAGTCTTCCTTTTAGGTGGGACAACCAACCAACCAATGCTGTCCTCAAGGGATGCCAATAAAATCCAGACATGGTTCTCTGTCCCCTGCCTTAACACTGGTGCCAGTAACCTGACTCTCCCAGTGTGCTCCCCTGGCCCCTTCATGCCAGCCAGCTGACCACTGCAGCTGTCACCAGGCCTCAGAGAGTAATCCTGTGTTCCTCCGTCAGAAGATTTTTGGCTTAGGTCCAACCCAATGTTGAGCCTGCAGGTGCAATGCTGGGGGAGCATTACTCTGTCTCCAGGGGAGATGCTAAAAATCCTGAGATAAAATTCACAAATGGCTCGATGTTCCTCGCTACACTCTGTGAAAATCTGGCTGTTCATCTCATCTCTGCTTGTGGGATCTTTCCGCTCATAAAATAGTTGCTGTTTCTTCCCAGTGTCTTGGCCAATGCTTAGCACTCAAACAATTGACGATTTGCTGATCATCCTGTTGCTGTTTGTGGGAGCTTGCTGTGCGTACACTGATGGCCACCATTCATGAATCACAACTAACTCTGTACTATTAGAAGTTGGAGTTTGGGACTCCCTGAATTGCAAAGATTCACCACCCTCTCAGAGATGAAATTCTTCCTCACCTCCACCTTCAATGGGCAGCCCCTCGTTCTGAAACAATGCCTTCAGTTCTAGATTTTCCCCCACAAGGGAAAACATCATCTGCATATCAATCTTCTCAATCCCTCTCAGAATCTCCATGCTTTTCTAACCTTGAATTAATATGAGCCCAACCTGCCCAGCCATTCCTGATGTTGTAGCTGTATAAAAACATAGTGAGGCCACATTTGGAGTACTGTGTGTAGTTCTGGTCGCCCCATTACAGGAAGGATGTAGAGGCTTTGGAAAGGGTGCAGAAGAGGTTCACCAGGCAGGTATGAGCTATAAGGAGAGGTTGGACAAACGGACTATTTTCTCTGGAGGGGAGACCTGATAGAGGTTTATAAAATTATGAGAGGCAGAGATCAGGTAGACAGTCAGAGTCTCTGTCCCAGGGTAAAATGTCAAATACTAGAGGACATACATTTAAGGTGAGAGGGGGAAGGTTTAAAGGAGATGTGCGGGGCAGGTTTTTTTTACACAGAGAGTGGTGGGTGCCTGGAACGGGCTGCTAGGGGAGGTGGTGGAAGCAGATACAACAGTGGCATGTGATAGGCATGTGAACATGCTGGGAATGGAGGGATACGGATCATGTGCAGGCAGAAGGGATTTAGTTTAATTTGGCATCGTGTTCAGCACAGACATCAAAGGCCAAAGGGCCTGTTCCTGTGCTGTACTGTTCTATATTCTATAAGACAACCCCTTCTTCCCATGAACTAACTTTCTCTGAACTGACTCCAATGCAAGTGTATCCCTCCTTAGAGGGGGTCCCAAAACTGTGTGTGGTACTCCAGATGCAAAGTGCGATAGAAGTGCAAAGCCCTTTCTCTTTAATTCACTGATCTATTTCCTATAACACATCTTTATTCCATTTAATTTACACTGCATTAGCAATGTGATAAGAAGTATCTCTTTATATTTTCATTAATACTAATTACAAGGGCATTATCAATTTGCATCATAATGAAACACTATGTCATTACAATAACACTGTGAAGTAGGATGTTAATCACCACATTAACAGCTTTTAAAAGGGGCTGCAAAAATCCAATGGGAGCACTTAAGGTTCAAAATATCCCCATTGTCCATTACAAAATTAATATTGAGAAAAGATGTTAAATAGTCTTTGTGCCTTGTCATACCACAGTGATATTTTGGTCACCAGAGGGTACTTCAGTAAGGTTTCTTATGTCAGGGCTTCACTCCACACATCTCCTCCCTACACTCTCAATCCTGATGCAGGGTCTTGACCTGAAACATCGACCATCCCTTTGCCTCCGCAGTTGTTGCTTGACCTGCTGAGCTCCTCCAGTAGTTTGTGTTCCTCCAGATTCCACATCTGCAGCCTCTTGCGTCTCCTTATCAGATTCTTGAACGGATCTCTCTTACGCTGAAGATGAACTCCTGGTCTCATGTTGTGGCCCTTGCACTTTAAGTGTTTAGCTACACTGCACTTTCTCTGTAGCTACTGTCCCTTTTTACCACCTTGGTGTAACTATGTATGGAAATGATCTGTCTGGATGGCATGCAAACAAAAATTTTTTTCACTCTATCTCGGTGCACGTGACAATAAGGTCATAAGGCCATAAGACAAAGGAGCAGAAGTCGGCCATTCGGCCCACTGATCCATTCTCCCTTTTAGCCCCACTCCCCTGCCTTCTCACCATAACCTTCGATGCCCTGGCTACTCAGATACCTATTAATCTCTGCCTTAAATACACCCAATGACTTTGCCTCCACAGCCGCCCGTGGCAATACATTCCACAGATTCACCGCCCTCTGGCTAAAGAAATTTCTCCGCATCTTTGTTCTGAATGGGCGCCCTTCAGTCCTGAAGTCGTGCCCTCTTATACTAGACTCCCCTACCATGGGTAACACCTTTGCCACATCTACTCTGTCCAGGCCTTTTAACATTCGAAAATGTTTCTATGAGGTCCCCCCTCGTTCTTCTGAACTCTTAAGGAGTACAGCCCAAGAGCCATCAAACGTTCCTCATATGTTAACCCTGGAATCATTCTAGTAAATCTTCTCTGAACCCTCTCCAACGTCGGCACATTTTCTTAAATAAGGAGCCCAAACTGCACACAGTACTCCAAGTGAGGCCTTACCAATGCCTTATAGAGCCCCAACATCACATCCCTGCTCTTATATTCTGTTCAAATGTTAATAATAAACTAATGTTCCAATGTTATGTCAGCGTTGTTGGTCTGAGGTAATTGGATCACAAACCAAAGTCACAGCCTGCACTGTGGTGAGCCTAAAGGACTCACCCGGGTTCAGCACCCACCCCCATCTCCACTGGCAAAGTGGTGCAGCCAGTAGAGTCACAGAACTGGGGTCTCATCCCAAAACTTTGACAATTCCTTCCCATGCCCCCACCCCCCAGATGCTGCTCGACCCACTGAGTTCCTCCAGCAGATTGCTTTCTGCTCCAGGTTTCAGCGTCTGCAGTCTCTTGCGTCTCCACTGCCTCACATAGCCAGTGACCCCGGGTTCGATCCCAACCTCCGGTGCTGTCTGTGTGGAGTTTGCACGTTCTCCTTGTGACCGTGTGGGTTTCCCCTGGGTGCTCCGGTTTCCTCCCACATCCCAAAAATGTGTGGGTTAATTGAATGCTGCAAATCTCCCCCCTTGTATGAGGGGTAGAATCTGGGAGGAGTTGTTGGGAGTTGTTGGGAATGGATGGATATGGACCACAGCTGGAGTATTGTGTACAGTTCTGGTTGCCACACCATAAGAAGGATTGATTGCACTGGAGAGGGTGCAGAGGAGACTGACCAGGGATGGTCTCTGCTAATGAGGAGAGACTGGATAGGCTGGATTTGTTTACCTTGGAAAAGAGAATCTGGAACACACCAGCTGAGGGGATGGTGGAGGCAGAGACTCTCACAACAGTTAAGAAGTATCTAAACGAGCACTTAAGTCACCTAGGCATATAGAGGGTAGGGACCAAGTGCTGGCAAATGGAATTTATCTAGGTAGGTGCTTGATGGTAAGCATGGACACAGTGGGCTGAAGGGCCTGTTTCTATGCTGTACAACTGTAATCCCATTCTTTATTCTCCCAACATTGTCTTATAATGTTGTACCAAGACCTCCCTGCTCCGATTAACGGAGACATTCTTCACCACCTTATCTGTGTGTGTCCTTGGACTCCAAGATCTTTCTGTTCCTCACTACTCCCTGGGCCCCCACCATTTGTTGTGTATGTCCTACCCTTATCATTCCGATCAAAGTGCATCACCTCACACATCAGGATTAAACTCCATCTGCCAGCGCTCTGCCCACCTAAGCAATGATGTGTCACCCTCACTATCAACCATTTTGTGTCTTCGTGTAACCTGAAATAATGAAGACCAATGGGTCTAGACTGAATGAAGAGTTCAAAGAAATGAGCATCAGTGAAAACCGAGCATCTGAGAAATTATTGGAATGTCAAGGGGATAATTCCCCAGGGCCAGATCGCCTCCACCCTTGGATTTTGAAGCTGGTGCCTATGGAGATAGTGGATGCATTGGTTGACATTTTCCAAAATTCCATACTGCTGACGGGGAGTGGGGGGTTTGGGGGGTGGTGGTCATGGAAGCAGATTCATTAGCAACATTTAAGAGGCATTTAGACAGGCAGCTAAACAGGCAGGGAACGGAGGGATATGGACCACGTGCAGGCAGATTGGATTAGTTTTAGTTGGCATCGCGTGCTGTACTGTTCGATGTTCAGTCTCTCACCCTGTCCCTTTTCCTTTAATGCCTTAAATTCCACCCCTTTACTCAAGCATTTGGTCATCTTGGGTAAATTTTGTTTGCAAACATCTCATGAAGTATTACGTGATGCCATGTAAATGCAGGTTGTTACTGTAGGGTGGAGTCCAAGGTTGGACAAACAAAGACCATTCCCCTCTTCTCTCCCCTTCAGCACAGCTGCCTGGAAGGATAGACCAGAAACTGGGATCTTCCAAAGGCTGCATTCATCCCTTTACCTTCCGATCCACACATGCCACCGATCGCCCAGCGAAGTGATTGGCCACCCGTCTATGGATATTGATGTCATCGCTCAGGATGTCTTCCCACCTCCCATTTCGGAACTTGAAGAGTTTGTCGGTGTAAGTGGCCATGCCTGTGAGCAAAGGAGATGGTTATTATGGCCAAACTTCACAATGTGATGAAGCAATCAACTCTTGTTCTCACAAGCTACCTTGTTTTAACCCTTGCACCTTATTGTCTGCCTGCACTGCACTTTCTCTGTAACTGTAACACTTTATTCTGCATCCTGTTATTGCTTTTCCCTTTGTACTACCTCAATGTACTTATGCTTGGAATGATCTGTATGGATGGCATGCAATACAAAGTTTTTCATTGTATCTCGGTACATGCGACAATAATAAACCAATACCAATTACCAATTACTCAATCAAAATCCCTTCTTGATTTTGAGTGCCTCTATTCAACCTCCTCTTAAGCTTGTCCACTCTAAGGAGACCACCCTCACCTCCAGTCCCTCCATGGGTCTGGGGGCCTCATTCTTGAAGGCGCTCCAGTGAATGTCATCTGTGACCTCTCCAAGGTCTGTGGATCTTTCCTGAGGTGGGAAAACTCGAAGTGAACTAGTGGAAGGTTTACCTTCACCTGGCTGACAAATTCCTCACTTACCAATGTCCTCCCTGAATTCCCCACAGATGTCCGGTGCCCAACCAAAGTGGCAGTGCCCCGATCAGCTCTGTGCTGACCTCGGTACCTGCATGTTGCTGCCTGGATGGTAGTGATGCACTAGTGGTCAGCTGTTGCACATCTCACCTCCTGCTCCACTGCTGGACTTGGCGCTGGAGGGTGGGGGTGGAGCACAAAAGCCCTCAGCACTTCGTACCTGGCCCCTCTGCTTCACCACACACAATGCTGACGGATATAGTACAACCCTATTTATTTGAATCGAGTCACAGTTCTGACCTTGGGTGACACAAGAGGCTGCTGGTGCTGGAATCTGGAGCAACACACAAAATGTTGGAGGAACTCAGCGGGTCAGGCAGCATCTGTGGAGGGAAGTGGACTGTCGACATTTCGGGTCGAGACCCTTCATCTGGATTGAAAGGTCTCGACCCAAAACGTCGACTGTCCACTCCCCTCCACAGCTGCTGTCTGACCCGCTGAGTTCCTCCAACATTTTGATCAAAAGGGTAACTAGCCTGTTCATTTCTCCGTATTTTTCTCAAACTTAAGATTTTTAACTCATTTCAAGCATTCAAATTTATTTTTAAAGTAGATTTATTGCTCATTTGGGGTTAGGGTTATTTAACAACTTTGTTTTTTAATTATGTGAACACTTTTGAACTGTTTCTGACAAGTACATCCCTAATTGTTAATTATACAAAGCCCAAATTCAATAGCTTTCTTCTACAAGCTGATAACTGTGATACTGTACATGAGAAATTTGACATGATGCATTATGTGTACAGGCGACCTCCGTGTTACGGTGGGAGCCGTTTGCATTCCTAGAAAATTGTCCATATTACGATTTTCCGTGAGAAGAAGCCATGTCATTTACACATCAAGAAAGGTAAGAGTAAGAAAGTCACACTGCAGCTATATAAAACATTAGTCAGACCGGACTTGGAGTGTTGTGTGCAATCCTGGTTACCCCATTACAGGAAGGATGTGAAGACTTTGGAGAGGGTGCAGAAAAGGTTCTCCAGGATGCTGCCTGGATTAGAGGGTATGAGCTATAAGGAGAGGTTGGACAAACTTGGGTTGTTCTCCCTACAGCGTCAGAGGTTGAGGGGAGACCTGATAAAGTTATGACAGACATAGATAGTCAGAATTTGTTGGTAGAAATGTCAAACACCAGAGGACGTGCTTTTAAGGTTAGAGGAGGGAACTTAAAGGTGACGTGAGGGGCAAGTTTTTTACGCAGAGATCGGTAGGTGCCTGGAATGGGAGTAGCAGAAGCAGGAAATTTGGAGGAGTTTAAAAGGCTTTTAGATAGACACATGAATGTGAAGGGATGGAGGGATGTGGATGATACACAGGAGGAGGACATTTAGTATAAATCGGCATCAAGATCAGCACAACATGTTGGGCCGAATGTTTTATGTTATACGTTCTAAACCTGAGTTGAAAAAAATATAAGTTTTGTGTTTATTTAGAGTCATAGAGTCAGAGACTCATACAGCATGGAAACAGGCCCTTCGGCCCAACCGGTCCATGCCGACCAAGACATCCATCCAAGCTGGTTCCATTTGCCAGCATTTGGCCAATGACCTTCTAAACCTTTCCTATCCATCTACCTGTCGGATTTATTATTTACTTTCCCTCACATATATTTCATCAGAGTGAATTCTTATTGTGTATCCTAGACTTATTGGCAGTAATTTGTGAATTCCGTAAGGGTGAATGTGCGTTACTTGTAACGCAGGGGTTGCCTGTGGTTGGTAGACCCAGACAACTCCCCACAATAGTGGGCATCGTGTTTGGGTCTTATGTGTGGACATTGCTTGTGCCAATTGGTGAACATGTCACTACATCACCTGCCCACTAGATAGAAGACAAGCCACGGCCATCCTTTCCCTGCCAGGCACACTTACCTGAGAAGGCATTATTAGTATTCAGGAAATATATTTCCTCCCTTCCATCGCCATCAATGTCACAGGCTGCCACGCCGATGGCGTTGCCCTGGCGATCACGGAGGGAGTAGTATGGGGAGCTCCACTCGTCGACTGCTATGTTCTGAAGCCTCTTCCTGACCTTATCGTACTTGAGCACCAAGTTGGGGCCATTGTACCTGTGAAAACACAAACACCATGAAGTAAATGACAAAGAAGCTTCAGAAGAGCCATTTGCTGATCCCTGCCCCTAATTCTGGGAAAGGTGTTGCCCAAAGGGAGGAGGCCACAGGCTTCAGTCATCGAGACGAGTTGTAAAAGACGTTGGTGAGGCCATATTTGGAATAGTGTGTTCAGTTTTGGTCACCTTGCTATAGGAAAGATGCCATTAAGCTGGAAAGAGTGCAGAGGAGATTTACAAGGATGTTGCTGGGACTCAGGGGCCTGATTTATGGAGAGAGATTGAGCAGGTTGAGACTTTTCCATCAGAGCATAGGAGACTGAGGGGTGATCTTATAGAGGTGTATAAAATCATGAGGGGCATATTTAGTGTGAATATGCACAGTCTTTTTCCCGGGGTTGGGGAATCAAAAACTAGAGCGCACAGGTTTAAGGTGAGAGGGGAGAGATTTAGTAGGAACCTGACGGGCAACTTTTTTTTACTCAGAATGTGATCAGTATCAGTAAGGAGCTGCAGGAGGAAGTGGTTGAGGTAGGTACATTGACAACATTTAAAAGGTACTTAGACAGGTACATGGATAGGAAAGGTTTAGAGGGATAAGGGCCAAACATGGGCAAATGGGACTGGTTTAGATGGGCATCTTGGTGGGCATGAACCAGTTGGGCCGAAGGGCCTGTTTCCGTGCTGTATGACTCTATCTCCAGGGTCTACTTGATCATCTGGAGCTGTGGGACTCAGATTACTGAAGGGCTGGTCAGCTTCGGCTGTCTGCGGGCACATGGTTGTGGAGGAGAGCAAGATGCTGAGTGCTCCCGGATGCATCAGTTGGGTATAAGTGGGTTTATGACATTAATTCCACTCATTGTGTGCCTTCAAACGGGGCCAACTCGTTAGATGACCTCATATGTGACACTGATCAACCCAATACCCAGTGGGAGGGCTAAAGTCCTTGATAGACCCCGAGCGAGGAGCTCAGCCACAAAGGACACAGTTATCTTCTGTCAGGGGCCATGTGCAACGATTGGACTGGGCTTGGCTTTAGTAACTGTCCAACAGCTGACTGGAGCTCACCGTGTGCCCCCTCAGGCTGGTTCTGTCCCCTTCAGAGAGTAGGCAGTCAGACTTCCGACCAGCAGAAAGAGGTGGCCACTACCACGCTGCTGCTCATGGGATCTTGCTGTGCGCTGCATGAATGGTGCCTACACGTCAGAAAGAGGGCTTTGATGGTGTCGGGGAATCCCCAAGAGGGACGCTTAAGGCGCTATAGGAACAACAACCTTCCTTCCTCACAGCGGACCTTTGCGGTGGGTTTCCCTGACGGGACCTGCACTGGGCAGGAGGGGGCAGGGTGACGTGGGAAGGCAGGCTGTGGTGGGCTCAGGAGACTGGGGCTGGGTGGACCTGCCTCAGGGAGGTTAGAACTGACAGTGCAAGGATGGATGACAGGACCGAACACCAAATGGGACCCCAACAGTTGACCCCAAGCCATATTACTTCTGCACAACACTCGCCCTCTGATCTTCTTTCATTGCCTCCTTATTACCATTTTAATTGGTCCATTCATCCTTCCCTCCATTTACATTTCACTGTCAGGCAGCATATATCACGTTGCCTGCTTCGATGTGTGGAGCTTAAATATTACATTCTGCTCAGAAACCTTTCAGTAATCCATTGCACTATCCATCCCTCATCTGTTACCACTCATGTTTTCTGAGTCCAACTCGCCTCTGACTGGAGGACAATTTAAAGCTGATCGTATTTCACTCTCCCCATCCCCAACAGCATTCCTGTTTGCAATAAAAAGATTGCTTGTACGTGGCTGCTTCTGTGACCTCGGTAATTCACAGCCCTCAGGTTTCGCTGTCACTGTTGCAACGTCGGGTATGCTGTGGCCAATCTGTGCACAGCCAGATCCCACAGACAATGAAGTCAAGGTTGAGTTTATCGTCAGATGTACAAGTCCATGTGTGCACAGGTGCAATGAAAAACTTCCTAGCAGCAGCATCACAGGCACAGAGCATTAAATACACAAGAAAACCATAAATTATGCATAAATTATACAAAAATTATACAAGATAGAACACAATTAGAACAAAGAAAACAAAGTCCATTGTGGTGCAAAGTGGTCACAGTGTTGTTATACTGAGGTAGTCATTAGGGTTGTGCTGACTGTTGTTAAATCTGGTGGTGTGGGACTTCAGTGTTCAGGTAAATTGGTTTATTATTGTCACATGTACCGAGTGAAAAAACTTTGTTTTGCATGCCATCCATACAGATCATTTCATCACATCTGAACATTGAGGTAGTACAAGGGTAAAGCAGTAACAGAATGCAGAATAAAGTGTTACAGTTACAGAGAAAGTGCAGTGCAGGCAGACAATAAGGTGCAAGGTCACAACGAGGTAGATTGTGAGGTCAAGAGTCCATCTTATCGTACTAGGGGACCATTCAATACCCTTATAACAGTGG
This sequence comes from Pristis pectinata, assembly GCF_009764475.1. Lineage (NCBI taxonomy): Eukaryota > Metazoa > Chordata > Chondrichthyes > Rhinopristiformes > Pristidae > Pristis > Pristis pectinata. Next base: position 3,148,791 of record NC_067416.1, on the reverse strand, counting down.
GGTAGTAACTGGAAGGCAGTTGGTGGAAGGATTAGAGGGAAGCTGAGAAAATATTTTTTGTCTAATACTCGAGGACGTGCATTTAAGATGAGAGGGGGAAAGTTTAAAGGAGATGTGCGGGGCAAGTTTTTTACACATGGAGCGGTGGGTGCCTGGAACAGGTTGCTGGGGGGAGTGGTGGATGCAGATATGATAGTGGTGTTTAAAAGGCTGTCAGATAGACACCTGAATATACAGAGAATGGAAGGACATGGACCATGTGCAGGCAGAAGGGATTTAGTTTAATTCAGCATCATGTTCGGCACAGACATTGTGGGCCGAAGGGCCTGTTCCTGTGCTGTACTGTTCAGTGTTCTATTATTTCACTCAAGGTGTTGGGGGTCTGGAACTCACTGCTGGAGAGGGTGGGAGAGGCAGAGACCCTCCCCACAGTTAAACAGTGCTGGGTGAGCAGCTGAAGAGCTGTGATCCGCAAGGCTGTGAATGGATAGCATGGACATGATGGATTGAATGGCCTCCTCCTGAACATAAATCTCAATGTTCCTTAGATGATAGCAATCCAAACAAAAAAAGGAGGTGAGGTCAGGGGTAGAAAAAGGGTGTGATTAAGTGATGATTTAATGAGCTATCATTTCATTAGTTAGTTTGGAATGGAGGAAATGTTCATTAGTTAATTAGTAACTGCAATTAAATCACTTTCTTCCACATCTAGTTAATCAGAGCTGGAATACATTACGTTTAATTGGCTTCTCACCCTGCAGATGGTAATGGGGATGTTTAGGACTGCTCAGAATAAACTCAGCACAACATTACTGCTATCAACTGAGGGAGATATTTTAGGGTACTTAAAGCGTGTGGATGTGGGTTTAGAACCAACCGCACTCTGTGTCCAGTCACATCCAGAATCTCAATAAGCTCTGAGGCATTAGCTCCGGGATTGTTGGATCTTGAGAATTCTCCACCAAAGCACTCAGAGAAAATTAAGGTTGAGATGGATGCACTCCAAGGATGGATGAGGGAAGAGAGGGAGGACAACTTGGATGCTGTTTCTTTTACCCCGTGTGGTCAATAAGTGACTCCAGGCTCACCAACGTTGCTCATGTTCTATTTATTTCTCCCTCCTGTTCTGGTACTTCAGATTTCGTCCGTTCCCCCCTCACTTCCATCCTCCTCAGACACACCTCGTCTCATTCACCAGCTATCTCCTCCCCTCTCTCAGCTGCATTCTCTCTCCCCATCCCCATCCCGTCACAGTGTGTGGGAGAGGGTCACAGAAACAGCGAGCATGAGCGGGAAGAGTTGCCGCCAGCCGGCCTCGCTGACTCGGTGAGCGAGCGAGCGAGTCTGCTCGGGCCTCCCGGCTCTGCTCGGCTCCACCCAGCCCCCGAGTGTTGCAGCTCGGGGTAGTGGGAGAGAGAAGGCACAGGGAAATGCCCCGTTCCCACCCGGCAGAAGGTACCTGCATCCCCACAACAGCCTGTAAGTCCGTCCCCATCCTTCCCACCGGTCTCCCAAAGGCTCGATCGTATGTAGAGGGTGTCCGTAATTCAGGCATTTGTAACCCGGGGAGGGGTGTGTTCCTTAACCTAAGCTCTCATTGGACCTAGGTCACATATTTACTAGGGGCAGATTACAGTGACCAATTAACCCACAACCCACTCACCTACACACCAGGGACAAATACAGCGGCCAATTAACCAACCAACTGCAGATATTTGGGATGTGGGAGGAAACCAGAGCACCCAGAGGAAACCCAAGCAGCCCTAGGGAGAACATGAAAACTCCACACAGACAGCACCGGAGGTCAGGATTGAACCCGGGTCTCTGGAGCTGTGAGGCAGCCGCACTACCTGCTGCACCGGAGGACAACCTCCCCCCCCCAAAACATACTCAGTTTTTTTTAAAATTTCAGACTTCCAACATCTGCAGGATTTTGCTTTTCAACATGAAGAGGCCAATAAAAGCCTTGGGCTGTTCTGCCAGTTAGTGAGACCATCTGTCCCTGCAGTGGTGAGAGGGGAAGGTGTAAGAGTGCTCAAGCAGTGGTGTTGGACCGACTGGACAATGAGCAGTTAACTTAGAAGAAGCAGAAAATATAAATCTACACAAATAAAAACAAACTCCCAACTTCTCATCTTTTCCTTGTCAATACTCATTGGTATTGATTCCTCTCGCCCTTGGATGTACAGGTTGGTGACGTGATTTCCTCTAACTTACAAGGACTTTATAAACCTAGCACATTCCTACTCAGCTCCTGACAAACTGGTTGATGTGAGGATAATATTTATCTCAGCTGAGGGGTTTTGAGGTATCGCTATTTCAAAATAAGGGGTTGCACGTATAAGCGACCCAGGTTCAATCCTGATCTCAAGCGCTGTCCGTGTGGAGTTTGCACGTTCACCCTGTGACCGTGTGGGTTTCCCCCGGGTGCTCCGGTTTCCTCCCACGTCCCAAAGACGTGCGGGGTCGGTGGGTTAATTGGCCGCTGTAAATTGTCCCCAGTGTGTGTGGGTGAGTTGATGGGAATGTGGTGAGAATAGATTAGAGGGAAAATTAGTGGGATTGATCTGAAAACTACCATGGACTTGATGGGCTGAATGGGCCCCCGTTCAAGGCAGAGGTGAAGCGCAAATGTTCCTTGGAGAGGGTCCTTCCTTAGATACAGGGCCTAAACCTGCTCACAATATTCCAAAGCGGTCTGATCAACACCCCATGAAGCCTCACCAGTACATCTTTGTTATTAGTCCTCTCGAACTGAAGACTTCAGGCCAGATATAACGTTCGGGTCAGCAAACAGAACTACCAATGGTTGTAGCTGATTACATCATCAACCAACAGTGTTAGGTAAAGATTGGCTCAGAGACCTGAAGCTGGATTGGAAAGAAGTGTTCAGTTCAGATGCTGCAAAATCACAGACCCAGATGTCTTATTGGGAAAGTATGCAGTAACATACCAGAATATCTGCATTGGTGCCACAGTTCACAACACTATATTCGTATCAAAGCAGATAAAAGACCGATTTACTGTAAACCTCAACATATCCCATGTGCATCAAAGAAGCAAGTGGAGGATGAGTTGGAAAATTAGAATAGAATGGGGTTCTAGTGGGCCAGGGTGACTGGGCCTAAAGTGGGCAGCACTGTTGCACTCTGTGGGAGTTACGGAGTGACACTGAATTAGGCCGTTGTTGATAAGCAGTGTCTATGAACTACATCACAGGATCTATACACTGTTACAGGAGTCAAAGTTTTCACCAAACTATATAATTCATATCTGTGGGTGCAGGGTCAGCAATATTTGTCAGTTAATGCACCTAAACTTTTACACCAAGACATCTGGTGGTGTAATCATTTTCCAGTTCTTTCAAGCTACCATGAATAAGGCATAAAAACGCTGGAAACACTCAACAGGTCAGGCAGCATCTGTGGAGAGGGAATGGTCATTGGTCTGAAACATTCACTCTGTTTCTCTCTCTCCACAGATGCTGCCTGACCTGCTGAGTGTTTCCAGCAGATTTCCAGCAGTTTTTCTTTGGAGTTTCATTCAACGGTGTAGACCATAGTCCATGAGATCAAGGTTGGCCAATAGACACAAGCACCAAAGGAGGAAGATCTTCGAATACCGGGGCAGCTATGCAAACACATTGTAAAGCTCACAAGAAGCCAGTGCACATTCACACAGAAGGCAGTGGCTTATCTTGGGTTAGGGGCACTGCACCCAGTCAAAGGAAAAGTGGAAACCATTATGAAGGCAAAGAAACCTGACAACAAACAAGACCGCAGATCCAAACCAGCAGAGACGCACATTGATCATTGTGGGAAAGGAATTAGTAACTTCTCAGTCTTCCCAGATAGTCACCAAATGGATGGAGGGGGAAAGATGTTGGGCCAGCACTACTTCAGAAGCAAGCTTCACTTTCTCATGAAGAAGAGTTAGTTTTTTCTATCTGAGCACACCATAAACAAATGGTGTTAGCACACTTCATCATTATCCAGTGTCAAATGGTGCAGCGGAAAGACTAGTGAAATTATCAAAGAAACAAGCATCAGAGGAATGCTCACCTTCAACCATGAGAGCACGTGCTCCTGTCTACATCAATGGTGCTGAGGTCAAGAGGGTGGAGAGCTCTAAGTTCCTAGGAGCAAACATCACCAACAGCCTGTCCTGGTCCAACCACGTAGATGCTACGGCCAAGAAAGCTCAACAGCACCTCTACTTCCTCAGGAGGCTAAAGAAATGTAGCATTTCAACCCTTACCAATTTTTATCGAAGCACCTCAGTAAGCATCATATGTGGATGCATCACGGCCTGGTACGGCAAATGCTCTGCCCGAGACTGCAAGAAACTGCAGAGAGTTGTGGACACAGCCCAGCACATCATGGAAACCAGCCTCCCTCCATGGACTCTGTCTATATTTCTCGCTGCTTTGGTAAAGCAGCCGGCATAATCAAAGCCCCCACCCACCCCGGACATTCTCTCTTCTCCCCCCTCCCGTCGGGGAGAAGATACAAAAGCCTGAAAGCACGTATCACCAGGCTCAAGGACAGCTTCTATCCCACTGTTATAAGACTGTTGAATGGTCCCCTAGTATGATAAGGTGGACTCTTGACCTCAGAATCTACCTCATCATTGCACCTTATTGTCTGCCTGCACTGCACTTTCTCTGTAACTGTAACACTTTATTCTACATTCTGTTACTGTTTTCCCTTGTACTACCTCAATGCACTGATGTGATGAAATGAACTGTATGGATGGCATGCAAAACAAAGTTTTCACTGTACCTCGGTACATGTGACAATAATAAACCAATTTACCAATTTATTAATTAGCAAATATCCAGCTCAACCGCAGAACACCACCATATTCCATGCTATGTACCTATTGAGCTACAGATGCATAAAAGACTCAGAGCAAAATTGAGCTCATTTCCTTGAGGTGAGGAGTGATTGGGAACTGGTTGGGGAAGTGCTGGTGAATGAGAGAAGCAATTGAAGCAATACAATGGAGTAGTGTGTTAACATTACCTTCGAATTCTGATATTCTGAAATGTCACTTCACAGTGATAGGTAGTACAAAGATTTTTTTTGTTGAAATGGGATATAGAATTAAAAATGTTCACACAATTCCTTCAAGAGATGTACAGGGGATATTGAAGGGTTATACATCCAGAGTTTATTCCAGATGTCAGCTCCATGGAGACAGGAAATAAGCGACAGAATTTCCCATTGAAACTGGTATATTGAAACCTTCCTCGGATCAGGCTGTGGATACATTGCCGACCGCACCAGCTCCTTTCAGAAGGTAAAGGAGATTCAGAAATCTGGAGGGAGTGTGCAAGATGTATCTGTGGTGTATGTGCAATGCACAGTGATGTACGTGTGATGTTTGTGTAGTTGGGCTGCGTAATTGGAGACAGTGGAATAATTGAGGTATCCCCATTGATGAGTTCTCCCTGGTCTCCTGGTGATTCATTACATCCTGGTACCCATGCAGTTAGAATAAGAACCCACACATACTGTATGCGCAGCACAGATGGGGAAGTGTGGATAAGCTACACAGGCTTTGCAGCAGTCAGTCCCGCTAAATTCTGCTTCTTGCCTCTTCGTACACAAACTGGCAGGTGATGTCTGTCGCTGACTAGAGCACGAAATCTGCCTCAAGTTGAGCAAGATCAAAGACTGACAAGTTCGTTTGGGGTTAATCATGCTTCACAGAAACTACTGCATGACAGAAGACCCAGAAGATGTCTGCACGTGATTTAATTTAACCTGTGGGGCCCTGTTGTACATGGCCTTGACAAAACAAGGTATTGACACAACAGCTCCGAGATTTAACAGCAGTCTCGAGGTGTCATTCTCCAAACAAGCAATGGTCTTCATCTCTATCAGCTGTCCCCTTCCATTCTCTTGCCCTTCACATTTCTGGCCCATTGATCATCCCAACTTCCATTGGCTTCTGTGGCCTGGGCCCCGAGCTCTGTAATTCTCCCCCTAAACCTCCCCACTACTTTTTCCCTTCAAGGTGCTCCTTAAAGCCCCTCCTTGGTGAAGATTCTGCTCGCCTCTACTCATCAGGGCTCCTGGGAAACGGCTCGGAACGATTCAGCACGTTGAAGTTTGGTGCTCATGGTCACCGTGATTGTGGGAGGCAAAATGGCACAGCTGGAAGGGTCACTGCCTCACAGCACCAGGGACCCAGGTTCAATCCTGGCCTCGGGTGCTGTCTGTGTAGAGTTTGCACGTTCTCCCTGTAATGATGTGGCTTCCTGCCACATCCAAAAGATGGGTTTTCATGGGTTGATTGGCCATTGTAAATTGTGCAGATGGGTGGTGGGATCTGGAGGGGGGGGTTGATGGGAATGTAGAGAGGATCAAAGTGGAATTAATATCAGATAGGTGTAAGTGGAAGGTTGACGGTCTGCATGGACTTGGTGCTTCCATGCTGCGTCTCTCCATGATCTTTTTAATCCTCAGTTTGCTTCTCAACTATCAGCTCAGTAGGGTCAGGCCTGGAAGACTGTGGGCTCAAGTCCCATTTAGAGTCATAGAGTCAAACAGCATAGAAACAGTCCCTTCAGCCCAACTCATCCATGCCGACCAAGGTGGATATCTGAGCTAGTCCCATTTGCCTGCATTTGACCCGTATCCTTCTAAACCTTTCCTATTCATGTACCTGTCCAAATTCCAGAGATGTGTGTTGGATGGAGTTACATGGGCAGAGCACAGGGTCAAAGTCAAAGGCCACAGAGCAGGAGCTGAACTCGATCCATCAGACACAACTCCTGCAAGTGTACAGCACTCGAGAACAATGGGATCTCAACAGGAGATCTAGCCCAGTAATTTCTAGGGTCGGGACATGTTCGGCACAGCTTTGTGGGCCGAAGGGCCTGAATTGTGCTGTAATTGTTCTATGTTCTATGCTCTAGGAGGGAGAAGGTGGAATCTGAGCAGGAGAGCGAGCGGCTGATTTAGCAGGGTAAGGAGACAATAATATAACACTAACAATGAGGCTTGTGAAATGAAATGCTGGCATTTCGAGAGATACCGTTTCCAGGGAGTATTTTAAGAAAGCCTCAATTGCCTTTTCGGTAATTTATTTCTTTCCCAGGTGTGACAAAGGGAGCTAATAACAGACTCCAAAATAATGCAGTAAACCTTCCAGTCTATTCATTCTCCTTATGGTTAAAGGTCACAGGGCAGTTAGTGATGAGTGAGCTTGGCACTGTGCCTGGTCCCAGGGTGCTCAGCCATGCAGTAGTGAGAGATTGCTGCAGTTGCAGAGGTGGAGATGCCAATAAACAGAGGTCCTGCCAGGTGGATTCAAAAGGTCCTATTGCATTTTTCCCCAAAGAAAATCAAAACTAATTTTTTTCGCTCCAATATCTCCCAAATATTTTTCTTTTGGCTCAGTCAACATCACTAAAACAGAGTGTTCCTTCATCATCACTGGGTCCAAATCCTGGAACCACCTCCCCAACAGCACTGTGGGAGCACCTTACTCAGCCCAATACATCACGGGCACAGCCCTCCGCACCATCGGGAGTATCTACAGGAGGTGCTGCCTCAAGAAGGCAACACCTATAATCAACGATCCCCACCATCCGGGCCGTGCCATCTTCTCGCAGCTCCCATTGGGCAGGAGGTATAGAAGTCCCACACCACCAGGTTCAGGAACAGCTACTTCCCTTCAACCATTCTGTTCTTAAACCAACCTGCACAACCCTAATCACTACCTCGGTATAGCAACACTTTGCACTACAACAGACTTTGTTTTTTTTGTCCTAATTTTGTTCTTTCTTTTATAATTTTGTATAATTTATGCTTAATTTATGTTTTTCCTGTGAATGTTGTGCATCTGATGCTATGTGCCTGTGATGCTGCTGTAAGTAAGTTTTTCTTTGGGACAAACAATCTGCTGGAGGAACTCAGCGGGTTGAGAGCATCCGTGAGGAAAGGAATTGTCGACGTTTCGGGTTTAAGCCCTGCATCAATTTTGGACCCGTGCATACATGTACTGGTGCATATTACAATAAACTCGCCGTTAACTTTCACCAGAAGGACTGCAGCAGTTCAAGAAGGCAGTTCATCCCCACCTTCTCAAGGATATCTTGTAAATACATTGAACAAAAATCTCTCCTTACTTTCAAACACCCTCAAATCATCCCATTAACTCTTGTTATACCCAAACAATGCAGCTCCAATGGGGGTTCTGGTGAAAAGTCACCCCTCCTCAGGTGCTGCCTGACCTGCTGAGAATTTCCAGTGTTTTCTGTTTCACTGTGATTTCCATCCATGTACCAGACCAGGCAGCACACAGAGTCATCGAGTTATACAGCACGGAAACAGGACTTTCGGCCCAACTCGTCCATGCCGACCAAGATGCCCACCTAAGCTAATCCCATTTGCCTGTGTTTGGCCCATATCCCTCTGAACCTTTTCTATCCATGGACCTGTCCAAATCTATTTTAAGTGTTGTTGTTGTATCTGCCTCGGCCACTTCCTCTGGTAGCTCGTTCCATATATTCACCACCCCCTGCGTGAAGAAGTTGCCCCTCAGGTCCCTCCACTCCAGGGAGGTGTTTGCACCTGACTCCAAGGTTCTTGTGGTGCTGCAGCCAAAATTACACGGGGACTTTGTCCACAATCATCGTGACATCTCACAAGCTTTCTCAGCTCACCTGCCACACTAGCTCAACACTGCTCGGTCCACATGGAATATCTTTTACAAGTCAACATCCAGACCCTTTCGCTGTTCCAGATCACCCAATGTTCCCATTCCCTTGTTCCCAACACCAATATCCCACCCCAACCCCCACTTCCCTTCTGCACTCTACCTCCCACCACCCCCCAACCCTGCCCTCCCACTCCCCATTCCTACCCTGCCCTCCCACAACACTCATTATCGATATCATAGGAAATGCCTCACATGTAAGCACCGACATTTATCCCAAGTCCTTTGTCCATTGACTATCTTATCAAAGTCTTCAGACTTAATGAATACATTCCTCCAATGTTGACCCTTTGATCATTCAAAGTACATTATGCCATCCACGTCCTCGACCTTTCTCCCCCCACTCAGTAAGGTCATGTCTGGTCTTCTACCTCGGCACCACTTTCCCGTGCCCCTGATCATCTAAACATCTGTCAACCTCTATCTTGAATGTACTGAGGGACTAAGTCACTTCCATGACGCAGTGGGAGGGTGCGTCAGAAAGACCAGACCAGTGACTTTGCTGAAAATGACCCCCAGTGTAGGGAAGGTGTGAAAGATTCAAAGGGGAATTTATGAGAGAATGGCTTACATGGCTACAGAAGAGGACATGGGGTACGATGGGCTGAATGACCTCCTTCTGTGCTGTGACAGTTAAATTCAATAAGGAAATAGCAGGAGGAGATCCATTGAATGTGGAGGCTGGTGGAACAGAACGTGAGGACAAGGGGAGCCCTCTGGCCATTCTGGGAGAGACGTGGAGAGGTGACAGTGATGAAACAGACATGGCTGAAGACCCTCCAGTCCCCTGGAGTTGGGGGGGATTCTCGGCCCAGGAAGCAGGAAGACGTATCTGAGGCAGTAACGATGCCAACGCCAGAGCAGGTGTGATAGAGGCAGCAAACCGGGAGAGTACGGAGTGGTCCTTGCATCAACCTGTGTATGAGTATGTTTGTCTTTTGAGAAACTTGATACCATGACAATCAGGCTCTCAAATGAAATTCAGTTTGAAGCCAGCGTACAAATATCCCTCTATTGATTCAGAACTTTCCAATAATGGACGTGGGCTCTCTAGATAATCGAGTGCCGATTTTTGATCTCACCGGACCTGTGCTGGTGACATGTGCCATCAATTCTCCTGAATAAATACCCTTCGGGACCAAGGGAACACGAGGCTGATTGCAGAACCTTGCAAGGCAAACAAAGAGTGATGGAATTCCCGGAGTTCCCCTGGTCAATGTACCGAGCTGGGTGGGAGTGGTCATTGTGCTGGACCGGACCACTGCCTATGGCGTCCACTTCCGCCCAGCCTTACCTTTTACCTCCTGCTTCCTCAAGCCCTTCCCAAGTAGACGCCACGGCCAAGAAAATTCACCAGTGCCCCTATTTCACAGGAGGCTAAAAACATTTGGCATGTTCCCCATTGACCCTCACCAATTTTTATCGATGCACCATCGAAAGCATCTTATCCAGATCCATCACGGCTTGGTATGGCAACTGCTCTGTCCGGGACCACAAGAAACTGCAGAGAGTTGCAGGCACAGCTCAGCACATCACGGAAACCAGCCTCCCCTCCATAGACTCTGTCTACACTTCTCGTTGCCACAGTAAAGCAGCCAACATAATCAAAGACCCCACCCACCCCGGACATTCTCTCCTCTCCCCCCTCCCATCAGGCAGAAGATACAAAAGCCTGAAAGCATGTACCACCGGGCTCAAGGACAGCTTCTATCCCACTGTTATATAGTCCCCTAGTACAATAAGATGGACTCCTGCCCTCACAATCTACCTCGTCATGACCTTGCACCTTATTGTCTGCCTGCACTGAACTCTCTCTGTAATTGTAAAACTTTATTCTGCATTCTGTTATTGTCTTCCCTTGTACTACCTCGATGCACTGTGTAATGAATTGATCTGTATGAACAGTATGCAAGACAAGTTTTTCACTGTACCTCGGTACATGTGACAATAATAAACCAATACCAATACCAATTCTTTCCCACCATCTACAAGGCACCAGGAGTCTCATGGAATACTCTCCACTTGCGCACTTCAGTCCTGAATGATGTACCCATTAATCTGAGAGTGTGACCCCTATCCTAGACTTCTCCTTGTAACCACCTGCCAAACTCTGTAAGGATTTTGTAAGTTTCAGTGAGGTCACCTCTCATTTATCTTTTCAATCTCTCCTTGTATGATTGACCTGACATCCCAGGAACAAGCCTGGCAAATCTCCACTGCATTCCCACTAAATCAACCATGTCCTTTGGAGAACAAAACTGTACACCAGGTTCCAGGGAAGTCTGCAAAAGATGAGCACCAAGGTTTCACAGGTATTGGTATTGGTATTTGTTTATTATTGTCACTTGTACCGAGGTACAGTGAAAAGCTTGCCTTACAAACCTATCATACAGGTCAATTCATTACACAGTGCAGTTACATTGAGTTAGTACAAAGTGCGTTGATGTAGTACAGGTAAAAACAGTAACAGTACAGAGTAAAGTGTCACAGCTACAGAGAAAGTGCAGTGCAATAAGGTGCAAGGTCACAAGTGATGTGAGGTCATAGTCCTTCTCATTGTATAAGGGAACCGTTCAATAGTCTTATCACAGTGGGGTAGAAGCTGTCCTTAAGTCTGGTGGTACGTGCCCTCAGGCTCCTGTATCTTCTACCTGATGGAAGAGGAGAGAAGAGAGAATGTCCTGGGTGGGTGGGGTCTTTGATTATGCTGGCTGCTACACCAAGACAACGAGGGGTAAAGACAAGAGTCCAAGGAGGGGAGGTTGGTGTCCGTGATGCACTGGGCTGTGTCCACAACTCTCTGCAGCTTCTTGCGGTCCTGGGCAGAGCAGTTGCCGTACCAAGCCGTGATACATCCAGATAGGATACTTTCTATGGTGCATCGGTAAAAGTTGGTGAGAATCAAAGGGGACAAACCAAATTTCTTTAGCCTCCTGAGGAAGTAGAGGCACTGATGAGCTTTCTTGGCCGTGGCATCTACGTGATTTGACCAGAACAGGCTGTTGGTGATGTTCACTCCCAGGAACTTGAAGCTCTCAACTCTCTCAACGTCAGCACCATTGATGTAGACGGGTGCATGTACACCGCCCCCTTTCCTGAAGTCAATGACCAGCTCATTTGTTTTGTTGACACTGAGGGAAAGGTAGTTGTCATGACACCATTCCGCTAAGCTCTCTATCTCCTTCCTGTACTCCGACTCATCGCTGTTTGAGGTACGGCCTACAACGGTGGTATCATCTGCAAACTTGAAGATGGAGTTAGAGCAGAATCTGGCCACACAGTTGTGAGTGTATAGGGAGTAGATTAGAGGGCTGAGGACGCAGCCTTGTGGGGCACCAGTGTTGAGAATAATCGTGCCGGAGGTATTGCTGCCTATCCTCACTGATTGCGGTCTGTTTGTTAGAAAGTCAAGGATCCAGTTACACAGGGAGGTGTTGAGTCCTAGGTCTCGGAGTTTGGTGACAAGCTTGCTTGGAATTATTGTATTGAAGGCAGAGGTGTAGTCAATAAACAATAGTCTAACATACGTGTCTTTACTGTCCAGATGCTCCAGAGCTGAGTGTAGGGCCAGGGAGATGGCATCCGCTGTAGACCTGTTTTGCCGATAGGCGAATTGCAATGGGTCCAGGTTGTCTGGTAGGCTGGAGCTGATGCGTGCCATGACCAACCTCTCAAAGCACTACATGATGGTTCATTCTTTCATACAACATAGAACATTACAGCACAGTACAGGCCCTTCGGCCCACAATGTGCCAACATTTTATCCTGCTCCAAGATCTATCTAACCCTTCCCTCCCACATAGCTCTCCATTTCTCTATCATTCATGTGTCTATCTAAGAGTCTCTTAAATGTCCCTAATGTATCTGCCCCCACAACCTCTGCCGGCAGTGCGTTCCACACACCCACCACTCTCTGTGTAAAAAACTTACCCCTGACATCCCCCTTATACCTTCCTCCAATCACCTTAAAATTATGCCCCCTCGTGTTAGCCATTGTCGTCCTGGGAAAAAGTCTCTGACTGTCCACTCGATCTATGCCTCTTATCATCTTGTACACCTCTATCAAATCACCTCTGCTCCTCCTTCTCTCCAAAGAGAAAAGCCCGAGCTCACTCAACCTATCCTATCCATATCCTTTCGTATCTGTTAAAGTTGTATAAAACTTTGGTGAGGCCATCCTATTACAGAAAGGATGTGGAGGCTTTGGAGAGGACGCAGAAGAGGTTCACCAGGATGCTGCCTGGATTAGAAGGCATGAGCTATAAGGAGAGGTTGGACAAACTTGGGTTGTTTTCTCTGGAGCGGCGGAGGCTGAGGGGAGACCTGATAGAGGTTTATAAAATTATGAGAGGCACAGATAGGATAGACGGTCAGAATCTTTTTCCCAGCATATTAATGTTGAATATTAGAGGGCATGCATTTAGGGTGAGAGGGGGAAAGTTTAAAGGAGATGTGCGGGGCAAGTTTTTTTACACAGAGAGTGGTGGGTGCCTGGAATGGGCTGCCAGGGGTGGTGGTGGAGGCAGATACGACGATGGTGTTCAAGAGGCTTTTCAGTAGACATATGAACATGCAGGGAATGGAGGGATATGGATCATATGAAGAAATTTAGTTTCATTTGGCATCGTGTTCAGTATCGACATTGTGGGCAGAAGGGCCTGTTCCTGCCCTGTTCTGTGCAAACAGAGTGTGGATTATTTAATCCATCCAGTGAATTGGCAACCTCCGCTCCATGAATTGCAACACACAGCTCCCACTCCACAGCCAGTGAGTGACGTCAGACCAGAAACACCTCGGGTCTTTCATCCAAACGCATACAGAAAATAACTTCTGTTGCTGTAAGCTCTCCAATTAACTGCACCGTTTATTTATAAAACTATAAAAGCTGTCAGACAGAGTGGATAACAAGAGCTCTGTTACCCCAGCAGAGTTTAACTGGAAGCTACAGATTTAAAGATACGGAGGGATTGTCGGGGAGGTGAGGGGAGATTTTATTCCACGCAGAGGACGTGGGTTTGGAGCTGGGGCAAGAATTGGTCCAATCTCACCAGAGTGCCAGTGCGTTCCACTCGTTGTCTGAGAAATTCTTCAGTGCTTTGAAAAGCATCCCAGGAATGAAAGGTTTAATGCATGAGGAGCATTTGATGCCTCTGGGCCTGTCCTCAATGGAGCTGAGAAGGATGAGGGGGGTGGTCTCATTGAAACCTACCGGATACTGAAAGGCCCGGATAGAGTGGAGGTGGAGAGGACGTTTCCATCAGTGGGATGTTCCTGTGCCAGGCGCTTCACTGCTGCTTCATCCGTACCCCTCCGCCAGGCACTTCCCTTACCACTTTATCTGCAGCTCCCCTGCTCCTGGTCATGAAGGGGCTTCCGTAAAACACGACCCCAAGCCCACCCCCCACGCAGACACACCACACGACTCCTAACTGCGGCCCTCTGTGCAATGAGTGGTTCAACGATCCTACAAGTGATTAATAATCCCTTCAAACAGCATTAGAACAGGACTCTGCCCTCAACACCTCTATTCTGTGTTCAAATAAATCATATTAGAACATCGACCAGTACAGCACAAGCACAGGCCCTTTGGCCCATCATGTTCCGCCGAACTAATTAAGCCCATGACACCTAATTAAACGAATCCCTTCTCCCGTATGACAAGGTCCATATCCCTCCCTTCTCTGCACATTCATGTGACCATCTAAGAGCTTCTTTAACTTCACTATCGTATCTGCCTCCACCACCACCCCTGGCAGCACAGTCAGGCACCCACCACTCTCTGCGTAAGAGAAACCTGCCCCACATCTCCTTTGAACTTCCCCCCACTCACCTTATGTGCATGCCCTCTAGTATTAGACATTTCTACCTTGGGAAAAAGATACCGGCTGTCTACTCTATCTGTGCTTCTCATAATCTTATAAACCTCTATCAGGTCTCCCCTCAGCCTCCGCCCCTCCAGAGAAAACAACCCAAGTTTGCCCAACCTCTCCTTATAGCTCATGCCCTCTAATCCAGGCAGCATCCTGGTGAACCTCTTCTGCACCCTCTCCAAAGCCTCCACATCCTTCCTGTAATGCGGCCACTCCAGATGTGGCCTAACCAGAGTTTTATAAAGCTGCAACATGACTTCTGGGCTCTTGAACTCAATGCCTCGACTAATGACAAACATGCCATACGTCTTTTTTACCACGCCATCACATGTACGGAGATACAGTGAAAAACTTTTGTTTGCATGCCATCCAGACAGATCATTCCATACATGTACATAAGATATCTTTATTAGTCACATGTACATTGAAACACACAGTGAAATGCACCTTTTGCGTAGAGTGTGCTGGGGGCAGCCCGCAAGTGTCGCCACGCTTCCGGCGCCAACATAGCACGCCCACAACTTCCTAACCCGTATGTCTTCGGAATGTGGGAGGAAACCAGAGCACCTGGAGGAAACCCACGCAGACATGGGGAGAATGTACAGACTCCTTACAGGCAGCGGCCAGCATCGAGCCCAGGTCGCTGGCACTGTAACAGCATTATGCTAACCGCTACACTACCGTGCCTGCATTGAGGTAGTAAAAAGGGAAACAGAATGCAGAATATAGTTTTACAGGGAAAATGCAGGTAGAGAAATAAGGTGCAAGGGCCACGACAAGGTAGATTGGGAAATCAAGAGTTCATGTTTAGCGTGCGAGAGGTCCGTTCAAGAGTCTGATAACAGCAGGACAGAAGTGTGGCAATGTAGATGGGTGGTTGATGGCAGGCATGGACTCGATGGGCTGAAGGGCCTGTTTCTGTGTTGTATCTCTCTATAAATCTAATCTGGAAGTGGCATTGATATCAGGCAGTACTCATGCACTGGCAGTGCACCCTCCATAGACCCTGTGGCCGTACGTGACTGAGTCCTTCAGACGGTGGTCTCACGTGCTATCGGCAGGTGTGTCTAGTACAGGACCTAGAAATAGCAATCTTACTCCGGGTGCAGATGACAGATTACTGTTAAATGTGGCCTGGCTCAATTAATTTATTTGACAGCAGAAAAGTAAACTAAAAATGGGATTGAACAGCTGATGGAAATGACTAAGTGAAGGTGTTGGCTGTGAAAAAAATATCTTAAAGCTCACAACCAAATTAGCGACTTTAATCCATCATCCTCCTGACTTTCCTGTTTTAATAATTAAAATGCAATTAGAACAAGCTGTGTTTGAGGGCTGAGAAAGACTGTGGAAAAGTGTCGTCTGTCCCTCAGTGAATGCCCAACCACGAAAGTGTTAGTTATCACATTGCTACTTGTGGGATCTCCCTGTGCACATTCTGGCCGTGGTGCTTCATATATCATGGCAGTGGTGCAGGGTCAGAGGCTCAAAAGTACTTCTTGGAGATCCTGGGGTCTGTCATGTACATACGCTCACCGACACACACAGATACAGGCGCGCGCGCGCACACACACACACACACACACACACACACACACACACAGATACAGGCAGGTGCGTGCACACACACACAGAAACACACACACACAGAGGCACACATAGATACACACGCACAGATACAGGCATGCATGTGCACACACCCACACAGGCACACACAGTCACACACACATAGGCACACGCATACACAGATACACACACATAGATACAGGGACACACACACACACACACACACACACACAGACGTTGTATCTTCAAGTTTCAAGATTCAAGGTTGAAAGCGTCAAGTACCTTTCAGTGAACATCATCAATAGCCTGCTCTGATCCAACTACGACACCACAGACAAGCAAGCTCACCAGCGCCTCTACTTCCTCAGGAGACTAACGAAATTTGGCATGTCCCCGTCGACACTCATCAATTTTTATTGATGCACCATAGAAAGCATCCTATCTGGATGCATCACGGCTTGGTATGGCAACTGCTTTGCCCAAGACCACAAGAAACTGCAGAGAGTTGTGGACACAGTTCAGCACATCACGGAAACCAGCCTCCCCTCCATGGACTCTGTCTACACTTCTCGCTGCCTCGGTAAAGCAGCCAACATAATCAAAGACCCCACCCACCCTGGACATTCTCTCCTCTCCCCCCTCCCATCGGGCAGAAGATACAAAAGCCTGAAAGCACGTACCACCAGGCTCAAGGACAGCTTCTATCCCACTGTTATAAGACTATTGAACAGTTCCCTAGTATAATAAGATGGACTTTTGACCTCACAATCTACCTCATCATGACCTTGCACCTTATTCACTCGTCCCTCCCCACCGATGACCCTCCCGGCACTTATCCCTGCAACTGCACCAAGTGCTACACCTGTCCCTACACCTCCTCCCTCACCCCCATTCTGGGCCCCAGACAGTCCTCCCAGGTGAGGCAGCGCTTCACCTGTGAGTCCGAGGGTGTCATTTGTTGCATCCAGTGCTCCCGGTGCGGCATCCTCTACATTGGTGAGACCTGATGCAGATTGGGTGACCGCTACGTCGAGCACCTTCGCTCCGTCCGCCGCAATGGCCAGGATCTCCCGATGACCACCCACTTCAATTCCACATCCCACTCTCACACTGATGTGTCCATTCACGGCCTCCTCTACTGCCACGTTGAGGCAAGGTGCAGGTTGGAGGAACCATCTTGGGAGTCTCCGACCTGATGGCATCAGCATCAATTTCTCTAACTTCCAATAACCCTCCCTTCTGTTTCCCCTCCCTCCTTGGTTTTCCCTCATTCCTGTGGCCCCCTTACCCCTTCTCTTTCCCCTCCCCTGTCCTCATGACCAGCCCATCACCTCCCTTTGGTTCCCCACCTCTATTCCATGGTCCACTGCCCTCTCCTGCCGGATTCCTTCTTCTTCAGCCCTTTGCCTCTTCCACCCATCACCTCCCCCCTCCCCCCCCACCTACCTGCCCCCTCTCACCTGGACTCACCTATCCCCCGCCAGCCTGTGCTCCTCCCCCTCCCCCTCACCCTTTTATTCTGACTTCTGCCCTCTTCCTTTCCAGTCCTGATGAAGGGTCTCGACCCGAAACATCGACTGTTTATTTCCCTCCATGGATGCGGCCTGACCCGCTGAGTTCCTCCAGCATTTTGTGTACCTTGCACCTTATTGTCTGCCTGCACTGCACTTTCTCTGTAACTCTAACACTTTATTCTGCATTCTGTTATTGCTTTTCCCTTGTACTACCTCAATGCGCTGATGTGATGATCTGTATGGATGGCATGCAAAACAGTTTTTCACCGTACCTTGGTACATGTGACAATAATAAACCAACTGAATTTAACCAATTTACATGCACAGACACAGACAAACACACTGATACAGACACACACGCACTGATACAGCCACACGCACTGATACAGACACACGCACACACACACTGATACAGCCACACGCACAGCTACAGACACACGCACACACACACTGATACAGCCGCACGCACACGCACACGCACACACACACACGCACACACACACGCACACCAGCCTGCACCTTATGGAAGAGCCAAACGATCGGCTGGGGTCCCTGGGACTGGAGTAACCAAGTCTGTCTGTACTTGCCCTAGAACAGAGAGGTT
Organism: Pristis pectinata; assembly: GCF_009764475.1. Classification (NCBI taxonomy): domain Eukaryota; kingdom Metazoa; phylum Chordata; class Chondrichthyes; order Rhinopristiformes; family Pristidae; genus Pristis; species Pristis pectinata. Next base: position 3,130,507 of record NC_067416.1, on the reverse strand, counting down.
TCCTGCCTACACTGTGCCGAGAGTCATATCCAGCCCAGGCCAGGTTAACCCGTTAGCCAGCACCGGCAAACCTGAACTAAAGTCACACAGGTTGACAGTCAGTGCTGGCACTAGCTTGTGTTCCACTGGTTAGATTCCCCAAGCCGGTGCCAGGGCTTTGGAACTCATTTCTCCCAAATTCTCTGGATTTGCCATTCCGTGACAATTCCAGCTTTGCCTTCCAGTAGGAAGTATTGACTCTCGAATTGATTTATGCCCTTTGTTTATCCAGTGTGGAAGCTACAGAGAGCGCTCAGGCTCTCAAACACCCAGAGTATCATTAGTCAAGGCAACCTTTACTCTGACAGTGGACTCTGGTTTGACAGCCTTTGACAAATTCCATCCACAGCCCAGCAGTGGTAATCCCAGAAAAATATTTCAAAATGCCAGCTATGTACAGGGGCACGTTTAGTGGAACGACTTGTGGAGATATCCGGGGGTGCTGCGTGTGTTACAGTAGGTAATCTTCGTATCTGATCTCTGATGCAGTGAGCTGTCACACTGACACAGGAGAAACTATCTGATGGGCTCAGATTACAAGGCGATGCCTTCAGATACCAACTCTTGTTAGCTGTCACTTTCATAAGCTAATTAAACATTACTCCACTCCCGCACAAGATATGAAACAACTAGCCCTTTCACAGAGCCCCTTCAGCAAAGCTGACAAGCTCACGTCATTGAGGGAAAAGATGGAAATGAAAAAACTGCAGATGCTGGAAATCTGAAATAAAAAGGAAGCAGAAGAGACTGCAGACATTGGAACCTGGAGCAACACACAGGAAATGCTGGAGGAACTCAGCGGGTCGGGCAGCATCTGTGGAGAGAAATGGACAGTTGACGTTTCAGGTCGAGACCCTTCATCTGGATTCAAAGATAGAGGGAAGAGAGCCAGTGTAAAGAGGTGGGGGGAAGGGTTGGAGCAAGAGCTGGCAGGTGATGGGTGGATCCAGGTGAGGAGGGGGGAGTGGAGATGGTGACAAGAGGCCGGGAGGTGATAGGTGGAGGTGACAGAGGGCTGCAGGTGGTGGGATCTGATGGGAGAGGAAGGTGGAGCCTGGAATCACGGGAGGGAGGTGGGGAGGGCAGATGGGAACAGTGGGGGGGAGGGGACCCAGTGGGAGGGGTGTGTGGGTGACAGGGCAGATGGAGAGGGTGGTAGTGATAGGTAGATGCACCGTGTGCCCACCCTGCCTCCCCTCTTTTGTCCACCTATCACTGCTCTGCTTTTCCCCCTATATATCGGGCTTCCCCTTTTCCTATCTTCAGTCCTGAAGAAGGGTCCTGACCCGAAACGTTGACCGCCTGCTTTTCTCCACGGATGCTGCCTGGCCTGCTGAGTTCCTCCAGCATCGTCGTGTTTTTCATCAATGAAAAAGTTCCTTGCAGCAGCATCACAGACACATAACATCAGAGACACTTCACAAGAAAAACATAAAGTAAACATAAATTGTACACAATTTTTACAAGAAAGAACACAATTAGAACAATAAAAAAGGCCATTTTAGTGCAAAGTGATCAAAGTGTGCTGGATGCTGCCTGGAATGTGGAGCGTGCCTTATGAAAGCAGGGTGAGGGAGCTCTGCCTTTTCTCCTTGGAGCAACGGAGGATGAGGCGGGACCTGATAGAGGTGTATAAGATGATGAGAGGTGTATAAGATGATGAGAGGTATTGATCGGGTAGATAGTCAGAGACTTTTCCCCAGGGCTGAAATGGTGGCCACAAAAGGACATAGGTTTAAGGTGCTGGGGAGTAGGTATAGGGGAGATGTCAGGGGTAAGTTTTTTACTCAGAGAGTGGTGAGTGTGTGGAATGGGCTGCCGGCAACGGTGGTGGAGGCGGATACGATAGGGTCTTTTAAGAGACTGTTGGATAGGTACATGGAGCTGAGAAAAATAGAGGGCTATGGGTAAGCCTAGTAATTTCTAGGGTAGGGACGTGTTCGGCAGCTTTGTGGGCTGAAGGGCCTGAATTGTGCTGTAGTTTTTCTATGTTTATATGTTTCTATGTTAAAGTTGTCATAATGTTGCTAAGCTGTAGTGATTAGGGTTTTGCTGGTTGGTTCAAGAACCAATTTTAAGGCTTCTATACCTCCTGCCCGATGGTAGCTGTGAGAAGATGGCATGGCCCGGATGGTGGGGACCTTTGGTGATGGATGTTGCCTTGCTGAGGCAGCACCTCCTGTAGATACTACAGACTGTGTCATTTGTGTCACATCTTCCACAACATCTGGAACACTTTGCATGTGCTGAGGTTTGTTTTTAAAGATGTGGTCACCGTTCTGACGTTGGAAACACCGCAGCCAAACTGCACAGAGTGCAATCCCACAAACAGCAATGATCACCCGACCGTCGTTTTTCCCGCTCGTAATTATTTTGATAGAGTTATTGAAAATGAAGCAAGAAAATTCCAAAATAGTGCTCTGGGATAATGTGAATTCATCCAAGAAAACAAACGGAACAAGTTGCCATTGGAAATACATGAAATAGGACCCTGGACAGCAGAGGGCCGGCAGTTTTGGCCCAGAGTTTGTGTTCATGCCTTGGAAGTTAAACTTGGACCCAAGACCTTCTGCATCATTGCAAAGCACTCCACTAATTCAACCACAGGTTATATTCACCGTAGGAGTGTGGGCAGCACTCTCAGTGGAAGGGTGTTGGAGATCCAGAGGACAGAGGGACCTAGGAGTACAAGTACATGGTTCTCTGAAAGTGGAGTCACAGGTAGACAGGGTGGTGAAGAAGGCTTTTGGTACACTGGCCTTCATCAGTCAGGACACTTGAATACGGAAGTTGGGATGTTAATTTGCAGTTGTGCATGAATCTGGTGAGGCCACACTTGGAGTATTGTGTTCAGTTTTGGTCACCCTGCTATTGAAACGATACCATTAATCTGTAAGGATCACTAGACTGTAAGGAGTTTGTACGTTCTCCCCGTGTCTGCGTGGGTTTCCACTGGGTGCTCTGGTTCCCTCCCACATTCCAAAGACATACGGGTTAGGAAGTTGTGGGCATGCTATGTTGGCACCAGAAGCGTGGTGACACTTGCTGGCTGCCCCCAGAACACTCTACGCAAAAGATGCATTTCACTGTGTTTCGATGTACATGTGACTAATAAAGATATCTTATATTATCTAATCTGGAAAGATTGCAGGAAAGATTTACGAGAATGTCGCCAGGACTCAGGGACAGGGTTATAGGGAGAGTTTGGGCAGGCTAGGACTTTATTCTTTGGAGTGTAGGAGACTGGGGTGATCTTATAAAGGTGTATCAAGTCATTGGGGGTATAGATAGGGCAAATGCACACAGTCTTTTTCCCAGGATAGGGAATCAAAAGCCATAGGGCAAAGGTTTAAGGTGAGAGGGGAAAGATTTGATAGGAACTTGAGAGGCAATTTTTTTCATGCAGGGAGTGGTCAGTACATGGAACGAGCTGCCAGAGGAAGTGGGTGAAGCAGGTACATTAACAATATTTAAGAGGCACTTGGACAGGTACATGGATAGGAAAGGTTTAGAGAGATATGGGCCAAATGCGGGCAACTGGGACCAGCTTAGGTGGGCATCTTGGTCGGCATAGATGAGTTGGGCCGAAGGTCCTGTTTCCCTGCTGTATGACTCTAACTGTCTGCTCCTCCGGGTTACGTTCTGAGTGCCTTGGGGTTATTCGCGATGTTAAGGTTGTGGGGTAGATGCAAGTTATGGTTGTTGTTTAAGTCCTGTTCAAAGCCTTGACTCAGTCTTGAGGGGGCACAGTGGGGTAATGGTTATCTTACAGAACTCTGGGCTATTGATTTAGAGACCTGAGTTCGAATCCCACTACGGGAGTTGGGAGAGTTAAATTAAATTAATCTGGAACTTCAAACAAAAATTGCCAGGCTCAGTAGTGGAAACCATGGACATATTGAACTGTTGTAAAAATCCATCTGGGTCACTAATGTCCTTCGGGAGACATCTGCCTTCCTTACCCAATGTGGCCTACATGTGACTCTAGTCCCACATCAGGTGCTTTACTCTACAACCTCTTCCATACTTGGGCAATTAGCGATGGACAATACTGCTGGCATTACCAGCAAGGTCCACACTCTGTGAATGAATAAATAGCAAAGTTACGGGCAAGCAATTTGCTGGCGTTTTTGTTAAGCACCAGCTAATCCCCAGGGTGAAATCTTTACGTGAATGAAGTAGGACAAGGGAGGCTCGGCAATTCGAGGACAAACTGCTACACGCAATTATCCGAGGCAGATTAGGTTTGTGTCGAATGTGCACAGAACATCTTTTATTGAACTAAGCAAACTCCAAGAGGCAGAGGGAAAATATGCAGCGATGCATCTGAGATGATGCTGGAATGGATTAGAATAAAAATCCGATCTCTCAAGTGTGAAGCCTCGGGATTTTTTTTCAGGAAGTGTGGATTTAAATTCATTGCAGAGCATGTCCCTCGGGAAGCCACAAATCCCCGAAGGGGAAGCTATCCATTACAGGCTGTGTGGTCCCCACAGACAGAGCATTGGCTCACATACATTACATTGTTTACAGGGCCGACAAATGGTATCTTTTAACCTCAATTCACTCTGAAATATGGGAACTGAGAGGAGATCTTTCACAGACGGATGTTAGCTGCAATAGCAGGGGATGCTAACTAAGACTTGCATTCATATGGTACCTTTCACATCCATTTTATAGTCATACAGCATGGAAACAGGCCGTTCAGCCCACACCAGCATCGCTTGCAATTTATATTAATCTCATTTTATTCTCCCTACATTCCCATCAACCGCACCCAGATTCTACCCCTCACCTACACACGGGGGGGGGGGGGGGGGGGGGGGGTGGGGGGGGGGTACAACTTACGTGGTCAATTAACCCACCAAACCTCACGTCTTTAGGATGTGGGAGGAAACCGGAGCACCCGGGGGAAACCCATGCAGTCACAGGGAGAACGTGTAAACTCCACACAGACAGCTCCCAAGGTCAGGATCGAACCTGGGTCACTGGCACTGTGAGGCAGCAGCTCTACCCGCTGAGCCACCAAGCTGCCCTCAAATCATCCAACAGCGTTAAGGAAGCTGCAGCTGTTCCCCTTGAAGCAAAAAAGGGTGAGAGCTGATGTGGTCATCGTGGCTGAAAGAGAGAGAGAAAGAGAGAGAGCGAGAGGGAAGAGAGAGAGGGAGAAAGAGAGAGAGGGGAGAGAAAAAAGAGAGAGAGGAAAGTGAGAGAGAAAGAGAGAGAAAGAAAAGGGAGAGAGAGAAAGAGAGAGAGAAAAGTGAGAGAAAGAGAAAAGGGAAAGAGAGAAAAAGGGAGAGAAAGAGAGAGAAAAGTGAGAGAGAGAAAGAGAGGAAAAAGTGAGAAAGAGAGAAAAAAAATTAGAGAGCAAAAGACAAGAGGTTGCACCAATGGAGGATGGGTCAAGACCCAAGGCCCCGGTGCCAGACCCGGACAGATTCCATCATCATGCACCAAAGCCAGGCGAGGGATGACTGCAAGAAACTGCAGAGAGTTGTGGACACAGCCCAGCACATCATAGACACCAGCTTCCCCTCCTTGGACTCTTGTTGTCTTGGTGAAGCAGCCAGCATAATCAAAAGACCCCACCCACCCGGGTCACTCACTCTCCTCTCCTCTTCCATCGGGTAGAAGATACAGGAGCCTGAGGGCACGTACCACCAGACTTAAGGACAGCTTCTACCCCACTGTGATAAGACTATGGGATGGTTCCATTATACAATGAGATGGACCGACTTCACGATCTACTTTGTGACCTTGCACCTTATTGTACTGCACTTTCTCTGTAGCTGTGACACCTTACTCTGTACTGTTATTGTTTTTACCTGTACTACATCAATGCACTCTGTACTAACTCAATGTAACTGCACTGTGTAATGAATTGGCCTGTACGATCAGTATGCAAGACAAGTTTTTCACTGTACCTCAGTACAAGTGACAATAATAAACCAATACCAATACCAAATCCCACTCATCATGTTGGCTTGCTGAGTAGGAGATGTTTTGGATAAGGGGGAGGGAGTAGGAGGAAATCAAACAGATAAGATCACACTAATCGTTCTGATGAAGGGTTCTGGATCTGAAGCATCAAGTGCATTTCTCCCCACAGACGCTGCCTGACCTGCTGAACGTTTCCAACATTTTCTACTTTTATTTCAGATTCACAACATCCACATTTTTTGATTTCTGGCTAAACTTGTGCATTTCCCTATCTACTCCCTTACACTTCCAGCCTGATGTTTTCAAAGTACTTAACTGATGTGCAGGATCTGTCGGGTTCTCAGCACTTGTAACCTGGGAGAAGGCACATTCTCGACACACTCGCCTTTATTGTTCCCAGTCACTTGCCTCATTCCCACTTGGGACAGTAGGTAATGCTGCTGACTCCCAGCTCCAGCGACCCGGGTTTGATCCTGACCTCCGGCGCTGTCTGTGTGGAATTTGCACGTTCTCCCTGTGAACGGGTGGGTTTCCCCCGGGTGCTCCAGTTTCCTCCCACATCCCAAAGACAAGCAGGTTGGTGGGTTAACTGACCACTGTAAACTGCCCCCTAATGTGTGGGTGGGTGTAGAATCTAAGGGGGAGTTGATGGCAATGCAAGCTGATTTGATAGAGGTGTACAAGATGATAAGAGGCATAGATCGAGTGGACAGTCAGTGATTTTTTCCCAGAGCGACAATGGCTAAAACGAGGGGGCATAATTTTAAGCTGATTGGAGGAAGGTATAAGGGAGATGTCAAGGGTAAGTTTTTTTTTTACACAGAGAGTGGTGGGTGTGTGGAACGCACTGCCGCTAGAGGTTGTGGGGGCAGATACATTAGGGACATTTAAGAGATTCTTAGATAGACACATGAATGATAGAAAAATGAAGGGCTATGTGGGAGGGAAGGGTTATACAGATCTCAGAACAGGATAAAACGTCGGCACAACATTGTGGGCCGAAGGGCCTGTACTGTACTGTAGTGTTCTATGTTCTATGTAATAAAATATGATCACTGTAAATAAGTTCTTGACGGTCAGCATGTACTAGCTGGGCCAAAAGGCATGTTCCTGTGCTGTATGACTCTGTGGAAACACACGGTGCTTTGAACGCGGCAGCTGGGAATGAGTCCACTCCGACATTACATCAGTGCCTGGATGTCAACAGTGCCACGTGCTTTGGGATGGCAAGATCATGAAAGGTGGCACAAAAATGTGAAAAGCTTGCTTCCGGCAAAGGCAACCTCAAGGGAGGGAGAGGAATTTCCATTTTTATAACAGTTTTACTCTAGTAAGATACCCAGGTTCTCCACAATCAAACAAAATATTCTGGGCACGTTCGAATGACAGGCCTGCATAGTTATAGGCCCCTCAAACCCTGGGATAGCCTATAGTGCTTACAGCCGATGAGATGCTTTGTTGGAAGTGTTGGAAGTCACTTATTGTGGGAATTTGTACACAGCAAGATCCCACAGGTAAAGCAGCAACGGGAAGGCAGTCTGTTTACCGGATGTTAACGGCAGAATAAATATAGGCTGAAGGGCACCAGTGGGATCTTTCCTATTTCTCTTCTAGATGGTAGCACAGGATTTCTTTCCCTTGGGCGCCAGTCAGGGCTGTGATTTAACATCTCACCTGAAAGACATTCTGGGTTGAAATATGGCCTTGTCATCGTCATAGAGATACAGCACAGAAACAGGCCATTCGGCCCACTGAGTCCATGCCAACCATCAACCACCCATTTACACTCGTACTATTTATTCTCCCCATGTTATTTACTTTCCCCTTGTTCAAGAAAGGCTCTAAGAATAAGCCAGGAAATTACAGGCCAGTAAGCTTGACATCAGTTGTGGGTAAATTATTGGAAGGTATTCTAAGAGACAGGATATATAAGTATTTGGATAGACAGGGCCTCAGTTAGGGATAGTCAACATGGCTTTATGCATGGTGGGTCATGTCTTAACCAATCTTATAGAGTTTTTCGAGGAGGTTTCCAAGAAGGTTGATAAGGGAAAAGCGGTGGACATTATCTACATGGACTTCAGCAAGGCCTTTTGACAAGGTCCCGCATGGGAGGCTGTTCCAGAAGGTTAAGTCACTCGGCATTCAGGATGAAGTAGTTAATTGGATTCAACATTGGCTTAGCGGGAGAAGCTAGAGAGTGGTAGTAGATGGTTCTCTCTCTCTGATTGGAGGCCTGTGACTAGTAGTGTGCCGCAGGGATCAGTGCTGGGTCCGTTGTTGTTTATCATCTATATTAATGATTTAGATGATAATGTGGTAAACTGGATCAGCAAATTTGCAGATGACACCAAGAATGGGGGTGTAGTGGACAGTGAGGAAGGCTATCGAAGCTTACAGCGTTATCTTGACCAGATGGGAAAATGGGCTGAAAAATGGCAGATGGAGTTTAATGCAGAGAAGTGTGAGGCGATGCACTTTGGGAGAACAAACCAGGGTAGGACTTACGCAGTGAACGGTAGGGCTCTGAGGCGTGCGGTAGAACAAAGGGACCTGGGAATATAGATCCATAATTCCTTGAAAGTGGCATCACAGATAGATAGGGTCATAAAGAGAGCTTTTGGCACATTGGCCTTCACAAATCAGGGCATTGAGTACAGGAGTTGGGATGATATGTCAAAGTTGTACAAGATATTGTTGAGGCCAAATTTAGAAATTATTGTGTACAGTTCTGGTCACCTACCTACAGGAAAGATGTCAATAAGCTTTAAAGAGTGCAGAGAAAATTTACATGGATGTTGCTGGGACTTGAGGACCTGAGTTACTGGGAAAGGTTGAATAGGTTAAGGACTTTATTCCCTGGAGTGGAGGAGAATGAGGCGAGATCTTATAGAGGTATACAAGATTATGAGGGGTATAGATAGGGTGAATGCATGCAGGCTTTTTCCCCTCAGGTTGGGTGAGACTAGAACTAGAGGTCACAGGTTTAGGGTGAGAGGTGAAATACTTAAGGGGAATCTGAGGGGGAACTTCTTCACTCAGAGGGTGGTGCGAGTGTGGAATGAGCTGCCAGCGGAAGTGGTGGATGCAGGTTCAATTGTAACATTTAAGAGAAGTTTGGATAGGTACACAGATGGGAGGGGTTTGGAGGGATATGGTCCGGGTGCAGGTAAATGGGAGTAGGCAGAAGATCAGGTTGGCATGGACTAGATGGGCCTATTTCTGTGCTGTAGTGCTCTGTGACTCCCATCAACTTCTCTCAGATTCTACCACTCACCCACACACTGGGGGCAATTTACAGAGACTAATTAACCTGCCAATCCACACGTCTTTGGGACATGAGAGGTGACCAGAGCACCTGGAGGAAACCACAGAAAGAACATGCAAACTCCGCACAAACAGTGTGCGTGGTCAGGTTCGAACCCAGGTCTCTGGCTTGGTGTGCTAGAAGAGAATGCGGTGAAATTCATTCCTCCCTCATCCAAAGGTTACCACTGGGACACCTGGATTGGAAGACTGCGCACAGTGATAGCTGTTGATTCTGAGTGCATTAGAAAAATCCTTCAGATTAAAGAGAGGTTTGTTTTCCATTTAAATATGATACCGGGGCAACATTGAGACACGAGATTCTGCAGATGCTGGAATCTCGACCAACACACACAAAATGCTGGAGGAACTCAGCAGGTCAGGCAGCATCTGTGGAGGGAAATAAACAGACGACATTTTGGGTCGAGACCCTTCATCAGGACAACGGCAGGACAACCGGGGCAATGTTTATCGGCAAAGAGTGATAGGCGGAGGTGACAAGGGTAATCTCCACTCCTACAGAGCACCATCTTCTCATCTTCACCAGTACTTTAGATATGTACTACTTAGCAATGAGAAAATGCTAGGTGTCAGACGGGAGGGGTGGTGACTATACGACAGGAGATAATTTTGTCTGAGCAGCAGTGTGAAAGGACATACTCCAATCAACCACCCATTATGCACGTCTCTCAAAAATCAAAGCAGATTTATTATTGCCCCAAATGCAAAGCTGCAAATTCTCTCATTTTCTCAGTGTGTGCTTCAGTTAAAGCAGACGCATAGATGCCAGCTCACCACCACAACAGGTTTACAAGGATAATGGTGGAACTGTGAGGGTGTATGTATTAGGAAGGGATGCACAGACTGGGTGCCTTCTCCACTGAGAAGCTGAGGGGAGACCCAGTGGGAGGGGGTGTAAAGTGCCGAGGGGTGTTGATGGAGTGGATGCAGAGAGAACGTCTCCGCTTGTGGGGAAGAGGGTAACCAGAGGCCATCAGTGTCGGAAAGTCAGCAAGAAATCCGACTGGGATTTCCGGAGAAACTCCTTACCCCAGAGAGCAGTGAGAATGTGGAGCTCCCTCCCACAGGGAGGGGTGAGGGTGGAGAGTGTCGATGTGTTTAAGGGGAGGCTGGAGAAGGGAACAGATAGATTGAGATGGGTAGAGATGGGGGGAGGCTCCAGTATAAATGCCAGCACGGACTGGTTGGGCCAAATGGCCTATTTCTGTACCATATATCCCACATGACACTAATTTGCCTTGTGTAACTGAACACAGTCTCCAACTGGAGACACAAGAGACTGCAGACGCTGGAATCTGGAGCAACACACAATGTGCTGGAGGAACCCAACGGGTCGAGCAGCATCTGTGGAGGGGGGAAGGAATTGTCGATGTTTTGGGTCAAGACCCCGCATCAGAATTTCGACTCGAAATGCTGACTATACCTTTACCCCCACAGATACTGCTCGACCCGCTGTCCCTCCAGGTGGTTGTTTTTTTTTGGTGCTACAGCCCCAAAATGTTTGACCAAGGGACGGAACGTTTCACATCCAGAAGGACAGAGAGGCTCGAGCCCAGAATCCGAGCTGGAACTCCCAGTCCCGAGGGGGTCACTCTGCATGGAGATAAAGTGTTAAATTGTTCCCTCTGGAGCTGAAAAAAAATCACATGGACCCAAAGGTAAACAGGGAAGGTGATCTGACTGACATTAAATTATACAAAAGCTCGTGGGACCTCCCTGTTACTTTACATCAGAAGAGCGATGTGCTGCAGGGGGTGAAGTGCAGGATTTGGTGAAAGGCTCAAAGGAAACACAGCTTCTTTGGAACCCCCAAGGATCTTGCTATGCTTGTGGGATCTTGCTGGGTCTGTCTGTGCAGCAATAGCCACTGGACGTCAACATAACCCTTTGGGTGAAGCATTGAGAAGCAAGGGGATTGTTCAAAAGGAGGGGATGACTGGTTCAAATGAGTCCTTTCCCCTTGCAATTTTCTGAGATCCACGCGGTCACAGGGAGAATGTGCAAACTCCACACAGACAGCGTCGGGTACAATTACAACGTCCCAATGATATTTGGACAGTTCCATGGATAGGAGAGAGGGAAATGGGCCAAAATGCAGGCTAATGGGATTGGCGTGGATAGGCATCCCGGTCAGCATGGAGGACTTGGGCCGAAGGGCCTGTTTCCGTGCTGTCTAACTCTATGAATCCATGAATAAGCCACAAGAAACATGGAAGCAGGAGGACATTCGGCCCCTCGAGTCTGTCCCACCTTCCACTGAGATCACGGGTATCAGCATCCTGTCCCAATCCATTGGAGCCCTCCACATAAAACTGGGATCCTCCCGTTCACAGGTTACTTTCCAGTAGAAGAGTGACAGCATTTTCCCCAGCCTGACCATCCCCAGCTAACCTCGTATCCTCGTTAAAAACAAAAATTAAAAAAGAAAATGGTAACTGGTCGATTTTCCCATTAACCTTGGTGCTGCACCACATCAGAAGCCTTGCACCTCTGATAAAACCTCCCAATGCAGCAACCCAGGTACGAGAGAGACCACTGGGGACTTGGATAGCTTGTGTTCTACATGAGAAAACAGAGGGCAAATTGCAAGGACGATGCTTGAGTACTTTATAAAGCTCTCCGACCCTTGGATTAAATCTGTGTCCTGACAGCCCCAGAGGGAATGCGAGGAAACAGACCAGATCTCCTCCGTTCCACATTGTCCTCTGTTCACACAGGGCACAGTGAAGGAGGGAATACTCTTGCAGGAAAGCCACAGCAGTCTGCTCACTTCCTGCCAATCCCTTTCTCGTACGAGTGATAAACTCCAGCCTCCGCAATTCCAGAGTTCATCCCTGACTGATGTAAACTCAGCCCAGTCCCTCACAGACTCCTCACTCCTCCCACCCAGTCCGCCTTCACCGTGCGTTGCTTCAGGAAGGCTGATGGTATCGTTGAGGATACCTGCCGCCCTGGCCGTTCCCCTTTCTCTCTTCTACCTCCTGGGAGAAGATACAGGAGCTTAAGAGCTCAGAAAACCTGACACAAGAACAGCTTCTTCCCCACTGCTGTCAGACTCCTGAACCAATCCCCTCCTTCACATCTCCTTCCCAGTGGTGCTGCCACGTTTTCGGACTCTGTTAACAGTACCTCTTCCGTTATTATCACTTTACCATTTCTTTTTGCACTACCTCAGATATTGCACCATTCTGTTGTTTGGCGCACGTCACTGTGCTTTTTGTTGTATTTGTTATTACTGTGTACACTGTTTACTCTGTGAGCTTCACACGAGCAAGGAATTTCATTGCACCCTGGTGTTTACAACAATAAACTCATCACGAATGCCTTTAGGCTTCTCTCCTGCATGGCATCTTCAAAGTCCTCAATCCTCATTTCAAAGGAGGTCCTCAGACACATCCTCCATTCCCTGAGCAGATGCAAGAGACAACGTCATCAGCCTACCCAATGCCAACTAAAAAAGCTTACTGGCAACATCTAGCCGTAGGATCTTGCTATGCAAAAACTGGCTGCTGCACTTGCTCTGTAACAAAAACGGCCAAACTTCGAAGCCAGTTCACTGGTTGCAAAGTTCAGAATGCATGATGTTAAATAAAAGATTTATTTATTTAGGAAGGATGTTAGTAAGTTGGGAGCAGTTCAGAGGAGCTTAACTAGATGCATTGTTGGGATGGGCAGGTTGTCTGACAAGGAAAGGTTGGACCTCCTGGCCTGTCAACCACCAGAGTTTAGAAGAGTGAGATAATACTTGTTGAAACGTAGATCCCAAGGGTCTTGACTGGATGGGTGATTCCTCGTGGGAGAATCTGGAACTAGCAGTGTCTATTTGAGAATAAGGGGTGAGGCACCGCTTTCCTCTCAGAGAGCTGTAGATTTCAAACTCTGCTCCACAAAGAGCAAACGTTTTTAAGGCAGAGGCAGACTGATTCTCGATACACAAGGGGATGAAGTGTTTCCAGGGGGTTAGGTGGGAACGGGGAGTTGACATTATAAAATGATGGCCTGCTCATGCTTTGTACATCTGTATTTTATTCAGCAGGCATTTGTCCTCCAGCACATACAGACAGTAGCTTGTGTGCATTGCATCCCCCTTTGTGAAATTCTATTCGAATGACTCCAGTTGAGTAAATTTTAGAAGGAGAATTCCATTCACAGGTGGCATGCAAATTGGGCATGTTTTTTTTGAAATGACATGAATGGCTCCAGGGCTGTGATTGCCCACTCCCTGATTATATTGACTAACCAATCCCTGCTCTTATTAACATGATGAACAATGCTACAGACAGCTGGATTTAGCGGTACGACCCGTAGGTATGTGACCAAGAGGGTGTGTGTGGGAAATCGAGTGTGCACAAGAGTTCAAGGGCGAGTGTGTGTGTGTGCGTGCAATTGCAGAACAACTCTGGTCAGACTGGAAGGGTGACCCGGAGCTTCCTGACACTTTTATTGTCCACTCCACTCTGACCTCTGCCTTGGGTCTCCTACAATGAAGGAGAGTGTACATAGTCATGGTGTGGGCCCCACATCTAAGGAAGGATGTGCTGGCATTGGAGACGGTCCAGAGGAGATTCACAAGAATGATCCCAGGGATGAAAGAGTTAATGTATGAGGAGTGTTTGATGTCTCTGGGCCTGTACTCACTGGAGTTCAGAAGGATGAGGGGGGAATCTCATTGACACCTATTGGATACGGAAAGGCCTGGATAGAGTGGACGTGGAGAGGATGTTTCCAGTAGTGGGAGAGTCTAGGACCAGAGGGCACAGCCTCAGAATAGAAGGACATCCCTTTAGAACTGAGATGAGGAGGAATTTCTTTAGCCAGAGGGTGGTAAATCTGTGGAATTCATTGCCACAGACGGCTGTGGAGGCCAAGTCATTGGGTGTATCTAAGGCGGAGGTTGATAGGCTCTTGATTAGTAAGGGCGTCAAAGGTTACGAGGAGAATGGGGTTGAAAGGGAAAAATAAATCAGCCATGATCGAGTGGCAGAGCAGACTTGATGGGCCGTATGGCCTCATTCTGCTCCTACATCTCACGAGACACTCGAGGCACAGCACCTCATCCTCTGTTAGGACACATTACAGATTCCCGGACTCCCTGAATTAAAACCTTTCCCAACAATCCGCCTCTCCACCCTTACGCTTCCAACATTCCATTTTTCCTCTTCTGATGGTTTCAGATTTCGTCTGTTCCCTCTCCTTCCTTCACCCCTCCCTCTGCAACTTAACACCAATTTCATATCTAACTTTTCCCACTTCCGATGAAACGTCACCTTCCCGAAACGTCAGCTCTGTTCCTCCCTCCATGGGTGCTGCCCGAACTGCTGAGTGTTTCCGGCGTTAACTGTATTTTTTTTTCAGGTTTGCAGTATCTGCAGTGTTTTGCTGCTGGTGTAACTGACCACCAGGAGAGGGAAGTGTGTACATCAGTGCAAATGCACAAGGTGCTTGTGCTCTGAGAGGGGCTGTGCCTGGGTGATTGGTTTATTATTGTCACATGTGATACAGTGAAAAGCTTTGTCTGCGTGCCATCTGGGTAGATGAGAATCAGGTTTATTATCACTGGCTTATATGAAGTGAAATGTGTTGTTTTGCAGCAGCAGTGCAGTGCAAAAACATAAAATTACTATAAATTACAAAGTAAATAAACAGTGCAGAAAAGAGGGATAACGAGGTAGAATTCATGGACCGTTCAGAAATCTGATGGCGAAGGGGAAGAAGCTGTTCCTGAATCGTTGAGTGTGGGTCTCCAGGCTCCTGTACCTCCTCCCTGATGGTAGTAACGAGAAGAGGGCATGTCCCGGGTGGTGAGGGTCCTTAGTGATGGATGCCGCCTTGTGGCACCACCTCCTGAAGATGTCCTCAATCATTCCATACACAAGTACATCAAAAGAAAAGCAATAATGCAGAATGTAGTGTTAGAGTTCAGAGAAAGTGCAGTGTAGGTAGACAAATAAAGTGCAGGGGCCATGCCGAGGTAGGTCGAGAGATACAGAGTTATTTCTTTAGTGTATAAGAGGTTCATTCAAGAGTCTGATAACAGCGGAATAGAAGCTGTCCTTGAGCCTGGTGGTATATGTTCTCAACTTTTATATCTTCTGCCCAATGGAAGGGGGGAGGTGACCAGGGTGTGTGCACACTTGTGAATAATTTCTCTGGATACGATGCACAGGTTGCAAACTCCATTAGTACACAGCACTGCCTTATATTCAGATCCATGCTCAAGAATTTTTCTCTTTTGAAGGTTCGAGCATAAACATCTAATTGGATTTCACTGCCTGCACGTCTAACAAGCAATGGGCAACATAATACAAACTGTCAGTCACGATTATAGCCCAGTAAGCTGATAAATCTCCACAAGGATCCCAGTGCTAATCAGCATCACCTAATCAGTAATTCATAGGAAACAAACAATCGATTGAAACCAAGGCAGTGGGAGCACAGTATAAATGTGTGTGTCGTAAAACACAAGAAAGGAGAGTTATATCAAAACTATTCAAATGAACAGAATGATTTAAACAACAGTTTAGGCTTAACGTACTGGAAATGCTTAGATGCCTCTGGAGAGCTCCTGTTTCATGGCTTCTGCTTAGAAATACATTTGTGTCTCTTCAAGAAAATATACAGTGAGCACTAATTGAATTGGAGGTTGGTGTTCAAATGGCTTAAAGTCTCCCTCCTTGTAGGCCATTTTGTTTTGCCCATGGACAGGGACGCACTGGTATGGCAGTTGTAGTGGGTGATGCAATGATTATCCCAGCCTCTGGGGTCCCAACAGCGATGTCATTGAAGGTGTGATGTCCCAGATGTGGCCACCTCTGTACTGTAGGCAAAAATCTGCAGATGCTGGAAACCCGAAACAAATACAGAGAATGCTGGGAACACTCAGCAGGTCAGGCAGTGTCTGTGGAGAGAGAAAAACAGGCAATCTTCTAGGCTGATAACCTGGAGGCCCTTGTTGGTTGCCCTGAAAAAAAAGTTTTGAAAACTTGCCTGTCCATTTCAAAGGGCCGTCTAAAGCCAACCATGTGGAGATTGGAGTCACAGAGGCCAGACTTTCCAGAAGCACAAGGACATAAGAAATAGAAGCAGGAGAAGGCCATTCGGCCCCTCATGACCACTCCACCATTCAATGAGATCGTGGCTGATCTTTTACCTCAGCACCACTTTCCTGCACTGACCCCTTATCTCTTGATTCCCCAAACATCTACAGACCTCATTGAATGCACTCAATGACACAGCCAGCTGAGTTAAGAATTCCAGATACCCAGCATCCACTGGTTCATCAAGTATCCACTCATCTCTCCAGATGAAGGATTTCGACCCAAGACGCTGACTGCCCATTTCCCTCCACAGATGCTGCCTGACCCGCTGAGTTCCTCCAACATCTTGTTTGGTGCTCCAGAGTCCACCACCTGCAGTCTCTTGTATCTCCATCTTGTCATCTCTTCCTGATGATCAATCCCTTATTTTGAGACTGTGAACACTAATTCGAGACATCCCAGAGAGATTTATCCCATAAAAGCCCCAAGAATCCTTCTTGTTTCAATGAGATTTCAGTCTTCTAGATGAGAAAAGCCAGTCAGTGTCACATCTCACAAATTAATTAAGAAAATCATCTGGGTGAATGATATTAATCATTCATCATAATCAAATCAAATGATATGATCATTCATCATAATCAAATCACAAATCAGACAGAACATTTCAGGATTTCAGTGAACCAGTTTGGTTTGTACAACAATCCTGTTGTTTCATGATCACTGTTAGTGAGGCTCGTTGATTTTGACTCCAGATTTAATTACTTGAATTTAAATTCCCCGGCTGACATTGTGGGATTTGAACTTGCATCTCTGGATCAATGGCTTAAGCCTCTGGTTGCTAATCCAGTAATTTACCCATTATGCTACTGCACCCCAGGGTGGTCTACTGATGAGGGTTTATGCAGTAACAGCTGCCAGCACTTTTGAAAAGAAAAGATTGGTTAACCTAACCAGACTAGATCCTGCATCAGACCCATTTTACTTGTTTAAACAAGACTTTCTCCTCCAAAGATTGTTCACGAGTTAATCTAATGCTTGGGTATCAGAGCAACAGTACTTCAGGTATGCTTTGTTAAAAAAGAAAGCAGTGATAAATGATCATTGTGCCCGAACAAAAGCAAAGGAACTTTAAAATATTTACAAAGTTCAAGACAGTTTCATTATTAAACAGCACGCTTAAAAAATGAAGATAAAACTTTAAATGGCAACTTTCCCAATGAAGGGGCTTTCAGGCAAATTATTAATAATTAATACATTGTTAATCAGTGGAGAAAAGCCCTATAAACAGGCAGTATACTTATATAATTTATGGATCTACATTCTGAGAAATCAGATTTAAAAAGAAATTTCAAAACACCATCAGTTCATTCCCTTCCTCCGCCATTGCAAAGCTTGTCAACGTAAATCTCTCCTTTAAACATCTCCCACTAGTAATTATTCCATTCATTTAATGGAGGGGTTGGTGCTGATGCTGCAATCTACCCAAAGAAAACAGGAATCCTCTGTTAAATTGAACCCACCAAAGCGAGAAACTTGCAGTGAACAAACTGAAATAATGGACAGATTGAAAGGCCACTTTGGATTAACTGGCCAAGTATAACGATAATAATATTAGGAGCAGGAGTGGGCCCCCTGACCCTTCGAGCCTGCTCCGCCATTCATCAGAGCAAATCTTTTACCTCAGCACCACTATCCCCATATCCCTCGATTCCCTTAATATCATTCACCCAGAAAGTGTTGTGTGGGGAATTGTCTTATCATTTGTAAATCGTGTTGGGGTCATGAGGGCAGGGAACAACTTCTGGAATGAGGCGTACTAACCTGGAGATACTCCTTACTGTATTTCACTCTGCCAAAAAAAAAACCAAAAAGAACAACATTGCCCAACGGAAGTCCCAGCCACCCTGGTTTCTACTCCATCACAATTCTGCCTCATGGTATTTTATTCTACTTTACCCTAGCTACTTCTCCTCCCACCCCTTTGAAGATGCTTCTCTTCCAATTGATGACCTCCACTTTAGATCACTCCTCATCTTTCTCCTTCCTTCCATATTTCTTCCCAGAAGAGAAGTAGGCAAATCAGCCCATCACTTCCATGCCAGATCCTCCCCACCATCGGGAGTATCTACAGGAGGCGTTGCCTCAAGAAGGCAACGTCCATCATCAAAGATCCCCACCATCCGGGCCATGCCATCTTCTCACAGCTCCCATCGGGCAGGAGGTACAGAAGCCGAAGTCCCACACCACCAGGTTCAGGAACAGCTACTTCCCTTCAACCATTCGGTTCTTGAACCAACCGGCACATCTCTAATCACTGCCTCAGTATAGCAACACTGTGACCACTTTGCACTACAATGGACCTTTTTTTGTTCTAATTGTGTCCCTTCTTGTATAACTTTGTATAATTTATGCTGTTAATTGTGAAATTTTAATATCTCTGATGCTGTGTGCCTGTGATGCTGCTGCAAGTAAGTTTGTCGTTGTACCTGTGCACACATGTACTTGTGCATATGACAAGAAACACCACTTTGACTTTGAGATCACAGATCAATCCTATCCCATTACCAATTTTCCCTGGAGCCTATTCTCCCCACATTTCCATCATCTCGCCCCAGATTTCACCACTCATTTACACATGAGGAACAACTTACAGTGGCCAGTCAACCTACCAACACAAATCATCCATTGTTTTTGGTTTAATCATATTTGATGCAGAACTGTCTGTAACCCAAACTACCCGTAAGTGGGAAATGAACAGAAACGGTGTGTGGGAGAGGGTCACAGAAAAAGCGGTGACAGGGGAGCGGGCAGGCGCGGGAAGAGTGGCCACCAGCCGGCCTCACTGACTCAGTGAGCAAGCAAGTCTGCTCGGTGTTCCCACCTGTGCTCGGCGCCACCCAGCCCCTGAGTGCTGGGGGGGGGCGCGGGAAAGAAGAAGGCACGGGAAAATGCCCCATTCCCACCCAACAGAAGGTACCTGCAGCCCCACAGCAGCTGGCACATCCATCCCGCCAGTCTCCCTAACACATCTGTATGTATACGGTGTCATAAGTCGGGTGTTCATAACACGAGGAGGACCTGTACTGACTTTTGATACAAATTTAATGACTTGTGTATGATGCACAGGCTAAAATTTCCAACTTCGCAGTCAAAATTAAACCTAGAGGAATGGTAAATAATGAGGAAGGTAGATGTAGGTAGCAGTGAGGAGACACCAGAGACTGCAGATGCTGGAACCTGGAGCGAGATTCTTCTTCTGATCCTCTGGTCTTCCCACTTTTGTGCCTTTTACGCACACTACCCCCACAGCCCCCAATTTCTTCCCCTCCTGGTTCCATCCACCTACCAGCTCTACAGCTCCCCCCCTCCCCCAAATCTGGTCCTGGTTCCTTCTGCTCTTCACCTCTCCCCTAGAGGTTCCCATTATCACCTTCTTTACTGATCAGATTCCAGCACTGGCAGCCTTCATGTCCCCACTTATCACCCTCCTAGCTGTCTCCACCTTCACTGTCCCCTCCCTCCACCTCCCTCCTCCTCTTTTTGTTTGTCTACCTGCACCTATCACCCACCTGCCTCTGTCTCCCAACTCCCATCCCCACCTGCCTCCTTCTGCCATCACCCTTCACCCCCTCCTTGGTCCACCAATCACCTACTGGCCCCTGTCTCACCCCACCCCTCTCCTCTATCCTGGCCATCTTTCCTCTCTTACTCGTGGTCCTGAAGCAGGGTCTCGACCAGGATCGTCGACAATTCCTCTCCCCCCACAGATGCTGCTCGACCCGCTGAGTTCCTCCAGCAGATTGTTTGTTGCTCCAGATTCCAGTGTCTGCCGTCTCCTGTGACTTCACCTTGCTGAATGAGTATTGGTAGAGGGGAACTGGTCAGGTCACTGTTACAGGAATAAGTAAAAGGCCGTCAGTCCCTCAGTGTGGGATGGAGGTGTAGAGGGGTTGGACGTTCATGAAGACCAGGGAACTGGAAACTGTCAGAGTGCCGGAGGGCATCAAGGGGTGTTGCAGGTGTGAGTGGGAAGGGGTTGGACCAGAGGATAAAGGATGGAGTCAAGGTTGGAAGAAGTAAGTGTGGTGGGGAAAGAGCCGGCTGGAACAGTGGGTCTACCTGGGCAGTGCTGTTGTGGAGCCTGGGCAGGAGTGGGCTGTGTGGGGCTGGGGAGAGGGAGGGGGAGACTCCATTAAGTAAGCACTTTGAACCATTTCACAGTGCTTCTCATACAATGAGTTCAACTGCTGCTGTTCAAACAAACTAAATGTTTCCCATTTAAACAGTTCAACAGAAAAATCCATCATTAATTTAGAATGAAACCACGTAGCACATCCCTGCAGTTTTAATTGCTTTTTTTTGTTTTATTGTAGATTTCACCAAAGTGTAATGGGTGGGGAGATAACCACATGTCCCAGGGCATGGATTCTGTAATTAGGTGTCTGTGGGAAGTGGGGGTGGGGAGATGATTTGTAGCCCCTCCATTATGAAGACTGTGAATGGGGAATACCAGGATTGATGTCCCACACACTGCTCATGGAATTAAAGGATTCCTGCAGCCCCTATGATTGGTTCATCACCAATTCATGATCCAATTTTCTAGAAGTGAACCAGCTATGTGAATTTCCTTCAAATATTTTCCAGTTTCCTTCAGAAAGCTCCTGTTGAACTTGCCCCCATTACAGCAGGTCCCAGATCAGAGAGACACACTGCAGAGATATCCCAGGCTTGGCAAGACAGTCAACAATCCAGTTCAAACCCGACCATAGCTGGTGTCTCTGTTGTGTGATCTAAACCCACCCTCAAGGGGAAGGGTACCTGTGGAAGCCTGAGTTTCAGCACCCTATTGGCAGGTAAGGAGATGGTTTATACCCAGAGAAATTCATGACCAGGCTGTGTCAAGAGTCCTTATGGCCCAGTGGGAGTCCAATCTGTCCATCGATTACTCATGGTTCCCAGCTCTCGCTCCCTAGCCCTGCAGACCCACATCCCAGTTCTGTTTAACTGTGGGGAGGGGTTCTGCCTCCGGGCAGTGAGTTCAAGGCACCAACTCAACTCTAATCCTTCTACCAGTTCTAGGTACCAGTTCTACCATGGATACAAAGGTGTGGTCAACATTTCAGGGCTTCGACCATAGCTTTGCCTCCACAGATGCTGCTCGACCTGCTGAGTTCCTCGAGAAGATTGTTTCTTTTTTGCTCCAGATTCCAGCATCTGTAGTCTCTTGTGTCTCCAGTTAACCACTCTAACCTGCCCCATCAAAAGGCCATGGCTCTTTTACTAATTAGTGACTACATGTTATTGGTTATAAGGCACCTTGGGACACAAGGTTTTAGAGCAATTCCTCAGAAACAAAAATCTTTCTAATGTTTTGTTGATGATCTTGGGAAGGGCTTGAGGAGTCAGGAGGTGAATCAGAAACAGATTTCTTTTCACTGACATATGTTGTGAAATTTGTTGTTTTGCGGCAGCAGTACAGTGCAAGATGTAAAAATTACTGAAAATTACAAAAAAATTAAATAGTGCAAAAGAGGAATAACGAGGTAGTGTTCATGGACCATTCAGAAATCTGATGGCAGAGGGGAAGAAGCTGCTCCTGAATCATTGAGTGTGGGTCTTCAGGCCCTTGTACCTCCTCCCAATGGTAGTAATGAGAAGACGGCATGTCCTGGATGGTGAGGGTCCTTAATGATGGATGTCGCCTTCTTGAGGCACCGCCTCTTGAAGATGCCCTCGATGGTGGGGAGGGTTGTGCCCGTGATGGAGCTGGCTGAGTCTACAACCCTCTGCAGCCTCTTGAGATCCTGTGCATTGGAGCCTCCATACCAGGCAGACGCAACCAGTCAGAATGCTCTCCACCGTACATCTGTAGAAATTTGCAAGACTCTTTGGTGACAAACCAAATCTCCTCAAACTCCAAATGAAGTAGGGCCACTGACGTGTCTTCTTCATGATTGCATCAATGTGTTGGACCCAGGATAGATCCTCTGAGATGCTGACACCCAGGAACTTGAAGCTGCTCACCCTTTCCACCGCTGACCCCTCAATAAGGACTGGTGTGTTCTCCTGACTTCCCCTTCCTGAAGTCCACCATCAATTCCTTGGTCTTGCTCACGTTGAGTGTGAGGTTGTTGTTGCAACACCACTCAACCAGCCGATCTATCTCACTCCTGTACGCCTCCTCGTCGCCATCTGAGATTTTGCCAACAACAGCGGTGTCATCGGCAAATTTAAAGATGGTGTTTGAGCTGTGCCTGGCCACACAGTCATGAGTGCAGAGACAGTAGAGCAGGGGGCTAAGCACGCATCCTTGAGGTGAGCCTGTGTGACTGTCAGCGAGAAAGAGATGTTATCACTGATCCGCACTGACTGTGGTTTCCCGATAAGGAAGTCGAGAATCCAGCTGCAGAGGGAGGTACAGAGCCCCAGGTTTTGAAGCTTGATTATTAGTACTGTTGTCCAGGTGAAAGGTAAGGCTGGGCAGAAGTGGACACCATGGGCAATGGTCCGGTCCAGCACAATAACCACCCCACCCAGCTCGGTACATTGACCAGGTGAGCTCCAGGAATTCCATCGCTCTGTTTGCCTCACGAGGTTCTGCCATCAGCCCTGTGTTCCCTTGGTCCTGAAGGGTATTTATTCAGGAGAATTGATGGCCCATATCACCAGCACAGGTCTGGTGAGAACAAAAAAAAATAAATCGGCACTCGATTATCTAGAGAGCCCACGTCCATTATTGGAAAGTTCTGAATCAATAGAGAGATATTTGTACGCTGGCTTCAAACTGAATTTCATCTGAAGAGCTTGGTTGTCATGGTAGCATGTTTATCAAAAGACAAACATACTCATACACAGGTTGATGCAAGGACCACTCCGTACTCTCCTGGTTTGCTGCCTCTATCACACCTGCTCTGGCATTGGCATCGTTACTGCCTCAGATACGTCTTCCTGCTTCCTGGGCCGAGAATCCCCCCCAACTCCAGGGGACTGGAGGGTCTTCAACCATGTCCGTTCCATCACTGTCACCCCTCCACCCATCTCCCAGAACGGCCAGAGGGCTCCCCTTGTCCTCACGTTCTGTTCCACCAGCCTCCACATTCAATGGATCTCCTCCTATTTCCTCATTGAATTTAACTATTACAGCACAGGAGGCCATTCAGCCCATCGTGTCCATCAAAGCCATTCCATCACCTCTTATTTCCTTTGCATCCCTTTCTGTGCTGAACACAATGTCAAATTAAAGCTTCTGCCTGCACATGATCCATATCCTTCATGTCCATGTGTCTGTCTAAATGCCTCTTAACACCACTATGATACCCACTTCCACCACATCCCCGGCAGCCCGTTCTAGGCACCCACCACGTGTGCAACAAAAAATGCCCCGCACATCACCTTTAAACTTTCCCCCTCTCACCTTAAATGTGTCCTCTAGTATTTGACAGTTCCACCCTGGAAAAACGATTCTGACTGTCTATCCTATCTATACCCCTCAATTTTCTAAACCTCTATCAGGTCTCCCCTCAGCCTCCGACACTCCAGAGAAAACAACCCAAGTTTGTCCAACTTCTCCTCATAGTTAATACCCTCTAATCCAGGCAGCATCCTCGTGAACCTCTTCTGCACTCTCTCCAAAGCCTCCACATCCTCCTGTAATGGGGCAACCAGCACTGCACACAATAAAGCACACTTCTAACACTCTGAAGGGTCTGTTCCTGCATCACCCCCTGGCCCACATTTCCATTACCCCCAGAACAATGCTATTTTCTACTGCAGCTTCCCATGCAACATCTGCCTGTCCATCTCCCCATGCCCAATGAGTGCCTGAAGAACCGTAACCTGCAGGTCTGGTGGGGGGGGGGGGGGAGCGCAGTGGGGCCAAGAGCTGGGAAAAGGGAATGGGCTGGGCTGCTCTTCCTTCACTGGAATAGGTACAATGGGCCACATGCTGTGCAGTGACTTAATTGGCACCCCATCTGCCAGCTTAATTGGCAGATGGGGTGCCAATTAAGCTGGCAGCTTTGCCCGAGGGGTCTCAAGGTTCAAGGTGTTGGAGTTGCTCCATCCAGGCAATTGGAGAGTATTCCATCAAACTCCTATCTTGTGTCTTGTGGATGGTGATTAAGCTTTGGGGAGTCAGGAGGTGACTCACAGGCATTGGGCATTTGGTCAGCATGGATCAGCTGGGACCATTTCTGTGCTGTGTGACTCTGACATAGGATGATCTGCTTGTGTAGCCACAGTTATGTGGTTGGTCCAGCTGAGCTTCTGGTCAAAGTCGCATTTGTCATCTGCACAAGTCCATGTGTGCACGGGTGCAATGGGAAACTTACTTGCAGCAGCATCACAGGCACAGAGCATCAGACAAGCAGCATTCACAAGAAAAACAGAAATTAAACATATTTCTTACAAGAAAGAACACAATTACAACAAGAAAAAAAACAAAGTCCATTTTAGTGCAATGTGATCATACTGTTGACCAACTCTGATGATTGGGGTTGTGCCGGTTGGTTCAAGAACCGAATGGTTGAAGGGAAGTAGCTGTTCTTGAACCTGGTGGTGTGGGGACTTCAGGCTTCTGTACCTCCTGCCCGATGGTAGCTGCGAGAAGATGGCACAGCCCGGATGGTGGGGATCTTTGATGATGGATGTCGCCTTCTTGAGGCAGCACCTCCTGTAGATACTCCTGATGGTGGGAAGGGATGTGCCCGTGATGCATTGGGCTGAGTCAAGTGACCCTCAGGATGTTGATGGTGGGACACTAATGCATCAACCACTCTAAGCAGCACATTTACACCGATGCTAAGTTTCTACTTCCTGCATTACTTTTCAATTCAATTGGAAGTGACTGCATTCCATCAGTGATCCAAGTGAAAGCTGGGACAGGTTGAACATTCCCTGAATTTCACTGCCAACAGAGGAAATCCAAATATCAACACTTCCTATTTAATTCTGTAGCTACCCCAATCTATGCAGTGATATCAAAGCAGGGAAAACCACAACACAGAGCAGAGTGTGGAAAAATAACTAATTACAGGAAATATTCTTGGACACAAGGAACTGTAGATGCTGGAATCTGGAGAGAATAAAATCTGCTGGAGGAACTCAGCGGGTCAGGCAGCATCTGTGGAGGGAAACGGACAGTCGACGTTTCGGGTCAAGACCCTTCATCTGGAAGGAAGAGAGGGGAGAGAGCCGGTATAAAGGGGTGAGGGGAAGGGATGGAGCAAGAGCTGGCAGGTGATAGGTGGATCCAGGGGAGGAGGGGTGATTGGCAGATCGAGTTAGGTCAGGGAGGGAAGGGTGGAAATGGTGAGAGGGTGGGGCAGAAACATTCTTGGATAACTTGATCTTAATGCACAGCACAGAAGCAGACCATGCGGCCTAAAAGAAGGATGTGATTAAACGAGACGGCGGAGAAAAGATTGACAAGGGACTGGAAGGTTTGGGTTGTGAGGAGACATTGGAAAGGCCGGGACCATTTCCCCTGGAGCAAAGGACGCTGAGGGGTGACATTATAGAGGTTTGTAAAAATCACAAGGGGCATAGATAGGTGGATGGTCACAGGGTAGGGAATCTAAAACTAGAGGGCACAGGTTTAAGGTGAGAGGGGAAAGATTTAAAGCGGATCTGAGGGGCAAGTTTTCCCCCACACAGAGGGTGGCAGGTATATGGAACGAGCTGCCAGAGGAAGTGGTAGAGGTGGGTACAATGTTTAAAAGGTTTGGACAAATTCATGGGTTGGAGGGATATGGGCCAAACAGAGGCAAATAGGACTAGCTTTTTAAAAAATATATTCATTCAAGGAATGTGGGCTTTGCAGGCTAAGCCAGCATTTAATTGCCCGTCCCTAGTTGCCCTTGAGAAGGTGGTGGTGAGCTGCCTTCTTGAACCACAGCAGTCCTTGAGGTGTGGGTGTACCCAGTGTTGTTAGGGAGGGAGTTCCAGGGTTTTCACCCAGCCACAGTCAAGGAATGGCAATGTATTTTGAAGTCAGAGTAGGTAGGCATCTTGGTTGACATGGCCAAGTTGGGCCAAATGGCCTGTTTCCATGCTGTATATTATCAATCAGGCCTGTGCAAGCTCTTTGAATGAACTGGGGACATAAGAGACTGCAGATGTTGGAATCTGGAGCAACAAACAAGAAGCCAGAGGAACTCAGCGGGTCGGGCAGCATCTGTGGAGGGAAATGGACAAATCAGTCCAGATGAAGGGTCTCAACCCGAAACATTGACTGTCCATTTCCCTCCACAGATGCTGCCTGACCCGTTGAGTTTCTCCAGCGTTTTGTGTTTTGCTCTTTGAATGAACTGTTGACTGGACCCACTCCCCTGCCTCTTCCCCATAACCTTGTAAACATTCTCTCTCACTGTTCTCAGTCACGTTCATTCACCTCTAAATCATCTGCTGCTCACCTTCACTCAGTGGCCCCTGCTAACTCAGTCCCTGCCACTGAAACAGTTGCTCCTTACTGTCACATCAAAGCCTTTAATGACTCTGAGCACCTCTATGACATCTCCATTAAGTCTGAAAGAAAAGCTTGCATCTCAATTGTGTCATTCACAAGCTCAGGATGAGCCAAAGACCTTGCCGCCAGTGAAGTTCTGTTGTGGTGCAGTCACTTCTGTAACGTCAGAAATATGGCAGCTGATATGTGCAAAGCAAGATCCCAGAAACAGCCGTGGGATGGTGAGTGAACAATCTACCTACAGCTCCTCTGGACAGATCCACTGCGATTAACGAGCCCCACCCTCCCTCTCTCAGCCACGTGTCAGTTTCCCTTGGGTCTCCACAGACCTCTTTGGACTCCCCACCACTCCCTCCCCAATTTAAAGCAAGTTCTGATGGAAGGTCATTAACCTGAAACATGGAACAGTACAGCACAGGAACAGGCCCTTCAGCCCACAGTCTCTGTGCTGAACTAAACTAAATCCCTTCTGCCTGCACATGATCCATAGCCGTCCATTCCCGGCATGTTCATGTGTCTTTCTAACAGCCTCTTAAACATCACTGTTGTATCTGCTTCCACCCCCACCCCTGACAGCCCGTTCCAGGCACCCACCGCTCTAAAAAAAAACACCTGCCCTGCGCGTGTCCTTTAAACTTTCCCCCTCTCGCCCTAAATATATGTCCTCTGGTATTTGACATTTCCACCCTGGAAAAAGTTTCTGACTGTCTACCCTATCTATGCCTGTCGTAATTTTATAAACTTCTATCAGGAATGTTAACTGTTTCCCTCTGCACAGACGCTGCCTGGTCTGTGGAGTCAGGTGAGACTGCAGATGCTGGAAATCTGGAGCAACAAACTATCTGCTGGGGGAACTCAGTGTGTCAGGCAACATCTATGGAGGGAAACGGACAGTCAACGTTTCAGGTCGAGACCTTTCATCAGTGCTTTGCCTGCTTTTATTTCTTATTTCCAGCTTAGTTGGTTGTGTTTTTAGTGATGCTGATTGAGGAATAACCATTGATCAGGACACTACTTTTCTTGAAAATAACACTACAGGACCCTTTACATTCAGATGGAGCCTTTGGGTTAGAACCTTGTCTGAGAAACTCCTTTGACAGTGCGACTCCCACTCAGTACCAGACAGGAGTTACCTTCCAGACATTGGTCAAAGGCTGTGCTCCAACTTTGGTCTCTCGGTGCACCTCAGTCCACTGTTGGCAGCTGTACCTTCAGCTGCTGGGGCCCCCCAAGCTCTGGAGTTCCCTCCCCAACCTCTTCCCTTAATAGTTTGACCAGCTTTTGGTCACTTATCCCAATACCTCTTAGTGTTACTCATTGTTACTTTGATTCAATAATGTCCCACCCAAACGCCTTGGGACATGCACCAGTGTTCAGGGTGATCTGGGCAATGCTAAATTCAGGTTGGGGGTGTACAAAACATTGGTTAGACTGCACTTGGAGTATCGTGCACAGTTCTGGTCACCATACAACGGGAAGGATGTGGTAGCATTAGAGAGAGTACAGAAGAGGTTCACCAGGATATTGCCTGGAATGGAGGGCTGCAGTTATAAGGAGAGATTGGACAGGCTGAGTTTGTTCTCACTGGAACATCGAAGGCTGAGGGGTGACCTCAGAGAGGTTTATAAAATTATGTGGGGCATAGATAGGGTAGATAGAGTCTTTTTCCTGGGGTAGGACAGTCTAGAGGTAGAGGGCACAGGTTTAAAGGAGAGAGGGGAGATATCTGAGGGGCAAGTTTTTCCACACAGAGGGTGGTGGGTATATGGAACGAGCTGCCAGAGGTAGAGGCAGGTACAATTACAGCAGTTAAAAGTCACTTGGATAGGAAAGGCATAGAGGGATATGGGCCAAATAAGATTTGTGCAGCTATGTATCCAGGTCAGCATGGACAAGGTGAGCCAAAGGGTCTGTTTCTGTTCTGACCAACTCCGACTCCTGCTTAGAGCAATCTACAATACCATGCAAGACTATTGCAAGAACCTGCAATACAATATACAGCAAGGGAAATTTTTGATCACAAACAACTAACATTGTCTCTTACAAAGTGGAACAGATTCCCCTCCATAAAATCATTCAGCACAGAAATAGGCCCTTCAGCCCATCATGTCTATGCTGACCATCAAGCACCCACCTAAAAGTTGGGATCCAAGTTGCGATCTGGCTGGTTAGATCCAAAACTGGCAGTGAGGGGAGGCAGAGGGTGGGGTGGAAGGTTTCTGATTGGAAGTCTGTGACCAGTGGTGTACTGCAGAGATCAGTGCTGGGACCCTTGTTGTTTGTGATATGGATTAACAGTTTGGATGTGAATGTAGGAGGAATGATTAGTAAAATTAATAGTGAAGAAGGTATAGTAAAGCAAGATATAGATCAGATGGAAAGTTTGGCAGAAAGCTAGCAGATGGAATTTAATCCCAACAAGTGCAAGGTGATACATTTTAGGAAGTCAAATCGGGTAGGATATATACAATAAATGGTAGGGCACTGAGGAATGTTGAAGAACAGAGAGACCTTGGGGTCAAAGTTTAGTTCTCTGAAAGTGGGGACCCAGGTGGACAGGGTGGAGAAGAGGTGGAGGCGGCGTACGGCACGTTTGCCTTCATAGGTCGGGGCTGAGAATACAAGAGTTGGGAGGTGATGTTGCGACTTTACAAAACACTGGTCAGATGCACACTGGACACTGTGTGCAGTTCTGGTCACCACACTGTAGGAAGGGTGTGATTGCACTGGAGAAAGTGCAGAGGAGATTCCCCAGGATGTTGCCTGGATTGGAGGACTGGTTATGGGAAGAGATTGGACAGGCTGGGCTCATTTCCCTGGAGCGGAGACTGAGGTGGACCCGACAGAGTATACAAAATAAACAGCATAGATAGGGTCGACAGTCAAAATCTTTTTCCCCATGGTAGGGGTATCATAAACAAGAGGGCATGGGTTTAAGATGAGAGGAAGGAGATTTAAAAAGGATTTGAGGAGATTTTTTTTAAATGCACAAAGTTGTTGATATTTGGAACTCATTGCCAGAGAAGGTGGAGTCAGATACAATTACTACATTTAAGAGACATTTGGACAGACACAAACACAAGGCGTAGAAGGATAGCATCCTGAGGGAAATGGGATTACTGTAGATGAGTGAATAGGTCATCAGGAACATGGTGGGCCAAAGGGCCTGTTTCCTTGCTGTATGACTCCATCCCAGGCAACGTTTAGGTGCATCTCCTCTGCACCCTGTCCATGCCAAAGTCTTTTCTGATCTTCTGCAACTTTGCAAGGATCACGGCGATCCATTTCCTACTCAGGTCTGAGCAAACCACTCAGGAGGTGTGCTGACTAACAGCTTGGAGCTCCACTAGTTATGTTTAGCAGGTTTTCTTCCCCCCAGTGCAACAGACCTTGAGCTGTTGAATCACCTGCTTCAGCCTCATTACTGGCCCAGTGTCACACTCAATGATAATGCTTTGTGCTGATTTTAACTCAAAACAATTGTTTTTTTCCCCCCTTTTCATACTTGCGGGGCCTTGTCATCTTGAACAGCACGCTGGTAGCTGTGTCAGAAGGTCAATGGTTCAAATACCACTCCTGACAGCTGCACAGTATTATCTGTGAAGCACAGAGGAGTTCGCCCAGACCCTTAGTCAATGTGCACCAGGAACTTACAGCTCACTGATTTCCCAGAGAGTTTTAGAGATGGAGGTGTGAGAGGTGCTACATAAATGCAAGTCTGCTTCCTGCCCCTCTAGGCTTCTGCAAGTATCCATCCTGTACCCGAGAACTCCATCACCTCAACTCCCTGGTGCATGCTTCCCTCCCAGCCAACCCAACCTTCCCCCTCTTCATCCCTCCACCTCACACAGGCCTGGCTGCTGGGACAGGAGGGAGGTAAACAGGATAGAAAGTTAGGGGGAAAATTTAAGGGAATTGGGTGGGGCCACACGCACACGCGCACGCACACGCGCACGCACACGCAGCAGTAGGTGCCTGGAACATGCTGCCAGAGGTGTTCATAGACTCAAGTCACATGGAAACAGGCCCTTCAGCCCAACTCATCCATGCCAACCAAGATGCCCATCTAATCCAGTCCCATTTGCCTGCGTCAGGCAGAACAGGGAATCGAGGTGACACAGCAGCTGACCATTTCAAATTGAATTCTAAGGCAGTGTTTCCTTCCATCAAGATTACTTCCAGATCCAGGTAGAGCCAAGTACCCGAGAGGTAATTTAAGCATCAAAATCCCAAGGACAGTTTAACACAAATAGTTGTTTTACCTCAAGGACCAAAGGAGAGAAGTACACCACAGAGAGCAGGAGACAGCCTCTCCTCACTCTCATTTTGGATCACAGGTGTGAGTGTGTTAGAGTCCTTTGAGCTGTCAGTTAAATGATGATTAGTCAATACATGAGCCTAAGGAACCAAGTTTTGGTGAGCTGTTTGGCCATAACAGGCTTCACAAATGAATCCCAGTCTACTTCATTACGAATTTGAGGAGATTTGGTATGTCACCAGAGACTCTTGCAAATTTCTGCAGATGTACGGTGGAGAGCATTCTGACTGGTTGCATCACCACCTGGTGTGAAGGCTCCAATGCACAGAATCGCAAGAGGCTGCAGAGGGTTGTAGACTCAGCCAGCTCCATCACGGGCACAACCCTCCCTGCCATCAAGAATATCTTCAAAAGGCGGTGCCTCAAGAAGGCGGCATCCTCACCACCTAAGGACCGTCACCACCTGGGACATGCCCCCTTCATGTTACTACCATTGGGGAGGAGGTACAGGAGCCTGAAGCCTGAAGAATAGCTTCTTTCCCTCCGCCATCAGATTGCTGAACGGTCCATGAACACTACCTCATTCCTCTTTTGTACTATTTGTGTTTGAACTTATAGTAATTTTTATGTCTTTATGTCTTTCCCTGTACTTCTGCCACAGAACAATGAATTTCATGACATACATCAGTGATAATAAACCTTGTTCGGAGCAGGAGTAGGCCACTCGGCCCCTCAAAGCCTCCCCCACCATTCAATACGATCAAGGCTGACCAATGCCAGGCCTCAACTCCACTTCTGTGCCAGATCCCCACAGCCTTCCAATCCCCTGATCTTTCAGAAACTTATTTCCCTTCTCTTTAAATATTTCTAATGATCTCACCTCCACAATCCTCTGGGGGAGAGAATTTCAGAGATTCACCACTTTTAGTGCGAAGAAATTTCCACGTAGCTCCATGCTAAATGACCGGTCACTTATCTTGAAGATACGAGCCGTTGTTTGTGAAGTTCCCACTAATGAGTAGCTGGACTGAGTTCTTGCCCCAGAGCAGAGGAGGAAGGTCTAGAGCTGAGAACTCTACTCCTTCAGAATCAGGGCACGACTCTTTTCTGACTTTGCAAAAAGACCGGCCATTGTAGCCCAAAATAACAAATCTGATTTTGAAATAAAAATCTATTGTAATTCGACAAGCCTGATAATGTACTCAGACTGAAGAAAAAGACATTTTAGATTAAACATTGCTTGGAGCCACATTATCATATTGATTTAAGATGGTTACATTTGATGCACGAGACCAGCAGATGGACACTCACACACAAACTGAACCAAATCCTGTTAAAATCTCTCGTGCAAGAACAATTCCCAACATTGTAACCTCTCCACACTGCAGAGAAACCACTCAGAAAATGAGCTGGATTAATCACATCCTCTTCCCCCACACACATACAGAAAGAACCATCTACCAGAACAGCTCTTTAAAATACCCGTGTTCTGCACAGCTAACACACACAGGGAGCAAACATTCTATACAGTGGAGCCCAACAATATTTCACAAAGGATTTATTTAAGTATTAGTTTAATGGAATTAGAGGGCAAAGCAGAGGGGCAAATAGAGTCATAGGGCAATACAGCATGGATACAGGCCCTTCGGCCCAACCAGTCCATGCCAACCACAGTCCCACCCAGCTAGTCCCAATTTCCTGCGTTCAGCCCATATACCTCCAAGCCCCACCCCTCCATGTACCTATCCAAATGTTTCTTAAATGATACTGTTGTACCTGCCTCACCCACTTCCTCTGGCAGCTCGTTCCATATACTCCCCATGCTCTGAGTGAAAAAGTTGCCCCTCAGGTCCCTTTTAAATCTTTCCCCTCTCACCCTAAATCTCTGCCCCTTGTTTTGGACTCCCCTACCCTGCAGAAAAGGCCGTCACCAACCACCTTGTCTGTGCCTCTCATAATTTTAAACACTTCTGTAAAGTCACCCTTGATTCTCCTACCTTCCAAGGAATAAAGACCCAGCCTGGCCAATCTGTCCCTCATGCCCTCTAGTCCTGGCAACATCATCATAAATCTTCTCTGTGCTCTAAACTAAAATAGATTTAAGTTTGAAAGTGGCTTTCAGATGCAAATGTGAATTTTCACACAACATGCAATCTCAGTGAAACCCTGGCAAATTTTCATGTACTGAATTTTTGGGTTTTCTTTTTGGAATTTGCAGTTTCTTTTTAAAAAATGTATGTGATATCTGCAATGGCACTACAGAAAGTCATCTGGTGCTGTTGGGAGATGTTCAATTTCAACTTCCATATGATAACTTCAGCCAGGAGTTTGCTCCTCCCGGACACTTTCTTCCCCAATCTGAGCTCCAGAAGTAACCCTAGAGACTGGTGTTCACTCAGTTGTCCCCGTCTCCAAGAAACAGAGTCAAAAGAAAAAACAGATGGAATGATGGATGAAATGTTGCAGAGAGAGATGGAGATGGTGTGAAAAATCTGAAGTAACAGCAGATATTATCTTGGCAGATAGATGGGGCAGAGTCACCAGAGGTGCTGTAGGGAACGGCACAAGAACTGGCAAAAAAAATAACAGGCAGGAAAGAGGCAAGGTTTTGCACCCAAGATCGTCATACAATGATACCATGTTGTGCGTTAAACAGGGACGGTAGTTTGCATCACCAATCCCCCTTGAAAGGGAATTACTTACACACATGAACCTGCACAGTGTCATTTTATACACATACATTTCACATTGGCACAAATAGTTTGCAGATATTTACATCAGTATACTTTACATATAACCCAAAGAATGCACCCAAAATATCCCACATACATGGGAGCATGTATGAGGATAACCACGTATGACCTTTGCATGCAAATATATCTCATACAGATGAACATGGCCATTAGACACAGTTTATGCAGAATATAGCAAGGCTTATATTTCACGTACATTTTCGCACATTGTAGGAGCACTGACTTTATGTGGGCGTATAAAGTTATACCTCACATACAAAGACCTTATCATTGAGGAAGATGTATTCTGTACCCCACCCGAGCCACACACAGTTGGTGATACAGGGTCTGACACACCTACCCCGCCACCACTATCTCCAGACTTCCATCGTTGTCCACGTCAGACACGGCCACGCCGTAATTCAGCTGGGTCGGGTTGTTATCGTAATCGGGAGGGAGAAGGGAGTCTGTCGCGGCGGTGAAGATGGGTTCGGGTCTCTGCGGGAGCCCCGGCGGCACCAGGCAGAAGAGAGCAGCGAGTGACAGAGGCAACATCGCGGCGTGCTTCAGGCGGGCTGCAGGACAGAGGACACCGGTTAACGCTCACCGTCCAGGCACCAGTCTGACCATCAGGGTGGCAATTTTAATTTAATTAGCAATCAACAAAAAAAAAGTTCACTTTAAAAATGCCTCCCTCCATTCCCCTCACAAACTTCCAACGGATTGAAAGGATGTCTATACCATGCTCTGTATAGACATTAACCCATTCAGTACAAGGGCTTGATTCTGTCACTAACCGCTTCAATGATGGTTAGAATAATTTTGCTCGTGGGTCTTTAAACTTCCCAATAATTAACTTAGAAACTTAATAATTAAACACACAGATGAATTTCTGGTACAAAATTTACACTCAATTACCTTTTGCAAACCCATTTTGTACACACACCACAGGATATGTCACTACATTATTAAAGTGGTTTCACATTTCAACAATGGATCGTTTTTTTTGTTTAAAAGATATTAGAAGTGAAGGCTTGTGATACTTACAACTGTGCAGTTTCCGAGAGCTCTTGCCCATGTAACAACAGAACCACCGCTCCCTCTCGTAGTCCGGACCCTACCCTCGCACCGCCTCATGTCTCGTTTTAAGGAATATTCTTCTTATGCAAGATCCTTACATAATGCAACGTCCAATCACGGAGCACCTTCGGCTCTGACTGACACCCCCCACATACCTCTGGTCCAATGAGATCCGATCCGGTGGGCGGGGCCTCCATTGATGGACCTCTTGGCAACAGGGAGGCACAGTCAGATCCCAGAAAGTCCGGGGTTGGGTTGGCTGGCTGGCGACGTGCGGAATGGACGTTGTGACAAGAGGGAAAGTTGTTGGTTGTGTGACGGGATTTGTTCAGCTCTGGCGGGAAGGGAGCTGGGCGTTTTGTCCTCAGAACACAACTTGTTGTTTTGTGGAAGAGGCGTCACTTCTCGAAATCAATATTACAGGTTATTAGTTTCCAAAACAAAGCAAACCCTTTTCAGAAGTGCTCTCTGACAAACATTGTTTATGACGATCTCAAGAAGTGACCCATTGGATTGGCATTCCCTTCACCACGGTGGCTGCAGTGTGCACCAGCCTCAAGATGCAGTGCAGTTATTCACCCAGGCTACTCGGACAGCATCTCCACAATCCGGGACCTCCCATCTCCAAGAAGGACAAGGGCAGGAGGTAAAGGAGAGCACCACCTCCTGCAGGTTCCCCTCCACATCATACACCGTGCTCACTCACAGGTGTATAAAACCATGAGGGGCATAGACAGGGTGAGCGCACTCAGTCTTCTTCCCAGAGAAAGGGAATCAAAAACTAGAGGGCACAGGTTTAAGGTGAGAGGGGAAAGGTTTAAAGGGGAAATTTTTCACACAGAGAGCAGTGGGTATATGGAACGAGCTGCCAGAGGACGTGGTTGAGGCAGGTACAATAACAACTTTTAAGGGACACTTGGATGGGTACACGGTTGGAAAGGTTTAGAGGGATATGGGCCAAATCCAGGGAAATGGGACTAGTTTAGATGGGCATCATGGTTGGCATGGACCAGTTGGGCCGAAGGGCCTGTTTCCGTGCTGTATGACTCTATGGCTCTATGACTTGGGGAAATATATCATGGTCCTTAATCATCACTGGGTCTATGCCCTGGCGCTCCCTCCCCAGCAGCACTGTGGGAGCACCTTCACCAGAGGGGCTGCAGCAGTTCAATAAGGTGGCTCCCCCCCCACTTTTTCAAGGGGTACTTAGGGATGGGCAATAAATGCTGGTCAGTCACACTCAGATCTGTGTATGAGTTAAAAAAATGTTCTGGAAACCGTAATCCTTGTATCCACTGATGACATTAAAGGATCACAGAAATATGTAGAAGACCCTTCAAACCATAAGGCGTGTGCTAGCTCTTTGAAGGTTCTGTTTAATCCCACTCCTGCTTGCCCCCCCCCCTTTGATCCTATCAATACTTTTCCCTTCAAACATTAAATCAATTATCTTTTAAGTAATTGGTCAGGACCCTGGTCAGACCCCACTTGGAGTATTGTGTTCAGTTCTGGTCGCCTCACTACAGGAAGGATGCGGAAGCCATAGAGAGGGTGCAGAGGAGATTTACAAGGATGTTGCCTGGATTGGGGAGAATGCCTTATGAAAACAGGTTGAATGAACTCGGCCTTTTCTCCTTGGAGCGACAGAGGATGAGGGGGGACCTGATAGAGGTGTATAAGATGATTAGGGGCATTGATCATGTGGATAGTCAGAGGCTTTTTCCCAGGGCTGAAATGGTTGCCACAAGAGGACACAGGTTTAAGGTGCTGGGGAGTAGGTACAGAGGGGATGTCAGGGGTAAGTTTTTTGTTCAGAGACTGGTGAGTGTGTGGAATGGGCTGCTGGCAGCGGTGGTGGAGGTGCATACAATAGGGTCTTTTAAGAGACTTTTGGATAGGTAGAAAAATAGAGGGCTATGGGTAAGCCTAGTAATTTCTAAGGTAGGGACATGTACGGCACAACTTTGTGGGCCAAAGGGCCTGAATTGTGCTGTAGGTTCTCTATGTTTCTACGTTTCTAAATGTTTCTGTTCAATCTGTTTCCACCAGCACTTCAGGCAGAGGTGATCTTATCGAAACATTGAGGGTGACAGGGGGGGACACTGAGTGGATAGTTTCCCATGTGGGGGTGTCCAGAACCCAGGTGCAAGAGCTTCAGGATAAACTGGAGACGATGAGGAACTTCTCCCAGAGGATGGTGAATCTTTGGAGTTCTGTGCCCTGGAGAGATGTAGAGGCAGAGACGTTGGATATATTCATGGTCCAAGTAGGCAGGTCTTGTCTACAGGGGAGTCAAGAGTTCTGGAGACAAGGCAGGAAACTGGAGTTGAGGCCAAGATCAGATCAGCCATGATCTCAATGAATAGCGGAGAAGGCTCAAGGGGCTCTATAGAACATGGGTTGAGACACGGTTCGAGTACTGTGTACAGGTTTGGTCAGCACACTGCAGGAAAGACACTGAAATGTGTGCAGAGGAAATTCACCAGGATGTTGCCTGGGATGGAATGTTTCCCTTCTAAGGGGAGACTGGATAGGCTGGGTTTATTTTCCTTGGAGTGAAGGAGACTGAGGGGGTCTGTGATAGAGGAATACAAGATTATGGGAGGCATAGATAGTGTAGGAAACTTTTCCCCAGAGCAAAGGAGTCAAAAACTAAGGGACATAGGGTTAAGGTAAGGTGAAAGAGGGGATCTGAGGGGGGGGTTGGAGTCTGGAACATACTGTCTGAGGGGGTGGTGCAGGCAGAGACTCTCACTACGTTTAAGAAACATCCAGATGAACACTTGAATCGCCAAGACGTAGAAAGCTACAGACCAAATGTTGGAAAATGGGATTAATATGGATGGGTACAAAATGGCGAGCATGGACATGGTGGGCCAAAGAGCCTGTTTCTGTGCTGTGTGACTATGGTCCTTTGGTTGACTCCAGCTTCAGCTTCTTGTTTACTTATGACTCCAGCACTTTGCACAGTGGATTGCACCTCACAAGCAATAAACAAATAGCAAACCATTTATTTCTTGGAGTTTATTATGGGAGGAATGTTGGCCAAGGATCCCTCCCCACCATCGGGAGTATCTACAGGAGGCACTGCCTCAAGAAGGCAACATCCATCATCAAAGATCCCCGGGCAGTGCCACCTTCTCACAGCTCCCATCGGGCAGGAGGTACAGAAGCCTGAAGTCCCACACCACCAGGTTCAGGAACAGCTACTTCCCTTCAACCATTCGGTTCTTGAACCAACCAGCAAAACCCTAATCGCTAGAATTTAGCAACACTGTGACCACTTTGATCACTTTGCACTAAAATGGACTTTGATTCTTTTTATTCTAATTGTGTTATTTCTTGTAAAAATTGTGTATAATTTATGTTTAATTTATGTTTTTCTTGTGAATGCTGCTTATCTGATGCTCTGTGCCTGTGATGCTGCTGCAAGTAAGTTTTTCATCGCACCTGTGCACACATGGACTTGTGCAGATGACAATAAACTCGACTTTGACTCAACTTTGACTTTGACTTTGAAGCACTTGTGCCTTTCACTCAAAACCAACCTCCCAAAGCACTTTGCAGGATCTTCACAACACAAAAGACACCAAGACCACTAGGGAGATATAGTGGTGTGACGTTTTCAATCCCAGAAGGTAGGTAGTCTAAAACTGGCATAGATAGACCCAGCAGGGGTGTCTAAGACCTGAGGCCATAGGTTTAAGGTGTGAAGTAAGAGGTTTAGAAGGGATCTGAAGAAGAATTTGTTCACCCAGAGGGTGGTTGGAATCTGGAACGGACTGGGGTGGTGGAGGCAGAGACTCCAACCCCTGGATGACCACTTGAATCGCCAACTCATGGTGGGCTACCTGACCAAGTGCTGGTAAATGGGATCAGTATAGATAGGTACTTGATGGT
Source organism: Pristis pectinata (assembly GCF_009764475.1). NCBI lineage: Eukaryota > Metazoa > Chordata > Chondrichthyes > Rhinopristiformes > Pristidae > Pristis > Pristis pectinata. Next base: position 3,091,729 of record NC_067416.1, on the reverse strand, counting down.
CAGCACAGACACAATGGGCTGAAGGGCCTGTTTCTCTGACAAGACTCTCTGACTCTTAAGGGAAGGAGCCTTGCAGTGAGTTGGGTGAGATTCTCAAGTTTGCAACAACTGAAGTCAATGTTTGACCTGAATGACAGCACCCAGACGGTGCAGCACTCCCTTGGCACTGGACTGCACTAGGAGTGTGTATCCCAGTGTCTGCAGTGGGACTTGAACCCAGATCTTTCTGACTGGCTGCAGACTGATTAAAGTCGAGGTGTGAAAGGGGCCAGAAAGAGAGAACTCGGAGAGTTTTTTTTGGGCCTGAGGGACAGACAAGGCTGTGGACAAATTTGAGCACACGAATATTAAATTCAAAGCATTGCCAAGTGCACATGAGACATCAGTATAGCAATTCATCTGAAGGATAGCACTTGTAACAATGCTGCACCCCCTTAGAGTCATATAGAATTGTACAGCACAGAAACAGGCCATTCAGCCCACAGTGTCTATGCTGACCACCATGCCGAACTATACCAATCCCACTTGCTTGCATTAATTCCAGCTCCCTCTGTACCCTGCTCATTCTGTCCAGCTGTCCAGCTGCCTAAGTGTTGTTATGTTCCTGCCTCCACCTCCTCCTCTGGCAGCTCATTCCAGATACCCACTGCTCTGTGTGTGAAACATTTGCTCCTCAGATCCCCTTTAAACCCCCTCCCTCCCACCTTAAACCGATGCCCTCCAGTTTTAGACACCCCTACCCTGGGAAACAGACACTGGCTTATCGACACCATCCATGTCCCTCATGTTAGCTCCGTACACACAATCCAAGACGAGTGTGGTAATGGGTGTGGATGACACCAAGCACCCATGGGTGAGGCAGGGGAGGACTCCAAGAGTTTTGGGTCTAGTGACTGGTTCATGAGAAACAAAGCACCTTTATTTGATTTACCCCTTTTCCATCACAGTAGGAGATTAAACCCAGACTTACCTTAGTCAACATCAGTACAAGTGAAAGGCAAACATGAACTACTGTCACGCCTTTCATGAGCTCAAGACCTCAGAACATTACACCCAATGAACTAACTTTAGAAGTTCAGTTACTGTTGTAAGGTGAGAAACACGGCAGACAGTCTGTACACAGCAAGATCCCACAAATAGCACGGTGGTCGTCAACAGAGAGTTTGCTTTGGTGGTGTGAATGTGGGATTAATATCGGCCAGGACTTCATCAACAACAATTAATAACCATTCACAAAGTGCTGGAGGAACTCAGCAGGTCAGGCAGCATCTATGGAGGGAAATAAACAGTCGACATTTCAGGTCGAGACCCTTCATCAGGACTGGTGGTCCAACACATGAACATCGGGACTGATGAAGGGTCTCGACCCGAAATGTCACAAGATCACAAGACAAGGGAGCAGAAGCAGGCCATTCGGCCCATCAAGTCTGCTCCAAGGAAAGGGAAATAGAAATGAGAAATGGGGAATGGGGGAAGAAGAAGAAGAAAAAAAACTATTCTAATCCCAATTACCGGCCTTATCCCCATATCCCTTGATACCCTGACTATTTAGATATCTATCTATCTCCTCCTTGAACGCCCCCACTGATCTGGCCTCCACTGCTGTACGTGGCAAGGTGTTCCACAAATTCACCACCCTCTGGCTAAAGAAATTTTTCCTCATCTCTGTTTTGAAACTGTACCCTCTAATTCTAAGATTGTGCCCTTTGGTCCTGGACTCACCCACCAAGGGAAACAGCCTAGCCACATCTACTCTGTCCTTTCCTATCAATATTTTAAATGTCGCTATGAGGTCCCCTCTCATTCTTCTGTACTTCAGTGAGTACAGTCCAAGAGCTGACAAACGCTCATCATACGTAAGCCCTTTCATTCCTGGAATCATCCTCGTAAATCTCCTCTGAACCTTCTCCAACGTCAACACATCCTTCCTAAGATGTGGGGCCCAAAACGGCGCACAATATTCCAAATGAGGCCTCACTAGTGCCCAGTAGAGCCTCATCAACACTTCCTTACTTTTATACACTATACCTCTCGAAATGAATGCCAACATAGCATTCGCTTTCTTTACCACCGATCCGACCTGGTGGTTAACCTTTAAGGTATCCTGCACGAGTACCCCCAAGTCCCTTTGTACTTCCGTGCTTTGGATTTTCTCTCCTCCTAGATAATAATCTGCCCACTTATTTCTGCTTCCAAAGTGTACAACTGCACATTTCCCTACATTGAATCTCATCTGCCATTTCCTTGCCCATTCTCCTAAACTGTCTAGGTCCCTCTGCAACCTTCCTATCTCTTCAATACTCCCTACTCCTCCCCCTATCTTGGTGTCATCCGCAAACTTAGCCACGAAACCATTTATTCCATCATGTCGACTGTTTATTTCCCTCCATAGATGCTGCCTGACCTGCTGAGTTCCTCCAGCATTTTGTGTATGTTGCTCCAGATGCCAGCATCTGCAGAATCTACTGTGTCTCAATTAATAACCAATAACAACACTTGGACAACTACGTGGATAGGAGACGTTTAGAGGGATATGGACCAAACGTGGGCAAATGGGACTAGCTTAGATGGGAATCTTGGTCGGCATGGACCAGTTGGGCCGAAGGGCCTGTTTCCGTGCTGTATGACTCTGTGACTCTGGGGAGAGTTCCCCTGGGAAGGAGTAGCAGAGATTGTTTCACCCCACCCTGAGACAGCAGATAGGGCTTCGCTTCAGAGGGAGTCTCTGCTGGTCCAACATATGACCATACAAAGTAGGAGCAGGTTGGCCACTTGGCCCCTCAAGCCTGCTCAGCTGGTTAATAAGGTCATGGCTGATCTGATGTAACCTAATTTTATCTCCCTCTGCCTTGACCACCCTGCTTCCACTGGCCTTTGAGGAAGAGAGTTCTGAAGAGTCACCACTCTCTGAGAAATGAACCTCTTTCTTATTTTTAAACAGCAGCCATGGTTCCAGAGTCTCCCAGAAAAAGAAACAGCCTCTCCACACTCACTGTGGCAAGATCCCACAGGATCATTTCTCAATGCCGACAGGACAGCAACGGTCTCGCTTCTTCATTCCCCTCACCCACTCCAACCTCACCACCTCTGAGTGTGCTGTCCTCTGCTCCCTCTGTCCCAATCCTAGCCTCACCACCGAACCTGCAGACAAGGGCAATGCCATTGCAGTCTGGCGGACTGACCTCTCCCTTGCAGAGGCCAGATGGCAGTTCTCAGACACTGCCTAGTACCTACCCCTGGACCAGAACCCCACCAACGATCAGGCCACTGTCTCCCGTACCATCAACGACCTCATCGCCTCTGGAGACCTCCCCTCCACAGCCTCCAACCTGATTGTTCCCCAACCCCGCACTGCCCGTTTCTACTTCCTACCCAAGATTCACAAACAAGGCTGCCCTGGTAGGCCCATTGTTTCTGCCTGCACCTACTCTACCGTATTCATCTCCTCATATCTCGACTCCATCTTGTCCACGCTAAAACCAGATGAAGGGTCTCAACCCAAAACATCAACTGTCCATTTCCCCCCACAGATGCTGCTTGACCTGCTGAGTTCCTCCAGCATCTTATGTGTTGCTGGAGATTTTAGCATCTGCAGTCTCTGATGTCTCCCTCAGGATCATATATCTTTCAATCGTCCCCTCTCTCTCTTCTAAATTCCAGCAGATACAAGCCCTGCCTGTCCAACTTCCCTCATAAGCCAAGCCACCCTTTCCAGGTACTAGTCTGGCCTACCACTCCCTCAGCACTGCTCCAGAGTAAGCTTGGATTTGGTGCTCCAGATTTGAACTCAGAACCTTCTGAATTGCTGCAGGGATTATCATCCGGTTACCTCTGGGTCGTTGCCTGGAGGCAGGGGTGGTACGTAACATTTAAACCAAATGTACAGCAGGAGTTGCTTGGTCACATCTCTGAGTAGTGGTTGCTCATTCAAATCCACAGTTCTGTGTAATTTATTACCACTGTTCTATCCAGAGAGGGATTGTTGAAGAGCTAAGGTCAGACCCAATAGATCCTCCGCTGGTGAGACACTAAGGAATTGAAACAAAACAGTAGTTATAAAAGAACAGAAATTTTAATAGAGGCTGTGAAACATTCATTGTTTATTAGTTTTCTTGATAGTAGCACAAGGTAGCATTGCTGGAAAATATTTTAACTTTATTTATTTGCTTGTTTGTTATTGTTCAATAAATTGGCTTGGCACTTAATGCGTATAATAAGGTCTGGTCTTGTGCAGTCGAATCATGGAAGATTTACAGAGGATCCTCTGAAGGCTTGGGATTGATCAGAATCTAAGGCAGTCTGAAGAGGAGTCTCTTTATTCGTTACCCATTAGGAGTATGATGTAACATGGGATTTGCTTTGGTATTCTTGAGGTACATGAACAATGAAGGCAGTAACAGGTCTGAGGCTTAGTAATTGGTAATTAGTTTACTATTTTCACATGTACCCAGACACAGTGAGAACCTTTTGCTTGTTTGCCATCCAGACAGATCACTCAGTACGTAAGTACATCGAGGCAGTACAAAAGGAAAACAGGATGCAGAATAAAATGTTACAGTTACAGAGAAAGTGCAGTGCAGGCAGACAAATAAAGTGCAAGGGCCATGACAAGGTAGATTGGGAGATCAAGAATTCATCGGATGAGAGGTCCATTCAAGAGTCTTATAACAGCCTCATAGAAGCTGTCCTTGAGCCTGGTGGTACGTGTTCTCAGGCTTTTGTATCTTCTGCCCAATGGGAGGGGGGAGAAGAGAGAATGACCGGGGTGGGAGGGGTCCTTGATTATGTTGGCTGCTTTCCCGAGGCAGCGGGAAATGAAGACGGAGTCAGTGGAGGGGAGGCTGGTTCCATGACGGACTGAGCTGTGTCCACAACCCTCTGCGATTTCTTGTGGCCTTGAGCAGAGCAGTTTCCTCCACTGCTGGGCAGAGCCATGTTGTGTGGTGAGTGGTTGACCTTGAGACTCAGCCTGAAACGTTAACTGTTTCTCTTTCCACAGATACTGCCTGACCTTCTGAGCCTTTCCAACAATTTTGTTTTTTGCTTCAATAATGACCCTCCTTCCATCATAACACTTGCTGATGGCTGCACAACGTTCAATTCCATTCACAGCTCCTCAGCAGGTGAAGAAACCCATGCTTTTGCGCAGGAAGATTTAGACAACATTCAGGCATGGGCAATAATTGCCAAATCACATTTTCACCATATAAGTGCCAGTCTAATCATCAACCCTTGATTGGTATTGGTATTGGTTTATTATTGCCACTTGTACTGAGGTACAGTGAAAAACTTGTCTTGCAAACCGATGGTACAGGTCAATTCATTACACAGTGCAGTTACATTGAGTTAGTACAGAGTGCATTGATGTAGTGCAGGTAACGATTATAGTAAGGGTAATGAGTAGATCTGTACAGAGCAGCTTGCAACGAGTTGAGAAACAAAGGACTGCAGATGCTGGAATCTAGATGAAAAACACAATGACACTGGAGGAACTCAGCAGGCCAGGCAGCATCCAGGCTGAAGATAGGAAAAAGGGAAGCCCAATATATAGGGGGAAAAGTAGAGCAGTGATAGGTGGACAAGAGAGGGGAGGCAGGGTGGGCACAGGGTGCATCTACCTATCACCACCACCCTCTCCATCTGCCCTGTCACCCACCCACCACTCCCACTGGGTCCCCTCCCCCCACTGTTCCCATCTGCCCTCCCCACCTCCCTCCCGTGATTCCAGGCTCCACCTTCCTCTCCCATCAGATCCCACCACCTGCAGCCCTCTGTCACCTCCACCCATCACCTCCCGGCCTCTTGTCACCATCTCCACTCCCCCCTCCTCCATCTGCCTCTCACCCCTCCTGAAAGGGTCCTGACCCGAAACATTGACCGCCTGCTTTTCTCCACGGATGCTGCCTGGCCTGCTGAGTCCCTCCAGCATCATAGTATTTTTCATATTCAACAGCATTACTGTCACCGAGTCTCTCACCATCAACCCTCTGGGAGGGTCACCATTGACCAGAAGCCTAACTGAACCAGTCACATGTATAGCCTGGCTACAAGAGCAGGCGAGAGGCTAGTATCTTGCAGAGAGTGACTTCCCTCCTGAAACCCCAAAGCCTCTTCACCATGTCCAGGGCACATCAGGAGTGTGAGGCAACACTCCCCACTTGCTTGGATGAGTGCTGCTCCAGCAACTCTCAAGAAACTCAACACCACCCTGGACAAAACAGTCGCTTGATTGACCCACCTCCCTAAACACCCCCTCCCTCTACCACTGGCGCACAGTGGCTGCAGCATGCACCATCTGTAAAAGGCACTGCAGTTAGTTACCTGGGCTACTCCAACAGCACCTTGAGCATTGAGGACAAGGGCTGCCAGGGAATGGGAGCACCACTGTCTGCAGGTTACCCTCCAGGTCCCACACCACCCTGATTGGAAATATACTGCCATTCCTTCATCGGCACTGGGTCTAAACCCTGGAGTTCCCTCCCCAACTTCACTGTGGGAGCACCTTCACCACAAGAACTGCAGCAGTTCAAAGAAAGCGGCTTGTCCCCTCCTTCACAAAGGCAATTAGGAATAAATAATAAATGCTGACCTTGGCAGTGTCGCCCACATCCTGTGAATGAATAGAAGTAAGATAATTGATAAATATAATGAAGAGGTGATCACAGGAACAGCAGAGGACTGATTTCAAGTCTGGGATATAAGGAAGAGCAGACACAGTTTTGATGCTTCATCCATGCACAGTTTGACTCACTAAAGTGGTTCATCTCCTCACTTTATCCTCACAGCATCCAAAAGATTTAAATATCAACCATCCATCCAATTCCCTCTTGGAATCTACTATTGAATCTTTGTGCAGTATCAGGCAACGTCTGACGCTGTCGACACTTCCAGCTGCCTCGGGAAAGCAGCCAACATAATCAAGGATGCCTCCCATCCTGGACACTCTCTCTTCTCCCCCCTCCCATTGGGCGGAAGATACAAAAAGGGCGGCACGGTAGCGTAGCAGTTAGCGCGACGCTATTACAGCGCCAGCGATCGGTGTTCGATTCCCGTCACTGTCTGTAAGGAGTTTGTACGTTCTCCCGTGTCTGCTTGGGTTTCGTCCGGGTGCTCCAGTTTCCTCCCACATTCCAAAGATGTACGGGTAGGTTAATATGGGTTTAGAATGGGCGGCACGGACTCATTGGGCCGGAAGGGCCTGTTACCACGCTGTAAGTAAAATTTAAAAAAGAAAGCCTGAAAGCATGTACCACCAGGCTCAAGGACAGCTTCTCTCCAGCTGTTATAAAACTCTTGAACAGACCTCTTATACGACAAAGATGAGCACTTGATCTCTCAATCTACCTTGTCATGGCCCTTGCACCTTATTGTCTGCCTGCACTGCACTTTCTCTGTAACTGTAACACTTTAGTCTGCATTCTGTTATTGTTTTCCTTTTGTACTACGTCAATGTACTGATGTATGGAATTATCAGTATGGATGGCACGCCAAAGTACATGTGACAATAATAAACCAATTGCCTAGATCCCAACACATTGAGGGGTTTACATGATAAATTACATTTGAAGTGCTGTATTTATCAAACAACAGCCAATCCTCACGTAGCAAGGTATTGGTATTGGTTTATTATTGTCACATGTACTGAGGTACAGTGAAAAACTCGTCTTGCATACCGTTCATACAGGTCAATTCATTACACAGTGCAGTTACATTGAGTTCGTACAGAGTGCATTGATGTAGTACAGGTAAAAATAATAACAGTACAGAGTAAAGTGTCACAGCTACAGAGAAAGTGCAGTGCAATAAGGTGCAAGGTCACAACAAGGTAGATTGTGAGGTCAGAGTCCATCTCATCGTATAAGGGAACCTTTCAATAGTCTTATCACAGTGGGTTAGAAGCTGTCTTTGAGCCTGGTGGTACCTGTATCTTCTGCCTGATGGAAGAGGAGAGAAGAGAGAATGACCCAGGTGAGGTCTTTGATTATGCTGGCTGCTTCACCAAGGCAGCGGGAGGTTAAGACAGAGTCCAAGGAGGGGAGGCTGGTTTCCGCGACGCACTGGGCTGTGTCCACAGATGGCAGATGAATGACCACTTTGCCTGTTTGCAGCTGGTGCTGGTTAAGGGAGGATTGTTGGTCATGGAATTCTCGCTCCTCTTCAGACGGTGCCTTGGGATGTTTAACCTCCAACCTGAACAATAATCTCTTCCTTTTACATGATGCCTCTAAATAGGGAAATTACTTCGAGGAGCTTCACAGAAATGCTATCAAATAATTGACATTTAAGCCACATTGGGAGATAAGCAGAGAGGAAGGTTTCAGGAGGTTCTTAAAGAGAGGTGTAGAGGTGTTCAGGCAGGGAATCCATACAGGCCACCGCAGACCAGCTGGGGAATTATGGAGCAGCTCTGTGGCTGGTCACCTTGTGTCTATTTCAACTCAACATTACTGGATGGGCATCTGATGTCTCATGTGATCCTGCCGCTGGCAGACTGAGCTCGTTCTGACCATCCTTGACCTTAGCACCACCCTGGGTGTGTGTGAGGCAGGTCACTCCTCTGCCCTGCTGTTCAACCCCAGCTGCATTTGACAAAAGCCAATAGAATTAACACCTCAACTACAAGTCACTCTCACTCCTCAGCTACTTTTGAAATGTGATTTCCAGAGTACAATAGGCACTCTCAAAACTGTTATCTGAAAAGATTTGGATGCTAGAATGTATCATAAGACCATAAGACATAGGAGCAAAATTAGGCCATTCGGCCCATCGCGTCTGCTCTGGCATTCATTTATGGTTGTGCCTTTCAACTCCATTCTCCCACCTTCTCCCTGTAACCCTTAACCTCCTTAGCAATCACAAACCTAACAATCTCTGCCTTAAATACACCCAATGGCGCCCTCCACAGCCGTCTGTGGCAACGAATTCCACAGATTCACCACCCTCTGGCTGAAGAAATTCTTCCTCATCTCAGTTCTAATGGGACGTCCTTTTATTCTGAGGCTGTGCCCTTGGATCCTAGACTCTCCCACTGATGGAAACATCCTCTCCACATCCACTCTATCCAGGCCTTTCAATATTCGGTAGGTTTCAATGAGATCCCCCCTCATCCTTCTAAACTCCAGAAAGTACAGGCCCAGAGCCATCAAACGCTCCTCAAACATTAACCCTTTCAACCTCAAAATCATTCTCATAAACCTCCTCTGGACCCTCTCCAACGCCAGCACATCCTTCCTTAGATATGGGGCCCAAAACTGCTCACAATAATCCAAATGTGGTCTGACCGATGCCTTATAAAGCCTCAGCAGTACATCCTTGCTTTTATATTCTAGTCCTCTAGAAATTGCATTTGCCTTCCTAACTACCAACAAAGCATAAAATCCCACCATAAATTTTAACATTCAACTGCTTGATGTTCATAGCTGTGTAGATGGAGCAGATGGATGGAAATCTGAAGCAAAATGCTGAACGCACACTATTCTGAGGAGACACCGGAGACTGCAGATGATGTAATCTGGAGCAACGAGCAATCCACTGGGGAACTCAAAGGATTGAGCAGCACCTATTCTGAGGAGGCTGTGTGTACTCTAATCCCAATCTCCACAACAATCGGAATATGACAGGAGAGTAATCGGAACAGGCAACATGCTGAGTGCAGTGGAGCTTGGGAGGAGAAAGTCGTTCCCAAGGTCCTCTGCTGCCGTGTGGGAGGGGAGTGGGGCCTTCCTTATCTCCTCTCTTGGTCCACTGCAGACTAATCAACGCAGCCTAATTGCTTATGATTGGTCAAACACTGTGTATCGTGACACAATGGGGATGGGAGATGGTGCAGCAGATGGATCCAGGTCTTTCTTCATCGGGTGACTCCAACAGGGTTACACCAGGGTGAATTTCCAACAGGCAAAGTCGACAGGCCAACATCTCGCCACCAAGCCTGAAACATCACCTTGTAACCCAAACCTTTCAGGTCAGTACAAAAAGGGCATCGGCCTGAAACACTAACACTTCTCTCTCCCTCCAGTGTCGCCCAAGTCTCATGACTCAAACCAGTGGGCTACCAAGGAGAGGGGTTGACCCAGCACACTCAAAGCGAGGAAGAAACAAATGTAATTGGGTCCAGTCTTTTAACCATTTTTATAAAGGATACGGGATTGTAAATTCTTTGTTTGTGCAGTTAGAACGTGTTCATTTTTTTCATCAGTTATATTTGTGTCACACCATCTGTGTCACAAAATTTCTTCCATAGCCACTGAATCCCCATCCCCTATTTGCATTCCAGCCAAGCCTCCTGTTTAGCTCGCTGGGACATTGACGTCCTCTATTAGAAATAATGAAGGAATAAAGACCTTACCTTCCTATTAAACCTTTCACAATATAAAGCATTTTAGATACAATGAAGTACTTTTGAAATGAAGTCACTAGTGTTGGAAAAGCAGAATCCAATATGTGTGTGGCTAATCTTTGGCATACCTACATCTTTGTTCCATATTCTAGAGCCCTTGGTTGACAAAATCTATCAATCTCTGGTTTAAATTTGACAATTGACCTACCCTTTCCACTCACACAAGATGCTGGAGGAACTCAATGGGTCGGGCAGCACCAATGGAGGGAAATGGACAGTTAAAGTTTCGGGTCGAGACCCTTCATCTGGACTCCTTCACTTGCCCATTTCCCTCCACAGATGCTGCTTGACCCACCGAGTTCCCCCAGCATCTTGTGCGTCGCTCCAGATTCTGGTATCTGCAGTCTCTTGTGCCTCCTTTATACTCAGTTCTCTGTCATGCCATTTGAATTACGTTCATACCTGTCCTTGCTTTAATGATCGATGTGTGGGTATCCAAGTGCTTTTTTGCTTTTCAATGCTTCTAGATTTTTGCCACAGCGGAAGATCTCTGTCCTATTCTTTCTGGATTCAGAGTAGGGTTACTGCTCGCGCCCTCACACGGTTCGTTATCTTCTTCGTTCACTTTGTTGATTAAAATCTCTTTGTTAAATTGAATGCTTCCTCCTTATGTTTGTATTGTTGGGAAACGTGGATACGTGACTTTCTACCTCCCCGTCCAAGTCACGTTTTAGATGCCGTGAAGAGGTGATCCTAACGTAGAACCCCGTGGGACATCTCTAGTCACATTCTGCCGGTTAAGTGTTGACTTATTGACTCTCGTCTCCTTCCACTCAGCCAATTGCCTAACCTCATCACCAATTTTGCTCCAATTCAACGAGCTTTAACTTTAGCTAGCAACCTCGTGCAGGGGATTTTATTCATTACCTCCTGCTGGTCACTCTGATTAGCATTGATTAGCATCCCCTCGACACCTACTCATCACCTCTTCAAAAATACTGAGCCTGGTTTGTGAGGCATGAACCATCCTTTAGGACCTTCAAAATGGTGCCTTAGAACCATAGAACAATACAGCACAATACAGGCCGTTCGGCCCACCATGTTGTGCCGACCTTCAAACCACTCCTAAGACTATCTAACCCCTTCCTCTCACATATCCCTCTATCTTAAATTCCTCCATATGCTTATCTAACAATCTCTTGAACTTGACCAACGTATCAGCCTCCACCACCACCCCAGGCAGCGCATTCCATGCACCAACCACTCTCTGGGTGAAAAACCTCCCTCTGACGTCTCCCTTGAACTTCCCAACCATTACTTTAAAACCATGCCCTCTTGTATTAAGCATTGATTCCCTGGCAAAGAGGCGCTGGCTGTCCACTCTATCTATTCCTCTTAATATTTTGTACACCTCTATCATGTCTCCCCTCATCCTCCTTCTCTCCAATGAGTAAAGCCCTAGCTCCTTTAGTCTCGCCTCATAATCCATACTCTCTAAACCAGGCAGCATCTTGGTCAATCTCCTCTGCACCCTTTCCAACGCCTCCACATCCTTCCTATAATGAGGTGACCAGAACTGGACACAGTACTCTGTGTGGTCTAACCAGAGTTTTGTAAAGCTGCATTATTACTTCACGGCTCTTAAACTCTATCCCACGACTTATGAAAGCTAACATCCCATAAGCTTTCTTAACTACCCTATCCACCTGTGAGGCGACTTTCAGTGATCTGTGGATATGAACCCCCAGATCCCTCTGCTCCTCCACACTGCCCAGAATCCTCCCATTAACCTTGTACTCTGCCTTGGAGTTTGTCCTTCCAAAGTGTACCACCTCACACTTTTCTGGATTGAACTCCATCTGCCACTTGTCAGCCCAGCTCTGCATCCTATCAATATCCCTCTGTAAGCTTCGACAGCCCTCCACACTATCCGCAACACCACCAATCTTTGTGTCATCTGTAAACTTGCTAACCCACCCTTCCACTCCCTCATCTAAGTCATTAATAAATATCACAAAAATAGAGGTCCCAGAACCGATCCCTGTGGGACACCACTAGTCACAGCCTTCCAATCCGAATGAACTCCCTCCACCACAACCCTGCTTTCTACAAGCAAGCCAATTCTGAATCCATACGGCCAAGCCTCCCTGGATCCCTTGGCCTCTGACCTTCTGAAGAAGCCTACCATGCAGAACCTTGTCAAACGCCTTACTAAAATCCATGTAGACCACATCCACTGCACTACCCTCATCAATCTTCCTGGTCACCTCTTCAAAGAACCCTTCAGGCTAGTGAGGCAAAATCTTCCCTTCGCAAATCCATGCTAGCTGTCCCTAATCAGTCCATGATTCTCTAAATGATCATAGATCCTATCTCTTAGAATCCTTTCTAACAGCTCACCCACCACAGACACAAGGCTGACTGGTCTGTAATTCCCTCGACTAAGGGGACAACATTCGCCACCCTCCAGTCCTCTGGTACTATTCCCGTGGACAACAAGATCCTAGCCAATGGTTCAGCAGTCTCCTCCCTTGCCTCCCGAAGCAGCCTGGGGAATATTCCGTCAGGCCCTGGGGACTTATCTGTCCTAATATTTTCTAACATCCCCAACACATCCTCTCTCTTGATATCTACATACTCTAGAACATTACCCTTACCAACACCATCCTCAGCTTCATCAAGACCCCTCTCCTTGGTGAATACTGAAGAGTTCATTGAGAATGTCACCCACTTCCACAGCTTCCAGGCACATCTTCCCACCTTTGTCTTTAATCAGACCTACCTTTACTCTAGCCATCCTTCTGCTCTTCATGTACGAGTAAAAAGCCTTGGGATTCTCCTTAACCGTACTCGCCAATGCCTTTTCATGTCCCCTTCTCGCTCTCCTCAGCCCCTTCTTAAGTTCCTTCCTTGCTACTCTATATTCCTCACGAGCCCTGTCTGATCCTTGCTGCTTACACCTTATGTATGCTGCCTTCTTCTTCCTAACTAGTTGTTCCACCTCCCTTGTCACCCATGGTTCCTTCACCCTGCCATTCCTTCCCTGCCTCACCGGGACAAATTTATCCCTAACATCCTGTAAGAGATCCCTGAACATTGACCACATCTCCACAGTACATTTCCCTTCAAAGATTATAGGATCTTATATATAAGGATATATATAAGGATATAAGATCCTTATGGGATCTTTCCAAACTTCTTCACCTTCTTCTGAGGCTGACTTTCAGGATTCAGGATGACTTACTTCAACACTGAAATAAAAACAGAAAATGTTGCAAATACACAGTAGGTCAGGTCTCATCTGTGGGAAACTAAGTCAACATTTCAGGTCGAAGGTGGACTCTGCCCAATAAATCACAGGTATATCCCTCCCCACCATCGATGGTATCTACAGGAGGCGCTGCCTCAAGAAGGCAACATCCATCATCTTAGATCCCCACCATCCGGACAGTGCCATCTTCTCACAGCTACCATCAGGCAGGAGGTACAGAAGCCTGAAGTCCCACACCACCAGGTTCAGGAACAGCTACTTCCCTTCAACCATTCGGTTCTTGAACCAACCAGCAAAACCCTAGTCACTAGAATTTAGCAACACTGTGACCACTTTGATCACTTTGCACTAAAATGGACTTTGTTATTTTTGTTCTAATTGTGTATTTTCTTGTAAAATGGTATAATGTTTAATTTATGTTTTTCTTGTGAATGCTGCTTATATGATGCTCTGTGCCTGTGATGCTGCTGCAAGTAAGTTTTTCATTGCACCTGTGCACACATGGACTTGTGCAGATGACAATAAACTCGACTTTGCACTTTGAAGACCCTTCATCAGGTCATTAGAACACTGATAACACTGATAGTGCAATAATCCCTCAGTACTGGACAGCTGTGCCTAGAATTTCTACTTGAGCTTCTGCTGCGTCAACATTTGGACACTATTTCAACCTGGAGGCATAAATAATTATTGGAGACTTAATATTCCCATTCGTGTGAACATGGACATGGAGAGGATGTTTCCAGTAATGGGGGAGTCTTGGGCCAGAGGGCACAGTCTCAGAATAGAAGAACATTCCTTTAAAACTGAGATGAGGAATTTCTTCAGCCAGAGGGTGATGAATCTGTGGAATTCATTGCCACAGACGGCTGTGGAGGCCAAGTCATCGGGTACATTTTAAGCAGAGGTTGATCGGTTCTTGATTGGTAAGAGGATCAAAGGTTACGGGGAGAAGGCAGGAGAATGGAGTTGAGAGGGAAAAATAAATCAGCCATGATCGAATGGCGGAGCAGACTCTATCAGCCGAATGGCCCCATTCTGCTCCTATGTCTTATGGTCTTATAGTGTGGCTTACAAAAATCATCCCAGACATCTGAAGAAACCTGAATCAGGGAGATATAATTGACATAATTACTCTCGAGAAACAAAAAGCTGATGTTCTGCAGAAAGGTTTATCAATCTGAAACATTAACTTCTTCACTCTCCATGGATGCTGCTTGGTTGCTGAGTATTTCCAACATTCTCTGTTTTATAAATCACAGCTTTGTATTATTTGAAAGATAGCCTTGAACGTTGGTAAACTCCAAGAGTCCAATCACTCAAGGAAATAAAATGGCAAGGATTTGCAAAAGGCTCTTTAGACCAACATACAGATACCAGAAATCTGAAAATAAAAACAACGAATGCTGAAAGTATTCGGCACGTCTCCAAACGGTTCAGAGTTCTGATGAAAGGACATTGACGTGAAACTCCAGCACCATCTACTTCTCCTCTGATGCTGCCTGACCATCTTCTGTTCTTACTGCACCCATGGCAATTTTGCGAACTCCCCACTGACAAAGGACTGACCAGCTTTTACCTCCGTGTATCTAAGAAGCCGTCAGCTTCTGCAGTGTGATTACAGCATGAAGGAAATTGGACAGAGTTGAGCTTGTGAAGGAACCTATCTGAGAGGGATAACTCCAGCATGCTAGGTTAAGTTACAGAATGACTATAGCACTGCTCCCAAGTGACAGAAGGGAAGTTTAAGACTAACATTCTTCAGTATCAATTGTGTTTATACAGCATCTTCAGTATGGCAGTATCATCTTCAGGTGACTGAGAGGAGTTCAAATAAAGTGTGAGCTCAGGAGGTTCCATGTCTCATATTTTCTTACAATATAAAAGCAAGCCAGTTCGGCCCATCAAATCTATGCCAGCTCACAGAGTAATCTCATCCCCCACTATGATCCCTGTCACTTATTCTCCCCACATTCCCATCAACTACCCCCCAGGTTCTACCCCTCACCTACACACTAGGGGCAATTTACAGCAGACAATTAACCTACCCTCATCAGTTAATTTTGTGGATAGGAAAGGTTTAGAGGGATATGGACCAAACACAAGCAAATAGATAGCCACAGGAAGGATAGAGAAATGGAGGGCTATGTGGGAGGAAAGAGTTAGATAGATAATAGAGCAGGATAAAATGTCAGCATAACACTGTGGGCCGAAGGGCCTGTACTGTGCTGTAATATTCTATGTTTTATGTTCTAAATGGGACTAGCTTAGGAGGGCATCTTGGTCAGCATGGACCGGTTGGGCCAAAGGGCCTATTTCTGTGCTGTATTACTCCATGACTCTATGTCTCTACCAACCCTTATGTCTTTGGGATGTGGGAAGAAACTGCAGCACCCGGGGGAAACCCATGCAGTCACAAGAAAATAGGAGCAAGAGTAGGCCACCATGGTCCTCAAGGGAGAACATCGCCCCTTACTCCCAGGTTGGCTATAAGGTTGATGAAAGAGGTTGCTCCTAAGGAGCATCCTAAAAGAGAGAGAGACATTGAAGGACACAGAGCTTTAGGAAGTGAATTCTAGAATTTGGGGCCCAGGTGAGCAGAGGTGAAAGTAAATGGGTCCTGTATGGTACAGAGATGTCCATCACCTTCATGGCCACCAGTGATGGAGCAGTTAACCTCAGGGGTGTTCAGGACACCAGAAATGGTGGAAGCCTCAAGAGTTTGTAGGAGTGGAGACCACAGAGAGAGGGGAGAGGTAAGGACATGGAGGGATTGGAAAACCAAGGTTACATCATGTCTGACCTTGATCTTTGGGGCAAATCCATTCAGTTCTAGATTCCATGTTACATGAATGATGCTTGGAAATGGTAAAATATGCCTGAAAGATGTAGGTTATAAAATCAAAACTCAGTGCAAATGATTTTAGAGTCATTAGGTAGTTAACACAGGCAGTTCTTTCTCAATTAAAATTCTGTCACAGGTGTGATTTATGGTACACTTGCAGTGTTATTTTGCAGTGAATAGCTTTCATTACTGATAGGTGAGATTTGTTTTATGAGTGAGCTGTAAAAGTACAAATCTTCTAAATTCCTAGAGAACAACAGATTAGAAAACCTGAGGACACAGAAGCCTATGGATTGGACTGCATGGGGTGCATACTTGGTGTACTGCACAGTCCAAATTCATCTACACCTGGGGGAGATTGCACTGGACTTCCAGCTGAAGTTGTGCCAGACACAAAATTGGTCTTAGGTCATTATCTTCGTTCGTGGACCTGACATTTTCCCGGCATCAGGCATGCACCTACTGACATCCATCCTGGATAAATTGGAGGTACATCCTACAATGATCATGGAACAGTTTTGGTAGAGCAAGGAGCCCATCGCACTCTTTTGTTGCTGTTATCACTAGTTAAAGAGATGCTGGTGACATTAGGAGTGTTGACCATCCAGAACTGACTGCTTACACATGGGTCAAAATCCACAGACTGTGCTATACCAGCGTGCTTACTCCTGGGCAGGGCTGTTGAGATGCATGGATGACTCTGTCAATGGTTTCTCAGTCATCGCTGGAAGTGCCAGCATTTATTGACCATCCCTCATTGCCCCTGATTGAGGAGCCAGTTAAAAAAGGGTCTGGAGTCACATATCAGCCAGACCAGATAAGGATGAAGGGTCTCGACCCGAAACATCGACTGTCCATTTCCCTCCACAGATGCTGCCCGACCCGCTGAGTTCCTCCAGCAGCTCGTTCTTTGCTCCAGTTTCCAGCATTTGCAGGCTCTTGTGTCTCCAGGTAAGGATGGTAGATTTCATACCCTGAGGGGCCTTTGTGAATCAGATGGGAAATTATGACAATTTACTATTTCATGGCTATTGGGACAAACTTGTTCCTCCTAATTCCAGATTAATTTAATTACTTGAATTTGAATTCCCCAGTTTCCATGCTGGGATTCATACTTTTGGATCAATGTTCCAGAATGCTACACCACCATACTCCTTAAAGTGGGGCTGGCAACACTCCATAACTGGAGGCAGTGTTCGGGCCACGCCTGGCTCACAGAGTGGCTCAAGGATCTCAGATCAGGAAGCGAAGACGCCGCTCTGCAAAGTGCCTGCTCCAAGAGTCTTCAGAGATGCCACATCCTCGCCGCACTTCTCTGATGAGCAACATATTCACAGGTTCAGGCTTTCTAGGGTTGCCATCACTGAGATAGATAGCACAGGGTAGCACAGTGGCACAGCTAGTAGAGCCAATGCCTCACAGCCCCAGAGACCCAGGTTCGATCCTGACCTCCTGCGCTGTCTGTGTGGAGTTTGCATGTTCTCCCTGTGACTGTGTGGGTTTCCCCCCGGTGCTGCGGTTTCCTCCCACATCTCAACAATGTGCGGGTCAGTGGGTTAATCCCTCACTGAAGGAACTCAAATATCCACAGAAAATACATATCCCGTGAGGATCTCTTAAATATTTACAAGATCGAGGGATTGAGTGTGATGGGGAACTGGCACAGAAGAGGAGTTGAAGCCAGGGGTAGGTCAGCCATGATCGTAGTGAATGGTGGGGCAGGTTTGGGGGCTGAGTGGCCTATTCCTGCTCCTGTTTCTTTATGTTCTTGAGTCCAGAAGGAACGATGCGCAGCTCACCCTGATGTATTGAAAATCAAAATATTGCAGATGTTGCAAACCTGAAATCTGAAATAAAATGCAGTTCCTGATGCAGGGTTACCGACTTAAAATGTTAACTCTGTTTCTCTCTGGACAGATGCTCCCCTCCCGACCTGCTGAGTACTTTCAGTCTTTCCCTGTTCTTATTTCAACTTGACACACCTTGTGAAGTCATTAAACCTTTGTCCGACTTGCTCCAATGTGTGGGGCTTCTCACTCCTGGAGGAGTTACTGTAGATACTGAGAACTTTGCCGGTCCAGGTGGATCTCCTAGTACTGTCCACAGACAGCCCCTCTGGACCTGTAAACTCATTGACCAGGACTTACCTGTCCCTTGGTGTGAATGTGGGGGCTCTCCCTCTCCTCTCTCCTTTGCCTCCTCTCTGGCACCATCCCTTAATTTCCCCTAATGTCCAAATATCCACTGACATCTGCCTTGAATATACCCAGACACTGAGCCTCCACAAGGAAGTAGAGAACTCCAAAAGTTCAACACTCTCTGGCTGACAAGATCTTTTCCCATCCCAGTCCTGAAAATCCCACCTCTTATTTTGAGACAGTACTCTTGGTTCCAATTCACCCAGCCAGGGGAAGCATCATCCCCATATCTATATTGTCTGGCCTGAAAGAATTTTGTACGTTTCAATGAAATCAAGTCAAGTCAAGTTTATTGTCATGTGCACAAGTGCAGTGAGGTACAGGTACAAAGAAAAACTTGCTTGCAGCAGCATCACAGGCACGTAGGTACAGGGAACACGCAGAACATAAATTATACATAAATTATATAAGACTGTGAAGAAAAGAAAGACTTCAAAACAAGACTTTAGTGTACAAAAACCCACAAAGACAAGTCCACAGCAGTGCAAGAGGTGGTGCGTGGTGTTCCGTTGCTGAGGTAGGGTTAGGGTTGTGCAGGTCGGTTCAAGAACCTGATGGCTGTAGGAAAGCAGCTGTTCCTGAACCTGGTGCTGTGGGACTTCAGGTTTCTGTACCTCCTGCCCGATGGTAGCTGTGAGAAGATGGCATGGCCCGGATGGTGGGGATCTTTGATGATGGATGCTGCCTTCTGTAGATGCTGTCGGTGGTGGGGAGGGCTGTGCCCCTGATGGACCTCTGATTCTTCTCTCCTCCACAGGCCTGGTCAGAATTAGAATGAGAATCAGGTTTATTACCACCATCTTATATGACATGAAATGTGTTGTTTTGTGGCAGCAGTACAGTGCAAAGACGTGAAAAATGATAAATTACAAAAGGAACAATTTAAAAAAAGGAACAATGAGGTAGTGTTCATGGACTGTTTGTAAATCTGATGGCGGAGGGAAAGAAGCTGTTCCTGAAGTGTTAAGTGAAGGTCTTCAGGTTCCTCTACCTCCTCCCCGATGGTAGTAACAAGAAGAAGGCATGTGAGGGGTCCACAGTGATGGATGCCGCCTTCTTGACGCACCACCTTTTAAAAATGTCCTCGATGGTGGGGAGGGTTGTGCCTGTGATGGAGCTGGCTGAGTCTACAATCCTCTGCAGCCTCTTGAGATCTTGTGCATTGGAGCCTCCATACCAGGCAGTGATGCAACCAGTCAGAATGCTCTCCACTGTACATCTGTAGAAATTTGCAAGAGTCTTTGGTTACATGGTCTGCTTACTGTCTCAACATAGGTCAATCCCCCATTACAGAAATCAATATCATGCACTTCAGTGCACTCCCTCTATTACAAGTAAATTCTTCCTCAGGTAGGGAGACCAGACCTGTACACAATATTCCAGATATGCTCTCACCATGAGTCTCTATATGCTTGTATTCCAATCCTCATTGTAATTGGTAATTGGTTTATTATTGTCACATGTCCCGATATACAGTGAATAAATTTGTTTTGCATGCCATCCATACAGATAATTCCAAACATATGTGTTGAGGTAGTACACGTGTTGAGGTTGCAGAATATAGTGTTACAGTTACAGAGAAAGTGCAGTGCAGGCAGACAATAAGGTGCAAGGGCCATGACGAAGTAAATTGTGAGGTCAAGAGTCCATCTTTATCATACAAGAGGCCTGTTCAATAGTCATACAACAGCGGGATAAAAGCTGTCCTGGAGCCTGGTGGTACGTGTTTTCAAGCTTTTTTATCTTCTGCCCGATGGGAGGGGGAAGAAGAGAGAATGTCCAGGGGTGGGAGGTAGGAGGATTATGTTGGCTGCTTTCCCGAGGCAGCGGGAAGTGCAGACAGAGTCCATGGAGGGGAGGCTGGTTTTCGTGATAGACTGGGCTGTGTCCACAACTCTCTGCAATTTTCTTGCGGTCTTGCACAGAGCAGCTGCCATACCAAGCTGTGATGCATCCAGATAGGATGCTTTCTATGGCGCATCAATAATAATTGGTGAGGGTCAGCAGGAACATGTCAAATGGCCAATATCCTACTGGCCTTTCTGACTGCTTGCTGAACCTGCACGAATCAGTTACTCTCTTCAATAATTGCTGCTCTGTTACTAGCACTCCCACTGTCACTTGCTCCTGGAAGGGGCAAAAGAGAAGAGCTAACAGAAAACACACCTCTCATGTAAACTTGTCACGCTGTGATTACACCCTTCCAGCAACTGTGGCACTGGTGGGGGAGACGTTTACATAGGTAACGTCCATTATAAACAATCTGGAATTTATAATGACAAAAAATTCCCAGATGTAACTGTATGATAATGTCAAGTATATAAGGATCATTTCTATTATGCATTCGCTTTTCATGATGCACTGTTAGCCTTTAACATTATGAACTGTGTCTCAAGTGTTCAATATGTTAACGTTGCAGACAATCAGTTATAAATTCTATTCATTCTTTCTCTATAGCCTTATGTTCTGAAGTCTGTAAATGCCATGAACTGTTTTGATCACAGTTGTCATCTTCAGAAATTAAATCTGTTACAGATTCAAAGGACTGAATATTCCTTTTATTCCCTTCTTCACATTTACTACAATATTCCTCAGGGTTCTGACAGAAACATGTTGCTATAGTAATGGTGTGTTTGTGGCATTTGGTTTGAAAGATCCAAAGATTTTAGCTTTGGTGAGTGTGATCAGAATGATCCACTCCTAATCTCGAAGTCTCAGCTGGGTTCCATTGGCTGTTTGTGTCTCAGAAGGTTCTGGGCTTTAGACGTGCTGGGGGTTGAGCTAGAATTCCAAGGCAGGATTGAAAGTTAGTCTGCAAGATTGGTGGTTGTGATGGAGGGGCGAGGTATCAGCCTGAGTCTGCTCCAGAGAAGGGCTGGGAGATCGTCGGGTGTCTATTATGTCACTCTGACATAATCAAATGCCAATGGACCATAGAACACTGAACAGTGCAGCACAGGAACAGGCCCTTCGGCCCACAATGTGTGTGCCGAACATGATGCCGAATTAAACTAAATCCCTTCTGCCTGCACTTGATCCACATCCCTCCACTCCCTACATATTCATGTGTCTGTCTAACAGCCGCTATCGTATCTGCTTCCATCACCACCCCTGGCAGCACATTCCAGGCACCCACCGCCCTCTGTGTAAAAAACTCGCTGCTCACAGTTCTTTTAAACTTTCCCCCTCTCACCTTAAATGCATGTCCTCTAGTACTTGGCATTCCTACCCTGGGAGAAAGATTCTGACCACCGACTCAATGCCTCTCATAACTTTATAAACCTCTGTCAAGTCTCCCCTCAGCCTCCGACGTTCCAGAGAAAACAACCCAAGTTTGTCCAACCTCTCCTTATAGCTCATGCCCTCTAATCCAGGCAACATCCTGGTGAACCTCCCCTGCACCTTTTCCAAATCCTTCCTGTAATGGGGTGACTAGAAATGCACACAATCCTCCAAGTGCAGCCTAATTGAAGTTTTATTTACGAAGAAATGGAGAAAATTAAGAACCTCCCACAGCACTATCTTTAACCACAGCCTCGACACCAAGACCAAGGAACTGACTGTAGACTTTAAGGGAAAATCAGGTGAACACACACCAGTCCTCATTGAGGGGTCAGCGGTGGAAAGGGTGAGCAGCTTCAAGTTCTTGGGTGTCAACATCTAAGAGGATCTATCCTGGGCTCAGCACATGGAACCATGAAGAAGGCATGCCAGTGCCTTTACTGTCTTAGAAATTTAAGGAGATTTGGCATGTCATCGAAGATTCTGACAAACTTCTACAGATGTACAGTGGAGAGCATTCTGACTGGTTGCATCACGGCCTGGTATGGGGGCTCCAATGCACAGGAACGCAAGAGGCTACAGAGAGCGGTGTGACTCAGCCAGTTCCACCACGGGCACAGCTCTCCCCACCATCGAAGAACACCTACAAGAGGTGATGTGTCAGGAGGACGACATCCGTCATCAGGGACACCCACCATCTGGGCCGTGCCCTCTTCTCGATGATATCCTCAGGCAGGACGTACAGGAGCCTGAAGACCTACACCTCAGGGTTCAACAACAGCTTCTTCCCCACTGCCGTCAGGTTCTTAAACTGACATGGGAAACATTACCTCGGACTAGATTTCCCTCAACCTGCATTATGTTATTTTTGTTTAATGTGTCATGTAAGTTACATATAACTCATGTTAATTTAAGTTTATGTAATTTGCGTTTGTCATGTGTGTAACGTACTGACCTGTTGCTGCAAAAAGCTCATTTTCATGGCACTTATACCCTGGGTATGCCTGCCCATGACAATGAACCTGAACTTGAATTTGACCTTAATGGAAATAGTTTTATCTCCTGCTCAGCAGATATTGTGTCTGTCACCTCATTAGTGAGCTTGTGTGAATAAGCAACCAAGGAGGAGCAGTCAACAGGACTTCCTTTATTGAAGGCAGTGACTATCAGCCAAACGGCGGTGTCAGGTACAGCAAGGATTCAGGACTGACTGACCGTTCCACAGGGAACGACAGGTAACTTATCCCATGCACCGCGGTCAGGAACATCCCGGAGGCCGGATGTGTGCGCAATGACCTCTCGCCACATTCCGGGATAAACCACGGAATCCAGCATCAATCTGTAAACTGCTGATCCCAGGGTCCGGACACATTCTCAGTCTTACCTGCTGCAGCCCAGACTCCTTCACTTGAACAGGGTTACCAAGCTCCACTCAGGTTTGGACAAGGTCTATGTTTTCTTTATTTCACCGTGTTGCTTCGTTAAAATTAGCTGACAGCAGGTTATTGCATTTCCAAGTGAATTTATTTTTCCATATTTAAAAAATAATTAAAACTTGTCAGTCACTTAATTTTCTTTCTGAGCTGTGACCAATCAGAAGAACGTTAGGATGGGTCAGCAGAGGGCCCAGACTTTACCTCACTGGACCCACCAAAGCAAATGTATTGGTGGGACCTGATCAGTCACACGAGGGGGGTCGGTGAGGACAAATGATGAGCTCAACCACCAAGCCAGCGCCGTTTGCCCCTTTTCTGGGGTTATGTCCATGCCCTGGAGAAGGAGCAGGCGGTATCTTTCAGTACACTGGGGGCTTTCTGGGACTGGTGGGCACCACAGGGGCTTCAGTGCATTCTGAATAGAGGTGACTGTGTTATAATTTGAAACTATTGACAGTAAATAGTGTGAATTGTGGAATACTGCGGTATTGTAATGATGTGATGTTCTAACCACTGAATAAACCTCCTTTGGAAAAGGGAAAAAAAAGCCACTGCCATGGCAACTGGGAATCGCTGGTCTGGCTGAGGGTGAACCATGTATCATGGTGTTCAGTTCTTAAAGGTACACTTACACCAACAGCCGCTACACCTTCCTAGCACAACTCCTGCAAGCAATCACTCTCTTCAGCTGAGTATATCCTCTCCCGTTGAAAGCAGAGAGTCATTGATCTATGAGAAGTTGTCAAAAATAATTTTGAAAGTGGTGATTTATCATTTAAAACAGAGGAAGTTCTTATGCCTCTCACCAGCAAAAATCTCTGAATGTTGAGTCTGGTTTTGTAGCAACACAATGTCTTATAAAATCAAAGCACTTTTACCATTGTAAAAATGTCAAAAACAGCGATGCAGCAGCAAAAACAAAATTTTATATCAAACCCACAAAAAGAATTGCCAATGCAAAAGCAAAATACAGCAGGCGCTGGAAAGCTGAAATAAAAAATGGGAGTGCTGGAGATACTCAGTGGGTCAGGCAGCCTCTGTAGAGAGAAAAACAGAGAGAGGAAAACATTTCAGGGCAGGGGCTTTTCATGAAACGTCATCAACCTGAAATGTTAACCCTGTTTCTCTCTCTGTAGGTGCTGCCTGACCTGCTGAATATCTCCAGCGTTTTCTATTTTTATTTAAGACAAGTGACCAATAAGCTGGTCAGGAGGTTTTGCAATGCGTCTTAAAAAGAAGAGAGAGGTAGCGAGGCAGAAATGTTGAGGGAGCTGACATAGAACATCGAAGAGTTCAGCACAGGAACAGACCCTTCGGCCCACCACGTCTGTGCTGACCATGATGCCAAATTAAATGGTCTTGGCAGGTCAAGGCACCGCTGCTTTGGAAGAGCGATTAAGCTCCCTGAATAGACAAGGTCAGAGTTGGAGGGAAGACTTTGTGGAATGTATCAGGACTGGAGGAGGGTACAGGAGTAAGGAGGGCAGGGACCAGCTTCTTCTCTTGAGGTGCTCCCTCAGGGTCGAGGTTGACTTACTTCCACTGGGTTCTGAGGTGTCTGATGAGGCCAGTTCCACCACAGTGGGGCAGGTGGGTGGTGGCTGATGGGGCAGCAGATGGTTCATCTGTGAGATTCTGGGCTCCTTCTACCACCAAGGCCAGGTCTCCCTGTGCATCATGGAGACCCCACGTGCTCAGTGACATCTCCAATGTTCCCTCTCCAGTTTGAGGAGTCACAGCCCAAGGATTCCCAGGCGTCGGTGAGGATCTTACATCTGTTTATCCCCTTCTCTCTCTCTCTCTCTCTCACAGTCTCTCTCTCTCTCTTCCTCTCTCTCCCTCCCCCTCCCTCTCTCTCCCCTATATCTCTCTCCCATTATATCTCTCTCTCTCTCCCTATCTCTCTCTCCCTCTCTCTCTCCCCCTCTCTTCCCCCCTCTCTCTCTCCCTCCCCTTCCTCTTTCTCTCTCCCTCTTTCTCTCTCTCTCTCTCTCTCTCTCACACACACACACACACAACCCAGTCCCCCAGTCTCAACCCTTTCTCTTTCTCCTCCTTATTCTCAATGCTCCTGGAAATATCTAAGTATCATAGAATCATACAGCCCAGAGACAGGCCCTTCGGCCCACCTGATCCATGCCATCCGTGATGCCTGTCTATGCTAATCCCAGTTGCCTGCAGTAGGCCTGATTGCCTCTGCACCTTTCCTATCCAACGACCTGTCCAAATGCCTTTTATACCCTGTAATTGTACCTGCCTCCGTCACCTCCTCTGGCAGCTCGTTCCAGACACCCACCACCCTCTGTGTGAAAAACTTCCCCCTCAGGTCTCCTTTAAATTTCTCCCCCCTCACCTTAAACCTGTGCCCTCTAGTTCCAGGCTCCCTTGCCCTGGGGAAAAAGACTTTGATTGCCTACCCTATCTATGCCCCTCATAATTTTATAAACCTCTCCAAGGTCACCCCTCAGCCTCCGATGTCCCAGTGAGAACAAACCAAGCCCGTCCAATCTCTCCTGATAACGACAGCCCTCCGTTCCAGGCAACATCCTGTTGAAGCCCCTCTGCACTCTCTGTTGCTGCCACACCCTCCCAACAGGGTTGCGACGGGAACTGCACCTTGTTGTATGAACAGATGAGTTAGGAGCAGAGGTGGCCATTCAGCCCCTCTAGCCTGCCCCACCATTCAATAACATATCTGATGTGATTATAACCACAATTCCAGGTTCCAACCTACCCCGTAACCTTTCTCCCCGTTGTTTATTAAGTACCCACCTAACGTTAAATAAGTACCATTAATTACTGTTAATTAATTACCATTAATTTCTGTTAATTAACTAATATTAATTAACCCTAATTAACCTAATAACCCTAAAAACCCTAATTAACATGTTAATTAAACTAATTACCATTAATTATCTAACATTAATTAAGTACCCATCGATCTCTGCCTTAAGAATAGTCAAAGAAGGTGCCAGTTCTCGGACACTTCCTCCTATCTACCCCTGAACTATGACCCCACCAAGGGCCACCAGGACATTATCTCCCGCACCATCTCAGACCTCATCACCTCAGGAGATCTCCTCCCACAGCTACTAATATGATAGTCCCACAACCTAGGACTGCCCACTTCTATCTCCTCCCCAGAATCCACAAGAAGGACTGTCCCAGCAGACCTATTGTCTCCACGTGTTCTTGCTCCACGGAGATCGTATCCTCATACCTGGACACCATCCTGTCCCCCTGATCCAACCCCTTCCCACCTATGTCCATGGCACCTCACATGTTCTCCAACTCTTCCATAGCTTTAAGTTTTCCGGCACGCACAACTTCATCTTCACCATAGACGTCCAGTCCCTATATACCTCCATTCCTCATCATGACAGCCTCACCACCCTCCGCTTCTTTCCTGACCAGAGACAGAACCAGTCCCCTTCCACTAACACTCTCCTCCGCCTGGCTGAACTTGTCCTCACCCTAAACAACGATTCCTCTCACTTTCTACAGACCAAGGGCGTAGCTACAGGCACTCACATGGGCCCCAGCTCTGCCTGCCTCTCCGTTGGCTACGTTGAACAGTCTCTGTTCCAAGCCTACCCTGGCCCCATTCCTCAACTCTTTCTCCGCTATATCAGCGACTGCATTGGTGCCACCTCTTGTACCCATGTGGAACTCGACAGTTTCATAAATTTCGCCACAAATTTTCACCCTGCTCTCCGATTCACTTGGACTATCTCTGACACCTCTCTCTCCTTCCTCGATCTTTCCGACTCCATCTCAGGAGATTCCTTATCCATCGACATCTTCTACAGACGCACGGACACCCACAGCTACCTCGATTACAGCTCCCACCCATCCCACTCCCACCCCGGGGACTTTCCACTGCCCCCGCCATAGGCGAAACACCTGCCCCTACACCACCTCCATCACCTCCATCCAGGGACCCAAACAGTCCTTTCAGGTAAGACAGAGATTCACCTGCACCTCCCCTAATATCATCTACTGCATTCGGTGCTCCAAGTGTGGCCTCCTCTACATTGGCGAGACCAAACGGAGACTAGGTGACCGTTTCGCAGGACACCTGTGCTCTGTCCGTAACCGCGATCTGCGTCTCCCCGTTGCCGGTCACTTCAACTCGCCCTCCCACACTACCACTGCCAGGAGAATTCTAAGCGCAAACTGGAGGAACAACACCTCATTTTCCGTCTGGGAAACTTGCAGCCTAACGCATTGAATTCTCCCACTCTACGTAATCCCCACATCCACCCCCTCCCACACCCCCCCCATGCCTCTTCCTTTCTTCCATTTCCCAGCCTCTTCCTCTCTTTTTTCTACCCTTTTTCCTCCGTCCCTTTGACCCATCCTCCGGTGGATCTGCTCTCCCCTCCTCCCCCGCACCTGCCCATCACCATCTCTTACCTGCATCTACCTGTCACCACCTTGTGCCCACCCCGCCTCCCCTCTTTTGTCCACCTATCACTGCTCTGCTTTTCCCTCCTATATACTGGGCTTCCCCTTTTCATATCTTCAGTCCTGAAGAAGGGTCCTGACCCGAGACGTTGACCGCCTGCTTTTCTCCACAGATGCTGCCAAGCCTGCTGAGTTCCTCCAGCATCATCGTGTTTCTCATCTAGATTCCAGCTTCCATTGTCTCTAGAGTCACAAACCTTGGAGAAAATATTTTTTCTCCTCTCCACCTTGAATAACCCTTAATCTTAAACAGTTCTAGATTCTTCCACAAGAGGAAACATCCTCTCCACACCCACCCATCAGGACCTAATATGTTTCAATCATCACTACTTACTCTTCTAACCTCCAGTAGATAAATGAACATTTACTTTCCCAATTAACTTTTGTCATAGAATCAGAAAGACATACAGCATGAAAACAGGCCCTTCAGCCCATTGAAGATGTGCTGACCATCAACCATCCATTTACACCAATCCTTCACTAACTCCATTCTATCCCCCTCACATTCCAATCAACTCTCCCCAGGTTCCACCATTCACTTTATCAAATCCTTCTGAACATCTAAGTCCACCCATCCGTTCCCATTTCCAGAACACACACTGCAGCTTCAAAGCACTCCAGTAAATTGGTCAAACATGACTTCCCTTTCACAAGGCTATGTCAACTTTGCCTGATTACCTTGAGTTTATCTAAGTGCCCTGCTACAACATTTTTAATAACAGTTTCTAATATTTTCCCTTCTAACATATTCACACTTACATTTGCTTTTCATTGTGCTCAGTGGAGCAGGTCTGTTCAGGTCTGGAATTACTTTCTTAGAAGGTTGAGGAGGTTCGGCTTAGCACCGAACACTCTAACAAACCTCTACAGATGTACTGTTGAAAGTATCCTGACTTGTTGCATCACGGTCTGGGACGGCAATTTGAATGCACAGGAACGTAAGAAGCTGCAGAGAGTAGTGGACTCAGCCCAATACATCACGGGCATATCCCTCCCCACCATCGGGAGTATCTACAGGAAGCGCTGCCTCAAGAAGGCAACATCCATCACCAAAGATCCCCACCATCCGGGCCGTGCCATCTTCTCACAGCTCCCATCGGGCAGGAGGTACAGAAGCCTGAAGTCCCACACCACCAGGTTCAGGAACAGCTACTTCCCTTCAACCATTCGGTTCTTGAACCAACCTGTACAACCCTAATCACTACCTTAGTATAGCAACACTGTGACCACTTTGCACTACAATAAACTTCGTTTTTTTTTGTTTTAATTGTGTTCTTGCTTGATTAATTTTGTTTAATTTATGTATAATTTATCTTTAATTTCTGTTTTTCTTGTGAATGCCGCTTATCTGATGCTCTGTGCCTGTGATGCTGCTGCAAGTAAGTTTTTCATTGCACCTGTGCACACATGGACTTGTGCAGATGACAATAAACCCAACTTGACTTGAGGTACGTGGATGATAGCTGTTCCACCAGGCCGTCTGTGCTGGGGAGGGGACACTTACATTCCTTTGTTTTCCCCACCAATGAGGAAGCTGTGGAGGAATTTGGAAATGAAAAGGTGTGATTTTTAAAACACAGATCCTGAAAGTCAGTGTGGTCAGCAAGCACAAGGTGGGGAGTGAATGAGATCAAGTGTGAGTTAGGACACGAACCATCAGAGGTAAAGATGCCCTTGAGTTTATGTCGGACGCATGCCAGGAGTTGTAAGGTACAGACGAGACACAAGAGACAGCAGATGCTGGAATCTGGAGCATAAAATGAGCTGCTGGAGGAAGAGGAGTGTTAGAGATGGGAAAAAGGATCACCAGTGGGAGGTGAGGACTCCTTGCCAAAGAAATAGGCACAGAGGCGAAGGTGACTGAAGAACAGCTGGACATCGTGGTGTGGGCGCCGGGTACGAAGATGAGGCCTCTGTTGAGCACAGAACGCTCGGCATCAGAGGTGATGGTAACAACAAATCAGGGGTTGGAGCTGGGGTCAGGTGTGGGGGTCATACGGGTGAGTGTGGGATCGGAGAGGCAACGGTGGGGGGGGGCAAAGGATTGGAGTGGTGTTGGGGTTGGGGGTGGGATATAAGATCAGAGGTGGGTGGGGGGTGTGTCTTATTGGGGAAGAGTGGCGGGACCCACAGACGATGTCAAGGTCCCCACCCTGGAGGTGGGTGGGTGGCAGGTGGGGGGCGGCGGTTGTAATGTGCAGAAGGTGTGGGTTCTTTTTCCACACGGTGCCAGGAATGTAATGAATCACTAGGATACAGGCAGATCTGCTTAAACAGGGGCATCTCCACTCTCCCTATTAATCCTCTATACGTACACACACATCACCCGTACATCACCCTCACACACACCTTACACTGCTCCCCAATTTCTGTAACAAAACTGATCAACATATTCACAGAGTTAGCTGCCACAGGTTTTGATCTTACTCCTCACAATACGAAAGGAGGTCATTCAGTCCATTGGATCTATGCTGGCTCACGCAGATCAATCCCATGGATCCCACTCTCCCACTCCTCATTTCCCTACAAATTCTCCCACAAGCCCATCAACTCCCCTTCACTCATCGACAGACTAGAAGCAACTTTCAGCGGCCAGTTAACCCACCGACCCACACATCTTTGGGAAGTGGGAGGAAACCGGAGCTCCCGGGGGAAACCCACGCGGCCACAGGGAGAACGTGCAAACTCCACACAGACAGCACCGGAGGTCAGGATCGAACCTGGGTCTCTGGAGCTGTGAGGCAGTGGCTTTGGTGTTGTTCCACTTAACTCCATGGAATGTTCTGTCCTTGCCTATGGTTCCCACCAGATGGTCTTCTGAAATACTGTACATTGATTACCAAACCCTTCAATATTCCCTTAGACGTTTGTGGGAATCACATTGCAAAATAATCAATCAGTTCACCAGACAATTCTTCCTTTCCACTTATGCCTTCCACAGTTGTTCTATTTCCCTTCTAACGGAATTTTTTTCCTTTTTTTCTGCAGTTTTCCCGTGTGCTGGTTCTTCAAATATTTCATTTATGATTGTATTAAACATTTGCTTCAATTCTGACTTTGTTTTACACGTCAGAGAAATTATCTGGTTTAATTATTCATTACTGCTGATAATTATCTCTGCTGGCACTGTTTCTAATCCACTATTCCTCTCACCTATGTCCCATCCTCTGATGTCCCTTGTGTTCATCTCCCCTCTCAACATCTGGCTGCTTCGTCCCTGTCTCAACCTCATGCGGGGAAACCAGGGGAGTGAAGGTGGGCAACCAGATCTGTGGCTAACTTGGGGATGCTGGTGTTGGGGAGGAAGGCTTGGAGAATCAGGCTCCTGGGCATGTGTAGCGGGCAGGAGTTAGGGGTTAGGGCGATGAAGCAGGAACATGGTCACAGGGAATGGAATCAGTCCTGGAGCAGAGGGCTGGCCTGACTGGTGCCAAGCTTGTGAGGTTGGAGTTCAGCTTGGACGTGAGTAGTTGTCTCCAAGAGCAGGCCACCAGGAAGCTACCTTGGATCTGCACAGGAGGCTGCGGGTGCTGAAATCTGGAGCAACACACAAAACGCTGGAGGAGCTCAGCAGGTCAGGCAGCATCTGTGGGGGGAAATGGACAGTTGACATTTCGGGTTGAGACCCTTCACCTGGACTGCATGCTCAGACTGTTGCTCTTCGTATGGGGACAGGGACCTTAAATGGCAGCTCTGCCTTGACACAGAGCCACAGGAGGACCAGAGATCAGAGGATCCCTAAAAGACCCTGCCACCTGGTCTACTGGGTGCCTCATATAAAACTTGGTGTGCTTACTGCTAACACTGCATCAGAAAATAATTGTGGTCATTTGCAGGATGTGTGACTTCCAGCAAAGTATGCAACAGTCAACTGAGTCAGCAAACAGTTAGAGGAACTACAGCAACTTCTCCCACTGGAAGCAGAGTGATTCCTCCAGTAAAGTACAATAAGTTGAGGGCAATTCTCCACAAATTACCTGCATAAAATTCACCTCAGTGACTACCAGCAGTGTGGTTACCAAACTTGATACAGCAGGGAATTGTCAAACACCAGAGGACGTGGTTTTAAAGTTACAGGGGGAAGTTTAAAGGCGACGCAAGGGGCAAGTTTTTTAGGCAGAGAGTGGTAGGTGCCTGGAATGGGTTACCAGGGGTAGTAGTGGAAGCAGGCAGTTTGGTGGAGTTTAAGAGGCTTTTAGACAGACACATGAATACGAAGGGAATGGAGGGATGTGGATGATACACAGGAGAAGGACATTTAATAGGAATTGGCATCAAGATCAGCACAACATCATGGGCCGAATGGCCTGTCCCTTGCTGTACTGTTCTATGTTTGATGAACTTACCCAATTACCTCTACTCTGGTTGACGATAGAACTATCAGTAGGCGCAGTCTAAAAAATTGTGTTAAGGGTCAGAGAGGCTGTTAAGCAGTAAATATGGTTTAATACAGCAATAAAACCTCTATATAAATGTATGTATAAGTAGCAAGTCATATTTTTAAGGGTATTTTACATTAGGAATGGTTTGTGAATAGCTGAAATCCTCATTAAATCACTGCAGATTATGCTGGAGAGGACTGCAAAACCAGTGATGAGGGATCTTTGGACACCCGTGTCTATGGTGTAACGTCGGTGACTGCTGTTGATTGCAGTCACCACCAGTGGCTTCAGTCACAAGACTGCAGTGCACAAGGCAGACAGACGGTGCTGCTTACAATAAAATGAAGATCAATGGTATACCAAGGAGGAGTATGATTAATTCATTCTGAGAGGTTTGGCAGGAGGGGCGCTAGATTCTGCTCCTCAAAAACATGCAGCCCATTGTTTCTGTGCTGGCCCTTTGAAAGATCTCTCCAATAATTCCACCTATCAGCCACCTCCCTCCGTCCCCCTCCCCCAGCTGACTCTGTCTGCCCGTCACCCTCCCCCCGCGGTCCACCCATCACCTAGCAGTGAAGAAGGCATTTGTCACGCTTGCTTTCATTGGTCAGGATACTGAGTACAGGAGCTGGGATGTCACATTACAGCTGTACAAGATGTTGGTAAGGCCACAGTTGGAGTACTGCGTACAGTTCTGGTCGCCCAGCTATAGGAAGGATGTCATTAAACTTGAGAGGGTGCAGACAAGGTTTACGCGGATGTTACCGGGACTGGAGGGTTTGAGCTATAAGGAGAGGTTGGAGAGGCTCAGGTTTTTTTTCCCCTGGAGTGAAGGAGGCCAAGGTTTATAAAATCATGAGGGACTGAGATAATGTGAATGGTCACAATCTTTTCCCCAGGGTAGGCAAGTCTAAGACTAGCGGGCAGAGGTTTAAGGTGAGAGGAGAAAGATTTAAAGGGGACCTGAGGGGCAACTTTTTCACACAGAGGGTGGTGGGTAGATGGAATGAGCTGCCAGAGGAAGTGATAGTGTTGGGTACAATTACAACATTTAAAAGACATTCGGAGAGGTACAGAGATAGAAGAGGTTTAGAGGAATATGGGCTAAACACGGGCAAACGGGACTAGCTCAGGTAGGCAACTTGGTCGGCATGGACTAGTTGGGCTGAAGAGCCTGTTTTCTGTGCTGTATAACTCTATGACTGGCCCTTCCCCTCTCCTCTTTATGCTGTGTATCTTCCCTCTTCAATCTCAGTCCTGATGCAGGATTTCAACATGAAACGGCAACAATTCCTTCCCCCCACCACAGCTGCTGCCTGACCCACTGAGTCTCCTGTGTCCCCAATAACTCCACTGCTCCTGTAATTTTCCAGTTAATCTCTGTCTCACATCCCTCTCCCCCTTTACCTCTCTCTCACACACACATTCACTCAGTGTCTCACAGCTGCCTTCTCTCCACTATCGTTTCCTCTGTCTGCTGCATTGCTGGCACAGTTGTGCTTTCATTATTTTACCCTGCTTTTACCTGGCTCTCTTGCTCTCTCTCTCCGTGTTGAAGTCTTGTCTGAAATCTCCCGTGTTTGCAAAGGTCTATCTACCCCGCCAATATCGGACAGCTAATTCCAACAGTGTGTGAGTTGGATGCAGGATAAAGGTCACTGCATCTGTTCCCCTGATAAACCCTATCTGCCTTTCGAGCTGCTAATTCTGTCCCAGAACATCGTTCCCTGGTTTCACTTCTCTCTCTGATTGAGATTACCAATTAAATACCAATTAGTGCCTAATTATTTTCCTTAGTCTCCTTACATCTGTTATAAAGAGGATGCTTTCAACCTCTCAGTCTAGGCTGAAATCCAATTCTGCTTCTCTGTAGTGAAAGTGCAGGTGTTTATCATAAAATTCCACCCAGATCCCTGTGTGTCATCTCTCTTTATCTTTGAGCTGCTGCCGAGTTCAGTTCAGGGGATTAGGTCAGACACACTGTCGTGTTGTTGTCGTTCTTCCTTATCTGTTCCCACCTATCACCAACCAGACTCTCTCAAAACCTGGTTCCCTCCCCCCATTATTCCTCCACCTCAGCTGGTTCCACCTGTCAACCCTCCCTCTCACGTCCTTACACCGGCTCTCTCCCCTCTACACTCTCAGTCCTGATGCAGGGTCTCAACCCCCAGAGTCGACCGTCACTTTGCCCCCACAGATGCTGCTCGACCCGCTGAGCATCTGCAGCCTCTTGTGTCTCCTTGTGTGGTTTATGATGTCCTCTGTGTTCAGATGAGGCAGCACAAGGAAAGGTTTGTATTTCAATAGCACCTTGTACTTGTCAGAGGAAGTGGCTGAGGCAGGTACAATAGCGACATTTAAAGAGACGTTTAGACATGTAAATGAATAAGAAAGGTTTAGGGGGAGAAACAAAGGACTGTAGATGCTGGAATCCAGATGAAAAACACTCAGATGCTGGAGGAACTCAGCAGGCCAGGCAGCGTCCGTGGAGAAAAGCAGGCGGTCAACATTTCGGGTCAGGACCCTTCTTCAGGACTGAAGATAGGAAAAGGGGAAGCCCAGAATATAGGAGGGAAAAGCAGAGCAGTGATAGGTGGACAGAAGAGGGGAGGCGGGGTGGGTATAAGCTGGTGATAGCTCGATGCAGGTGAGAAATAGTGATGGGCAGGTGCGGGGGAGGAGGGGAGAGCAGATCCACCAGGGGATGGGGCAAAGGTGGGGAGAGAGAGGAGGCTGGGAAAGGGAAGAAGAGAAGCAGGTTGGTGGGGGGGGGGTGGTTTGGGGAAGGGGGTGGGGTTAGAGAGGCATGGGTCAAACGCAGGCAAATGGGATGAGTTTAGATGGGCATCTTGGTCAGCATGGATGGGTTGGGCCGAAGGGCCTGTTTCTGTGCTGTGTCACTCTGTCACTCAATGACTCTAGCACCTTTGACTGCCACCTGGTTCCCGAAAGCACTTCACCACTAGTGAAGTTCTTCCGAAGTGCAGTCACTGTCGTAATTCAGGGAAACACAGCAGCCAGTTTGTGCACAGCAAGCTCCCACAAACTTTGGTTGCAATGACCAGATGATCTCTTTTGGTTTTAACGAGTTCTTCTTTTGAAGCGTATCCTCTGTAAGTAAGTACACAGGATGATAATCTACAAAGGAAGGCATTGACCGACATATTATCCTCCCCGTCCCTCCTTGGAAGGAGATGCCTGTGTATGGAAGGAAACAGAGGGGCAAATTTATCCACAGGATTCTCCCCCACTGGGTATTACCAGCAAGGCAGCATTGTATCACCCATCCTTTGTTGCTCTTAAACTGAATGACCTGCTGGGCCATTGTCCATCTTTAATTGGCCCTGAACTAAGCTAATTAAGGGTCAACTACGTGGGTGGTTTGGAGTCACATATGGGGCTAGATCGGGTAAGGAGGGCAGATTTCCTTTCCAGTTGGGGTTTCACAATAATCCGGTAGATTTTACCTTTTGCCTGAAACTTCCTTCTCATTGCTTGAGCTCCATTCACAGCTCCCAGGGTGGGATTTGAACTCAGGTCTCTGGATTTAATCTTTGGACCACCATGTCCATGCTGGTCTTTTTGCTCATATACACTGATCCCATTTGCCTCAGGACCGTATCCTTCTGTACCTTGCCTATCTTGCCTATGTGAGTGCCTGTCTTAATGCCTCTTGAATGCTGTGATCGTAACTGGTTCCACCTCCTCCTCTGGCAGCGCGTTCCAGGTATCAGCCACTCTGTGTGTAAAAAAAAACTTACCACTTAAATACCCTTCAAAACTCCTTCCTCACACCTCAAACCTATGCCTTCTTGTTTTTGATACCCCTACCATGGGAAGAAGATTTTGACTGTCGACCCTATCAATGTCCTCTCATAACCTTCACTCTGTCAGGTCACCCCTCAGCCTCCTTGGCTCCAGGGACAACGAGTCTGTGCCCCTGCCACACCCCAGTGCTGGTGGACAGTAAGTATTGACCTGGAGTCTACAGAGAACTGATGTGTGCCTCCTTAAGGAGGAGGAGAGGCTCCCAGATTAACGACGGGGAGGTTTGTGGAGAAGTGGGGGCTAGTGTTGGTGGATACTCACCAAGTGGCTAAAATTAAAACTGGTAAATTGGTTTACTATTGTCACTTGTACCAAGATACAGTGAAAAACTTTGTTTTGCATGCCGTCCATACAGGTCATTTCATCACTTCAGTACATCGAGGTAGTACAAAGGAAAACAATAACAGAATGCAGAATAAAGTGTTACAGTTACAGAGAAAGTGCAGTGCAGGCAGACAATAAGGTGCAAGGTCATAACGAGGTAGATTGTGAGGTCAAGAGTCCATCTTTGACTCTCACCAACTTTTACCGATGCACCATAGAAAGCATCCTATCTGGATGTATCAGCTTAGTACTGCAACTGCTCTGCCTAGGACCGCAAGAAACTGCAGAGAGTTGTGGACACAGCCCAGCGCATCACGGACACCAGCCTCCCCTCCTTGGACTCTGTCTTTACCTCTCATTGTCTTGGTGAAGCAGCCAGCATAATCAAAGACCCCACCTACCCTGGACATTCTCTCTTCTCTCCTCTTCCATCGGGTAGAAGATACAGGAGCCTGAGGGCACGTACCACCAGACTTAAGGACAGTTTCTACCCCACAGTGATAAGACTATTGAACGGTTCCCTTATACAATGAGACTTTGACCTCATGATCTACCTTGTTGTGACCTTGCACCTTATTGCACTGCACTTTCTCTGTAGCTGTGACACTTTACTCTGTACTGTTATTGTTTTTACCTGTACTACCTCAATGCACTCTGTACTGACTCAATGTAACTGCACTGTGTAATGAATTGACCTGTACGATCAGTCTGCAAGACAAGTTTTTCATTGTACCCCGGTACAAGTGACAATAATAAACCAATTCCAATTCTAATTCCCTCCACATTAGGTGCAGTGTGTACAATCTATAAGATTCACTGCAGTTACTTGCCCAGCCTGGTCCCAGTGGGTGTAGTCTTATCTGGTTCTTTCATGATAAGAACTATCCATAGATCCACTGGGTGAGCCAGCATGGAAATGGGCCCTTCAGCCCATCTATCTGTCCAGCAGCTGCAGACTGAAGGCACAATTCCACTTTTATCTGGATCTTGGATGGGTGGTCACACCTGATGACATCCAACAGTTTGAGCAATACATGTTTTTAATGAATTCATTCCACCTACAGAGAGAATGTCATTCCCTTGATTTCCCTTAATTCTGATCCAGGAGAATATTTGGATAAAATCTTGCTGTGATTATTTTAGCCTGAGTATCTCAGGTTAGAATCAGAGAGCCATAGAGTCATACAGCACACAGGCCATTCAGCCCAACTGGTCCATGTCGACCAAGATGCCCCATCCACGATAGTTTCATTTGCCTGCGTTTATCCTTCTAAAGGTGTTCTAGTGAGTGGGCGACCCCCTCCTGGTAAGGTAAAGAATTTTCTGCTCAATCTGGCTTAAAATTTCTAATTCTGTCTTCTTTCCTGCATCCTGGTGATGTCATTGTCACCCACAACGTTCATGCAGAATGACTAACACTGAAGTCTGATGAATAGTGATACATGAGAGCAGGGCGCTGCATCAGTATCCTGCAGGGAGCTCATGAACTGACGCAGTGTTCTCCACAGAGACGGCATCAAGAACACATAATAGCGGAGTAGGCCATTTGGCCCATCAAAACCGTCCCATCATTCAACATGATCATGGCTGATCTATGCTGGCCTCAACTCCAGTTCCCCATCACCCTCAATTCCCTGATCTTCCAAAAATGTATCTACCTCCACGTTAAACACCTCTGATGATCCAACCTCCACAACGCCCCGGGGGTAGAGAATTTCAGAAATTCAACAGCTTTGCAAGAAGGAAGTTTTACGTTTCCTGTTTTAAATAGCAGGCCCTTATCTTCAACTATCCAGACTGACTGTGGCCCACTAACATCTTAGTGCCGCCTAGCAGATGCTACATGTGGTTTAAGGCCACCATGCAGATGTTAGGATGCACCAAGTGGTGGTCATCACAGCCCCCTGCAGAGATCCACAGGGAATGCATTTGGAGCTCAGATCTTAGAAGATCTAAATTCCAAGGTCTGAGCTCCAAATGCGTTCCCTGTGGATCTCTGAACCATAGCCAATTCCTAACTACCTGCTGGTTTCCAAACCATCTGTCACCTCCTGTGCTTTTCCAGCTGACTCCCTCGTACCAAGGCTCTATACCCCGCTGGTTTTCCAGTGTGGAAGTGTCAAATACTGGAGGGAATCAGTTTAGGGTGAGAGGAGGCAAGTTTACAGGAGATTTGAAGGAAAGATTTTTGCACAGACAGTGGTAGGTGCC
This sequence comes from Pristis pectinata, assembly GCF_009764475.1. Taxonomy (NCBI): domain Eukaryota; kingdom Metazoa; phylum Chordata; class Chondrichthyes; order Rhinopristiformes; family Pristidae; genus Pristis; species Pristis pectinata. Next base: position 3,053,146 of record NC_067416.1, on the reverse strand, counting down.
TGGAAGGGGGAGGCGGCAGAGGCACGCTTATGAAAAGACACATGAACAGGCAGGGAATGGAGGGAAGTCGACCATGTGCAGGCAGGTAGGACTAGTTCAGATTGGCATCACAGTCAATGCAGACATGGTGGGCCAAAGGGCCTTTTCCTGTGCTGTACTGGTCTATGTTCTATGTTTACCTCACCAGCTCCAGAAATCACACTGTCTTGGTCCAAGCGTGAACCAACGAGCTGAATCCCAGACATGAGGTGAGAGGTTTCCTCCAACATCAAGGTGAACCCCCACAGCATTTGGCGACCCTGTGATCTCTGTCTTGGAGGCCGACATCAGAACATCCTTCAAGAGGGTGAACCCTAGCGAGGCATCAAGCCCTGACGCAGTGGAAAGGGTGAACAGCTTCAAGTTCCTGGCTGTCAACATCTCAGAGGATCTATCCTGGGCTCAACACATTGATGCAATCATGAAGAAGGCACACCAGTGGCTCTACTTAATTAGGAGTTTGAGGAGATTTGGGATGTCACCAAATTTCTACAGATGTACAGTGGAGAGCATTCTGACTGGTTGCATCACTGCCTAGTATGGAGGCTCCAATGTGCAGAATCAAAAGAGGCTGCAGAGGGTTGTAGACTCAGCCAGCTCCAACAAGGACACAACCCTCCCGACCATCTTCAAGAGGAGGTACCTCAAGAAGGTGACATCCATCACTAAGGACCCTCACCATCCGGGACATGCCCTCTTCACATTACCACCATCGGGGAGGAGGTACAGGAGCCTGAAGACCCACACTCAATGATTCAGGAACAGCTTCTTCCCCTCTGCCATCAGATATCTGAATGGTCCACAAACCCATGACCACTACCTCGCTATTCCCCTTTTGCACTATTTATTTAGTTTTGTAATTTATCGTAATTTTTATGTCTTTATGTCTTGCACTGTACTGCTGCTGCAAAACAACACATTTCATGACACATTCCAGTGATAATAAACCTGATTCTGAAATTCTAAAGGCAGTGTTTGACTGGCTGTGACACTAAGGAGACCTGGTAATCCTGAAATCTATAGGCATCAAGGGGAAAAAACTTTGATTGGATGCACATCTCGTACAAGGGAAGATGGTTGAGGGTCAATCATCCCAGGCCCAGGCCCAACCATCTTCAGGTGCTTCATTATTGACCTTCCTTCAATCAGAAGGTCACAAGTTGGGAATCTAACCTCTTACCACTGATATCCAAAGACATTACCATTGTTGAGATCCCACCATCAACATCCTGGGAGTCACCTTTGACCAGAATCTAAACCAGATCAGTCACTTTAAACTTGTGGCTATAAGAACAGGTCAGAAGCTGAGTATCTGGGGTGAATGACTTGTCTGCCGATGCTTCAACCCCTTGAACTATCTACAGGGCACGTCAGGAGTGTGAGGGGACTTGCCTGGATGAGTACAGCTCCAACAGTTCCAAGAAATTTGACACCATCCATCACCCCAGATATTCGTTCCTTCCACCACTATGTACAGTGGCTACCGTGTGTATCATCTACAGAATACACTGCGGTTACTTACCCAGGCTACACCAACAGCACCTCCCAAATCCATGGCTTATACCACCAAGGAGGACAAGGGCAGCAGATGAAGGGGAACACCACCACCTGCAGGTTCCCCTCCAAGTCCCCCACCATCCTGACTTGGGAATAGATCGCTATTCCTTCATCATCACCGAGCCTAGATCCTGGAACACCCTCCCCGACAGCACTGTGGGAGCACCTTCACCAGAGGGGCTGCAGCGATTCAGGAAGGCAGCTCACCCCCACCTTCTCAGGGGTATTAAGGATGGGCAATAACTGCTGGCCTGACCAGCGATCTGGATGAACAAACAAATAACTAAACCCAGACAGGGTAATAGGACATCGCAGAGATTGGTTATCTCCAGCCTAAGGGCACCACCAACTCTCACCTCAGCGTGAAGTCTTGCCCATGTTTAGGGTTGGCCAGTAGTGGCTGAAATAATAGGGGTCAGAAGTTGGCCAGGTTCAGGGCCAACGTTCAGCTGCAGACGCAGTCAAAAGCAGAAAAACTGGCCTTTGTTTCTTTTATTTACAAAGCAAAGTCATTTCTTGTAGAAGTTAATGAAGTCATTACAAACCTTTCTCCATGCTTGGATGGCTTATATTGTACACCGTTAGTATTCACTGATCCTATATGGCCCATGTGACAATTGAAATGTAAATAACAGCCACTGAAGCATCAAAAGCACAAAGTTGCAATAAAGACCACAAATATTTCCACACTGAAAGGAAGAGCTGCATTTACATAGCACAGGTAACGTCATTCCAAAGGAACCTTGGCACCTGCAGACATGCAGCACTCCCCTGGGGCATCTGACCTTAATCCTCTGGCCCAGGACACAACCCACAACCTTCTGACTCAGAGGTCCATGTGCCCCCCCACTGTCTCATCTGACTGCGATGGATTAGAACATAGAACGTAGAACACTACAGCACAGTACAGGCCCTTCGGCCCACAATGTTGTGCCGACATTTCATCCTGCTGTAAGATCTATCTAACCCTTTCCTCCCACATAGCCTCCCATTTCTCTATTTCTCATGACCTATCATTTGTTAAATCTGCTCATTTTCTCAGGCAGTCCCTCAGGATCAGGGGTGACTGGCTCCCACCCGGTGGTCTGGGTACTGATGAGACCAATGTGGGACCCACAGTCTCTCCCACAGACAGGGCAGGAGGTGGCTGATGGGATGGATGGGTAGGGACTGATGTGATGAGAGCTCCTGGGTTGGAAGCTTCACCTTTATTCAAGGGAAGAGAAACATCTCCATAGGTACCTGAAGACAAGAGGCGTGATGGACAGATGGTGGCTGGAGGCAGTAGAGGAAGTCAACAGCCATGAAGTGGGTGGTTCTTCAGTGCTGTAAATGCCATCTGTGGCCCAAATGCGCAAGGTCACCTCCCTCTGAGAGCCAAGAATGGGACCAAAGTCATCAGGGGCAGAGAGGTGGTTAATGCCCATTAGAAAGAACATTTCAAAGACCTCCTGAACTGTGACCCTGTCCCTGATGTGAGTGCCCCTGGCTCCATCCACAGTGACCTACCTGGTCCACCCTTGTCAGCACTCCTGATAACAACAAGTCAAAAAGGTCAATTCCCAACTCAAAAATCCTCAGGAGTGGATGGTTTCCCTGCTGAAATCCAAAAACTCAGTCACAAGTCGATAATCTCACCACCCACATCCAGGAAGAAGAGGTACTGGGGAACCTCAGAGATGCTGCACACGTGTTCAGCTTCACTGCAAGAATCTGCAGAGAGTTGTGAGTGCAGCTCAGTCTAACATGAAAACCAGCCTCCCCTCCACGGACTCTGTCTACACTTCCCGCTGCCTCAGGAAAGCAGCCAACATGATCACAGAACCCACCCACCCCGGACATTCTCTCTTCTCCCCCCTCCTGTGGGACAGAAGATACAAAAGTTTGAAAACTTGTACCACCAGGTTCAAGGACAGCTTCTATCCCATTGTTACAAAACTATTGAATGGTCCTCTTGTACAATAAAGATGAACTCTTGATCTCCCAGTCTACCTCGTCATGGCCCTTGCTCTTTATTTGTCTACCTGCACTGCATTTTCTCTGTAACTGTAACACTATATTCTATGTTCTGTTATTGCTTTTCTTTTAGTACTACCTCCATGTACTTATATATGGAATGATCTGTCTGGATGGCAAACAAACAAAGCCTTTCACTGTATCTCGGTACATGTGACAATAATACGCCAATTACCAAGACTGACCGTGGTAACTATAGAGGGGTCTGTCACAGGGAAAGTGATCACTGGGTCCTCCTCAAACACCTCCTACCAGTGGCTACTCCCTGAATTCTAATGTAGGTGCCGTGCATCCAGAGACACAGGGGACACGATCTTCACCATCGACAACTACAGCAACATCAGCCTTCTTCAATGTCATTGAAGCCTCTGACTCCGGCAGTCGAGAGAGACTGTGGAACATCCTCCTCAAGTTCAGGTGCCCACAGAAATTCATCTCCACCATGGCATGCCAGCTGTGGTCCTAATCCATGGTTCTAGAACAGAAGCAATCTCGGTGGGAGCACCCGGGGGAAAACTATGCACTCACAGGTAGAACGTGCAAACTCCTCATAAGCAGCACGGGAGATCAGAGTCAAACCTAGATCCCCGGAGCTGTGAGGCAGCAGCTCTACCAGCTTGCCTCTGTGCCAACCTATGACTCATCGAGGTCTGCAGACGTAGGGCACTCCAGTGATTCAGTCCTGGTTTTCCAGGTGGTCTTGACTTCCTTCACTAGCACAAGACTCCTGTGCAAGGACAAATCCGTAGCCCCAATCCAAAGATTGACTCCATTCCAGCCTAATCCAGGCCCAGATTTATACCCAGACACACTCAGGATGCACAATGTGTATGGATCATTTCTTTGATGTGATTATTTATATCATGAAATCCTTTAGGCTTTCCTGACAAGACAATAACATAACAAAGGCAATGACTATCAATGGCAAGTGCCAGGAAGAGGAAGGAGCTGCTAAGAAATAGGAATGATAAGAAACCCAGACAATGATAGAAGTGAAACACAGCCCTATATATCAACCTATTGTGGACTGGAGCCAGTAAACTCCCTTCAGGAGGATTTAGAGTGCAAAATACAAACTATTTCATGCTAGCACTGGGCTTGTCGAGATCATTGTGCTGTATAATAGTCAAGTACCAACAAATGTGGATGTTCCTTGAGTCTCTCTCTCTCTCTCTCTCTCTCTCTCTCTCTCTCTCTCTCTCACATATATATATATAAATATATATATAGTTTGACAGAAATAGCTCTCTGAAGGACCAAAGCCTGGCCACAATTTGTTCACTCATTGGCAAGGCCAGCATTTATTGCCTATCCCTGACTGCCCACAAACCACGTAGGTGATCACGAGGCCCAAAGTGGATGAGCGCAGTGTTTTGACAGTTCAAGGGATGGAGGGATTTACCAACCAAGACAGTGGGAAGGACTGGAGAGGAGGTCTTTAGAACAACGATGTGAATCCTAAAAGTTGCTGAACCGGCAGCGTGAAGACAGGGCTGATGAGCGACCTTGTGGGGCGTGTGGACGTGGGAAGCAGAGTGCTTTGGATGATCTCAGGTTTCTGGGTGGTGGAGAGGCCAACCATTTGTGCACTGGAATAGTCAAACCTCGAGGCAACAGTCGTCACAGAGTCATGGAGTCATGGAGCAGGACAGCACGGAAACAGGCCCTTTGGCCCACCATGTCCATGCTGACCTTTTCTGCCCGTCTACACTAGTCCCATTTGGCTGCAGTAGGATGGTATCCTTCTGTGCCTTGCCTAATTAAGTGTCCCTCTCAAACGTAGTGACTGTATCTGATTCCACCTCCTCCTCTGGCAGCGCATTCCAGATATCAGCCACACTCTGCGTAAAAACTTACCCTCAGATCCCCCCTTGAAACTCCTTCCTCTCACCTTAAACATGTTCCCTCTTGTTTTTGATAACCCTGCACTGGGAAATAGATTCTGACCATCTACGCTGTCTGTGCCCCTTATAATCTTATACACCTCAATCGAGTCACCCCTCAACCTCCTTCGGTCCAGGGGAAACAAACCCAGCCTAGCCTGATGAAGCGTCTCGACCCGAAACATCGACTGTTCATTTCTCTCCATAGATGCTGCCTGACCTGCTGAGTTCCTCCAGAGTTTTTGATCCCAGCTTCACCTCCCTTTGTGGTAATGTGGCAGTGTAAAAAATTCAGAAAGATGAGGAAGACATTTCTCCATTGTTGCCTCTCTGGTTGACCCTTTCCCTCCCTTGTCTCATTGGCCCTTGTTCCTAAAAGGAAACACCTCAACATTGATAGTAAAGACCTCCTGAATTTCAATTAATGGAGTGCCATGGCTGTAGGGCACAAAAAACTGGAGCAATCAGACTTATTAATTGCACAGCAACGTTGTGATGGAGTATAATTTCACAACCCCTAAATTGTGCCATACATCTTTCTGAAAGCCTTTAATTATTGAAGACCAGGCTGTGCATCTTTCCAGCTTTGGTGGTTAGCATGCTTTGAAACTATGGGCCATAGTCACAGGGAGAGAAGGAGCAGCGTGTGATGGCTGTAGTCACTGGGAGTAACGTCCCCAACATCAACGTGAAGTTCCTCACCTCGCCCTGGAGGCACTTTGTGAGAGAGAAAGGAAACCAAATCTTTGTCCGTCAAAGATGCAGGTAATTAAAAGCCCGCTGAATGCTTGCTGTATTTTCCACCTTTATCTGCATCAGGCAACACCTTTCAACCACTAGAATGAGGCCATTTAGCCCCTCAAGCACATACTAACATACACTCAAATCAAAGCTCAACACCAAGTTTTGTTTATGGCCTTGCCCAGGCAAAGCTTAGTTCTGACATTTTGGCTCCGATCCCTGTCGATGTTTTGGGGTGAGGGTTCCTGATGCCCTCCTGACATCAGGCACGAATGGCCAGGCTCAAATTAGAAGGTTATACCCCCATGTTGTGGGTTTCCCCACCAGAAGAAAGAGTCATAGAGACATAGAATCATACAGCACTGAAACAGGCCCTTCGGCCCAACTCGTCCATGCTGACCAAGATGCCTGACTGAGCCAGTCCCATTTGCCCGTGTTTGGCCCATATCCTTCTAAACCTTTCCTATCCATGGACCTGCCCAAGTGTCTTTTAAACATTGCAATTGTACCTGCCCCTAACTCTTCCTCTGGCAGCTAGTTCCATATACGGACCACCCTCTGTGTGGAAAAGTTGTCCCTCAGAAAGAGATTTGCTCAGTCTTTAGAACCACAGAAAGCATCCTATCCAGATGCATCACGGCTTGGTATGGCATCTGCTCTGCCCAAGGCCGCAAGAAACTGCAGAGAGTTGTGGACACAGCCCAGCACATCACAGAAACCAGCCTCCCCTCCATGGACTCTGTCTACACTTCTCACTGCCTCAGTAAAGCAGCCAACATAATCAAAGACCCCACCCACCCCGGACATTCTCTCCTCTCCCCTCTCCCATCAGGCAGAAGATACAAAAGCCTGAAAGCACGTACCACCAGGCTCAAGGACAGCTTCTATCCCGCTATTTTAAGATTATTGAATGGTCTCCTTGTATGATAAAATGGACTCTTGACCTCACAATCTACCTCGTTATGACCTTGCACCTTATTGTCTGCCTGCACTGCACTTTCTCTGTAACTGTAACAGTTTATTCTTCATTCTATTATTGTTTTCCCTTGTACTACCTCAATGCACTGATGTGATGAAATGATCTGTCTGGATGGCTTTCAAAATAATAAAGCTATTTAACCAATTTTTAATTGATTGATTGATTGAATAATTAACTCCTCAACATCTTTATACGTTAACTTTCTCCACCTGAAGGACTGGGCTGGTCTTTGCAGCCAGTCCCAATAAATTATTGCTTCCAGTAGCTGACAGGAAGACACTTGGACAGGTACTGTACATGGATAGGAAAGGTTCAGAAGAATATTGGCCAAACAATGGGTTTGGTCCATTCTTGCACCTGACTCCACTCTGGATATCTCCCACATCCCACCCTTGACATCAAGACAGGAGCAGGCCCTCTGTCCTTCTCTGACATTCATTTAAATCCCAGCTAGTCTGAACCTCAACACCAATAACTTCCAGTCGATCAGAAACAGCTTTGGACTCATGCACAATTTTCCAACAACTTAAATAACAAAGAACAACAAATATAATCGGGCTAGACCATTCGGCCCCTCAAACCCATTCTACCATTCATAAATGCGTGACTAACCTTTGACCATTACCATTTTCCTGCATCAACCCCATAACTTTAAATTTTATTAATATTAAGTTACAACTGCACAAGTCATTGGCGAGACCGCACTTGGAGCATTATGTATAGTTCTGGTTGCACAGCTGTAGCAAGGATGTGATTAAGCGGGAAAGCTTCACAGGATGTTACCCAGACTGGAGGGCTTGAGTTATAAGGAGAGGCTCGATAAGCTGGGGCTTTTTTTCCTGGAGCGAAGGAGGCTGAGGGGTGACCTTATGGAGGTTTATAAAATCATGAGGGCCATAGAAAAGGTGGACGGTCACTGCCTTTTCCCCAGGGCAGGGGAGTCAAAAACTAGAGGGCACAGGTTAAAGATGAGATGGGAAAAAAATAGGAAAGGTTTAGAAAGAATTGGGCTCAAGTAGACACCTTGGTCAGTATGGACAAGTTGGGCCGAAGGTCCTATTTCCATGCTGCATAACAATATGTCTCTCCAAAAATCTATCTATCAATCTCTGTCTGTGTTCAATAAGATCATGCCTTGTTCTCCTAAACTCCAGTGAGCTCAACCTGCTCATCCTCTCTTTGTTAGACTGCTCTTTCATTCCAGGAGTCAACCCAGTGTTAAATCTTCCGCATCCCCAAGCAGTGGTACCAACTTGTCGGAGTGTGCCTTTGAATTTCACTTCCACTGAAGGCAGTGTGATCAACATGAGAGGCAGTGGACACTGCATTGATGTGACTGAGCTGCGAATTGACTGCAGATGAATTTCTCGGCAGATATTGCTATCCATCAAACACCTATCCATCTCTCTTGGAAGCTCCAACTGACCTTCTCCAGCTTTACGAGCATCAGAAAAAAGAAACAGAAGCAGGAGGGGACTGTTTGGCCCCTCAAGCCTGCTCCACCATTCAATGAGATCGTGGCTGATCTTTTACCTCAGTCTCACTTTCCTGCAGTGATCCATACCTCATGATTCCCTTAACATGCGAAAATCTCTCTGTCACTTGGAATGTCTGTCAAGCCTGTTTAATGTTGTAGTAGAAAGGGTTTGCATTTACTTAGCACCATCTGGGCATCATAAATGGCTTTACCTGGATCCAAAGGTTTCTTTGTTTCCCTCAACTTCAACAGGTTGCACTGTGGGGGTAAAACAGAGAATGCTGGGAACACTCAGCAGGTCAGGCAGCATCTGCAGAGGGAGAAACAGAGTTAATGTTTCAGTTCAAAAATCCAAACATTCAGCAGGTCAGGAAGCATCTGTGAAGGGAGAAGCAGAGTTAATGTTTCACATTGAGACCCTTCATTAGATTCCCTTTGACCTCATAATCTACCTCATCAGGACCTTGCACCTTATTGTCTACCTGCACTGCACTTCCCTGTAGCTGTGACACTTTATTCTGTATTCTGTTATCGTTTTTACCCTGTACTACCTCAATGCACTGTGTAATGAATTGATCTGTATGAACGGTATGCAAGACAAGTTTTTCACTGTACCTCAGTACAAGTAACAATAAAAACCAATACCAATACTTCTGGCAAATGATCTTCAACATAAAGCACTAACTCTCTCCACAGATGCTGCCTAACCTGATGAGCATTTCCAGCACTTGCAGCTTTATTTCAGACCTCCAGCATCTGCGTCTGTTTGCTTTTCTGCGGGGACCTGTTCCACACTAGCTCTGGTGCTCAGGGTGAGGTGCCTACCTATCCTCGCTGATCCCCCACAGATGAATCGAGCCTCCTACTGTGATCAGGCGAGAAGATACTTGATAAAGTAATTTTTCAAAATCTCTAATTGTTTCCTTAAGTGAGTGAATGTGACAGGTCATGTACACTGCTGCTGGTACACTGTACCGTAGCCATACAGACAAGCCCCACTCTCTAGTATCTCGTCACCATCCCCGTCCCTAGATTATCCCCTCTATGGTCCAAAGGGTTTTCTGCATCCCAAGTGTTGACTCCACCTGGGGAACAGTTTTGCAGGACCTTGCTTCCTCACCCCCTCCTTCCTTCCCATGGCCCATTAGCCAGTGGTAGAACCATGGGAGATTTCTGATGTGGAGGGAGACCACTTGATTGACAAAGAGCTGAGAACATTTAAAAGACTCTTGGACAGGTACATGGATAGGAAAGGTTTAGAGGGATATGGGCCAAACACGGGAAAATGGGACTGGCTTTGATGTGGATAATGGTTGGCATGGACCAGTTGGGCTGAAGGGCCTGTTTCCGTGCTGTATGACTGTATGACCCTGAGAAGCCTTCCAACTCCAGTGTCTCTCTCGTCCCCAGTAATCAGCCAATACTCACTGCCTATCCAGACCATGAGTGGACTATTTGACCATGGAGGTCATCACCAGCGACTTTCTACTTTCTCGCTTGTGCCTCAGCAGCACCACCTTCTCCACAGGCCGAGCTTGGTGGCACAATGCAGGGCACGGGTTTGCTGCATGTCTGCGGTCACAGTTTTCAGGTGTGCGTGTGAGACAAGCAAGAGAATGAATTAACATCTACAGCAATACAGTCATTAACCCCTAGGGTCCGTGAGCAATCACAGCGCTCTGACTGTGCATGTTAATTCAGCACCGCCTCACACTCTGCTCCCCACCAACTCACCCCTTTCCCATCCTTCCCATCACACACTGTTAACGCAAAAGTAACGCACAAACCAGATTAAACATTTGCAGGTTTAATTTACACTCCAATCTTCCTCAAAGCCGCCTTTGTCTCTTCTCCACAAGTTGAGATTTGGTGGGGTGAAACACACAGTCACAGAGACGTCCAGGGTCTGTACCAACCATCAGCCACCCAGTTACACCCATCCCATTTATCCTCCCCACATTCCCATCAACTCCCCCACCCCCCAGATTCTACCCCTCACCCACACACCAGGGGCAATTTGGTATTGATATTGGTTTATTGTCACTTGTACCGAGGTACAGTGAAAAACTTGCCTTGTATACCGATTGTACAGGTTAATTCATTACACAGTGCAGTTACATTGGGTTAGTACAGAGCGCATTGAGGTAGTACAGGGGAAAAAACAATAACAGAATGCAGAGTAAAGTGTCACAGCCACAGGGAAATGCAGTGCAGGTAGACAATAAGGTGTAAGGTCACAACAAGTTAGATTGTGAGGTCAAGTGTCCATCTCATTGTGTAAGGGAACCGTTCAATAGTCTTACCACCGTGGGATAGAAGCTGTCCTTGAGCCTGGTGGTATGTCCTGGATTTTCTGCCTGATGGGAGAGGAGAGAAGAGAGAATGACTCGGGTCGGTGGGGCTTTTGATTATGCCGGCTGCTTCACCAAGGCAGCGAGAGGTAAAGACAGAGTCCGTGGAGGGGAGGCTGGTTTCCGTGATGTGCAGGGCTGTGTCCACAACTCTCTGCAGTTTCTTGCGGTCCTGGGCAGAGCAGTTGCTGTACCAAGCTGTGATGCATCCAGATAGGATGCTTTCTATGGTGCATCAGTAGAAGTTGGTGAGTGTCAAAGGGGACAAATTTCTTTAGCATCCTGAGGAAGTAGAGGCGCTGGTGAGCTTTCTTGGCCATGACGTCTACGTGGTTGGACAAGGACAGGCTATTGGTGACATTCACTCCTAGGAGCTTGAAGCTCTCAACCCTCTCGACCTCAGCACCATTGATGTAGACAAGTGTACGTATGCTGCCCCCTTTCCTGAAGTCAATGACCAGCAGCCATTTAACCAACCGACCCACATGTAACAGTACAGGACCAGGCCCCTTGGCCCACCATGTCTGCACCCACCATGCTGCCAATCTAACTAATCCCATCTACCTGCACATGGTCCACCTTTCCTGTCTATCTAAGTGCTTCTAAAACATCGCTATCGTATCTGCTTCCGCCACCTCCCCTGGCAGCGTGTTCCAGGCACCCACCACTTTGTAAAATCTTGCCAGCACATCTTTAAACTTTCCCCCTCTCACCTTAAACTGTGCCATCTAGTTTTTGACATTTCCCATCCTGGGAAAAAGACTGACTGTCTACCCTGCCCATGCCTCCATAATTTTATAAACTTATATCAGATTTCCCTTCACACTACAAAGAAAACAACCTAAGTTTGTCCAGCTTCTCCTTATAGTTGATACACTCTAATCCAGGCAATGTTTTCCTGAACCCTCTCTTCCACATTCTCCTTATAGTGTAGTGACCAGAGTGCATATAATACTCCAAATGTGACGTAAAGTTTTATACAGCTGCAATATGACCTCGCAAATTTTGTACTCAATGCCCTGGCCAATGAAGGAAGCATGTCATACACCTTTGTCACCACCCTATCCACTTGTGTTGCCACTTTCAGGGAGCTATGGACTTGCACCCCAACATCCCTCTGCACATCAGTGCTCCCAAGAATCCTGCCCTTTACTGTGTACTTTCCTCTTGTATTTGACCTCCCAAAGTGCAACACCTCACACTTGCTCGGATTAAACTCCATCTGCCACTTCTCTGCCTAAGTTTCCGACTGATTTATATCCTACCCTCTCTCTTCTATGACCAAGTTAATTTTGTATTCAATTTACCAACTCGCTGTGTGTCCCATGTGACTTAATCTTGGGGATTTTGTGGAACGCTTTACTAAAATCCATGTAGACAACACCTACTGCCCTACCCTCATCAACTATCTCTTCCTCACAAAGCTCAATCAAATTTGTGGGACTGGACCTCTCCCACACAACACCATGCTGACTTTACCTAATATGTCCATGCTTTTCCAAATGCAGGAAAATCCTGTCCTTAAGAATCTTCTCCGATAACTTCCCTAACACTGATATCAGGCCCACTGACCTATAACCTCCTCGATTATCGCTGTTGCCTTTCTTAAACAAAGGCACGATGTTAGCTATTCTCCAGTCTTCTGGGACCTCACTTGCGGCTAAAGATGATACAAAGATCTCTGTCAAGGCCCCAGGAACCTCCTCCTTTATCTCCTTCGGATGTGGGAGGAAACTGAAGCACCTAAAGGAAACCCGCAAAGTCACAGGGAGAATTCTACCCAATCTCTGCTAATTGGGTAGAATTGCAGCAAGACAAGAGATCAGTGGTTTATTATTGTCACATGTGCCGAGATACAGTGAAAAGCTTCTGTTTGCCTGCCATCCAGACAGATCATTCCATACAGAAGTACATCAAGGTAGTACAAAAGGAAAAAAAAACCAGAATGCACAATATGGTGTTACAGTTACAGAGAAAGTTCAGTGCAGATGGACAAATAAGGTGCGAGGGCCATGATATGGTAGATTGAGAGATTTCATCCTTTGGCTTATGAGAGGTCCATTCAAGAGTCTGTTAACAGCGGGATCGAAGCTGTCCTTGAGCCTGGTGGTACATGTTCTCAAGCTTTTATATCTTCTGCCCAATGGGAGGGGGGAGAAGAGCGAACGAATGGGGTGGGAGGGTCCTTGGTTATGTCGGCTGCTTTCCCGAGGCAGCAGGGAGCGTAGATGGAGTCAGCGGAGGGGAGGCTGGTTTGCGTGATGCACTGGGTTGTGTTCACAACTCTCTGCAGTTTCTTGCAGTCTTAGGCAGAGCAGTTGCCGTACCAAGCCGTGATGCATCAGGATAGGATGCTTTCTATGGTGCATCTGTAAAAACTGGTGAGGGTCAAAGGGATTCCCACCTGCTCCAGGCTGACACTCCCAGGGCTCACTGCACTGCCAGAGATGTTGCTTTAGAAGTGAGATCCTAAACGGAGGCTTTCCTACATTGTCTGGTACAAAACGTAACTCTCCTTGGGTACCCAGCATGGACTAATAACACTTTGCATCTGTGGGAATTAAAAAAAAAAGCAGATGCTGGAAATCTGAAATAAAAACAGAAAATGCTGGAAACACTCAACAGGTGAGGCAGCTTCTGTGGAGAATGAAACAGAGTTAACCTTTCAGGTCTGAGACCTTAGGTTTGACTAGGCAAATGGTGAACTCCCATTTCATGTTTGATAAGTGTGTCCAATCTCCACAATGATATTGTTGACCCAATCAAAAAGACACCTGTACAGATCAGAACCATAGAACCATACAGCGCAAAACAGGCCCTTCGGCCCACCACGTTGTGCCGTCCATCAAACCACCCTCACACTACCTAACCCCTTCCTCCCGCATATCCCCCCATCCCACACTCCTCCATATGCCTATCCAACAAGCTCTTGAACCTGTTCAATGTATCTGCCTCCACCACCACCCCAGGCAGTGCATTCCATGCACCAACCACTCTCTGGGTGAAAAACCTCCCTCTGACATCTCCCCTGAACCTCCCACCCATAACCTTAAAGCCATGCCCTCTCGTCTTGAGCATTGGTGCCCTGGGAATGAGGCACTGACTGCCTACTTTATCTATTCCTCTCAGTATTTTATATACCTCTATCATGTCTCCTCTCACCCTCCTCCTTTCCAGTGAATAAAGCCCTAGCACCTTAAGCCTCTCCTCACATTCCATACGCTCTAATCCAGGCAACATCCTGGGAAATCTCCTCTGCACCCTCTCCAATGCCTCCACATCCTTCCTATAATGAGGCAACCTATAATAAGGAGACAACATGCTGTTGTGTTTATACACAGTGCATTGGTTTGGCACTCTCTCCCTCCTGCAATGCCCACCTCCGAGAAAGAATTCCTGAACTGTACAGACATTATCGTTCCTTCAATATCTCGGAACCCTTCCCTTTGCTGGGAACACAGTCACCAGAAGATGAAGCAACTCAAAGTCAAGGTCAATAAATGGCATCCCGCCCAGCACTGACCACAGCCATATAAATACAGTCAACTTTCTTCAACAGGCTCAAGATACGGGCCAGTGTTTAATGTCCAGCAATAATTATAGAGTCAGAGTCATAACGAACATAAGAAATAGAAGCAAGAGTAGGCCACTCGGCCCCTCAAGTCTGGCCCTCCGTTCATCAAGATCATGGCTGATCGTCGACCTCAGCACCAAACTTGGGTTGTTGGAGTGTCGGAGGCTGAGGGGAGACCATACAGGTCTTTATAAAATTATGAGAGGCGTAGATAGGGTAGGCACTATCACAGTCTCTTCCACAGGGTAGAAATGTTGATTACTAGATAACATGCATTTAAGGTGAGAGGGGGAAAGTTTAAAGCAGATGTGCGGGGCAAGGTGTTTACACAGAGAGTGGTGGGTGCCTGGAACGGGCTGCCAGGGGTGCTAGTGGAGGCAGATACGATAGTGGTGTTTAAGGGGCATTTAGATAGACACATGAACATGCAGGGAATGGAGGGATATGGATTGTGTGCAGGCAGAAGAGAGTTAGTTTAATTCGACATCATGTTTGGCACAGACATTGTGGGCCGAAGGGCCTGTTCCAGTGCTGTACTATTCTATGGTCTATCTCCAAATTCCCCCATTCCTTAATGTCCAGAAATATTCTCAGTCTCAGCAAGTGAACCTCCACAGCTCTGCTGGAGAGAGAATTGCAAAGATTCACTGCTTTCAACGTGAAGAAATTTCTCCTCGTCTCAGTCCTTACTGCTTACTTTGAGGCTGGCGACTCCTGGTTCTGGAATCCTCATCCAAATCTATATGGTCTCCCCTCTGCCAGGAGAAACATCGTTCCTTCATCCAGATGATTCAGTCAACGCACTGATGCAATCACGAAGGAGACACGCCAGTGGCTCTACTTCATTCGGAGTTTGAGGAGATTCCGTACGTCACCAAAGACTCTTTCAAATTTCTACAGATGTACAGTGGAGAGCATTCTGACTGGTTGCATCACCGCCTCATAATGGAGGCTCCAATGCACAGGATCGCAAGAGACTGCAGAGGGTTGCAGACTCAGCCAGCTCCCTCAGGGGCACAACCCTCCCCACCATCAAAGACATCTTCAAGAGGCAGTGCCTCAGGAAGGTGACATCCATCACGAAGGACCCTCACCACCCGGGACATGCCCTCTTTTTGTTACCACCATCGGGGAGGAGGTACAGGAGCCTGAAGACCCACACTCAACGATTCAGGAACAGCTTCTTCCCCTCCGTCATCAGATTTCTGAACCATCCATGAACCCATGAACACTACTTCGTTATTCCTTTTTTTTGCACTATTTATTTTTTTGTAGTTTATGGTAATTTTCTGTCTTTCCACTATACTCTGCCACAAAACAACAAATTTCACATCATATAAGTCAATGATAATAAATCTGATTCTGATTCTGTCAAGCCCTCCAATTACAGCACAGAAGGGGACAAGTTGACCCATTGAGTCCCTGCCAGTGCTGTGGGAGCAGTCCCCTCTGTCCCAATCCTTAACCCTACAGCTGTGACGTTGCAAATGTATCTCCCTCCAGCGTTAATCCTTGCGAAATTGCCAATCGCCTCCACCTCTCCACCCTCATCAGAAGCAGGTTTTCCCTCATTACCATCCGCTGCAGGGAACAGTTCCTCCTCACATTTACCCCTTTGCCCCCTCACCATTTCTCCTGCCCATAATGGTGCCACCTAGGTCTTGCACTACCAACTACTGGGGACAACTTTCTAAACCTGACTTATGTAAACCTGCCATCAAGGTACACCACAAATAAAATCTCCCTTCAACCCTCTTTGGTACAAGGAAACTTAACCCCAGCTTCCCCAACCTTACCCTGTAGCTATACTAGCTCACTCTCATCCTTGGGAACATCGCCTCTGCACTCCCTCAGGGACCTTCACACCCTTCTGAAAGTGTGGTGACCAGAACTGAGTGCAGTACTCCAGCTCCCATCTAACCAGTGCCTTTGAACTGTGCTGTACATCTGGGGTTATGTGTGTCCAGGGATTGCATGGGCTGTGAACCAGGTGTGTTTCAGTGGAGTGAGATTATAACCAAAACCTGACTGCACTGGATGACAGAACAGGGTCGATTGAGAGGCCAACTCCTGCTTCTAATCATGTCCATGTGCTTCGTGGTTACCAGCTCTGATGTTGGTTTTTTTAAACCAGATGCTTCAATTAATTAAATTTAAATTCCTTGATAGGATTTGAACTCACGTCTGTAGATCTGTTGCCCAGGCCTCTGAGTACTCGCGCACTCCACTGTATCCTCCACCCAGTTTCCAATGAACAAATTCTAAATCTGTGACTTCTCCACCTCAAACCTGTTTGCAGATTGATGATACCTGGAAGGAATTCTGGATGAGTTTTCGGGGATTATTAACTTTAAATTAAAATCAGATTATTAAAGTTTATTCTCTATACTTCCACTACACCTGAGAACTTGGGTTTTATTGCCAGGGTGGAGAAGGCAGCCAGCTCCTCTGGTTTACAAGCACCACGTTATTAACTTCTGCTTGAAGCTCCAAAACTTGTTATTCCTAAATGCAAGTTGTGTCATATTTTTTGTGCAATTGGGTATTAATGTAAATAGTGCACTTCCTTTTTTTAATTCAGCAAGGAAATGTAATTGCTACTAAGCTCATTTTTGTATGCAAATGAGTCCTGACCATTATAATTTTCATTTTCACACAGATAAGCTTAATTGCAATTTCTGATGCAGTGTTTTCCCTAAGGGAGTGTCTAAAAATTCAACAAAACCAGCCCAAACGTTAAATGCTTGGTGTATCATTGGAGCACCAACTTGTAAGATTTAGACTGTCAGGACATGACTTTAGGAAAGTCTGCACACAGACAAATGGTGCAGCTGGTAGAGCTGCTGCCTCACAGCTCCAGAGACCCAGGTTCAATCGTGACTTTGGATGCTGTCTGTGTGGAGTTTGCACGTTCTCCCTTTGAACACATGGGTTACTTTGAGTGCTCCGGTTTCCTTGGTTGGTCGGTTACTTGGCTGCCTTAAGTTACCCCTAGTGTGTAGGTGAAGGGTAGAATCTGGGGGAGTTGGTGGATATGTGGGGAGAATAAAATGACATCAGTGTAAGTGGGTGGTTGATGGTCGGCATGGGCTCGATGGGCCGAAGGGCCGTTTCTGTGCTGTATCTCTCTATGGCCAATCCACAGACCACTCTTGTGCTGAGGAGTATCAGGTTCCTGGGTACAGGAGAGCCTCCTGATGCAACAGTGAGCAGCGAGTTGTGAGATGTGGCAGTGTTCAGTAAGAGCAGCCTGCACTGGTCCTGAGGTGGGGAGGCTGGACCCTGTTCTCCAACGGTGAAGCAGTCAAGGTGCTGCATTTGAAGTTACAGGAAGCCAGAGCCATAGAATCATACAGCATGGAAACAGGCCCTTTGGCCCAACTGATCCATGCCGACCAAGATGGCCCATCCAAGATAGTCCCATTTAAATTGGTAAATTGGCTACTGATTGTCACATGTACCGAGGTAGAGTGAAAAACTTTGTTTTGCATGCCATCCATACAGATCATTTCATTACAGCAGTACATCGAGGTAGTACAAGGGAAAACAATAACAGAATGCAGAATGAAAGTGCAGTGCAGGCAGACAATAAGGTGCAAGGGTCATGATAAAGTAGCTAGTGAGGTCAAGAGTCCATCTTATCGTACTAGGGGACCGTTCAATAGCCTTTTAACAGTGGGATAGAGACTGTCCTTGAGCCTGGTGGTATGTGCTTTCAAGCTTTTGTATCTTCTGCCCGATGTTTGGCCCATATCCCTCTAAACCTTTCCTATCCATGTACCTGTCCAAATGTCTTTTAGAAGTTGTTAATGTACCGGCCTCATCCACTTCCTCTGGCAGCTCGTTCCACATACACACCACCCTTTGTGTAAAAAATGTTGCCCTCAGGTTCCTGTTAAATCTCTCCCTATTCACCTTAAACCTATGCCCTCTAGTTCTTGATTCCCCAACCCTGGGAAAAAGACTGAGTGCATTCACCATATCTATGCCCCTCATGATTCTATACATGACTTTATACAGCGATCTCAGTTAGGACAGGAAATGGAGTTTGAGTGTTGCAACATTTGAAACAGAAACAAGAGTTGGCTAATCAGACCCTCGCGCTTGCTCTGCTACTCAATAAGGTCATGACCAATCCTTGACCTCAGCACCAGCTTCCCGCACTAAAATCACTTGATTCCGTTAATATCCAAAGATCCCTGTCTTGAGTACACTCAGTGACTGAGCCTCCACAGTCTTCTTGGGTACAGAGCTCCAAAGATTCACATCCTTTGGGAGAAGAGATTTCTTCACATCTCTGGATGATCAACCATTTATTTTGAGACTCTGACCCTGGGTTGTAAGCACCCCAGCCTGGAGAAACCTCAACCCCAATCCATCCCATGCAACACCTTAAGAATGTTGTACATAAAATTATTGATAAAATTTATTTAATTATCTGAACTTAAAATTCCCCGGCAGGTTTTGAACCTCTATCTCAGCGTCAATAATCCAATTGAACTAGAAACTTACCAGCAATGTTCCCAGATTGTAGTTCCCAAACCAATAGCACAGTTCATGGGGAAACGGGGTTCATTCAACCTGTTGTCCAATGAGATTCATTTTCGGAAATGTACAGTCGACGTTTCGAGTCGACCTGAAACGTCAACTGCCCAGTCCCCCCCCACAGACGCTACTTGACCCACTGAGTTCCCCCAGCATCTTGTGTGTTGCTCCAGATTCCAGCCTCTGCGGTCTCTGGTGTCTCGAAGGTTCATTGTTACTCACACCAGAGAGGTAGAAGATCTCACTGCAGGTAAATTTTGCCTGTTCCGCCACTGTTAACATAGTCCGGGGGAGTCTTACACTGAATGTAAAATACCTAGGATAAGGAAAGTCCTGCCGAGAGAAAGCACAGACAAAATCTTTGACTGCTGCTCAGACGCCTGGAACTATGTGCAAAATGATGCACACTGCACCCATCCAGTTTCAACAGCCCCACTCCATTCCTTTCTCAACTGTGGGAATGAATTTCTAGCTCAGCGAGTTTAAAATATTCTGATTGATGCAAATCCAAATAACAAATACTTCCATTATATCAAACAAACCTGTTAGTGAAAAATAGGACAAGAAATAGGGGCAGGAGTCAGCCATATAACCTCTCGAGCTTGCTCCTTCAATCAATAGGATCCTGTGAATTTCCTATATTCCCACTCCCCACATCCCTTGATCCCCTCACTGTTTAAGAACCTACACACCCATCCTTGAAAATATTCAACAGCCTCTAAGGTAGAGAATCCCAGAGATACACAAACTCTGAGTGAAGGCATTTCTCCTCGACTCAGTCCCTAAATGATGGACCACGTACCATGAGACTGACCCTGGTTTTGTTGTCAGCCATCACTTAAGCCTAATTACAATTAGACAATTATCCCGCAGTGTATGGTTGGATTTTATAATATCCCTTGAAGCAGGAGAAACTTCCCAAAAAACTTCACAGGAGAGTGAATCCGTCAACTTTTGTTACTGTGTTCACATGGGACAGGCGAGCAAACACCTGTTCATGGAGACAGGCGAACACCCACCTGTTCGTGGAGACAGGCGAGAAGTCCTTCTGGTGAAGGTGCTCCCACAATACTGTCGGGGAGGGAAGCTACAAGTGGTGGTATTCCCAAACATCTGCTACCCTTGTCCTTCTTGCTATAGATGTCAGGGGCTGGGAAATGGAATGGTGCATCTTGGCAGAGTAGAGGCAGCAAAGCTGTCACCTCAGGAGGTGCTGTGGGAGTCGCCTGGGTGAGTAGCTGTAGAGCATTTTGAAGATGGTGCACACCGCAGCCACTGTGCATCAGTGATGGAGGGAGGGAGCGTTTTGCATGACAGTTGGGGTGCCAATCCAGCAGTCTGCTGTGTCTGAAGTTTGTGGGTTTAAGTGTCCTTCAGATACCTGTGTGTAATCTGAGCCAGAGTACAACTGCTGCACTTGAATGAAATTTCAAACTGAGACCTCGTCTGCCCTCTCTGACACTGACAAAAGGTGCTATGGTCTGACTCAACAAGAACAGGGGAATCCTCCCTGTTGGCCTGGCCTAGCTTTAACCTTCAACATCACTTACAAGAAATGTTCTCTGGGCACTTCTGCTTGCACTTTGAGGGAATTTGCTTTACACAAGTTGTATGCTGTTTCCCTCATTATACCAGTGACTACAGTTCAAAAGGATCCAACTGCTTCAGGACATGTTGAGATGGTGAAGGCTTTGCTGCCTCTCCTCTGCCGTAGTGGCACCAGTCTGTTTCCCAATTTCCCACACACCCCTCCCTGAATGGACAATAAACATTTGCTAAGATATGCATGTATTGTTGACCTGCACTGCGCTTTCTCTGTAGCTGTGACACTTTGTACTGTTATTGTTTTTACCTGTACTACCTCAATGCACTCTGTATTAACCCAATGTAACCGCACTGTGTAATGAATTGATCAGTATGAACAGTATGCAAGACAAGTTTTTCACTGTACCTCAGTACAAGTGACAATAATAAACCAATACCAATACCATTGTTTGTTCATTACACATAGCCAGGAGACAGCAGGGAGAAACCAACATCTGCTTCATTTTAACCCACAATGCCAAAGGTGATACAGTACGTTCTTCCAGCTTAATTTTAAAAAAACTCCAAACAGTTATAAAATGTGATAAATTCCTTTTAGTTGGATATAAATACATTTCCATTGCTGCTGTGGTTGCTGAATCAATTGACCACTGAATATTATCCCCAGTGTAGGTAAGTGAAGGGAGTATGAGGAGAATAACTTACAGGGAAAATTAGTAGGGAATGGGACTGCTGTTAGCTGGCATAGACTCGATGGGCCAAATGGCCTTCTTCTGTGACAAAAGGATAAAATGGAAATATGCAAATGTTTAATAGTCTCAGACATCCTAATGAAGGACTTCTGAAGTTCAGTTTCTGTTAGCACTTAGAACATAGAACATAGAACATACAGCGTAGGAACAGGCCCTTCGGCCCATAATGTTTGTGCCAAATACGATGCCGAATTAAACTAAATCTCCAGTGGCTTAATCACTCTGCTTTCATTGTAGATTCACTCCCAGCCATGATCCATATCCCTCCATTCCCTGCATATTCACGTGTCTATCTAAAAGCCTCTATCGTGTCTATCCATTATCGTGTCTGTTGTGATATACAGAACAGGGCCACTAAACAAGGTCCCACAAACGCCAGTACTTTAATGGGCAGAGGTCTGCTTTGGTGGAGTAGAGATCAGGGAGAAATCCACCTCTCTTCTTCAAGTAGTGCCACCTGATCTTTCATGTCAACCTGAGAGGGCAAGTGAGAGGGCAGCACCCCCTCGGTGTTGCGGTGGTCTGACCTTCCATCTCGGCACTGGTAACTAGCAGTGTGCTGACCAATGATTCTCTTTTAAAGACTTCTCCTCTGTAATAAGAGCAGAGCAATGAAGCCACTGGGCCGGGCTGTTCTACAGGATGTGTGAGCTGAAATCCCAGCATGTTCACCACTGAGTCATTGAACAACTCAGCAAGTCAGGCAGCACCTGTGGAGAGAGAAACAGAATTTTAGGTCGAAGCCCTTGGTCAGAACTGGGAAACAGGTAGAAGGGCAGAGGCTGGAAGCAATTATTAAGGAAGTGGTAACTTAGAAAAGCATAACTCGATTAGGCAAAGTCAGCATAGTTTTGTGAGAAGGAAATCACATTTAACATGTTTGTTGTGGTTCTCTGAAGATGTAATCAATAGAGTGGACAAAGGGGAATCAGTAGATGTAGTGTATTTGGATTTCAAAAGGCATTCAGTACATAGCCTCAGGAAAGGTTACTGTATGAGTTAAGGATTCATGGGCAGACAATACTGCCCTTGAGATTTGGTTGACAGAAAACCAAGGATAGGACTGAATAGGTAATCAGAATCAGAACCAGGTTTACTATCGCTGACTTATATAACATGAAATTTATTGTTCTGCGGCAGCAGTACAGTGCAAAGACATCAAATCACTATAAATTGCAAAAACAAATAGTGCAAAAAAAGCAATATTAGGTGTTCGTGGACCGTTCAGAAATCTGATGACGGAGGGGAAGAAGCTGTTCCTGAATCGTTGAGTGTGGGTCTTCAGGCTCCTGTACCTCCTCCCTGATGGCAGTAACTAGCAGAGGGCATGTCCCGGATGGTGAGGGTCCTGAGTGATGGATCCCACCTTCTTGAGGCACCGCCTCTTGAAGATGTCCTCAATGGTGGGGAGGGTTGTGCCCGTGATGGTGTGAAAGTCGACCCACGCTGTTATAAAGCAGACAATAGCAGAACCAAGGAGCGTACAATCAATGCTTTATTATTTAACACTGGTGGGAGTGAGGGATACAGAGAAAGAGTAAACAGTGTAACCCGAGCTCTGTACTGATCCCCACTCAAAGATTTACATGTTAGTTTCCCTCCTTTTATACTAACTTTAAAGATGTCTATGTGCGGAGTTGCATATACTAGGGCAGTTGCTTACAGCAAACTATAGCAAAACAAGATATGCCTTAAGCACTTCTTTGTTTCACCCAAGCACCTGCACATCTTGCAGTCATAACTATAGTCACACCATGGTTGAAGCAAAGTCACACCATTAACCCTTACATTTCCAGTTACCTTTTACAATAGAGCTGGCTGAGTCTACAACCCTCTGCAGCCTCTTGCGATCCTGTGCATTGGAGCCTCCATTATGAGGCGGTGATGCAACCAGTCAGAATGCTCTCCACTGTACACCTGTAGAAATTTGCCAGAGTCTTTGGTGATGTACCAAATCTCCTCAAATTCCTAAACTGTAAATTACAGGTTGACAATCTGCAACTAGAGGGTGCCACAGGATGAGTGCTTGTTACGCCATTATAGGAAGGACGTGGAGACTGTGGAGAGGGTGCAGAAGAGGTTCACCAGGATGCTGCCTGGATTAGAGGGTATGAGCTATAACGAGAGGTTGGGCAAACTTGGGTTCTTCTCCCTAGAACATCAGAGGCTGAAGGGAGACCTGACAGAGGTTTTTAAAATTATGAGGGGCATAGATAGGGTAGACAGTCAGAATCTTTTCCCCAGGGTAGAAATGTCAAACACCAAAGGACATGCTTTTAAGATTAGAGGGGGGAAGCGTAAAGGGGATGTGAGAGGCAAGTTTTTAACGCAGAGAGTGGTGGGTGTCTGGAATGGGTTACCGGGGTAGTAGTGGAAGCAGGCAGTTTGGTGAAGTTTAAGAGGCTTTTAGACAGACACATGAATATGAAGGGGATGGAGGGATGTGGATGATACACAGGAGGAGGATAAATTGGTATCAAGATTGGCACAACATTGTGGGCTGAATGGCCTGTCCAGTGCTGTATTGTTCTATGTTCTATCTCCTAATTACACAGAGTGGCTGAGTGTAATGCATCCAAGTTTGCTGACCATACAGGATAGTGGAACAGCCCCTACAAAGAGCTATGGACAGTTAACTGCATAAGCAGACAATTAGCGAGTGGAATGTAATGAGAGGAAGGGTGAGGTTCTCTACTGTGGTAGAAAGAATAGAACAACAGAATATTGTTTAACTGGTGTGAGATCATTAAGTGTTGATATTCAAAGAGATCTGGGTGTCCTTGTACATAAAATGCAGAAGGTTACCCGGAATAAAGACCAATGGAATGTGGCCTTTATTCCAAGAGGAGTTTGGAATAAATGTGGGACTTCCTCGCTTTGTCTGTACTGGGTGGTGGTGAGACCGGACCTGGGGTTCTGTGTACAGTTCTGGCCTCCTTTCTTGAGGAGGAGTGTATTTACATTGGAGTGACTTCAGTTCATGATGTTGATTCCTGGGAATGAGGAAAGGTTGAGCAAAATGGACGAGTAACCACAGGAACTTAGAAGGGTGAGTGATCTCATTGAAGTGTGTGAGATCCTGATAGGGCTTGGCAGGGTAGGAGGTGAGTGAATCTTTCCCTTTGTGGGGTAATCTGGAACTAGTGTAGCGTCTGGATAAAGGGCTGACCAACTGAGTTCTCCTCTCAGGGTGGTGAATCTTGGAAATCTCCCCCTCCCACAGAGAACTATAGGGGCAGAGCCACTGAGTATATTCAAGACTAAGATGGACAGATTCTTGGACTATAGGGGGAGTTGGGGGTAAAGGGATTGGACAGCCAGGTAGAGCTGAGGCCAATGATCAGACCGCACTGAATGATGGAACCAACTGGAAAAACTGGATCCCAATTCCTTCTCCAGCTTCTTCAGCTTACAGTTCTATGCAACCCCTGACTCCAGTAAGTAGACAAAGGTTCCTTTCCTTTAACTACTGTCATCTGGGAGCCAGTGTAACCTTTGCACGTGCAGTCACAGTGCAATGCTCTGCCTTATTCTTCTGAGTGTGCTGTGTTGCACTAAACCTTGATGGAATTAATCACAGCTGGTAGCAATTGCTTCATTAGGACATGAAGAAATTCTCCTAATTACAATAATGAATTCTCATAATCTCCTCAACCACTGCAGAGAACTCTTCAATTATCCTGTTGTCCCAGTAATTCTTTGGGTTGGATGTAATACTCCCAATGTTATCCTGAAATAAAGACTAAATCCCATGTAATTAACCTTTACAGTGGATGATCTTTCCTACATGTAGTCACGTTATCTTTCATTGGTGTTTCTCGTCACGGCTCAATGGGTTGCACTCCCAACTCTGTCTGAAGGTGGTGGGTTCAAATCCCACGCTAGAAACTTGAGCATAAAAGCTTTCCAGGGAATACTGCACAGCCGTATGTGCCAGCTGTTGACTGATGTGTGGAATCAATGCTTGTGTTCTAGAATATCCTACGGAACGGTTGTGATAAAGAGCACAGGAAGTCCCGCTAATGGCTCTGGAGAAGTGGGTGAAACTCAAAAGTTTGGGTGGAGCCTTTCTTGCACTGCATAGATCCACAGTGCAGGAGTGGGACATCTTGCTCAACTGATCTGTACCTGAGAGCTTTTTGTTCATTTTTCAGGACCTGGGCATTGCTGGCAAGTTGAGCACATTGCCCTGGAGAGGGTAGGGGTGAGCTGCCATGTTGAACCACTGCAGTCCTTCTGGTGAAGGTTCTCCCACAGTGCTGTGAAGGAGGGAGTTCTGGTACTTCGACCCAGTGATAATGAAGGAGTGGTGATATATTTCCAAGTCAGGGCGGTGTGGGACTTGGAAGGGAACCTGCAAGCAGTGGTGTTCCACTACATCAGCTCCCCAGTCCTTGTTGTTTGGAAAATGCTGTCGGAGTAGCCCGGGCGAGTAACTGAAGAGCATTCTGTAGACGGTGTTCACTGAAGCCCCTGTGTGGTGGTGGCATTGGGGGGAGTGAATGTTAAGTGTAGTTGATGGGGTGTCAATCAAGAGTCTACTTTGTCCTGGATGATATCATCTTTCTTCAGCATTGCTGGAGCTGCCACTTATCGGGAGAGTGTCCCATGACATTCCTGGTGTGCCTGGTGACGGCGTAATGGCCTTGGAACATCAGGAGATGAGTCAGTCCCCACAAGATACACAGCCTCTGACCTACTCTGTCGCCATGGTGGGTCCAGTTGAGTATCTAGTCAATGGAGGCCCCAGGATTTTTGTGTTGGAGGTTCAACATTGGTAATACCATAAAGGTTGGTACTCTAGATGAATATTATATCCCACGTAAATATTCCTGTAGGCAGAGCCTTCCATTATCTTCTCACTAATGTTATCCAGAGGTGACGTTAGAGGTGTACAAGATGATAAGAAGCATAGATCGAGTGGACAGTCAGTGACTTTTTCCCAGAGCGACAATGGCTAACACGAGGAGGCATAATTTTAAGGTGATTGGAGGAAGGTATAAGGGGGATGTCAGGGGTAAGTTTTTTTACACAGAGAGTGGTGGGTGCGTGGAACGCACTGCCGGCAGAGATTGTGGGGGCAGATACATTAGGGACATTTAAGAGACTCTTAGATAGGTACATGAATGATAGAGAAATGAAGGGCTATGCGGGAGGGAAGGGTTAGATAGATCTGAGAGCAGGATAAAATGTCGGCACAACATCGTGGGCCGAAGGGCCTGTACTGTGCTGTAATGTTCTATGTTCTAAAGACCCTCACCACCCGGGACATGCCCTCTTCACGTTACTACCATCGGGGAGGAGGTACAGGAGCCTGAAGACCCACACTCAACGATTCAGGGACAGCTTCTTCCCTTCTTCCACCATCAGATTTCTGTACGGTCCGTGAACCCATGAACATGCCCTCATGATTCATCTTGTTGCACTATTTATTTATTTTTGAAACTTATAGTAATTTTTAAATCTTGCGCTGTACTGCTGCTGCAAGACAACAAATTTCACAACATATGTCAGTGATAATAAACCTGATTCTGATTCTCATAGAGTCATACGGCACGGAAACAGGCCCTTCGGCCCAACTGGTCCATGCCAACCAAGATTCCCTTCTAAGCTGGTCCCATTTGCCTGCATTTGGCCCATATCCCTCCAAACCTTTCCTATCCATGTACCTGTCCAATTACCTTTTAAATGTTGTTATTGTACCTGCCTCAACCACTTCCTCTGGCAGCTCGTTCCATATATGGACCAACCTCTGGGTGAAAAAGTTGCCGCTCAGGTTCCTACTAAATCTCAACCCTCTCACCCTAAACCTATGCCCTCTAGTTCTTGAATTCCATCAAGGTTTAGTGCAACATTAATACACGCAGAAGAGTAAGGCAGAGCATCGCACTGTGACTCAAGAACTCACGCCCGTCAGCTCCATTTACACTACCCAGTAACAACAACTGCCATTTATATCCTGCCTTTAACAATATAAACATTAACAGGAATGAGATCAAATCACACTAGGCCATGCAAGGACATAAGAGGCCAGATAACTGATAGCTTGGTCAGAGAGATGAGCTTTAAGGAGTGTCCTAAAGGAGTGGAGGGAGGTGGAAAGGTTCAGGTAATTCCAGAGCTCGGGGCCCAAGCAGCCAGAGGCATATCCATCAGTGAAAGAGAGATTCAATTTGATAGATTAAACATGGAAATATCCCCTGACTTCTGCACTGGATTTACTGGTGTCCATCCTGAACTCCTGCTTCCTCAAATTGATCTCTACGGCAAGCAGAAATATTGTCTCCAGGCCGACCCGCTTTTGAGCGACGGTGTCGGGCTAGCCCATAGACTTCCTTCGCTGGTGGAGCCTGTTCACTTTAGGATGCTCCCAGACCTGTTAGTCAGGAGCTGGCGCCAATTGTTTTTAGTCTTAGAGCTATATTACAGCAACCTCAGGCTGCCACACTGCTCTAGTGCTGCTGCTGGGATGCAGTGTTTAATTATTTATGTCACTTACCCTGATGTGTGGCGCTTCCTGGGTCACAATTTCCTGCCTTGTTGACCCCAGTTCTAAAAGGGTGGGGGAGGGGCACATAAAGCCAAAGAAAATACAAGTGGCAGGTGAGCAACCAGCCTCTTGAGCCTATCCTGGACATTCTTTCAGATCACAGCTGGTCTTGCCTTTTCTTCACACTGTCCACATGTCGCATGATTTCCCTAATGGCCAAAACTAATCAATCTCAAGCTTGAATACACTCAATGACTGAGTGTCCACAGACCTCTGGGGAGAGAATTCCAAAAGCCCTGCGTGAAGAAATTTCTCCCCATCTCAGTCCTGAATAGCGGATCCTTTAATCGACGACTATGCTGTTGAAAGCTTGAAAACACATACCAACGGTCTCAAGGACAGCTTCTATCCCGCTGTTATAAGACTCTTGAATGGACCTCTTGTACGATAAAGATCTCTCAGTCTATCTTGTCGTGACCCTTGCACCTTATTGTCTGCCTGCACTGCCCTTCCTCTGTACCTGTAACACTTTATTCTGCATTCTGTTATTGTTTCTCCCTACCTCGATGTACTTGTGTATGGAATGATCTGTCTGGATGGCACGCAAGCAAAGCTTTTTACTGCATCTCGGTACAAGTGACAATAATAAACCAAGCAACAATTACCAAACCCCCACGATATTTGTTGCTGGAGAGCGTGGGCTAAGTCCTGGATAAAGGGAATAGTATAGCTGGGTACTTGATGGTCAGCATAGACATGGTGGGCTGAAGGGCCTGTTTATGTGCTGTGAGACCCCATGACTCAATGACTTTCTTGCTTTTAGAACTTATGGACACATGTACCCTGAGGAGGTGAAAAATTAATACTTTCTTTCAATTCCCTCTTCTGATTTTGCTCTCAGCTGTATCCAGTCAACCTTTCACTTCTGTGACTCTGGAGTGTTGCGAATCTCATTCCTGGATACAGACAGGGACAGAATCTTACCCCAAACCCCCACACTGCCTCCTGCCTCCGCGCCGTTCCAGTGGATCTTCAACGAGTGTAACGGAGCAGCACGATGTTAGGCAGAATTCTCAATTTTCCATTTGGGAATTGGCTCACTGAGTCTCTGCTTGTTAAACATGAAACAAACCTGATTGCGTGAACTGAAGGTGTCTGTTTCTGGAAGAAAAGTAAATGGCTGAGTTTTTAATTTTTATTTAAGTTAGTTTTAATGATTCTAATTGAATTTAACATATGGGTGTACCTTTGTAGCTCCTTAAGTGTAATGCGATAGATTAGTACTATTCTCTCTTCTCCCCCCTTCCATTGGGCAGAAGATACAAAAACCTGAAAGCACGTACCACCAGGATCAAGGACAGCTTCTATCCCACTGTTATAAGATTCTTGAACAGACTCCTTGTGCACTTGACCTCACACGGTAGTGTAGCGGTTAGCGTAACGCTATTACAGTGCCAGCGACCTGGGTTCCATTCCGGCCACTGTCTGTAAGCAGTTTGTACGTTCTCCCCGTGTCTGCATGGGTTTCCTCCGGGTGCTCCGGTTTCCTCCCACATTCCAAAGACGTACAGGTTAGGAAGTTGTGGGTGTGCTATGTTGACGCTGGAAGCGTGGCGACACTTGCGGGGCTGCATCCAGAACACTCTACGCAAAAAGATGCATTTCACTGTGTGTTTCGATGTACACGTGACTAATAAAGATACCTAACCTTACCTTAACATACCTTGTCATGGCCCTTGCACCTTATTGTCTGCCTGCACTGCACTTTCTCTGTAAGTGTAACACTTTATTCCGCATTCTGTTATTGCTTTTCCATTTGAAATGTTCTGTCTGGACATTCTAGTATGCAGAACAAAGTTTTTCACTCTGTCTCAGTACATGTGCCAATAATATACCAATTACCAATGGTTTTTTTTATATGTTACCAGTGTTACTGAATGTCTGGATGGCTGCTGAAGTTCACAAACATTCCATGGGCTTGCCCACATGACATCTCTGACAGCTGGTGAGGCTGCGGGGAGGGGTGGGGCTTGACAAGCTGTCAGAGCCTTTGTGTGAGAGCAGCTGGTCACCTGTGTCGATTCGGCCCCCGCACTGGGCTGGGTCATTGGGGGTATTTAAGGAGGAGGTGGATACATTTTGAAAGATCAGGGAGTTAAGGGCTTTGGGGGACTGGCACAGATGAGGAGATGAGGCCTGGGGTAGATCAGCCATGGTCACATTGAACAACACACAATCTGCTGGATGAACTCAGCGGGTCGGGCAGCATCTGTGGGGGGAAAGGAATTGTTGACGTTTCAGGTTGAAACCCTGCATCGACAATTCATTCCCCCCCCCACAGATGCTGTTCAACCCACTTGAGTTCCTCCAGCAGATTGTTTGTTGCTCCAGATTCCAGCATCTACAGTTTCTCATGTCTCCATGGTTATATTGAATGGTGGGACAGGTTTGATGGGCCGAGTGGCCTACTCCTGCTCCTATTGTCTTATATTCTTAAGAGGTGTGAACTGGGATCCCATGAGAAGCTGTGCCAAAGCCACTCTGGGACAGGTGGTGTGGGAGAGGGGGCGAGTCATGGAGATGGGGACGCGGGCCAAGCAATGACTCTCGATTATAAAATATCCCTTCGCTCACCTTCAGCACATTGCAAGTTGGGTTTCTGCAAAGCAGAAACAGAGTGACTCAGGCCTGGCTCAGTCTGACATTGTGGACTTCTCCTGATAACAAGACAAGAAGATGAGAAATGGCAGCACCCTTTGGTCACTCAGTCCGTTGGAGCAGCACACTTCAATAAGACTGTGGCTTGTCCTCAGGGGTAAAAGTAATCCAAACGTCTCGCCAACGCAAGCTGTCTATGTTCCTCTCCAATGATCCTCAAGTCTACAGTCCCTCCCAATCCTCACATCCTCTGCATACAAAGCATTCTGTCAATCTCAACGTCAACATTCAAAGACTGAGCCTTCAGCCCAGAAGATTCCAGATTCACAACCATCTGAGTAAAGAAGTTCTTCCTCATCTCAGTACAAAGTGGCCATCTCTGGAAATGCATAGTAATTTCCTTATGACACAGAGAGAGGCCGTTCAGCCCATTGAGTTTATGCTAGTTCTCAGAACCCACCTATCAATTCCATTCCTCCCATTCTCTCTCACATCCCATCAATGCCCCACTATTCTCCTACCATAGTTTGAGTCCATGTGGTTATATGATGAGCACTTGTGTCACCAAGGCAGAGAAGGCTGCAGACCTTGTAAGATAAGATAAGATTTCTTTATTCGTCACATGTGCATCGAAACACACAGTTAAAAGCATCTTTTGTGCAGAGTGTTCTGGGGGCAGCCCCGCAAGTGTCGCCACGCTTCCGGCGCCAACATAGCACGCCCACAACTTCCTAACCCGTACGTCTTTGGAATGTGGGAGGAAACCGGAGCACCCGGAGGAAACCTGCGCAGACACGGGGAGAACATATAAACCTGTTGGGATAATATCAATGGGTAGTTGAGGGTCAGCATGGAGAGGGTGGGCTCAATGGCCTCTTTCTGTGATGTACTCTGTGACTCATCCTAACCCAAATCCTTGGCACCACTCACACCAGGCAAGAAGTGGTTAAAATCAAATGCCAATCTGCTGCTGACACAAATTTGAAATATAAACAGAAAACGCTGGAAACGCTCAGCAGGTGAGGCAGCATCAGAGGAGAGAGAAACTGAGTTAATGTTTCAGGTCAATGGAATTAGTAAAATTAGAAAGCAAACATGGTTTAAGTTTCAGAGAAGTGGGAGGGGTGGGGAGAACAGAGAAATAACTGTGGCAGGGTGGAGACGAGAATATGATTCAAATGGTGGTGGTGAAGGTTTGTTAATCGCAGCCCATCTGTCTGTAGAGGTGTAAGTAGAGGGAAATGAATAATGACAGAGAAGAAAGGAAATAATAACGCTTGGAACGGTGAGGTACAGAACCCTGTGATCCCTGAATATCTGAAATTAAAGGGAATGTTGCAACTACCCGTGAATGGAGCAAATCTGAGTTAATATCAGAGGTCAACGACTGCGTCAGAATTGGCCGACTCTGCAACAAATGAAAATCAAAAATATGCAGACACAGGAAATCTGAAATAAAAACAGAAAAAGCTGGGAACACTCAGCAGGTCAGGCAGTGTCTGTGGAGAGAGAAGGGAAACAAAGGACTGCAGATGCTGGAATCTAGGTGAAAAACACAATGATGCTGGAGGAACTCAGCAGGCCAGCTCTGGGGTTCCTCCAGCATCACTGTGGAAAGAGAAATGTTTCAGAACTGGGAAAGAGAGAAGGTAGAGAGTGGTGATGGTCTAGAATTCGCTGCCTGTAGGTGGGTTGGAAACATCCAATCAAGGCCTTCGAAGGGAATTGGATCAACCCTGGAGAGTGAATAATCTGCAGGGTTGTGGGGAATAGGACCGATGGGATTGCCGTACAAAGAATCAACATGGACTTGATGGGCCAAATGGCCTCTCTATGTGCTGTAACGTTGTTATGATTCTATATCCTCATAGGTCCTGGTACCACAAGCAATGAACAAGGTAGCATGGAATAAGAGCTAGAATAGTAAAGGGTGTGTAAGTGAAGAAATGCTAATTAAGAAGATATAGGTGGTTTCTCCTGTTTTGAATAACTAAGAGACACCAATATTGGCTTAAAGAAAAAAAACATCTAACAGTTTCTAAGTGTTTGCTTTGGGAATAAGCAGTTATGAGTGAGGTAGATGGAATCAGCACTGGTCTGTTGTGAAGATGTGTTTTTTACACAGTTGCAGTGGTTGAAGGACCATCAACAGCTTCACAGGCACAATTAGGAATGATCAATAAGTGTCAGCATTGTCAATGAAGCCATTAACCATAAAGGGATAAAATAAATCGTGACTCTGCTACAGCAGAGTGCTGATGATTGGGTAATCCCCTTATCAATCCAGTCTGTCACTGCATGTTTGCATTTCTCAATAAGATGACTGTGAAGTCAGGGGTGGAGGGTATCTTAAATGTGCTCTTATATCAGATGAGCTGTCCATTATACCACGTCCTGCATAACATTTCCCTCAGCTTCAGCAAGCACTGATCCAACAGAGACACACGAGACTGCAGAGGCTGGAATCTGGAGCATCAGGTCCCAATGCAGGGTTTCGACCCAAAACACCGACAATTCCTTTCCTCCTATAGATGTCCCTCGACCCGCTGAGTTCCTCCAACAGATTGTTTGCAGTGCTGATCCAACAATGGCACAAAATTAACATTACCCCCAGCAGTTTATACTATGCTCTCAAACTGCCTACACACTCACCCTGGTGTTAAATTAATGCCAGGTCTAATTTCAGACTGCCCTATACTCAAGTGGTTCCTCAGAATAAATGGACTGTATGGACAAACGTTCCTCTGTGCATTGTATATACATCAAAGGTAAAATTATTTCTAGATGACATTTCCTGTCAGGTAGTTTTTTTTCTCATTTCCGCCATGTGGGTGTTAATGGCAAATCCAGCTTTTATTGCCCTTCCCTAACTGCCCTTGAGAAGCTGGTGGTGAGCTACCACTGTGAAACCTGGCAGTCCTTCTGGTAAAGGTGGTCTCACAGTGCTGATGGGGAGGGAGTTCCAGGGGTTAGACCCGGTGACGATGAAGGACTGTCGAAATATTCCCAAGTCAGGATAGTGTGTGACTTGGAGAGGAACCTGCAGGTGGTGGTGTTCCCCTACACCTACTACCCTTGTCCTTCTTGGCCAGTAGAGTTGGGTGGCTTGTGATCTGCTCTCAGAGGAGCTTCAGTGAGTATCTGCATTCATTGAGGGAATATTCTGCAGTGCTCCAGTGGCGGAGGCAGTATTGTTTAAGGAAAATGGGGTGCTAACTGAGCAGGCTGCTTTACCTAGATAGTATTGAGTTTCTTGTATGTTGTTGAATATGCACTCATCCAGGCAGAATCAGAAGCAGAATCATATACAGTAGTGTAGCAGTTAGTGTAACACTATTATAGCGCCAGCAACCTGGGTTCAGTTCCCGCCGCTGTCTGTAAGGAGTTTGTATGTTCTCCTCGTGTCTGCGTGGGTTTCCTCCGGGTGCTCCGGTTTCCTCCCACATTCCAAAGACGTACAGGTTAGGAAGTTGTGGGCATGCTACATTGGCGCCAGAAGCGTGGCGACACTTGCGGGGCTGCCCCCAAAACACTCTATTGCAAAAGATGCATTTCACTGTGTGTTTTGGACTGTGACTAATAAAGAAATCTTATCTTATTTTATATGACATGAAATGTGTTGTTTTACAGCAGCAGTACAGTGCAAAGACATAAAATTACTACAAGTTACAAAAATAAATAAATAGTGCAAAAAAAAGGAATGATGAGGCAGTGTTCATGGGCTCATGGATCATTCAAAAATCTGATGGCGGAGGGGAAGAAGCTGTTTCTGAATCGTTGGATGTGGGTCTTCAGGTGGGTCTTCCTCAATGGCAGTAACAAGAAGAGGGCATGTCCCAGATGGTGAGGGTCCTTAGTGGTAGATGCCGCCTTCTTGAGGCACCGCCTCTTGAAGACGTCCTCGATGGTGGAGAGAGTTCAGAATCAGAATCAGCTTTATTATCACCAACATATGACACAAAATTTGTTGTTTTGCGGCAGCAGTACAGTGCAAGACATAAGAATTACTATAAGTTACAAAAGTAAATAAATAGTGCAAAAGAGGAATAACAAGCGTTGTCCCCGTGATGGAGCTGGCTGAGTTTATAACCATCTGCAGCCTCTTGCAATCCTGTGCATTGGAGCATCCACTCCAGGCTGTGACGCAACCAGTCAGAGTGCTCTCCGCCGTACATGGATCAGTACATGGATCTATGATGTTGTGGCCATAACAGAGACTTGGTTGAGAGAGGGACAGGAACGGGTGCCTAATGTTCTAGGGTTTTGATGTTTTAGAAAAGATAGGGAGGGAGGTAACAGTTGGGGGGGGAGGGGGGGGAAGTTGCATTACTAATCAAGGGCAATATCATAGCTGCACTCAGAGGGGACATAACGGAGGGCTCGTCAACTGAGTCTATATGTGTAGAACTCAACAATAAGAAAGATGCAATCACTCTGATGGGACTATACCACAGACCTCCCGATAGCCACCAGGACATTGAGGAACAGATATGCAGGCAGATTAGGGAAAGGTGTGAAACTAATAGGGTTGTTGTCACGGGGGACTTCAACTTCCCTTATATAAACTGGGACCTCCTTAATGCAAGAGGTTTGGACGAGGCAGATTTGTGAAGTCAATATGTAGATAGTCCAACGAGAGGAGGGGCCATACTGGACCTGGTGTTGGGTAACGAGCCTGGCCAGGTGACCGACCGCTCAGCGGGAGAACAGTTCGGGAACAGTGATCACAACTCCTTGACAGCTGTAGATAAGGATAAGTATGGACCTTGCAGGACAGTATTAAATCGGAGCAGGGCAAATTACGGGAGCATTAGGCAGTCCACATCTGACATGTGCAAGGTATTTAAAGACCAACTGCACAGAGTACAGGACAGGGATGTTCCAGTAAGAAGGAAGGACAAGGATGGCTGGGGAAGAGAACCTTGGGTGTTGGGAGAGGAGGTGAATTTAGTCAAGAAGAAAAAGGAAAAGTAAAGCTTAGGAAGCTACGATCAAACAGAGCCCTTGACGATTATAAAGAAGCCAGAAAGGAACTCAAGAAGGGAAGTATGAAAGCCAGGAGGGGCCATGAAACGTCCTTGGCAAGTAGGATTAAAGAGAATCCCAAGGCATTCTATACATACAGAAAGAGCAAGAGGATAACTAAGGAGAGCGTAGGACCGCTCAAGGATAAAGGAGGGAACATGTGCTGGGAAGCGGAGGATGTGGGTGAGGTCCTTAATGAGTACTTTGTATCAGTATTTACCAAGGAGAAGGACATGGAGGGTAGGGAGATCAGTGTGGAACATACTAATACATTGGGGCATTTCGAGATAGTGTTGGGTCTCTTAAAGAGCATTAAGGTGGATAAATCCCCAGGGCCTGATGGGATATACCCCAGGTTATTGAGAGAGGCAAGAGATGAGATTGCTGGGTCCTTGACCATTATCTTCATGTCCTCTCTATCCACAGGCGAGGTCCTGGAGGACTGGCGCGTAACTAATGTTGTTCCATTATTCAAGAATGGAAGCAGGGATAATCCTGGTAACAATAGACCAGTGCGTCTCATGTCAGTGGTAGGGAAATTACTGGAGAGGATTCGTAGGGATAGGATTTATGAGCATTTGGAAAACCATAGCCTAATTAGGGACAGGCAGCATGGCTTTGTGCAGGGCAAGTCGTGCCTTACTAACTTGATTGAGTTTTTTGATGAGGTGACGAGGGTGAGTGATGAAGGTAGAGCTGTAGATGTTGTCTACATGGATTTTAGTAAGGCGTTTGACAAGGTGTCTCATGGCAGTCCTGCCCAGAAGATTAAGATGCATGGGATCCATGGTGAATTAATTGGCCATTTGGTTTCAGAACTGGCTTGCCCGTAGAAACGGAGGGTAGTGGTCAATGGGACTTATTCTAGCCGGAAGTCTGTGACTAGTGATGTTCCACAGGGATCTGTACTGGGACCTCTGCTGTTTGTGATGTATATAAATGACCTGGATGAAAATGTACTTGGGTGGGTTAGTAAATATGCAGATGATACAAAGATTGGTGGTGTTGTGGATAGTGTAGAAGACTGGCAAAGGATACAGTGGGGATACAGATAGAAAGGATACAGATCAGTTGCAGATATGCGCAGAGAAATGGCAGATGGAACTTAACCCGGCCAAGTGTGAGGTGTTGTGCCTTGGGAGATCAAACGTAAAGAGACAGCACACTGTTAATGGCAGGACCCTTAACAGTGTGGATGAGCAGAGGGATCTTGGGGTCCAAGTTCATAGCTCCCTGAAAGTAGCTACACAGGTTGATAGGGCGGTACAGAAGGCATATGGCAGGCTTGCCTTCATTAGTTGAGGCACTGAGTTCAAGAGTCAGGAAGTTGTGCTGCAGCTTTATAAAACTTAAGGTAGGCCACATCTGAAGTATTGCATTCAGTGCTGGTTACCCCATTATAGGAGGGATGTGGAGGCTTTAGAGAGGGTGCAGAAGAGGTTCACCAAGATGCTGCCTGGATTAGAGGGCATGTGTTATGAGGATAGGTTGGACAAACTTGAGTTGTTCTCTCTTGGGTGGTGGAGGCTGAGGGAGATGTGATAGAGGTTTATAAGATTATGGGAGGCATAGATAGACAGCCAGTATCTTTTCCCTAGGATTGAAATGTCTAATAACAGAGGGCATGCATTTAAGGTGAGAAGGGGTAAGTTCAAAGGAGATGTGTGGGGCAAGTTTTTTACACAGAGAGTGGCAGGTGCCTGGAATGCACTGCCTGGGGTGGTGGTGGAGGCAGATACGATAGGGGTGTTCAAGAAGGTCTTAGATAGGCACACGAATGTGAGGGAAATGCTAGGATATGGACATTGTGTAGGCAGAAGGGGTTAGTTTAGTTGGGCATTTTATTACTAATGTAATTGGTTTGGCACAACATTGTGGGCCGATGGGCCTGTTCCATGCTGTACTGTTCTGTGTTCTATGTACATCTATATTCCCTCACAGTCCTGGACTACGACTTTCAGGAGTCAAAAGATTCACGATTGTATCAATTCCCCAAAAAGTTAAGACTAAATTGAAACTTTCAAAATTTGAGACATGTATTTTTGTTAGACAAGACTATCAAGGATACGGAACCAAAATGGATAAATGAGGTTAAGCTTGAAAACCTCGAGGGAAACATTGATCTGCTCCTTATGCTAAGTTCCCTTCATTTCAAACTTTGATTAACATCTTTGTTTCACTGGAGTTGAGTAGAGACACAATGATTTTCAGACGTTCCAGCACAAATGATCTTCCCTTCCCATCAGAGTAATATCAATTCATATTCAGAAAATATTGACCCTGGGGATAGGTTTGGACAATGTTCTCTCCTCAGAAAGTAGCCGTTCAAAATATTTTCCAGATTTTGCCTTTTCAATTTATATTAAGATGTTTGGAAGTACTTTTGAGTAATCCATCTTCGTGTTAATATTTCATATAGTCTGCAAAAGCAGGAGATTTTCCCCAGTGGACAGTGAATTGACTGCTGGCAATCCTTTGATATGAGCACCTTTTGCTTGCATTGCCAAATTGTCTCTTGGGGGAAATCTCTCTTCCCTTGTTCAAAGATTGCAGTTTCTGTTTGAAATCCAAGACAGTTGTCATGTGAGAGCAAAATCTTACAGGGCTAACTCTTGGTCAGAACTGATCACCAGCCTTGCTCTTCAGGGGCTGACTGGAATGTCAAGTATTTCCAGTTTTCTTTCCCTTCACTGTGGCTTGTTATTTAAAATTACAGCAGGAAAGCTCTATACCACAACACTCTAGAGCAGTGAAGAAGGTTGTCTAAGATTACAACAGGATCCAGATCAACAGGGAAAGTGGGCCGAGGAATGACAGGTGGAACTTAACTCAGAGATTAACACTTCTCACGTGTTGCATATTGGGAAGATAAACCAGAGCACAACTTGCACAGTAAATGGCAGGGCCCTGGGGAGTATTGTAGAACAGAGAGACCTTGGGGTGCAGGTACATAGTTTCCTGAAAGTGGTGACACAGATAGACAAGGTGGTGAAGAAGGCTTTTGACACACTTGCCATCATCAGTTAGGGCAATGAGTACAAGAGTTGGGAAATCATGCTACAAATGTACAAGGCATTGGTGAGACTGCACTTGTGTGCATTGCCCAGCTATGGGAAGGATGTCACTAAGTTGGAAAAGGTGCAGAAAAGATTTACAAGGACCTTACCAGGACCGGAGAGCTTAAGTTATAAGGAGAGACTGGAGGGGCTGGGACTCTTTCCCTAGAGTGCAGGAGGGATGACCTTATAGAGGTTTATAAAATCATGAGGGGCTTAGATAAGATAAATGGTCACAGTCTTTTTCCTGGGGTAGGGGAGGGCACAGGTTTGAGGTGAGAGGGGAAAGATTTAAAGGGGACCAGAGGGTCAATTTATCATACGGAGGGTGGTGGGTGAGGTGGGTACAATTACAAAGTTTAAAACACATTTGGACAGGTACATGGATAGGAAAGGTTGAGAGAGATGTAGGCCAAACACAGGCAAATGGGTCGAGGTCAAATCAGCACCTTGGTTGGCATAGAACAAATTGTCAGTTGGGCTGTAGGGCCTGTTTCTGTGCTGTATAACTCTATGACTCCATGATTCTAAAACAGGCCACATACTTCAAAAAGTCCAAGTTAGTTTGTTTCCTTTGCATGATCTTGTATTCCTGTTTTTTTATCACAACCTTCCATCAAACTTACACAAGTCCTACGCTGAATCACAGTCACAAACAACACACAAAGATCTGGAGATACTCAGTGGGTCGGGCAGCATCTATGAAGGGAAATGGACAGTCGACATTTCAGGTCGAGACCCTTCATCTGGACTGGAGTAGAGATCACAGAAGGGGAGCAATGAGAGAGGGTCTTACAGAACTCCCGTTGAAGAGAGGAGGAAAACCTCTTCAAGATGGGCATACCTTGAAGAGACCGCAGCGGAGCAGCAAAATGGAGACACAAGAGACAGCAGATGCTGGAATCTGGAGCAATACACAGACACTGGAGGAACTCAGGGGGTCAGGGAGCATCTATGGAGGGCATTGAACAGTCAACGTTTGGGTCGAGACCCTTCATCTGGACCAGAGTCCATTTTCCACAAGCTGACTGAAGTGAAAATCTCAAGATCTGAGACTGATGGGTTTTTGTTGGGCAAGAACATCAGGTATATAGAAGCAAATTGGGCACATTACCCAACTATTCTCGTGGTTACCACCATATTTTGTTCTTCGCAGTTGAGAGAAGGAAATATACTATTTACTCTGTGAGCTTCATGCGAGCAAGGAATTTCATTGCACCATGGTGTATATGACAATAAATCTAATTTGTTCTGAATCTGATCTGATCTGGTTTCTAGGGAAAAGCTGAATGGTATCTAATTGTACATCCATATGACAGGAAGGATGAGCTGAATAGCCTTGTGTTTGTCTTGGGCTACTATCTAATTTGACAGACCTCAGGCTCAATATGTGTTTTGCCCAAGTAGTGACTTTACAAGGAAATCTTCATCATCCAAACTTGTCCATGTCTTAGTTTGTACCAAGTCCTGCTTACTCTTGTTCTTTGCCAGCATTCATTGTCCATCCCTAATCACCTGAACTCAGGAGGCCATTAAGACTCAACCACATTGGTGGGTCTGGAGTCACATATAGACCCAGGCTGGGTAGGGATGTCAGGTTTCCTTCCTTTAAGAACATAGAACATGGAACAGTAGAGCACAGGAACAGGTCCTTTGGCCCACAATGTTGTGCTGAACTAATTAAACTAGTAGTTAAATGCCTACTAAACTAATCCCTTCTGCCTACACAAAGTCCATATCCCTCCATTCTCTGCATATTCACATGCCTATCTAAGAGTCTCTTAAATGCCTCTATCATGTCTGCCTCCACCACCACCCCTGGCAGCACATTCCAGGTACCCACCACTCTCTGTGTAAAATAAAATTTGCCCCACACATCTCCTTTGAATTTACCCCCTCTCACCTTAAATGCATGCCCTCTGGTATTAGGCATTTCGACCCTGGGAAAAAGATACCGGCTGGCTACTATATCTATGCCCCTCATGATCTTATAAACCTCTATCAGGTCTCCCCTCAGCCTCTGCTCCTCCAGAGAAAACAACCCAAGTTTGTCCAACCTCTTCTTATAGCTCATGCCCTCTAATCCAGGCAGCATCCTGGTGAACCTCTTCTGCACCCTCTCCAAAGCTTCCACATCCTTCCTACAATGGGGCAACCATAATCAATGCAATACTCCAGATGTGGCTAACCAGAGTTTTATAAAGCTGCAACATAACTTCTTGACTCTTGAACTCAATGTGTTGACTAATAAAGGCAAGTGACAGTGAATTAGTACGGTACAGATAAAAACCTAGACTGTAATTTCATGGTCACCAGTCATGAGACCAACATCTTTTATATTTTATTTGGGTGGCAAGAGGTGAAATGCGAAATAGAAAATCTGTATAATCTTTATTACATTCCTTGCATTTTATCCCTCTCTGGACAGCAACGACTTTCAGAATTTGTTTGGGAAAGGATCTGCTCGACTGGTGGATCTGTCCCAGTAGGGTTCAATGTATCAACGGCCCCTTTGACAGGTGTTGTGTAACATCTGGCCTGCTGCTCATTACCACAATCCTACAGCCACGTTTCAACCCAACAGTGGCTTTTGACTAACAATGGCTGTCGCAACTGAAACTAAATTTATTCCTGATAGCCTGGTCTATCATAAATATTTTATCCAATGCTTCAAGACGAAGAAATCTCCCATTGCCCCCATCAAGTATATTAAACAGCGAGCAGGAAAAGTACAAATAAAAAGGAACATTCTCAACCAGCTCTCAGAAATCTTTGCTTTTTGAGTTTTTGATAAACATTCTGTGCTGATAAAGGATGCTCAGTTAGTGCATTTACTCTAAGTACAAGAAAAAGAAAGACTCTGAGCAAGATGCACAACACTTCCAGTCTGGAAGATTAACATTTGTTTTTCTGTTGACAGAGAATCTGGGCTTGACATGAAGCAACTTTACTGATGCCTCTACCCTTCACATTTCTTCTGGTGCTTGATAATTTCTTAAGTGGGCATGTGGAGGGAGAGGGTGGGTGCAGTGAGCATTTTTATCCGTTATTAATGTCCATCTGAAATAACAACATGCATTTATATAGCCCCCAAGAACTTCACAGCCAATAACAAACTTCAGAAATGTCCAAAAGCAAAATATTGAAATCTGATATAAAAACAGAGAACGTTGGAAATACACAGCAGGTCAGGCAGCATCTGCGGAGAGAGAAACAGAGTTAATGTTTTGAGAACCTTTCACAGAACTGAGAAAATTTAGAGGTTTTATTGACATAGTGTCATGGAGTAATGCAGCACAGAAACAGGTCCTTTGACCCAACTTGTGCTTGCCACATTAAATGCCTTTCTAATCAAGATGCCACTATTTATATATTTTAAATACAGAAAAAAAGGGTGGGAGGAGAGAACAGAAGTCTGGGGTAGGGTGGAGACGAGGAGAGATCAAGTGACTGAGAGAGGAATGACAAAGGCATTTAGTGCACAACAACATTATCTTTGGACACGGTGTGAATGATTAAATGTGGAATTAACAAAGAAAGAGAAGGAAGAATAAAATCACAGCAGTGATTTTCAGGAACAGCTTCTTCCTCTCCACCATCAGATTTCTGAACAGTCCATGAACCCACGAACACTACCTCGTTATTCCTCTTTTGCACTATTTATTTATTTTTGTAACTTATAGTCATTTTTATGTCTTACACTGTACTGCTGCCACAAAACAACAAATTTCACAACATATGTCAGTGACAATAAATCAGATTCCGATTCTGTTATAACTGCTGTAATGTTCTGCTATCACAGGAAGAGATTTCCAGGAGAACAGGAGAAGTGTGGCACAGGCTTTAAAAGGTCTCTCTGAAAGAATTAAACTCTCACCGGGTCATGGGAATCACTGACCCCTGACCACTCAGAATAGAGGAGCATCCTGGAAGCCCCTGAGTAGTTCCAGTCCCTCCAATGGGAACACCTGAAGGCTGGGGGTGCAAAGAGTGACAGGAGTACACCAAACCCTCACAGACTATCCACCCACCCGCACCACCCACTATCTCCTGCCTGAAAAGGAGGTGGTTTGTGGATCCTTCAGCAATAACCTCAGAACCCACATGATGCAGGGTTTTGACCTGAAACATTGACAACTCTTTCCCACCCCCAGATACTGCTTGACCCACTGAATTCCTCCACCATATTTCTTGTTGCTCAGAACCCACACAACTAGAATGGAAGCAAGTTATCCTCTATACTGAGAGGCTGCCTGAGAAGAAGATGAGGGGACGGATGGTGGCATAGCTGATAGGACCACTGCCTCACAGCGCCAGAGACCCAGGTTCGATCCTGACCCCTGCCTTTGTGGAGTTTGCACGTTCTCCCTGTGCCCATGAGGGTTTCCCAGCCGGTGCTCTGGTTTCCTCCCACATCCCAACGCCATGTGGGTTGGTAGATTAATCGGCCACTTTAAATTTCCCCTAGTGTGTAAGTGAGTGGTAGAATCTGTGGGGAGTTCATGGGAATCTGGGAAAAATAAGAAAATGGGTTTAATGTAGGATTAGTGTAAATGGGTGTTGCTGGTCAGAACCGACTCGGTGGGCAGGAGGTTCTGTTTCTATGAGTCTGTGATAAAGGTGACTACACTTTAGAGGTGGTTAGCTGACGATGAGGAGCCCTGAGGCTGAGGGAGGGTCATCACAGATGCAGAGGACAAAGGGGGAGCAGGAGTGAACTACAACTCCCATCATCCCGCGGTCTAGCTGCGCACGGCGCCGTGACATCACCCCCCCTGCGTGCTTTAACGTGCGTGGGCGCGGTGACGTCGGGCTGTGCGCGAGCTGCTGCTGCTGCTTGGAGACGGGAGGCTGCGGCCTGAGGCCGGAGGTAAAGGCGGGCCGGGGGGAGAGGGGGAGGGTGAGAGGGAGAGGGAGGGGGAGAGGGTGAAGGAGGGGGTGAGGGAGGGGGTGAGGGTGAGGGAGGGGGTGAGGGTGAGGGAGGGGGAGGGGGTGAGGGAGGGGGAGAGGGAGAGGGTGAGGGTGAGGGA
This sequence comes from Pristis pectinata, assembly GCF_009764475.1. Lineage (NCBI taxonomy): Eukaryota > Metazoa > Chordata > Chondrichthyes > Rhinopristiformes > Pristidae > Pristis > Pristis pectinata. The sequence goes on along the minus strand of NC_067416.1, from coordinate 3,009,428 downwards.
GAGGGTGAGGGAGAGGGTGGGGGTGGGGGAGAGGGTGAGGGAGAGCGTGGGGGTGAGGGAGGGGGAGAGAGGGAGAGGGTGAGGGAGGGGAAGAGGGTGAGGGAGGGGAAGAGGGGGAGGGAGGGGAAGAGGGGGAGGGGGAGGGAGGGTGAGGGGGAGAGGGTGAGGGAGAGGGTGAGGGAGGGGGTGAGGGTGGGGGAGAGGGTGAGGGAGGGGGTGAGGGAGAGGGTGAGTGGGGAGAGGTGGGGAGGGGGGCAGAGGGGAGAGGGAGGTGGGGAGAGGGGAAAGGAGGGAGAGGGAGGTGGGGAGAGGGGGCCGGGGAAGGGGGAGGAGGAGAGGGGAGGAGAGGAGGGAGGAGGAGAGGAGAGGAGGAGGGAGAGGAGAGGAGGGGGCCGGGAGAGAGGGGAGAGAGGGGGCCGGGGGAGAGAGGGGGGAGGGGAGAGTGTGCCCGGGGGGAGGGGAGAGGGGGCCGGGGGAGAGGGGAGAGGGGGCCAGGGGGAGAGGGGAGAGGGGGCCGGGGGAGGAGGGGACTAGGGGAGCTGGGGGAGAGGGGGGCTGGGGGAGAGGGGGACGGGACTGGGAGAGCTGGGGGGCCGGGGGAGAGGAGGGTTGTGGGGGGAGCGGGGGGGGCCAGGGAGCTGGGGGTCGCGGGGTGTTGGGGGCCGAGGGTCGGGAGCTGGGGGCCAGGAAAGGGGGGGCCAGGGAGCTGGGGGCCGGGGGCAGTGAGGGGGTCGGAGAGCTGGGGGCCGGGGGGGAGTGGGGGGCTGGGGATCCGGACCGCTCGGGGTCACAGGGCTCAGGCAGTACAGAGGGGTGAAGGCTGGGGGTCGGTCCGGGGAGAGTCAGATCTGGGACCTGACGGGGTCACGGAGGAGGGGAAGGCAGGTTGGGGTCATAGGGGCAGTATGGGGTCACGAAGGGGGTAGGACGGGGTCATGGAGGAAGGCAAGGCAGGTTGGGGTCACGGGGGACTGTGGGGTCACGGAGGGGGGGGAAGGCAGGTTGGGGTCATGGGGGGCAGTGTGGGGTCATGAAGGAGGGGTAGGATGGGGTTACGGGGGCAGCAGGTTGGGGTCACGGGAGGGCAGTGTGGGTCATGGACGGGGATAGGACAGGGCCAGAGGGGCTCTAGGCTGAGGGGTAAGGGGGTCAGTGAGCTGCTTTGAGGGCCAGTGGTGGAAGGTGTGGGGTGGCAGGGCCTTGCAATGAGTCATGCTGGGTGTGCAGGGAGGACCTGGCACCCAGAACAGGCTTTAAAGGGTTCCCAAGGCAGCAGGAACAGGAGTTAGCATGAGCTCGGGCTACAGTAGTTGAGAGTCAGGGTGGGGGCACAGGTGGGGTCTGGCATCATGGGGCAGGGAGTTAGGAACAAGCAAGAGAGGCCAAGGAGTTCAGTGATGAGGGGTTCACCTGGGGAACTGGGTGATGGAACAGATGTCCAGGGGTCAAGGAGACTCGGGGACAAGGTTGGGTTCTGGGGCCCAGCTGGGTGATAGGAGACCTGGAGTCGGGAACAGGCTTAGAGCCACAGCAGGGCAGTGAGCAAGTGGCATCAGTCCCGTGGAGCAACTTTAGCATGGGAAAGATGTCACAGAGTCATTCACCACAGAAACAGGCCCTTCGGCCCACCACGTCCATGCTGACCTTTTTGCCCATTTATACTAATCTTATTTCCCTGCATTAGTACCATATCCTTCTATACCTTACCTTTTTAAGTGTCTGCTTAAGTTTCTCTTAAATTGTGATAATTGTATTTGATCCCACCATCTTTTCTGGCAGTGAGCTCCAGATATGAACTGTTCTCTGTGTAAAGAACTTTCCCCTCTGATCCCCCTTAAAACTCTTTCCTCTCACCTTAAACATAAGCCTTTTTTTTTGAGCCCGCTACCATGGGGAAAAGGTTTTGACTATCTACCCTATCTATGCCTCTCATCATCTTATTACTATTAGGGCACCCTTCAGCCTCCTTTGCTCCAGGGAAAACAAGCCCAGCCTATCCAATCTTTCTACATAACTGAAGTCCTCCCATCTTTGCAGATATACAATGCAATCACATCCTTCCTATAGTGTGGTGACCGGAACTGCACACAACACTTCAAGTTCAGCCTAACCAGTGTTTTATAAAGTTTCATCATAACCTCCCCACTTTCATATTCTTCGTCCTGACCTTTGAAGGCAAGCATATCAAATGTCGTCCTCACCACCCTATCTACCTGTGCTGTCACTTTCAGGGAGCTATGGACTTGGATCCTTCAGTTTCTCATCAACATTTGCTGCATATGTCCTACCCCTGTTTGACTTCCCAAAGTGCATCACCTCACACTTGTCAGGATACAATTACACCTGCCAACGTTCTGCCCAATTTTCCATCTGATCTGTCCTTGTAAATCCTGGGCCTGGGGATTTCAATGAGTCAGGTGTCCTGAGTCCGAGAAGTTGGGGTGCTGTGACTTGGAGGAGGGTGTAATTGTGTTTGGAGCTGCCTTTGGGTGATCTGGAAGATGATGTGATGTTAAGGGAATCAAGAGAGATGCAGTTAGTGCAGGTCAGTGATCCTGTGGTAAAAGATCTGCCGGAATCATCTTGAATGATGGTGCGGGCATGAGGGGCTGAATGGCCTACTTCCATTTATTTTAGGTTCTTGTGTGGCAAGTAGAAGCATGGCTGCAGGGATTGGGTGACATCTGTGGCAGGCCAATGTCCCCTGAAGATGAGTTTGATCAGAGTGCTTAGACGTATTGGCACATCTAGGAATGTGGGGTAGATGTTAAAGTGAGCTAGCTTCAGATCAAAGATGAACTCTCTTAGCTGTGTCAGAGTTGGAAACTTGGTTACACAGGACAGAGCCATCAGTTTGCCACCAAAATTGCTCGAGAGTACAAAGTATTTCTGTCAACAGCCTGAAGAAATATTGATGTGTTTAGAGAACCTGATAAAGAATCTCTGAAGCACTCACTGCAGCTTGATGGACTGGCTCTGTATTTCCAGTATTATTTCTAGACTTTTATTTTTGTCTTTACAATTTCTTTGTGCTTTTTATCTCCATTGTTGTTGTTTCAGTAGCACGTGTCTGAGATTTTGTGAAAATGCAGCCAGCAATATGATAGATTTTATCTTTACAGACTGGTGTTGAATATGAAGAGACTATTTTATTATGGTGAAATACCAGGGAGAGCAATTTGAATGATTTATGCTAAGAATATAGAACAATAAGTGTATTACCTGACTTCAAAGCATATTTGTGTTAAGTAGGGTGGTCAATAGACATGATAACAAACAAAAGCAGGCTGTGGTTCCTATCTAACTGATATAATGAATCAAAATGCAGGTGTAATGTTTGTTTTTTTTATTTTGATTATAAATACATAAACAATAGCTAACTGTTTATCACAGTACTCATTCCTCTTGAAGGAGAAAAGATAGGGATACAGGTTTTCTTCATATGAGACCAAACTTTCTCATGTCCTGATTTTATGTGAGATAAAATGGAATTACCTGATTTGTTATTGACTGGTTATACGCAACTTATTAAGGCCAATGGAGTTAAATGATCCTTCCTTGTAATTAGAGGACTTCTGGATTTTAAAGGACATCTGGTTTAGCTTAGAATGAATTTGCAGTGCATTGTAACTATTTTATTATAGAATGCCTTTCAATCAGTGAGTCATGAAGTTTTCATCACAGACGAACCTATGTAGCCTATCTTGCCCATGCTGTTTCTGCTGCTTTCTTACCTTGGGATGCATTCAGACCAACCATTATTTCCCATTTTAGGATGCAGTCACACGGCAACAATAATTGGTTTATAGCTGGAGTTTATCTGGACCACTGGTGCAGTTAACTTTGAAATTACACTTCCATTTGTTGCTAAGCAGGAGTCATTTTGCGTGTATGTTAAACTGAAGGTGCTTCTACACTACAAATTTATCTTGGTGTATGTGCATATAAACATTGTTCCCATCACTGACTATTCTGAATTTATAATACCAGTTATTGGCGTAACAAAATACAAGATTATTATTCCACAAGCTCCTGTGTTCTGGAAAGGGCTTGAGAAGCTGGTTAGTGTTCTAGTCACTCAATCCAGGTACTGAAGATGACAAAGCTTATATCAGTATTCACTGTCTGATACTTCAAAGGTTGCTGGAAGTGTTGAGGCACAATTAGATGAGAACTGATCACCATCCTGTCCTTGCCCAATGTCTACGTGCTTTTTCGATATACAAACAAGGAATTTGGCTTTAGGGTTAAAACACATCCAGAAAACAGGACCATTTGGTCAATCTTCATGTTAATTAAAATTTGGACCACCTCCACCATAGGAAATTGCAGTCGCAGTTGGAATCGAGCTGAGTGGTACTTAGAGAACATGCCTAAGGATATGTGAGATTGTAGCAGAGTCATACGGCACAGAAACAGGCCCTTTGGCCCAACCCATTTATGCCAACTGAGTTGCATTTGCGGAGGTTGAGATTTTTGTGTGATTTGACCACACTGCAGGGTGCAAGTCATTTTGAAATAAGTCTACCCTTTCTAAAGGATATGACTATCAGAATCAGATTTATTATCACTAACTTATATGAGGTGAAATTTGTTATTTTGCGGCAGTAGTGCAAAGATAAAATTACTATTAATTACAATAATAAATAGTGCAAAAAAAAAAGGAAAAAGAAGGTAGTGTTCATGGATTCATGGACTGTTCAGAAATCTGATGGTGGAGGGGAAGAAGCTGTTTCTGAATCATTGAGTGTGGGTCTTCAAGCTCCTGTACCACCTCCCCGATGGTAGTAATGAGAAGAGGGCATGTCCTGGATGGTGAGGGTCCTTAATGATGGATGCTGCCTTCTTGAGGCACCGCCTCTTGAAGATGTCCTCGATGGTGGGGAGGGTTGTGTCCATGATGGAGCTGGCTGAGTTTACAACCCTCTGCAGTCTCTTGTGATCCTCTGCATTGGAGCCTCCATACCAGGCTGTGATGCAACCAGTCAGAATGCTCTCCACCATACATCTATAGAAATTTGTAAGAGTCTTTGGTGACATATCGAATCTCCTCAAACCCAAATGTAGTCGCTCATTCATAAAATGGGGTTTAAATCTTGCTGTTTTCTGTGCGAATCTTTTCATTGGGCAAGAATGAAATTTTCCAAATTGGTGTAACTAAATATTATATCAACTCCATGCATTAATGGGAGCAGACCTCCTATAGGAAGGATCTTAGTGAGTGGGAAGGCATTTGATTCCAAGTCAATGAAGTGGTAAAGCAATATTATGAGTGGCAGCTGGAAATTACTGACCTAAATTCTCCTGGTCCAGAAAGCAATTGTTGTCTCTTATGAATTTCAGGCAGAAGAACCTGACATTAAATAATTGGCTTTCTGTTGAGATTGGTTTTATTTGTAAATGACTTGCTTAGAGGTTGTCCTGCGTTGCTGCAAAGTGTAGCTGATTGTATCTGTTCTCAGTTTACAATGCAAAATATCTAATAATGATTCTTGATGCAGCTAAGCTTGCACCATCATCATCCCAGACAAATACCTGGCTGAAGCTCAAACTTACACACATAGAAAGTCCTTCTCTTATCTGAAAATGTTATTCTGCTGTCATCCTCATATTGCCACATCCATTAGCATTCCTTCATTGATCTATTTCACTTTAGGCCAATCTCCACACCATGACGATCCTTGGAATCGCATACCCTGCGAACAATAGGCTACATTAGCTTCAGATAATTTGATGATGGCCTTGGGTGTCTGATTTGCAAATTCCGAGGGCCTCGTTGAGAAAGTCTTGATGGATTGAGTTGGTTTCTTTTGTCAAGTTTTAGGGCAATTGGTTTTATCTAATGCTCCCAGCTTTAGTTAAGGCAGCATGTGTGAGTGAAAATTAAAGTTATGCTAATTCAATTACAGAGCAGTCCAGACTGTATCCAATAGCTGAAAATCTTATCCCTGAAACCAGATTTGGCTTTCAGAGCATGTACTCAGTCCTTATTCAGATGGTGAGTGCACAGTTCACTGTGGAACTGAGTGAAGGAAGTCAGGAACCCCCAGTTTTATCTCTGTCCCCACGGGGTCTGGTTGATATGAAGGTATGGTACTCAAGGTTTGGTCTCATTGCCATAATAAGAGGAAGGAAAGCAGGACAAGTTCTAGGTTCTGATACCATTATTTTAGGGAATTGTGCTTGTGTGGACATTGATTGAGGACGGCATTAGGATCAGCCGTGATGGTTTCCAGCTTCATAGCATTCATCGCTCATGCATAAAGAATGGTTAATTCAAGATACCAGAAGTTGAATCAGCCTTTTGGAACGGATCAAACTTGTGGAAAGAAGTAACATGCAATTAATGTTTGCTAATGTTTGAGTCTCTATCACAGTAGACATTTCACTTCAGCCTTTGGCTTTTTGTAGGAATTCATCAACTGTGTGTTTGCTACTGTAGGTACTTAACATTGATACCCCAACAGATATTTTTAATAAACTGAAGAGATGGAATAGAACTGTTATCCACATTCAATTAAAACGTGAAATCAGAATGATTTATTTCTAACTTTTTTCCTCTCTTCCCTGGGAGAGGGCCTTTTTGAAATCAAACTTATGAACTATTTTTCGTAACTTAAATCAGCTATTTGAAGGTTCCCATAGTCTCTGTTCTCTCCCATGACCTCAGATCCTCTCCTCTATTGGTCCAGTTTCCTACTGTGTTGATCTCACTCCTAAATGACAACTTTTCCAACTGTCCCAAAGCTACCTGATATTGGCCTGGAAGACTAACTGATTCTTTTCCAATGGCTGTTGCCTGATGTTGCTGAGGATTTCCAGCATTCTCTTTTCCTGGTTAACATTTTAAATGGTTCTTTCTCCTTGGGCACTTCCACTTTTTGACTGTTATCAGAAGCTCACACAAAGCTATTCTTGAACCCTTGCATCATAGAACATAGAATAGTACAGCACAAGAACAGACCCTCCAGCCTACGATGTTTGTGCTGAAACTGCTCTTGTTGATGTGAGATGAAAATGTACCTGCTTGTCCTTCTCAACCTCCATAAGTGACAACCAATGGAATAATCGTGTCTGGAGACAGCCAAACATGAACGTGAGTTTCAGCAGCAGATAAGCTGAGAAGGGCTGGAATCGTGTGATGTTACAAGTGAAAGTAGATAATCCTTGTGGTTAGAGAACATAGAGTCAGAAGTTTACCTTGGGGTCAGGTATCGCTGAGAGTGCAAGCCTTCTGGTTCAGCCTGTGACATTCAGCAGATGGAATTGCTGATGAGGGACCAGAGTTCATAACAGTAGAATCGTGCAGCATGGAAGCAAGCCATTCAGCCCAACGTCGGCACCCTTCCACATTAACCTAATGGCCCAGCACTTAGTCAATTGCCCTCTATTTAAGAGCTCATCTGAACACTTCTTAAATGCTGTCAGTGACCCAGCTTCAACCACTCTCTCAGGCAGTGCATTCCAGGGTACTTGCTACTTTCTGGGTGAAGAGGGTTCCTCCCATATCCTACTCAAATCTCTTCCCCCTTATCCTAAACCCATGTCCTCTAGTTTTCTCTACCTCTATGTATTTTTTTACTCTTTTTTTCCACCTATATAGGGAAAAGTTTCCTGCAGTCTACCCTATCTGTACCCCTCAACTTTATATACCTCAGTCATGTCCTCTCTTAACCTTCTGCACTCCAGGGAGAACAAACCTTGCTGCTCCAGCCTCTCCTCATAACTGAACTGCTCCATCCTAGGCGATATTCTGGTGAATCTCCTTTGCACCCTCTCCAGTGCTATCACATCTTTCCTATACTTGGGTGATCAGAACTGTGTGCAGTACTCTGGCTGAGGTCTGAGCAAGGTTTTATATAATAGGAGCTTAACCCTCTCCTGTGTCTGTATTCACTGCCCCTCGTTGATGCTGGGGCCAAAGATCATCACTGTTTATTTGGAAGAAATTGTTACTCATCCGGGACTGAATACTGAACAAGCAGACTGGCAGGAGAGGGGTTAAGAAATAACTGAGGTACAGTTAAAACTTGAAAGCTGTCAGCATGTTGGCACATGGGAGAGTTTACAGATGAGAAATAAGATGGGGAGAAGGACAGATCCCACAGTGACTCTGGAGGTGATGATTTGGGGATGTGAAGAGATGATGTTCAGAGGATACTGTGGATATGACTAAATAAGTAATAATAACAGATAATAACTGTCCTGTGCACCTGGTTGTTGGCAGAGACTCGTGTGGTTAATTGCACCAACGCTCCATTTGTAGTTATCTGCATTTATAACACTATAACAAATACTAACAATATGGTTAAAATATTGTGGCAGAAATTATTTACACCTCATTAGGTGTAGGGTGGAGCTGCAGCATTTGAAAAAAATTTAATATTCTAATAAAATACAAAAGCTTGGGGGTTGGAATGGTATTAGTTTGACGTGCACAGAGGCAGAAAATACTAAAAACTATTATAAATTTTGAAGTACTTGGCAGAGCAAAGCAATAATGGCAAGCTAACATTTGTTTATGGAGAAAATTGTGTCTTATAAACATTTTGCAATTATTTGAGAAAGTGGCAAAGTTGCTGATGATGGTTAATTGATGTATCCTATCTGGATGCATCACGGCTTGGTACGGCAACTGCTCTGCCCAGGACCACAAGAAACTGCAGAGAGTTGTGGACACAGCCCAGCGCATCACGGACACCAGCCTCCCCTCTTTGGACTCTGTCTTTACCTCTCGTTGTCTTGGTGAAGCAGTGAGCATGATCAAAGACCCCACGCACCCGGGTCATTCTCTCTTCTCCTCTTCCATCGGGTAGAAGACAGAGGAGCCTGAGGGCACATACCACCAGACTTAAGGACAGCTTCTACCCCACTGTGATAAGACTATTGAATGGTTCCCTTATACAATGAGATGGACTATGACCTCATGATCTACCTTGTTGTGACCTTGCACCTTACTGCACTGCACTTTCTCTGTAGCTGTGACACTTTACTCTGTACCGTTATTGTTTTTACCTGCACTACATCAATACACTTTGTACTAACTCAATGTAACTGCACTGTGTAATGAATTAACCTGTACGATCGGTATGCAAGACAAGTTTTTCACTGTACCTCGGTACAAGTGACAATAATATACCAATGTACATATCAACGTGTGTGTTCTCCACAAGAGAGCTGAGACTCCAAAGGACTTCCTTGAATTGGTGGATAAAAATATTAAGATGGTTCATGGTTTAATGAAATGATTAAGAAGTTAAAGATTCTTAGTGTTCAAAAAGTTAAGAACATAAGCTGGAGTAGGCTATTTGGTGCATTGTGAATGCTCTGCCATTCAATACAGTTGTGGCTGGTCTTCTACCTCAGTGCCATTTTCTTGCATTAGTCCCTTAGTATATAAAAATCCACGTCAACTACGAGTTGGTCTTCTGTTGCTCATGCTAGGTCAGAAATTACAAAACTTTATTAGGAAAGATTTTTCTATCAAATTATATCCTGCTAGATGAAGCACACATCTGTGAGAGCAGATTTGTTTTTATTTGTTGTTCTTAACTGCAAATGATAACTGCAGATTCTCCAGTTGACTTGAGGATAGGCAACCTTCCTCCTTTAATTCCCCATCCACTCCCACACTGACCTATTGGTGGTCTCTAGCTTCCTGTACTGTCACAGTAGGGCCAAAGCAGACTTGAGGAACAGCACCTCATTTTCCACCTTGGCACATCGCAGCCTTCTGGACTCGATATTGAATTCCACAACTTCAAGTTACTGATTTCTCGGTCTATATCAGTCATCCATCTGTCATGTTAGCTCAGCTTGGTTTTTTTGTCTCTCTGTGGGAGTGGAGGATATGCCCATCTTGACCTGCTAGCGGGTCCTCCTGCTCTGCATTTCTCAATTCTTGCGTCCTTTTGTCTACATTCTCACTCTCTAACTGCTTCCATTCACTCAAAGACCAGATAACTTTGTTTACAGCTCATCCCCATGGTCACCCCAGTTTTACCCTTTCAAAGACATCCCCCTCCTGCAGCTTCGTGAGCTTCTTTTGTCATCAGTTTTGATGAAGGGTCTCTGACCTGAAACATTAACCCTGTTTCTCTTCACACAGATGCTGCCTGACCTACTGAGTATTTCCAGCTTTTCTGTGATAAATTTCCAGCATTTGCAGGTTTTTTTTGACTTCCAACCTTTCTCCTTTGTTGTGTTTGAAATAAATTTGAAATCTGAAACCAATGGAGATATCTCAAGGTACTGAAACATTTCCACCAAGGTCTTGAACTTAGTGTTTCTTTCTTAGGAATGAATAGTAAGCCAGAATGTACTGAAGATTCAAAGGCATCTATCTCGTATGTTGCACCTTTTTTTGCTTTTGCCTCTCTTTGGAAGTGGAGGACGTGCCCGGCATGTCTTCATCCTCAGCATTTCACAAGTCCTACTTCTTTGTCTATGTTCTGTCTTTTCTCATTTCCCAGCTGCCCTCACTGACCAGTAACCTTATTTACAGTTTATCCCCATGGTCATTCTGGTTTTGCCCCATCAGCAACATCCCCCCACCCCCCCCCCACCTTCCCCACACTCCTGGAACTTTAATGAGCTGCTTTTCCAGTCCTTACGAAGGGTCTCCAATCTGAAACGTTAACTGTTTCTCTTCCCCACAGATGCAGCCTGATGTGCTGAGTATTTATAGCATTTTCTGTTTTTATTATGTACCTCTCTGCTCTTCTCCCTGCCCAGTGCTGTTTATATGTAAATTTAAGATGAAATGTGATCCTTGCTACGCATCACCCTTGGAATGCAATGGAGCAAGTGAATACATAAAAGAAACTATATTAAATTTGAAATCTTTAAAGGTGGCAGCATCACAGAGGATTATATGTTTTGAGATACCAATTCAGATTTCAGTGTTTTCATTTATTGCTGAGGAAAATTTGAATGCAAAAGTAGGGAGGTGAGGTGAAATTCCTTTGTGGGTCATGAGTCTTTGGAATTTTCTTCCTCAGAGCAGTGTAAGCAGAGTATCCAAATATTTTTAAGGCCGAATTTGATAGATACTTGATAAGCAAGGAGGTGAAAGATTACCGTAGGTGGATGTGAATGTGGATTTGAGGTTACAATCAGATCACCTATGGTTTAAAATGGCAGAGCAGGCTCAGGGTCTTCTCCTGATGATGTTAGTATATTGAGTGATCGGAAGAAATAACTGCTTGGATGGCTTGCATAACAGATCCATTGGAACAGAGGCAAATGGAGTGGGGAACTACATATCAGCTTTATTGATGAATGTAGGGCAGCTGCCTAGTATGCTAGATCTTGGGTCACAACTGTTAATGAAGCATACAATTGCATCTGTTGTTCTCTGGATGGATTAAAGATCCCATCTGTGGAAAAATATGGATTCTGAGGGACCTATAATTGTAACACAATATTACTAGTTTGGGCATGCATTGAATCACTTCTTTGCTGCCATAAATTGTCATTCCCTTGTTTAAAAAAATAAATTTGCTGACTTGGTTTTATTTTGTATCAGTGAGTAGGCCTGGATGAGGTAGGTATTCTTCACCTGTTCTGGAAAAACTTGGAAAATACTAACTGTTGTTAGTAGGGCCTGACTACAATGGAGTGATGGAAATGAGATTTGCATTTTACCAGTGATCTTGTGTAGCATTCCTGTATATATCAGAGCATAGGGGAAGTCTGAGAAAAGATGTGAAGTGCATTGTGTCAATGTGTTTATTGATTGGTTCAAACCCAACCAAAATAAATGCGTAGAATTAGATGTTATAAAATGTGGAATTAGTATGTGCAGGTAGAACGACCCAAACCACGAGAAAGCCATAAATACACAAAAGGTTTCTCAGGGAAGGTGTGGAAAAAATGTGATTAGAGTAAATTTGGAGGATTGTTGTGTGAAGGACAAAATGATGGGCCAGAAATGACTTAAGGTAGGTTGGGACAGGCTTATATTAACTTTAGGCATGTTAGAGCAAATGAAACCACCTGATATCTGTTCTGTGACACCTTTAGGTGGTAGCATTTTTTGAAAGGTATGTTAATGTGGAAGTTCATTTGAACTGTGCAAACTCCTGGTGGCAGTATCCTAGATTTTGTTCATCCAAACTTGGATTATTAGTATTGATATGGTGAACTTTGGAAAAACGTTGGAGAATGCTGAATATTAAGGATTTAACCCTTGTGTTGCACACTTATTTTATTGTGGGGAGGGGAAATAAAGCATAATTAGCTGCTTTGGTCTGTTAAATCTAGATTTCTGTGTTGGAGGCTAGGGTAATTAGAAAATTAATTTTATATCTGGACAAGTACAGTTAATATTGGGTGCAGCTTGTCATTAAAATGAGCTGCTAATAACTGCAGCTCATTTATCATTTGGGGTGAGGGAGGCAGCAAAAGATGGAGCCTCTTTATAGGGTCTTTAATAAAAGGTGCTGTCAGACCTTTGCTCTATTGATTGATGATCCAGGTTAGCTGAAGCACAAGTGCTTGGATCCCATTGTTGCTGTAGGAATTTGCTCTGCATAATTCAGAAGAAAAATAGGCAGCATTGGAAATCCTAACAGTGCGCTACAAAGTGACAGCACGCAGCTTTATGCCTGTGATCAGCTGGTTTGAGAGTTCTGGATCACAGTCATTTGTTTACAGATGTGGATCAGAGATGGAACATTTTGCTAGGGGTAAATGAAGTGCAAGTGAGCCCAGGATGCACTAATTTGTTTCCTAGCATCTGGGTAGAGAACAGAATTTCGGCTTGCTTGTTTGACAGTAAGTAAGCTCGCTGGTAAAAGGCTTCCTTCCAAATTCCTCAAAGCCTCACCCTTTCCTGTGTATGGATTCCGCTGGTGATCCATAATTCTCAGATATCTGCTCCTCCAATTCTTGTCTGTTGTTCCTTTGTTATTTCAGTCACTCCATCAAAGCTACCTGTGCTTTTAGCTGCTGTACTAAACTCACTTTCTCTCTCTGCCTCTCTCTAAAATGATTCTTAAAACCTGTATTTTTGAGCATGCTTTTCATCATTATAATATCTAATTTTCATATTTTATTAATGCTCATATTAAGAATCTTGGTGTTTTACCACATTAAAGATGCTATTGAGAGTAATCACATATTCAGATCTTATATGGCTGGGGCAATTTCTGAACAGTATTCCTCAACTAGCATCACTGAAAACAGTTTGGATAATTACCACACTGCTCTTTGTAGAAGCTTATTTGCTGCTATGCTTCCTACAGTGACTTGAGATAATTAATTGTCTGTAAAGCATAAACTAAGAAGATAAGAATAGCAGGAGTATGTCATATGGCTGTTCAAACCTGCTTTGCCATTTAATTTTGTGGTTGATCTAATCTGTGGCCTCTACTCCATTTTGCTGTCCGACCCCCTTATCCAAAAATCTATCAGTCTCTGGCTTGAATCTAGAACCATAGAACAGTACAGCACAAAAAACAGGCCATTCAACCCTTCTAGTCTGTGCCAAAGCGTTATTCCGCTAGTCCCACTCACCTGTACCCAGTCCATAACCCTCCAGACCTCTCCCGTCCATGTATCTATCCAATTTATTCTTAAAACTTAAGAGTGAGCCCACATTTACTACATCAGATGGCAGCCTGTTCCACACTCCGACCACTCTGATTGAAGAAGTTTCCCCCTAATGTTCCCCCTAAACCTTTCCCCTTTCACCCTAAAGCCATGTCCTCTCGTAATCATCTCTCCTAATCTAGGTGGAAAGAGCCTACTCACATTAACTCTGTCTATGCCCCTCATAATTTTGTAAACCTCTATCAAATCTCCCCTCATTCTTCTACGCTCCAAGGAATAAAGTCCTAACCTGTTCAATTTTTCCCTGTAACTCAACTCCTGAAGACCCGGCGACATTCTAGTAAATCTCCTCTGCACTCTTTCAATCTTACTAATATCCTTCCTATAGTTAGGTGACCAGAACTGCACACAATACTCCAAATTTGGCCTCACCAATGACTTATACAACCTCACCATAACATTCCAACTCCTATACTCAGTACTTTGATTTATGAATGCCAGGATGCCAAAAGCCTTTTTTACAACCCTGTCCACCTGTGATGCCACTTTCAGGGAATTACGTATCTGAACTCCCAGATCCCTTTGTTCCTCCGCACTCCTCAGTGCCCTACCATTTACTGTGTACGTCCTACCTTGATTTGTCCTTCCAAAATGCAACACCTCACACTTATCTGCATTAAATTCCATCTGCCATTTTCTGGCCCATTTTTCCAGTTGGTTCAGATCCCTCTGCAAGCTTTGAAAGCCTTCCTCGCTGTCCACTACACCTCCAATCTTAGTGCCATCAGCAAACTTGCTGATCCAATTTGCCACATTATCATCTAGATCATTGATATGGACAACAAACAACAATGGCCCCAGCACAGATCCCTGAGGCACACCACCAGTCACAGGCCTCCATACTGAGAAACAATCATCCATTACCACGCTCTGTCTTCTCCCACACAGCCAATTTCAAATCCAGTTTACAACCTTTCCATGGATACCTAGTGACTGAACCTTCTGAACTAACCTCCCACGTGGGACCTTGTCAAAGGCCTTACTAAAGTCCACGTAGACAACATCCACAGCCTTTCCTTCATCTACTTTCCTGGTAACCTCCTCAAAAAACTCTACAAGATTCATTAAACATGATCTACCACACACAAAGCCATGCTGACTATCCTTAATCAGTCCTTGGCTGTCCAAATACTTGTATATCCGATCTCTCAGAACACCTTCCAATAATTTACCTACTACTGATGTCAGGCTCACCGGCCTGTAATTACCTGGTTTACTTTTAGAGCCTTTTTTTAAAACAGCGGAACAACATGAGCTACCCTCCAGTCCTCTGGACAGCACCTGTGGCTAAGGACATTTTAAATATATCTGCCAGGGCCCCTGCAATTTCTACACTAGTCTCTCTGAAGGTCCGAGGAAATATCTTGTCAGGCCTGGGGGATTTATCTACCTTTACTCGCTGTAAAGCAGCAATACCTCCTCCTCTTTAATCTCTATATGTTCCATGACCCTACTGCTTGTTTCCCTTCCTTCCATATCATCTATGCCCGTTTCCTGAGTAAATATTGATGCAAAAAAAACTGTTTAAGATCTCCCCCATCTCCTGAGGCTCCACACATAGATGACCACTCTGATCTTTTAGGGGACCAATTTTGTCCCTTACTATCCTTTTACTCTTCATATACTTGTAGAAACCCTTTGGGTTTACCTTTACATTATCTTGTCAAAGCAGCCTCATGTCTCCTTTTTGCCTTCCTGATTTCCTTTTTTTTTAGTATTTTCTTACATTTTCTATACTCTTCAAGTACCTCATTTGTTCCTAGTTGCCTATACCTGCGAAACACCTCTCTCTTTTTCTTAACCAGAGCACCAATAGCTCTTGAAAACCGAGGTTCCCTATGCTTGTTAACTTTGCCTTTAATCCTGGCAGGAACATGCAAACTCTGCACTCTCAAAATTTCACCTTTGAAGGCCTTACATACTGAACACATCCTTGCCAGAAAACAACTTCTCCCAATCCACTCTTCCTAGATCCTTTCTCATTTCCACAAAATTGGCCTTTCTCCAATTTAGAACCTCAACTCGAGGACCAGACCTATCCTTATCCATAATTAATCTATTCAGTGACTTTGCACTTCTCTGCCTCAGAGGGCTGTGGATGCCAAGGCTCACAACTTGCTGAGAAGAAATTCTTCCTCATCTCAGTCTGTACTATGTTATCGTCTTACCTTGTACTACCTCAGTGCACTCTAGTAATGGATTGATCTGTATGAACGGTATGCAAAACAACTTTTTCACTGTACCTCAGGTATGTATGACAATAATAAACCAATTCACCAATCTAGCAAATTCCTTATCCTGACACTCCACACTAGTTCCAGACTCCTTCACCGAGACAAACATCTTTGCAACATCTGCCCTGGGATGACATCCAACAGATAAGTGTTATATAAATGGAAGTCATCTTTTATGTTCACTGAACACTAATATGAATATAATACCATAACACCATGCCTTTGGACTGATTCCTGATTAAAATTTGTCAATCTCTGCTGAAATAAATGTCCAATCATTGGTTGTGGGTCAGGGCTTGCCTTATTTTCTTCCTTTTTCTGTGGCCTTGCTCAGTTTCTCCACACACAGCAATTAAACCCTCACATGAATAAGGACCATTGAATTGAGGAATTGCTGAGCAGCCATTGGTCAGAATCTTACGAGTAGCGCAGAAGGCTTGTAACAGAAAGTATGGGCATTGACTTCCACTTCCAAAAACGTGACTCTTTTGTCTCTGCTGATATCTTGCTCTTGGGTCTCCCAAGCTTGGCTTTCTTGGTGTCCTGTTTGCTCACCAGTGTTCTGAATCTTTCACAAAATCACAAGCTCTTTCTGAACTTGATGACCTCCATTTCCATGGCATATTCTCATTCCATTGCAAAATTCTTCACATTCTTTCAATATCTTCCAGCTTTCCATTCTTCATCACAGCATCTGTTGCAGAGTCTCTGCATTTTGCCCCCATTCCTTGTAGTTGGTGGCATCTATTTTTATAACCCCAGCTGCTTCCAATATTGCCTGCCGACCCCTGCAACTCCTTTGTACTGAAAGCAAAAGATTACCTACCTCTTCACCCTTTGGTGTTGTGGTCTAAACCTCTCTGAACCTGGGTTGTCATCCACTTGAAACCGTTGAACAGGAATTGTTCAGAAACTGGAGTTGTTTGGTTACTGCACTATGCACAGTAAAATGATGACTGACATTGGGAGTCTTTTTAGGGATTAGTCCTGTTTTATTTTCAGGATTGTAGGTGAAACTGTAGGGGTCGGCAGGCAATATTGGAAGTATGTGTCCTACTGCAAGAGTTTGTTTAAAATTTATAAAACCATGCATTTTGGAGGTAGAATTGAAGGTAAATTAACTTTACATATTAAAAAATATATACTTTAAATATTTGATGGACTGGAATCTTTGAGAGTTGTCACTTGTCCCCCTCTGGCATATTCATTCAGCTGTTATTAGCTTTATCTAGAATTGGTCTTTTCATTTATTTATTATATAACTGCCATTTTGACCTCTAAAAATGTAACTGGGTATTAAACTTAACTTTGTAAAAAAAAAAAATACAATCCCGATTATTTTGAAATTGTGCAGAACAAAATTGCTGCTGTAAGATTAATTTACTGCTTGTTGCTTTTTTTTTACTAACACCTCAATTAACCTTTTCTGCCGAAGTAATATTAACTCGCTTAACAGAAAACTCTTTTGGGGATATTGAACAGATTTATCAGGTTCTCATTACAATGCAGTCACTTCCCGCCATTTTTGCGTTATAGCTTTGTAGTAATGTGCAGTACAGAGGCAAGTGTTGTGAGTGCCCAGTGTAAGGCTGTGCCAAACTGCATAAGCTTGTTGACCCATAGCACACAAGTCCAGTGTGATGACAATCAGCATAATGTGTTCTCAAACCACTGCCATTCGTGAAGTTCAGCTTCAGTAATGGCATTTGTAGTGTATTATAATGTTTGAACCAATGATGGACACTAGTTGTTGAACAGTGTTTGCAGAGGTGTTGAGAAGAAAGTGAACTGAACATGTGAAATAATGACACACATTGAGACGTGTTGTAAAGATGGCTGTGCAAGGGAAATGGTCCCCAGGTGGATCCTCTTCCTTCCTCTCTGATAAATGCAGTAATCCTTGTGCAAAATCTTCACACTATCACCTGGCAATGCCCCATATTTGCGTAGCTTTTCATATTACATATTTTGATACTTCTTTATGATAGGAGGTCATTTGACCCATTGATTCTGTGCCAGTTCTCAAAGTAATCCCATTCACCCACTTATTTCCCTGTAACCTGTTCTCTTTCACATACCTGTCAGCTTCCCTTTGATTCTCTTATCGCCCACCAATGTTAGAGTTAATTTATAGTAACCTATTAACCCACCAACCAGCACATCTTTGGGGTCTGGGAATAAAGCAGATAACCTGGAGGAAACTCATGGTGAATATGCAAAGGACACTTAGCACCAGAGACTGGAATCAAACCTGGGTCACTGGAGCTGTGTAGCAGCCATATTACCTGCAGGAAGTCAGATGAACATCAAATTATCTTGGCCTGCCATGTACATAATGAATAATTAATTTTGAAATGGACACATCTGCCTTTTAGAATTCTGTTGTGAGAAAGAACAAGACTGGTTTTGCTAAAGTAGGGCATCTTATCGCATCTGTTTTTATTCAACTTTGGCTCAAAAGAATTTTGACTACTAATTTGCTAAAAAGGAAAGCTGATAATGGCACAGCAAGAGGACCAGGGCATCTGAGACTCGAGCGAAAAGGACAACCAGTCATGTATCCTCTTGGATTAGGAACAACAACAGTAGCACTGAGAAGGAGAATGAATTAAAGTGGGAGGGGAAGTTGAATTCAATTAAAGGTTCGAGTACAGAAGACAGATGGAATAAGATGACAAAATTCATGTATATAATATTTCTAAAACTTGAAACAATTCACAACCTGAAGGATTGCGAGTCCACACTTGTAATATTTAATTTTCAGTGCCAGGAGAATGATTGGAAATCATTAACACTTTGTTAAAAGAGTATTTGCACTTGCAATTGCTATCACTAAATATCAGCTGCACAGTGGTTTTGCATCTGTTCCACAGATCCACCAACCATGGCACTTAGTTGCTAGTGCAGGACTGCAGTATAGTAGTTTCACAAAGCCAATGACAGTCCACTGTGACTTGGACAGCAACCTTGAACATTAAATGTGTATCAGCCCCTCACCTGAGCTTTGTGTGATATGTTTGAATGAATAACAACACTGACAAAATCAACATTTTTTTGGCAGCCAAACCTGACTCAATAGTTGTTCTAGATCCAGAATCTGAACTGGATGTGCGTGGATCGGTTTTAGAGGTCAGTTAGTGAGAGGATAGTACTTGGCTGAGTTGGGAAAACTTGCCCTTTGGTTTATTTTTAGTAGGTTTAACGTTTACTGCCCTTGGACCCTACAAAACTAAACTAAGGACCATCTGTGTGTTGAAATGATTTGTAAAATGCAATTCTGGAGGGGAGTCTAGTGACCTCCTGGTGTCCCAGTCACTTATTTTACTGATATTTTTGAGATTCTGCCTGCATAATTTATGTTGGATCTCACAGCATTTGTAACAAAAACTACTTGTGACTCCACTTTAACCAAAACCGTTGGTAACTGCGTTTTCACAAAACAATGATATCTTGAAGCTTGTACTTTGAGGATGTCAAGCACACTATTTTAAAAACAGTTTCTAATTTTCTTTTGCTCATATTTATCGGTGATGAAGTTGGACGGTAGAGTCAAAAACCTAAAGGACGGCAAGGCCATTTGTTACCTCTATAAAAAATTATCATGGGATTTATATAAATGGGTACTTGAAGGTTGACATGGACTCGTTAGACCAAAGTTCCTGGTTCCATGCTGTACCACTACAAAAAAGGAACTGTCACACCTAACCTCACCCTTTGGTTTAATCTGTAAACTCTGCACCTTCCTCATCGTCATTTACCTGCCAACTCCTTTTTAAAAATTTTTTAATGAAATCACCCTGCACCCTTTTCAGGCAGATCCTGAGAGAAAGAAGCTCTCCTTCTGGATATTTTGCCCATATTTAAATTTATGATTTCGGGTTCTTGTCCCACATACCAGAGGCTGCAGGTTTTCCTGTGGTGCTGTTGAAACGATGAAATATTGAAACGTCTATTGAAACATTTCATTATCTTGGAAATCCTTTCATAGGTTACCTCTTAACCTTCACCAATCCAAGCATTATTAAAATCATTCCAGCAGCTGCACACTTTTATATATAGAACATTAGTGTTACTTGTAATCCGACTTCAGTCTTTGGCTTTGTGCAAGGTGAAGTGGATACTGTGTAATATCAATATCAAACTGTAGTTATATAAACACAGGCTGGATGCCGCTACTTTGCTTGCCTTAGCTAGTTGTCATTTCCTTGTATCACTTCTGGCTCTGAGATTTGCTCTTGCTCTTGGTTTTCTCCAGAGTTGAGTAGCCATTTTCAAGATCTGAGTATTGCTGACAAAGCCAACATTTATTGCCCATCCATGATTGCCCTCGAGAAGGTGGTGATGAACTGCTGTTTTGAATCACTGCAGCCCTTCTGGTGAAGATGCTCCAACTGCGCTATTGGTCAGGGAATTCCGGGAATTAGATGCAGTGACGATGAAAGAACATTGATTTATTTCCCAGTCAGGATGGTGTGCAGCTTGGAATTGGTTTATTATTGTCACATTTACTGAGGTACAGTTAGAAAACTTGTCTTGCATACCATTCATACAGATCAATTCATTACATAGTGTATTGAGGTAGTACAAGGTAAAACAATAACAGAATGCAGAATAGAGTGTAACACCTACAGAGAAAGCGCGATGCAAGGTCATAACGAGGTAGATTGTGAGGTCAAGAATCCATCTAGTCTTATAACAGCGGGATAGAAGTTGTCCCTGAGCCTGGTGGTATGTACTTTTAGGCTTTTGTATCTTCTGCCCAATGGGAGAGGAGAGAAGAGAGAATGTCCGGGGTGGGTGAGGTCCTTTATTATGCTGGCTGCTTTACTCTGGCAACAAGAACTGTCGACCGAGTCCAAGGGGGGGAGGCTGGTTTCCGTGATGTACAACTCTCTGCAGTTTCTTGCGGTCACGGGCAGAGCAGTTGCCATATCAAGCCATGATACATCCGTTAGGATGCTCCCTATGGTGCATCGATTAAAAATTGGTGAGGGTCAACGGGGACATGCCAAATTCCTTTAGCCTCCTGAAGAAGTAGAGGCACTGGTGAGCTTCCTTGACCATGGTGTCTACGTGGTTGGACTAGCACAGGCTATTGGTCATATTCACTCCTAGGAACTTGAAGTTCTCGCCCTCGATGCCGTTGATGTAGACAGGAGCATGTGCACCACACCACCCCCACCCCACTTCCTGAAGTCAATGACCAGCTCTTTTGTTTTGCTGACATTGAGGGAAAGGTTGTTGTCGTGACACCATGTCACTAAGCTCTCTATCTTCTTCCTGTGCACCGACCAGGGCAACATATGGATGGTACTGTTTCCATGCACCTGAAGTTCTCATCTCCTTTGTGGAAGAGGTCTCAGAGGTTGTCAGAGTGGTCTAGTTGAATAACTGCTGTGTATTTACTATGGTGTGGGAGTATATATGTTTAGGGTGGTTAATAGGTCCCATTCAAGTGGGCTACTTTGCCTTGGATGGCATTGAACTTCTTGAGAGTTGTTGGAGCTGAATTCACCCAGGCAAATGGAGCGTACTCGTCACATTGACTTTTGTGTAACCATTAGAAAGGCTTTAGAGTGTTGGGAGGTGAGTTACTTACTGCTGGGTACCCAGCCTCTGACCTGCTCTCGTAGCAACTGTATTTTTGCAGCTGGCCCAGTTGAGTATCTTGTCAATGGTGATCCCATGATGATGGGGAACTCGGCAACTGTAATGCTATTGAGTGTCAAGGATAAGTGATTAGACTCTCTCTTGTTGGAGGTTGCCATTTTATGGCATTTTTGTGCCATTTACCAGCACATACGTGAATATTGTCTATGTTCTGTTGCACGCAAGCATAACCTGGTTTATTTGCAGGGAAGTTGTGAATGGAATTTAACATTGCACAATCATTAGTAAGCATTACTGCTTCCGACCTTAGGAAGATCATTGAAGAAGCAGGGGAAGATGGCTGGGCCTAGTACACTGTCCCAAATAGATGCAGTGATGTTCGGGGGCTGGGATGATTGACCTCCAATAACGGCAGTCATTTTATGCGAGGTAGGACTCCCACCATTGAAGGGTGCTCCCCTTGATGCCTAGTTTTACCAAGCTGCTTGATGTCACCCTTGGTCAAATCCTGCCTTGACGTGAAGAGTAATCACTCTCAGCTACCCTATGGAATTCTGCTGTTTGGTCCATGTTTGGGCCAAGGCTGTAATGAGGGCAAAATCCAAACTGGGAATTAATGAGCAGGTTATTGGTGAGTCTGCTTCAGTATACAGTATGGTACGTACTGTGTGGCTTGCTGGGCAGTTATGAGTCAGCTATTGTGGTAGGTTTGTAGTCACATATAGGCCAGACTGGGTGAGGACAAAAGAGATTAGTGAACCAGATAATTATTAGTAATGCAGTAGTCATCATTACTGAAATTAGTTTATTCCAAATTCCAGATCATTAACTGAAAAATTTTACAGCTCCCATGGTGGGATTTGAACTTGGTGCTCTGGAATGTTGGTCTGAGCCTCTGGAGTACTGCTCCAGAAATTTAATTGTTACACCACCACCATTCCAACTTCTGCAAATTTAAGCTAAACTCAACTTCTGTCTGGATGACTCATGTTAGTCCTCTGCTTTCCCCACAACATAAAAGATTTGCTTCATCTGTGTGACTGGGCCTTGGATTTAAAAAGGATTTTGCTGTACAGGGTTTAGTCATTGATTGGATTCACTAAATACTGTTTTTTTTTTGTCATTTTGAGACAAGATCACCTTTTTTTTCTTTGTTCATTGTGTTTTATATATACTTTCAGTTGTTAGATAGCATTGTTCCCTAAATTCACAATATTTTTTTCAATAGGACATTTCATAGAGATGTGGGGT
This sequence comes from Pristis pectinata, assembly GCF_009764475.1. Taxonomy (NCBI): domain Eukaryota; kingdom Metazoa; phylum Chordata; class Chondrichthyes; order Rhinopristiformes; family Pristidae; genus Pristis; species Pristis pectinata. The sequence continues at coordinate 2,986,719 of NC_067416.1, read as the reverse complement.
GTGCTTGAGTAGATCCTCCCCAATAATGCAAAAGGTACAAATTTTTTTTGAAAATTATTTGGATATGAAGAGATTGAAGATATCATTGTTTTTTTTTCATCGTATATTGAAATGCATTAAGACAATTCCAGCTGATTTATGTGAGGTGATATGCAGGAGAACGTGACATTTGTTGTGTACTAGCAGTGTTAAGGTGCTATTCATATACAATGCTTGCTTTACCAACCTTCCCCAAATTACTAGAATAAGACCTGGTTTGATGGTCTTTCCCTCAGGATGTGTGTCAGTATGTGCAGCGTGCCTTCAATGCTAAGCTGGAGCATCAGCAGAAGAAGACTTAAATTCTTGACACTTGATCAAGAGAGTGTAAGTGGTTCAATTCGGGGTCTTGTTTTGGAACTTTCCTTTTTGACACCCCTGTCAAGCAGAAATAAACTGGTGTTAATAACTGCAGTTCTGCAATGATATCTAACTCAGTAGCTCCTCTTCGCCAGAATTCTTCTTGTCAACATCAGAAAATCTCACTTTTTAAGACTAGTGACTTTTTAAGGAAGGTTTTGCTGATGGTGATGTTCAGCAATTACCTGTAGCCAAAGATGGTTTTTTCATAAGGTACATATTGAAATGCTGAAATTATATCTGTTTTCAGTCCCATTTAGAACATGGGTAAACGTTGCCACTGATGATGAAAAATATCAAAGTCTTTTGCATGATATCAGAGTGTGCTTATTGCAACAATTTTGTTTAAATTAGGTACTTGGCACTGGTAGTTTGCAAGATATTTAATTTTGCAGTTATTTTAAATGTTGTTATTTTGCAGATTTTCACCTTGTGGTGAATCAATAAAATTACTCAGCATCTGGCTTTAAAATTTTAAGAGTTTGAAATTGGCTTCAAGGACTACACAGGGATGTGGCAAGTGGATAGAGTTAGATAATTGCAGGGTGTAAATTCCATTGTATACTCAGCCAGCAGCTGAAAAGAGAGGACTTTACATTTGGAAAAGGTTATGTGGGATCAGTTGTTGTCCATGGTGCTATTTAGGAACATAAGAATATGGGAACAGGAGGCCATTGAACCCCTTGAGCCACCCAGTGAGGTCATGAATGATTTGTATCATAATTCCATTTCCTTGTCTGTGCTGCATATTTTTCTTGAACCCTAGTCTAGCAGGATGCAGCAGAGACCTCTTTGTGATTTTTGTGAACTGTAGTTTTGTTGCCCAATGTGTGAAAGGAGGTGCTTAGAGAAAACATAAAGAAGGAAAGAAGCTTTGGGAGGTTCATTACAGTTTTCGGAAGGGCAAAGTAAATGTAATGTTACACTTCAGGAAGGAGAAACCTCTGAGAACTGGTGCTTTGAGCAGAGAACAAATGCTGCTTCGTTTTATCATTGTAACTTTGAGTTGATTCCTGTGACTCCAGGGGTTTTCTGTGGAAAGGATCTTTGTTAGCATGCTCTGTTTAAGAAGAAAACCTGTCAAGGTAAAACAATTACTCATAGAACCTCATCAGAAATGTGTGGAGAGGGAACTTCAGTTAAAGTCATGGGAGGGAAATGTGAGCATGCCTGCATCAAACTACCTTGGCTGAAGCTTTCCTGGTAGGTGTACCCCATACTAGCCTTTCACAGATTGTACTGTGCAGGTGTACCCCATACTAGCCTTTCACAGATTGTACTGTGCAGGTGTACCCCATACTAGCCTTTCACAGATTGTACTGTGCAGGTGTACCCCATACTAGCCTTTCACAGATTGTACTGTGCAGGTCTGTAAAGAGAGTGTTGTTTATGCCATGGCCAGTTATCGCCAACCAACCTCTGGTCACTTGGACTACAGGAACAGTGTTTAATTTTGAAACTGTATCCCATTGTTGGGGTGAAAATGCCCAGTAGCACAGTTCTACCTTATGTCATTCAAAATTTGGATTGTGCTCTTCCGAGCTCAAAACGAGTGAAACCTGGATGTGATTGACTGGTCTTGCCACATCTCGGAGGGAATGGCTTAAGAGCAACCTGTTGCAGCAGCTTTCTACCTGGTATACTGATGTCAGCTTCTAATGTGGGAACCAGTGGCATAATCAAAGGAACCAAGACTGGCAGTCAGCAAGATCTATTATATGGTGAACCAGTCATTTATTCTGTTGCTTCTGCATTGTATAGGGGCCACATATTGATAGCCAGAAGATTAGTAAAGAGAAGAAAAAGTGGCTGTTAAAGTGCACATGCTAAATATTGCTTCTCCTCCCAATGATTGTTATCATTATGCTGATTATGCCTACTGGCAACCCTGCTTAAAATTGCTTCAGTTGTCAGCTGAAGACCTTATGCCAGTAGGTCCCTAATGCAAAAGTCATTCTTTAATGGGAAGCTACATCATTTGTTCCAGGATGTGTTAGAATTTCACTCGTTCAAGGACAGAGGCCATGTCCCAGCAATTAAATAAGTGGAGGTTGAAAATGTTTGCCTTGATCTGCTGCTGCCATACTTTGTAGGTGCAAGGTTAATTCATTTTTATTGATAGAGCTATAGATTAGATGTAACTTAAGGAATCATTTGAGACTAAAATTATTCCCTAATGCTAGGAAGCTAGTTATTTGTGGGAAATAATTTTACTGGTATTGTACTATGCACTTGGTGCCTCATTCAAAGGTTTCTGTGTTTCTATTCCTCAATTCTCGTCAAAATTTGAAAGATAGGGTTTCAGATGCAAGAGACAATCTAACTTAAATCCTTACACTGTCAAATGTTGTTAGCATTCATTCAGCCTTTTCACATTTCCTGCAAACTTGCTAGAGGCAGGTAACTGCAGCAGGACTGCAGTACTTGGCTGTCGGAATTATTTATGAGCCCATAAAAATTGTATTGCAACATTAAACGAAATTTGTCAAGAAAATGATGTACGTGAAGCATTATGCAAAAGTTGGATGTAGTGACCTTTTTTAAACAGCAGCAAACCTTGAATAAAATATTATTTGGACTGTGCAAACCCCTTTCTGGACAATTTTTTCCCACTATTGCTGAATGTTCAGAGTCATTTCTGGGGTGCAGCTTCACAAACACTTGTCAGCATCAGGTATCTAACCTGCTGAAAATGTGTGTTGTCCTCAGTCACTGTCAGCAGTAGTCACAACTGATGATCAGGAGCAGAAATGCCCCTTTCATTTCCTCTCCCCTAATATGAGAGTACTGAGTCCAGCTAAAACACTCCAATTGAGGTTAGATGATTTGGTACAGACCTGAATCACGCAGCTGAAAGGCAAACAAAACTGCAGATGCTGGAGATCTGAAAAAAATAAAATGTTGGAATTACTCAGGAGGTTAGGTAGCACATTTGAAGAGAGAAACAATGAAATATCAAGTGGATTTTTTTTACATCAGAAGGTAGTCCACCTTAAACATTCATGGAATGATTAGCAAATCCTGGTTTGGGTTATGGGGTAGTGAGCAAGCAGGCCTTGATGCAAGCTAGAATATGAGCAGCAGTTTTGGCAGTCTTCAGTTCAGAGATGAACCAAAGAGGCTGGTGAGGAGCACATTAGAATAGTAAAACCCAGAATGTCTTTGTAGCAGATGAGTTGAAGCAAGGGCAGAATTGGTCAACATTACTAAGGTGGGAACATACAGTGTTAATAATAACATGGATGTGAACCTGGTCTCAGGGTCAAACTTTACACCCAAGGATGTACTTATTTGACACCAGATGTTGGGCATATAATGGGGATAGATTGAATATATTAAAGTATTTGCTGGCTCTCTAGATTGGCTGCAGCTTTTGCAAACTAGCTGGGCTCAAGGTTTCTGGGATGACAGATGATTCAGTAACAAATGTTCCAGCGATGACATTAATTGTATAGGAAAAGTGAAAAGGAATGCAAAATCTCTGCAATTTTTAGAGCTGAATGGTTTTAATTATATAATCACTCAGGACCTTAATGTGATAGGATTTTTACGATCCTTTTTCTATAAACTACAAACCCAATAATGCAAATCCTCTTGGTTGAAAGATTTTGCATTTTATTGAATACTCCCCTTTAAAATATTATATCCCACTTTTTCAGGCAGCAGCACTTGGCAACATACAGCTTGCCTGCAACAGAAACTTAAATGGAATTTCATTTTCTCAGCAACTAATATCAATTTTTAGAGGAACTGCGTTTAAATTTGCATGATAATTGTTGAGTATGCTACTTTTTTAGTTCAGAACACATTAGTTATTAAGAAACCCATGTCATACAGTAAAGGCATCGACAAAGGTGAGGTAAGTCATAAAGCTATCAGTACCTGCGTTCTAGCTGCTGCTTTTTTTCATCAATGCAATGAGAAGCATATGGAAAGCTTGAAGTGTGGCAAGGTGCCTCACCGGATGAAATTCAGAGTGCGGCATGAATCAAATTTGTAGACTGGGGAGTGAGATAGTGAGAAGAGAGGCAAATGATTGCACAGTTTGGAAATCATGGGGAAGAGGGAGGAGGGACTGATATGATGAATCTTGTTTGTAGTATGACAGGAGTAAGGAACTATGTTGAAGGAAGGGTATATTAGGCTTAGACGAGAGGAAATTTAAAAAGAGGAATAAATTGAAGAAATAGTGGTACTTTGGGATTAGTGGGAGTGATATTATGTCAAAGTGCATCATAAGCGTTTTTAATTTTACACGTGCAGCAAATTATAAAATCATGCTGAGTATTGAATGCTCATTTATAGCAGGCTCATTGAACTTACCTGGATTTTCTCTTTGGTGCTCTGCAGCAGCTGTATCTTCGGCTTCCACTAGTGTTCCAGTAAATTAAGGAGAAAACACAAGTAGCTGAATGAAGGTGTTTCCTTTCATGTCTGTGGGGGATTCTCAGCTATGTCAGGCATGTAAAACCCATGGCCCAAGAATATGGGAATTTAAGTGCCAACTCACATCCCTTTGCTTTGTGATGAGACCTTGAATTTGCTTTTAAGAACTGTAATTGGATTCTCTTTTAAAGTCCGTTTCTATTTACAGAATCTTTGTAAATTCTCCCATTCTCCCTGGTAACCTCCCATTCAAAAGAGACAAAGATTGCACCTGCCTGGAGTCAGACACCGGCTGAATTCTGCAAGTTGATAATTTTCACTCCTCATAAGAACTATGGTTGGAGTTTTCAAGCACTCTGACCAAACGAGGATTGTTTGAGCCTACAAGCTGTGGCTACTGATAGCAATTGAAGTGAACAATTCGTACGATTTTAATTCAAGGTCGCTCTATTCCAATTCTGATAGTTCAGAGTTTTCAGTATTAAATTCTGACTTCATTGTGTTATTCACTACGATTAATTCAAATTTTTGGATATTTTATTGCAAAAGGCCACATTGTCAGTAGACAGTATAAAGGTTCTGGGGAAAAAGCACTCAGACTGAATTGGTTGGTTGTAACTGTTTCGCTTCGGTAGTAAGGAAAATGCAGGAATTGATAAGAAAGAATGTGATATTAAGATGCTTAGAAAATAATAATTGAGCAGAGTCAACAGGATTTATGAAAGGGAAACCATGTTTGACTAATCTATACAAGTTCTTTAAGGATGTATCTATTTGAGTAGGTAAAGGAGAACCAGTGAATGTGGTGCATTTGGATTTTCAGAAGGCATTGGATAAGGTCTCTCGTGATTAAGGAACGAGGTTAGAGCACGTGGCACTGAAGATAAGATACTAGCATAGATTGAGAGTTGGTTAACAGAAAACAGAGTAAGAATAACTAGTCCTTCTCGGTCACTTTAATCAGAAAGCAATGCAGCAGAAACTGCAGCAGTTTCACTCAGTAACAGCAGGGAAATTTTTCCAGAAAAATGCAGAGAGTGGAAGGTAATTGCATGAAAATTATGTACATAGTCAATCTCCGTCACTTACAGCAGTGCAGTTACCAAGCATGTTTGAAAGAAGAATGGCCCAGTTATCTCAAGTTTGGCTGGCTACAGCCTTGTTTCTATATGCAGCTTTTCATATTACTCTACATTAACAAACTGAAATGCCCATCTTATTTTAAATTGATTCTGCCGTAAACTGAATGTGTTCTGGCACCCTAACAGACAAGAGACTGCAGATGCTCTAATCCAGAGCAACAAACAAATGTTTCAGTTTCGACCTGAAGCATCTTTTTTCTTTGAGTCCTGATGCAGGGGTTCAACCCGAAATGTCGACTGTTCCTATCCCCCAACAGATGCTGCTCGACCTGCTGAGTGACTCCAGCAGACTGCTTGTTACCCTAAAAGGCAGTCTCTTTTTCGCGCGCTCTCTCTCTCCACAGATGCTGTCCGACTGCTGGGTGTTTCTAGAATCTTTTTATTCCCATTCTCCTTACTTGAATGCCTCATGTGATGTTTACCTTGTTGGTTTTTTTGTCAGTCCTCTGCCTTGTTACAGAGTAAACTCTGTAAATGGTTGGCAAGTTGGACAGTAGTTCTGGGGAGAGGAGGAGAGTTAACCATTCTGACCTTTCATCAGTAGAGTCATATAGCGTGGAAACAGGCCCTTTGGCCCAACTCATCCATGCCAACTGTGTTGCCCAATGATTTAGTCCCATCTGCCCATGTTTGCCTATAGCCCTCTAAACCTCTCCTATCCATGTACTTATCTAGATGGCTCTTAATTGTTGCTAATGTGCCCGTCTCAACCACTTATTTCTGGCAGCTCGTTCCAAATATGCAGCAACCTTTGCGTGAAGAAGCTGTCTGTGATGTCCCTTTTAAATTTCTTGCTTCTGATCTTAAACCTATGCCCTCTTGTTTTTAACACCCCCTCCCCGAGGAAAAGAATATGTGTTTTCACCCTGTCTATGACCCTCCTGATCTTGTACATCAGGTCAGCCCTCAATCTCCTACGTTCCAGGGAATAAAGTCCTAGTCCATGCAACCTCTCCTTGTAACTCAGGCCCCCAAGTCCAGGCAACGCCCTGGTAAATCCTTTCTGCACTCTTTCTACTTTAATAATATCTTTAGAACACCAGTACTGGAAAGTGTCACAAACGCCTTTTTAGACTGCAGGGTTGTCAACAGTTCTGGGAACAGACAGGAAAGTGGAGCTGAGGCCAAGGTCAGGTCAGCCCAGTCATGATCTTATTGAATGGTGGACTAGACTTAAGGACTATATGGTCAGGTCTTGTTCCTATTTCTTGTATTATGGAAGTAAGTACTTTGAGAAGGAAAAACAAGGGATAGGGTGTAGGTAGGAAAGATTACATTACAAAAGGTTTGGCGCTACAGAGTCAAACTAGAATGCTAATGGGGCAAAGGATGTCTAGAGAAGGCATAAGTTTCTAGACAGCTGGATTCTTTACCAATATCAGCTGTGGCTTTTTGCTCTGAAATGCTGAACTCAGTATTGTCTGGAAGACTGTGAAGTACCTTATTGAACAATGAGGTGCTGTTCTTGGGGCTTCATTGGAACAGTGTGGGAGTAGGGCAGAGAATTAACAATTCACGATAAGAAGCTCGGTCATGTGCAGGTACTTGTGGACTGAATGGTGGTATTCAACAAAGTAATGACCCATTCTGGTTCTGGTCTTCCTGATGTAGAAGCAATGATATTGTGAGTAGGGAGTACAGTATATAGTACTGATAATGGTTTGTCTGTTGCAATTCACTGCTCCTCTACGCTATTGCTCCTGCCATTTAATCATTCCCTTTCACATATTAGGGGCCTTCTCCTTCGGTCTTTCCTCCCCACAACTTTCCCTGACTCTGTCAACATCATAGAATCATCGATATTTATGTCATAAGAGGAGACCATTGGACCGTCTTGGCCACGCCAGGATAAACAGCTATTTAGGTCATTCCCACATCCCAACACTCAGCCCATAGTCTTGATCATTACATCAAGTCCTCACTAGGTAAATTGTACATGTGGTGAGGATTCGTGCCTCCACCAATCTGTCCACAATTCTTGGGTGAAAACAACTTTTCTTTGACTCACTTCTAATCCTCCTATCAGTTTCCTTGAGTCTACATATCCTGAATTTTTTTTTAACTACTTACTAAGGGAAGTGGTTCTCCTTTTCACTGTATCATGGCCTCCTGTAATTTTGTATATCTCAATCGAATTTCCTCTAAGCCTCATTGTACCAAGAAAAACAACCCTAGAGTTATACAGCATGGAAAGGTCCTTTGGCCCAACTCGTCCATGTCGACCAAAATGTCTATCCGAGCTAGTCCCATTTGGCCCAAATCCTTTCTATCCATGTACCTCTCTAAACTTCTTTTGTACCTGCCTCTACAGCTTCCTCTGATAGCTCATTCCATATACCACCACCCTCTTGTGTGGAAAAGTTCTTCCTTGGGTCCCTTTTTAAAGCTAGTCCTATTTGCCTCCATTTGGCCCAAACCCTTTCTATCCATATACCTCTCTAAACTTCTTTTGTACCTGCCTCTACAGCTTTCTCTGATAGCTCATTCCATATACCACCACCCTCTTGTGTGGAAAAGTTCTTCCTTGGGTCCCTTTTTAAATCTTTCCACTCTCACCTGAAGTCCTCTGGTCTACCTAGCTATGATAACTTCTCATAATGAGCATTCTTTTGTCAGAATCCTCATAAATGTTCTCTGCACCTCTATAAGCTTTCTTCCTGTAGTGACCAGAACTGTAGACAGCACTCTGGCTGTGGCCTAACCACTGTTTAATAGTTTTAGATTTTATGGGATATAATTCATTGAGTCACAGATGTACAACACAGAACCAGGCCCTTCAGACCACCATGTCTACGCCGCCCAATGTATCCATCTGATTTATTATCCATCCCTAATCACCCCTGAGAAACTACCCCAGGCTGCTGCAGTTCTAGGGAAGCTGATTTCAAAGTGCTGTTAGGTCTGGAGTTTCAGGTTTTTAATCCAGTGACAATGCAAGAAGGGGATACATCTTCAAATCAGGATGTTGGGTGACTTGAAGGGGAACCTACAGGTGACATCACCTCCTTGTTCTTGTATTCTGTGCCTTAGCCAAATGAGGCAATTACCCATATTTTCTTAATCACCTTGTCTACCTACCTTCAGGGTATAGTGGCAAATGGTTAAGGCTAGTATTCAGAGGACTATTGATCTGGAGACACAGTTCAAATCCCACAATGGCAGCTCGATATTTTAATTTTAAGTAAGTAATTGGATAGGAAAGGTGTAGAGGCATTACTGGCCTAATGCAGGCAAATGAGATTTGTGTAGATAGGCATCACAGTCAGTGTGGATAAGGTGGGCTGAAGGGCCTGTCTCTGTGCTCTGTGATTCTATATATGTGAAATGAAACTTTAGTAAGGTATCCATGTGATTATCCAATTTGTTCTTAAAAATTTGCTTTCTTACCTGAAGGACAGTTAACTACCCACTGAAACAGCCTAGCCATCCACTCTGGTGTGTTTTTGCTAGCAGGGCACAGGAATGGATAATAAATGTGGGGCCCTGCTAGCAAAAACACTCCACATACACTTCAATGTCCCTCCGTTTCTCCACATTGTTCAGTATCCTGCTATCATTATATATTCTATGCTCTGTGTGCCCTTTCCATAGCCTCACACTCAAAAGTTATATAGAATAATAGAGGTGCAGTACAGAAACAGGCCCTTTGTCCCACCAAGACTGTGCAGATCATCATGCACCCAATGATGATAATTCTACCCTAACCCATTTTATTCTGCCCACATTCCCATCGCCTCTCTCCTAGATTCTACCACTTACCTTCACACTAGGGGCAATTTACAGTGGCACACATCTTTAGGATATGACAAGAAACCGGAGCACCCGGACGAAACTCACACAGGCAGAGGGAGAGCATACGAACACCACACAGACCATATCTGAGGTCAAGATGGAACCAGGGTCACTGGAAATATGAGACAGCAGCTCCACTAGCTGTGCCACTGGGCCCCATGGATTGAATTCTATTTTTGTCTAGCTAACCAGTTCACTGTTATCTCCTGCAGCCGAGAAATTTCTCACTATCAGCCACAAGGATATTTTTCCCCTATTTGGAAAACTTCTTAATTGTGGCACTTGCTTTTACAAAGAAATCATTGACTCTGTGCAACAAAATGCAAAATGGAACCTAACACTGATCCCTGTGGAACCACCATACCCAGAGCTGTCCAGTTACTAATATACTTTGGACAATTACATGTGGTGAGCCAGTTTAGGTCCAGCTTACAGATCAGTTTGAAATATGGAATTTTGTTTAATATTTTGTTAAAGTCTTTGTAAACTATTTCCATTGTTTTCACCCTCCTTGATACCTGCTCAAAATCTCAAGACAAATTAGTTGGACGCGAACTTTCCTTGAAAAATTCACGCTGACTGTCCTGGATTAACCTGTAACTTTATAATTGCTGGTTTATGCAGTCCTTCAGAATTATGTCCCATAATTTGCCCATCACCAAAGTTGGGCTGTCTGGCTTATAATTACCTGGTATTGCACAGCACCACATTAATGGTCTTCCACTATTTCTTCTATTGTTTTAAGGAATATCTTCTTAGTCTCAGACCCAAAATGTTAACTGTTTCTCTATACACAGCTGCTGCCTGGCTTGCTGAGTGTTTCCAGCATTTGCTGTTTTTATTTCAGATATCTGGCATTTATGGTTTTTTTTGATTTTCAATTGGGATACATTTGTATCCAGATCTGGTGATATATCCACTTTTAATGATGTAAGAATTACAAACCTCTGTATATTTATCATATCCAATACTTGACACTTTTCCTCCTTAATGTCAGCAACTGTCTTGGCCCTGTTTTGGAAAGATGTAAATAAATTACTCACTAAAACATTACTCATGTCTTGTGCCTCTGATAGGCCCTGTTCTTTCCTCTGCCCTTTTCATATTTAGAAAATATCTCTGGGCATTTTTTATGCACATATCTTGCCTTCCCTATTTCCTTTTTAATTTCCTGCTTGAACTTTATGATCCTTTGGGCATTCTATAGTGTTGAGTTTAAGCTACCTGTTCTTTCGCTTTGACCTACCCAATGTGCATACTACCAGTGTACAGTTTTGGTCACCCTGTTTTTGGAAAGATGTGGTTAAACTGGAAGGAGTGCAGAAAAGATTTATGAGGATGTTGCCAGGATGAGAGGGCCTGAGTTATAGGGAGAGGTTGGCCAGGCTAGAGCTTGGAATGGAGGAGAATGAGTGAGGGACGACCTTATAGAAATGTTTAAAATTATGAGAAGCATAGATAAGGTGAATGGTAACAGTCTTTTCCCCAGGGTAGGGGAGTCCAAAACTACGGGGCATAGATTTAGGGTGAGAGGGGAAGGATTTAAAAGGGACCTGAGGGGCAACTTTTTCACACAGGGTGGTGAGTATATACAATGAGCTGCCAGAGGAAGTGGTTGAAGCAGGTATAATAGTATCATTTAAGAAGCACTTGGATAGGTACATGGAGGGGAGGGGCCTGGAGGGATATGGGACTAACTAGGTGGACTACGTGGTCAGCGTGGACTGGTTCAGCCAAAAGGGCTTGTGTCTGCACTGTGTTGCTCTATAATTCTACTGTCCTGATAGATCTAGATTTGAGAGCCTCCCTCTCTTTTCAGATTCAGATTGGTTTATTGTCATATATGCCAGGGTGCAGTGAAATGCCTTGTTCATGTGAAGCTTGCAGAGTAAACAGTATACATGGTAATAATAAATAGACTAATAAATACAGCACCAAGTGCAAATTAACTTCTATTTACTTGGAGTACATTTGACGTGAACCTCACTGTCTCTTCCCTGAAAGCCTCCCTTTGCTCTGATACCTTCAAGTAGCTGTTTCTGGTCCACTTTTGGCAAATCGTATCTCAGCATGGTAAAATTGGCCTTCACCCAGTTTTATTCCTGGTCTGTCTTTGTTCTTTTCCAGATCAATGTTGCATCTTGCTGAATTGTGAATACTATTAGTGCTCTTTCTCAGTACTACCCTTTCCAGCTGCCCAGATATTGCCTAAATTTGTCCAGTACTACAATTTTCCTCAAAAAAAAGTTTTCTTAAAAGCATTTTAAGAATTTGCAGTCTTCATATGTTTTGCTTTGTTTCTGCCCTAGTTATTATCATTATGGTAGCTGAAACCCCCTACTATTAATGTCTCACTATTTTTGTACTTCTCAGAACCCCACCCTTCACATAAATAGAGGAGTAGGCCATTTGATGCCCCTTGCCTGTCCTGCCATTCAGTCGGGTTGTGGCTGATCTTTTACCTCAGTGCTACTTCCCTGTACTAGCATCATATCCATGAATCCCTTTAATATACAAAAATCTGTTGATCTTATTGAAAATACACTACATCTGAGACTTGGTAAATAGTTTAGTATTACACATGTACCAATTTGCAGTGAAAAGCTTTGTTTTGCATGCCATCCAGACAGATCATTCCATACATAAGGACATTGAGTTAGTACGAAAGGAAAAGCAATAACAGAATGCAGAATATACTGTTACAGAGAAAGGGCAGTGCAAGTAGACAAAGTGCAAGGGTCATCACGAGGTAGAGAGATCAAGAGTTCGTCTTTATCGTACAAGAGGTCCATTCAAAAGTCTTGTAACAGTGGGATAGAAGCTGTCCTTGAGCCTGGTGGTATGTGTTTTCAAGCTTTTGTATCTTCTGCCCGATGCAGGGAGGAGAAGAGAGAATGTCCAGGGTGGGAGGGGTCCTTGATTATGTTGGCTGCTTTCCTGAAGCAGTGGGAACTGTAGTCAGTCAATGGAGGGGAGGCTGGTTTTTTATGACAGATGGGCTGTGTCCACAACTCTCTGCATTCCTTGTGGTCTTGGGCAGAGCAGTTGTCATACCAAGCTGTGATGCATTCGGGTAGGATGCTTTCTGTGGTGTGTCTATAAAAATTCTTGAGGGTCATCGGGGGCATGCCGAATTTCCTTAGCCTTCTGAGGAAGTAGAGGCACTGATATGGTTTCTTGACCATAGCGTCTATGTGGTTGGACTTCACAGCCCTCTTGGGTAGAGAATTCCAAAGTCTCTTCCCTTTGGGTATAATCATTTTACTTGAATTTCTGTTCTGAATGCCTGATCCTGTGACCCCAGATTCTAGACACTCCAGTACTTTCCTGTTGCAGATATATCCATCCTTGGATAGGGAGACCAGATCTGTACACGAAATTCCTGATGCAGCCTCACTAGCACACTATGTGATTACAGAAAGATAGCTTTACCCTTATGGCCAGGTTCTTATGCAGCGAAGGCCAGTATACTGTTTGCATTCCTAATTGCTCGTTTTACCGGCAGTAAATTCTAGTGATTTGTGTGCAAGGACACTCAGGCTTCTGAATACATACACCTTCCAGTCCTTTGCCATCTGAAAAAATACTTGCTTTTCTTTGTCTTTTCTACCAAAGTGAATGATCTCACATCTTTCCATATGACATATCCTCACCCATTCACTTAGCCAGTCTATATTTTCTGAACCCCTTCTTGCTTGCTTTCTTCTTCCAGCTCCCTTTTAGTTTTGGAAGCCCTCAGCGGTGTGATTGCCTATTTTTATCTTTGTTTCTTTGTTCAACCCACTTGGGCTCACTTATTGATCTTTCTAACATACCATCCCTCCTCTCAATCTTCCTATGTCACCTCCCTATCTTGTGTGAAAATCCTGTAACTAGGAAAGAGGAACTGCCTTTCCTGCCCTTTATTGCCATGTCTATCAGTGTTGTTACTTATCATTCTTATTTCCTTGACAGCTTTGCATTGCAGTGAAGTATTAAGCACTGATAAACTACTTAAAGCCTTACTTCACTTCACCTTCATGAAACAATGAGTTTATTTCTCTGAGTATGTCCAGCATTATCTGCTTACAACCTCTACTGCATTTTGGCTTTGTATGAGGTGTATGCCTGACCTGCTTCTAAATGCTTCTCCTCATGAACTGATGTTCAGAGCTGAGAGACAGTGGTGCAGCTAGTAAAGTTGCTATTGCACAGTCCAGTCATCCGTGTTCAATCCTGATCGTCCATGCTATCTGTTTGGTTTGCGCATCTTCCCCTTGACCACTTGGGTTTCTCCAGGTGCTCTGGTTCCCTCACACAACCCCTAGACACACAGATTGTTAGGTTAATTGGCCACGGAAATTAGCTGTAATGTGTAGGTGAGTGGTAGAATCTGGGGGGAGCTGAGAGGAATGTGGGGAGAATAAAATAGGATTAGTATAGGTTTAGTGTAATAGACATTTAATGGTTGGTGGGCCAAATGGCCTGTCTCTGCATTACTGTATGACGCTGATAAAAGATCAAAAGAGATGCCTGTGTGTTCTAAAAATCCTCCTTGTCAAATTTTGTGCATTTCCTAACGGTGGATTTTGTTTAATGAGTGCAATGCAAATGCCATATTTGTTTAGTTAAAGGATCTGTGACTCAAATTATCTGGTAATTCAATTTGGAATTGTACAAATTGAAACACCCACTGTGCTTATTTATTAAAATTGTCTAATTCAAATACTGGATGACACATTAGTTTGAGCAGGTAAAAACAACTGTTGTACTGCATCGGGCAGGTTTTCTAGCTGCTGTATAATGGATAATCTAGATAAGGCACATACACATACAAGTGAATGTATGTGTGCGTGTGTAGCACACATGCCTCATGGCTGTTTCAAGGAAATTATCAATCAAAGACCACTGAAATGTGAACCTCGTTAAAATGACCATTTTTGCCATTACAGTATAGCTCCCAGCTTTCAGCAGAGGTTTAAATGAAAGTAGAACTACAGTGTACACAGCATTTCCTCAGACTCTGAAGTGCACATGTGAGTATGGATCCCTGTCCAACAGAGAGTCTGTTTAGCTTCTTCTGTATGGCTCCCTGGAGAGCATCTAATGTATGTCTGTAGCTGTAACTGAGACCGATGACGGTCTTAATGTCTCCCTTATGTGAATAACATTTTTAGATAAATACAGATAAAATATTCAAGTTTCAAAGAATTCTGACTTTGTGATCAGAATAGCTTTCAAGACTGTTAGCATTTGCTTACATTGCTTTCCTACAATGTATCATGTAACAAGTAGGAAAAGTCCCTCCATTCCACAGAGGGACCCTTCACAGCAGGGTTCTCTTGCCAATTGAAGACGGACTATTGGAGAGTTGTAAAGAAACGCAAACCTTGATAATCTTGGAACATCAATTTTTGATGTTAAGGACTTAGTAGAATTTCTGCAAAGTTTACCACATCTTCATTGTTAAAATTAATTGTGCCTATTGCAAAATTCAGTGGAATCATCTGCTTCCTTCGGTAAATAAATAGCTGGAATTGATTGCAAACTGCTAATCATATCGTGAGTTTCAGATGTCAGTGATCTGAAGATAAGATTCTAGCTGACTTAAAGTTCTTCTTAATACGTCAATACCACCATATTATCTTTTTATTCATTGGGCACTGCAGGCATATAATGCCCAAGAAGCAACTTGGTGATTTGCTGGGGCAATTAAGAGCCAAGGATATTGATGTGGGACTGAAGCCATATATAAGACTGAGTAAGGACAGAAATGTTCCTTCCCTAAAGGACATTACTGAGCCTTTACTGGGTTTTTATTAACTTGCAATTTCATTGCTTTTTTTTAATGTGCAGCTCTTTCATTTGCAGACTTTAAAATTAATTCAAATTCTCAAATTGTCATAGTGGGATTTGAAACTGCATTTATTGCATTGTTAGTGCAGGTCTCTGGATCAGTAAACACTCCTGTGTCACAGCCACGTTGCTTTCCTGTCCTGAAGGGACTAACAGATGGTAGGTTGGCTTCTTGAGTACACACTTTGCCAAGTAGTCTTCTCTGCATGACAGTAGGTGGTGGAAGGCTCTTTGATCATATAACTTGAGGCTGTCCTCAAAAACCTTCACGTAGGTGGGTACGTTTGCCACTGTCATCAACAGTGGCAACATCAACTGGCTTTATCCCTTTTAGCTCATAAATTAAAATAAAAATTTTTGCAAGTTGTTATTTGCCATTGGCTGTTGAGGTGGAAGTGATGAACAGAATGAACGATCAGAAGTTTAATTTGACTCATCAAGTCTGCTTCTGCCAGTGGACCATCTGTTTATTAACATCTTCTGAAGAGCGTGAAATTCTGTCTGCAAACTTCACTTCTTGCTGTAACCGTTTTAAGGTATACTTTTCTGTCGACCTCTGGCATTGTAAATTGCCTTGTCAACATTTCCCATTCAACACTGCTGTGCCAACTGTCATGATGCAGACCTGGACATCAGGAATGAATTTCTGAAATTTTCTAACTTCATTAGCATCTTATAGAGCAATAAACTGCTCTCTTCAGTTGAATGCAAGCAATACCATAGCCATTTTACTGGCAGATTACATTGATTCTTGTTGTTTTATCTTCTGATGCAGGTGATTAACTTCAGATAAAAGTTGGAATTAGAATTTTCTCTCAGCCTCCAGACATAATGGAATGAAAACTTAAAATTGTTAATCTAACATAATCAAATGCACTGACTTGCAACTTTCGCATAAAAATGGTTAGAATTGTGGAATACAGCCCTGAAATACTGGTTTAAAAAAATCCTAAATCCTAAAATTTCCTTGTAATTTCAAAGAAGAAAAATAGAAATTTGCTTATTGTTATCATAAACTTTTAGGTCTAATGATAATTGAACAAAATGAGTAGATAAAAAATTTTGATACAAATTTACTAAAAACAGAATTTAACTGACCAGTCATGATAAGAATGTCCTGAACACTGTCTCCCAGGCCAAGGCTTTAATTGTCTAGTCAGTATAGTAGTTGAGCCTGACTTTTCCATGATGCTGACAGGTTGCTGTAATGATCCATTCGTTGACAGATCATCACAAGTATGGCTATCATAACTTTAGCCTTAACTCTTAACCCATACACATGCTATTTGTTGTCTTCCTGTTTTTTTTTTCTGGCCTCCTGCAGGAAGGGCTGATGTGGAGTGTGTGTACTGATAATTGTCTTTTGATGTCTCTCTGAAATGTTTTTCATTCACTTATATTGTGACTAGACAGGCCAAGGCTGTTGAGTATAATTCAATGTTGCACTTGGAGACATAGTCGGTAACTGACTAATCCAGGCAAGCACACATAACAAAATCTGTAGATAATGATGGTGGAAAAATGTTTCGCGTGTCACTGTACTCCGCCTTGATGTTACATTCTTTCCACTTTGCTATTGATGTATTCCGCTGGTCTTTTCTATCTGGTGTCACGTGGGCAGAACCCTCACCTGAGAAGATGGTGGGTTCAAGTCCCTCTCCAGAGCCTCGAGCACAAAAGTCAAGGCTCGTAAATCAGTGCCGTACTGAGGCAGTGCTGTACATCAGGTATTTTCTTTGAGATGAGATGCTACTCTCTCAACTGGATCCCAGGACACTGGAAAGCGAGGAAGGGTTTCATGATTCATATTTATCTTAGTCAAATCTAAATCAACTTTTTAGGAAAAAGTATTATCTGATGATTGTATTTATGACATTGTGCCCAAAATCAATGTCTCATTGCACATGTTATAAGTATAATTTTTAGTACTATGTTAACCTAAGCACTTTGGGAAGTGCTTGTCAACAGAAGCAGTGAAAGTCACTAAAACAACGCAGTACTTTTACACAAAGATATTCTTTTTATACCCCAGTATAAAAGTAAACTGTGCACCTCCAAAGCAACTGAAACTTGGCTTTGTTTGTGTGTTATAAAAAGCACAACACCTTCCAGGTTTCTTGATCACTGACATCTTGGTAAATAAATGAGAAAGCAGTGAATCCTTGGTTTCACTGCTGCCTTAAAGTGGATTAAGGTGCAGTGAAAAGTTAGATGTTGTGCTCATAAATTAGACTGACTGCACTATTACCTGTGACTTTAAAGTAGAGTGGAGTTCTTCTGATTATTGGTCTAATCAATGCCATTACTGATTATTGTATTGATTTATCACTGAACAGTTTAGTCTTCATTTAAGGGATGACTGCTGATGGAAAATTGAAAATGTGGCTGAAGAATTTAAAAAAGATTGTAATTACTTTTTTCATTCTCTCTGATGCACGAATGTTCATCTATTTAATAACACCACCAGCAGCCCCTCCCCCATCCCACTCCTGAAAATAAGTGTTATCTACAGGTAACATTTGCTGTTGTTTTTACAGAAACAGTTGACCCTAACATGCAGAGCTGAAGGTTGCACAGAACAGATTAATTCATCACTTTTCAAATGAATCCAGAAAATAAATCAGAAATACTATTTTTTTCATTCTGATGCTAGTTCTTTCTCATCTGTCCTCACATAGGGTGACCTCATTCTTGTTTGACTAGCACCCCATCAGTTTAATCAATGTTTAAATGTAGGACGTGACCACTATTTGCAATTCATTTCTTTATTACTTGTGACACAAAACAGACTTGTGTCTCCTGTCACTCTGGAGTTCAATTTGTAGCAAACCTTACAGTAGGATATTGACAAAAATGGGACTTAATGCTAGCCCTGGCTGTACAGAAGGACTAAACAAAACAACAGAGACTCTGGATGTCCCACAGCATGAATGAAATGGCTATTAACAACTTGCACTGTAGTATAGCTTGTCATTGTGACTTCATATGTGACATAATTGGTATTGGTTTATTATTGTCACTTGTACCGAGGTACAGTTAAAAACAGTTCATACAGATCAATTCATTACACAGTGCAGTTCCATTGAGTTAGTACAGAGTGCATTGAGGTAGTACAGGTAAAAACAATAACAGTAAGTGTGACAGCTACAGAGAAAATGCAGTGCAATAAGGTGCAAGGTCACAACAAGGTAGATCGTGAGGTCATAGTCCATCTCATTGTATAAGGGAACCATTCAATAGTCTCATCACAGTGGGGTAGAAGCTGTCCTTAAGTCTGGTGGTACGTGCCCTCAGGCTCCTGTATCTTCTACCCGATGGTAGAGGAAAGAAGAGAGAATGTCCAGCATTCCATTTTCCAAATAGGATGTGGAATGTTTCTGCATGTGGCCAGACTGAATGTCATTGCTTGGGATTTTAGGAGGTAACATCAATCCATTCAGGTTGACCACAGAAAACTTTGTAAATTAGAATAGATGCTATAAGGCGCCAAGTGTTTTAGCAAATTGCAGTATGGTTATTTAAGCAGTATTCATCATGTATTTGCAGTTCTGTGTCATAGACTTTATTCTATCTTTTTTTTCCAACCTGTTTCCTTTTCTCAAAAGGTCCTTACTAAGCATTTATTTATCATGTATAAGGAGAATGTTAGAGACCTTGACTACAAATGAATTTAGGTGAGCTGGAAAACGACCATACAGTGGTGGAGATGGTGGGAACAAGACTCGCAGTGATGAGTTTTGAGAAAACTGGAGAGAAGTTGTGTAATAGTTAAGGAGAAATTTTCTGAGATGCTGGTCAGAAGTTCTTCCACTAAATAGATGTAGGACACACTGGGCCATAAGCTGGGAGAAGACTGCAGAGGTCAGGTGGAGTATGTTGAATATTTTTCAATTTGCTAAAATTTGCCACTTGTAAAAAAAATTGTTAAATCAAAGCGGTTGTTGTAAATCCCCAGTCTCCTTAGAGATCTCTCCTAGCCTCCTCCTTGCCTTGCATGCCTCTCAGTTTTTTTTTCACCTAAGTAGTTTCTAATTAATATTTGTGTTGAGTTTTTCCTTGTTTACCTTGTGGGTTATAGTTACTTGAAGTTTTTAAATAACTCAATATATAACTATTATGTAGGCAAGTACAGACCATCTGTGCCAGGAACATCTCATAATGAGCAAGGAGATTAATAAATGGTCTATCTGTGTTTCTGCACTGTTATTTGAGGGAAAATGTCAAGTAGAAGCCACCCTTTGGCCTTAAAATTACACCATGTGTTCTTCATCATCCAACTGATCAAGTAGATGAGTCTCCGTTTAACATCTCACCCAAAGTACCGATCAAATGGGATTGAATGTTCCTGCTGTTTTTTTTCTTTCTCTCAGAGATATTGCTTGAAAGGATGTACAAGAGTCTTCCCTCTGTCAGAAAATTGCTTTTGGGTGTTGTTCATAAGGAAATTTTCAAAATGTTGTACGCTGTACCAGTCAATCAAATAGAAGACTATGCATTACTTCAAAACACAAAATAATTGTCATCCTCCTGACACAAGGTAGCTTTTGACGTGCTGCAGTCTCTATAATTCCAGAGGTTTATCTGTATTGGAATGGTGCAAAATGTTACATGTTAGTTCCTCCTTAAAACTATACGCACCTTCCTAATTGTAAATACAGACATCATTAATCTTTTCTCTGGTAGTATCAGGTTTGCGATAATTATCCTTGAATTATGTATTATCATCATCATCATAAGAAATCCAATAAAATGTATGGATTTTTCTTGTTTGTAAAGTAGTTTTGCCACTCGTTAATACATTCTGAAACTGCTATCCCTTTTAAAGCTGTGCATCCTAATATCAGAGCCTACAGATTGTGTTGCCAGAACTCTATAGCTTACTCTTACATTTCATCTGGTCACCTGTTCAGTCTGCTACTGCTAATTTGATTACAGATGTATGGTTTCTCAAACAAATTCATGCAATTCCAAGTTATTGCACAAGGAGCACCTTGTTGGTTTTAAGCTTCTGCAAAGATCATTAACTGGAATTCCTGTAACACAGTTAATATAAAGGAACACTGACCAATGTCCGAACCCAACCTAGCAGATCAGTTTTCCATTCTTTCATGTTGTAGTGTGTTTTCTTAGGTGTTATCTGCCTTTTGGTGCTTTGGCCAATGGACCATTGTTTTATATGAGAAAAAGGACAGGCTGTTTTCAGTGAAAGCCTTCAAGGGCTGGATTCTCACCGTATGTTGTGTTACTCTAAACGCTGGTTGAAGAAGAGGCACAACTAGTCAGGTTTTCTACTCAACTCATCTCCAAACCTGAGCACGGTCTTCCTAGTACTGCCGACTTAACATAGAATAGCTCTTTATTGTCAGCCAACTAATTTTGATTGCTGTGATCAAAAACTAACTAGTGAACATAGTTTCTAATCAGAAACTAATTAGATTTGACCCCCTTCATTCCATTTACTCATTTGGGTATTTTGTGTGCGATTCACTTACTTTGCCCTATCTTTTTAGTTGCAGTATCACTGATTTTCACCTTTGGTTTTCAGCAGGATTTTAAGTTTGGTGCGAGCACTATCTCTATCTAAATAAAATCTCATAATTTCATATGACAACACAGCAGTTTGAATTATGGAAACCTGCCAACACATGTCAGTGATAATAAATCTGATTCTGATTTTTGAAATTAAAGAGCTCACCCCTCCACCAGGAATATGTGTCAATAAAACCCTCAGGTGGCCTGTGGCGTAGCCCATGCAACACAGCTTGCATTTGTATACCACCTTGAATGTAGGAATTGTCTCAGCTATTCAAAGAAGAGCATCAGAAAAAAAGTTGACACTGAGCTAAAAGAGGAGGAGAATAAACGACTTGCCAAAGGTGAGCTTTTTGGTGCATCTGAAGGCAGGACAATGTAGAGAGGCAGATGGTGTAGGTTGGCTAAATGTTACAGTTGTTGAATATCTGAAGTGAAACAGACGATATTAGGAATGTTCAGAGTGTCGGCCAGCATCTGTGCCGAGTTAGCATTTCAGGTCAATGAGCTTTCATCAAAGCTGAGAGTAGTTAGAGACAACGAGTTTTAAGATGCAACAAGGGAGAGGAAGGCAAGAGCAAACAGGATAAAGTTCATTACCAGATAGTAACATGTGTTAGCATTTAAATGAGATGATAAAATATTGGTGGATCACTCTTGCACTTTCGCATTGCCTAATGCCTGGGCTTGTAATACACTGCAATCAGTGCAGATTTCAGCATTCACACAATAACGTGGCTACACAATTCAAGCCTACTGGGACCTGGAAAAATGTGTTGAGGTTGGGTCAGCAAAGGAACTGTGGCTAGAAGATAGCCATGAATCGAGCAGATAATAAAGAAAGCTGACGTGGGCAGAGGAGGAGGGGCAGGGAAGCGGGTTGGGAATGGTGGGTAAGCGCTTCAAGGGTCGAAAAGCAAGGGTAGTGAAAGCAACTGAAAACAATCAAACCATTGCACCTCTGAGCAGGAGCAGAGATCCTTCCCTCCAACTACCTGGTCCACCCTAATGTAACCCAACTGCCTATGTCAGGGTTGCATTGGGTTGAACATTTGAGTATCCAAAAAAGACCTTGGGTTCAGGTCAGCTGTGGTTTGGCCTTGGTCGGGTTCTAGCCAGCTTTTAATTTTATACCCTGGGGTATAAATAATGTGGGATTGATAATAGAAAAGTAGAGTGGCTGAATTATTAGAAGTCTTTGCATCATATAGAAGTATCATCCCAGAATAGCTGCAAATTGAGAATTGAAAGGGAGGGAGGAAAATTATACTCATCAGGGAAGTGGTACTGAGTAAATTGTTGAAACTGTGGGGTGATAAGTTTTTGAATCCTGATGGAATTCATCTTGGGGTCAAATAAATTGGCTAATAAGATAGTTGATGCATTGGCATAAATTTTGCAAAATTCTGTAGATTCTAGGAAAGTTCTATTATGTTGGAAAATAGCAAATTTAACTCCTTTATTTAAGAAGGGGAGGGAGATGCAAAGCAGGAAACCATAGGCCAATTAGCTAAGTATCTGTGTTAGTGAAAATGTTAGAAGCTGCAAGTGTAGACATTATAGTGGGGCAGTTAGAAAAGTTCAAGGTAATCAGGCAATATAATCATGGTTTTGTGAAAGGGAAATCATGTTTGACCAATTTATTGAAGTTCTTTGAAGAAATAATGTGTTATAGATAAAAGGGATTTGATAAGGTGCAGCATCAAAGGTTATTGCAGAAAATAAAAGCTTAAGGTGTAGAAGGTGCTAGATTGGCTGGCAAACTAGAGAATAATAGGAATAAATGTTTTTTTCCCCTTTCAGTAGGTCCTGAGTCTATGGAACACTTTCTCAAAGAGTGGTGGAAACAGTATCTGAATATTTTTAAGGCAGAGGCAGATGGATTCTTAATGAGCAAGGGCTGAAAGTTTATTGGGGCGTATCTGAATGCAAAGTTGAGGTCACAATCAGATCAGCCACAATATTTTTATATAGCAGAACAGTACAAGTGACCTGTACTTGCTCCTAATTCGCACACCTCAGCAGACCTCTAATTCACACCCACCTGTTCTTCTTATCAGAATCAGATTTATTATCACTAACTTGTATGTTGTGAAATTTGTTGTTTTGTGACAGCGGCACAGTGCAAAGATATAACATTTACTATAAATTACAAAAATAAATAGTGCAAAAAATAGTAACGAGGTAGTGTTTATGGATTGTTCAGAAATCTGATGGCGGAGGAGAAGAAGGTGTTCTTGAAACGTTGAGTGTGAGTCTTCAGGCTTCTGTACATCCTCCCTGATGGTAGTAGTGAGGGTCCTTAGTGGTGGACGATGCCTTCTTGAGGCACCACCTCTTGAAGATGCCCTCTGGTGGGGAATGTTGTACCCGTGATGGAGCTGGATGAGTCTATGACCCTCCGCAACCTCTTGCAATCCTGTGCATTGGAGCCTCCATACCAGGCTATAGTGCAGCCAGGCAGAATGCTTTCCACCGTACATCTATAGAAATTTGCAAGAGTCTTTGGTGACATAGCGAATCTCCTCAAACTCCTAACGAAGTAGAGCCGCTGGCTTGCCGCCTTCGCGATTGCATCAATGTCTTGGCTCAGGATAGATGCTCTGAGATGTTGACGCCCAGGAACTTAAAGCTGCTGACCCTTTCCACCGCTGACCCCTCAATGCGGGCTGGTGTATGTTCTCCTGACTTCTGCATCAATTTCAACAGTGAAATCGAATGGCTCAGATTAAAATACTTTGTCACCTGATGCTTAGTTGGTAGCATTTCACACAGAGTTAGAAATCTGCATGCCCATTCCAAGGACTTGAGCAAAACTCTTGGCTGGCAGTCAGTGTAGTTCCAAGGGAGTACTGTGCATCTTTTGGATAGAAGGCTCCATCTGCCTCGTATGTAAGGTTGCATGCGTTTATCTTAGAGAAGACCTGCAGGGGTACTCAGTAGTACCCTGGCCTATACGTATCACCAACTAATATCACTAAAATATTATCTGCTCATTATCCCATTACAAGAGCAATAATGTATTGGTTTATTATTGTCACTTGTACCAAGGTACAGTGAAAAGCTTGTGTCTCAAACCGATCGTACAGGTCAATTCATTACACAGTGCAGTTACATTGAGTTAGTACAAAGTGTATTGATGTAGTACAGGTAAAATAAATAACAGTACAGAGTAAAGTGTGACAGCTACAGAGAAAATGCAGTGCAATAAGGTGCAAGGTCACAACAAGGTAGATCGTGAGGTCACAGTCCACCTCATTGTATAAGGGAACCGTTCAATAGTTTTATCACAGAGGGGTAGAAGCTGTCCTTAAGTCTGGTGGTACGTGCCCTCAGGCTCCTATATCTTCTACCCGATGGAAGAGGAAAGAAGAGAGATTGTCCTGGGTGGGTGGGGTCTTTGATTATGCTGGCTGCTACACCAAGACAACGAGAGGTAAAGAGTCCAAGGAGGGGAGGCTGGTTTCTGTGATGCGCTGGGCTGTGTCCACAACTCTCTGCGGTCTTGGGCAGAGCAGTTGCCGTACCAAGCCGTGATACATCCAGATAGGATGCTTTCTATAGTGCATCGGTAAAAGTTGGTGAGAGTCAAAGGGGACAAACCAAATTTCTTTAGCCTTCTGAGGAGGTAGAGGCACTGGTGAGCTTTCTTGGCCGTGGCATCTACATGATTTGACCAGGACAGGCTGTTGGTGATGTTCACTCCCAGGAACTTGAAGCTGTCAGCCCTCTGGACTGTAGACAGGTGCATGTACACCGCCCTCTTTCCTGAAGTCAATGACCAGCTCTTTAGTTTTGTTGACATTGAGGGATAGGTTGTTGTCATTGACACCATTCCACTAAGCTCTCTATCTCCTTCCTGTACTCCGACTCATCGCTGTTTGAGATACGGCCTACAACGGTTGTATCATCTGCAAACTTGTAGATGGAGTTAGAACAGAATCTGGCCCCACAGTCGTGAGTGTATAGGGAGTAGAGTAGAGGGCTGAGGACGCAGCCTTGTGGGGCACCAGTGTTGAGAATAATCGTGCCAGAGGTATTGCTGCCTATCCTCACTGATTGCGGTCTGTTTGTTAGCAAGTCAAGGATCCAGTTACACAGGGAGATGTTGAGTCCTAGGTCTCGGAGTTTGGTGACAAGCTTGCTTGGAACTATTGTATTGAAGGCAGAGCTGTAGTCAATAAACAGTAGTCTAACGTATGTGTCTTTACTGTCCAGATGCTCCAGAGCTGAGTGTAGGGCCAGGGAGATGGCGTACGCTGTAGACCTGTTTCGTCGATAGGCGAATTGCAATGGGTCCAGGTTGTCTGGTAGGCTGGAGTTGAAGTGTGCCATGACTTAACCCTTGAAGGCAGAGGAGCGGAGTTGATGACATAGTAATGTTTCTTTTTCTTTTTAATTGAAGAAATATCAGTCCAGTTTTTTTGAAGTTTTTGGTTATTTTCTGGTTTATCATCAATATTTTTTTTGATTTGGGGGTTCTTTCATATAATTAAATTTCATTTCTTTTCAATCTTCCCTTTTGTATTCGTTCACTTAAGAGAACGGGAGGTCTAGATTACTTTTTTAACTCCTTGTGATTATATATTTTAACTGTTGTGATTGCTATCCTGATCTCTTAGCACCATATGTATAATTACTAATGTTATATATGTTATTTTGTACTAATTTGAAAATTAATAAAAAGATTGAAAAAGAAAGAAAGATGCATGCCATAACCAACCTCTCAAAGCACTTCATGATGGTAGATGTCAGAGCCACTGGTCAGTAGTCATTGAGGCATGTTACCTTGCTTTTCTTTGGTACTGGGGTGATAGTGACCTTCTTAAAACAGGAGGGAACCTGAGATTGAAGCAGGGAGAGGTTGAATTTGTCTGCAAATACTTCTGCCAGCTGATCAGCACAAGATCTGAGCACACAGCCCGGGACACCATCTGGGCCAGGTGCTTTCCTCATGTTCACTCTCCGGAAGACTGATCTTACGTCCTCCGCTGTGAACACAGGTTCAGCTGCGTTAGTGGCTGTCAGGGTGCATGGTGACAATCCACTTCCCTTTTGTTCAGAACGTGCATAGAATGCATTAAGTTCATCGTGTAATGTTGAAAATTATTGTAATGCAGAAAATGTTTAATTAAACATTTTCTGCATTACAAGTCTACAATTCAATAGTACTCTTGTCTGTAAATTGATTTGGGAAATCCTGAGGTTACAAAAGTTGTTGAATAAATGCATCAGTCTTTTTATTTTCAATTCATGAGTTGTGTTTTAGTGCTCAGTTGCAGAATGTCTGCAACTGGGTGAGCTCAAGTCAAGAAATGGTGCAAAGGCAATGAGAAAGGAAGAGTGACAATTACTTTGTCAGAAGGTGATTTTGTTCTCCTGCAAAATCTGACAATCCATTTAAATGTCCACATGCAATATGTTCAGAAAAGGTTTTGTGGTATTTGTCAAGGGATTACAGTTTATTCCTAATACAGCATTACTTGAAAAGAGCCAGCAGTATATGGTAACACCCCTTACTAAGATTAACTCAAAACTAAAATAAAATCAGAAAATGCTGGAAGTACTCAAAGTTAGGTACATATGTAGAAAAAGAGTTGGCATTTTGGATCAATAACCTTGTATCGGAACTAGGAAAAGTTAGAATAAAAAGAGTTTTGGGTTGCAGAGATGATGATTTCTAACTTTTCACAGTTCTGGTGAAAGATCACCAACCTGAATTATTAACTTTGTTTCTCTCTCCTCAGATGCTGCCTGACCTGCTGAGTGTTCCCAACATTTTCTATATTCCAGCATCTAATTTTTTTGCTTTTCGATTCAAGTGTAGAATTATATTTGCACAGGCTTGATAATAAGGCTGTGTATTTGAAGTCACAATATGATAAAACAGAGTAACAATCTTGCTAAGCTAATAACTTTAAAGTGTATTTAAATATTGGAGGGAAAAAATGACTAAATTACAAGTATAGGAAAATAAAATGTCATTTCCACACTGGAAGAATTTGTTTCATTTTCATTAGGATTTTGATATCCAGTTCCTGGTGAGCTTGAGTCTGCACGACAAAACAAACCCAACCCGATGTACCATCAGCAGGATCTCAGACCTAAAGCTTAATTTATTTAGCATATAGAAAAGCAGCTTACACTGGATTCAAACACTAATCATTGACACATCATGTAGCCTCAGTGGTGCAACCAATCGCTCGGCTGTGGAACTCGGTGAGGTATTAAATCAAAGTTGCAGAGGGACTAGTCAGCACAGCCAACAGGTGGCAACACCTATTAATTTCTAATAAAAATCTGCATTAGGGAAGCTAAAATCCAGTTGATAAACCTGATTGCAATGTAGAACTGCTGAATCCAGTTTAAAGATAAACAGAACGAGGGCTTTGGTTGTTCACATCCTCACCTTCAATCAGAAGGTTGAGGGTTCAAGTCCATTCCAGAAACTTGTGTATTCTGGATGCGCATATATACTCTTGCAGTTCTAATGGTTTGTGTTTATTGATAGAGTTCATAGAGTTAAACAGTATGGAATCAGGCCCTTCAGCCTAACCGGTCCATACTGACCAAGATGCTCCATTTAAGCTAGTCTCATTTGTCAGTGTTTTGGCCCACATCTCTCTAAACCTTTCCAATCCATATACATGTCCAACTGTCTTTTAAAAGTTGTTAATGTACCTGCCTCAACCACTTCCTCTGGCAGCTTATTCCACATACATACTACCCTTTGTTTAAAACAAAAGTTGCCTCTCAAGTTCCTATTAAATCCTTTCCAGGTCACCTTAGGCTGTACTTTCTAGTTCTTGATTCTCCAACCCTGGGGAAACAAAACTGTGCGCATTCACCCTGTCTATACCCCTCAAGAGTTTGTACAGTTTTGTAAGGTCCCCCCTCTGTCTCCTATACTCCGAGGAATAAAGAGCCTGGCCAACCTCTCCCTGTTACTCATGCCTTCTGGTCCTGACAACATCCTTAAATCTCTGCACTCTTTCCAGTTTAACCACATCTTTTCTACTATAGGCTGACCAGAGGCAAAATTAGGGGCAAAATTTATCTAAAATGGAGATCTCTGCCACAATGAACACATGTTAAATTGTGGGTGGATAGGTTATCTTAGGAGAAAATGTGCTGAATTTTTCATGCAGCTAATTGCTGCTAGGATTATTATTTTCTTTCAAAGAAAATGGATGAAATTGTGCACTTTGTATTTTATGGCAGCATCCTAGTAAACCCTTGCTGCACTCTTTCCAGTTTAATAACGTCTTTCCTATAGCAGGGCGACCAAAACAGAACACAGTACTCCATAAGTGTGGCCTCACCAGCATCCTGTACAACCGTACCATGACTTCCCAACTTTTATACTCAGTGTCCTGACTGATGAAGACCAGTGTGCCAAAAGCCACCTTCACCACACTGTCCCCCTGTGATTCCACTTTCAGGGAATCATGTACTTGTATTTGAAGGTCCCTCTTTTCTGCAACACTCTCCAGGGCCCTGTTGTTCACTGTGAAAGTCCTACCTGGACTTGACTTTCCAAAATGCAACAGCTTGCATTTATCCAAGTTAAACTACATTTGCCATTCCTTGGCCCACTTACTCAGCTGATCAGGATCCCTCTGTAATTTTTGATTATCTTCTTCATTGGCCACTATACCACCTATTTTAGTGTCATCTGCAAACCTACTGACCATGTATGCTAGTTCCATGCAATTAGGATATCCTAGTACATACACCTTTGTTCTTATGCTGATACTCCAGTCAGAGGTCAAGCAACCTCAGGAGTCGTGGGTGTGTCAAAATAGATCATATAATAAGGAATATTTTCACTTTGGAGCTGAGGTACAAGATAAAGGAAGGGCTTGTCTGCACAGAACGCTGTGCTCACGTACTATAATATCCCTGACTTGGAAGTGCATGAAGCTGATTCTTTTAGCAAAACAGTCCTTACATTGATAAACCTAATAATCCAAGTACTAAGAATTATGTTTTCTGGATGTGCCTATATAATCTTGCAGTTCTGATGGTTTGTGTTTATTGATATATATTATAGTTCTGTGCAATTAAGATATCCTCAGCACATACAAGATTCCTCCCTTTTCATCTTTTGTTCTTATTCTGCTTCTACACAGGTTGGATGGCAAAGTGCAAAAGAACTGTTGCCAGTAATGTTCATCACCTAAGCAATTACTGGAGTGCATATCTTGCTGTCCTTTCACCTTGGGGACTTTGGATTGAATCTGACCCAGACTGATGGGATGGCTGGCTCCTTTTTCTGATAGCTATAAAGGTGCTATGTGAAATGAGTCTGGACAAACTCAAACCGCTTCCTATTAAGCATGACTCCACAGCATGATGCTGTTCATAATTCACAGTTAATTGATATTAAATTGATAATCTCACTATGGGTAGTCGTAGAGATGTCAACTGTAGGAAATACAGATGCCATACTGGAGCAGTAATACGCTTGTGATGAGACTAAGGTTATGACACATTCTTCACACTGTATAAATGGCATTGAGACTTAATGCAAAGACTAAAAAGCCTACTCCAATCTTGATAATGCAGCTCGACCAACAACCTTGAACTTTTATTTTTCTGCAGTAAAAGTGTTTCAGTGTTATCTGGCAAAGATGAGAACCAAGCCACTCATGGAGAAATTAGGAGGGGTGGTTAAAAGCTTGAATAAATGGAAGGCTTTGATGAGCATCTTAAGGGAAAAGGGAGGTAGGAAGGTGGTGATGATTAGGAAGAGAATTCCAGACCTGATGGAACAATTTAAAAGAAAACTGTGGATGTGCAGGAGGTCAGAATTGGAGGAGTGCAGGTATCTTATAAGATTGTGCAATGGAGCTTTTCCAAGTCTTGCTTGCCTTGAGAACTGAACAGGAGTATACCAAACTCATCTCAAGTATTCAAGCCTTGCTCACATTAGCATTGAGCCGGTCACTTTATCTTCCATGATTTAGTGCTTTTGGAACTTTCGTTGACATAACCCTCGGTAAATTCATTGATGTTGTTCTGCATGACCTCATTCACTTTTGTTGAGCAGAACATTTATCTTTTAACCATTGCACATACTCCATCACAGTTCCTGCTCATTTCCTCGTACAAGCAGGAAGCTTCCCTCAGAGAAAAAGTAAGAAGATTCGTATTTCTGTAGTGCCTTCACGAGCTTGGAATGCCCAGGCTGCTTTACATCCTTTGGAAAACTTCTGAATGTTGTTACTGCTGTCAAATAGGAAGTGCAACAATCAGTCTTATGGAAACTTGTGACCAACTGTTTAATGTTTCAAAGAATGACACCACTGACAGTGCAGCACTCCCTCAGTACTACATTGGAATCTCAGCATTGCGTCTGTGCTTCTAGAGTGGACTTGAATCCTTGATTTTCTAACTTTGATACAAGGGTGTGGCCAACTGAAAAATAACTGATTTTAGCTGGGTTTAGCACATGTATATTGTAATCAGATTTATTAACTGTACTTTAGTCTTTCGTATGCTGATTTTTATAGGGTGTTGTTGTTGGACCTGCTGACGTTCCCTCTGCAACTTTGATTTAAAGCCCCACAAAGTTCCACAGCAGATTGGTTGCACCATTAGGCTAGTTGATGCATGTGTCAATGATTAGTGTTTGAATCCAGTGTAAGCTGCATCTCTATACTTTGAATTGAGTGTTAGGCTGAGATCCTGCTGCTGGTACGTCAGGTAGAGATTTGATTCCCTGCACTACAGCCACAAAATGTGGAAGAGCTTTGCTATGTAGATTTTTATGGCTGGTGTTTGTTCTCAATACTTGTCCCACCCCATCATTGTGCATTTCACTGTAAGAATGCAACCTCCTATTTCTGTCTCCCTAATGCTTATCTAACTTCCCCCTACATTCAACTGTGCTATTGAGTTCAACTACTTATAAGGTGTCCTGCTCCCTGGAGAAAGAATGAACTCCTGAATTACTGACTGAATGTATTAGCAAATATCTTGCCTTTTGCCTTATTTGTTCTCTCCCTTCTGCAGCAGTTTCCTTGTGGCTTCATTAAGTCTTACATAATGATCACCCAACTGCAGAGTCATATATTTCTACCCCCTTTCCCCATCCACTCAGCACCCCAAACCTCACCATCTCCCAACCAGGGAGAGAGCCTGAAAACACAGCAGAGTTCTAGGTTTCTCCCTATCAGTAGAAGGAAGCTTTGGATGATGGATTGAATGTATAATCCAGCGCAACTTTAAAAAGATGTCAATTTATATCAGGGTCACTATTAACCAAAACTCGACCAGATCAGCCACTTTAAACACCACGGCTACAGAACAGGTCAGAGGCTGTATATCCTGTAGCTTGCCTGGATGCGTGCAACTCAAAACACTCAGCATCATGCAAGCCAGATGAGCCCAGTTGCTTTGCACTACAATCCACCATTGTTTCATTCACTCCTCCACCACTGCAAAATGTTTGCCATCTACAAAACCGACTTACCTCAGCTACTCCGAGAGCAGTTCAGAATCAGAATTGGGTTTATTATCACTGACATATATGTCATAAACTTTGTTTTGTGGTAGCAGTACAGTGCAAAAACATAACATTACTATAAATTACAAAATAAATAAATAGTGCAAAAACCAAAGGGCAGCTTGCATGTGGCAACACCACCTTCTGAAGGCTTGCCACTGGGTCTCACACTATTCTGTCTTGGAAGTATGTCACCATTCCTTCATTGTTGCTCTGAGTAAATCCTGGAGCTCCCTACCTAACAACACTATGGGAACACCTTCACCAGAAGGACTACAGCTGTGTAAGTGGGTGGCTCATTAACACCACTTCAGGAAGGGTGGGCAATGAATGATGTACATTTCACGAACAATTTATAAAAGATGCTGCTGCATCCATTGAGAGTCAGTACTCCAGCGAAGACTAACTGCCTGCAAAGAAAATTGCCTGGAAAATGTTTTAAATGTGTTAATATTGAAGATGATAATCCTTTGTGTGTGTTTTTTTAATTGTGTGAGTAGTTTAACTTTCCCTTAATAATCCATCTCTACTTTGCAATTCCCTTCACTAATACAAAGAAAAATAAACTAGAGCAAAGCTTGTTCAATACTGCTGATGTGACGTATTACTTAGAAGAGAGCTCAAATATATTTTGTCAGCAGTGTGTCAGTGAGAAATAGTTTTTGTGGAATCGGGTATCTGAGTCTGTCAGCATGGGAAGATTTTTTTTAATATTTCCCCTCCTTTATTGACCTCAGTAATGAAACTTGGATCAATAACTGGTTTAGTAAGGTTGTGGCAGCCAATGTATCAAGTCTGATCGTTGCTCCTAGTGTTACAGTTTCTGACTGTTGTCCAATTATAGCTTTGTAATTCCGGTACATTGACAAGAAACAAGGCTTCAGAAAAAAAATGAAATGAGGTTTTGTTGTGAGCGACACAAAGTGAATCCATTGCTCATTTAATCAATAATCATTATTGTTTTGTGGTATATAAATATGGCTGTCAAGCTGTGTCTGTGGTTAACTGTGATACTAGTTTCATTTCTTGTGCTTTTAAATAAATCAAAAGTACCAATTTACTGAATCCTGCCACAGTAAGTTTGTGGTAAATATTTTCAGATTTTTAATCAGTTTTATTTTCCTGAGATTTGTTCATGGGCTCAGGGTTGGGTGGGGTGGTGGAGGATGAGCTTCCACATCAGATGAGACCCTCCATTCCCTTGTCCCAGTTGCCATTTTTCTTGTGCAGCTGTTAACAGAAAGTCGACCAAGAGATGGGGGCGGGAGGCAGGCATCATAACCGAGTCCACTCCATCTCTGTTCAACCTCTGTAAACAAGCATGCACTTTGTAGCAGAGGTCATGAGATGGTGCCCGAGGTCATACTTGAGAACTTGGAAGAGTAGGAGCAGGAAGTACAGCTCCAATCCTGCTCCCCAAATGATCCTGTCCCCCTAGTCCACTCTCCTACCTGATCCCTGTAACCTTGCATTCTTTCAGAATCCTAAACCCTATCAATCTCAAGTTTTGAATGTACTCAATAACTGAGCATCGCAGTTGTCCGAGTCTTCCATTTGCAATGATGTGCATTTGACACAAACTGCAGTTTGTGTCAAAATGGCATCCAAATTTATCTACGACATTGCATTGTTTAGGATATCCTACAAGTACAAACTGTTATCAATTGTTAATATTGACATTCCCAGGGAAGCTTTGCAGTACACTTGTGCAGTGCACCCTCTCCCATATCCCTGTTATAAATATGAAAATATTGAGCCATTCCTGGGACCCACTTGGCTATTTAAGAGTCATTACCCGAGTCCACAGTTAGCTATTGACACATTCCCATGGACCCTCACAAATGATCTCCAGTCTCCAGGGAGATCCTGTCCTAATTTTCAGAAAATGCTCTGAGAACAATGATCCACTTGCAAAAATAAAGCATTGTTATTAGACCACAGCAATTAACGTAAACTGCTAGCAAGTCAATAAGCATTAATAATACAGGAAATCTTTGAAATGCAGAATACTTGAGTGGGTGGTGCACTCAATCCCAGATAAGTGAAGCCCTGACCTTGTGAACCTCCAGGGGGCCTATTGCAATCCAATGGGAAAATCTGCTATATTTACATTGATGAGACTCCAAGGCTGCTGTTTGGCTCTGTGTGATCCTAGCCCTCTTCTGCACTGTGAACATCAATATTTCCAAGTTTCCCTCAACCAGTAGAGGTGAACATCAAAAATTTGTGTAAAAATGTTCTTGGTTCCTGAGAAACACCTTGAGCTTTATGCAGTGGAACATGAACCATGCTGCTCAAGATGGATCTTCACCTGAAAGTATATACGTAATCTAAGGATTTGCTTTCTGTGTGATGACTTTGGATGACACTGTAAATATATTGTAACCTTGCTTTTCCTCTACCATTTAAATTATGACTGGAAATCATTGGAGATTAGCTTCAAGAAAATCTTTTAGCATTTATGCTGATCAACTCAAGTTAAATCTTTGGGTAAAGAGGCTTTTTTTAAGATTCTATAAGGCTGTGCAAACAGAACACCCTCCTGCATTTGTAAGTCCACAGCTTGAGTAACTTGTGGTTAATTGCAGGAAAAGCATGAAACTGTTGCTAGAATCCATGAATTTGACTGGAAAATCTTAACTGCAGACTTGCATGAATGCCAGTGCGTACATAAGGTAATAGTGCACTTGGCTGCCACTACCGTTCAAGTGCTGCATTACCAAGCTATAGATAACATTCAGCATTTTAGCACTCTGTTGGAGTTCTCATGGTTGGTCTACTGTCTTCCATTCTCTCTCCTCCCCTCTCCCATCAGGCAGAATATACAAAAGCCTGAAAGCACGTACCCCCAGGCTCAAGGACAACTTCTATCCCATGTTATAAGACTATTGAATGATTCCCTAGTATGATAAGATGGACTCTTGACCTCACAATCTACCTTGTTATGACCTTGCACCTTATTGTCTTACCTGCACAGCACTTTTTCTGTAGCTGTGACACTTTACTCTGCATTCTGTATTGTTTTACCCTGTACTGTGTAATGAATTGATCTGTGTAATGAATTGATCTGTATGAACGGTATGCAAGACAAGTTTTTCACTGTACTCGGTACAAGTGACAATAATAAACCAATTCCAACTCCAGACATCCTGATTTTTAAATTTAAATTTTATTTATTTACAGCGTGGTAACAGGCCCTTCCGGCCCAATGAGTCCGCGCCGCCCATTTTTAAACCCAAATTAACCTACCCGTATGTCTTTGCAATGTGGGAGGAAACCGGAGCACCCGCAGGAAACCCACGCAGACACGGGAGAACGTACAAACTCCTTACAGCGACGGGAATCGAACCCTGATCGCTGGCGCTGTAATAGCTTCACACTGACTGCTACACTACCGTGCCGCCCCAAATGATGATGACACTTGGAAGCCAGTCTCTGTTGATTGTGCACTATGTCAGTTGTGGAAAACTCACTATGCCCTTACATTCTCTCTCAGTTTCATACCTTGGAGTTTTTTTCGGAATACGTAATTAGTTTGTTTGCTCTCCTCGGGTACTTTGAAGAGGTTTTATGTGTTTGCTTAACTTTCTGCTGGGATAAGAGAAGCCTAGGATAGACACTGAAAGCTAGTTCATCACATCATTCCCCCAAAATCTGGATCAGAATGGGACCAGTATAAGGGGTGCATAGGATAACACACTGCCAGTGTCTCTGGGCATCCAGCCAGCTGTTGAAGTGCCTGGAATTAATTAATTCTTTTACTAACGAAGTTGCAACATCTTAACTAAGTAATTTGACAAAAATAATGTTATTCTTTAGTATTTCATGTGTTCTTTTGAATTTTAGAATTTTGTAAGCTCAGTGTGGTGAGGCAGTGTATATTGATAACGTTGGGAGATGGACGTATGGAGAGGAATCTTTGATACACCAAGAAGCTAATGTGGGTGGATAGTAATAAAACAGGTCAGGGATAAGAGTAAATAAGAACAGTTTTTCCCTTCAGTTGGTCATAAAATATGGCAGAGACGAAATGCAGCATAGGATATCTATAAATCCACTACAGCAGTCTGAAGATTATTCAGCAGCTTGAGATGTTGACTGTTGTTTGAACATCATCTCAGAAAAGATCAGTATGATCCCACTACTATTGACCTCCCCACTGCGCCCCAATGCCCCAATCATTATTGTTACATAAAAGGAACTTGAGACTTTTTAGGCTTGCATAAAGGCTGTTCTGTCGAGCATCACGTCCTGCTCAGCAGGGAGGACATGCTGCAAGCAACAGAAATGAACGGTCTGCCCTGCAATCATTCACCAGTTTCATTGCTTCATGTCTCAGGGTGTGGATTTTGGGCAGAGTGAAATAGTTTGCTATCAATAAGACTGAAATATATAAAAAAATATATAAAATGGAAAAAAGCAAAGTGCATCATTTATGTGATAAAATCCCTCACTTGGTTGGCCTGGTCATGAATTGTACTGTCAAATATAAAAAAAATCTGCCTATCAGCTTGCATGTTGAGTTTGGCTCAAATAAGTTAGTATTTTAATCTCTAAATAGAACGCCATATGTTCTAATAGGTTTGTGATTGTTTTTACCATTTTTTATATAATTAATGCCATTTTTAACATGATCATGATATTGATAGTCCTGATATCTGTACAAGATTGCAGTGGTTGTATTCAAAAATTTCTTGCTGCATGAGTCCTGCAACGATGAAGTAGCAGAATTAGCTTACTTTGCTCTTGTTTTCACAGTTATAAGTAATTAATCTCCTTAGAAAGCAGAGGCAACATTATTGATGATTTATTATCTGGCAGGACAAAATGCTTTGCTTTTTTTCCATTTTATATTTTTTAAAATTCAGTCTTATTGATTGCAAACTATTTTACTCTGTTCAACATCCACACCCTAAGTCATTAAGTGATTAAAATTGGTGAACGATTGTAGGCCAGGCCATTCATTTTTGTTTAGTTGCTTGTAACATGTCCTCCCTGATGGGTAGGATGGATGGGACTTCCATATAATGTAAAAACAAAATTAAATGGTTTCCTTGGCATTGCATTGATAATATCTGGAACTAGCTGAAGTGAGTAATCTGTGGTTCCTTTGCATGTTACTATTTGTAATTAGTTTTTCCCAGATTCCATGGAACTGTTGAACCCTTTTGCATCCTCTATGTCCTGTTACTTATACTTTTACAAACCGACAATTTGCAAAAACTAATTATCGCCTCTTGATTCACCTCCACTTCTCAATTGTTCCTTGCACTATGGGTACTGGCTTTTCAGTTAAAGAAAAGAATTGAACTGTCAGTAAGGTTGCACCCAACTTTCTTTTGCTTGTTAATGGAAGTAAGAGCAAGGAGAAAAGAGCCAAGTAGTATTCATAGGTAGAAAAATATGTAACAGCAATCGCAAAAGCTCTCACTGTTACAGCAGTAATTTTTTTCCAGATTGAATGTGGAGAAATTGAGTCAGCTAAAGGATAATTAGTGAGAATGGGAAAATAACCAGTATTAACGAGTTTTGTGACTCTCTGATGAAAGAGTGCTAGTAGGAATGAAAAGGGGGAGGCAGGGTAGAAAGCAAGGGCTAGGCACTTTAGGTCAGTTTGGCCAAGGAGGTCATCCTGAAAGTGGTGGAACTGAGTGGAGAAGGTAAGATGCTACAATGAATTGCATTCAAGGATGCTGGAGGGATTTGTATTGTACCAGATTCTCTGATCACAGATTTTCCCAGCAGAGGAATAAGAGGGAATATATATTAAATACCAAAACTTTAGAAGGAATGAAAAGCAAAGAAGCTTAGGGCTTGAACCACATCAAAAGCTTATGGTACTTCCAGTGTAATAAACTAATCCCAAGGTGCTTTACAGGAGAGTTATCAAATGAATCTGACACCAGGTCATGTGAGAAATTGGGACAGGTGACCAAAACTGAGGTCAGAGGTTTTAAGTAGCACCTTCAGAGGAGAGACATAGAGATCTGGGGAGGGATTTGTTGAAATTAGAGCCAGTGGTGGAGCGATTAAAATCAGGGATGATCAAATTTGGGGAGTCCCGAGAACTTGATGGACAGTAAAGAACAAAGCCAAGAAAAATGGTTGATTAAGTTGAGGCCATTGTAGGTCAAAGTTGAGTTTATTGTCAGATGCACAAGTACATGTGTGCTTAGGTACAATGAAAAACTTACTTGCAGCAGCATCACAGGCACATAGCATCAGATAAGCAGCATTCTCAAGAAAAACATAAATGAAACATAAATTATACATAATTTTTACAAGAAAGAACACAATTAGAACAAAAAAAGTAAAGTCCATTTTAGTGCAAAGTGGTCATAGTGTTGCTGAACTGTAGTGATTAGCATTTTGCCAGTTGGTTCAAGAACCAAACGGTTGAAGGCAAGTAGCTGTTCTTGAACCTGGTGGGGTGGGACTTCAGGCTTCTGTACCTCCTGCCCGATGGTAGCTCCGAGAAGATGGCACGGCCATC
This sequence comes from Pristis pectinata, assembly GCF_009764475.1. Taxonomy (NCBI): domain Eukaryota; kingdom Metazoa; phylum Chordata; class Chondrichthyes; order Rhinopristiformes; family Pristidae; genus Pristis; species Pristis pectinata. The sequence continues at coordinate 2,948,630 of NC_067416.1, read as the reverse complement.
TCAAGGTCAGCAAGCACAGCAGTGATGATAAAGGGGTCTTAACTGAATTGGGCCACAGGCAGCTGTCTTAGATGGCCTTGCATATACAGGGACTAGAATGAGGGAGGCTCATCAGGATTGTGTTGGACTAATCAAGCCTAGATTTAATAAAGATATGGATTGAGCTGAAGTGGTGTTAAATCTTTCAAGTTGGAGGATTGCATGCTGAAAGTTGTGGGAAAGGGAAGAAGCAAAAGGGATCATGACAATTTTCATTGATTTAGAACCTTTAAAGTATTAGAGGATCCCAACTAAAAATTGACACCAAGTTTGAAATTAGGGTATTGAATGCAAAAACAAGGTGGTAATGCTAAACCAATTCATCATTGATTTGGTCCACAGTTAGAATAATGTAGCCAGTTTTGAGTGGTCTATTTTAAGAATGAAGTCAAGGCTATCAAGATTTTGAGATTCAATAATGTGATATCAAGGATGAGAGATCATTTTTGATAGACTGAAGAAACTGTGGCTCTTTTCATTAAATTAGAGAGGGGTTTAAGGAATCACAAATATAAAGAGGAAGCAAACTCTTTACATTGGCCAGCCAGTAATTAGAAGGGATACAATTAAGACAATCTGTTGCATAATGATTTTAAAGGGGAATTAAATAAATATTTGAAAAAGCAAAAGCATAAGTTGTGAAGAAAGGACAGGAGAATATTATAGTTTTAGAAAGTTAGTATGATTGCTGTGGGCCAAATATAATCCTTTTTGAAGTGATCAGGATGATTTCAGGGTTTGGTGACCAGTTTGAAGAAAGGTTCAGATGGTTGTTTTCTTTTGACGGAGAAGGAACTAAGACGAGGCATGGTGCAGATCCTTAAAACAGTGAAAGGTCAATTTAAAATACTGCCTCTTAAAAAGCAAACTATTTAACGGACAATAAATATAGAAAATGAGTAGTAAGTGCAAAATTCACAAGACTTCAGAGAAATTAAATTCTCCCCATCTCCTATATGCCCTATCCTGAAATGAAAAAAAACTTTGATGTAACAAAGCTTTATGTAAGTAAAGAGATTCCTTTCCTGTTTCAGAGATTGTCAATTCTTTTACCACAAAGAATATTCACTCTTGGAAGGTGAGCTGGAGCAGCAAAGGTCATTCTTATAAACAGAGAATGACAGAATTTACATCACACAGACTGGCTGGTTTACTGTTCCTTCATGCAGGGAAGTCATGGTTAATGCTCTCAGCATTCCATCTCGGCACAGCTCAGTTAGGAATTTGACTGTAGGAAAATTGCACACCCAAACCTGTACAAATTATGGCTGCTATGCCAAGCTCCATCTCCCATTTTAAGAAGCAATACTACTTCCCAATTCTCAACTAGGGCAAGGCACCATGTTCACAGGCTTCCACTAATTGCACTATAGGGCACGTGCACAAGTATCTGAAACAGCTCAGGCCCAAGTGATCACTTTCTTTAATCCACCTGGCTGGCTCATCGGTCTATTCATCTTTTATTCCCCTTCCAATACCACAATCAGCATGTGCTGTGCAGCAGCCTGCTTATTCCTTGTATCGCAGTTCTTTCTTTCATGTTGAACAAGGTTTGGTATAGGATTTTTTTTAAGGATGGTAACCATGCTGCTGCCCACTTGTCCTTGCACAGTAATCCATTGGTCTTTCCCTTAACATAGTAAGCCTTCCTCTCTTGTAAGTGTAGACACACTTCCCACCTCTCTGAGGTACTGTGTTGAGTTACCACGATGCTGCCTGCATCGGCAGCTCTGGAGGGTAGTAATACCGATTATCTGATTAAAGATCCCGTTGCTGCCTCATATCTTCTAGTCCCCAGGTCCTTTCTGTCACATTTAATTAAATCTAAAAAATCTGCTACCTCTCAAAATTTATGTATCTCATGCGTTACAATAGATTTTTAACAGAAGCTGTCAGTGCTTAGTTTGATTTAGCCTAACTGCCATTGGGAATTATTTTTGTATTGAAAAATTAGGCTTTTAAAAAAAACATAAATAAAGTCATGATGTACTGAGGCATCTCCTGTTCTTGATACAAAAATGAAGAAAACAGTTTTTTTTTACAGATTTTCAAGCCCCCAAACTGTAAAGTTAATTGCAACTGGAAAGAACAGGAAAAAAAATGGAATAAGTGAAAAGAAAATTTAACAGCAGTTGTATAACTAAGCATGTGCCGTGCTAATTTGTTGTAGCCTCTGGTTTCTCGTGTAATCTTGAGGGCATGTGTGGATAAAAAAACGAAAATAAGGCTTTAGTCAGTGTAGAAAAAAAGGTCTAGAAATTTAAACTGGCATTCACCTCCCTCTCCTCCCAGCACAAGTATCTAACTTAACAAGTGGCAAGTAGCAAGAATGATTGGTACCTCAATCCCTATTAACCCACTTAGCTTCTATAACTTGATGCATCATCTACTTATGGGAACTTGTCAAGCCCTCTGTTAAATTACTGCAGACCCTCATCCACTGCAGGTACCAGCAGCTTATTCCAGAGGTCCAAGACTGGCATTAGTTTTTCATGAGCTCAGCCAAATCGTTTTTGAAGGTTACACTTTTCTAAAGTGACAAATGAAAATGCTTCCTTGGCCTATCTTGATAACTAACCACATCAATCTGATATCATTAAAAGACTGTTCCTTTTGAACCTTTATCCATGGTTTCAACGTAATGTTACCATCAATACTCATGAAAAATAGCAGTTAAAAATGCTAACTCTATACAAAAGTAACATAGGAACAGCAAGTCCCCTCGAGCCTGCTCCACCGGTTCAGTATGGTCAAGGCTGATCCTGTGCTTCAAGTCCAGTCTCCCACTTGATGACCATATCTTCTCGTCCCTGTGGTGTCCAAGAATCTGTTGATCTCAGCCTTGACCATATTCAGTGTCTGAGCATTCACAGCCCATTAGGTAGAGATTTCCAAAGATTCTCAGCTCTCTGAGTGTTTCTCTTAGTGTTTAATGGCTTTAAGATTGTGTCCCTTAGTTCAGACCTACACATAAACAGTATCTCAATATCGTACATCTCAGTGGGAATCCCCTCTTACTCTTCTAAACTCCAGTACATATGCCTAAACTAAGCCTCTCTTCTTGAAGCAATCACTTAACCTAGGCATATTCTGACAGACTTTTTTTTATTTGTTCACAAAATGTGGAATTGGAATTGGTATCAAGGTACAGTGAAAAACTTGTCTTGCATACCGTTCATACAGATCAATTCATTACATAGTACATGGAGGTAGTACAAGGTAAAACAGTAACAGAATGCAGAATAAAGTGCAACAGTTACAGAGGAAGTGCAGTGCAGGCAGACAATAAGGTGCAAGGTCATAACGAGGTAGATTGTGAGGTCAAGAGTCCATTTTATTGTACCAGGGAATCATTCAATAGTGTTATAACATTGTTAATAATGTCTGAGACATTAACAATGTCTTGTACGTTAAACTGAAGAGACAAAGAGTCAATCATACACCAAACTGGGTAAGGAATGCAGAGCTCCTCCCCCAAGTCAGATTGATTTTTAAAACAATCCAGTGGTTTTATGGTTACCGTTACTGAGCTGCCTTTTATTTAAAATCTAGCTCCATTGAATTATTTAAATCTAATTTCCCTCTTTGCCACGCTGGTATTAGAGCCAGTTCAGTAATCTAGAATCCTGACTGCTAATCCATTAATTCAGGCACTACATTAACATACCCAAATCTGCCTCGCAACATTAAGTGGTTCTAATTATTCCTAAATAATTATCTGGCCATCTGTAAAGCTGAAAATATTTTGCCCTCACTGCCACACCTTCTACCGTCACTGTTTCCATTTTATCTCCAATAGCAGCAGGTACTGTTGCTCTCAAAAGGAATGGGAATTTGGAGAGGAGTGGGGGAGAAGTTGTTTACCACACTGTTGTAATTTGTACTGTAGAAGTGTAGGTGAAGATGAGCAGAATAATGACAGGAAACCAAATACAGAAAGGATCTGTGTGATGAACAAAACATTCAGTTTAAATAGAGGACAGGTATAATCATCAGTGCTATTGCCAAATTTGTTTAGTTTGTTATTATCAACATCTTGGAGAGAAGAATTTTAAGTCAGTAAATGCTGAAGTGCATTGCCTTCCTATTGTGGTGTATTTAGTTCATTATCTGTAATTGCTTCAATTGTTGGCACCACACGTGCCAGACCTGTAGCAAACTTCACCTTAGTGTTAGCTCAGAATGCTGTCTCCAGACATAAATGAAGTTTAATTGTACTCCAGGGTACTTGAAGTGGAAATGCAATGAAGATTTCACAAGCCTGTTCTTCAGCTCTGTTAAACGTCTAGTGAGAATGCAGATCTTGATTTTTTTTGGAGAAAGGTACTTTGCATTTAAAAATTAGTACAATGGATATCAAAACTATTTTTCTTTTTCCATATTAGGAAAGCTGCAAAACTGTGCAGGCTGCTTTTATTGATGTACAACAGAGATTTAAAAAAATCCACCTTCATCCAGTTAAAAATCCCACTCAGCTTTATCACTATAACTGGTTTGCTACCAGTACAGCTGCTTGTGCATCTTTACTAAATATTTAACTTGCATTCCTTTGAGCACTTTGTCTCTAAGTCTCATCTCATGACCATGAGACCCAGCCTGGTCCCTCCTGTGCTGTGTCATCTCATTCCTCCACCATAACAAAGCACTGAGAGAGAGTAAAATCAGAATCAGGTTTATTATCACTGACATATGTCGTGAAATTTGTTGTTTTGCGGCAGCTGTACAGTGCAAGACATAAAGACATAAAAATTACTATAAGTTACAAAAACAAATAGTGCAAAAGAGGAATAATGAGGTCAGGTTCATGGACCATTCAGAAATCTGATGGTGGCGGGGAAGAAGCTGTTTCTGAAATGTTGAATGTGGGTCTTCAGGGTTCTGTACCACCTCCCTGATGGTAGTAATGTGAAGAAGCCATGTCCCGGGTGAGGGTCTTTAATGATGGGTACTGCCTTCTTGAGGCACCACCTCTTGAAGATGTCCTCAATGGTTTGGGAGGGGAGGTGGGTGCGAGGGGTTGTGCCCATGACTGAGCTGGCTGAGTCTACAACCTCAAACTCAAGCTCAAAAGTTGGAAACCTGAAATCTGCCTCTGAAAGAAAAAGATGAGTTAATGCTTCAGGCAGGTTCTTTACTAAGAGTGTGCTTGATTGTGTAAGAGTCAGATGAGTTCTGTAACTGGGGTTAGTACCATGATGTATTTTTTGCTTCAAATATGATATATCAAACATTAAAAACAAATCAGAGAAAGAGGCTGTTTAGCCCGACATTACATGTTATCATTGCTTAACACAAATCTATCAATCTCAATCGTAAAACCTTCAATTGACCCAATATGGGGCAGGCGTGTTAGTGTAGAGGTTAGCGTAATGCTTCTACAGTGCCAGTAACCAGGGTTCAATTCCGGCTGCTCTCTGTAAGGAGTTCGTACGTTCTCCCCGTGACTGCGTGGGTTTCCTCTGGGTGCTCCGGTTTCCTCCCACATCCCAAAGACGTACGGGTTAGGAAGTTGTGGGCATGCTTGTTGGCGCCAGAAGCGTGGCGACACTTGCGGGGCTGCTCCCAGAACACTCTACACAAAAAGATGCATTTCACTGTGTGTTTCGATGTACGTGTGACTAATAAAGAAATCTTATCTTATTCAGATTTTCTTGGAATAAGAGTTCCAGATTTTTACATCCCTTTCTGATCAGGAAAAAAATCATAATTTTCCTACCAAATAGCCTACCTTTGATTTTAATCAATCCCCTCACTCTGGATTAAACCAATGAGAATTGTTTATTCCTCCATGTCTACTCCACCAAATCCCTTTTAAGATTTTAAGCATTTCAATCACATCTTAATCACCTATACTCCAGATCATGGAAGTCAGGTTTATGCAATTAAGTAGAACTGTGATTGGGTAGTGGAACAGATGTACTGTTGAATTTTAAAAAGTTAATGGAACCCATAGTGTTGATATGTGCATTACAAGGGGCATAAAAATTGCTTGTTGGAATAGAATGAATAAAGTCGACCAGAAATAGGCTGGAGGAAATTTCAACCTGTCCTTCAGAGCAATCATTGGTAAATACAGGGCAATTGAGGATAACTGATAGCCAGCATAAAGTAGGTAATAATTCAGACAGATGTTGCTGGAGACATAAATAATGGTGAAGCTTTAACTGCTTCAAGTTTTCTGCCAAGTGCTTGTTACTCATAATATACAGTTTCTTTTAAACTGTAGCTATGAGGGAGCAACTATTGATGCTGGAGAAGGTGTAATATCGATATAGTGGTCTGGTATCGTACTCTATATTCTTACTTGGGTACCTCTCGAGCATATTATAGGCAGATATAGATTGACTGAATGTCAGGAAAACCTGTATTCAAAAACATCAAAGTGTTCTTTTTGAATAATATTTTCCTAAAGAAACAATTTTTATTAATGCTTTCTTCCACCTCAGTAAATAAATTCCTCCTCTGTTATTGGCACATTGAGATTTCACAAGTTCAAGGCATATTGTGGGACAGATCCATGTTCCCAGGCAGTGAGCAGGTCACACACATGTATAAATGCAAATGCATAATGTATTTTAATATAAGATACACATTTAAATAAATTTTAAGTAGGTATGTTTATATTGAAATATATTATCCATATATATTATGCTATAAATTTGCCTAGTTATATCCTTCCGATGACTGCCTATTATGCACCACTGTCCTCTGGTCTTATGCCTGCAGTGCCTTGATCTAACCCCCTTTGTTTTTAACAAGGAAAAATTAACAGATTAATGGAATCACAATTGGTATCAGCATCCTCTGGCTGGGTAGCTGAAGGAAACCAAAGCATTTTCACTTCTAATATTTTCATTTTGCCATTTTCGGTCAGATGTTGACACTTTCTTTCCACTTTCTGTGGTATTTGCATACAGAAATAGGTTTTCCAGATTATGGGTTCATGCTGTGTTTATGCTCTTTCTGCATCTAGTCTCACGCTCCTAACCTATCATTGTAACCTTCACTTCCTTACTTCCTTTCTTCCTCGTTTACTTGACCTTGGACACAGCCATGGTATTTGCCTCAACACCTTTATATAAAAGTGAGGTCTACTTTCCAACCACTCTCTGGGAAAAGAAATGTCTCCTGAATTTCCTGTAGAATTTTTTAGTAACTGTCCTACATTTGTGGCCCCTAGTGAAACATTCTCTCTGCATCCATCTATCAAACCCTTTTGTAATCTTGTCTTTTAATCTTGCCATTCAGGAAGTGTCGTGTAGAACCTATAAAAAAAATCTCATTGTGCTCAAAAATATCAGAAGATCTGATCCGGATCAAGGTCTGCATCTTTCCCCTCTTAACTTTACCTGGAGGAGATACTGTCTCCCGAGATAAGGTTCCTTGGCCATGGATGCCAAAGCCAGTTCTCCACCGGTTGACACAGCTAATCTGTTGACTGGTTACACATTTAATGTTACTCTCTTGAATGCATTCAGTTTTAGTCACTCCATCATTGACGCATGGTCCTTTAGTTGCCAGGATAGAATTTAATCCCTAAACCTCTCTTCCCTTGAGACCCTCCTCAAAACCCTAACTGACCAAGCTTTTGGCTACCCATTCTAATGCTTTAAATATTTTTAAAGCTCCTGTCAAGTACCTTAGAACTAGTGGTGATGAGAAAATCACTGAAAGCAAACTAAATTCAGGAATGATGAGAGGAAGCAGTTTGCTCGGTCATATTTAACAAGAGGATCCTTGTAGCAGGCGTTGGCAAAAGAGAAGTTTGTAGCTTTGTTCATTGGTAGGCCATTTCAGGACCATGTGCCATGCTAAGCTGCAGCTATTCTATATAAGCAACTTCTATAAGCCAAACTTAGCTCCAGTAATGTCGAAGAAATGGGAGACAGTTTGAACCTGGGTATTGAGATTCAGTTGCTTTGACAACACAGTAGCCAGTGTCCAGCTGACACTTGGACTGCTCATTGAAACATAGAGTCTGGGATCGAGAATATAAATCTGCCAGTGGGTGTTCAAAGGATGTAGTGTTTTTGGTTCTCATTAAAGTATCAGGCCCAAACTCTTCACCAAGAGTGGGAGGAGACATATTTCTGTGACAAGTTCAGTGTATTGGGAGCAGGTGCAGAGAAATTGACTTTCAGATACACTGGCGCTAATTGCACCTTCTGATGTGTCACTGAGGCTCAAAACTGATTCCCTGTCTGTATAGTGTTAGGGGAAAATTCAGCCACAGCTGCTGTCCTGATCACTACTGAGTACCCACTGCTAAGAAGCAAATCTATATAGATTTCTGACACTGTCATCAGGGTCAGCCTTGGCTGTGGCTACTTGTGCTTGATTAGTCTCCTCATATATCTAGCTAACTTGTGAAGAATAAATGAGGAACTTCAGAAGGTGATGGGCAAAAATTAACTCCCCCTCTCTCCCTTCTGTCACTTGCTTTTCCCCATGCTCAGTAGCAAAGGGAATCTGAGCAGGTTAATTCCTTTTTGTTTGTTCTTCTGCATTGGTTGTCAGTTGGAGAGTGCAGTATTTACAGAGAATAGTACTTAGAGAAGAAAGCTTTATCTAGTGTCAAATTTGGCATAAAAATAGCCTCCACTCCCATCATGTTGTAAGTCTTTTACTCTCATAGGATTAGGTGTCACTAGAAAGCTGAACATTTAATAGCAATCTCTAATTGCCTTTGAGAAGGTGGTTCAACTGCTTTCCTTGAACGACTGCAGTCTGAAGGTGCTCCTACAGTGCTGTGTTTCAGGAGTTTGGTTCAGTGATGCTGAGGGAATGTTGCTGCGTGACAAGAAAGAGGACTCGGTGTGGTGATGTTGAGTCTCTGCTGTCCTAGGTGGTAGAGATCACAGGTTTTAGAGGTGGTCAAAGAAGCCTTGGAGAGCCGCAGCAGTGCTTGTAGATGAAGCGGCTTCAACCACAATGCATTGTTGGTCGATCATAAGAACGTAAGTAGGAGCAGGAGTAGGCTGCTCCACTATTCAATAAGATCATGGCTGATCTTCTCCCTCTGCTCCTGTATTATTCCGACTTTCCTTGATTCCCTTAATATCGAGAAATCTCTGTTTTGAATCTCAGCTGGGCCTCCACAGCCCTCTGGGATAGACAATCCCAGAGATTCAGTCATAATGGTCTGCTCCTTATTCTGGGAGTGTGACCTGTTGTTCTAGACTCTATCCAGGGGAAACATGCTCCCAGCACCAGCCTGTTGAGCCCCACAATAATGTTGTATGTTTCAGTCAGATCTCCTCTCATTCTTTTGAGTTCGAGAGAATAGGGACCAGTCTACTCAACCTCTCCTCATAGAGCAAACCTGCCATCTCAGGAACCAGGCTGGTGAATCTTCATTGCACTCCCTCTGTAGCAAGTGTATCTTTTGTTCAGATAAGGCAACTAAAGCTATACACAATACACCAAGGCTCCATATAACTTCAGTAAAATGTTTTACTCCCACACTCAAATCCTTTCATAGTAAAAACCAACATATCATACTCCTAATCACTTGCTGCATCTACATGTTAGCTTTCAGTGACTTCGTGCAGAAGAAAAATTGGGACCTTTTTAACATCTATATGTCCTAATCTTTCACTACTTAAAAAATACTCTTGCTTTTCAGTTATGTGTACCAAAGTGGATATCTTCACATTTTTCCATATTATATCCCATCTGCCATGTTCTTGCCCACTTAGCTTGTCAATGCCACTCGAAGCGTCTTTACATCCTTCTCCGTACTCGCAATCCATCTATAATTGTCCCTGAAATAAGAAGGTAGTTAAGACTAGATTGTGTCTAGAGTCATGCGTCAGCCAAATCAATATGGATGGCAGTCTTCCTTTGCTGAAGGCTTATTGGTGAACCATGTTAGGAATTAAACAAACCAACTGGGTAATTTGGTAATTTCATGATTACTATTACTAAGACTAGCTTTTAAATAAATTCCAGATTTATTTAACTACTTGTATTTAAACACCCCACCTGCAGTGGTGGAAATTACTCCATTCTCTGGATCGGTGGCCCAGAACTCTGGCAGTTAGTCCACTAATTTAACCACATTTTAATGTTTCATCAAATTGGGTTTTGGAGCCAAGGGGTTCTGTCAGAACTTTAGCTGAGCAGCATTGAACAAGTTATTGATGGATGAGTGCTGCTCGATGCTAATGAGCACATTGCCTTCCATTGCTTTACACAAGAAAATAGGAGCAGGAATAAGCTACCAGTCACCTCATTCAATATGCTGGCCACAACTCTTCTTCTGTGCCAGTTCCCCATAACCCTCAGTTCCTCCACCTTACAAATATTTATCTATCTCCACCTGAAATACATCTAATGATCTGGCCTCCACCACCCTCGGAGGCAGAGAATTCCAGAGATTCACTATCCCCTGAAAGAAAATTTCTACGCACCTCAGTTTTAAATGACTTTATTTGTAGATGTCCAGCCTTTTATTTTGTAGATTTGTCCCCTTATGACCGATAGGAGGTTGATGGGCTGTTATTCTAGATTTGTCCTGTGTTTTGTCCTAAAACAGGTTTGGTCAATTTTCCACATGGGTAGGTACCAATGTTATAGCTGTGCTGGAACATCATAGCTAGTGGCACAAGTTGTGGAGCACAAGTCTTCAGTGCAGCCAGGGTGTTGTCAGGTCCTTTGCTGCATCCAACTTAATAGGGTATTTCTTCATAACACTTGAAGTTATTCAGATTGACTGGAGGTTGGCTTCTGGGAAAGGTGGGCTCAGGAGTTTGCAGAAGTGGATCATCTACTCAGCACTTCTGCTAAAGGTTACTGCAAATACATCACCCTCTCTTGTGCATGGTTCCAATGTCTTTCAGGATGAAGTTTCCTTTCCCATTAGTTGCTTCATTTTCCACTGCTAATAATGACAGAACATGGCAGGACACACACAAGGAGTCCAGCTGAAGGATCTCGAGTGCCCATCTCCCTCCAGAGATGCTGTCTGACCTGCTGAGTTCCTCCAGCGCTTTTTGTGTAGGACCACAAGGAGCTTGATCTCAGCTCCGCAGATCCATTCTGGATCCTTGATACAAAATTCAGGCACATACGTGTGCAGCACTGAGCAACTGCTTGCTTTTGGATGAACCATTAAACCCAAGCCCTGTTTGCTGTCTTGGGGCTTGCACACAGTCCTTTGACATGATTATCACTGCTTTCTTGGCCAATGTCAGACACTGAAATATACTATCTAATCATTGCCATGTTGCCTTCTGTGGGAGCTTGCTGTGTTCAAACAGGCTGTCATTTTTGTTTCTAAATTACAGCATTAATTGCATTAGTAATGTTGTCCCAAAGCAATTCACAGTCAATTTATTACGTCACAAGATGCAGTCACTATTTCTATAAATATTTCACAGCGAATGAAATGCCTAACCACCTGGTGATATTAACTTAAAGGATGAGTTTTTGTCCACATTCATAATCAGGTTTATTATCAATGACTTGTATGTCGTGAAATTTTTCAGCAGCAGTACAGTGCAAAGGCATAACATTATTATAAATTACAAAATACGTAAATAGTGCAAAAAAAAGGAATAATGAAGTAGGTTTCATGGACCATTCCAAAATCTGATGGTGGAGGGGAAGAAGCTGTTCCAGAATGGTTGAGTGTAGGTCTTCAGGCTCCTGTACCTCCTCCCCAATGGTATCAACGAGAAGAAGGCATGTTCCGGATGGTGAGGGTCCTTAGTGATGGATATCACCTTCTTGAGGCACCGCCTCTTGAAAATGTCCTCGATGGTGGGGAGGGTTGTGCCTGGGATGGAGCTGGCAACCCTCTGTAGCCTCCTCCAATCCTGTGCATTGGAGCCTCCATACCAGGCGGTGATGCAACCAGTCAGAATGTTCTCCATCATACATCTATAGAAATTTGCAAGAGGCTTTGGTGACATACCAAATCTCCTCAAACTCCTAACGAAGTAGAGCTGCTGGCGTGCCTTCTTTGTGATTGAGAGTTTCCTGTTTGTAGAAAAATGAACATGGAATCTTTACCTACAGGTGAATAGGCATGTTGTTGCTTTAAATCTTTATCAGAAAGACAGCATTGCTTAAAATTTAGCATGCCCTTGTTACTGAACTGAAACATCACTTTTAATTTGCCTGTTTTTTTTCCCAGGATGGGATTTGAACCCACAATTCTCTAGTTCAAAAGACAACTGTTTAAGCCCTGAGCCAGGATGACATTTCAAAAAGCTTTTAAAGTAGAGGCAAAATACAAGAAGCAAGCGCTGCAGGAGAGAAGCATTTTGAATCATACACTAACTGGCTTTTTGAGGCAGCAAAGTCATGCAAAGCCTAAATTAAGTGATCCATCAGGGCTGTGACTTAGATAAATGGTAAATTAATTAAGAAGCAAGTGTGTGAAAACCAGTTAAGGAATTGAATTCGCATCGCTCCATTACGCTCTTCACTAAGCTGGACCTATGCACAGGTTGGGCAGAGCACTTTCAAGATAACATTATAAACCAATATTTGGCTCCACATTACTATCTTCTAGGGTTTTTGTTTGAGCAATCAAGGACTCTTTCCATCTATGCAAAATCCTGTAAATACAAAACACAATTGGACTTGAACCATGATGACAGCATGAACCATGGGTCAAAGTAGTGTCATTTTGCTGTCAGCCCATACATTGATCGGATTATTTTCTGTATTTACGACATCTCCAACTGGAAACTAACTGCTTCAGGCCAGTCAAGCATAGTGTCATTATACTTTGCTTTTGCGGGGACTCTACTTGAGGGGGCTGCGCTGTCTAATGGTTCGGTCAAGATTACACTCATTGCTTAAGTGAGCATATTGTTTGAATACTTTAGCCCATTGAAATCCCAGCGGGCACCAATAGTGAGCAGTGTTGCTTTAAATCGTTATTTCTATATTGGATTTGAAGGGGGAGGAATATGAATGAGAGTGCATGTAGAATTTCAGAGAGAAAAGGGACACTGTCCTTGCCATCAAAAAATAGGGCAAGGCTAGAAAGCTTGTGCATGAGAGGAAAATGTTAAATGCCTCAAAGAGGCATTTAACATTTTAGGATCTAGTGCAGAAGCGAGTAAGAGGTGTTGGAAGAATTTTCCTACACGTGAAACCAGTGCATTGGTTTATATAACAAATATAAAAACTTGTATTTTTTTTCTGCCAATTACAATACTATATGAGTTTTGTAGCTGCCGAGGACCCAAGGGATGGGCTTAAATCGATAATTTGTTTGAATTTTCTGCTAAATGGCATCATTCACTTGAAGAAACCGACCCACAAAACTTCATACTGATGTCCATTTAGCTGACTTCCAGAAAGGATCTGGGGTGACCAGCAATAGCTGAAATAATCCATCCTCCCTGTTACTTTCATTTTTTATTCTGTGCCTTTGCTTTTCTCTTGCATTTTGTTCCATGCATTTTAGAACAGAATGAGATGTCCATACAGAAGATGCATTTGCAGTGCATTAGGTATTTTAAGACCCTGTGAAACAGTTGTAGCCAATGGACATTTACAAATAAAATGGGGAACAGGAAGTGCTCTTTCTCACTTACTGTTATTCTATATGATTGATGGTTAATAATCTCAAATTGAAATTGGACTTGGGTACCTTCAGCAACACTATCTTACAGAGGTGTTAATATAGCAAAATATCCTGTGAAGCTTTCAAAATCAGGATTAGATGAGCAATAGAAGGTATGGGGAAACACATCAAAAGGGTAGGATTTATGGAAGATTTTTGAAAAAGTGGAAGGCTGAAACAAGAGAGTTGCAAAGTGGAGAGAGGTATGACAGAAGAGCGGGGGATATGGGCCAGATCATGATACTTGAGATTGCAGAAATATGGAAGAGTGCAGCACTGGGCGGTTCTGAACACAGTAAATGGATTGTGAAGTCTATTCTTGCAATGACCAAGGTTACCAGCATATTTGCACCTTACATAAAATTTGCAATATAAATACAAATTATTCATCCCAACTGGCAGTTAAAGTCATAGATTAATACAGCTTGGAAACAGGCCCTTCAGCCCAACTCGTCCATGCCAGCCAAGATGCTCATCTAAGCTAGTGTCTGAAGTACAGCAAGTTGCGGACAATCTTGCTCCACTTGACCCTCCCCCACCTTCTATGCCCGCCTTTTTCCCTTCTATGCCCGGCTCCTCCTTTGCCTGTTTCCCTTGCGCGACTCTTCCTCGTGCCCTCCTCTAGTTTCCCCTAAAATTTGTCCACACTGTCCGTTTGGTGGCAAGTTCCACATAAAAGCCATTCTGTGGATGAACAAGATTCCCCGGCTTTATTAGTGATACTAATTATTTTGTATTTATGCCACTTGAAATCCCCTTGAAATGTCTATTCCTGGTAATCATCTCCTGGTTTGTATTTCTATTGTAAATTTTATGTAAGGTGCAAGTATACTGGTAACCATGGTTATTGAAAGAATTGGAATTGGTTTATTATTGTCACGTACTGAGATACAGTGAAAAACTTGTCTTGCCTACCGTTCATACAGATCAATTCATTACACAGTGCATCGAGGTAGTACAGGGTAAAACAATAACAGATTGTAGAATGAAGTGTAACAGGTACAGGGAAAGTGCAGTGCAGGCAGACAATAAGGTGCAAGGCCATAATGTGGTAAATCCATTTACTGTGTTCAGGGCTGTCAAGTGTTGCACTCTTCCATATTTTTGCAATCTCCTCTCATGCTCTGGCCCATCTCCCTTTCCTCCCTCCTCTTTCCCTTTATTCCATGACCTACTGTCCTCTCCTATCAGATTTCATCTTCAGCCCTTTGCCTCTTCCACCTATCACTTCCCAGCTTCTTATATCACTCCCACTCCCCCCCTCCTCCACCACCTACCTACCTTCCCCCCTCACCTGGACTCACCTATCACCTAGCTTATGCTCCTCTCCCCCTCCCCCCACCCTTTTATTCTGGCTTCTGCCCTCTTTCTTCCAGTCCTGATGAAGGGTCTCGGCCTGAAACATCGACTGTTTATTTCTCTCCATAAATGCTGCCTGACCCGCTGAGTTCCTCCAGCATTTTGTGTGTGTTGCTGGCAATTTATTTTATATCCTTAATCATTCTTTTCCAACCCTGGCAAATTCTTTGTAATTCTCAATACAACTAGTCTTTCAGGCTGAGGCGGTTCCAATGTACATTATAGTCCTTGAGAGAGGTAGCATGAACATATCAGAAGAAATAACTGCACTACTGAAAAGAACTACTTCTGAATTGAAAAAGGTTACCATGTTTAACTACTGCAAGAGGAATAATTACTTCCTCTTTTATTCGACTTGACAAAACAGATAATTAATTTGCCCCCGCAACTCTCTTACTTTCAGTACTTATTGCGGTATATTGTTGTTAATGGACAGCAGAAAAGCATATTGAGCTTTTGACTCTTATCTGATTGTGTTTCAGATAAGAAAAGAAGAACTTCATGGAGCAGGGACATGACAAGAGCAAACCACGGTCAAAGAGGCCAGACAAAGCTCTGTATGTTCCTCGAGCTCGACGGCATTTGAGGGCAGAACCGCAGACAGATTGTGGCCCCAAACGAGAAGGGCAAGGTACTCCTGTAGATCGAAAGACTGTCACAAAAATAACAGATGCAGTAGGAAAGAACGAGACAAGTGCGAGTGTAAAAGCATTCTCTTGCAATGACTTGGGCATACACCATGAACAAGTGTTTCCAGAAGCCAACTTGCCCCAACATGAAGACAGTAAGAGAGAGTGCAGCAACAAAGATTTGGAAAGCAGGTTGCATTTAGATGAAAGGAGACAAATAGGGAGCTCTGTACAAGAGAGGATGTCAGATGAAGGACACAGATTGGAATTAAAACACCCAAAGGAAAAGAAGACAACCCAGCAGAAAAGTAGGGTAGGATCAAACAGCAGTAAAGTACACAGTAGAGAGAATGAATCGGTGCACAAAAAGGCAATGTCAGAAAAATGTAATATTGATGCTGCAGCAAACTGTTTACTTAAAGTTCCTAGTTCGATAGCTGAGAGCAATAGAGAAGTAATGAAATCCATTTATGCAGAAATTCAAACCCATCCCCAGCAGGATCTACCAAATACACACAACAATGAACAGAGAAGAATATAACCAACCAAATACAGTAGATTCACAGCGAGACAACTGGAGACTGATGTAAACAAATCTCTGCCTACAGATGCTGCCTCTCCATTGAACAGAAGGTGTGATTCTGACACTTTTCTTCAGCTAAATGAACTGGCCTCCTCTAAATTAGCCAGCTGTGAATGCTCAGATGCAGAGCGACATACAATATCAGACTGCTCAAATGGTGTAAATGAGGCCCAGCAGATGGAAAGAAGCTGTAGACAATATGCATGCACTGGAGCATCTGAAGTAAATTGTTATAAAATCTTCGCTGAAGTGAACAATTCGACAGAGCATGAAACTAGGATAGATAATGACTCTTTTTCACAAGTTCTAAAAGAGAGCATTGTAGCCCTGCCTGCTTCATTTGAAAATGTGATTTGCTCAGATTCCCCAAATTCCAAAATTATTAGCTTGTCAGCTATACAAGAAATAGAGCAAGGAATGGAAGAGGCTGAGCCCTTGAAAGATGGTGGCAGCAGCATCACAGTGGACTCGACAGATAGTAAATCAATCAATGCAGAGGTGAATGCTGAACTTGGTGCTGCTTTGCAAAGTGTAGACAAGATCTCACTAGATTTGGCTCAATTAACTACTACCTCTGCAGGAGACTCTGAGTGCATTGAAAGGCCTCTTCTTGAAGAACCGGAGGATGACTCTTGGGATGCCCTTTTCAATGATGATGGAGATTGCTTGAACCCCCATCTCCTGGAAGAGGTAAAGCAAGGATCCTTTTTTTTCTGAAATTTGATCAGTAAGAAAATAATTCTGGGCTTCATAATTATATGCATAGAGTACAGGTTATGTCGAACCATTTGAACCACTGGTTAGGCTGCAAAGAGATGATTCCTTACAGTCCTGGACACAAGAATTTAGGAAGAATGGGACAGTCCTAGAAAGGGCACAAAGAAGATTTATTGGGATGGTCCCAGGGACAAGGGCTGCAGAATGAGACCAGAGAAGGTGGGTTTGTATATCACTGGGGCAAAGAAGGTTGAGAACGGATTTGACTGAGATGTACAAGATCATGATGGGTTTAGATAAAGCAAAGGCAACATGAACTGACACTCCAGAACCAGGGGACATGGATTTAAACTGATATAGGCAAAAGACACTGGAGAGATATATTTGCTCAGAGTGGTGAACATTTGGAACTCTGCCTGTATGGATAGACATGAAGTGTACCAGGTTTTCAGAAAGAAATTGGTTAGAGAAAATAATTTGCAGGGCTGGGGGAAAGTGGGAATGAAACTGACTGAAACAAACAAAAAGAAATGCTGGAAGCTCTCAGCCAGTCAAGCAATATCTGTGGAAAGAGAGACCAATTAATGTTTTGGGTCAGCGACCCTTCCCCAGAATGACACTGACTGGACTGCTACATGAAGAGCCAGCGTGGAATCAGGGAGCTGAATAGCTCCCTTCTATGCCATAACAATTATATGATTCTGTTTTTTATATTTCGTAAGAAATTTGCTAATGTTTTCATTTGCATTTCTAGATAACCTGATTTTTTTTCTAGAAGTTTTTCACTGTACCTCGGTACAATAATAAACCAATACCATAACATCCAAAAGATTTTCCTTGAGATATTACATTTCTAGATAACCTGATTGTTTTCATCTCTTCTTGAGAAGAGGCTAAAGATAGAAAGGCTACTTTTATCGTCCAGCACTAATTGTCCTTTGGTCAAATGCGATAGGTCTTGTGCTGAAGTTGTATTTTTGATACTGGATCCTAGTGACCATGACCAATGGTCAATGAGTTTGACTTGGAATGGTGTGGGGCTTATGAAGGTGTTTGCAGAGAGGGAATGGTACTTCCATGCTGCTGGCTGACAGTGATGCAAGGTGTTGTTAAAGTAACCTTGGTGATTGTTACAGAGCATTCAGTAGACAGTAAATATTGCATATATCTTGGAGCCATGACAAGGCAGAATGAGTATTAAATCCTGTAGCAAGAATGTATCCCACAGCACACCTCTGATGGTGGAGAGGCTTTGAGAGATTCAGAAATGAACCCCTCATGCAGTATACCTTGTTTTGACTCAATGCCAGTAACCAACTTTTGAGTGATTTGTTCAGTTTTAGTGTCTAATCAATCGTGACTCCCTGGACTACTAATTGGTTGGATATTTGAGTAATGATACCATTGAAGGGCCAGGGAAGGTTGGTTCGGCTGCTTCTTGCTCAAAGTTGTCAGCACCTAGCATCCATGGAGCTGAACCGTGTCTGAAGCTTGCTGGCTCAAGCTTGGTTTGTCAATTTTTTTCTGCAGATCTGTGTTGGCTGACAAGAATTATGAAAAAAAACTATTATTTCGAAACTGGAAAGTAATGAAAGTCATTCTGGTGAACCAGCATGGCCTTCCTCATCTGTAATTACCTTGTGATTCCCACTGATAAAGATGCTAAAGCTTCTGAACATTGCAAGCAATTTCATTCAGATGTTGTAATATTTATTCTTCCCAACCTGGAGCTTTATAAGTATCCTCTGCCTCTATGCTGCTGGACTGAGCTATTTGATGCTATCCAGTGCTTTGTGGGATCATTACAGCATATCATCCAAAAGATTTTCCGTGAAATATTTTATTTCAGTATCCAGGTAGAACTTGTAGGGATACATTTCTGCATTGCCTTTCACAACACCCGGGGTGTTCCAAATCTGTTATAGTCAAGGTGCTGTTGGTGTACAAGTACATGGTTCATTGAAAGTGGAGTCACAGGTATACAAGGTAGTGAAGAAGCCTTTTGGCACCCTGATCTTCATAAGTCAGGGCTTTGAGTATAAAAGTTGGGAGGTCATGGTGCAGTTGTACAGGACATTGATGAGGCCAAGCTTGAAGTATTGTGTTCAGTTTTGGTTGCCCTGCTATAGGAAAGACATTATTAAACTGGAAAGAGTGCAGAAAAGATTTACAAGGATGCTGCCAGGACTCAAGGGACTGAGTTATAGGGAGAGGTTGGACAGGCTAGGACTTTATTCCTTAGAATGTAGGAGACTGGGTGAATGCACAGTCTTTTTCCCAGAGCTGAGGAATCAAGAACTAGAGAGCATAGGTTTAAGGTGAGAAGGGATTGGAAAGGTTTAGAAGGTTATAGGCCAAACGCCGGCAAATGGGACTTGCTTGGATGGGGCATCTTGGTCAGCATGGACCAGTTGGGCCAAAGGGTCTGTTTCCGTGCTGTATAAATCTATGGCTCTATGTTGAAGCGGACATGTTTTTCACCCTACAATCTGAACATAGCAAGCTCCCTGAAGCTGCAATATGATGATGACCAAATGATGACAGAAGGACTCATTTTGGCTAGGAAACTGGAAGGAACTCCCCTTCTGCTCTTTAAAATGGCCTGAGAGAACAGAGAGTTATAATGTCTCATCCAAAAAGGGGCAGTTCCAAATCTAGAGTATTCATGTAGCACTCCGCTAGAGTGCTCATGTGTCTGGAGACCTAGAGCTATGAGTGTTCCAAAATGAACTCCGGGTGGCACGATAAATGAACCTAAAGCTTTTGTGGCCACCACTTTTATCTAACTGATTCACACATTGAATACTTTTGTGAGGAACTTCTGATATAGGTTACTTTTGGACACTTTGAACCTCTTGTCCATCTCCTATTCTTCCAATCTAATTCGCACAAATTTGTCTTTTTCATTTCAGACTCCCTCTCAAGAAATGCCCTTGTGAGGCTAATAGGGTCTAAATTTAGCCCCTTATAGAAAAAAGATTAGTGCAGATTGAAAGACGAGGATTAGTCCTGGTTAAAAGTGATCTGTTGCCCTTCACACTAAAGTGCATCTCATAATGTGAAGTGAAATCTAACAAATGGCAAACTAACTCTTGTTCTAAAATGGTAAAAGAACTTTAAAAGACAATATTTTCCTTTAAAGGAGTGGCCAATGGAATAAATGGAATATTTCTAGCGTGAGCTCAGGGCAGCAGCTAGAAAGGGAGACATTGGAGTTCAATTATCTCTCAACTTCAGGAATTAAAAACAAAAACAATCAAAGTGCACAATTTCATCCATTTTGCTCGAAAGAAAATCATATTCCTAGTAATGACTAAATACATGAAAAGTTCAGTACACTTTCTCCGAAGGTAACCTGTTCACCCACAATTTAACATCAGTGTTCACTGTGGCAGAGAACTCCCTTTTAGATAAATTTTGCCCCTAATTTTGCCTCTGGATTGAGAGTAAAGCATTCTTGGTTCAGTAGTAAAGTAAGATGGGTGTGAATTAAAACACAACTGATTTCCCATTGAAATATTTCAATTTCATGGGACTTCTATTATCTAAAATCATGTCAATTTTCTCATTTTCACTTTGCACATGACTTATTCTGATGTAAGTTGCCATTTTACGCCACACTTTTTAAGTTGAACATGTGGACCTATGTCAACTTGGAATGGAGAACAAATAGCCTAAATTCATTGTACGTGTATCCTTTGCAATCAGCCCTGGGAGAAAGCGTCTTTTATTGATTATGCTCCAGCATAATCTATACCCTGCGCTGAGAATAAAAGAAAACCTGCAGATGCTAGAATTCTGAACAAACTGGAAAATGCAGAAAACACTCAGCAAGTCAGACAGCATCTGACGTTGCTTCACCTGCTGACTATACCCTGTAGTACTCTGTCTTTGATCCAATTGTAGTTCACAGGGGACATGTAAAATGTTTGGTTTATTTTGAGATTCATTCTATCTAACCTTGTCCAGCAGACAATTACAGCTAGGCTGTCACAATTAAACACATTGAAACTCTCTCTCATGTTCCCTAGATGTGCTTTATACCATTATGTCAACAGAATTGTTCAAAGTGAAGTCAGAACTGATCTGATTAGAGTTTGCAGAAGTCCTAGGCTTCTAGTCACAGAAGGGTTGCCCAAAGAACACACCAAATTTCCCAACCCTTGTCCGCCTTAACAAAGGATACTTAGGATGCTGAGGCAGCAAAATGTTGAATAGCAATACAGGAGCATTTGACTCTTCTGTAGTTCTTGTTAGTACTTGTTTTGACAATAACTAAACACTTACACAGAAAGTACTCATGGGAAATCAAGTGGTCTATTGACGAGAGAAGCTGGATGGCCCTTGCTTGTGGAAACTTACTGATATTTTAATACCACGGTTTTCAAATAATCTTTCTGTGCCCACACTAAAGGTCTTTACAAAGCAAAGTGGAAGGAGCTCAGCCTTAATGCTCTTAATACTCATAATGCTCAATTGATCCAATTAACTGCTCCCTTCTCTACTAACTCTGTAGCCTCGTGTCTATGTTGAGCAGGCAGATTACTTTTAAAGCAGATAGGTATGATGAGATGAAAATGATGCTTTTGATAAAGTAGAATCCTGTGGTTTTCTTTTTCTTTGGAGTGTCGGAGGCTGAGGAGAGAATTTATCGGTTCATAAAATTATGAAAGGCAGAGACAGTGTAAACAGTCAGAATCCTTTTCCTAGTACAAAAATATCAAATACTAGAGGGCATGCATTTAAGGAGATGTGTGGGGCTAGTTTTTTTTTACACAGAGTAGTGGGTGCCTGGAACAGGCTGCCAGGGGCAGTGGTGGAAGCAGATACAATAGAGATGTTCAAGAGGTTTTTAATAGGCACATGAATATGCAGGAAATGGAGGGATATGGATCATGTATGCTAAACATATGAGGAGCGTTTGATGTCCCTGGGCCTGTACTCAGTGGAGTTCAGAAGGATGAGGTGGGAGCTCATTGAAACCTACCAAGTACTGAAAAGCCTGGATAGAGTGGATATGGAGAGTCGAAGATCCGAGGGCACAACCTCAGAATAAAGGACGTCCCTTTGAAACTGAGATGAGGGGGAATTTCTTCAGTCAGAGGACGGTGAATCTGTGGAATTCTTTGCCACAGAGGGCTGTGGAGGCCAAGTCACTGGGTATATTTAGGGCTGAGATTGATAGGTTCTTGATTGGTAAGGGGGTTAAGGGTTATGGGGAGAAGGTGAGAGAATGAGTTTGGAAAAAAAAATCAGCCATGATTGAATGGTAGAGCAGACTCGATGCGCTGAATGGCCTAATTCTGCTCCTATATCTTAGGGTCTTATGTGTAGGCAGAAGAGATTTACTTTAATTTGGCATCATGCTCAGCACAGACATCATGGACCAGAGGGCTTGTTCTTGTACTCTATTGTTCTTTGTTCTATTTTCTTAAGAATAAAGGAACACTGTACCTAAGCAGTACATCTTGCAATGTTGCTCATCACCTACAAAATGGTTAAGACTTGTCCTGGAATCTCTGAGATTTGAAAGCTGATTTTTAAGGCATTGCTATAAGCAACCTGGGAAGAAAATCATAGCATGCAAGGCAATTGTGTATGTTAATTATTCATTTTCTTTGAACACTTTTTTATTGCTTGGAAAAAGAAGCCTTCCTTCAGTCAGTTAACATCCAGCTGAGGGGGAAAAGTCAGTTTGTTTCGCAGTTGGAATGAGGATGAGCATACAGGATGCCCAGTGCTGGGAGATGGGGTGAGAAGCAGACTTTGTAAAATAAAACCACCATGAATGCCCTCTGCCAGATTTTGCAACCCTGGGAACAGAACCGGCTGAGATAAAGGGCAAGGTGGAGAGTGGGGATAAGGGCATGGTGACTGAAAGAACAGCTGCCAGTGGTAGAGGATGTACAAGAGCTAACGGATGGCATAGTACAGAACGCAGAATCATCTCTCGCACATTGCAACAGCGGCGGCGACAGCTTTGGATTGCCCATTTATCATGCTTTTTTGTGATGCTAGTAACATTCTTGATCAGCAACTTTCATTCATGTGCTCTAACTAAGCTGGAATGCTCCATCAGTTCTGTGTGTCAGAATGATAGATTCATTTTACGGCGCTCCTTTCAAGTTTATTTTCTGGTTGTAATTTTCATTCTAGTGTACATGTTCAAAGCACAAATGAAAGTTTGGTAGTAAAATATTGAAGCTTTCTTTGTTCTTCTCTGCCCTATAAAATATTCTGAGGTATTTCTGATGTGGCGCCAGTGCAAGTTAATGATCAAATTGGATAATGTGTTTTTGTTTCTGTACATATATGCCTCAAACCCATGGTTGCACAGGCAATTTGTGCAGTAATTATTATCTTCTTAAAGATATATATGGAGTGTTTCATTCTGAAGATTGTATAAGGACTGGAGATGTGAACTGAGTTGATCATAACTAGGGAACAGATGTTTTAATGAAAGAATTCTGCACTCAAAAGAGAATTTTGGTGCAATTCATGCACTCTGTGTGCTGATTCTAAAGTAAGACTATTAAGCAAGGAAAGAGAGAGAATTTGCATTTATATAGAGCTTTTTTCTGACTCCAGGACATCCTATAGCACTATGCAACCAATGAGGTATGCTTGAAGTGCAGTGAATGTTTCTGCAGCCAAATTATATTCGATACTGGTGATTGAATGCCTTGTTTGATTTTGTTCCTACCATCTGTCAAACTGCTGCTGTCTTTGAAAAACATTCATCAGTATTCCTGGAAAACTTGGTGATCATTTTGAGAAGTCCACCTGAAAGGTCAGACTGGATGCAGGTTTAGCATCTAATCCAAAAGATAGAACTCCTGACAAAGCAGCCTTCCCTCATTACTGCAAAATGTTAACCTAGGTTATGTTCTTGTGGATCTAGAGTGGGACTTGAACTATGATCTTTATGACTCAAATGTGAGTGCTTTTCAAAGAGCTAAGGCTGACAATTGAGACACATAAGAAATAGAAGCAAGTGTAGGCTAGTCATCCCCTCGTGGCTGCTCTGCTATTCAAGAAGATTATGGCTGATCTTTTATCTCAGTGCCACTTTTCTGCACTAACAAATCCCTTCATTTCCTGAATATCCAAAAAAAACATCTATCTACCTTCCCCCTCTCACCTGGACTCACCTATCACCTGCCAGCCTGTGCTTCCCCCCTGACCTTATTCTGGCTTCTGCCCTCTTCTTTTCCAATCCTGATGAAGGGTCTCGACCTGAAACGTCAACTGTTTATTTCCCTCCATAGATGCTGCCTGACTCGCTGAGTTCCTCCAGCACTTTGTGTGTGTTGCTCTAGATTCCAGCATCTGCAGAATCTCTGTGTCTCTGCTTTGCTGCTCCACTGTGGTCTCTTCAAGGTATGCCTACCCTGAAGAAGTTTTCCTTTTTTCGATGGGAGTTCTGTGAGGCCCACTCACTGCTACCTCTTTGTGCTCTCTGCTCCTCTCCAGCTCTTCGACCATGTGCTCACCCAGACTCCCTTCCACAACCACGTGTCCTTCCCGGGCACTTGTCTCCGCCGCCATCTCGTGCCACATGGCCCACTATTCCCCACCTACTTCATGGTCTACTGCCCTCTCTTACCAGATTCCTCCTCCTTCAGCCCTTTGCCTCTTCTACCTATCACCTCTCAGCTTCTTACATCACTCTCTTTAATTAACCCCCCCACCTACATTCCTCCTCTCACCTGGACTCACCTATCACCTGCCAGCCTGTGCTTCTCCCCCAACCTTCTTATTCTGGCTTTTGTCCTCTTCTTTTCTTGTCCTGATGAAGGTTCTCGACCTGAAACGTCAACTGTTCATTTCTCTCCATAGATGCTGCCTGATCTGCTGAGTTCCTCCAGCGTTTTGTGTGTGTTGCTCCAGATTCCAGCATCTGCAGCATCTCTCGTATCTAGAATCTATCTATTTAAACTCAGAAGTGAGGCTCCACAACCTTCTTGAGTAAATGAATTCCAAAGATTTGCTAATGTCTGGGTAAAAAAAACATCTTTTCCTCTGTGTCCTGAATTGCTGACCCCTTGTTTTGAAACTGTTGACCCAGCCTGAAACTTCCCATCCAGGGATAAACATCACCCCCGCATCTACATTGTCAAGCTGCTTGGAAATTTTGTATGTTTCTGTGAGATCACCTCCCATTTTCTTAAAGTCTATGGCCCGACCTGCTTAATTTCTCCTCAAAGAACAATTGCCCCACCCTGACCCCATCAGAGGAAACAAACTGATGTATCTTTGTTGCACTCTGTCTACCACAAGTACATATTTCTTTGTATAGGGAGATGAGTCTTTGATGCAGTATTTCTGGTGTGATATCATCAAGGTCCTATATAATCACAGGTAGACATAATCAAAACCTGCAATAAATAAATAAATACCATTTATCTTGCTAATTGCTTGTTTAATATGTACGTTAAATCTCAATGATTCAAGTACAGAGGAACCCAGTTCCTTTTGAACACTTATCAATCTCTCATCATTTAAATAAATAGCTGCTTTTTTCTTTTACTACCAAAGGGGACGGCTTCACGTTTTAATATTATATTCCAACGACAGGTCCCCGCTCATTCACTTTGATTGTCTGTATCCTATTGGTAATTGGACTATTATTATCACCTACTGAGGTACAATTAAAAGCTTTTGGTTTGCATGCCATCCAGACAGATCATTCCAAACATAAGTACATTGAGGTAGTACAAAGGGAAAAGTAACAACAAAATGCAAAATATAGTGTTACGGTTACAGGGAAAGTGTAGTGCAGGCAGACAATAAGGTGCAAGGGCCACGACGAGGTAGACTGGGAGATCAAGAGTTCATCTTTATCATGCAAGAGATCTGTTCTTATAACAGTGGGTTAGAAGCTGTCCCTATGCATGGTGGTACATGTTTTCAAGCTTTTGCATCTTCTGCCTGACAGAAAAGGGGAGAAATGAGAATGTCTGTGGTGGGAGGGGTTTGATTATCTTGGCTGCTTTCCCAAGACAGTGGGAAGTGTAGACCGGGTCGATGGAGGGAGGCTGTTTTTTGTGATAGACTGGGCCATGTTCATAACTCTGCAATAGCTTACAGTCTTGAGCAGAGCAGTTACCATACCAAGCCGTGATGCATCCAGATAGGATGCTTTCTATGGTACATCTGTAAAGATTGATGAGGGTCAATGGGGACATGCTGAATGCTTCTGGGGAAGTAGAGGAAACCTCTCTGCATCCTCCTCACAACTATCTCACTGTCACCCGGCTTTGTATGTCTCATATTTGGATTTTTTTACGGTAGGCAGCTATTCAACCCATTGTGTCCATGCCAGCTCTCAAAACATTCCGATCTAACACCTTCCCCCTCTTATTTCCCTGCAACCTATTCTTTCTCTCCCTTGAGCAAACTAAGATTTACTACACTTGATCCTCTCATGCAGATCATTGATATAGATTCCGAATAGTCTGGAAATTTGCAGCCATTTTATAAAACTCAATCACATCGGCACCATGTTTTGCTTCCTGTAAGTACCCAGGCTATCTGGGTTACTGGGAATTAGTCAGGCAGACCTGCTCTGCACCATTGCCAAAGTCTCAATTAACCTTGCCATGGATAGAAATTGAAACTGGTCACAGTATTCTCACTAAGGCCTAACTAAAGACTTGTGCAAGGGCAAAATGATATCTTTATGTTGTAGTAATTGTCTGATGAATATAACCTAGAATTTGTTTGTTTTAACTGCATCTTCTTGCCATTGGTGAATATTTAGACAGTGCTTCACAGTGACATCCTCATCTCTTCCTTTCACCGCAGCTTTCAATTTTATTCCCTCCGAATGTATGAATGTTTGGCATCAAACCTGCTATAAAACACTGTTTTCCTAAGTTAAATATCACTTGTCAAACATGCACTCATCCCTGCAACATGTCAACAACTGCTGGTGCATCCTGTACAATCTTCACTCAAACCTTGGTGTCAGAGCATGCTTCTGACACCTGCATATCAAATACAATGGCCCTAACCCTGATCCCCTTGGGGCATCACTGGTATCACGAATGCAGACTTTTAGCTTAGGGATATCCAACTCATTTGCAGTCTGCTCTAATGGTCTCCCAAGAGCCCGCAAGATTCCATCTTAGATAGAAGCCTCCAGACAGGTACCTAACCATGAACTTTCAGTAATCTAGGCAGGTATTGTTTACCTGCTTCCCTTCCTCCTCAAACCTGGTAACTTTTCAAATAAAATACATAAAACACGACATTCTTTTGTGGAAGCTGTATTGGGTGTCCCTGAGAATGCCATCACTGTCGAAATGGTCATATAGTAAGACATCGCTGATACCTTAAAGTGTCTTACCCATTACTGAAATACTTTCAGCTTATCTTTTTACAATTTTCCATTCATTGAGGCCATAATAATGATTAGATTCCCTGATAGAAAATGAGTAAAGGGCCATAATTTATTTTTAAGGTCCAATTTAAATCCTTAAAAGCCACTCAAGCTTTTTGCCTCAGTAGCTTACAGCCCCGATTTGTTGATTAAATCGCAGCGATGCTGCTCCTTGCCATCCATTATTCTGCATTATCATGCTACTTCAAACGCTGCGGATATTTGTTTCTTTTGACAGGAGGATAATGCAGCACCTCAATGTGACACACTCAGTAAAGAAATCCAATTAGTACGAGTGTTAACATGCCAGAATGTTGTCTTTTCAGAGATGAAGCACAGTACTTAAAGTAAGCAAACACTCCCCTTCCTTCCCAACACTGACTCGGTGTATTTATTTTTTGTAATTATAGTTGGTTGCAGTTAGGTGAGTAATCTATTGGGTCTATTGATGATGTCAGGATGCAGCTATCTATATGGAAAGGCTGTGCACGATATGGTTTACTCCAAATGGACTTGGCTGTCTTTTTGCACAATTGGGTAGCAAAATGCAGGTTTTAATTACTCCAGGCTGTTTTACCATAAAATTTATTATTTTATGTCATATAGTCAGCAATACAGTATGGATACAGGCCCTTCGGCCCAATGAGTCCATGCCAAACACAGTGCACATTGCCTCTAGAGGGCAACATACATCATCAAAGATCCCTGCCGTCCAGGCCATGCCATCTTCTCACAGCTGCCATCGGGCAGGAGGTACAGAAGCCTGAAGCCCCACACTACCAGGTTCAAGAACAGCTACTTCCCTTCAACCATTTGCTTCTTGAACCGACCAGCACAACCCTAATCACTACAGTTTAGCAACCTTATGTCCTTTCTGATCACTTTGCACTAAAATGGACTTTGTTTTTTTCTGTTCTAATTGAGTGTTTTTTTGTAAATATTATGTATAATTTATGGTTAATGTATTTTCCTTGTGAATGCTGCTTATCTGATGCTATGTGCCTGTGATGCTGCTGCAAGTAAGTTTTTCATTGCACTTCTGCATACGACAATAAACTCGACTTAAAGTCAAAGACCCAGCTAGTCCCAATTTCCTGCTTTCAGCCCATATCCTTCTAAGCCCCACCCCTCCATGTACCTATCCAAGTGCTTCTTAAATGATACTGTTGTACCTGCCTCACCCACTTCCTCTGGCAGCTCGTTCCATATACTCACCACTCTCTGTGTGGAAAAAGTTGCCCCTCAGGTCCCTTTTAAATCTTGCCCCTCTCACCCTAAATCTATGCCCCGTAGTTTTGGACTCCCCTACCCTGGGGAAAAGACTGTTACCATCCACCTTATCTATGCTTCTCATAATTTTAAACATTTCTATAAGGTCGCTCCTCATTCACAAGATCACAAGACAAGGGAGCAGAAGCAGGCCATTCGGCCCATCGAGTCTGCTCCAAGGAAAAGGGAAAAAGAAATGGGGTGGGAAAAAAAGAGAGAGAAAAAAAAACTATTCTAATCCCATTTGCCAGCCTTATCCCCATATCCCTTGATACCCTGACTATTTAGATATCTGTCTATCTCCTCCTTGAACACCCCCACTGATCTGGCCTCCACTGCTGTGCGTGGCAAGGAGTTCCACAATTTCACCACCCTCTGGGTAAAGAAATTTCTCCTCATCTCTGTCTTGAAACTGTACTAAGTCTAAGATTGTGCCCTCTGGTCCTGGACTCGCCCACCAAGGGAAACAGCCTAGCCACATCTACTCTATCCTTACCTGTCAACATTCCAAGGAATAAAGTGTGATATAACTCTGAAGGCTGTGCCTCCGAACAGGTAAGTCTGTCCTCTCGACCAAGGATAGGACCTCATTTTGGCTTCAGCTGGCATTTTGACCTTGGTTTTTCCTCCTTTGGGTTGCCTTGGGGTATAATAGGTGGGAAGTGTAGCTAGTGTGGAACTCACAGCCTTGCTTGGGTAACAAAGAGAAATTTTCCCTCACAGATTTTTTTCCACAAGGATAAGTTGCACCCTTAGAGAAGAATGTCGAGGGTGAGTGGAAGTCAGCAGTGGGATATTGGAAGGATGAAATAACAAATGAAAAGTATAACCTCACTTCCTCACCACGACAAATATATGAAGTGTTTGTTTGAATCAAACCTCTGTTATCTGAGCCTGAACTTCTTTCCTTTCCTCTTTCAGTTAACCGCTAATAGCAAGTCTAAGAAGAGTATTCAAGATCCTCCCTTCAATTACTACAACTACCAACCAGCTGAACAAGAAATGGATGATTCTGAATTTTCCCACATTGTTGAGATCTATGATTTCCCTTCAGGATTTAAGACTGAAGACTTGCTGCGAGCTTTCTCCAGTTATCAGTAGGTATCCAGCCGTAATGTTAGTAGGATTGAAATAGTTTAGGGCTTTTAGGATGACTGCCATGTTAATCAAAAATCCCCACCAAATTGATTAATTTTCATTGCGTATGATGTTACCAGCTCCATACCTCTCACAGTTCACTGAATATGTTGCTATGCACTTTGACACTGGTGTGTTCAGGAGAAAGAATTATCTGATCTAGTACTGAGGCACACAAATAGAAGTTCCCACGTACTCAGTCAGCCAGCTGATTTCAACAGGTGCAGCAGCTGGTACAACTGGGTGTGATGACCCCAGGTTAAAGTTGGGTAAGGCAGACAGGTAGGTGAGGATGCTGATGTATCTGAGTGTGATCCCCATCAGGGAGATGCTCATTATGCACTTTCACAAGTAAGGATGGCTAGATAGATGAGATACTGGAGGACTGCTTCAGCCAACAGTGCCACATCTTAGCAAAACATGAAAAGGAAGTGGTGATGAGAGTAGAGAAGAGTCACAGGGCACTATATTATCATTCATGCCTTGTCCTGTGCACAAAACAATTATCCATGTCAAAATATATTCGAAAGTTACAAAATCCTTTGTAATAGAATCCTTGTACTGTAGTAAAAGATCTATCCTCAGTAATCTTCAGATCCTTCCGTTATTGATGTATCCAATCTCTGCAGTCGTTTTCATTCCTCACACAAGTGCACAGCTAGTGCTTCCAGAACATGGCTGATTTTGCTTCCCACCACCAATCAATTCTCATCCCATACACACTGCTGCTGCTACTACTTAGGAAGTTCTTCTGGATTGAGGATGATTTCTGCTCCTGTTCTGAGGTGGCTGATGAAGACTAATGTGGGATCCTCAGACTTTTTCACACTTGGAGCAGGAGGTGCCTGATGAGACAGGCGGGAGGCTAGTTTGTAATGTGTGTTCCTTCTGCAGTTTACATGAGGCTTCCATGTGCTCCTGATGAATGGACTCAACATTCTCAATATCATCTGAAAGCTCCTTCTCCAGTTTTGGCAGACTGGGCCAGGGTACTCTTCCAAAGATTTGGTGGGGATGTTGCACTTTTTTCACGGAGGCTTTGAGCACATTCTGGAGTCTTTTCCTCTGCCCAGCTGTTAATCTCTTCCTGTTACAGTGCTTGGACTAGGGAGTCTCTTTTGGGAATTTGGTGCCTGGTGTGCAAATCACATGGCTTGTCCAATGCAGCTGGTTGAATGTAACTAGATCTTAGTGCTGGTAAAGTCAGCCTGGATCAGGACACCGACATTAGTTTGTTTGTCCTTCCAGTGAATTTGCAGGATTTTGCAGCGATGGTGTTGATGGTATTTTTCCAATGCCTTGAGGTGTCTGCTGTAGGTAGTCCAGGTCACAGAAGCATCTGGGAGGGTAGAGAGCTCTGTTACCTGATGGACCATGTGTTTTGTGCCAGATCTGAGGTCTTAATTTTCAAACAGCCTTTTCCTCCATTGGCCAAAGGTTCTGCTGGTGCACTGAGGGCAATGATGAATTTTAGTATCAATGTCTGCCTTCACTGAGAAGTGGTCCATATTTTCCAGGGTCTCGTCATGAACCTTTATTATCAGGAGGCAGTGTTGTTTGGAGGCCCTTCACCTTATGGATGTTGAATGTAAGGTTCATCCTCTTGCATGCTTTGGTTAAAAAATCAACAATGTCATGGAGCTTGACCCTCGGAACCACACAAATGCAAGCATGATTTGCAAGCTGCTGCTCACAGTCAAGCACGTTTGGTCTGAAATGTCGTCACTCTGGGTTAAACAGTTCCCATTTAGTTTTGAAAGATTATCACCTCTCCGATGGAAGGTTTGGCGGTAGGTGCAACATTGTGGTGAGAAAGATGGAAAAAGTGTTGGGGAAATGATGCAGCCTTGTTTGACGCTGATTTTCACTGAGATTACTCTTGCTATAATGAAGCAAACGTAAGATGGAGGTAAACTTCTGTGGGAAGATAAATTTGTGGCGAATGTTCCACAGGTCCCTTCTGATTAAAAGGCTTTAGTAGGTTGAAAAAAGGCCATGTGTATACCATGTGGCTTCCTTTGCTTCACTTAGAGTTGTTATGCAGTCAACATTGTGGGGGATGGGAACCCGAGTGATATGTCAGAGGATGGGGCAGTTGGTTGATGTGTGTAGAGAGACTGAGGAAGGATCGGCATTTGATTGGGCAAAATTGCAGTCAGTTGGATGGGTTGGAGTGTGTCTATTTTAATGCAAGAAGTATCAGGAACAAGGGTGATGAACTTAGAACATGGCTCAGTACATGGAACTACAGTGTTGTGGCCATTACAGAGACTTGGCTGTCACAAGGGCAGGAATGGCTGCTGGATGTTCTGGGGTTTAGATGTCTCAAAAGGGACAGGGCGAGAATTAGCAGACGTGGGGGAGTGGCATTGCTAATCAGGGATAGTATCACAGCTGCAGAAAGGGAAGACATCCTGGAGGGATCGTCTACTGAGTAAGTGTGGGTGGAGGTCAGAAGTAGGAAGGGAGCAATCACTCTATTGGGTGTATTCTATAGACCACCACCCCCCCCCCCCCCCCCATGGGAAAAGATCAGGAGGCAGATTTTGGAAAGGTGCAAAATAACAGGGTTATTGTCATGGGTGACTTCAACTTTTCTAATATTGATTGGCACCTCCTTAGTGCAAAAGGTTTGGATGGGGCAGAATTTGTTAGTTGTGTCCAAGAAGGATTCCTGACACAATATGTAGACAGGCCGACCAGAGGAGAGGCCATTCTGGATCTGGTACTAGGCAATAAACCTGGTCAAATGTCAGATCTCTCAGTGGGTGACCATTTCGGATCACAAGTCCCTGACCTTTATCCTTGCCTTGGAGAGGGATAGGAGCAGACGGTATGGGAAAATATTTAATTGGGGAAGGGGGAATTATGATGCTATTAAGCAGGAACTTGGGAGTGTACATTGGGAGCAGATGTACTCAGGGAAATGCACAATGGAAATGTGGAGGTTGTTTAGAGATCATTTGCAGGGGCTTCTGGATAGGTTTATCCCATTGAGGCAGGAAAAGGATGGTAGGATGAAGGAACCATGTTTGACAGAGATGTGGAATATCTAGTGAAGAGGAAGAAAGAAGCTTTAAGGTTTAGGAAGCAAGGATCAGACAGGGCTCTAGGGAGTTACAAGGTAGCCAGGAAGGAGCTCAATAATGGACTTGAAAGAGCTAGAAGGGGGCATGAGAAGGCCTTGGTGAGTAGGATCAAGGAAAATCCCAAGGCATTCTACTCGAATGTGAAGAACAGGAGGATGACTAGGGTGAAGGTAGGACCGATTAGGGATTGAGGAGGTAACGTGTGCCTGGAGTTAAGAGGAGGTAGGGGAGGTTCTTAATGAGTACTTTGCTTCAGTATTCACCTGTGATAGAGACCTTGACGTTTCTGAGGATAGCATAAAACAGGCTGATAAGCTGGAACATGTTGATGTTAAGAAGGAGAATGTGCTGGAATTTTTGAAAAACATTAGGATAGATAAGTCCCCGAGGCCGGACAGGATATATCCCAGGATACTACAGGAAGTGATTTCTGAGCTCTTGGCGATGATCTTTGCGTCCTCACTGGCCACAGGTGTAGTTCCAGATGATTGGAGGGTGGCAAACGTTATTCGTTTGTTCAAGAAAGGGAGTAGGGATAACCCTGGGAATTATAGACCAGTGAGTCTTGCTTCAGTGGTGGGCAAATTATTGGAAAAGATTCTTAGGGACAGGATTTATGAGCATCTGGAGAGGCATAGTCTGATTAGGGATAGTCAGCATGGCTTTGTGAGGGACAGGTCATGCCTCATGAGCCTGATTGAATTCTTTAGGGATGTGACAAAATACATTGATGAAGGTAGAGCAGTGGATGGTGGTGTCTATGGACTTTAGTATGGCATTTACTAAGTTTCCCCATGATAGGCTCATTCAGAAGGTCGAGGGGCATGGGATCCAGGGAAACTTGGCTTGCCCATAGAAGGTAGTGGGTGGTTGTAGATGGAGCATATTCTGCCTGGAGGTTCATGACCAGTGTTGTTCCACAGGGGTCTGTTCTGGGACCCCTGCTCTTTGTGATTTTTATAAATGACTTGGATGAGGATGTGGAAGGGTGGGTTAGTAAGTTTGCTGATGCCACGAAGGTTGGTGATGTTGTGGATAGTGTCGAAGGTTGTCGAGGGTTACAACAGGACATTAATAGGATGCAAAGCTGGGCTGAGAAGTGGCAGGTGGAGTTCAACCCAGAAAAGTGTGAAGTGATACACTTCAGGAGATTGAGTCTGAAGGCAGAATACAGGGTTAATGGCAGGACTCTTAGCTGTGTGGAGGAACAGAGGGATCTTGGGGTCCAAGTTCATAGATTCCTCAAAGCTGACATGCAAGTTGATAGCGTGGTTAAGAAGGTGTATGGCGTGTTGGCCTTCATTAGTTGGGGGATTGAGTTCAAGAGCCGCGAGGTGATGTTGCAGCTCTATAAAACCCTGGTTAGACCACACTTAGAATATTGTGTTCAGTTCTGGTTGCCTCACTATAGGAAGGATGTGGAAGCTTTAGAAAGGGTGCAGAGGAGATTTACCAGGATGCTACCTGGATTGGAGAGCATGTCTTATGATGATAGGTTGAGCGAGTCAGGCAGCATCTGTGGAGGCAACATGTTAGGTTGAGACCTGAGAGAAGACAATCAGTATATAGAAGAGATGACTTTCCCAATGGCAGGCAGCAGGAGACCACCTCTTATATTTGCCGCAATCAGATTTGCCTCCTTTCTAGATTCCAATTATTGTCATCTCTGAAGTCCCCTTAGCCTTCTTGCCCAGATGTAGAGGATGAGGTTGTGAATTAGTGGCTGAAGCTCTTCACTGCAGTGTTTTAGAGCTTCATTTGGGATATCATCTGCTCCCAAGGCCTTGTTATCTTTTAGTTGGGGTATGGCCTTGACATCTTGTCAGTCCGGAGTAGTGTCAAGGCTGGACTAGATAGGCTGCTCTGGGATTGAGTCTGAAAACATTAATGCTCATACTCTCACACATGCACCCTCTCATGCACTCTCATACTCTTACATGTACACCCATACAGATGTTCTCACTCTCACGCTCTCTCTCTCACTCGCCCTCTCTACAATTCCATTCCATTTTTCCTGGATCTCACTGCCTGAACTACTACTCCCCTCTACCAAGACCCTCTTCCATAATTGAGTTGAGGTGTGTGCAACAGTTATGTTTCATTCACTTCTATCCCAGCCCTTGATCTTATGGGGAACTGAGAGTTCAGACATTTCATCTCTACCTTGTGCCAATTTGAAAATCTAATAGCTTGCATTTTACTTTTCCATAATGCTCACGACTTTCTCACTCACCAGTTTAATTGGGTGCATGCAAGGTGCAGTATAGACATTGAATAAGAAATAATTCATCGGTATAGGTACTAATTTGCACAACACCTATATTTTTTTATGAATCTAATTTCCATTTAGACTGTAGATTTTAGGACCAGGAGGTAAAACCTTTCATCAGTGCTTACTTGCAGCTCTTTGTGCAGGTTTGTTTTAATGAATACAGTTTAGGTTTGAAGGTGGATTCTTTTGAAGGTCTAGGTAATTGATCCTGGAGGAAAGTCTCCTCATTGCAATTCTGCATTAATGTAGAGTTTAGCAGACTTTAAATGTCTGACATTTTAATATTTGAACTTAATTTTTGGAAGTCTAGGTATAGTGTATGTTACAAAAGAAATGATATTGACTCTATGAATCTACTATTCATCTCCTGAAGATGATTTATTATTCCATGTTTGACTGGTTTGCTGCTGAGAGGAGAAAAATATGAAATGCTAGGCTCATTAACTTATCTTACATCCAGAGTGATAAAGAGTATTTCTGACCAGTACATTGGAGTTCTAACCCTTGCCTGGCCAGGTAAGCAGCAAACCCATATTACTTGGGCAGTAAATGAGGCGACTGGCACCTTCAGCAAGATGCTTCTGCATTTTATCTGTGAAGGGGATTGATTTGTTAATTCCAAGCTTCTATTTTATTTTATTCAACCAGCAGGTTTGATTTTGATTGTGATTTTGATTGGAATTATTGAAAAGCGTGAAACATTGACACAGGTGTGACGTTGAGAAAATTCCGTTTTGTTTCTAGCTTGCTTAAAGGAACCTCCCATTGTAGACACTTCAGTCCACTGACTTCCCCAAAGACTCCCCCTCTAATGGAGTAGCAAGTTAGGAGAAAAAAATTGGGAAGTTACATTTCTCTTCATTTAAGGTTAATGTAATAGAGGGCAGTTGTGAAATTCAAGTCAAAGTAGAGAACAGTTGGACTGAGTCTTCTCATGTCTTGAACAAATGTGTTGATATTTGCACCACTTATGGGCCCGGCAGGGTGACTTCCCTAAAACTTCCAGCACACTAAGAGTTAAAAAGTTCAAAATATGGTAAGCTTTTTTTTACATGTTCACACAAGTTAGGTAATGGCTTGAAAATTTTTCTTCCTCAACAATCATTTCTCCAGAATAATGTATCTGGCGCATTTGTCCATTTGAATTTATCAAAGTAATAACAATGAAAAAAACACTTGGATATGGTTAGTTCTGTTGATTTATTTCCTTTAGAACCTTGATTTCTGGAAATTCTGACAACTCACAAATTAGTCTCTGCCCAGCCCAGTCAGTGCATTACATTAATGTCATTTATTTTTACCAGGGAAGGTAATGAGATTCGGAAAGATTTTGCCAATGATGCAACTCTCCCAAAGTCACCCTTTTCATTTTTTTTCTTTGTTTTTTTAGTTAATGTTGCCCCATGGCTCAGCAACATTATCCTCTGAACAAAACCAGAAATTGCTGGGAATACTTAGCAGTTCAGGCAGTCTCTGCAGAGAGAGTCAGTGTTAAAGTTTTAGGCTGCTGACCTTTTGCCAGAACCGGAAAAAGTTAGAGATAAAAACGAGATTCAGAACGAAGGGGGAAGGACAGAGAGAACGAAAGGGTGAAGACCAGGAGAGACCAGGCGACGCAAGTGGTGATGGTGCTGGCTGAGGAGGGGGTGTGGTGAAGGCTGGTGAATAACACAAGGTCAGTTTGGAGGAGGAGTAAGTGGGAGAAACAATGAAATCTGAAATTACCCAAGGATGAGAAACAATATTGTGAATGCTGGAAATATGGAAAACAAATTCTGGGCACTCAGAAGAGAGGAACAGACTTAACTTTTCACGTTGATGAAAATCTTTTAGGAAAAAACTGCTACAGATGCTGGATATCTGAATCAAAAACAGAAAATCACTCAGCAGATCAGGCAGCATCTGTGGAAAAAGAAACAGAGTCAATGTTTCAGGTCAGGGGTTATCAATCTGAAACATCATCCTGTTTCCACAGATTTTGGCTTTTCGATTTGCCTAAGAGCAGCTGTGTTATATGGACCAAGGGTTTCACCTTTGTTCATTTCACCAAGCTGACTGATCATTGAACAGTACAACACTTCATTCCAACCAAGTCTGTGCTGACCAGGATGCCCAATTAAAATGCATGTCTGCCTACATGTGGTCTATATCCCTCCATTCCCTGCCTGTTCATGTGTCCGTTTAAATGCCTCTTAAATGTTGCTATTTTATCTGCTTCCACCACTTCCCCTTGTAGCACGTTTTCAGGCACCTATCAGTGTCTGGGTAAAAGAAAACTTGCCTTGTAAATCTCCTCCAACACAGAGCACTGGAGCAACTCAGCAGGTCAGGCAGCATCTGTGGAGGGAAATGGACTGTAGATGTTTCGGGTCTAGGACCTTCATCTGGACTGGAAAGAAAGAGGGGAGAGAGCCGGTATAAACAGGTGGGAGGAATGGGGTGGAGCAAGAGCTGGCAGGTGGATCTAGGTGAGGGGGGTGATCGGCAGATGGGGGGCAGGAATGTTGTCAGAAGCTGGGAGGTGATAGCTGGCAGTGACAAAGAACTGAAGGCGTTGGAATGTGATAATAGAGGACAGTGGGGCATGGAATCAAGGGAGGTGTGGAGGGGAACCAGTGGGAGGAGTGTGTGGGTGATGGGAAAATGGCGAGGGTGGAGGAGGGGTAAGAGAGGGTGGTAGGGGGACCAGGGGGATCAGGAGAAGAGAGAACCAAGAAAATAGGGGACAGAGGGGGAACGGTTACCAGAAGTTTGAGAATTCGATGTTCATGCCGCCAGGTTGGAGACTGCCAGGCGGAAGATGTGCTTTTTTTTATTTACAGCATGGTAACAGGCCCTTCCGGCCCAACGAGTCCGCGCCGCCCATTTTAAACCCATGTTAACCTACCCATACGTCTTTGGAATGTGGGAGGAAACCGGAGCACCCGGAGGAAACCCACGCAGACACTGGAGAATGTACAAACTCCCTACAGACAGCGTCAGGAATTGAACCCCGATCGCTGGCACTGTAATAGTGTCACGCTAACCGCTACGCTACTGTGCCGCCTTTGTTGTTCCTCTAATTTTCGTTTGGCTATGACCTGGCAATGGGCACCCTCGCTCCATCTGCTGTGCCAACCAGCATCTCCCAGTGACCAGCCACTTCAATTCCACTTCCCATTGCACTTCCCATTCCCACTCCTACAAACCTGTCCATGGCCTTCTCCACTGCCAGCTCGCACAACTTCTACACCGCTGCAATGTGACTTCCCAACTTTTGTACTCACCGATCCGACTGTTGAAGGCAAGCATGCTGTGCACCTTCCTTACCACCCTATCTACTTGTGTTGCCAAATCAGGGGTGGTAGTAAAGGAGCTCTCATTGATCTCTGTGCTTGCTAAAGGCTCCTCAAATCTCTGGTAAAGAAAATTAGTGTTTCCTGTTCACTCTGTCTAGGCTTCTCAGACTTTTGTACTCAATTAAATAACAGACCATTCATCAGTTCCACCATTAAGTCAGAGCATCTATATCCTGAATCCATCCACCCACCTTGGCTCCATATCATGAACCCCCTTGCCTGACCACAACAACCTTGCACCCCTGTATCTAGACCCTACATTATTTTATACAGATTGAAAGTCTTGAATAAGCACAGAAGAATTTCACTATATTCATGCCTGGAATGAAGCCATTCAGTTCTGAGGAGAGACTGGATAGGCTGGGTTTATTTTCCTTGGAGTAGAGAAGGCCAAGGGGAGATCGAATGGGTACCCAAAATTATGAAGGGCATTGGTAAGATAGGTAGAAAACTTTTCCCCCTAGCAGAGGTACATAAATCTGGAAGGCATAGGTTTAGGGTAAGGGGGAAAAGATTTAGAGGCGATCTGAGGAAGAACTTTTTCACCCGGAGCGTGGTTAGAGTCTGGAGCATGCTGTTTATGAAGTATCCAGGTGAGAATTTGAATTGTCAAGGCAGGGAAGGCTACAGACCAACTGCTGGTAAATGGGATCACTATAGACAGGTACTTGATGGCCAGTGTGGACATGGTGGGGCCAAAGGGCTTATCTCTGTGCTGCGAGACTCTGTAACTGTAGTTATTTCAAACCAATATATTATTGATCAGTCAGCTCTTCTGAAACAGATTATCTGGCCATTAACAGATTGTTATTTGTAGCAGCAAGATGTGCAGAAATTGGCTGCCATATTTCCCGTAGCAGTGGTGACATTTTCTTGGCTGTAAAATTCTTTTTGGAATGTTTTCAAAGGAAAGTGGTGCTATATAAATACAACAATAGATGATCTTTTGTCTGTTTTCAGGCTGAGGCATGTGACTCTACATATGGTGGGATTGGAGTCCAGTTTTAACTGATTGTGTTGGGCTAGAAACCTCTCCCTGAAGGGCTTAGAGAACCAGTTGGATTTTAAGTTAATCATCTTAAAAATTGATTACCTTGTAGTGCAATTAACTTCACTTTACAACTGAATGTTCACTATCTCTGAAACACGCTCGTGCATCTTAACTTCTTAAATATTCTTTAAATTATTATACATACTTGACTAAAAATATCCAGTTATTGTGAGGTAAAGTAAAATTGTCATTTAGCATGATACAGGACCTTGGGTGGTTATTTTGTTACCTTGTATATTAGAGACACAAGCAAACATCTCTTGGTTTAAAATGACCTTTTGCATCCCTGCCTGCTGAACAAAGCAAGATGCAAAGTCAAAGAGCTTCCTTTATTAAACTGTCACTAGAGATTTCTTTTTCATGGCCTAAGTTACATTCTTCCTCGAATCAGATTTTTTTGTAAATCTAGCAACTTTCGCGGCTGCTTTGTGGAAGACTGCACACAAAACCAGATTTTGTGTCCATTCTACTGCTTTCTTGATGTCCATCAATTTCACTAAATGATTTTCTCTACGTCTGTGCAATTATCTGTAACTATTCATAACAGGGCTTATATAGTCCTTTGACCAAAAACACACTGGTCATCATTTATTACACTGGTTGCTGTTCCATTGCAGGGTACGAAGTCTACATAAGCACTCTTGTTCCATTCTAAAGATGTCCCAAACCTTGTTTCCATTAGCCCTCCCCCACATCTCATAATATAGAAGATGGAATGGAGTAGGTCAGGAGAAATTGTTGCAGTTCTATAAGCCGCACTTGGAGTACTGTGTACAATTTGGTCACCCTATTATAGGAAAAACATGGTTAAACTGTAAAGAGTGCTGAAAAGATCTATGTTCCCAGGACTAGAGGGTCTGAGATATAGGGAGAGGTTGGCCAGGCTGGGTCTTTATCCCTTGGAACATAGGAGAATGAGGAGTGACCTTATAAAAGTGTTTAAAATTATGAGAGGCATAGATAAGGTGGACAGTAACAGTCTTTTCCCCAGGGTAGGGGAGTCCAAAACTAAGGGGTATAGATTTAGAGTGAGAGGGGAAAGACTTAAAAGGGACCTCAGGGGCAACTTTTTCACACACAGGGTGGTGTATCTATGGAATGAGCTGCCAGAGGAAATGGTTGAGGCAGGAACAATAGTATCATTTAAGCAGCACTTGGATAGGTACATGGAGGGGAGGGGCCTGGAGGGATATGGGCCAAAATTGGGAACTAGATGGGTGGACACTATGGTCGGTATGGACTGGTTGGGCTGAAGGGCCTGTATCCGTGCTGCATTGCTCTATGACTCTAAATTTTTTTTTAACTTCCAAGAATTTTAAACTGCAGGGGGCGTTAAGGAGAGATCGATATATGAAAAGCTAACGTTTAATCCAGAGTCATTGTTTCAAGTTAAAACACAAACATATTGCAAGGAGACATGAAGGTAACCCATAAAATCCAACAGCACTGATGTCAGCAAGCACAAATAGTGATTAATACTGAGAATGCCTGGTTAGGTACTGTAGGTGAAGCAATCAAGCATCTTAACTGCAGTGATGGTGGGTAGCATAAGTTTCAATGCAAGATGACGTACATGAATCGATTGACATCCCTCATCAGTACTCACCTTCATGACCCACAGAGATTGTTAACTAGCTTTGCAACATTACATACAAGTTTGGTAACTTATACTGCAGTGATTCTTGGTCATTGAGATTTGGGTTCCAGTGTGAAAAGTCATCAGTAAATGTAGAAAAGTGTGCTGCATTCAACTTATTTGTTTCCTTAGCTCAGTCCAGGCTGAGCTAAGGAAACAAACATTTTACAAGATCTACAAACAATCTGCTGGAGCAACTCAGTGGGTTGAACAGTATCTGTGGGAGGAAAGGAATTGCCGACATTTTGGGTCGAAACCCTGCATCAGAACAGAAGGTAGCTGGTATAAAGGGCTTTGACCCAAAACGTCAACAACTCCTTTTCTCCCACAGATTCTGCTTGACCTGCTGAGTCCTCCAGCAGTTTGTCTGTTGTTTCAGATTCCAGCATCTACAGTCTCATGTCTCCATTGTCAAGGATCTAATTCTTATAGTGAAACAAGAAATCCAGCACCCCATTTTCCACATCCAATGTTAAGTGTTCCAGGTACCATTTAATACAGAGGAAAGGATTCTCTTGATCTCCTGAACAGAATGGTTCTGTCTCCAGTTGAACCAAAAATAGTTTCCTTGCTGTTCTGTGGAATATTGCCACACACAAAACAGCTGCAACAGTCTGCAGTCTGCCTTCAAAGTGATTCAGTATGAAGTGGCTTTGAGTGTTGATAAGGTGCTATATAAACCCAAGTTTGACTTTCTAATCAAGCCATATTGTGTGCTCCCCATAATTATTTGCATTATGATAAGGGATTACAAGTTCAGTATTCAGTTGTGCAAAATTATTTTCTAAACACCTTGTAATTATGCCATTACTTTAGTAATCAGATTCATTGCTACAGCAGTGTATCACCGTTATATTTGTGTTAGAAGTAAGGGAATCAGATTTTTTTAATTCCACAGTTCATGGGGTGTATATATAACTATTTTAAATACTCAGTTTCACATCTCTGTTGCTTACTAAATATGATTTTTCTTTGAGTTAAGTTGCTTGTGTTCTGTCCCCTTATCAAGTACATTATGGATTGTTATGGTGGATAGGTGTTGGATTAACAGTGCTCCAGTATCATTCAGGATAGGTCTCAAGATGAAGACGAGCAGTTCCAAAACTACTACAGTCTCACTGTGCCACCCTACGACTTCCCCACTGCCCTACCCATATGAAGAACAAAATCTGATTTCTATTTGCTTCACTATTTTTGAGGCTGAAATTTTTTTCTCTCTCTCTCATTTTTCCTCCTCCCTGCATGTGTACAGGACCCTATACTCCACTGACCTTCCAATACCACCGACTGATTTCTGCAGAGTTAGTATTAATAAATTGGTAAATTGATTTATTATTATCACAGGTACCATGGTACAATG
Source organism: Pristis pectinata (assembly GCF_009764475.1). NCBI lineage: Eukaryota > Metazoa > Chordata > Chondrichthyes > Rhinopristiformes > Pristidae > Pristis > Pristis pectinata. The sequence goes on along the minus strand of NC_067416.1, from coordinate 2,906,182 downwards.
AAAAGCTTGTCTTGTATACCATCCATACAGATCAATTCATTACAACAGTGCATTGAGGTAGTACGAGGTAAAAACAATAACAGAATGCAGAATAAAATGTTACAGTCACAGAGAAAGTGCAGTGCAAGGCCATAACGAGGTGGATTGTGAGATCAAGAGTCCATCTTATCGTACTAGGGGACCATTCAAGAGTCTTATAACGGGGGATGGAAGCTGTCGTTGAGCCTGGTGGTACGTGCTTTCAGCTTTTGTATCTTCTGCCCAATGGGAGGGGGGGAGAAGAGAGAATGGGTGGGGTGTTTGATTATGTTGTTTGTTTTACTGAGGCAGTGAGAAGCAATATACGTGACCAAGCCAATTCTGTCCTATACCCAAATGCAAAATTCTATTTCCTCCTTCTTTAACCCACAAGACCAATTAGATGCTTGCTCATTAAAGTAAGTAAATATAAACCAAGACCAAAGCTTGGCACTTTGTGATCAGTATAGCTCAGCCAAATGCTGCCTTTACTAACTGTACAGTTGGGGACCCTGTCTCTGCACATCACCTAATAGATTTGATTTTTAACAGCTGTCTGATTCTTCTTTGCAAATGTTTAAACTCTAATAACTGTGAGTGCTTTTTTGGTAGGAAAAAAGGATTCGATATCAAATGGGTGGATGACACGCATGCATTGGGCTTGTTTTCAAGTGCATTTGCAGGTATGTTTGAACTCTGAGCAAATTATGTTCGAACTCTGAGCAAATTATGTTCAACAGCTGAAATTTTCCAGTAGGATTGTTTGGTACAGCACAAAGCAAACTTCAAAATTAAAAATGCTGTCAATGGGATCAGTGACAAGATCATTTTGACAAGTTCTTTCAGTTCTCTGTGGGAGCCCTACTCCACTATATTGGTATTGGTTTATTATTGTCACTCGTACCGAGGTACAGTGAAAAACTTGTCTTGCAAACCAATCATACAGCTCAATTCATTACACAGTGCAGTTACATTGAGTTAGTACAGGGTGCATTGATGTAGTACAGGTAAAAACAATAACAGTACAGAGTAACGTGTCACAGCTACAGAGAAAGTGCAGTGCAAAAAGGTGCAAGGTCACAACAAGGTAGATCGTGAGGTCATAGTCCATCTCATTGTATAAGGGAACCATTCAATAGTCTTATCACAGTGTGGTAGAAGCTGTCCTTAAGTCTGGTGGTACGTGCCCTCAGGCTCCAGATTTTAAGGACTTGGGGTTGGAAACTATTTTAAAAATTGCTGCTAGGATGTATTGCTGAAACAAATTGCTGGAAGTCTGGGCAGGTCAGGCAGCATCTGTGGAGAGAGAAACAATGTTTCAGGTCAGTGATCCATCCTCAGAACTGGATAAACCTGGAATTCTAATGAAAGAACATCGGTCTGAAATATTTTTCTTGTTCCATGACTGCCTCTGATCTGAAGAGTGTTCCTTGTATTTTCTGAGGTTATTTCTGAGATTTCCAGTATTCCAAGTATTTTACTTTGAAGCTGTTACACTGCCTACCTCATCTAGAAATACTTTTGTTTTTTTTTCTACTTCCTGTTCTTCTGCATGAATGCATGACCCTCGCTCTTGATTAGCTCCGTTCCCCATTTTTCCTGACAGACACTTGCAAGAGAGCCGTTGCATCCTTGAACTGTGCAAGCATCAAATCCTTTGCCATTTCCTAATAAATAATTTGGGTGAAAATATAGCTGGGCCGATTAATAAATTTGTAGTTGACACAAGCTTACTAATGGCGGAATTGTGGATAGTGAGGAAGGTTCTCAAAGGATTCAGCAGGATACAGATGAAAAACACGCTGATGCTGGAGGAACTCAGGAGGGCAGGCAGCATCCATGGAGAAAAGCAGGCAGTCAACGTTTCAGCTCAGAACCCTTCTTCAGGACCTGATCCGAAACGTTGACCACCTGCTTTTGTCCACGGATGCTGCCTGGCCTGCTGAGTTCCTCCAGCATCAGCGTGTTTTTCATCTAGATTCCAGCATCTACAGCCTTTTGTTTCTTCAGATCAGTTGGAAATATGGACAGGAAAATGGCAGATGGTGTTTAATCTGAACAAGTGTGAGGTGTTACACTTTGGGAGGTCAAGTGTAAGAGGAAAGTATACAGTAAATTGCAGGTGCATTGATATTACAGATGGATCTTGGGGTGCAAGTCCATAGCTCCCTGAAAGTGGCAACACAAGTAGATAGAGCAGTAAAGAAGGTGTATGGCATGCTTGCTTTCATTAGCTGGAGTATTGAGTATAAAAGTCGGGAAGTCGTGTTGCAGCTGTGTAAACCTTTAGTTAGGCCTCATCTGGAGTATTGGTCGCCCCATTACAGGAAGAATGTGGAGAGGGTGTAGAAGAGGTTACTGAGATGCTGCCTGGATTAGAGAGTCTTAGCTATAAGAAGAGGTTGGATAAACTTGTCTGGAGTGTCAGAGGCTGAGGGGTGACCTGATTGAAGTTTATAAAATTATGAGGGGTATAAATAGGCTAGGTAGCCAAAGAGTCTTTCTCCCAGGATGGAAATGTCAAATACTAGAGGGCACAGCTTTAAGATGGGGGGGGGGGGCGGGCAGGGGGGAAACTTTAAGGAGGTTTATGAGGCAAGTTGTTTTTTACACAGATTAGTAGGTGTCGGGAATGTGCTGCCAGGGGAGGTGGTGGAAGCAAATATGATAGCAATGTTCAAGAGGCATTTAGACAGGCACATGAACAGGCAGGGAATGGAGGGATATGGACCATGCGAATACTTTGGATTGGCATCGTGTTTGGTGCAGGGATTGTGAGCCGAAGGTCTGTTCCTTTGCTGTACTGTTCTATGTTCTAATTCCCAGTTACAGGAGGGGAATGAGACCCTGACACTGTGTTTACCAGTCATCTGGAGTGAGCAATAGGAATTGGAAGCAGAGGTTTAGAACTACAGAAAATGCGATCCAAATCTATGGGAAGGGATATAGGAAGGTTTGCTATTACATCTTAAAATTTTAAAAAATAGCATTCCAAGAATTAAATTGAAAGATACATGGTAAGAAAAATCAGTGAAGTCATAAATATATGCTACAGAAGCTCTTTTATTTTCAGTAGTTTTTCCTTTTTGCATTAATTTTGTTAAAAGCTATTTCTTGTTTCTGTCCTGTTATCACATATTCTATTTGTGCATCACAGGTATGCATCTGTACATGTGTTTGTACAGATACAAAGACGGCACCTGGGGGTGGGGGTGACGATGGTATGGGGGAAACCTTTTCATTCTGTATGAAGGTCTAATGTTAATTTAGGACCGTGGCTTATTTCAGAGGAGGTTATTTGAATGTTGCATTGGGCACAGCCAGCTGTTGTCTACTGATAACTAAAATGTGCCTGGCATTTAAATAAATGCTTCTGATTCTTGCCATTTATTCTTGCTGCCTTTTTGCAAGCAACATGTGTAAAGTGACTAACGAGTGTTCACTTCATCATGTTTCCTTCAGAGAATTGCTTTACACTCATCAAGCTGAGCGATGTGGTGCTAAAAATTAAAATGCACTTCCCTTTTTTTGTCAAAGGTAGATTTGCATTGATGGAGTGTCACAGACAACAGATGCACAGCGCTACTTCATTTGACAGCATTCATTATTATAAATAGCCCATCAACAACCCACCCACATTTTTATGGATCTTGTGAACTGCAGATAAACCTAAAAGCCAAAATCTGGAAACCCTCCCTTTCAGGAACTCAATCAAACCTCCAGAATGAGGAGTACATAGGAGCGAGTGACATGGAGAGGACATGGATCACTCTAAGTTTAATGCTTCAGATGATCTTTATAATGGAAAAGAGTTACATTAAAGCAAAGGCATCCATTTAACCTCCAGAAATTGTTCCCCCATTCAGTTAGAACATAACTGATCTAAATCCAAACTCCATTTACCTGCCTTGATTTCATAACCCTAATGCACTTGTCACTTAAGATACCCTAATGCATTTGTATAGATACCACAGCTGAAATTTTCAATTTATCCCCAGCCTCAGCAGCTTTTATCTTTGGGGACGAGATGGTCGTGGGGAAGGGGGTGGCGTTCAAGAATTTTGTTACATTTGGAGTGAAGATAGATCTCCTGACAATGCCATTAAATGGCCCAGCACTACTTCTGTTTTACATCCTTGTTTGTGTACTCAACACTCTGCCCCATCAAACATGAGCAAATATATTTTTCTGTCTGTGCTTTGTCACCCCCTCTTTATTGATCTTAGGCATCTCAATCTGAAGGGGTTACAGGGCACTTCTGAGTAAAGCTTCTGGTTTGTCCCAACGTGCTACTAAATGGAGAAAGGTTGCAGATGAACGAAGTACGGAGGGATCTAGTTGTACTTGTGTGTGACTCGCTAAGTGTTTGCAGGCATGTGCAACAGTGGTACAGAAGGAAAGTAGTATATTGACCTTTATTGTAAGAAGGCTGGAGTTTAGAATGGGAAGTATTGTTATAGTTGTACAGAGTGTTGCTGAGGTCACACCTGGAGAACTGTGCACAGTTTTGATCTCCTTTCTTAAAGGATATATTGGAGGCAGTGCAAAAGAGATTCACTAAGTTCAAAGGGTTGTCCTATCACAAGCCACCAATGAAATTAGATCTGTATTTATTGGAGTTTAGGAGAATGAGGGGTGATCTCATTTAAACATAAGATCCTAGGAGGTCATGACGGGGTAGTTGTTGAGATGTTCCCACAAGTGGGAAAGTCTAGAACGAGGGCACCTCGTTACAAGATTGGGGGGGCAATCATTTACAACTGTAGTGTGCATGAACTACTTCTCGCAGAGGGTGGTGGGGCTCCAGAAATCTCTACTCTAGGGGGTTGTGGAGGCCAACTCATTGGGGATATTTAAAGAAGAGGTAGATAAATTTTTAAAAGCTCAGAGAATTGAGGACAATGGGAAACTGGCAGAGAAGAGAAGATGAGGCCTGGGTCAAACCAGCGATGATCATGTGGAATGATGGGGCAGGCTTGAGGGTCTGAGTGGCCTATTCCTATTTCCTTGTGTTCTTCTGCCAGACCTGTACAACTATAATTTGTACCACACCAGTCATTCTTGTATTAATTTGTGCTGAATTGAATGGATGGAGACCACGTCTTTTCCACAGACAAAAGGAAGAGGGAGAGGAGTGTTCATTATCGTGCTGGTTACAAAGTCAGGCATCAGGACTGACATTCCCTGGCTCCTGTCTTCCCTCCAAAGAAGCATTGCTCCATTTTGTAGCCGTGTGACTACGAATGTAGGATAATGGATGACTGTCGGATAGCTGCAAAGTCGTAATTCAATTGAGTAGGCCCTCGGTGGCATAAATTGTGACAATGATGTGTTTGAGTAGTTTACTAACAGATTCAGACTGCAGGGTTTATCATAGGCTGACAGGCCATCATTCCTTCCTTACCGGATGGTCTGAATAGTAAGTGGAGATACACTGAGCCACCTGTCTGAAATCAATTGCATTATGGCAGTAAGATTAAAGCCAAAAAACAACAGTTTTAAATTGGGCATAACAGAGAAGGCTGGAACTACACAGCAGATGAGTTGGCATATGAGAGAAAGATTTGTCACTGTGGGTGGATTCTAAGTTATCTAGAACTATTACTGAACTGAGAGGCTCTTTCTCAAGAATAGAGAAACTTACCGGAGGTCTTTAAAACTACATGTTGTTTCTACTTGCGAGGGTGTTCAAACAGGGAACATAAATCAAATGGGAAATTCAGGAGAAACATAGCCAGAAAATGTTTGCAGAGTGGAATTTTCTACCGCGTGCAGTTGAGATAAATACCACAGGTGCATTTAAGGAGAGCAAATAGGGAAAGGAATAGAAGGATGTAGCAATGGTTTGAGACAAAGAGAGGGGTTGGGAGAGGCTCCTTTGCAGAAACACTGATCAGTTGGACCGAATGGCCTAGAGTCACAGAGAGATTCAGCATGGAAACTGTCCCTTCGGTGATCATCAACCACACATTTACACTATTCCTATGTTATCTCATTTTTTTATTCTCCCCACACTCCTGTCAACTCCTCCCCTAGATTCTACCGCCCACCTACACACTAGGAGCAATTTACAGCAGCCAATTAACCTACCAACCCACACATCTTTAGGATGTGGGAGGGAGCCGGAGCATCTGGAGGGAAACCAACGCGGTCAGAGAGAACCTGCAAACTCCACGCAAGGTCACAATCGGTCACTGGTGCTGTGAAGCAGCGGCCCTGCTAGTTCCACCACTGTGCAGCCTGTTTTTGTGTTGCAATTTCTATGCAAAGAGCCAACCTCAGGTAGAAACCTCTTCCTCTGTTAGACAACAACTGACCTGTTCCATATCAACCCCAAATCCCAGATCTTCAGCCAAACTGTGGGCAACAGGTTGGAAGAGCTTTTAATTAGAGGGTATTTACATCATTGAGAGTTAAGAATGGCTCTTTGCGGACCTGACTAATATTTGGGACTGAGCCATGAGTGCAGGAGGTGTGCAGAGAACCTACAGGGCTTGATTTATCATTCCCACAAATGGGATGGCCTAAGGAAGAATAATGGTCTGGCTGTTAAGATAAAAAAATTATACCTCATGGCTCCTCATCTACTCTGTTTATGTAGCACATCGGTTAAATAGTTAGCATTAGGTTTGCTGTGAATATTAACTTTAAATGAACTGTGTTGATGTGGAAATTTTGCACTGCTTATGATCATTATGTACTCAATCTTCAGGTGAAATATTAAATTGCACGCTGTGATTTTTAGGTTGCCAGATATTCCTATACTGACGATCACTCCCATAAGTGAATGCTTGCTGTTATAGACGTTAAGTGTTATATCATCCAGGGTCAAACAACAGAAATTATACCTTGTTGGTATAACTCTCTCACTAGAAATGTTATGAGCCCTATTGCATTCTCCAGGCAGATGAGTTGGATCACACTAAAAACAGGTTTATTAACTGTAAAAAAAAAACAAAAGATCCAAATAGCAGATTTTATATCCAACTCCTGGTTCAAAAATAATAAAATATGCAATGCTTTGCTAACTCTCCCAATAAAACAGGATCTGAGTCAGTGTTTGCAGAATAATTTATACATGAGGATGCACATACCCCATGAAGCTGTCAAGTGCTTTCTAGTTCAATGGAATATGGAACCTTGAGCACAAGCTGCTTTCCGTCTGGATATGAGGAAGATTGATGAGGGTAGTGCGGTGGATGTGGTCTATATGGATTTTAGTAAGGCGTTTGATAAGGTACCTCATGGTAGGCTTCTTCAGAAGGTCAGAGGCCAAGGGATCCAGGGAAGCTTGGCTGTGTGGATTAGGAATTGGCTTGCCTGTAGAAAGCAGAGGGTTGTGGTGGAAGGAGTGCCCTCGGATTGGAGGGCTGTGGCTAGTGGTGTCCCGCAGGGATCGGTTCTGGGACCTCTACTTTTTGTGATATTTATAGATGACTTAGATGAGGGGGTGGAAGGCTGGGTTAGTAAGTTTGTGGACGACACTAAAATCGGCTGTGTTGTGGATAGTGTGGAGGGCTGTCAGAAATTACAGAGGGATATTGATAGGATGCAGAGCTGGGCTGACAAGTGGCAGATGGAGTTCAATCCAGAGAAGTGTGAGGTGGTACACTTTGGAAGGACAAACTCCAGGGCAGAGTTCAAGGTAAATGGCAAGGCACTTGGCAGTGTAGAGAAGCAGAGGGATCTGGGGGTTCATATTCACAGTTCACTGAAAGTTGCCTCACAGGTGGATAGAGCAGTTAAGAAGGCCTATGGGATGTTAGCTTTCATAAGTCGTGGGATTGAGTTTAAGAGCCGCGAAGTGATGATGCAGCTTTACAAAACTCTGGATAGACCACACTTAGAGTACTGTGTTCAGTTTTGGTCGCTGCATTATGGGAAGGATGTGGAGGCGTTGGAGAGGGTGCAGAGGAGATTTACCAAGATGCTGCCTGGATTAGAGTGTATGGAATATGAGGAGAGGCTTAAGGTGCTAGGGCTTTATTCACTAGAAAGGAGGAAGATGAGAGGAGACATGATAGAGGTATATAAAATACTGAGAGGAATAGATAGAGTAGACAGCCAGCGCCTCCTTCCCAGGGCACCAATGCTCAAGACGAGAGGGCATGGCTTTAAGGTTATGGGTGGGAGGTTCAGGGGAGATGTCAGGGGGAGGTTTTTCACCCAGAGAGTGGTTGGTGCATGGAATGCACTACCTGGGGTGTGGTGGAGGCAGATACATTGGACAGGTTCAAGAGTTTGTTGGAGAGGCACATGGAGGAATGTAAGAAAGAGGGATATGCAGGAGGAAAGGGTTAGATAGTGCGAGGGTGGTTTGATGGACGGCACAGCATGGTGGGCCGAAGGGCCTGTTTTGTGCTGTATGGTTCTATGGAAATTGTCTTTAGCCTTTCTGTGGGTATATCCTGTTAAGCTTCCCTTTCCTGAGTGAGGTCTGCTTTGATGTTCTGGTTTGGTCCTCACCATTGTATCGGCTATGGCTCAGTGAGTATCACTCTTCCTTTTAAGTTAGAAAACTATGGCTTCATCTTGCACCAGAGACCAGAGTACAAATATCTAGGCTCATACCACAGTGCAGTCTTGATGGAGATTTGCTCTTGGTAAACATAAAATATTCCATAGCACTATTTCAAAGAAGAGTGAATAGTTCTTGTTGCCCCAACCTGTGTTTATCCCTTGATAAACACCAGTAGAACAGATTATTCAATAATTACTGTATTGCTGTTTGTGGGAGCTCAGTGTGTTTTTCCTTTGTTGCAACTGTCCACACTTCAAAGGTACTAAATTGGTTGTAAATGCTCTGAGAAGATTTGGGGATTTATAAGGTATATGTGCAATTCACACGTTCCATTAGTATCTAAGCAATCAACCCCAACTCTTGGCTTGAGTCACACCTTAGATCTGGGGCACAAAGCAATTTTTGACCAAGGTGCAAAATGTACCTCAAGTCTATTAAGCACTCATGGAACAAACCAAGGATCTGGTTTCTACTTTAGGCACTCCTGCTCTCTACAAGGTGACATGAGATTTTGACTTACATACAGACTGGGCAAATCAAATTCACTCTGATAAGGTGGTAGAAGAATTCATGAGGTGCTTTCTGGATCAATATGTTCAGGAGTTAGTTAGGGGAAAGAGTATTTTGGATCTCATTTTATGTAACAAGAAAGGGTTAGTTAATAATCTTGTTGTTATAGGCCTGTGGGGAAGAGTGACCATAATATGATAGACCTTGACATTGAGTTTGATAGTGATGTTGTTCAGTGCCAAACTAGGGTCTTAAACCTAAACAAAGAAAACTACAAAGGAGTGAGAAAACAGTTGGCTGCAGTCGATGAGGAGAATTCATTGAAAGGATAATGGTGAACAGGCAATGTTTTCGTTTAAAGAAATAATGTGTGTCGGATAAAGTTTATATTCCTTTAAGGCATGTAAACCCAATGGGAAAAGTGATTCATCCATGCTGACGAGTGTTACATTCAAGAAAGAGGCTTATAAAATTTCCAGAAATAGCAGCAGTCCTGAGGATAGGGAACATTTTAGAATTCGGCAAAGGAGGACCAAGAAATTAATGAAGTAAACCAGAATAGAGCGTGAGAATAGAGACAAGGAACATAAAAACAGAGCGTAGGAGCTTTGATAGGTAAATAAAGAGGAAGACCAACAAGGGCAAATGTGGGCTCCTTACACAGACAAGAAAAATTATAGTAAGGAATAGGAAATGGCAGAGGAACTTTTGAGCCTGTCTTCACATAATGAAGGATGAAGGAGAACATCTCAAAGATTAATGGCTTTGAGCAGGGTTAGTTAGCATGGATTTCTGAAAGGAAAATCATGTTTGACTTCGGCTGGAGTTCTTTGAGATTGTGACGAGTTGAATAGATAAGGGGGAACCAGTGGATATGGTGTATTGCATTTTGGTTAGGCACTTGATAAGTTGGTGAACAAGGTTAGAGCATGTGGACGAGGGTGATATTCTGTCATGGTCTGAGGATTGGTTTTCATACAGACACCAATAAATGGATGGCTCTTAGGTTAATGAGCTGTGACTGGTGTAGTACTGCCGGGATTGATGCTTGGGCCCCTGCTTTTCACAATCTGTATCATGTTGCACCAAATGTAACATTTCCAGGTTTGCCAATGATAATGAATTAGGTGGGCTTGGGAGTACAAAGGTGTAAAGATGCTTTAAGGGATATGGACACTTGGAGAAAAAGACGGCAGATGAAATATAATGTGGAAAATGTGAAATTATCCACATTGGTACACTCAACAAAAATATGGGTTATTTGTTAAATGATGAGAGGTTGGGAAGTGTTGATGTTCAAAAGGACCTATGTATACTTGAACACAAGTTATGATTTTTCTTTCAGAAATCCATGCTAACTAACCCTGCTCAATGCTATTATTCTTTGAGATGTTTTCTCATTACATCCTTCATCATGGATTCCAGCATATCCCCCACCACTGACATTAAGCTGCCCTGGGTTTCTCTCTTCCTCCTTTCTTAAATAAAGAGGTCATGTTTACTACTTTCCAATTCATAAGATCAATTCCAGAGTCCATGGAACTTTAGAAGATGATAACAGGATCATTGGAATTGTGACAATGAAAGGCTTTTGTGAAAGACACAGTGAAAGGCTTTTGTTTTGCGTGCCATCCAGACAGATCGTGAGATAGTAAGGTAGTAAAAAGAACCCAATGCAGAATATAGTGTTACAGTCACAGAGAAAGCGCAGTGCACGTAGAGAAATAAAGTGCAAGGGTCACGACGAGGTAGATTGGGAGTTCAAGAGTTCATCTTTTTGTGTATGAGTGGTCCATTCAAGAATCTGATAACACTGGGATAGAAGTTGTCCTTGAGTCAGGTGCAACAAGCAGTTAAAGGAGCAAATGGTGTGTTAGCCTTTATTATAAGAGTACAGAATTGAGGAATCTTATTGCAATTGTACAGGACTTTGATGAGACCACACCTGGTGTATTGTGCACAGTTTTGGTCTCCTAACCTAAGAAAGGATGTAGTTGCCATTGAGAGAGTGCAGCAAGAATTCACTGGGCTGGTTCTAACAATGGGGAACTGGCTGTCTGAGGAAAGATTGAGCATGGGACTATATTCTCTTCAGTTTAGAAGAATGGCAGGAGATTTATTTGACATTTACAAAATGCTTAAAGGGCTTGATAGGCTTGATGTTTCCTCCAGCTGATGAGTCTAGGACCTAGGAGCACAGTGTCAGGAAAGTGGAAGACTGTTCAGAACAGAGATGAGAAGAAATTTGTTTAAATTAAATCTTCTGAGTTCTCTACTCTGGAGTGCTCTGTGGAGATTTAGTTATTCTGTTCTTTCAACACAGAGATTCATTGATATCTGGATATTATGAGATCTGGGGATAGTGCTGGAAAATGACATTGAGGTAGAGGAGCAGCCAGGATCTTAATGAGTAGCAGTGTAGACTCAAAGGGCCAGATGGCCTAACCCTGCTCCTATTTCTCACGTCTTTATGTTTCTACAAGAGGAATGCTTGGCCTCTGTAAAGTGGATGCCCTGAATGGTAGTCTCCTGGCCCCATGATCATATAATACAAGAAAACAGTGTTGAGGCCAAGATCAGAACATCTATGAGCCTACTCAGTAGCAGAGTGGTCTCGAAGAGCTGTTTGCCAACTGGTGCTCCTGTATCTTATGTTGTTCTCTCAAAGCCACCATCTTTCCTCAATAATAGATTTCTCTCCATAAAAGGGGAAGGTGTTAGTTGTGATGGTATAAGGTGTGCCAAACCCCTTAACAACCATTGAAGTGTGGTCACTGTTTATAATGTAAGAAAGGTGGTGGCCTGCGAGCACACTGGAAACTCCCAGAGACAGCAATGCGATAATAGATAATCTGTTCGATAAGCTGAGAAAGAAAATTAGACTGGGGAGAATTACTCCACTTTTCAGAACGGTACCATGAAAAACTCTGCAACAACTCGATCTGTTGCCACTATTCCAACCCACTACGTCCCTTAGCCCAACAAATTATTCCTTTCTTAGCATGTATCCAGTTCCCTTCAAATTACTTTCAATCAGCTTCCAGCATCCATTTCAAGCGGCTTATTCCAGATTATAACTTGCATTTAAAAAAAGTCTTCCCTTTGGTTCTTTTGCCAATTAACTGAAGTCTGTGTCTTCCAGTCACCAACCCTCCTGGAAACAGTTTCTCATTACTCACTCTGTTGAAACCTCTCCGTTTTAAAACCTCTATTAAATTTTCCCTTAACCTTCTTTGCTCAAAGGAGTGCATACCTTGCTTCTCTACCAAATGCACACATATAGAAAGTATTAGTTTTTATCAATTATTTCTGCATCCATTCTGGACACTAGAGGAATTGTCAAACTTTCTGTTTTTGTCAGTGGCACAGGTTGGTTCAGAACAGCCCCCAGGTCCGAATCTTTGAATCGTATGCCTGTTTATTTGAGTAGCTGGTGTAATGTTGCAGACCATACCAAAAACCAACTAATCATAGGCAGTTATCCCCAGAGGGACAGAAGAATGAAGGTATTATACTACATTTGTATCATATCTTGGTTTATCATGCTTGAACTACAGTGTCGTGTTACAAACAGAATATGAAAGCAACAGGATGAGTACAAAGGAGGTTTACAGGACTGAACCTGAAAGAGTGACTTAAACCTCTCAGGAAGGGGTGACATGGTTGGGGTTCCTTTCTCTTAAAAGAAGTGAGGCCTAAAAGAGATCTTTAAAATGATGAGTAGATTTTATCCAGTGAGAGGGGCAATGAAGAAGCTTATTTACTGAGGGATGAGAACGTGGCATCTGGTGACCCAAAGGAGTTGGCGCTGAGAATATGAATGTATTAATGGGAAACCTAAGTAAGCAAAGGAAGAAGAAGGGACTTGAAGGTTTTGCTGAAAGGTGAGGAGCACTGGGAGAAGGTTCGAGTGGAGCACACACACTATCTTGGACTGGACTCGACAGCTTTTTTTTTGCTGCAAGCACAATGTATTTCAAGTCTCAGTGATCCATTTTATGATTCATCCATCAATGAGCAACCACATTAGCCTTTGAGCCCATGAGCTGTAAACAGCACGATGCAGAGGGGAAGTGAGATGAACGCAAATGGGACTGAGTAGTATGGCCTTTGAGGGCCTGATTACCATGGTTCAGGAGCTGTGGCTGGCCTCCAGGCTTCTGATTGGACTAACCTGCTGTACCTAATTACATAGACTGAACAAGCCATTTGGCCCAAATGGTCCATGCCATGTTAATTCTCTACATATGCTTCTTCCCACTTCTCTTCATTTCACCTAATCATTGTATCCTTCTATTCCTTTACCACCTCATTAATTTAACTTAAATGCATTTGTGTCTCGGGCACTTACCTCTTGGGAGATCCTGCAGCATTGTGCAATGTTAGAGGTCACACCAGATTCTGTTCAGAGCAGTGGCAATACTCTTGGTGAGGACAAAAAGGCGCCAAAAATGTTTTTAAGCATACATTTCACATAAGCAACTGTGATCTACTAATCAATAGTTGAAGGCTTTATTGAGTAAAGCTCAATATAATTTTCCTATTGGTCTGAAGCACTTCATTGTACTGACAATGAAAGTGCAGTAAGTGTGCCTTGGCTTGATGTCATCTTCCAGGTAAAACATTCTCTGTTTGCACAATAATTTGAATCATTATAATTTGTACATGTTACCCATTTTTAACTTACAGTCCATTTTTATGCTAAGATATTAAATGTATAAAATTCTGCTGCTGCCAGGTAAACATCTTTCTGAAGGGGTGGGTAGATATTGCCCTCGCCCTCAGGCAGATGAGGAAACAGATTTGTGGTCCCCAAGCACTGCTGCTACATAAATAAATCAGTGGACATAACCCGCAGCAGTTGCATAAACAAAAGGAATCATTCATGCATGGCATCTCGCCTGTTTCTGAAAGTTATATCAAGTTAAACAGAATTCCAGCACTGAGGGAGGGAGCCCATTCATCCTGCCATGTCCATAAAAATTCACCCAAAACAGCTTCTCATTTTCTGTCTTTCCCCATTCCTTTCTAAATATTTTCCCCCAGTTATACATCTACCTCTTTCAAAGCTTTAATGGATAAAATACAAAAAGGTCAGAGTTAACACAGCATAAGGAATAGAAGCAGGAGTGCTGTATGCCTGCTCCGACATCCAATGAGATGATTCATTTTTCACAAACATGCCTTTTTTTCTGTACTCACCCCCATGGTATCTCTAAATCTGTCAGTCTGTTCTGAATATACCAAGAGTGTCCACAGTCTTATTGGGTTAAGGAATTCCAAAGATTCTCTGAGTGAATACGTTTCTTATCCCTGCCCTGAATGGCTTACTCCTTATTTTGAGACTGTGATCGCTTGTTTAGGACATGCCAGTCAGGAGAAATATCAAATCTACATCTACCCTGTCTAGTTCTGCATAAGAATGATGCATGTAAGTAGAAGTCAGACTGCATCATTTGCTCAGAGGAACAAGATTGATGTAAAAGTAGCTCAAATTGGTATGAGTCATAGTTATAGACATAGTCATACAGCACAGAGACAGGCCCTTCAGCCTTCCATGTCCATTGCTGACCACCTTGTCCATCTACGCATTCACTATTCCTGCATCAGTGCATATCCTTCTATGCCTTGCCTATTTGTGTCTGTCTAAATGCCTCTTAAATGTAGCAGTTGTATCTGATTCCACCATATCCTCTGGCAGCACATTCCAGATATCTACCAATCTCTGTGTAAAACAAAACTTTCCCCTCAGATCCCCTTTAACACTCCTTCCCCTCACTTGAAACCTGTGGCCACTTGTTTTTGAAACCACTACCACGGGAAAAATATTCTGACTGTCTTACCCTATCTATGCCTAGTGTAATCTTGTATATACATCTATCAGATGAGAACAGTTTAAGGCAGACAGTGGTAGGTGGACTCCAGTGTGAGGATGATCAGCAACCTGGTGATGAGAAGGCTGATTAAAAATAGGTTTGGATTGTTGGTGTCAAGGAATGCCAGAAGGTACAGGCTAATTGTTCCAGCACAAGACAGTTGTGGAGCAGGTGCGGGGTAGGGATGCTGTATGTAATCAGGCCATGGCCAGGCTGGGCTCTTTATTCACAGCAGTACACAAAAAGTGCTGGAGGAACTCAGCAGGTCAGGCAGCATCCATGCAGGGAAATAAACAGTCGACGATTTGGGCCAAGACCCTTCATCAGGACTGGAGAGGAAGAGGGCAGAATAAGAAGGTGGGGGGGAGGATGAGGAGCACACGCAGGTAGGGGATAGGCAAGTCCAGGTGAGAGGAGGAAGGTAGGTGGGTGGGGGAGGGTGGGGTAAGATTTAATAAGCTGAGAGGTGATAGGTAGAAGAGGCAAAGGACTCTTTGGAATCCGGTAGGAGAGGGCAGTGGACCATGGAATAAAGGATGGGGGAGGAGAGGAGATGGGTAGGTCATCAAGGCAGGAGAAGGGAGCCACAGGAATAAGGGACAAAGGAGGGGTGGGGGGGAGGGGAGGGGGAAGCCAAAGAAGGGGTGGGGTTACCAGGTTGGGGACTCCCAAGGCAGAATATGAGGTGTTGTTCCTCCAACCTGCGTCTGGCCTCAACGTGGCAGTGGAGGAGGCCATGGATAGACATGTCAGTATTGAAGTGGGTGGTCACCAGGAGATCCTGGCTGATGCAGCGGATGGAGCGAAGGTGCTCGACAAAGCGGTCACCCAATCTGCACCAGGTCTCACCGATGTACAAGAGACCGCACCGGGAGCACCAGATGCAATAAATGACACCCTCAGACACACAGGTGAAGCGCTGCCTCACCTGGAAGGACTGTTTAGGACCCTGAATGTGGTGAGGGAGGAGGTGTAGGGACAGGTGTAGCACTTGGTGCGGTTGCAGGCATAAGTGCCAAGTGGGTTATCAGTGGGGAGGGACGAGTGGACAAGGGAGTCGTGGAGAGAGCAATCCCTGTGGAAAGCTGAGAGAGAGGGTGAGGGGAAGATGTGCCTGGTGGTAGAATCTCGTTGGTGGCGGCGGAAGTTGTGGAGAATGATGTGTTGGATACGGAGGCTTGTGGGGTGGTGGGTGAGGACAAGGGGAAAATTATTCCTGTTATGTCGGTGGAGGGGTGGGGTGAGGGCAGACGTGCAGGAAGTGGAGGAGATACGGGTAAGGGCAGCATTGGTGGTGGTGGAAGGGAAACCCCGGTTACTGAAGGAGGAGGACATCTCTGATGTCCTAGAATGGAAAGCCGCATCATGGGAACAGATACAATGGAGGCGGAGGAACTGGGAGAAGGTGATGGCATCCTTACAAGTGACAGGGTGGGAAGAGGTGTAGTCAGGGTAACTGTGGGAGTCAGTGGGTTTGTGGAAGATGTCTGTGGTTAATCTGTCTCCGGAGATGGAGGCAGAGAGATCCAGAAAGGAGAGAGAGGGGTTGGAGACAGACCAAGTGATTCTGAGGGCAGGGTGGAAGTTGGAGGCAAAGTTGATGAAATTGATGAGCCAGCACAGGTGCAGGAAGCAGCACCAATGCAGTCGTCAATGCAGCAGAGAAAGAGTTAGGGAGCGTTACCAGTGTAGGCTTGGAACATGGACTGTTCCACGTAGCCGATGAAAAGGCAGGCATAGCTGGGGCCCAGGAGAGCGCCCGTGGCCGCACCTTTAGTTTGGAGAAAGTGGGAGGAGCCAAAAGAGAAGTTGTTGAGGGTGAGTCCCAGTTCTGCCAGATGGAGGAGGGTGGTGGTGGAGGGGAACTGGTTGGGTCTGTTATTGAGAAAGAAACGGAGAGCCTTAAGGCCTTCCTGATGGGGGATGGAAGTGTACAGGGACTCGACGTCCACAGTGAAAATGGGGCGGTCAGGGCCAGGGAACTGGAAGTTGTTGAAGTGATGGGAGAGCACACAAACTGTGACAGACATAGGTAGGAAGGGACTGAACCAAGGGCGACAAAATGGAGTCAAGATATGAGGACACCAGTGGGGCAGGAGCAGGCAGCAACAATGAGTCTACCAGGGCAGTTGGGTTTGTGAATCTTGGGTAGGAGGTAGAAACAGTCAGGGGTAGGGGAATTATGAGGTGGGAGAATGTAGAGGGAAGATCTCCAGGGGCGATAAGGTCTTTATTCCTTGGAACGTAGGAGAATGAGGGATGACCTTATAGAAGTGTTTAAAATTATGGGAAACATGGATAAGGTGGACAGTAACAGTCTTTTCCCCAGGGCAGGGAGTCCAAAACTAGTGGGCATATGTTTAGGGTGAGAGGGGAAAGATTTAAAAATGACTTGAGGGGCAACTATTGCATGCAGAGGGTGGTGAGTATATGGAACGAGCTGCCAGAGGAAGTGGGTGAGGCAGGTACAATAGTATCATTTAAGAAGCACTTGGGTAGGTACGTAGAGGGGTGGGGCTCAGGGATAAGGGCCGGACTAGCTGGGTGGGCACCGTGGTCGGCATGGACTGGTTGGGCCAAAGGGCCTTTATTGGTGCTCTGTTGCTCTCTGACTCCATGAACATCAAATGTGATTTTTACAAAGCGCTATTGACAGCTTTCTTACTAGTCCCCTGTACCGAGCATGCTAACTCTCAGCAAACCTGAGAAACGCCGGTAATTGTGTATGCACCTGCTGGCTTTTCTCCCTGACTCAGCAAGTGTTGGGCTTCCATGGAAACATGCATCAGTGTGGAAGTCTTGAACTTCCTGCGATGTGCTCGCCAAATATTTCCTCCTCGATGACTGAGCATCAACTTCCAGCAATTCTCTAGCAGCTGGGAAGCTTGCACATTAACTGCACCAACTGAGACCCAGCAGCAAGTTCAGTTCAATGGAGAGGAACAGCTGCTTGGGAGAGACAAGTTTCAGATTCCCTATGTCCCCTTTCTCTCTCTCTCACTGATCTACCCAGGTCTTCCTACACCCACCCTCGCACCCCCTCACCATTTCTTTCCCCTCCTCCACCCACTCCATCTGCCCGTCACCAACACGCTCCTCCCACTGGTTCCCCTCCCCTCACCACTTCCTTCACGTGATTCCAGGCTCCACCTTCCTCTCTTATCAGATTCCATCATTTTCAGCCCTTTAGTCACCTCCACCTCCCGGCCTCTGTCGCTGTTCCCACTCTCCTGTCCTCCATCTGCCTCTCACCCCTCCACACCTGGATCCACCCATCACCTGCCAGCTCTTGCCCTCACCTCTTTACACTGACCATCTCCCCTCTATCTTTCAGTTCAGATGAAGGGTCTCAACCCAAAATGTCGATTGTCCACTTCCCTCCACAGTTGCTGCCTAACCTGCTGCATTCTTCCAGCATCTTGTTTTTAGCTCCGGATTCCAGAATCTGCTGTCTCTTATGTCTTCAGATACTACGTTTTTTTAATTAATTAATGATTAATTGTTCCTGTGTGTTTTGTTTTTTTTTAACGTTTTAATGATTTATTGTTTTGTAAAGTGACTTCTTAAACTAGTATTTGAAAATTCTTCAATGATAGAAATACATAAGTTTTCTGACAGCTTAACAGTTGATCAAGCAGGGTAAGAAGTTGTGTGGGTGCAGTTTGTTGAGGCCTTATCACGAGATTCTGTTTAGACCTGCAGCCATGCACTGTACAGGACCTAGCTGACCATGCTGAAGCTGGTGTTCAGGGAGTTGCTAATAGATCCACTCCATATAAGGCAGACCTGCCTGTTAGGGGAGTGTGAATGCAGGAAGCTTGTCACTGCCATTTAGTTCTGGGCCAGAGGTTATTAAACTATCTTCAGTCCTGCAATCACCACTTTGTTTCTTCATTCATTGCTGGCAAGGTCATCCAGAAGGTGAACTGCCACCTTGAACCACTGTGTCCTTCTAGTGAATGTACTGTCATGTTGCTGTTAGCGAGAGTGTTCCAGGGACAATGAAAAGATAGTGATATATTTCCAGGTCAGGATGGTGTGTGACTTACTCACCAGCTGCCCTTGTCCTTCTTGGTGGTAGAGGTCACAGTTTTGGGAACTGTTGTTTCTAGCAGGGCAGCTCCCTTTTGTATCAAGAAAACTTAACTTCTGTAGATATTCCCATGGCCTTACCATCCATCCTAAGGTAGCATGGATGCTAGTACATTTTAAAATTAAATCTGATAATGCCAGTGTTAAAGTAGCAATCAAATATTTAAACAAATATGTTAAACAGTCATTTCTCCTCTGAAGAGACCTAGAAGACAAGCTTGCATTGACGGAACAACACACAATCTGCTGGAGGAACTCAGTGGGTCGAGCAGCATCTGCGGGGGAAGAGGAATTGTCAACATTTGGGGTTGAAACCCTGCATCAGGACCGAGAGGGGAGAAGGCCAGTATAAGGACAAGGGGAGTGGAGAGAAAGGAGGCAGAGGTGACTGGTGGACTGAGGCGGGGTGTGAGATGACAGGCAGGTAGGGGCTGGGAGCAGGGGTGGAGTTGGGAGTCAGTGGCAGGTTAATGATAGATGGAGGCAGATGGAGAGAGGATAAAGGGGAAAAAAAAAGCAGATGGAGCAAGGTGGGGGGAGGGGAGAGTGAAGATTGGAGACCTGCCACTGTCTCCCAACTCCACCCCTGCTCCCCTGCCTGTCCCTCACACCCCTCCTCACTCCACCAGTCACCTCGGACTCCTCCCTCACCACTCCGCTCCTCCTCTTTATACCGGCCATCTCACCTCTCTGCTCTCAGTCCTGATGCAGGGTTTCGACCCAAAGCATCGACAGTTCCTTTCCCCCCATAGATGCTGCTCGACTCAGAGTTCTTCCAGCAGGTTGTTTGTTGGAGACACAAGAGATTGTTGCTCCAGATTCCAGCACCTGCAGTCTCTTGTGTCTCTTTTGCATTGATGGGCTTTGACTTTCCTTATATGTTGGCTAAAAATGACATCAATAAGCTCAGTTGAAGCATCTCCCGGTGTGCTGGAACCGAATGCCAGTGTGTCAGCTTTCGTCCTGAAGTCATTGCCAAACAGTTTCAATGCCCAGTTATTTATCATTACGTTTTTCCAGAAACGCAGGTACTCAGGCTGCATTTTATGGTTTAATTCCTCCTCCTACTGATGACCCGGACCAGTTTTATGTCCTGCAACTGTCAGCAGAACTAATACTAATATAATTATCCTTGATTGCAAGCATGAAGATGCTGAATGACACTGTCCTAAATGCACAGCATTACGTCCACCTAACGTGTCCACTTGCCACTGTATATCACCGGATAGTGATGGGGAAGGAGAGGAAAGTTTGATTTGTAGTCCTTCCCATATAACCTAGAGACATCATGTCCAACTTTTGTGTCCTTAAAGCCAAGATTGGGGGTCAGAATTGCCTCACGAGGATGTCGTGTTCTCCCAACCCCATCCTGGCAACCTTGCAAAGGTGCAACAAAAGATCTGCTAGAAAAGCTCAGAAGGTTGAGCAGCAGCTGTGGGAGGGGGGGAGTACTCTGTCCTGGTTTTGACCCAAAACATCAACCATTCCTTCTGCAGATACTGCTCGACCCGCTGAGTTCTTCCAGTGGGTTATTTGTTGTTCCAGATCCCAGCATCTGCAGTCTCTTGTGTCTCCAACTTTGTGATGGTTATTGGAAATCACAGGGAATCTGGGTTTCTTTGCCTTTTGCAGAGATTGCATTGGAAAGTTGGAGATCTCCTGTAGAAATTCTAACCCCAGCTTTTTTATATTCAATTATTTCTGTTCCTTCATCCTTTGCAGTTCGGTTATAACGTCCATGAGCAAGGTGCAAACTCTGTTTATATCCTCTTGAACCCTACTAAGGGATGCACCAGGTGCTGTTTCCTTCCCCATCAATTTCAAGTGCAAGTCCTGGATCAACCAGCCATTTCATTCTTGTTCCCTTCGATGTTTCCCCTGTGGAGGTGCTGGAGAAGTCCCCACTCCTCTGATGCTGTAGCTGAAGATCAAGAACTAGCATCAAGCTATTACGGAGAGGTTTGCACTGTAGCATAATTTACTAGAACGCTCTATCTGGCACCGTTCTGCCAGCCTGTGCACGATGACTTTTCAGTAGTAAATCATTTTTAAGACTGAATTAAATATGGATAATGAAACGCCTTTGCACACTCAGCAAATGGATTTGTCTCCCAGCCAGCAGCATTTGATTGTTATCAGCATCTGTGGCGCACAACTGCTCGAGAGTATAGGTGATCAACATCTCTCAAATGTCCTGACGTCTGCTGAAGGTTGAATCTCACCTCGTTTAAAATTACTCTCGTAAGTGGGGAGGAAAAAGTCGCGTCAAAAAAGGCTAAAAGTGTCATTCACGGGATAGGGAGCAGGAGCCAAGGACTGCGTTATATGAGTAAGATCACTTGCTGCCAAGGTGGGAAGTAAGTTTGGCATCACCCTTTGCTCTCAGTACAGTTGATTCTGACTCCTGGTTACTCTGAGAAAGTTGATGGTGGCTGCCTCCCTGAAAGGATGGTAGTGCTTGTGTTTTACACAACTATGGGGCTGCTGTGCTATTAAAAGTGAGCCATACATAAAATTGTCTTATGAAGAAAAGTTGAGCGAGCTAGGGCTTTTCTCTTTGGAGCAATGCAAGATGAGAGGTGACTTGATAGAGATGTATATGATTATGAGAAGCATAGATAGCGTGGACAGCCAGCACCTTTTCCCCAGGGCAACAATGGCCAATACTAGAGGACATGGGTTTAAAGTCAGAGGAGGAAAGTTTAGGGAGATGCAGAGGTAGTTTTTTTTCCACAGAGTGGTGGGTGCCTGGAACGCACTGCCGGAGGTGGTGGTACAGGCTGATACAATAGGGACGTTTAAAAGACTCTTAGATAGGCACATGGATGTAAGAAAAATGAAGGGTTATGGGCTGTGTAGAAGGGTTAGATTGATCAAAAAGTAGGTGTCTGTATAGGTCGGCAGAGCATCGTGGACCGAAGAACCCGTACTGTGCTATACAGTTCTATGTTCATACAGTGTGGAGCTGAGTTCACGTGTATGCCAGACCTGGCAGAAGTGGTGATTTGTCCACATGCAAGAACATGAGTGAACCAATTGCACTGCCAACCCACAACCCTGCTTGCTAGCACGTTGCTATATGTCCCGAACGTGTATGTTTTATTTGTATGTATATGTGAGCATACCCCATTCTATGTCAGTGTTGCATTTTCCCTCGTATTGAATTCCTGAGTAATTGTTATCATTAGTAAACTATGCAAGTAACATCAGAGAATGAGCTGGGAGAGTTACTGAGCTGGACGATATGATTTGGCATCAGTTGCTAAAAATGTAGCGGTATGAGGCTAATATTAATTCAGCATTATTAATTTACAGTGCCTGGTTCAATACCTAGCCTGTTACCTAAACACCACCTGCATCCTCTTCAAATGGTTCAAACAATATCAATTCATGTCAGGAGAGTTTTGTCCCAGCACGCAGGTTTTGGCTAGATATGCTTCTGTTGTTAGTCATTTTCCACCGATGCATTGATGTTATGCAGCCGGATACTCATTGCACATTACCGTCTGACTCCCTTTCACACATACGTAAACCTCTGCGACCTGTAATACAGCAGATGGAATGTTTGCTGCTGTACACAGTATTGGCCTCTGTTAACTTACCCAGTGTTGACTAGGCTTCCTGCCTTAAAATGCTTCCTCTTCGTAACTCCCTCACTGAACAACATGATGTCAGATTCACTACCTCAGGCACACAGATAACTCCAAAACAAGATGATTGTGAAACTGCTTTTGTTCCTTTATTAACTCATTTCAATTTTACTTCCATCACTTGTCTCTTCTGAGAAAAATTCTGCAGGAAATTATTGATTGGAGTAATACTGCATTTTCTCTCGAATCAGTCATTTGTCAAAAAAAATTTGTGCTCGAATCACAATTGTTTTGAATGCAGGGGCACTGATGAATCTCTGTCTCTCTCACTAGCTAACCAGCAGTTTTGTTCCATTCTGGGAGCTTCAACTGTGCAGTCTCCCCATTCGTTACAATAATTTCATTCTCATCTGGAGGATTTTATCTCACCAAACTTCTTCATTGTTTCTATTAATGGTTGCCCTTGACACTCACTTGGTTTTAAACCACTTGACAATGCAGAATCTCTTTCTTTTTGTCCCATCTGTACTCTAATTTCAAAAAGACAGCGCCCCATTTGGGAAACAACATTGTAGAGTATCGGTCCCACACTCTAATTCCGTTGCGATGGTCAGAGGTGTCCCCATGCCACAAGATCCAGAAAATGGATTGATGCCCTTTCCTGGTATTTTTCACCATGTGCGTACTGACCTTGGGAATCCACCCAGCTCTGGCAACTCAATAAAGTTAATTAGGATAGAAGCGCTTTGCTTAGCTGTATTTACTGCTGCTCCTCAAGTGGCAATTAATCATGGCTGTTTTCTCTGTAGCTCGAGACGCGATCAGTACCAAGCATCCCATGTTGAAGACTCGACCTTTGTCACAAGCATCTAGATCATCGAAGGTTAAGGCCAGAAGCTGTGCAGGTGAGAAAAAGACTATAATTGCAGTCAATTAAGGCTTCCACAGTTTTCTGATTAAAGAGACAATTTAATAATCTGACCCACATTTGTCAAAAAAAAGAGCACATAAAGTGTAGCTTGCATTTTGCAGGTGTTGTACTGCTTGGCTCCTGCATCAGTACTTACAGCGTATCAGGTTGTAGTTACAGATAAAGTGAAGCAATTAGTGAAGGATTTTTGTTTTGCTAGTGCCTGCATATTTTGGGTTGGTATTAAAGAATCTGATGGTGTGGTTTCCCCCTCTAGCTGCTTGGTCCACTCCTTTCCGTCATAATTTAGGATACTTGTGTGGGACATGAATTCCTCTAACACTCCCCACAAACACCTCTTTTTAAACGTTTATTGAATCAAGCTTTTAATCAGCGTGAAACCTCCCCCACCGCCCCCCCCCCCCACTTCACTGAGGATACCAGCAAGCCCAAATGATATTCAGTTGTGAGGGTAAATTGGACGCAGTACCTCCGACCCAATGACAGAATCTCACCCAAGGTTCTGATTGCCTTATAATTTTATAAGAGACATAGACAGGTAGATAGAGTCTTTTTCCCAGGGTAGAAATGTCACATACTAGAGGGTATAGCATTAAGGTGAGAGGGGGAAAGTTTAAAGGAGTTTTATGCGATAATTTTTTTTTGCACAGAGTGGTAGGTACCTGGAACGTGGTGAAAGCAGATGTGGCAGAAGAGTTTAAGAGGCATTTAGACAGACAGGGAATGAAGGGATATATACCATGTGCAGGCAGGTGGCAGTTCAGAATCAGAGTTATTATCACTGACATACAATGTGAAATTTGTTGTTTTCCGGCAGCAGTACAGTGCAGACATAAAAATCTATAAATTACAAAAATAAATAGTGCAAAAATAAAGGAATAATCAGGGTTGGTCCAGACATTGTGGGCCAAGGGCTTGTTCCTGTGCTTTACTGTTCTATGTTCTCCAGCTGTCTCCCTCCCTCTCTCTCCTGCTTGCCTGATTTTCCTGTAATTGGGGTAGGATCTGCCTGCGCTCTCAGGGGATTGTGAAATATGGCAAGGCACTATTTTGAAGAAAAGTGTTGAGATTTATCCCCTATTCCTGCCCAATATTTATCCCTCAATCAATATCACTAATGGATTATCTAGTCATAATCACATTGCTGTTTGTGGAAGTTTGCTGTACACAAATTATTTAAAAAGAGATAATGTAGGAAATGCACGTGATTGGCAGAAACTGATTCTGATTTAACATTTTGGGTCAGAATGGTAAATTTGTTTATTATTGTCACATGTATTGAGATAAGTGAAAAACATTTTGCATCCGTCCATACAGATCATTTGATCACATCAGTACATTGAGGTAGTACAGGGAAAAGCATTAACAGAATGCAGAATATAGTGTTACAGTTACAGAGAAAGTGCAGTGCAGGCAGACATTAAGGTGCAAGGGCCATGATGAGGTAGATTGTGAGGTCAATAGTCCATCTTATCGTACTAGGGGACCGTTCAATAGTCTTATAACAACAGGACAGATTCTGTTTCAAATCGAGAGGATTTTAAGTTCAGCTAGTGAAATAATTCAGATTTTAGAAGGACTAAGATAGTCATGCTGACCATGAAACTAATGGATTGTTGTAAACAAAGACATTTGGTTGCCTTATGTCCTAATGATAGGTCCATCTTATCGTACCAAGGACCTTTCATAAGAAAATCAAAAAACTAAAGATGATGGAAATCTGAAATAAAGCAATAAACACTCAGCTGATCAGGCAGTATCTGTGGAAAGAAAAGCAGCTACAAACAATCTGCTGGAGGAATCAGAATCAGGTTTATTATCACTGACTTGTATGTCGTAAATTTTGTTGTTTTCAGCAGCAGGTACAGTGCAGACACTCAGCGGGTCGAGCAGTATCTGTGGGAGGAAAGGACTTGTCAGCGTTTCAGTTGAAACCCTGTATCAGCAAAGCATCAATGTCTCAATGTTAAGAGAACATTCTCTCTTTCCCGGTTCAAAGTTTCTCAGACCTGAAACGCTGACTCTCTTTCTCGTTCCGTGTATACTTACTGAGTGTTCCAGCATCTTCTGGTTTCATTTCATAGCTTTGAGAAACAACGGAAAATTGATGCCCATTAACTGGTCACTTTAATTTTCCATCTCACTTCCACTCCAGCCTCCCCATCCTCAGCCTGCTGCCCTTCCAAGGAGGCTCGATGGACAGCACCTCATCTTCCAACTAGACTCTTTACAGCCAACACTTGCAGATGAAGGACATTTACCACAGTTGCTTCTAAGTTGCTAACATTTCTTCCAAGTTCTGAGGTGGTAATTTCAGATAATCATTCTTTAGTCATTGTTTACTTTTAAAAGCTGTACTAATGACAGCATCTTTAACAGATTGACAAGGGAAATAGCTATCATCTTCTGAAATACTTGCAAAGATTAGCAATAGGGATTTCAGTTAATATACATCGTAGATCACAGCTAAAAGAAAATGCTGGAAGCATTCAGCATATCAGTTAACGTTTTAGGAGAGACCTAGGTGGGGATCACATTTCGGGTCAATGGCTTTCGTCGGAATCCACAGTGTGTCGAAACATCTTGCATTTAATTAGCACCTTTATTGGAGTAAAATGATACCAAGATATTTCTCAATTGCATTATCAAGAAAGATCTGATGCAAAACCACTCAAGAATATATTAGGAAAGTCTGAAAGGTTGGATTTAAGGAAGGAAAGGAAGTTACAGAGGTTTAGGAAGGGAATTCCAGAGCTTTGGATTGGAAAATAAACCTGCCACTGGTCGAGCAGTTAAAGAGCAGGTTTGCGCTAGGGACCAGTTACAGAGCAATGATGTTCTTGGAAAACTGCCCAAATTGTGATTTTTTTTTTCTCTGTAACACAAACCTTTGACAAAAATTGACAAAATTTGTTTCTTTCGCAATTTGTGTTTATTTAGTTATTTTTTTCCTCACATAAATTCCATAAGAGTGAATTTTTATTCCGTCTCTCAGATAATTTGGTAGTGATCTGTGAATTCCATTAGAGTGAACTTCCATTATCTGAATTACTGTAATGCAGTGGTACGCTATTAATGAAACGAAGAGGCATCTTGGAGCTGGTGGAAATTAGAGAATTGAAACTGCCAATTCTGCCAGCATCTCCCAAACCCACAACCCTTCTTGCCAAGGAGAGGGGCTTCAGGCACACGGGAACACCACCTGCAAGTTCTCCTCCCAGGCACACACCTTCCTGACTTGGCCTGAATAGTCGGTGGGTCTAGTTTCTGGAACACGGTCCCCATTAGCTCCCAGACACCAGAAGGACAACAGCAGTTCAAGAAAGTGGCTTGCCTCAATCTTTCCAAGGATGGTTAGAGATGGGCAATAAATGTTGGTTTTGCCAGTGCATCCTGAAAAAGAAAGGAATAATAAAAATCACTAATTGATTCTTCGCTTCATGGGAGCTAGTGTATGTCAGCAAGCACAATGTTATTGGGTGTGCAGTATTTAGTTCAAGTTGGGACACCAGCTGCAGTTATATATCAGCTTCAAGACTGTGAAGGGTGCTGATGAGAGAAAAGTGGAATAGCCAGCATTTTGTGTTTTTATTCCAGATTTAAATCACCTGCATTACCTTAGTTTCACAGAGACTGATGTTGCTATGCACAGTGACACCTTGTGATACAGGGCTGAAGTGCCACAGAGAACGTTCAGGACAGTTGTGCTGTGTGCTATATTCAACAATGGACCACAATTGGGCATGTTACCTCCTTTGCAATAGCATTGCCGTCGCTTCCCAAAAGATACCTCCCACTCCCGTCATAAAACAGTTAATGCACACCATAAAACACACTGCTAATTTGCAGGCTGATTTCCATGGGAGCCGAGAGCAGAAACAGTATGGGAGTGCATTAAAGCATAACAAATGCTGCAGGTCTTGTGCTGAAGTTCAGTGTCTGGTAAGGGTGATATTACAAGTGGGAGTGAATCCTGCGGTGATTGCCTTGCAGAGACCTTCTGTTGTTTCTCTCTGCCTCTCAGTGAAATTGTATTAAAATCCCACCAAATCCTGTCAACAACCATGTCTGAATTTGGAAACAGCAAAGAACTAGATATACCCTCACCAATGATCCTCATCAATTTTTATTGATGCACCATAGAAAGCATCCTATGTGGATGCATCATGGCTTGGTATGGCAACTGCTCAGCCCGTGACTGTGAGAAACTACAGAGGGTTGTGGACACAGCTCAGCACATCACAGCAACCCCCATGGACTCTCTACACTTCTCGCTGCTTTGCTAAAACAGCTAACATAATCAAAGACCCCTCCCACCCTGGACATTCTCTCTTCTCCCCCCTCCCATCAGGCAGAAGATACTAAAGCCTGAAAGCATGTACCACTAGGCTGAAGGACAGCTTCTTTCCTGCACTTATAAATCTATTGAACAGTCGCCTGGTATGATATGAACCCCTGACCTCACCATCTACCTCATTATGACCTTGTATCTTATTGTCTGCCTGCACTGCACTTTCTCTGTAACTGTAACATTATATTCTGCATTCTGTTATTGCTTTTCCTTGTACTGCCTCAATGCACTGAAGTAATGAAATGATCTGTATGGATGGCATGCAAAACAAAGTTTTTCACTGTAGCTTGGTACCTGTGACAATAATAAACCAATTTACCAATACAGTAATTTGGAGAAAAACATTTTTCCTGCCCTTTGATTCGATAATTCCTGATTTAATTCCGATTATCCATTGAGCCTAAGTTCCACATCCATGGAGCCTTTTCACTGTATGAAAAACCCACATTTAATTGCCCAAGAACCCTGAAAGATATGGTAGCATTTCTAACAAAGAGACGCACCTGCTTCCATGCTGTATGACTCTTAACCAAAAGCAGCATCCTGCAGATGTTGGAAATCTGAAATAAAAACACACAATTCTGGAAACACCAAACAGGTCAGATGGCACCATAGAGAGAGAAACAGTTTCTGGTGACCTTTCATTGGAGCTAGAGAAAGTTTAAAGTGTAGCACACTTTAAGTAGCACCGGGGGAGAGAAAGGGGATGAAGAGGGAAGCACAGAAGTGAAGGCCTGTTATAGGGTGGAAGGGTAAACGGTAGAAGAAATGACAGTGCAATGCAAAATTGGCCAATTAGTGAAGATACAAATGGGAATAGCAGACTCGTTATCTAATGTTGTTGAACAGTTAGCTTCCTTCTCTCTGAGTGATGATGCACATTTCCC
This sequence comes from Pristis pectinata, assembly GCF_009764475.1. Lineage (NCBI taxonomy): Eukaryota > Metazoa > Chordata > Chondrichthyes > Rhinopristiformes > Pristidae > Pristis > Pristis pectinata. Next base: position 2,877,406 of record NC_067416.1, on the reverse strand, counting down.
GCATGACGCTTTTTCAGATTTGCAACATTAGTGATTTTTCTTTTAAGGAAACTTGATGTATTAACAGCAAGAAAGAATAGTTTCATGATCGACATAACTGCACTTTTCAAGCTGCACTTGAAATCATAGCTGCTAGATTCTATTATGGGGATTGTGCTATAATAATCCTGTCATTGAGCAGTACATTAAGATTCTCCAGCGTACTGGAACTGCAAGGCAACAGTTGATCCCGAAAGACATGATTTGCCTGTTTCCCAGTGTGTGGAGTTGAATTATTTCTCCATAATTCCACCGCTCCCAAATCAGCAGTTCGAATTTGTGCAAGGCATTAATAAAATAAGGATGTTGTAATTAAAAACCAGTGGATTTTTAGCATTAATGTATCATCCACATCACTGCCTAGGTACTCGTTCTCAGCTACAAGTTTTATCATTTCATTTCTTGGGGTGTGAGCATCACTGGCAGGACCCTGATTATTACCAGTCCAAAGGCAGCCGGAGAGGTTGGCGATTAAATCTGAGAATGTGAAGGCAAATTACTACGGAAACTAAAATACTGCAACACCATTAGAAAATGCTGAAATAATCAGCAGCTCAGGCTACACCTCTAAAGGGAAATAAGTAACATTGGAGGTCCATTGTCCTGGTTATCCCCATTTATACCCACACCTGGATGGCGGGCAGCCTAGGGTTGTTGGTGTTCCTCAGGTGGTTGATACTAGGAGTTGGTATCAAATCAGGCTTTGTCAAGTACTGCAGTATATTTTTGCTGGTGAAGCAAAATTAGAAGGAGTTGTTGATAGTAAGAAAGTTATCATAGATTACAGGGGGATCTCGATCAGTTAGGGAAGTTGGCTGAGGAGTGGCAAATGGATTTCAATACAGAAGTGTGAGGTGATGCATTTTGGAAAGTCAAACCATTGTAGGACTTATGAATGATAGGGTACTAGTGTAATGGAACAGAGGGGTACAGGTGCATAGTTCATTGAAAGCAACATCACAGGTAGACAGGGTGGTGAAAAATGCATTTAGCATGCTGGCCTTCATCAATCAGGGCATTGAGTTGGGACGTTATGTTGCAGTTGTATAAGTCATTGGTGAGGCCGCACTTGGAGCACTGTGTTCAGTTTTGGTCACCCTGTTATAGGAAAGACGTGGTTAAACTGGAAAGAGTGCAGAGGAGATTTATGAGGATGTTGCCAGGACCAGAGGGCCTGAGTTATAGGGAGAGGTTGGCCAGGCTAGGTCTTTATTCCTTGAAGCATAGGAGAATGGGGGGTGACCTTTATAGAGTTTTATAAAATCATGAGGGGCATAGATAAGGTGGACAGTAACAGTCTTTTCCCCAGGGCAGGGGAGTCCAAAACTAGGGGTCATAGATTTCGGGTGAGAGGGGAAATATTTAAGAGGGACCAGAGGGACAGCTTTTTCACGCAGAGGGTGGTAAGTATATGGAACAAGCTGCCAGAGTAAGTGGCTAAGGTGGATACAGTAGTATCATTTAAGAAGCACTTTGATAGGTACATGGAGGGGCGGGGCTTGGAGGGATATGGGCCAAATGCAGGAAATTGGAACTAGATGGGTGGGCACCGTGGTCGGCATGGACTGGTTGAGCCGAAGGACCTGTATCCATGCTGTATTGCTCTATGACTCTATCTAGCAAATAATGAACAAAGCAGGTGCCATTGGATAGAATGAACTACAGCAGACCAGAACGTAACAATTTCCAATTGGATAAAATGCCTCATTAAAACCGCTGTTAAAGTTAGATTAAATTTAAAATCACACACCACTTCCCACTTAGAGATGCACATAGCCATGGCATTTATTTTCTGAAGTATGAGGGTTCGCAGGTAATTTCCCTGACTCTATATTATTTACGCAGGTCCTTGAGAAAGTCCTGCACTGTTTCCATGATTAGGCACCGAAAGGTGGCTAATGATTTGGCAATTTGTAGCCAGTTAGTTGAATAATGCATGACGAATGTGCTTGTTCAGGGGCAGGGAGAGAGATTTGTCTGTATGCTCACATGTTTTACCTATCAAAGGAAAAGGACTGATTATTTAAATGATATAAGATGGTGGGGATTTTTATTTTCCAAGTTTTGCAGAACCAGATGAGTCAATCAAGAGCAGGCTGTTTCATCCAAGACGTCAAACAAACATGCAAAGTTGTGATTTTAAAAAAGACAGCACAAAAATGTGCAAAAATAATTTCCTTTTCAAATGCATTCTAAGCCATTAATGTGACAGATTTAGTGACCTCTAAACAGTAAAACATTGCTGTACTGCAAAGAAATTATAAGATCATGTTTTCGGAAGTAATTCTCTTTCAGCTTTTATAGTATGATTTACAAAATCCATGTAATTGAAAATGAATGTAATTGTTTTAATGTGCTCATAACCAATATGTATACTAGTATTAAACGAGCTGTTATCTATGAGTTACTGGGTTTTTTTCTCCATCAATACGCTACGTCTATTGTCAGCTGGGGGAAAGATCCTTTCAGCTGGGTCTCTGCTTGACACACACATTTTCACATTTTAAAAAATCCTTCTTTCCCACCTCTCTTGTTTAGAATTTCTCCTTCCAGCAAAGGAACGACCTCAGACGAGTGCCATGCTGGCTCGAAGGCTGGTCATTGGAGCCCTGGGAGTAAGGAGCAATCAAACCAAGGCAGAACGGGAAGCTGAGCGTCAAAAGCTGAAGGAAGCTCGGGGTAAGCTGAATGTTTTGAGACCCATGGCTTTCAGAGTTGTACAACTGCTGAGTGAGTCAGCGAGTATGGAACATTTTCAGACCTTGATTAATATTCTACCCATTGTTAGATGGGTGACAATCTTGAAACAAGTTGGGTAAAGGGTGTTGGTATCTCTTACGTTTCCCATGTAAAGTAACCAGTTATCTTGTCAGTTTCAACTCCGTGGGCCATGCATTCCTGTGAATGAGTGCTCCGCTCTGTCTAGCAGTCAGACTGCTGAGAAACTTATTGCCAATAAAAGGTCTGCTGTAGTTAAATTCATTATTCTTTGTGTGCTATGTTAAATGGCTGTCTGTGAATTACTATCCTATGAATGCAATGACAAATATCCCATGCCCTCAGTATATACACATTGAAGGGTGTATAATTTAATGTAAGGTCTATAACTGCTGCACCACAAGACTACATTTTATTTACTAGGGAAAACCCTTGCCAAATGTCATCTAGAGTTTTAATTAGTTTCTCAGTGCTAGAGCAAAGATCCTCAACTAAACTCAGTGGCCTGTAATATTGCTGTCAGAAGCAAGAAAACTACCAGTGTGGGAGATTTCCAAGAGCAAAATTAAACTGGGGAGAAAAGATTGTGGTACGGTTCTTCTGCCTTAAAGGCCACTCATAACTGCCGGCTTTCATCTACTAAACTGGGAGGAAGCTCAGACTCCCAAGTGCAGGCAGAATCCCATCTTTTGTCAACTGTTCGATAACACTATGCACTGTGAGTATCGAACTCCTGATGGAGCACTGTAGGTGAGTGCAAACACCCTCGCAGTACCCAACACTTAGGCTGAGAAGTCTGCCTGCTGAACGTGTGCCAGGCCAACTGGCCGCTGTCCAGTGAGACCACTGATTTCAGTGGGAGGATGCAGTGCTAGACAGAAGGGTGTGTACACGGTAATATCTTTTTTATTTATTTTCATTGAGCTGATTCAAGTTTATTCAGTTGTTTTCCATTCTACTCTGTTCTTTAGACTTCTTGAAAAAAAATCTTCTTAATAGTTTATTTTGAATAGTGCAGATATTCAAGCTCAAATACAAAGTAACAAACTGCTAGAGGAACTCAGTAGGTCAAGACATTGAGAGGCATTTAGACGGGCACATGAACAGGGAGGGAACGTGCAGTTTAATAAGCATCAATGGTCCGCACAGGCATTGCAAATGGAAGGGCCTGTTCCTGTGCTGTTCTATAAGTCCAGAAACATCGACTATCCCTCCCCCTCCCCACCCCCACAGACGCTGCTCGACCCGCTGCGTTCCTTCAGCAGATTCCAACATCTGCAGTCTCTGGTGGCTGCATTCAATCTCAGTGACAGTTTTGACAGCTGGTGATCCAGGGGCGGCCCTCTCAGCTACAGTGTGCTGCTCTGGCCTCATCGATCAGCTCGGGGCTGGCCTCCCAGCGTAACATTGCACCTGCAGGCAGGTTCTTTCTGCAACTGGGTCCAAGGGCAGGTGAGCTGGAGCTCAGGTGGTTCATCAATCTGCTAATAATAAGCAGATATGGCAGGACCTAGGTGGTTGAATAGTAACTGGCCTTTGCTATAGCTTCTTGTCTGTGTGGATCAAATGGTAGTCAGCACCTAGAGTATACACCTAGTCACCCAGAATCTGGAGAGAGGAAACATGGTGGGTTCTTGTGCATCTCCCCTACTCTTCACTCTGGAAACCATACCTTCAACCATCAGGTTTATTTTTAAACCATACTTTTGGCACAGAATAAATAAATGCAAGTTGCTGTTAATCGATCTCAGGGTTGGTGTTAACAGTTGGTTCAACATCGAACAGTACAGCACAGGAACAGGCCCTTCGGCCCACCATGTCTGTGCCAAACACGATGCCCAATTAAACTAATCCCTTCTGCCTGCACATGATCCATATCCCTCCATTCCCTGCATATTCATGTGTCTGTCTAACAGCCTCTTAAATGCCACTATCGTATCTGCTTCCAGCACCACCCCTGGCAGCCCGTTCCAGGCACCCACCACTCTCTGTGTGAAAACACTTGCCCTGCAGCATCTTGGTGAACCTCTTCTATATCCTTCTCAAGGCTTCCACATCCTTCCTGTACAAGGGTGACAAGAATTGCACACAGTACTCCAAGTGCAGCCTAACCAAAGTTTCATACAGCTGCAACACAACTTTCTGACCCTTGTACACAATATGTATATGGTTAAGATGCAAGAAGGAGAAAGTTCTTCAGCATTCCTGGTGATTACCCCCATTCTTATTGGAAAACGCATTACCATGTATGTAATTCAGGGACACCTGCCAATGGCTCCTATGGTTAAAAACCTAGTCAGGGTTCACTGTTGAGACCTGGCCATGAAGAATGACTTGAGAGTGAGTTCCTAGATGGTGCACAGCATCCACTGTAGCGTTCCCACACACAGATTAACACATTCAGGAAATGACTAAATCATTCGTAGAAAAGAGGGCTGTCGGCTAATATAGACATTCATGTTTATTTCATCATCAGATTACGATGTCTCCCGAATGTCTCAGTTCAGCTGGTTGCCTGCTGCCAGTTGTATAGGGTTCAAGGTGGGCAGTATCCCACAGATCAGAACTGCTAACGAAGTTTGACTTTTTTAAGTGGTTGTGTACACTGAGTCAGCATCCTTGAGGCCAGGACTGAAGCACTTACAGAAAAAAGAATGACCTTGTTGATCTAGGTCCAATGCAAAATTAAAAGTTATAATGACAGTGGAGCAGGCACGGTAGTGTAGCGGTTAGCGTAACGCTTTACAGCGCCAGCGACCTGGGTTCAAATCCGGCCACTGTCTGTAAGGAGTTTGTATGTTCTCCCCACATCTGCGTGGGTTTCCTCCGGGTGGTCCAGTTTCCTCCCACATTCCAAAGACGTACGGGTTAGGAAGTTGTGGGCATGCTATGTTGGCGCCGGAAGCATGGCGACACTTGTGGGCTGCCCCCTGAACATTCTATGCAAAAGATGCATTTCACTTTGTGTTTCGATGTACATGTGGCTAATAAAGATATCTTTACTTTTGCACATGCTCTCATCCAGCTGAGATCTTAAACTGAAGGCTGGTCTGTCTCTTCAGATCTTCTGATGGCTGGAGAGTTGAACAAACTGGCCTTGTAGAACGCTGTTGGGAGAATCAGAGTCAGGTTTATTATCACTGACTTGTATGTCATGAAATTTGTTGTTTTGCAGCAACAGTACAGTGCAAAGATATAAAAATTACTATAAATTACAAAAATAAATAGTACAAAAAGAAAGGAATAATAAGGAAGTGTTTATGGGTTCATGGACCGTTCAGAAATCTGGTGCTGGAGGAGAAGCTGTTTCTGAATCGTTGAGTGTGGGTCTTCAGGCTCCTGTACCTCCTCCCCCAATGGTAGTAGCAAGAAGGGGGCATGTCCTGGGTGGTGAGGATCCTAAGTGTGGTGAGGATGCTGCTTTCTTGAGAGACTGCCTCTTGAAGGTGTCCCTGATGGTGGGGAGGGTTGTGCCCATGATGGAGCTGGCTGGGTCTACAACCCTCTGCAGCCTCTTACGATCTTGTGCATTGGAGCCTCTGTACCAGGCCACATCCTGTTGGCAGGCAGAATCTCCCAGGGTGGTGGTGAAGACTGAGCAGCAGTAAGCCAGCCTTGCCTCTGAAATGGCCTTGATAGAGAACCCTTACCCCAGTCTTACAGGCTAGGGATGGGTCCTGTCGACTTTGGGGTTAGAGGAGAAGCAATGGTGGAGAGTTTATGCTCATTTTTGACAGTGATGCTAGGTTACCAAGGACAGTGTTCTTTTTCGTCATCATGTGAATGCCCAGTTATTACTTTCATGTGAAAATTACATTGAGTTGTAGTGTCACATAAATCAGTCGGGCAAACAGCCTGCTTTCCAGCAATGCTATTTTATTGCATTACCAGATTCCCACTCCATCCCAATAAATGCTGAGACTCTTAACAAAAACAAACTGCTGGAGGGACTCAGCAGGTCAAGCAGCATTTGTGCGGGGGGCAATGTCCATAACCGCGATCTGCATCTCCCTGTTGCCAGTCACTTCAACTCCCCCTCCCACTCCATCACTGATATGTCAGTCCTCAGCCTCCTCCACTGCCAGGAGAATTCCAAGCACAAACTGGAGGAACAGCACCTCATTTTCATCTTGGAACCTTGCAGCCTGACGGCATGAACATTAAATTCTCCCACTTTAAGTAATCCCCGCAACCCATCCCCCTCCCACACCCACCCCCAGCCAGGCCTCTTTTCTTCCCTTTCCGAGCCTCTCTCTCTTTTTCTCTATCCCCCTTTTTTTTCCTCCTTACCTTTGACCCATCCCCCGGTGGATCTGCTCTCCCCTCCTCCCCTGCACCTGCCTATCACTGTCTCTCACCTGCATCGAGCTATCACCACCTTGTGCCCACCCCACCTCCCCTCTTTTGCCCACCTATCACTGCTCTGCTTTTCCCTCCCTTTATATTGGGCTGCCCTTTTACCTGTCTTCAATCCTAAAGAAGGGTCCTGACCCGAAACGTTGACCGCCTGCTTTTCTCCACGGATGCTGCCTGGCCTGCTGAGTCCCTCCAGCATCATCGTGTTTTTCACCTAGATTCCAGCATCTGCAGTCCTTTGTTTCTCAAGGAATTGTCAAAATTTCATATCGACACCCTGCATCAGGGCTGAGAGTGAAGAGGGAAGATAGCCAGTATAAAAGGAGAGAGGGGAGACAGGCGACAGGTAGACCAAGGAGGGATGAGGGATGATGGGCAGGTGGAGCTGGGAGTCGGAGGCAACTGGGTGGTAGGTGGAAGCAGATGAGGAGAATTTTTGTCCCCTTTCCCACACCCCCATCACCTATTGTCATCCCCCTCCCCCTTCTGATTCCGTCCACCTACTACCCACACATTGCACTCACCAGATCCCATCCCCCATCTGCCCTTAATGTCTCCCCTAATGGTTCCCAGTATCACCTTCCTTCCTTGTCAGATTCCAGCACTGGTAGCCTTTGTATCCCTGCTTATCACCCTCCACCTTCACCCTCCCCTCCTCCCACCCCCACCTGGCTCCTCACCCCTCCTCGATGTACCTATCATCTGCCAGCCCGTCTCACCCCTCCCTCTGTTGTTGGTTTGGGGACCTTGCTATGTGGGGTTAGTCCCCATGTTAGCCAGCGTAACAGTTACTCCATTTCCAAAGTCCTCCATTCGCCATGGAGCTGTGGAGGTGACAGCTGCTGTAAAACAGGCTGTGTGCTCTCTCTAAAGATAAGTGATTAGTTGCTTTGCCACGAGCTGAGAAAGAGGTCAAGCTTGTCACTTCAAATCAAACGCAGACTTCTTGAGAGTTATTCAAATGTGTCTTTGATTGGCAGCTTCCTTCCTTCTAACAGATAATTATTGAAATTAGCTGGGATCTCATCACTTTCTAGAAACTCCTTCTCAGCTTGTCTCCAAGTTGGACAGTTATCTGCAATGTTATGGAAGGTTCCCTGGATAGTGATGAAAGGTGGGACGGGGATGGAAGCTGGAATGTGTTTAAAGTGAAGGTGGATAAATATTTGATCGATCAAGGAAAAGAGGGGTGTGGAAAACTGACACAAAGGAGGACCTGAGATCAGCCATGATCATATTAAATGGTGGAGCAGGTTTGAAGGTCCTGATGGCCTATACAACCATAAGATGTAGGAGCAGAATTAGGCCATTCAGCCCATTCAGTCATGGCTGATTTTTTCAACCCCATTCTCCCACTTTCTCCCCATAACCCTTAACCCCCTTACCAGTCAAGAGGCTATCAATCTCTGTCTTAAATACATCCAATGACTTGGCCTCCACAGCCCTCTGTGGCAACGAATTCCACAGATTCACCGCCCTCTGGCTGAAGAAATTCCTCCTCATCTCAGTTCTAAAGGGACGTCCCTTTATTCTGAGGCTGTGCCCTCAGATCCCAGACTCTCCTACTGATGGAAACATCCTCTCCACATCCACTGTATTCAGGCCTACTCCTATTTTCTTGTGTTCTTGTGAATAAACACCTTCCAATGTTATTTATTTATATAATAGAGCAAAGCTGGCTGTTTGCCATTTGAAATGAGCTGACTAATTAGTGAAAATTCAAGTGCTTTTACATGTTTTCACCTTTCATTTAAAAGACTTTAATAGTTAGAATTGAAGTCACGGTCTGGTGTAATACTAATTGTCATATTTTATTATTTTAATTTTTCTTACAACATAGGGTATTTGACCCATTCGTGCTCTGACTATTCCCATCCATCCCATGTCCCGACTTATTCCCCTGTAACCTATTCTCTCTCACATGCTCACCAATTCCCTGCAGTGTGACACCCTGCCTGATTCTCTGCCCCCACTTACACTAAGGGGCAACTTACAGCAGCCGATTACCAGCACGTCATTGGGATGTGGGAGGAAACTGGAGCACCCAGAGGAATCCCACATGGTCACGGGGAGAACGTGCAAACTCCACACAGATTGCAACCGAGGTCAGGATTGAACCTGGGTCGCTGGAGTTGTGTGGCACCTTCCTAAGCCAGTGAGAGTGTAAGATAAAACCAACAAGCCATTGTAAAGGAAAGAACATTTTTTCCACTTCCCTTGAAGAAAGCCTTTGACATAAACTACACTCTCCCAGCAGTGACCTAGCTGTGATCAGCTAACTCAGCACACATCAAGATTGAAACCGAGATCTTCCTGGGTTGTATGGTTGATAGCTCCTCCAAGTAACTCTCATTCGCTTAACCTCCACAGGTTTAAATGAGGTCTCATTCTCACATTTTCCCAATGTTGGATTCCTATAGCGCAAGCCACTGCATTGTTTATTGATCCGTGTGCTTAAAATTGTGTAGTGATCGCATTTCAGTGAAATGGCTGGTTGATAGCCAGAGGGAACAGATTCGAGGTGATTGGCAAAAGAATCAGAGGCCACATGAGAAAAACTGTTTTCATCGAACAAATAGTTATGATTTGGAATGCAGTGCAAGATGAGGTGATGGAAAGAGATTCAAGAGATTGTCTTCAAAAGGCAATTGGATAAATACGCCAAGAGAAAAAAAATTTGCAGGGATACTGGACGAGCGTGGGACTAATTGGGTTGTTGTTTGAACAAGCCAGCACTAACTTCATTGGCCAAATGGCCGCCTCCTGACCTGTAATATTCAGTGATTCATTCCCTCAGCAGAGATGTTCACACATCAAATGCATAAGTCTGCTGGTTGCTAACATCTGCCTTGACACCCCAGGGGTTGGAAAGAGACTGAGAAATTGTTCTCAGCTAATGCACTGTCTGCAATCTCATCTCACAGTTCATATAAATGAAATGAACAGCTTGATTGCCTGTGTGTTTTGTTATATAGTCTAAAGCCCTCTTGTGAGACAACTGCCTTGTAATCACTATCCTAGCACTCATCCCATAGTGTTACAAACAGTTTAACCTAAAAGTTTCATTACTTATTTACCTTTTAACTGAATATAAAAATCAAGTTTATATTAAAAAAAAATCATTAATTGCAAATTTAAAATTCAATGTTGAATGTGTGGTTATGCATATGCTTTTTCGCAAAGGTGACACGTATCCGCAAGCCATGTGTACAGCTAATTTATATCCAAGCCTCAGAAATATTCCGCCCAGTTTCAATGGAACACTGATTTCAACTTTAAAACTCACATCCTCGCCATTTCACAACTTTGGTTCTGCAGAATAAAATGCTATAGGTGCCTTCCCCCTGATAATGAGAGCAGTGTTGATTTCACTTTTGTTCAGGGAGACAATAGAGGTCAGTAATAAAAAGGTTGTTTTAAGAAATAAATGCCTTATTGAAACCAAATAAAGCAGTAGCAGATGGAATGCGTCCAAGGGTACTTAAATAAATGAGAACCGAGGCTTGGGACAGTGTGATGGGAATTTTTTACAGCTCATTGGACGTGGGAGCAATGTAGTCACAGATTCCAATCTTCGAGAAAGGTTAAAGGAATGATCTTGTGAACTGTGTGCTTGTTAACTTGGCAATCTGTATGCTGGGGGATCTGTTAAAATTAGTTGTGTGTCAAGGAATACAATAATTACAAGTCACAAGTGGACAAATGTACAGAGCCACAATGGGGTTGGTGTTGCTGACAATGTGTCAGTATTAAATACCTTTGAAAAACATTTGTGATCCTTAAGAAGGAGGTGTCCCAAGTGTGAAGGTCTGCGGAGAAGGGTGCACTTAATTCAGTAGGGAGAAAGGAATAAGCAAAGTCCCTAGAAGTAATTTTAATGAAGAGCATGGTGTTTTGGTGATTATTATAAGCAAATTTGGAAACTATTGTAATTTGTAAAGATTTTGAAAGGTCAACAATTTCAGGGAAAGCAAAGAGACTGAAGGAGATCAGAGAATAAGCAGGCAGATAAATGGCACTTGAGCCCAGAGCTTTGTATAGACTGTGGTGTGGTGGGTAGAAGGAAGAGGACAAGTGCTGTATTTATAATCTAAGGAAGGGGTACCTAGAATCTTAGAATTGTTAAGGCACAGAACAAGACCATTCAGTCCAGCTGGCTCCGTGGTGCAATGCAGTCTGTCCCATTCTGCCCTCCCCAACCACACCCCATTCATTTCCCCCAGCCCTGCAGGTTACTTTCTCTTAAGCACCCATCCCATTCCCTTTCAGAGGTTCCATTTCCCACCACCTTTACAGACCGTCTTCGAGCACCCAACTTATAGACACCCCAACATATAACCGAGCTGCCTATTACTAAATTCAAAAGTTTGACATACATACAAACGTTTGTTCCTATGAATGGCAGAACTAGTTATCCTTCTCTCTCTCCACTTGCAGTAATTGTTCTTTCTTGTTAGTTTTACATGATTTTAATGCCAGTCATTACATTACTGTGGAGATATGGTTACTATATCAAGTGATATTTTTGTGTACTTTCCAACTTATGGACAAAATCAACTTAAGGAGCTCTGTAAAAATGGAACCCATTCACTACCCAGGGACAGCTTGCAGAGGCAATGAGTTGCAGATCATCACTGCACTCTGCTTTTCTTCAAAAAAAAAGTCATCCCATCTCTCCTTGTCTTTTGTTAAACTTGCATCTACCTTTGGTGAGACTGTGAATGAGTGCAGTGAATGCAGATTCTGTTATACTCAAAAAGAAAATATTCTTTTCCCCAGATATAATGAGAAACAAGGGATATGGGATGAATTAGAAAGTAGTATTGAGGTGAAATTTAAACCAGAGACGGGAGATGCTGAATGTTCTTACGATAGATAATTGATTTGGCATGTGCACACAGAAGAAAAAGTTGCTGAAAGTCTGAAGCAAGGACAGAAAATTCTGGAAGTACATAGACCGCAATCATCCAAAAAGTGAGCAATTTATAAAGTTTAAGAAATAGACTGAGGAAGACGATATAGAGAGCTAGGTGTTGGACAAATTCTGATTTTAAGGGAATGAAAATGGATTGAGGGACAAATGAACTAGAATAAAAGCTGATAAACGTAGCAAGAGGACAGCAATGGGAGTGTTTAAGAGTCTGCTAAAAATAAGAAAAGCTAGCTAGTAATAACACACAGTGAATTATTAAAGAAATAAGTCAAAACAGTCTTTTAAAAAAATGCATGTTGCATAGATAAAAGAAAAACAATGCAGAAGAGTTCAGAAAGACGGCAAAGTATAATCGGGGGGGGGGCAGTTTTAATAAAGAAAAAAATTAATATTTTACAGAACTGTATATGATAAGAGACAAATCTGGAGACAGTTTCCAAGGGATACACACAATAAACTGTCTTGTCATGATAGCAGAATGGCAGAATTATTAAATAATTACTTTGCTGTGGTATTTACCAGACAGGCTGAATGATGGACAGGATAATCTCAGCTGCAGGAGTGCCTCAGGGCTCTGGTCTAGGCTCCACAATCTTCAGCTGTTTTATCAATGATCTTGCTCAACATGAAGGATGGGTATTGGTGATGGTCACACAGTGTTTAGTCCTATATGCCATTCCCCAAAAGCACCGTGGGAGCACCTTCAGAAGGATTGCACCACATCAAGAAGGCGGCTCACCACCACCTCCTGGAGGGCAGTCAGGATGGGCAATAAATGCCGGCCTCCACACAGTCGACAGTTGACATCTTGGGTCAACACCCTTCATCTGGACATGGATATTGTCCATTTCCCTCCATAGATGCTGCCTGACCCACCAAGTTCCTCCAGTATTTTGTGTTTTGCTCCAGATTCCAACATCTGTAGTCTCTGGTGTCTCCAAATGCTGACCTTGCCATGTCTTGCCAACACCACCACCCCAGCCCCCCCCCCCCCAAATCTCATAGAGTTCATGAATAATCAAGGAGATGCAAGGTCATTTATGTATAGGGCAGGAGCATAATTGATGAACAAGCTTATACAAAATGAAAGCCCTAATCCTGGTGGGTTGCATCCCCAAATACATGGACTCTTGACCTCACAGTCTACCTCGTTATGACCATGCACCTTATTGTCTGCCTGCACTGCGCTTTCTCTGTAGCTGTAACACGTTATTCTGCATTTTGTTATTGTTTTACCTTGTACTACCTCAATGCACTGTGTAATGAACTGATCTGTATGAACAGTATGCAAGACAAATTTTTCACTGTACCTCAGTGCATGTGACAACAATAAACCAATTTACCAATATTAAAATATATAATAACAGAGCACTATTATACATATATAATTCTTTAGCATAGGGATAGGTGCCAGTGGATTGGCAAACAACCACTGTGATTCATGTATGTAAAAACAAAGAACAAATGCAGGGAACTGGAAACTATTACCCTAGCACTGGTGGTGGAAAATATAATGGAAGCCTAGCTTAAAGATGTAACAAAAAATCATTAGGAAACTAGAAATGTATAATAAAGACCAGTCAGTGAGGATTATAGGGGGAATGGTCATGCTTGGTGAATTTTAAGAGTCCTTTATATAAAAAAAATACAAAATAAATTAGATTTTAATGTGGCAGATGCGATATATTTGGCTTTCCAGAAAGCCTCCAGTGTGATGCTGCTGGGTAGAGACATGACGAAGATCAGAACACGTGTGATGTCAAAGGGTACAGCAGAATGGGTAGCAACCTGTCTACAGAGCAGAGTGGGTATTAGTAGGCAAATGATAGGAGGTGGTGTCCACAGGGGCGGTGTTGGGAGTGTAAGCACTGGATTGGAACAGTGGGTTGAATGGCCTGTGTGTCATTTCAAGTGTCATCACCATCAGACCCATGCCCAGAGTTTTCTCTCTCTCTAAGTGGGATAACTGCATAAATTCAATATTTTCTGCTGTTGCCAAGATACAGGGAAAAGAAAATGAGTGGAAAACTGTGATTTAAAAATTCATTGAGATTGATGGACCATGTGTTCACATGGTTTTACGTGATTCTTAATGATGAGTGCTATTTAGTTTCCTGAAGAGTGGGCAAAATGCAGCTAAGGAGATTGAGCAGGCTAGTTGGCTGGTGTATGAATGTCATCGGATTATTTTTAACCCAGCAATAATGCTGCATAAACTTCATTTTGCATGGCTGTCAGGGGCATTACGGAGAAAACACACTGGAGCATTGTGTGAGTGTTTCATTGGAAGGGGGACCTTTTCCACTTGACTTATCCAATCACCTTCCCCTTAGAGACATTTGTTACATTGCAGGCCATAACACGGCCATTAACCACAGCCTGAGCACTGTTAACTCTTTACTTTCATGAGAGTCCTATATCCTGTCTCTGCTGAATAATCTCCATCCTTTTCTGCTGTCTCTGATAATAGAGACAGCAGAAAGATAGAAAATAAAGTGATGATAATGAATTGCAGGACATCTACAATGATCACAACAGAAGCAAAAGCTCAGTACTAAAGCATAAGCTGCAAATTGCAGAGCAAATCAATTTGCAGAGAACAAAAAGGAGTTACAGAAAAGAGAAAAGGAGAGTTTGAAATCGAGTCACTGTGATTGGTCAATTGATCCATGGTGTGCAGATAACTAGTTGAAAAACAGCTCCACAAACACCCTCCATTAGTGTGGTATCAATGCTCAAATGAAATGAGCTGAATGTCGTTAGTACAGAAATACTTATTCTTGGTAACAGGTTGATAAGATGCCATCTGTGCTCTCTCTTTTGCTTTTTTTTTACTCAGAGGGTGATGCTGTTGCCTGGATCTGCATCGACCAAAAGTATACCCTTTATTTTAAACTATTGACTGCCTTGTTTCTGATGGGGGTTGCAGGTTCATATTTTCATCTCCTCTGTTGTTGTAAGAAATGTTATTTAGCCCATTGAATCTGTGCCGGTTCACAGAGAAATCCTGTCCATCCCTTTTCCCACAGACACAAGACACTACAGATGCTGGAATCTGGAGCAAAAAACAAACTGCTGGGGGAGCTCAACAGGTCAGGCAGCATCTGTGGAGGGAAATGGACAGTCGATGTTTTGGGTCAAGACTCTTCCCATTTACCAACATTTCCCTGTAATCTATTCCCTCTAGGACATCAATCAGCACCATCCTGAGTCTCCTACTACCCACCTACACTTGGGGCAATTTACCATAGCCAATTAACCAACCAATCAACATGCCTTTTGGATGCGGGAGGAAGCCCACACAGTCAGAGGGAGAACGTGCAAACTCCACACAGACAGCACCGGAGGTCGGGATTGAACCCGGGTGACTGGGGTTGTGAGGCAGTGGCTCTACTAGCTGCACCACTGTACCACCCATTGGTTCCGGCTATATTTTTTGATTCTCCCCATTCTGCATCAAGTGCTTGATCTTGCACTATAGATTAACAGCCTATGTGTCGTTTAAGCCTGCAAAATGGTAGGAGGGTCGATAACCAGAGGGACTGGCTTTAATCCAACTGGCAAAAGGCCCCAAGGGGAGAGGAGAATTTGTTCTAATGGAGTAAGAAATGGAATGTGGTCCCTGAAAGAGTGATGGAAACCAATTCAGAGCAGCTTGCGAAAGGGAATTTGTGATTAAGGAAACTGGATTTGCAGGGCAGTGGAAAAAGAACAGGGAAGTGGGACTAATTGGAATATTTTTCCAAAAGCAGATGGGTGAAGTGATCTGTTTCTGTAGTCATCAGGACTTGAAATGTCTGCAGCAATATTAATCTGTTGGTTTCTACGTGAAAAAGTTTAAGAAGTTGAAAATACTTAAATATATCATACATTCGATATATGATATGTAATATAAATAGTAAGTATAAAGATTTTATATTTAAATTTGAGACTTGGGAGAGCAGCACTCCAGTAGGGCTCAGTCACTTCCAAGCACCATGTTTCACACTAATTTCCATGTGTCCTTGGTGCATGGTTGTGGTGTGCAGGAAGGAGTTAGTCATTCATTCCTCTCTCCAGCAGCCAGCCTTGCATGGCTGGTAACTCCCAAGATCTCATCGTACAAGTCCAGTCTCCTTTGTCCTTAAGTGCCAGTCGGTGCTGACAAGCAACCTCTCGTTGTAGGAAGAAAGAAAGGACTTCCATTTATTTGGTTTCATTTGTCAACCTCAAGACTTTTCCAAATGTTTCACAGCCAGTGAAGTACTTTTTCAAATCAAAGTCAAAGTTGAGTTTATTGTCATCTGCACAAGTCCATGTGTGCACAGGTGCAATGAAAAACTTACTTGCAGCAGCATCACAGGCACATAGCATCAGATAAGCAGCATTCACAAGAAAAACATAAATTATACACAATTCTACAAGAAGAAAAACACAAATAGAACAAAAAAGAAACAAAGTCCATTTTAGTGCAGTGATCAGGGTGCTCATGGTGTTGCCAAACTGTAGTGATTAGGCTTTTGCCAGCTGGTTCAAGAACCGAATGGTTGAAGGGAAGTAGCTGTTCCTGAACCTGTTGGTGTAGGGCTCCAGGGTTCTATACCTCCTGCCCAATGGTAGCTGTGAGAAGATGGCACGGCCTGGATGGTGGGGATCTCTGATGATGGTTGTTGTCTTCCTGTAGTCACTGTTGTAGCGTGGGAAAGGTGACAACCAATTCATGCACAGGAAACCCCAACAAACAGCACAGTGACAATAACCAAAGTATTCCTACGCCAGAGGCAAGAGTACTGCACAAAGCAAAGTAATGATGTTGGAAATGTAATCCATCGGGTGAGGTCGGAGGGAGGGAACATTAGCGCTCAACCAGAGCAGAAATAAAGGAATTTGGACTCCCTGCTTCCATTTCTGCTGGGTAATGCAGTGAATGCCCGTTGTGGGCTCCAGTTAGATTAAAGACTTCTGGTTCCACCCTGAGCAGTGGATTCTCTTGCCTTGAATAAGGTATGACTCTCTACAGTCTCATATTCTCTACAAAAGAAGCACATAGATGCAATCACAAGGAAGGCATGCTAGCGTCTTTACTTTCTTAGGAGGTTAAGGAGGTTCAGCTTGTCACCGAACACTCTAACAAACTTCTACAGGTGTGCTGTTGAAAGTATCCTAACTGGTTGCATCAGGGTCTGGTACAGCAACTGAAATGTGTAGGAACGTAAGAAGCTGCAGAGAGTAGTGGACTCTGACCAATACATCATGGGCAGATCCCTCCCTACCATCGGTAGTATCTACAGGAGGCGCTGCCTCAAGAAGGCGACATCCATCAGTAAGGATCCCCAACGTCCCGGCTGTGCCATCTTGTCGCAGCTACCATCAGGCAGGAGGTACAGAAGCCTGAAGTCCCACACCACCAGGTTCAGGAACAGCTACTTCCCTTCAACTATTCGGTTCTTGAACCAACCTGCACAACCCTAATCACTATAGCTTAGCAACACTAAATGTTATTTAATGGTGTTAAATTAAATGTCATTTAATGGTGTTAAATGTTGTCTAATAGTCTAATGTGATTCTAGATCACATTGTGATTACTTTGATTACTTTGAACTAAAATGGACTTTTTTCTGATCGTGTTCTTTCTTGTAAAAATTGTGTTTTATTTATATTTAAATTACGTTCTAGTGAATGCTGCTTATCTGATGCTATGCTGACCTCCGGGTGCTCCGGTTTCCTCCCACATTTCAAAGACGTACGGGTTAGGAAGTTGTGGGCATGCTATGTTGGCGCTGGAAGCGTGGCGACACTTACGGGCTGCCCCTAGAATAGTCTAGGCAAAAGATGCATTTCACTGTGTGTTTCGACGTACATGTGACGTCTTGTCTTATCTATGTGCCTGTGATGCTACTGCAAGTAAGTTTTTTGTTGTCATATACACAAGTAGATGCATACATGTACTTGTACATATGACAATAAACTCGACTTGACGTGAAATAGGAGCAAGGGTAGGTTATACATCCCCTTTTAGCCTGCTCTGCCATTCAATCAGATCTAGACTAATATTTTTTTAACTATATCCAATTTCCTTTTCAATCCCATGTCTACCAATCTTGCATATTGTTATCGACTCGGCAGCCACAGCCTCTTGGTGTACGAATTTCAAAGATTGATCACCTCCTCCAACAGAAGAAATTTCTCATTTAATTCTAAATGTCTTACCCCTAATCATGAGATTGTGCCCTATGTTCTGGACTCTCTCAGCGTGTAGCCTGTACTCACCCAAGCGAATCTGCTGCAAGCTGCAGCCTTGATTTACAGCACAGCCACTAGATGAGGCTGTGCAGTAAGATTTACCTGCAATGGGAATGTCTAGCCAATCTGGCACAGGCTCTAAAAAATCGAATCAAAATTAATCTTTGGAGCTTGTGAAGATAATTTATTTTTTATATTCATTTAAAACTGAATCAGAAAGATATTTATCTATCTGACTGCTACTCTGTAAAGTTAAATAAATCTTTATGTTGCTTAATGAAAAGCTCAGTGATAGAAATTAGTTAATTCCACATCTACACTTGCCTGTTTTTGTTAAGGTTTTATTTCTGTTTCATATTTGTTGTATTCTTGCTGTTGATATATTATCTGTAGCATTCATAAAGGAAAACTCTGTAGATGCTGGAATTCCAAAACAAGAATTCAGAATTGGCTTGCTTGTAGAAAGCAGAGTGTTGTGGTGGAGGGAGTGCATTCAGATTGGAGGGCTGTGACTAGCGGTGTCCCACAAGGATCGGTTCTGGGACCTCTGCTTTTCGTGATTTTTATTAATGACTTGGATGAGGGGGTGGAAGGGTGGGTTGGCAGCTTTGCAGATGACATTGCTGGTGTTGTGGATAGTGTAGAGGATTGTCGAAGATTGCAGAGGGATATTGATAGGATGCAGAGCTGGGCTGAGAAGTGGCAGATGGAGTTCAATCCGGAAAAGTGTGAGGTGGTACACTTTGGAAGGACAAAATCCAAGGCAGAGTACAAAGTTAACGGCAGGATTCTGGGTACTGTGGAGGAGCAGAGGGATCTGGGGGTCCATATCCACAGATCCCTGAAAGTTGCCTCACAGGTGGATAGGGTAGTTAAGAAAGCTTATGGGGTGTTAGCTTTCATAAGTCGAGGGATCAAGTTTAAGAGCCGCGAGGTAATGATGCAGCTCTACAAAACTCTGGCTAGACCACACTTAGAGTACTGTGTCCAGTTCTGGTCGCCTCATTATAGGAAGGATGTGGAGGCGTTGGAAAGAGTGCAGAGGAGATTTACCAGGATGCTACCTGGTTTAGAGAGTATGCATTATGAGGAGAGGTTAAGAGAGCTAGGGCTTTATTCTTTGGAGAGAAGGAGGATGAGAGGAGACATGATATAGGTGTACAAAATATTAAGAGGAATAGATAGAGTGGACAGCCAGCGCCTCTTTCTCAGGGCACCCATGCTCAATACAAGAGGGCATGGCTTGGGTAATAGGTGGGAAGTTCAAGGGAGATATCAGAGGGAGGTTTTTTACCCAGAGGGTGGTTGGTGCATGGAATGCGCTGCCTGGGGCGGTGGTGGAGGCAGGTACATTGATCATATTCAAGAGATTCCTAGATAAGCATATGGAGGAATTTAAATTAGAGAGATATGTGGGAGGAAGGGGTTAGATAGTCTTAGGCAAGGTTTAAAGGTTGGCACAACATTGTGGGCTGAAGGGCCTGTATTGTGCTGTATTGTTCTATGTTAAGAACAGAAAATGCTGGGAATACTCAGCAGGATGATTGACCTGCAACATTGACTGTTTCCCTCTCCACAGATGCTGCCTGACCTGCTGAGTATTTCCAGAATTTTCTGTTTTTTTCAAATTTGACTGTACACACTTCCTGCCAGATTTTCCTATTATAAATTTACACACACGGTGC
Source organism: Pristis pectinata (assembly GCF_009764475.1). Lineage (NCBI taxonomy): Eukaryota > Metazoa > Chordata > Chondrichthyes > Rhinopristiformes > Pristidae > Pristis > Pristis pectinata. The sequence continues at coordinate 2,857,453 of NC_067416.1, read as the reverse complement.
AAACTCCTGCTATGGGTTTGGCACTATATAACTGAACACTTGCCTCCACTGGCAGCACGATTAATTACAACATGACAGTTTACCTCGGAAATTTGCATTGTAACAGTGGACATACAAATTCAGCTGGAAGTTTAGAACTGAGGATTGAACTTTAGAATGGGAACTGAATTATATCTAAATTCATGGTACCCTCCCTCTGACCCTTCCTCAACTGTGTGAGGAGATGGGCTAGCACAGCTTCTTACAAAGGAATTCCTAACAAGATGAAGCTGACATATCAACAGTTGCCTTGTTGACTTCCTTTCACTGAATTGTCTCTTCCCCTTCTGCTGGGCAATATCTCTTCCTCACTACCTCCTTCTATCTCATCCTTCATCCCTCTCTACCCCATCTCTCCTGCCCTTTCACTTTCTTTCTCCTTCCCTACCCACAAACGAGCATGCTTACAAACATCTAAATTAGGAACAGGAGTAGGCCACTCGACCTCCAACCCACCCAGCCATTTGATAAGGTCATGACTGATGTAACTGCAGCTCCAACTCTGCATTCCTGTGGACCCATGTTAATCTTTAACATCATTGTTTATCAAGACCCTCGCTAACTTCGCCTCAAGGATATTCAAATCCTCTCTTCCACTGCCCTTTGAAAAAGAGATTTCCAAAGACTCAGCCCTCAAGGGAAAAAAATGCATCTCATCTCTCCCTTAAATGGATGACCCTTATTTTTAAACACGGACCCTTAGTTCTAGACTCTGCAACGTGAGGAAACATCCTCTCCAACCTCCAAAGACTGTCAATATCTTGTAAACTTTTTTTGAACTGCTTCCAACACATTAAAATAAAAACAGAAAATCTTGAAATACTTGGGTCTCTGAGTATTTCCTGCATTTTCTGTTTTTATTTTAGACTTCCAGCATCTGCAGTTCTTCTTGTGATCTTCCTACACATTAATACCTTTGTTGAATAAGAACTCCAACACTGTACAAGATGCTCCAAATGCGGTCTCATTGACGTCTTGCATAACTAAACATAACCTCCCTACTTTTGTGTTCAGTTCCTCCTAGCAATCAGTGATAACATTCTCTCAACATTCTTAGTTGCAGTACCTGCACTAGTTCACCCAGATCCCTCGTTATCTCACAGCTCTGCAATCTCTCAGCATTTAAATACTGTGCTGCTTTTTTTATGTTTTTCCTGCCAAATGGACACTTTCACATTTTACCACATTATACTTCATTTGCCAGATTTAGGCCCAAACGCTCAACCTATCTGTATCTCTTTGAGTTCCCTTTGTGTCTCTTCACAACATATTTCCTACCATACATTTGGCACATTCATCCAAGTCATTTAGTAAGAAGTTAGCACCATTCTCCGTGCATCACTACTTGTTATATCTTGCCAATCGAGAAAAAAACAATGCTTGCTCTTTTTTCCTGTTAATCAGCTAATCTTTTATCCACACCACCCTCTTACACTATGAATTTATTTTCCGCATTTACCTTTGGAACAACTGCACAAATCTTTCTTGTAAACTAAGTACACTGCTCTCACTGGTTCAGCTGGTATAGTGTACTACACCCACTGGCTCAGCTGGTACAGTGTACTACGCCCACTGACCCAGCTGGTACGGTGTACTACACCCGTCGACCCAGCTGGTACAGTGTACTACACCCGTCGACCCAGCTGGTACAGTGTGCTACACCCACTGACCAAGCTGGTACAGTGTACTACACCCGCTGACCCAGCTGGTACAGTGTACTACACCCGCTGACCCAGCTGGTATAGAGCACTACACCCACTGACCCAGCTGGTACAGTGTACTACACCTGCTGACCCAGCTGGTATAGTGTACTATACCCGCTGACCCAGCTGGTACAGTGTACTACACCCACTGACCCAGCTGGTACGGTGTACTACACTCACTGACCCAGCTGGTACGGTGTACTACACCCACTAGTCCAGCTGGTATAGTGTACTACACCCACTAGTCCAGCTGGTATAGAGCACTACACCCACTGACCCAGCTGGTACGGTGTACTACACCCGCTGATCCAGCTGGTACGGTGTACTACACCTGCTGACCCAGCTGGTACAGTGTACTACACCCACTGACCCAGCTAGTATAGAGCACTACACCCACTGACCCAGCTGGTATAGTGTACTACACCCGCTGACCCAGCTGGTATAGAGCACTACACCCACTGACCCAGCTGGTACAGTGTACTACACCCACTGACCCAGCTAGTATAGAGCACTACACCCACTGACCCAGCTGGTATAGTGTACTACACCTGCTGACCCAGCTGGTATAGAGCACTACACCCACTGACCCAGCTGGTACAGTGTACTACACCCACTGACCCAGCTGGTACGGTGTACTACACCCACTGGATCAAACAGGATCTCAAACAATTATGTTGACTTTGCCTGATCACCTTGATTTATTTTTCTTGCTGTAATATCTGTAATATGTCACAGAGAAAATGTTCGAAGCTGTTTAGCAAACTGACCCGTACCGTAGTTTGTTGCCTTCTGTTTCCTTTTAGAATAACTAAGTTACATCTACTTTTCTATGCTCCTTCCCCAGCTCTTTTCCTCTCACAGTCCCACCCACACTCCGATTCCCCCGAACCTCTCACACCTGGGCCTTTCCTGTACAACCCCAGACTTCCCATTTCTCCCCATCCCTCTCCCATTTTCCCTTCCCACCACCTCTTTCCTGTTTTCCCCCACGACCCTTTCCTGTCCCGCCCCATGCTCCGCAAATCCCTCCCCACACTCTCTCCCTTCCCGTTCTCATTGTTCTTGGGACCACCGAGCACTTTTCAGTCAGAGTCTGATGTTGCTCAGAATTTTTAAACCTATAAAGAGCACAGTGCAAAAGTTCCCTAAACTCGTCCCAAAACTTCAGTATTCTCTTGCTGCATTTTGTGCCCCAAGTAACAACAGACCCAGGCTTGAGTCCTGCATCGCCTCGGTGACTTGCCTGTGTCTCTGTGACCAGAACCCGATGCTGTAGGAAATGTGGTAATGTCAAAGTACTAGACAAATAGTTTTATACTACTATCTTGATGATATATTTCAACAATCAAGTTCAAGTTTATTGTCATTGGCATACATACACAGGGTATAAACAACATGAAGATCAGCTTTTTGCAGGAGCAGCAGCACAGTACAATCTCGTGCGCTGGTGCTGCCTCACAGCTTCAGTGACCTGGTTCAAATCGTACCTTAGGCGCTGTCTGTGTGGAGTTTGCACGTTCTCCCTGTGACCGTGTGGGTTTCCTCCCACATCCCAGAGACATGCTAGGTTAATTGACTGTTGTAATTTGCCCCTATTGTATAGGTGGGTGGTAGTTGATGGGAATGTGAGTTACAGAGAAGATTACAAGAGAATTGGGTTGCTCTGTGAGCTGGCATAGATTGATGGGCCGAATGGCTGTTTCCTATGTTGTCAGGAAATATGGAAAAGCTTGTATCAATGGTGACCATGAAAGTACTAGATTTCGCTGACATTATTCAGGGAAGGCAGTCTGTCATCCATGTTTTGTTCAGATTGCATGTGCCTCCAAACCCAGGAACGAGGTTAAATTGTAACTGCCCTCTGAAATGGCCCAGGCGATCAGGGGAGGGAAGCATATCGCAGCCTTGCCAGTAACACCACACTTCCCATGGACGGACATAAAATAACTGGATCAGAGTTGAAATTTGCTTTGTATTTATCAATTCCCAAAGATTTAAGTTTAACCACACATGGTCTGTTTTTGGAAATCTGAGACAGGGTAGGTCACAGGGATTTCCAGAGACTCTTGTTGAGATGCTGCTGGTTCAGAGAAATCGAACAGAGAAGGCCTCTACCCTCTTAAGCATACATGACTGTTGCTAATAAGTCTTTGGTCTTTCTCTTCCACCATTTACATCCTTCTCCCCAAATAAGACCAACTTAACAAAATGTTTCTCAGAGTGTTTCTTGAGCGTAGCGGCTTTTAGATTTAAACTGTGAAAAATAAGCGATGTAAAAGTAGTTATTTTCCCCAAGGTACATTAAAAGTGTTTGTGTATTCTCCACTCAAGGTAAATGACTAACCCACTGTTCCTCCAATGTTTCACCTTTTGGTGATCTTGCTGAATGTGCTGAATTTACTGCCAAATTTCCAACCGGAGGCAATTTCCAACCTTTCAGTTCCTATACAAGGTATGCTTTTGGTCTGTGTTATTTCTGGCAAAACAGATGACTGATCCAAAAATTTGCAATATGATCACTTTTATTTGGAGTTGCTAATCAGTGACTAACTCTGCTGACCAGCCTGTCCCAGTCGGTGTAGAAGAGGGAGCTGGATAGATTTCTAGTTATGGAGTTTGAATCCATGAGATGTTAATGAAACATCCAGAGTGAGAAGGATTAAGTTGTCTGTTCTACTACCTTCTTTGATACTTAAATGTCCTGTTCAAAAACCTTTCCATGAAAACATGGTCAGATTAAAATGTCCTTTCAAAACTTGCAAACTTTAAAAATTGTTTATTGATAAATGGTGATATTTTTAATGTAGCATGGTCTTTGCTTCCTATACAATCTACTGGCTTTTAAATTTCAACCTTAATTTCATTTAATTGCAACTGGTTGATTTTTCGATCCAGTTCCCTCATCCTTTGCATTGAACATTCCCGCCCCCCTACCCCATCCAAAAGCAAAACACTGAGCAGGTCAGGCAGCATCTGTGGAGGAAAATGAACAGTCGACATTTTGGGCCAAGACCCTTCATCCCGATTCCTCCAGCAGTTTGTGTGTGTTGCTCCAGATTTTCAGCATCTGCAGTCTCCCTTGTGTCTCCAGTTAATGTTTCAGGTTGGTGACCTGTCATTAGAATTGATGACAGGTCATCAACATAAAACATTGTTTCTCTCTTCACTATAATGCCTGGCCACATTTCCAGCATTTTCAGCTTTTATTTTAAACATTCCTTCCTCCACCACCAGCATGTGACCTCTGTGGTGTGTACTGTCCTCTAGATGCACTGCAGAATTTCATCAAGGGTAGTAGATATAGAGGAACAGCTCCACATACAAGTTCCCCTCAAAGTATGTTACCATCCTGACTGGAACTCCATAACTTACAGGGAATATATACCCCTCAGTAACCGTTCTAGAAGGTAGGCCAAGAGCATTTAGGGATACCCAAATGTAGACTGTGTCAGGGACACCCACATCCTGTGTTGAATAGGGATGTGCTGGTTATAGAACCATAGAAAACTACAGCACAGAAAACAGGCCATTTGGCCCTTCTAGTCTGTGCCGAAACATTATTCTGCTGGTCCCATTTACCTGCCCCTAGCCCAGACCCCTCCAGACCTCTCTCGTCCATGTATCTATCCAATTTACTCTTAAAAGTTAAGAGCGAGCCCGCATTTACATAAGATGGCAGCCCATTCCACACTCCCACCACTCTTTGAGTGAAGAAGTTCCCTCTAATGTTCCTCCTAAACCTTTCCCCTTTCACCCTAAAGCCATGTCCTCTCGTACTTATCTGTAAGGTCTGTAATTGTATAGAAAACAATCTGTCATGATGCAGACCTTTCACCTTTACACACCTTCATACCTGTATAAAAGATGGACTATTTAAAATCTACAGATAAACCCTGCAGTAGTACAAAATAATTTCCAGTTGATCAAGATGTTGTTAAGAACAGTGCTCTAACTTTCTTGGATGGTTACTGCATTTTGACGATGTGGTCTTAAAAGGTGTGCCAATACTGTAGTGCACATTGTCACCACATTAACACATTGTTTATGACAAGATCAAATTCCCCAATTACATATTTACAATGATTTATATTCATTTAGTTTTCCTATTCTGTGGTAAATGTATTTCTTAGGTTTGTAACTTCTCTTTCAACCTTGTATTCTCATGCAGAGTTTGTTCCATCTCATTGCGTGACTCAGACATTATCTGACCTTTCGTTAGCATGTGAAATATAGCACAAGAAATTTTGATTTGTATCCAAGGCATTGACTAAATACAATTGTGTTTTTATCATAAAACTTCAGGAATATTTTGGGATCATGTTGTAAGAGCATTAGGGGCCACTCCATCTCTCTAGCGTACCCTGCCTTTCTGATAGTTGAACTGTGCCTCGTCCCAATTTACCCTCCTTGGTTGCCCACCCCCCGGTACCCAAGTACAATTCTTTCCATTTTTGTGTGTGTTTGTCTTGGTTCCCACCAACCCACCCTCTGGCTTGGATCACATCAATCTCAACATCAGAACTCTGTGTTCTGGGGAACTGTTGGAAATGTTTTCCTGATGAACTGGAGCTGACATTATGGACTTGGTGCCCTTCCCCATCGTCAAGGCTGCCTACATCCACCCCATTGCTCATCTCCAGCCCACCTGCAGCTCATTTTGCTACTGCAGCTGTTGTCCCTCAAATCCTGTTTGTGAACCAGTGTGGCTGCTGAGTTGAGTTGTCTGACAACTAACCTTACGAGGGGAGCTGGCTGCACTCCTGACCGTGCTGGCAGACCTGTAAGTCCATGGGGTCTTTCATATGAACATCACTGCATTTGTGGCAGCAGATCTTATCCAAGCCAGCTGGCTTTCATTCAGAATATGCGCCTAGCCACAAAACTGGCTTGTTTCACAGGGAGAGGGGACCGGAACACCTGCATTTAGTCTGCTGCGCAGTGGCTGTTGATTGCCTTGATCAGAGAGTCTTAATATTTACAGAGTGAAATCATGCAGAAAGAATTCAGTGGTTTTTCAAAATGTTCTAAGCAAAGCCATTCCTTGAATTTGCTTGTTTAAACCCAGCCATATATGCTCTTTTCCCATCTTGAGTTGCAGTGTCTTGCTCTGCTATTCCTAGCACATAGTACCAGTAGCAGCATACTGATCACTTCTCAGAAGCACCTAGTGTTTACCAATAATCTTTTCTTTGTTAATTTCAACATTTCTAGATACTACTCTTGTCTTGCATTGACATGGCCAAGTCCCCCTCTATCTCCGCGACCTTCTCTAACCCTTGGAGATAACTGTACTACTCTGATTCTGGCCCTTTGATTATCCCATAATATAATCTCACCACCTTCTGCTGCAAAGTCTTGGAACCCTGGAATCCCCTTCCTAATGTTACATCTTAAAACATATCCCTGTGACCAAGCTTTTGGTCACCTGCCCTAATATCAATTTGTATTGCTGATGACACCTTTGCACCGTTCAAGCTGCTATATAAATGGCAGCTACGTGATCGTCTTAGCCAGAGGAGGATGATCTTTATTAAAAGGTCGGAACTGTCAGGTTCGAAAGATCCACACAGTGGTGGAATGGATCTCTGAAACTTCATAACTGGTTGCATGCCCACGAGGCAGTCTCCTGTTGTTAGCATAAAATGTGCTGTGCAACACACCAATCTATCAAATACTAAAGAGACTAACAGGAATAGTTACCGACTGTACAAAGGCAACAGATCGATGATATACATTCCCTACAAAGTCCCAAAACTACACTGATTTCCCATTAGATCTGGGTGATCTGTAAAGAATTTTTAGCAATTTTCATAAATTATAGATTGATATAGCACAGAAACTGGCCCTTCGGCCCAAATTGTCCATGCTGACCCAGATGCCCATGTTCGGCCCATATCCTTCTAAACCTTTCCTATACAGTTGACTGTATCTTTTCCATCTTTCCTGACACCTTCTTTCCAGACCACGATTCAAGTGAATCCATCCATTTCCTTTCCAATGGAGCCGTATCTGTTGTCAAAACCCAGCCCCCTCCCTGCATCTCTCCCAACACCAAGAGCCTATCTTTTCAGCCTTTGATCAACACCTAATGACTTGGGCTTAATGTACTCTAAACCAGCTACTGCCCACCCCTGGAGATCTTCCACAATCTTGAGCTGCAAGTAATTTGCCTGGAGTTTTATTGATTGTGGAATGGAGATTTTGTCACTTTTCAAAGAGAATATCCAGTAACTGACATCATTTACTATGGTTCTACACAGTGCTTGGTTTCCATATAATTTTAACAGTGCCAAACAAAATGTTTTTATAAAGTAGATATCTCACTATTTTATGGCTCTATAAAGACCTGGGACACAGTTCACACACATTATTACCAATATAATGAGTTGCCAGACTGCATGCTGCCAAAACAAAGAAAGGCAAGTGGCTGATCTCCACTTGGAAAGAGCGATAACTGATGGCCCATTACACTGTCAAGCTGCTCCTTCTGTCTGCAGAGTCTAGATCCAGGGGTCATAGTTTTAGGATAAAGTTTAGCCAGTTAGGACTGAAGTAGAGTCATCGAGAGGTACAGCATGAAACAGGACCTTCAGCCCACTGGGTCCACACCAACCATCAACCCCCCACTTACACTAATCCCATTTTTATTCTCCCCAACTGAGGAGAAATTTCTTCACTCATTTAGGTAGTAAACCCTTGGAATTGTCCACAAGGGACAAGACAGGAGTGTAATGAAACTCTCTCCACTTGCCTGGATGAGTGCAGCTGCAAGAAGCTTCACACCATCCAGGACAAAGCAGCCATCTTGATCGTCACCCCATCCTCAATCCTAAATATTCACTCCCTCCAGCTGAAATTTCAGGTGACCATCCTTTCCAGTCCAGTTTGACCTGAAACCATAACTCTCCACGGCTGCTGCCTGACCTGAATATTTCTGTTTTTATTTCAGATTTTCAGCAGCTGCAGTTTTTTTGGGTTTTCAAGACCGCTGGGAGCACTTTTATTAGGAGTGCAGTGGTTCAAGACAACAATTCACCAGCACTTTCTCCAAGGTTGTGAGGGGTTGACAGTATGTGCCTTGCCAGCAACCCCACATTCCATCAATGGAAAAATCCCCAGAGAATCTGCACACTCAATCAGTGAGCATCTCCACGATTTAGAGTCATAGAACTCAGAGCTCATACAGTGCAGAAACAGGCATTCAGCCCAACTCGTCTGTGCTGATGAAATTGCCTAACTGAGCTGGGCCCATTTGCCCGCATTTGGCCCATATCCCTCTAAACTTTTCCTATCCATGTACCTGTCCAAATGACTTTTAAATATTGTTAATGTACCTCCCCCAACCACTTCCTCTGGCAGCTTGTTCCATATACCCACCACCCTCTGTGGGAAAAAGTTGCCCCTCAGGTCCCTTTCAAATCTTCCACCTCTCACTTTAGACCTATGCCGTATAGTTTTGGGTTCCCCTACCCTGGGAAAAGACTAATCTGCACCTCTCATGATTTTGTAAATCTCTATAAGGTCACCCCTCAGCCTCCTATGCTCCAGGTAAAATCTCCCAGCCAATCCAGTCTCTCCTTATAACCCTAGCCCTCCAGTCCTGGCAACATCCTTGTAAATCTCTTTTGCACCCTCTCCACTTTAATGACACCCTCATACTTAGGTTGATGTTTTGGTCACAGAGAAATAAAAGACCTAGGAATTGGTCAGGACAGTTGACAAGCTACATAGAACATTTCATCACAGTACAGGCCCTTCAGCCCACAATGTTGTGCCAACCTTTTAACCTACTCTAAGATCAGTCTAACCATTCCCTCCTACATAGCCCTCCATTTTTCTATCATCCACGTGCCTATCTGAGAGTCTCTTAAATGTCCCTAATATAGCTGCCTCCAGCAGTACCCCTGGCAGCGTGTTCCACGCACCCACCACACTCTGTGTAAAAAACTTACCTCTGATATCCCCCCTGTACTTTCCTCCAATCACCTTAAAATTATGCCCCCTTGTGTTACCCATTTCCGTCATGGGAAAAAGTCTCTGACTGTCCACTCAATCTATGCCTCTTATCATCTTGTACACCTCTATCAGGTCACCTCTCATCCTCCTTCTCTCCAAAGAGAAAAGCCTAGTTCGCTCAACCTATCCTCATAAGACATGCTCTACAATCGAGGCAGCATCCTGGTAAATCTCCTCTGCACTCTCTCTAAAGCTTCCACATCCTTCCTATAGTGAGGCGACCAGAACTGAACACAATGTTCTAAGTGTGGTCTAACCAGAGTTTTATAGAGCTGCCACATTACCTCACGGCTCTTGAACTCAATCCCCCGACTAATGAAGGCCAACACGCCATACGCCTTCTTAACAACTCTATCAACTTGTGCAGCAACTTTGAGGGATCTATGGGCTTGGACCCCAAGATCCCTATGTTCCTAAGAATTCTGCCATTAAACCTGTATTCTGCCTTCAAATTTGACCTTCCAAAGTGAATCACATCACACTTTTCCGGGTTGAACTCCATCTGCCACTTCTCAGCCCAGCTTTGCATCTTATCAATGCCCTGTTGTAACCCTGACAACCTTCTACACTATCCACAACACCACCAACCTTTGTGTCATCTGCAGACTTACTAACCCGTCCTTCCACATCCTCATCCAAGTCATTTATAAAAATCACAAAGAGCAGGGGTTGTAGAACAGATCCCTGCAGAACACCACTGGTCACCGTCCTCCAGGCAGGATATGCTCCATCTACCACCACTCTGTCTTCTATGGGCGAACCAGTTCTGAATCCACACAGCAAAGTTTCCCTGGATCCCATGCCTCCCGACCTTCTGAATAAGTCTATCATGGGGAAACTTATCAAACGCCTTACTAAAGTCCATAGACACCACATCCACTGCTCTACCCTCATCAATGTGTTTTGTCACATCCTCAAAGAATTCAGTCAGGCTCATGAGGCATGACCTCCCCCTCACAAAGCCATGCTGACTATCTGTAATCAGACTATGCTTCTCCAAATGCTGATAAATCCTGTCCCTAAGAATCTTTTCCAATAATTTGCCCACCACTGAAGTAAGGCTCACTGGTCTATAATTCCCAGGGTTATCCCTACTCCCTTTCTTGAACAAACAAATAACATTTACCACCCTCCAATCATCTGGTACTACTCCTGCGGCCAGTAAGGATGCAAAGGTCATTGCCAAGGGCTCAGAAATCTCTTCCCTCGCTTCCTGTAGTATCCTGGGATACTATCCTGTCCAGCTCCGGGGACTTAACTATCCTAATGTTTTTCAAAAGTTCCAGCACATTCTCCTTAACATCAACATGTTCTAGCTTATCAGCCTGTTTTACGCTGATTCTCTCTCACAGGTGAATACTGAAGCAAAGTATTCATTAAGAACCTCCCCTACCTTCTCTGACTCCAGGCACTCCTCCTCTATCCCTAACCGGTCCTACCTTCACCCTAGTCATCCTCCTGTTCTTCACGTACAAGTAGAACGCCTTGGGGTTTTCCTTGATCCTGCTCACCAAGGACTTCTCATGCCCCCTTCTAGCTCTCCTGTCCATTCTTAAGCTCCTTCCTGACTACCTTGTAACTCTCTAGAGCCCTTTATGGTCCTTGCTTCCTAAACCTTAAGTAGGCTTCTTTCTTCCTCTTCACTAGATATTCTACATCTCTTGTCAACCATAGTTCCTTCAACCTACCATCCTTTTCCTGCCTCAGTGGGACAAACCTATCCAGAACCTCCGACAAGCAATCTCTAAACAACCTCCACATTTCCATTGTGCATTTCCCTGAGTACATCTGCTCCCAATGTATACTCCAAAATTCCTGCCTAATAGCATCATAATTCCTCCTCCCGCAATTATATACTTCCCATACCATCTGCTCCTATCCCTCTCCAAGGCAAGGGTAAAGGTCAGGGAGTTGTGGTCACTGTCTCTGAAATGCTCACCCACCAAGAGATCTGACACCTGACCAGGTTCATTGCCTAGTACCAGATCCAGAATGGCCTCTCCTCTGGTCAGCCTATCTACATATTGTGTCAGGAATCCTTCCTGGACACACCTAACAAATTCCACCCCATCCAAACCTTTTGCACTAGGGAGGTGCCATTCAATATTAGGGAAGTTGAAGTCACCCATAACAATAACCCTGTTATTTTGCACCTTTCCAAAACCTGCTTCCCAATCTGTTCCTCGGTGTCTCTGTTGCTATTGGAGGATCTATAGAATATTCCCAATAGAGTGATTGCTCCCTTCCTATTTCTGACCTCCACCCACACTGACTCGTGGACGATACCTCCAGGACGTCTTCCCTTTCTGCAGCTGTGATACTATCCCTGATTAGCAATGCCACTCCCCCACCTCTTTTGGCTCGCTCCCTCTCCCTTTTGAAACATCTAAGCCCCGGAACATCCAGCAGCCATTTCTGCCCTTGTGACAGCCAAGTCTCTAAGGGCCACAACATTGTAGTTACATGTACTGACCCATGCTCTAAGTTCATCACCCTTGTTCCTGATACTTCTTGCATTAAAATAGACACACTTCAGCCCATCCAACTGACTGCAATTTTGCCCTATCAACTCCCTATCCTTCCTCAGAGTCTCTCTACACGCTGCATCAACCAACTGCCCCATCCTCTGATCTATCACTCGGGTTCCCATCCCCCTGCTAAACTAGTTCTAGCAAACCTGCCTGCAAGGATATACATGGAATATCTTAAAGGAAAAAAGAGGTTCAGGGAAAGACTACTGATACTAGTATTTTACTCCAGATTATTTATCTAACTGAATTTAAAATTCCTAGATTCCTTGATGAGATTTGATCCCATATTTCAGAACATGAGTACAGGTTTCTGGGTTACTGATACAGACCACTGATATTCTACTGTTCCACTCTCTAACAACCTCTTTTGGTGATGATAAAGTGCAAAATAGAAAACGTGTTCACAAATTATTTGGCACATTATTAGCTCCAACCGTTTATAAATCAAGGGCTTTTTGGACTACCCACTTCAGAAAGGGTGTCACAGACTTGGAAAGAGTGTGGAGAGATGTGGAGAGACTGGAGATTCTGGTGTGATTCTCCTTGAACTGAGAAGATTGGCATCATGGTTGACACAGACACTGTAGGCCGAAGGGCCTGTTCCTGTGCTGTACTGTTCCATGTTCTATTAAGGACGGAGAGTCAGTGAATGCTCAAATTAGTGAGTGTTTAAAGAGGAATGGAGGAGGAACTAGTTCTATTGGCATGAGGGTCCACAGCCAGAGGGCACCGAGTTAAGTTCATCGGCAAATTCCAGGGAGATGGGAAGAATATTTTCATGCAGCAACTTGTCAACCAGATTGCACTGCAAGGCTGATTAAACAGCAACATTCAAGGGGAGTTGGGTAACTGCTTGAAAAGGAGCACTGAAGGGAAAGAGCTGGAAGTGGAACTGATGGGACTACTCTTTACAAAGAGCCAGCCCATGAATGATGGGCTGAATGGCTGCTTAGTTCAGTGTGAAGTTACTTAAATCAATTTCTTCTTTTTATTTGCAGAGCAAAAGCTGCTTGCAGCACAGCAAGTAGAGGCTGCCTGGGAAGGACATTAGCCTGAGAACAAATCCGCACACCAAAGACAGCAGCAAGAAAAAAGGCAAGCACCCACTCCACACAGCCTCAGTCTGTACCACCGGTTGGGGGTTACGGGGGATTGGATGGAATCATGCACACCTCATTTTACCCATGAGGAGGCTCTGTGTGTTATACAAAACAAGGTTACAAAGCATGATCAGTTGAGGGAGTTACTGAACTGCCATGTGTTTAAGATTTAATTTAATCCAGGGGTGTTCTTGTTTCAATAATTTATGTAGTGGCAGTTGTGGATGTTTAAAATTTGGATTCCAGCTAACAACAAACTCCATTTGTTTCCTGTGTACCTTAAACAACAATTACACTCACAGATTTTTGTATCAATTAACTGGAATTATTTAAGGACCAGTTGGAAGTCCAGATCATAATCTGCTTCTGAATGCATGGATAACTGGCCCTGCTCCCAGCAGTCCTGGAACACTGGCCCTGTCTTGCTGCCTTATGTTGTGGCTACCGTCTGCAACCTTTGCTTCCGCAGAGCATTCATTTATGGGGGAACGAGGGAGCACGTCAGTATTCCAAGTGTTTGTTCCATTTTTAACAGCCTTTGCTAGTGTGTGGTTTCTTTTCCCCCCCCTCTGGGCTCCTGTCTGAGATGTAAAACACAAACAGAAAGTGCTGGAAATACTCAGCAGATCAGGCGGTGAGTGGTGGAAGAGAAACAGAGTTAACTTTTCGTCAGAACTGAAAAGGAGACAAATGCAGCTTGTGACGGGTGGGGTGGGGGATGTCTCTGATGGAGTAGAACCTGGGTGACCGTGTGGATAAGCTGTAAACAAGGATAAGCTGTAAACAAGGATATCTGGTCAATGAGTGGATGGGAGCAGTTAGAGAGAGAACATAGACAAAGGAATGTAGGAGTTGCAAAATGCAGAGCAGGAGGACGTGCTTGGCAGGTCAGGCTGAGCACATCCTCCACTCCCAGGGGAAATTCCCACCCTCCCTGCAGCTTGAACAAGCTTCTTTTGTCTCCTTCTCAGTTTTAACAAGGGTTTTCAACCTGAAGTGTTCTTTGTTTCTCTTTCTAGCATTTTCTGTTTTTATTTTAGATTTTCAGCATCTGCAGTTTTTTTTGTTTTTCTGACAGAGGTGATCTTGTGTTAATCATTATTGTCTTTGAATATTCCCACTGCCAACATTCTTTAACAGGCTTTCAGGCAGTAGTTTAAGGTTTCATGTTTCAAAGCCAGTTTGTCTGATTGTATGTGGCCACAAGTCTGTCTTTGAAATGATACCCACCTCACATCATCTTTAACCTGCAAGTTAGTGCTTTATTTCAGAGTCGGGGGGTGTCGTAAAGAGTGAGGCTGCTTTTGGGAACTACAGCAGTTCATTGTTTGGTTTAAAGCATAGTAATCTGGAAATGCTGTAATCACACTCAAGTTCCAGTGAATGTTCCAAATCTGCCCACTTACTTTTTAACAGAGGTATTTACTTTAAACTAGTTAATATCCAAGTTAAACTATCATCACACATTATTATAGTGAGCACATGAATGAGATATGGGGTTCCCATTGTCTGTCTCCAGCTCCCATTACCCTCCAGAGAGTGTGGAGTTATATAAAGTACTGAGCAATGTGATGAGGAATGTGAAGTGGTTTCAAGGGCGTTATTTGATTTTCAGACTCGTCCTCACTGCTCGTGCTTCAAATCAGGGGCTTTAACTTTGGGTTAAAGTCTCGAGTTACAACAACACACAACAGGAATAGTAGCCGAGTGTGTTTAACCGGTGGACTGTCAGAGGAAGTCAAACTCTTTCTGACTACTTTCACCTGAACTCTTTGACTAGCTGAACTCCACTTTCAGCCAGCACTATTCAGCCAGGTTGTCCTATTCGATGTCATCTCCCCAACCATTAACCCTAACCGTCCCCCTAACCATTAAAGTAACCTACAGAACCAGAATCACATCCCGCTGGCATTAATGTGTTGAACTTGTCTCACAATCTCACAGGTACTTTTTTACTGTGACTGAATAAGTCCAATTTAAGTAGAATTCTTTTTACGTCAACATCTTTCTTCTGCGATTCATTGCGTTTTACCCCAAGCCAAGGACCAAGGGTTTGGGTCACGGCGTGTTGAGAGATGTCAGTGGCCAAAGAGAGTTGTATATTTATAGCCTTAAATGTAATGCCAGCTCAGCACTCAATCTCAGTGTGAGGTAACTGGTCTGTAAGATAAATTCCCAGCCACTGATTGTAAAAATCTGGGCTGTTCATTTGCATCAGAATGCAAGTCAAATCAAACATGTTGTTTTAGAACGCTCCATTCTCCCGTATCTTTTTCAAAGCCTTTTGATCTGGCTTCAGTCACCTCTCGGTGTAACTTGTCACTTCCATAGTTCCATTCTTTGTTTAGAGTTCTGTCTGATTTCCTTTCATTTGCAGTGACCTGAGTGTTTTCTAACATGAGCCCATTTAGACAACTTGCCATTCTGAGCAATTTGGCCAGATTTACAGTTTTAAAGAAATGTAACATTTAAACATGATATTAATTTATTTAGCTCTGGAGCCAATGAAATTGTAAATGAAATTGCCACTGACAGCCTTGAGGTGGCTGGGAGCTGAAATCTGTTCAAATATTGGAGAGATGTGTAAACCATATTTTTTTAGTTTTAAATGAAACCGCTGTAAATACTTTGTCCTTTTTTCAAAGAAAAAGCAAATGGTGAAACAACAAATAAAGCAATGCTTTTGATTTTATGAAGTTTGAATCCCCAAACCAAGCTCAATGAGAAGTCTTTTCCCCACTACCTTGGGTCAGCTGATCACCCCGACAAAAGGACCTTCCAAAGATGGCGCCGGAGAGAGGTGACTTTTTGTGTGCAGCTACCATGGACTTTTGTCCAGGATCTTCCTGAAATTTCTGTGTATTGAGGATTTATGGACTGTGCCTTGGCTACACGGGTACCAGAGCCTTGAAGACACTGCCAAAGTTAACATTACAAAAATCTCCAAAGAAACCATCATCACACCACGACCTGTGCCCAGAGCTGAAAATCAGTGCACTTCTACTGCCTCTTATTTCAAGCTAATTATTGGACCTACTCATTGTGAGAGACGGGCTGGTGCAAAATATCATGCTGGATTTTATAGGGGTTTTATTCTGAGACAGGATGAGGTACAGTCGGGGTCTGTAACTTTGCAAACCTTACATTTTTAAATAAATACAAGTTTCTCTAAACCACAGGCATCCCTGGATATGTGTAAGGAATGTTCTTTAAACGTGATTAAATGTACTTGTAGATCAGGCCCAAATGCGTTTGTCAAACTGCAAAGTTTCATTCAATACACCAAAAAATCATCACTATTGTGGTTCCACAGACTGTCCAAGTTGGTTTCTTGCAGACATGAGCTTGGCCTCTGTATTTGTTCACTGTCCTATGAACTTCTCCACTGACAGGCTCCCAACTGTTTTAAAGAAGCTCTATGTCTCTCCCACCAAAGTCCAAAATCTCCTCCTTTGATGTCAAGTCGTCATGTGATGCTTAGAAATGCAGGATCGAGAAACATCTCCCTGCTCGAACATTCTGACATAGATGTGAGGTGCTACAAAAGAATCAGAAGACATCCTGGCTACTTGTATATTAGAACTCCCACTCCCCCCATCACTGCCTTAGAGTCATACAGCACGGAAACAGGCCAAGCAACACCCCAGTCCACAGTTATCAATTACCCATTTACACTAATCCTGCATTGATCCCATTCTCCCCACATTCCCATCAACGACACCCACACACTGCAGGCAATTTACAGCGGCCAATTAACCTACCGACCCGCACGTCTTTGGGATGTGGGAGGTAACCGGAGCACCCGGGGAAAACCACGCAGTCACAGGGAGAACGTGCAAACTCCACACAGACAGTGCCGGGTCTCTGGAGCTGTTGAGTCAGTGGCTCCACTAACAGCGGCACTGAGCCACACTGCAATATTCGCACCTATTTTAACCTGACAACGTCTGAGGGTGTGAACAACTGCCGATGAAAATTTGACTGGCAGAACTGAGAATATTTTGATCAGCAAATGTAACAAAGCATGTTCTTGTAATGGGGGGGTCAATTTTAGACTCTCCCGCTCCAGGTCAGTCACCTGCCCTGCTTGTACAGTTCATAGAAACCTGTTGCAGAGTAATGCACACTTCTCCAAGATCCTGCTTATTGCGGGTTTCAACCTTCCTTTCGGCATCACAATCCAAGTGTCCAATGTACCTTCACATACTTTTGGCAATCCCCAGACTGATATTCCCAGCAAGACTCTACGGGGAGATTTTCCCACACCCCACCGAGCTCTGAAGCAAGAGCTGACCAGGATTACTGTGCGGTGCTGTAGAACATGATGATTGGTTCCCAGGCCAATGTTAAATTTTTTTTTAATTTTATTTACATCGTGGTCACAGGCCCTTCCGGCCCAACGAGTCCACGCTGCCCATTTTAAAACCAAATTAACCTACCCGTACGTCTTTGCAATGTGGGAGGAAACCGGAGCACCCGGAGGAAACCCACGCAGACACGGGAGAACGTACAAACTCCTTACAGACAGCGACGGGAATCAAACCCCGATCGCTGGTGCTGTAATAGCATCGCGCTAACCACTACATTACCATGCCGCCCCAACACTAAGGCCCTAATTACATTTGGGTGTACCTGACCAAAGAGATTCTCTATTTCCAAGCTCTGTCATGGGGAGAGGCTTCCGGGTGGACAGAGGAAAAGATTCCAGGATGTATTCTAGGCCTCAATGAAAAATGCAACACCCCCCCCACCAATGCCTGCAGATCCCTGGGTGATGACTCTCAGTTCAGATGGAGCATCTTGGACAGCACTGAGAACCACAAAAGCCTGGCATAATCAGCAGAAGGAGCTTAACACCTTGCCCAGACCTCCCTCACCTGTGGTGGAGTCTGGCTGCTACACTGACCTCATCAGTAACCTCAGAACCGGGATGGAAACAAGTGCTCCTTGATGCTGAGGGACAGCCTCAGTAAAAGGATCATTGATTTACGGAGCCTGACGGTCACAGGGATCTCGAGGTAGTCCTCCCTGTACAGCAAATTACAATGTACAGGATCAGCTTCCACAGTGGAATACACATTACAAAATGTTTCAGCCTGTACAAACTTGGAGAAGCAGAATCAGTGTTGAAAACACCCCACCAGCTGACATCTCCCCAAACCCATCCACGCCCCTTGTTTCTCTGATGAAACCTAGCTCTTTGACCAACCTCTAGGTCACCAATCCCAATCTCTCTGTACTTGGCTCAGTGCCAGTTTGCTTGCTAACACCCTGTAACATCCCTCGACTGTTTCATGCCAATACCAGCTGCTGTTGTGTGCACACTTCCTGACTCTTGACACCACTGCAGCATACCTCCCAGCCAGAGACCCCTCACACCGTCAGCTGCTGAAGAACAATGCAGTCTTCACCTCACCTAGCAGACTGGAGATGATTCCAATTCCAGGTAACCCGCTCCCCCTCTCTCCTCCTGATCTACCCAGTTCCCCCTACACCCACCCCAGACCCCATCACCTGTTCCTTTCCCCTCCTCCACCCTCTCCATCTGCCCGTCACCCACACACCCCCCCCACTGGTTCCCCTCTCCCCACTGTTCCCATCTGCCCTCCCCACCTCACACTTGATTCCATGCTCCACCTTCTCCCATCAGACTCCATTCTCTGCAGCCCTCTGTCACCTCCACCTGTCACCTCCCGGCCTCTGTCCCTATCTCCACTCTCCCATCCTCCGTCTGCCTATCACCACCTCACCTAGATCCACCTGTCGCTTGCCTGCTCAATGCCCCACCCCTTCCATCACCTATTGGCTCTCTCCCCTCTATCTTTCAGTCCAGATGGAGGGTCTTGACCCAAAGTGTTGACTGTCCATTTCCCCCCACAGTTGCTGCCCGACTCACTGAGTTCCTCCAGCAGATTGTGTGTTGCTCCAGATTCCAGCATCTGCAGTCTCTGGAGTCTCCAGAAAGTAGATGATGATTGCAGGAGTTAACTTTACTGATTTAAAAATTAATATATTTCAATGGAAGTAATTTGCAGTGATGATAAGTAGGAAATGTTCTGTGCAGCTTGAACCATAATGTGTGCTTGGAAGAGCTTTTAACATAATGCGTCAGGAAAGTCCGATGGCCAGGAGGAGATTTTGAACGTATTGAAGTTCTCAGTCCCTGACACAGTATTTTCTAGTCTACAGATTCACTTAATAAATTATATCTTGGTTGGAATGTTGCTAACATAGTGCCATCTATTATAGAGGACAAGGAAAAGGACCTTATTCTCAGCAAATTCTCACACTCCATTGCAGACTGTCCACACTCGTACACATAAAACTCAAAGAGATCAAGAAAGTGTGCTTTGTTGGAGGGCTAATGCAGACTGATTCTAGAACTTTCTATGCAAGCCTGAGAGCGAGTGGTCACACGACACAATCCCTAAATAGGTGACAGCCTTAAAGCAACAACTAGAATTAATCAGAATCAGGTTTATTGTCACTGACATATGACGTGAAATGTGTTGGTTTGCGGCAGCAGTACAGTGCAAGACGTAAAATCACTATAGATTACAAAATAAATAAATAGTGCATAAAAAACTGAGGTAGTGTTTATGGGTTCATGGACTGTTCAGGTATCTGATGGCGGAGGAGAAGCTATTTCTGAATTGTTGAGTGTGGGTCTTCAGGCTCCTGTACCTCCTCCCCCATGGTAGTAATGAGAAGAGGGCATGTCCCGGATGGTGAGGGTCCTTAGTGATGGATGCCGCCTTCTTGAGGCACCGCCTCTTGAAGATGTCCTGGATGGTGGTGAGGGTTGTGCCCGTGATGGAGCTGGCTGAGTCTACAACCCTCTGCAGCCTCTTGAGATCCTGTATGTTGGAGCCTCCATACCAGGCGGTGATGCAACCAGTCAGAATGCTCTCCACCGTACGTCTGTAGAAATTTGCAAGAGTCTTTGGTGACATGACAAATCTTCTCAAAGGGCTAACAAAGTACAGCCACTGGCGTCCTTTTCTCGCGATTGCATTGATGTGTTGATTTATGACCAACTAAGGCATACGGCCATGATTACATGTACCACAAAGGGATAGCCTCCGAAAGAGATTGGTAGTTATTTGAAGGAAATGGTCCCTGACCTCTGCCATTATGACAAGGGCTTGCATTCTTAGCTAATATCTCACATTGTGTCAGTGGAGTAATCCCATCAATCACATTCCCCTCTTATTTCCTAGTGACTCTCTCTCTCTCTCTCTCTCTCGCTCTCTCTCTCTCTCTCTCTCGCTCTCTCTCTCTCGCTCTCTCTCTCTCACAAATCCCTGTTGATACCTTTATTACCACTCACCGACACCAGGGGTCATTTTACAGCAGTCAATTAGCCCACCAACCACTGAGATGTGGGAGGAAACCGGAGCACCCTGGGAAACCCACGCAGTCACAGGGAGAACGTGCAAACTCCACACAGACAGCACCCAAGGTCAGGATGGAGCTTTGGTTGCTGGAGGCAGCAGCACTACCTGCTGCACACTAGGCAGACTAAAGCTGCTGCTGGTTTGGGGAAATCGTACCCTTTTGGTGTACATCAAGAGTCCATGATGTCCACATGGACCATGCTGGCTGCTTTGGAACCAACAGTAGCCAGCTCACTTGCACCAACCCCTGAATAGGGCAAGGGTTTGAATTATAAAAATGGTCGCACAAGGCTTGATCAGTAAGTTTGTGGATGACACAAAACTAGGAGGTGTTGTTGATAGTGAAGAAGGTTATGGTAGATTACAGAGGGATGTTGATATATGAGTCAGTGATGAGGTCGCTCTTGGAGCACTGTGGACAGTTTTGGCCACCCTGTTCTAGGAAAGACGCGGTTAAACTGGAAAGAGTGCAGAGAAGATTTACGAGGATGTTGCCAGGACTCGAGGGCCTGAGTTACAAGGAGAGATTGGCCAGGCTCGGTCTTTATTCCTTGTAGGAGAATGAGGGGAGATCTTATAGAGGTTTATAAAAGGGGCATAGATAGGGTGGATGATACCAATCTATTCCCCAGGGTAGGGAAGTCCAAAACTAGGGGGCATAGGTTTAAAAGGGACCTGAAAGGCGACATTTTCATGCAAGGAGTGGTGAGTATATGGAACGAGCTGCCAGAGGAAGTGGGTGAGGCAGGTACAACAGTATCATTTAAGAAGCACTTGGATAGGTACATGGAGGGGTGGGGTTTGGAGGGATATGGGCTGAATGCAGGAAATTGGGACTAGATAGGTGGACACCATGGTCGGCATGGACTCGTCGGGCTGAAGGGCCTGTATCCATGCTGTATTTCTCTATGACTCTATGATAGCAGTGCTTAGCCTGAGCCAGAGGGTGTGGGTTCAATTCCTACATCACACTCTTCACAGAAAATCGAGGCAGAATATCCCAGTGCAGTATTGAAGGTTGCACCAAACCCTTCTACTCTCATTTGATCCCATAAGACCACTTCAACAAAGAGCAGGGAAGTTCTCCCCAGTGCACTGGTGAATCCTTTCCTGTCAATCAACATCACTGAAACAGATTACCTGGTCAATATCTATTGAGCACTAATTGCTGGCAATGACTTAATTGACTGTAAAGAGCTCTGGGATGCCCTGAGGTTGTGAAAGGTACTATAGAAATGCATGTCTTTCTTAATATTCTGGTGCCCCACCAGCCGTCATGACAAGGGGCCAGATTGCAGTCATCCTTGGTTTCCCCTGCCCCCCTGACCCGTTTCACTTCTGCTTGGTATATTACTCAGATTGAAGTCGTCCAGTTTATTGCCATGTGCACAAGTACAGTGAGGAACAGGTGCAATGAAAAACTTGCAGCAGCATGTAGGTGCAGACAACATAATTTATACATCAATTATGCATAAATTATACAAGACAGTAAAGACAGAGAAAAATATTATGCAAACATAAGACCTCGTACAAAAAACAAAGACACAATCATGAACAAGTCCACGGCAGTGCAAGAGGTGGTGCGTGGTGTTCCGTTGCTGAGGTAGGGTTAGGGTTGTGCAGGTTGGTTCAAGAACCTGATGGTTGAAGGGAATTAGCTGTTCCTGAACCTGGTGGTGTGGGACTTCAGGCTTCTGTACCTCCTGCCCGATGGGAGCTGTGAGAAGAAGGCATGGCCCGGATGGTGGGGATCTTTGTTGACAGATGCTGCCTTCTTGAGGCAACGCCTCCTGTAGATGCTGTCAGTGGTGGGGAGGCTGTGCCCCTGATGGTCCAGGACTCTCTGCAGCCTCTTGCATTCCTATGTGCTGGAATTGAATGTGGACATCCTGATGGCTCCAACACAAGTTTCAGCCTCTTCCCTGCCAAAACAAGCATGGAGCCAACATTAAAATGTATCGCATCCTCAGGGTCGAGGGTCCTCGTCCTGTAATCCCCTTTCCTAATGCCAGTGCTGGCAAGGTTGATCATCAGCTGGAATAAGAGGGCAAACAAGGGCAGAACATTAGGCCAACTGAAGAGGTGGCCGCACGCTGAGATCAGATTTTTTTGTGGGGGTGAAATCATAGGGCTGGCTCGGTCCAAGGTCTTGTGGTCAGGTATCCTCTTGTTGCTTTTGTGGCAGAGTTTATCTGTAGCATGTAATTGGTTCTACCACTGGGATCAGCCAGGCAAACCGAGGATATATTTAGTTAACTACATACAGCAGACCGCTATAAATAATACAGTTGTGAATCACGTTGTAGTTCCACCTGTGAATCTCAAAAAGTGATTAGAATCTGTTATACATGCTTCAGTGGATTGCACCGTTGCCTCTGAGTCAGAGGACTGTGGATTTAATTCCTGGCAACTGCTCTGCCCAAGGCCACAAGAGACTGCAGAGAGTTGTGGACACAGCCCAGTCCGTCACGCAAACCAGCTTCCCCTCCACTGACTCTGTCTACACTTCCCGCTGCCTCGGGAAAGCAACCGACATAATCAAGGGCCTCTCTCACCCAGGTCACTCCCTCTTCTCCCCTCTCCCATTGGGCAGAAGATACAGAAGCTTGAGAACACGTACCACTAGGCTCAAGGACAGCTTCTATCCCGCTGTTATCAGACTCTTGAACGGATAAAGATGAACTCTTGATCTCCCAATCTATCTAGTCATGGCCTTGCACCTTATTGTCTACCTGCAGTGCACTTTCTCTGTAGCTGTGACACTACATTCTGCATTCTGTTTCCTTTTTACTTTCTGATGTACGGAATGTCTGGATGGCACGCAAACAAAAGCTTTTCACTGTACCTCGGTGCATGTGTCAATAATAAACCAATGCCAATACCAATATTAAACCTGGGCATGAGGACAAATATCGAGACTGCCATTTGTTGCATCCTGATGCCCTGCTGTGCATCAGAGGCTCCACATTACCGATCAGGTGTTAGGCTGAGCCCCTGTGAATGTGAGTGTTGGCCTTTGGGTGGGATCACATAGCACTGTTTTGAAGAGGAGCAGGAGAGTTCTTCCTGGTGTTCTGGAGCCAATGTTTGTCCCTCAACTTCTAACACAAACTGATATCTGCTCATTATTGTATGTCATTTGTGGGAGACCTTGGCCTCTGCGCTTTTGTTATTTATTCACATTTGGAATATGGGCATTACCGACAAGGCCAGCAGTTACTGCCCATCCCTAGCTGCCCTTGAGAAGGTGGTGGTGAGCTGCCTTCTTGAACCGCTGCAGTCCCTCTGGTGAAGGTGTCAGGGAGGGAGTTCCAGGATTTAGACCCAGTGAAGGAACAGTCATATATTTCCAAGTCAGGGTGGTACGTGACTTGGACGGGACCCTGCAGGCAGTGGTATGAGCCTCCCCTTGTTCTCCTTGGTGGTGGAGGTCACAGGTTTGGGATTGGTGTTGGAGTATCAAAGGCAGGTAACCACAGTGCATTTTGTGGATGGTTCTGCAGCTACAATACAGGGGATGGATGGTTTGAGTGGTTGATTCATTGCCCATTAACAGGTCTGTTTCCTGGATAGTGTCGAACTTCTTGAGTGTTACTGGAGCTGCACTTATCCAGGCAGGAGGGAAGTTTTCACTCCTCTGCCTTGTAGATACTGGAAGGGTTTCCTACAGGACAGCAGTGGCTACACTTCAGAAGAACTTAATTGGTGTGAAGAGCTTTGAGGCATCATTGAAGGGATGTGAAAGGCTCCAAAGCAATGCAAGTTCTTTGAGATTTCTTTGGGGTTGGATAGGGAGAGTGAGAGGGAAAAACCCACCCACTGGAAAACCTTGTTTCCTGGGCAGTTTTCTCTCCCCAGTGGGTTCAAAAATAACAACTGGTGTTTCTATGGCACCTGTTGTAACCTTGGGATAGTCAACATCTTTTATGGCCAATAATTGCCCTTGGAGTTTTGGGTATAGAGCCATAGAGCAATACAGCATGGAGACAGGCCCTTCGGCCCAACCAGTCCATGCCAATGTTGCCCACCCAACTAGTCCAAATTTCCTGCATTTGGCCCATATCCCTCCAGGCCCCGCCCCTGCATCTACCCATCCAAGTGCTTCTTAAATGATCCTGTTGTACCCACCTCACCCACTTCCTCTGGCAGCTCGTTCCATACACTCACCACCCTCTGTGTGAAGAACTTGCCCCTCAGGTCCCTTTTAAATCCTTCCTTTCTCACCCTAAATCTATGCCCCCTAGGTTTGGACTCCCCTACCCTGGGGAAAAGACTGTTACTGTCCACCTTATCTATGCCTCTCATAATTTTAAACACCTCTATAAGGTCGCCCCCTTGTTCTCCTATGTTCCAAGGAATAAAGACACAGCCTGGCCAACCTCTCCCTGTAACTCAGGCCCTCGAGTCCTGGCAACATCCTCGTAAGTCTTCTCTGCACTCTTTCCAATTTAACCAGGTCTTTCCCTGGGGATCCCTGAAGATGCAGCTTCCTGCTGCTCCTGGCCTGCCCTGCCAATGGCTTTGGACAGCAGTCCTTGATCCACCTTCCCCAGTTCCTCTTCCCTCAGTAGGGGTCTGGCAACAAAGAGTTGCTGAGCCTCTCCAACTTCTTCCGGGCTGCCTTGGCAGAGCCTGCCAATCACGCAACCTCAGGGGATAAGGGCGTCAGGGGTGTGGGACCAGCACCGTCTCTGAGTTCCTTTCCAAGCCACAGACTCGAATCCATATCTGCCATTCCTTCGTTGTTGCCTGTTTCAATCCTGGAACTCCCAACACAACAGCCCTGAGGAATGCCCTTATCACATGGACCACAGCAGCTACAGTGGACAGTCAGCTGAGAATATCATTTGTATTTATTCCTCAGCAAGGCCATCATTAATGCCCATCCCGAGGTCCCCTGGCGTTGCCTGTGCTGGAGAAACCCACTTCCCCTTCCCCTCAATGCCCAGAACTCCATGAGGAATATTTGAAGCAGGGTTATGTGTAAGAATGAACCAACACTCGATTCTGGCCGGGACTTTCCACACAGATGCACGGAGTGATGTGTTCTGAGTACATAAGTAATCCTTGATCCAGAAAAACAGCTGCTCTCCACCCCTCTCAGTGCGCCTGCTGGGAGCCCCTGAGAATAAAGAAATCCTTCAGCACTTTATTTAGCAGGCAACTTTCAAACTGCTACTTTTTCCACTCTAGATTTTTAAAAAAGAACATTTTCAAGGATGTGAATGTCACGGAGAAGTCTACTATAATAGTGAGCTGTGCTTGCTATTGTAAAAAACAGACACTTGGTGTCTGGTCTCCCTGTTCAATCTTTAGTAACAGTACATGTGACGTGCATTGCCTTTTCAATCGTAATTCAAGCTATAAAGTACTTTACACAGTATTACATGGGATCTACTGCAGAAAACAGGCCATTTGGCCCAACCAGTCCGTGCCAGCAGTTATCCTCCATTTGAGCCTCCTTTCCTCACCCTCCATTCCCTTTTGGCCCATCAACTTATCCAACCTCTTCTTAAATACATCGACACTCTCCACCCCCACCCCTCCCTGTGGGAGGGAGCTCCACGTTCTCACTGCTCTCTGGGGAAAGGAGGTTCCCCAGAATTCCATGTCTGATTTCTTCCTGACCCTCTGACACTGGCGGCCTCTGGTTACCCTCTTCCCCACAAGCAGAGACGTTCTCTCTGCATCAGCTCCATCAACACCCCTCAGCACCTTGGCTCACTTCTGTTCATTCCTTCCTGGTGTGTAGACCCCTGAGGACTAACAACCCTCACCACCTGGGACACGCCCTCTTCTCGTTACTACCATCGGGGAGGAGGTACAGGAGCCTGAAGACCCACACTCAATGATTCAGGAACAGCTTCCCCTCCGCTGTCAGATTTCTGAATGGTCCATGAACCTATGAACACTACCCCATTATTCCTTTGTCTTGCACTATTTATTTATATTTGTAATTTGCACTAATTTTATGTCTTGCACTGTACTGCTGCCGCAAAACAACACATTTCACATCATCTAAGTCGGTGATAATAAATCTGATTCTGATTCTGAATTTTTATATTTTCCTCTTAATTGTTTCAGACTTCATGGTCTGAAAGGTGTTCCTCCTCCTGCTTCCCTGATTCAGCAAGAGCCAGAACTGCTGGGATAACTCAGAGCCCAGTTGGCAGCACTGTTGTGATTGGCTGGCATTTGGGAGAAAATGCTTGAATATTAAATTAATTAAATTTTTAATTAAATTTAATTAAAATTAAAAAAAAATTTAATTTTTATTTACAGCATGGTAACAGACCCTTCTGGCCCAACGAGTCCGCGCCGCCCATTTTAAACCCAAGTTAACCTACCCGTACATCTTTGCAATGTGGGAGGAAACCAGAGCACCCGGAGGAAACCCACGCAGACACAGGAGAACGTACAAACGCCTTACAGACAGCGACGGGAATCGAACCCCGATCGCTGGCGCTGTAATAGTGTCGCGCTAACCGCTACACTACCGTGCCGCCCCATGTTTTTAATCTGTTCATTGGCAGTCCATAGATATCGTTGGGATTGACCCTTCAACTCTAATCCTTCACCCTGATCAGTGAACTTACTGAGGTTTATAAATTCATGAGGGGCATAGTCTTGCTAGTGGCTGCTCACAGGGTTGGAGAGACTAAAACTAGAGGGCATAGATTTAAGGTGAGAGAAGATTTAAGGGCAAGTTTTTCACGCAGAGGGTGGTGGGTACATGGAACGAGCTGCCAGAGGAAGTGGTAGAGTTGGGTACAATTACGACATTAGAAAGACACTCGGACAGGTCCATGGATAGGAAATGTTCAGAATCAGAATCAGGTTTATTATCACTGACGTAGATGACATGAAATTTGTTGTTTTACAGCAGCAGTACAGTGCAAAGACATTGAATTACTGTAAATTACAAAAATAAATAAATAAATAGTGCAAAAAAAGGATTAACGAGGTAGTGTTCATATGTTCATGGACCGTTCAGAAATCTGATGGCGGAGGGGAAGAAGCTGTTCCTGAAACATTGAGTGTGGGTCTTCAGGCTCCTGTACCTCCTCCCCGATGGTAAGATAAGATATCTTTATTAGTCACATGCACATTGAAACACACAGTGAAATGCATCATTTCCCCATGTCCCGGATGGTGAGGGTCCCAGTGATGGATGCTGCCTTCTTGAGGCACCACCTCTTGAAGATGTCCTTGATGGCGGGGAGGGTTGTGCCCGTGATGGAGCTGGCTGAGTCTACAACCCTCTGCAGCCTCTTTGAATCCTGCACATTGGAGCCTCCATACCAGGCGGTGATGCAACTGGTCAGAATGCTCTCCACCATGCATCTGTAGAAATTTGTAAGAGTCTTTGGTGACGTACCAAATCTCCTCAAACTCCTCATGAAATAGAGCTCACCCTTTCCACCGCTGACCCCTCAGTGAGGACTGGTTTGTGTTCTCCTGACTTCCCCTTCCTGAAGTCCACAATCAGTTCCTCGGTCTTGCTGACATTGAGTGCGAGGTTGTTGTTGCGACACCACTCAACCAGCTGATCTATCTCACTCCTGTACACCTCCTCGTCGCCATCTGAGATTCTGCCAACAACAGTGGTGTCATTGGCGAATTTATAGATGGTGTTTGAGCTGTGCCTGGCCACACAGTCATGAGTGTAGAGAGAGTAGAGCAGTGGGCTAAGCACACATCCTTGAGATGTGCCAGTGTTGGTTTAGAGGGACATGGGCCAAACACAGGGAAATGGGACTAGTTCAGGTGGGCAACTTGGTTGGCATGGACCAGTTGGGCCAGTTTCCATGTTGTGTTACTCTATGACTTTGTAACTGGTCCTGAACTAAGGAGAGCATTAAGAGTTGGTGAATCTGCATTCACCCCAATGGGCGTTTACAACAACCTGGTACATTCACCATCATTGTCCCCGAGATCCCAGGTTCATTGGGCAGCACAGTGACACAGCTGGTACAGCCTCCATCTCACCACTCCAGTGACCCAGGTTCAATCCTCACCCCAATGATATCCCTGTGACCACGTGGGTTTCCCCCGGGTGCTCCCGTTTCCTCCCACATTCCCGAAGACTTGCGGCGGTCGGTGGGCTAATTGGCTGCTGTAAATTTCTTCCTAGTGTGTGGGTGAGGTGAGGGGTAGAATCTGGGGAGAGCTGATGGGAATGAGGGGAGAATAAATTGCAATTAGGCTAGGATTAGTGTAAATGGGTAGTTGATGGTCAGTGCGGACTCAATGTTCTTGTGCTCTGTGACTCTGTGACTCTCTATTTACTCAAATTTCAGTTCCCCACTTACCATGGTGTGGATTCATCCTCCGTGGCTGATTCACCCGCCCAAGGTTCTGGATGCTAAACCCTTACATAACACCAGCATTGCCATTCCCTGGTGCACTCGTCTCAGAGACTGGTTAAGGTTAACACTGGTCCAGCCCAGCCTCATCACCGGTCTAACAAGCATTGGCCACACCACACCTCTGGCCCAACTGTGCCAACTGTTTATGGAAGGCTTACTGTTTAAGCTGAAGAATAACTTCACTGCCTTGTAGCATTTGTGAATGGCGCTGAAGGAATGAAGGATTAATAAAGGACATGATTACCCCCTTTAGAGGGTCTATAAATATTTATGTGATGCTGATTTAAAGTAGCCTCTAGATTGGTGTGTGCATCATAAAAGGCTTGATGCCATCAGGCTCTGAGCAGCTCACGTTGCTCTAAGTGCTCAGCAGTTCTCCGCTGTACGTGGTGTGAGCAATGATCTCAGAGCAACCAATCTGTTCTTTGTGGTTGTTGACGAGATCTGGAGAAACAAGGGGGCTGAGTTCAGCGATGGGGTTTCGAGCTTCACAGCTGGAATAGGAATCACAACATTTTGCACCAGTTACAAGTCAGTTGTAATTCATAAAACAGCATCTGTGAGCAGAAGTTACAATGGAGACTCCAGAGACTGCAGATACTGGAATCTGGAGCAACACACGATCTGGGGGTCATCTGTGGGGGGGGGGGGTGGAATTGTCAATGTTTTGGGTCGAAACCTTGCATCAGGTCCTCAACATCTGGAGAATTCCTCTCCCCCCACAGATACTGCTCGACCCGCTGATTCCTCTCCCCCCACAGATACTGCTCGACCCACTGAGTTCCTCCAGCAGATGGTTGCATTGGAAATTTACAATCAGTCCTCAGAATCTGGATTTCTGTATCCCGACAAAAGATCTGAATATTGTTTATAAGATTAATCAGAATGAAGACTGAGGAACTCGTGGATTTAAGTCGTTGCATAAGGAGACAAGATGGAGAGAGAGTCCATCTCAGGAACCAGTGTTTTTCTCCATGACAGGAGTTGAAATAGTACTGGCAGGTGTCCAAAGATGATCTCAATTGACTATTGAAAAATTCTGACGAAAAACAAGAGGAAAAAACTGTGGACCAGACGGTAGGAATCCGAAAACAAAAGCAGGAAAGAATCTCAAAGTGGAATCTGAAATTGATGACAGTGATGGCCACATCTGACGTTGGTTTGTGTATCCAGCTTCCACAAGTATGCCTGAAGATGATCAAAGCAAGTTACTGAACAATTCCCATTGGGCAACTTCAGGACAAAGAGGAAGGGCCATCTGGAAACTGAAACAGTAAAACTGGAAGAGCTCAACCAGTCAAGCAGCATTCCTGGAGGGAGAAACCAGTGAACAGTTTGGGTCAGGGACCCTTCCCCAGAACTTGGTGGGGGGTGGGGGGGGGGGTTGAGTCATACAGCATAGAAACAGGCCCTTCCATAGAACCATAGAACCATAGAACAATACAGCACAATACAGGCCCTTCGGCCCACCATGTTGTGCCGACCTTCAAACCACTCCTAAGACTATCTAACCCCTTCCTCCCACACATCCCTCTATCTTAAATTCCTCCATATGCTTATCTAACAATCTCTTGAACTTGACCAACGTATCAGCCTCCACCACCACCCCAGGCAGCGCAATCCATGCACCAACCACTCTCTGGGTGAAAAACTTCCCTCTGATATCTCCCTTGAACCTCCCACCCATTACCTTAAAGCCATGCCCTCTTGTATTGAACATTGGTACCCTGGGAAAGAGGCGCTGGCTGTCCACTCTATTTATTCCTCAATATTTTTTACACCTCCCCTCATCCTCCTTCTCTCCAACGAGAACAGCCCCAGCTCCCTTAGTCTCTCCTCATAATCCATACTTTCTAATCCAGGCAGCATCCTGGTAAATCTCCTCTGCACCCTTTCCAACACCTCCACATCCTTCCTATAATGAGGTGACCAGAACTGGACACAGTACTCTAAGTGTGGTCTATCCAGAGTTTTGTAAAGCTGCATCATTACTTCGCGGCTCTTAAACTTGATCCCATGATTTATGAGAGCTAACATCCCATAAGCTTTCTTAACTACCCTATCCACCTGTGAGGCAACTTTCAGTGATCTGTGGATATGAACCCCCAGATCCCTCTGCTCCTCCACACTGTCCAGCTCTTCCATGCTGACTGAGACGCCTCTGTTCACTAATCCCATTTTCCTGCATTTGGCCCAGATCCAACTGTTCCTTTCCTATCCATGTACCTGTCCAAATGCTTTTTAAATGCTGTAGCGGTCACTGTGAATGCAGAGAGGGGAGGAAAGGGGAAGATGCGGCTGGTGGTGGAGATGTTGGAGCTGGTGGAAATTGTGAGGGATAACATGTTGAATGCGAAGGCTGGTGGAGTGAGTGGTGAGGACCGGGGGATCTCTACCTTTCTTCTGTCCCAGTGCAGAGGGGGCGAGAGCCGACCTGTGGGGAATGGAGGAAATGTGTGTGAGGACCCCATCCACTGTGGCAGAGAGGAAGCCATGTTTCAGGAGGACATTTTGGGGCATTAAGTACAAGAGTCAGGAAGTCACGTTGTACCTGTAAAAAACTTGGAGAACTGTGTGCAGTTCTGGTCACCCTGTTACAGGAAGGATGTGGAGGCTTTGGAGAGGCTGCAGTGGAGGTTCACCAAGGTGCTGCCTGGATTAGAGGGTACGAGCTATAAGGAGAGGTTGGACAGACTTGGGTTGTTTTCTCTGGAGCAACGGAGGCTGAGGGGAGACCTGATAAGAGGTTTATAAAATGATGAGAGGCACAGGTAGGGTAGACAGAGTCCTCTTCCCAGGGTAGAAATGTCAAGTATTGGAGGACATGTATTGAAGGCAAAAGGGGGAAAGTTTAATGGAGATGTGTGGGGCAAGTTTTTTTACACAGAGAGCGGTGGGTGCCTGGAATGTGCTGCCAGGGGTGGGGGTGGAGGCAGATACGATAGAGGATTTTTAGAGGCTTTTAGAGAGACACATGAATATGCAGGGATATGGAGGGATATGGATCATGTGCAGGCAGAAGGGATTTAATTTAAATTGGCCTCGTGGGCCAAAGGGCCTGTTCTTGTGCTGTACTGTTCTGTGTTCTATCTTCTATTTCAGAGGCCCAGAGTGGAAGCCGCATCATTGGAGCAAAGGTGATGGAGACAAAGAAACCGGGGAAAAGGATGGTGTCCTTACAGGAGGGAGGGTGAGAGGATGTCGCCAAGGTAGCTGTGGGAGTCAGTGGGCTTGTAAAAGATGTCAGTGGCTAGTCTACCTCCTGAGGTGGAGGCAGAGAGATCCAGAGAGGGAAGGGAAGTGTCAGACTTATTTTCCTTCGCAGAGATGGCCATTAGAGTCATACAGCACGGAAACAGGCCCTTCGGCCCAACTGGTCCATGCCAACCATGGTGTCCACCAAGCCAGTCCCACTTGCCTGCCTTTGGCCCATATCCCTCTAAATCCCTCCTGTCCATATACTTATCCCAATGTCCTTGAACATTACTAAGGTTTATTTTAATTGTTTGACAGAGCAGAGGGAGGTTGAGAGGATATTTTTTCACTCAGAGAGATGGGGGTCAGGAAGGCAGTGCCCGAAAGGATGACAGAATCCGGCACCAGTGATCACAGGCAGCCACCGACAACCTCCTGCTCCCTCTGTGGGAGAGTCTGTGGTTCCCACATCGGCTTCATTGGCTGCCTCAGAACCCACAGCAGCAGGGTGGAAGCGGATCGTCCTTGATCCCGCAGAGGAGAAGGATGAACATATGATATACAGTAACCACCGAGTAATGAGCTGAGGGCGGGGTTGTCGAATGAAGTAATGAGACGCTCTGTGAATTCCTGGGAATACATGATGCAAATCACGGGAAAGCACCATGGGCAAGTCCTGACTCCACACTGTCCTGGTCCAACCACGTAGACGCCACGGCCAAGAAAGCTCACCCGCGCCTCTACTTCCTCAGGAGGCTAAAGAAATTTGGCACATCCCTGTCGACCCCCATCAATTTTTATCGATGCACCACAGAAAGCATCCTATCCTGATGCATCACAGCTTGGTACGGCAACTGCTCTGCCCAGGACCTCAGGAAACTGCAAAGAGTTGTGGACATAGCCCAGCGTGTCACAGAAACCAGCCTCCCCTACATGGACTCTGTCTACACTTCTCATTGCCTCGGTAAAGCAGCCAGCATAATCAGTGACCCCTCCACCTGGGGGTACATATGACAATAATAAACCAATTTACCAATGCAATGTGCCTGTGATGCTGCTGCAAGTAAGTTTTTCATTACACCTGTGGGTACATGTACTTGTGCATCTGACAACAAACTCGACCTTGACTTTGACTAACCTTGGACATGAAGGAAAGCAGAGGTAATTGAATAGAAATACCATATATCTTGTAGCAGAGAGGGAAAGAAGATATCAAAGTCCAGAGACATGGAGAGAATTATCTACGTTAGCTTTCTCCTGGGTCGGGTGTGGAAGTTTTGGGGCCCATTTTTCATGTCTTGAGAAACAGGAACTGAAAAGTGTGAGATTCTGTGACAGCAGGTGACAGCAATAGAGAACCTACCACCTCTTCCAGACTTGTCTTTGACAATCCCAGTTGAGAAGGTTGATTCAAGGAATTGGTTGCATCACCGCCTGGTACAGAGGCTCCAATGCGCAGGATCGCAAGAGGCTGCAGAAGGTTGTAGACTCAGCCAGCTCCATCACGGGCGCAACCCTCCCCACCATCGAGGACATCTTCAAGAGGCAGTGCCTCAAGAAGGCAGCATCCATCACTGAGGATGCTCGCCATCCGGGACATGCCCTCTTCCCGTTACTCCCATTAGGGAGGAGGTACAGGAGCCTGAAGACCCACACTCAACGATTCAGGAACAGCTTCTTCCCCTCCGCCATCAGATTTCTGAACGGTCCATGAACACCTAATATTGCTTTTTTTGCACTATTAATTTATTTTTGTAATCTTTAGTAATTTTATGTCTTTGCACTGTACTGTTGCCGCAAAGCAGCAAATTTCACTCCACGTAAGTCAGTGAAAATAATTCCGATTCTGAATCTGAATTGTTCTCATCGGAGACTGCAATAAGTAGAATTTGCCATTTCCACTCAATCTGTGCTTACACAGACCATTAGAAATGACCCAGGTCATTTAACTAAGAACAAAAGATGAGAGGGGAAAGATTTAAAGGGAATCTGAGGGGCAACTTCTTCACCCGGGGGGTGGTGGGTATGTGGAACGAGGTGCCTGAGGCAGGTACAGTGACCAAGGGAGCTAGGAGAGGAGAGAGAGACACTTTTGGCTCAGACGGTTGTGGTGATACAGATACAAACTTTGAATTGCAGATTCCTTAAAAACAACGTTTAAAAGAGAATTGGGTTTGTAACTGGGAAGAGATGCTGTTGGTCTGGGGGTATGGAAGGGGGCGCAGAGTCTAACTGGGTAGACACAGTGGACAGAACAGCCTCTGCGGGGTTCTGGTTCTGAACAGAGTGAAACAGGAACGATACAGAGCCCGTTCTCCGCTCTAAGTGAGGACAGCCCCGCCTTTAACCAGCACCCTTCACCGGGTTTGACCAGAATTTCAAACGCATCAAGTATTCGCCTTCTTGCCGGCAAGATTGAAGGGGCGAGAAGCTGCCAGCTCCCTCGCCTGTTTGACATAACCCGCTGATGGTGAACAGGAGGGGCTCCTGCCTGCCTCTGATCAGGACCCGGGTCAACACTTGGTGGGTGAATGCTGCCAGAGGAACTCGCATTAAGCAACACGTCCAAGCAAAAGGAAATAGTGACTTCTTACAAATGTTTTCCTTACAATTCGATGTCCTCTCGCCACAAACCATGCCAGACGGCTGCTGTGCATTGATGCCTCCTGCCGATCCCCAGCTTTTTCTGAACCTGGGATGTGAGGCGAGGCAGCTGGGTCCGAGCCCGAGCACCGGAGAACCATCCACCCCACCCCAAGGGCTCTGATCTCCTCCCTCTCTGTCGCTCTTTGAGTCATTCCCCGTTAGATCTGCTTCTACATTCCGCACACAAAGCAGGAACCCGGGAAACACGGCTTACTGGGGGTAGGGGGCGAAGGAGGGAGGGAGAGGGGAGGGAGGAGGGAGGGAGAAGGGAGGGAGGGACAGGAGAGGGGGAGGGAGGGACGGAGGGAGAGGGGAGAGAGGGAGAGGGAGAGGAGAGGGAGGGGAGGGAGGGAGAGGGGGGAGGGAGGGAGAGGAGAGGGGGAGGGAGGGAGGAGGGAGGGAGGAGGGAGGGACAGGAGAGGGGGAGGGAGGAGGAAGGGAGGGAGGGAGAGGGGAGGGAGGGAGAGGGGGAGGGAGGAGGGAGGGAGAAGGGAGGGAGGGACAGGAGAGGGGGAGGGAGGGAGGGAGAGGAGGGAGAGGAGACGGAGAGAGAGAGGGGAGGGAGGGAGGGAGAGAGGAGAGGGGGAGGGAGGGAGGGAGAGGGGGAGGGAGGGAGAGGAGAGGGGGAGGGAGGGAGGAGGGAAGGAGGAGGGAGGGACAGGAGAGGGGGAGGGAGGAGGGAGGAAGGGAGGGAGGGAGAGGGGAGGGGGAGGGAGAGAGAGGGGAGGGAGGGAGAGGACAGGGAGGGGCTGGGCTGGAAGAGGGAGACCAGAGAGGAGGTGATAGAGCAATAGTGGGCAGGTGAAATATGGACAGACGGGTGTAGTTGACAGGGAGGAGAGATTTAGCTTACATAGAACAGTACAGCACAGAACAGGCCCTTCGGCCCACGATGTTGTGCCGACATAGCTAATCCCTGCTACCTACAAAATGCCCATATTCCTCCATTTTCCTCTCATTTATGTGCCCATCCAAGCCCCTCTTAAAAGCCCCCAATGAACTTGCCTCCATCACCCTATCAGGCAATGCATTCCAGGCATCCACCACTCTCTGAGTGAAAAACGTACCCCTCACATCTGTTCTGAACCTACTTCCCTCACCTTAAATGCATGCCCTCTGGTATTGGATCGCTCAATAATGGGAAAAAGATATTGCTTGTCCACCCTATCTATGCCCCTCATCATTTTATACACCTGCAGGAGGATACAGATGGTCTGTACAGTTAGGCAGAAAATTGTCAAACAAAACTTACTCCAGGGAAGGGTGAAGCCACGTCTCTGGGGAGGTGCCACAGGGAAGGGGTATACAGCAAGTGTGAGGAGCAGAGGGTCCCTGGAGTGTAGAGTCACAGAGCACTACAGCACAGAAACAGGCCCTTTGGCCCATCTAGTCCATGCCGACCTGATTTTCTGCCTAGTCCCATCCACCTGCACCCGGACCATATCCCTCCAAACCCCTCCCATCCGTGTACCTGTCCAAACCTTTCGTAAATGTTACAATTGAACCCACATCCACCACTTCCGCTGGCAGCTCGTTCCACACTCGCACCACCCTCTGAGTGAAGAAGTTCCCCCTCAGATTCCCCTTAAATATTTCACCTTTCACCTTAAACCTATGACCTCTAGTTCTAGTCTCACCCAACCTTGGGGGAAAAAGCCTGCATGCATTCACCCTATCTATCCTCCTCATAATTTTGTATACCTCTATAAGACCTCCCCTCATTCTCCTGCACTCCAGGGAGTAAAGTCCTAACCTATTCAACCTTTCCCTTTAACTCAGGTCCTCAAGTCCCGGCAACATCCGTGTAAATTTTCTCTGCACTCTTTCAAGCTTTCTCATATCTTTCCTGTACGTCCACACCTGTTAAGGTAGCAGCACAGGTCAGCGTGGTGGTTAGACAGCTGAGGGGAAGCTTCCCTTTATTAGCCGAGGCACAGACTGTAAGAGCAGGAGGTTACACTGGATCGGTAAACAACACCGGTCAGACCGCAGCGGGAGCACTGCGGACGGGTCTGGTCACCACATTACAGGGGAGATGTGATCGTACTGGAGAGGGAGCAGAGGAGATTTATGGGGACAAAGCCAGGACTGGAAAATCGTAGCCATGTGGAAAGATTGGAGAGGCTGGGATTGGTTTCTTTAGAACAGAGGGGACTGAGGGAACATTTATATGAGGGAGATAAAATTATGAGGGACCCAGATAGATTAAACAGGGAGACTGCAGGTGCTGGAAATCTGGAGCAATGCACACATGATGCTGGAGGAACTCAGCGGGTCAGGCAGCATCTGTGGAGCTAGGCAGCATCCCTCCGTAGGTGCTGCCTGACCTGCTGAGTTCCTCCAGCATCTTGTGTGTTTTGTTAAACAGGGAGCTGCTTCCCTTAGCAGAGAGGGGTCCAGAATGAAGGGGACAGGGTCTTAAGGGGTAATTGGTAGGGTTAGAGGGGAGACGAGGAGCAATGAGAGCTGTGGGTATTTCCCCTTCTGTACCACCTCGATGTACTGATGTGCAGAATGACCTGTCTGGATGACATGCAAACAAGAGCTTCTCACCGTGTCTCGGTACACGTGACAATGATAAACCAATCACCAATTACCCCGTCATCTCCACCCCCTCCATCACCACGTCACCCTACCCCCCCCCCCTCAGCATTCCAAGGGGCCGTTCCCTCTGGACTCCCTAGTCCACTCTTCGCTCCCCAACACCCCCTCCTTCCCAAAGCCCCCTCCCTGCAACTGCAGAAGAGACGGCAGTCTTGAGGGTCTGAGTGGCCTCTTCCTGCTTCCAGGCCGTGGGTCACCCAGCTGCTCCCTCAGTCGGGGGGAGGTGTGGGGGTGGTCCCAGTACCAACGTGTGAGATCCTGCTGCTGCCTCCCACATAGAGGCCATTCGGCCCATCATTCTTGAGCTGGGACCCTGAAACAGCCATTTGTTTAATCTATTGCTCCTGTTCCTGATCTTCTCTCACGTCACAGGTTTGCAGAAATGATCCCAGAGGATTTTTATCTGGGACCTAATGACCAGGAA
This sequence comes from Pristis pectinata, assembly GCF_009764475.1. Lineage (NCBI taxonomy): Eukaryota > Metazoa > Chordata > Chondrichthyes > Rhinopristiformes > Pristidae > Pristis > Pristis pectinata. Next base: position 2,819,429 of record NC_067416.1, on the reverse strand, counting down.
ATTGCTTCTGGCAAAATCCCTGTGTGGTGCCCGGCAGCAGCAAGCTTTTGTAATTCCTTCATTTCTTTTTCCATTCCAACTTTCCCCTTGGTTCCTTCCCTCCATCTGCCCTTCCTCGCTGAGCTCCGGAGGGAATCCCCTCACCCACAGTCTTCCCCAGGACTTCAAAGCTGCTGAAAGTCCACCTTTGCTCCAGCATTTCCCCGAAGATCTGTTGACTTGTATCGGGTCTAACCTCACCCCCTTCCTGCTCTGTTTCCTGCCCTCCCTCCCCTGCACAGTTTCCCGGTTTAAAAGTAACTGATCCCTGGAATTTCCACAGGGACCAGTCTTGCTGGGTGGAATGTTGCCCCGAGACACTGGAACGTCTAGGACGACCCTGGCCCTGTGCCAACCACAATCGGATGTTGGCCCTCATTACTGGAATGCTCTTGGTATTTGTTACAACGCTCATGGTATTCATGTCTTAATCTATTAGCTGGCCAGCCAAACTGTTTAAAGCTGATGGATAGTTTTCCTTGCTGTGATGTAATGCTTCACAGTAATCCCGAGAGAGCTGATTACATGGGATACACTGCACAGAAACAGGCCACAACTTGGGGGAAGAGAGAATTAGAAGATTTACCTCCCTCAGAGAGAAGGTCTCAGAGAAGCCCCTTATACTGAGACCCTGCCCCCTGACTCTAGATACCCCCACTCGTGGCAACACCCTCTCAGCTTCCACTCTGTCAGTGCCCCTCAGAATCTTATCCATTTCAATAAGATCACCTTTCATTCTTCTAAACCAATGGGAGGCAGTGAGTGGAGAGAGTAGACCATGTGCAGGCAGAGGGGATTAGTTTGGATCAGAGCAGACACTGCGGGCCGAAGGGCCTGTTCCTGCGCTGTACTGTTCTCTGTTCTACCTTCAATGCCTCCCTTCATACATCAACCCCTGCATCTCAGGAATCAACCCAGTGAAACTTCCCCAATACAAGCATATCCCTCCTGAGATAAGGACACCAACATTTTATGCATTCCTCCAGGTCTGGTCTCACCAGCTACCAGTACAACTGAAGCAAGTCTTTTCTTCTTGTGAACACCACCCCTCTTGCAGCAAAGATCAACATTCCATTTGCCTGATGAACTACTGGCTGCATCTGAATGCTAACTTCTGTGTGGTTAGCTACCTCCCTACCACGAACCCCTGCCTCACCTGTACCCTGCACAGTTGTAGCAATACTTCCGAATTTCTAAACTCCAACCATCCTGTAGTGTGGTATTCTGTACAAACCACTGCAGCTTACCTACGTAATAAAGCTAGAAATTGCTGAAAACACTCAGGTAGCACCAATGGAGTGAGGTCGTGAAATGTTGACTGTTTCTTTACAGTCTCAGAGTCATACAGCACAGAAACAGGCCCTTCGGCCTAACTCGTCCATGCCGACCAAGATGCCCACCTAAGCTAGTCCCTTTTGCCTGTGTTTGGCCCATATCCCCCTAAACTTTTCCTATCCATGTATCTGTCCAAATGTCTACTAAATGTTGTTAATATACCTGCCTCAACCACTTCCTCTGGCAGCTTGTTACATGTATGCACCACCCTCTACATTAAGAAGATGCATAATCAAAGACCCCACCCACCTGGGTCAATCTCTCTTCTCTCCTCTTCCATCAGAAGATACAGGAGCCTGAGGGCACGTACCACCAGACTCAGGGACAGCTTCTACCCCACTGTGATAAGACTATTGAACGGTTCCCTTATACAATGAGATGGACTCTGACCTCACGATCTACCTTGTGACCTTGCACCTTATTGTCTACCTGCACTGCACTTTCTCTGTAGCTGTGACACTCTACTCTGTACTGTTATTGTTTTTACCTGTACTACCTCAATGCACTCTGTACCAACTCAATGTAACTGCACTGTGTAATGAATTGACCTGTACGATCGGTATGCAAGACAAGTTTTTCACTGTACAAGTGACAATAATACACCAATACCAATGCCCCTCAGGTCCCTTTTAAACCTTTCCCTTCTCACAAACCTACGCCCCCTAGTTTTTGGTTCACTTTCCCTTAGAAAATTACCTCTCCACAGATGCTGCCTGACCTGCGGAGTGTTTGCTGCATGGTCTGTATTTATTCCAGATTTCTAGCATCTGCGGATTAGTTTTGATATTTATTCTTCTTGTGTTCACGCACTCGTCAGCAGAACAAGCCGTGGCCACTGTATGCTCATTAACTTCACATCTTCTGTTCAAGTCAGCCAGGCAACTTTTAAAAGGTCCCATTCAACAGAGAATTCACCAGGCACTGAAGCTAAGGCAGTAATGAAGACCTGTTCGGACAAGGATTATATTGGAACACCACACACATTCCCTCTTGTTTAATATTTTATATTTATATACATATATATTTATAGATCTTTTTAAAAAATATCCTCAAATAATTCAATGTGCAGGTAATGAGGTTATTACAGCCACTTTGGACAATTTTTTTTAAAATAAGAAAAAAATACCACAAACACAGAGTGGGTTGGAGGGGTTAAATTAACCCTGGGGTGGGCAACATATGGGCAGTTACTTCCAGTGAGGGGTATTGTAGGCACTGGGTCTGTGAGAGAGGGTGTTGTGGGCACTGGGTGTGGGGAAGGTGTGGGCACTGGGTGTGGGGGAGGGTGGGCACTGGGTGTGGGAGGGTGTGGTGGGCACTGGGTGTGGGAGGGTGTGGGCACTGGGTGTGGGGGATGGTGGGCACTGGGTGTGGGAGGGTGTGGTGGGCACTGGGTGTGGGAGGGTGTGGGCACTGGGTGTGGGGGAGGGGGAGGGCACTGGGTGTGGGGGAGGGTGGGCACTGGGTGTGGGGGAGGGTGGGCACTGGGTGTGGGGGAGGGGGAGGGCACTGGGTGTGGGGGAGGGTGTGGTGGGCACTGGGTGTGGGGGAGGGTGGGCACTGGGTGTGGGGGAGGGTGGGCACTGGGAGTGGGGGAGGGTGGGCACTGGGTGTGGGGGATGGTGGGCACTGGGTGTGATGGTGGGCACTGGGTGTGGGGGAGGGTGGGCACTGGGTGTGGGGGATGGTGGGCACTGGGTGTATGGTGGGCACTGGGTGTGGGGGAGGGTGGGCACTGGGTGTGGGGGAGGGTGAGGGCACTGGGTGTGGGGGAGGGTGGGCACTGGGTGTGGGGGAGGGGGAGGGCACTGGGTGTGGGGGAGGGTGGGCACTGGGTGTGGGGGAGGGGGAGGGCACTGGGTGTGGGGGAGGGTGTGGTGGGCACTGGGTGTGGGGGAGGGGGAGGGCACTGGGTGTGGGGGAGGGTGTGGTGGGCACTGGGTGTGGGGAGGGTGGGCACTGGGTGTGGAGGAGGGTGGGCACTGGGTGTGGGGGAGGGTGGGCACTGGGTGTGGGGGAGGGTGTGGTGGGCACTGGGTGTGGGGAGGGTGGGCACTGGGTGTGGAGGAGGGTGGGCACTGGGTGTGGGGGAGGGTGGGCACTGGGTGTGGGGGAGGGTGGGCACTGGGTGTGGGGGAGGGTGTGATAGACGCACCCGTACCCTGCACAGTTGTAGCAATAGTTCCCGATTTCTAAACTCCAACCCTCCTGGAGTGTGGTATTCTGTACAAACCACTGCAGCTTACCTACATAATAAAGCTAGAAATTGCTGAAAACACTCAGGTAGCACCAATGAAGAGAGTATTGTGGGCACTGGGTGTGGGCGGTGGGAGTGTTGCAGCATTCCAGTTGACTGCAGGATACTATTGGGGTCTGATTCAGACGAGGGATAATTTGGGGGAGGGGAAGGGGCTTGAACCATTGAGGAATTGTCTTTCACACATTTCAGACCCAGTGGTAAAAGTTTGAGTTTCACCCCGCCTCACCCCACTCCACAAAGAATTCTATCAGCTCTATGTGACCACAAGTTCCGAATGCACAAATGGATCGTACTCCCACCGCCGACAGCCCCCCCACCCTCGTCATCTTCCACAGGAGGGCAGGTGAAAGGTGGTGGGACGAGGCAGGGGTCCGGGGTGGGAGGTCAGAGGTATTGTGCGGTATCACAAGTGATGTCCCTCCAGTTAGGATACGTTGTTGGACAAGGCAGCCTGGTGTTCGAATTGGTCCTCGATAGCAGCACTGAAGGCGTCACCTGAGGTAAAACAGGAGCATTTGAATGATGTCGCGAAGCACTCCCTCACAAAAAGGGGGCTGAAAGTCTGAATCATAGAATCATAGAACATACAACATAGAACACTACAGCACAGCACAGGCCCTACGGCCCACAATGTTGTGCCGACGTTTTATCCTGCTCTAAGATCTATCTAACCCCTCCCACATAGCTCCCCACTCTCTCTCATTCATGTGTCTATCTAAGAGTATCTTAAATGTCCCTAATGTATCTGCCCCCACAACCTCTGCCGGCAGTGCGTTCCACGCACCCACCACTCTCTGTGTAAAAAACTTACCCCTGACATCCCCCTTATACCTTCCTCCAATCACCTTAAAATTATGTCCCCTCGTGTTAGCCATTGTCATCCTGGGAAAAAGTCTCTGACTGTCCACTCAATCTATGCCTCTGGAGAGAAATACAGCACAGAAACAGGCCCTTCGGCCCATTAAACCCATGCCTACCATTAACCACCCAATTAAACCAATCCTACACTAATCCCATTTTATCATCAACCACCCCTCCAGATTCTACCACACACCTCTACATTAGGGCAATTTACGGCAACCAATTAACCTACAAATCGTTCCTGTTCTCATGATCATGAATGTTCGATCTCTGGCAAAATATTTCAAAACACACCACAACACTTCTTCATTAGACCTCTGTGCAGTAAGGAGGCAGAAGAGTCGTTGTCCAGTTAACCTGGCCGTAAGTCACCAGGTGCCCCACCTGACTCTGCGTCAGTGAGCTAAGGGTTTGGTGACCTGAGGGAGCTCCCCCTTCCTAAGGACGTTCTGCACTAGAGAATCAGCTGGATTGTGCATGAGACATTACACTCTGGTTACGTTACTGGAGCAGCAGCCAAAGCTGTGGCCAATTGATCAAGAGACATGAGTTCAAATCCCACCATGACCCACAGAAACTTAAATTTAGGTGATTAAACTAATCTGAATTTTTTAAGAGACTGAGTATTAATACCTGGTGACCCTGAAACCACTGATTTTATTTGTTGGAAACCCATCCGATGTTCTTCAAGGAAGGGAATTTGCCCTCCTTACCTGAGCTGTCTTATACCCGACTTCAGAGCCAGCGATGTGGATCAGTGTTCAGGTATAAAACTACTGAAAGCAGCATCACAGGTCACGGACTGGGCTCGATCTTTGGGGTTCGAGTGAAGGTTTGTTAAACCGGAATGGGATCCTGGTGAGCACAGACTCAGTGTTGAGCATGGTTCTGGAGACGTGTGTGAGAGATTTTGAAGGGTGTTACCATAACTGAGCTCGTAGAGTAGAGATCTCGGGGAAGTTTGAACAGACTGGATCTTACCTCTTTAGTCATTGGAAGCATTAAAGGAAACCTGATCCGGCTCTTTAGAAAGGTGGATGTGTTGGACATGGTGAAAGTTTCCACTTGGTGGAGATATATTTATAATTTCCTCATGATATAGGAGGCCATTTAGCCCATTGAGCCCATGCCAGCTCTCAGAAGCCCATTAAACTACCCCCTGATTTTCCCACCACCCACATGGACTGGGAGTAACGTAAATAACCAACTAACATCAGAATCAACATGCCTTTGGGATGTGGGAGGAAACTGGAGACCCAGTGGAGGGAAACGCAGCAAACTCTAAACAGACAGCACTGGAGGTCAGCATGCAGCCGGGGGTCACTGGCGCTGTTACCTGCTGTACCTCTGCTCCACCCGGAAATGAGACCCCAAAACCTGGGGCTGTAAATACGTGATGGCAGGAAGAAGAGGTGTCTTCACTCAGAGAACGCGGAACTCAGTATCACAGGAAGTGGTCGGGACAAGTCACTAATGTGCTTTCAGAAGGAAACTAGACAAGTATATGAGAGAAGAGGAATTAAAAAGTATACAGAGCAGCATAGTCTGTTTCTGTGTTGTGTGCTCCATGTATTTCCCCTTCCTCTGATGTAGTGAAATTATTGTTTTTTATGAGGAAGCCCCAGGTTTGATGTAATGTCTTGTTTTCCTGCTGACCCTGTTCTAGTCTGGAGTGAAAAGATTCCAATGTGGTCACACTCAGTGAGCGCAGCGGTTATGTGAGACCTGGTCTGTGGTGGAGATCCGTACCTGTGTGACATCCGTACATCCAGATACGGAAGCCATCGTACCTACACCGGCACTTCATCAGATTGTTGGAGAAGTCTGACTCTGCCACTTCGTAGTTGGGGTTGATGTGGACCTGAGGGGAGAGAGAGGCAAAAATCCAGGTGTAAAGAGAGTCCGTGGAAAGTGCCAACAGTGGCCGTCTCCAACAAGAGAGAATCTAACCACCCACCCTTAAAGTCATTGCTATCAACCAACGGGATCATGGGGGTCACCAATGACCAGGAGCTCAAATAGACCACAGCTACTAGAGCAGGTGAAAGGCTGGATATCCTGTGGTGAGTGACTCAGCTCCTGACTCTGCAGCATCTTCCCAACATCTACGAGGCACAAGTCAGGAGGGTGACACAACACTCTCCCCTTGCCTGGTGAGTGCAGCCCCAACAACTCTCAAGAAACTCAACACCATCCAGGATAATGTAGCCCACTCGATTGGCACCCCATCCACCATCCTAAGTATTCCCTCCCTCCAGCACACAGTGGCTGCAGTGTACACCATCTACAGAATAAAATGCACTCACTCGCCCAGACTACTCCCACAGCACCTCCCAAACCTGTTCCCCCACCACCAAAGGAGGACTAGGGGCAGTAGGGGCAGGGGACCACCACCACCTGCAGGTTCCCCTCCAAGTCCCACACTTCCCTGACTTGGAAGTAAATCACCGTTACTTCATTGTCATGGGTCTAAATCTTGGGACTCCCTCCCCGACAGCACTGTGGGAGCACCTTCACCATTAGGACTGCAGTAGTTCAGGAAGACAGCTCACCCCCACCTTCTCAGGGGCAATTAGGGACAGGCAATAAATGCTGGTCTTTCCAGCATCACACACCTCCCAAGAAGTGAATAAATGAATAAACATGCATTTCCAAGCAACTTAAAGCCTGCACTTACCTGTCTCCACCTACTGGGACATTTTATATTCTTGAAGTGACGGACTGCGGAGGTATTGAGAGGATTAAAGGGGTGACCATTTCGGGCTGAGGTGGGAAGAAATGTCTTCACTGGAGGGTTGTAACTCTTTGAGATTTTCTATCAGAGGGGAGGCAATGGATGTTGATGGATTTCTGGATATTACAATGACCACGGGACATGAGAAGGAGAGTTGACTGGGGAGTTTAGGGAGGCGACCAACCTTGATCTTAATGAGCTGGGTTGTGGAACGGTCTCATACAAAAGACATGTCCACCACAAGTAGCATGTCCACCAGCTGTTGGAAAGTGAGAGATTGGCAGGGTTTCCCCACCTGAAAGACGTAGTTTCCGGGTTTAACATCTGTGATATCTATCCACTGGCAGTCGATATCGTGACGGTAGAGGTCCCAGCAACCCACGCTGATGCCTTGCTCTCCAAAGTTGGCACACGCATACTCTTTGTAAATACCTGGGGGGGGTTGAAGAGGGAGAGAGACACAGTGAGACGTTTCACAGGTTCACCTGCTGACGTTGAGTGTTTCAGTGGGAATACATTCCCTGTCTTGGAGTAACTGAGACCACACAATGATCCACCCACCCAGGCACATGAACGCGCAGGGAACGGAGGGGTATGAAGTCAAAAGGTTCAATGCCCCTCCACAGATGAGACCATCCTGAGGGAAGGCTCCACTGTTAACCCTTGCAGGCACTATTTCAACAGGGGCAGTTCAGGCCAATACCGAACCATTAACCCCCAACTTAATGTAGAGTTCCTGGCACAGATCATCCTGCTGTTTGTGGGAACTTTAGAACATAGAACACGGAACAGTACAGCACAGGAAGAGGCCCTTCGGCCCACCATGTCTGTGCTGAACACAATGCCGAACTAAACTAAATCCCTTCTGCCTGCACGTGATCCACATCCCTCCATTCCCTGCATGTTCACATGCCTGTCTAAAAGCCCCTGAAGCACCACTGTCATATCTGCCTCCGCCACCACCCCTGGCTGCCACCACTCTCTGTGTAAAAGAACCTGCCCCACACATCTCCTTTAAACTTTCCCCCTCTCACCTTAAATGTGTGTCCTCTAGTACTTGACATTTCTACCCTGGGAAAGAGATCCTGACTGTCTACCCTATCTCTGCCTCTCATGATCTTAAACTTCTATTCTTTCTGTGTACAAATGGACTGTTGCTCTTTCCAATAGAAAAATACTTCAGTTGTTTGTAGAGTGTGTTGAGGGTGGGAGTGGGGTGTGGTATGTCCAAGCCTTTCCTTGCTCAATATGCAGAATCAGTTTAGAAGCAGCATTTCTGCTACTTAAGAAGATTTATTACTGCACTGTCAGTGTTGACCACTCCGTGCTGAAAGATAAAACAGGAGCTGAAAGCATTTAAGCTAAAAGGTCCAGGGAGACAGGAAGAGGATTCCATGAACTGTCAGAAAACTCTGCTGTTTATGGGAACAGTCTGAGATGTGGGTAAATTTATCTCCTAGTTTCCTCCGTCTGAGCAGGAAGCAGCCTCCACACCGTGAGACAATTTTCCAGGAGCCTCTTTGACCCTCCACCGTGATTGGTCTCTGTGCGGTGGCTCCCATTTCCCAACCAACCCCCTCCTCCTAAAGCACACCTGGGCTTACAATTTGCTTTAAACCACAATCCCCCCCAAGACACCGTTGTCATGGTCACAGCCACTCCAATTTTTCCAATATTATTCTTTTCCAAGGACGTAATGATATGAAGGGGGTGTCCATGTGTGACTTGGATTCCTCAGTCTGAGTCAGAGGAGTCTCCACCCTCCTGTGCCTAGTTCAGGAAGCCCTGGTTTGTTTGAGAGGTGAACCAGTGAACAGCAGACACTAGGCTTGGGTTAACTTGCTGCCTTACTTACTTATTACAATGAAAGCGGCCATTTGGCCCACTGACTCCATGCCAGCTCCCAGCAGAACAATCCCATCAGTTGCAGTCCTTATTTCTTTGTACCCCTCCAACCGATCCTCTCTCTTACACCCCAGACTCTCCCCCCACCCCTCTCCAGGAGGGGACACTTACAGTCGCCGTTTAACCTACCAACCCACACGTCTTTGGGATGCACCAGAGGCTAGGACTGAACCTGGAGCTGAAGGCCAACTGCTGGGCCACCATTGTGGTCTAGGGGCTGGACGAATGACCAGGAGACAAAGGTTCGAATCCCACCATGGTAACTGGAGAATTAAAATTTACTAAATTAAAAAATCTGGAATTAAAAAAAAACTGGCCTCAGTAAGGACCGTGTAGGAGTGTTGGAACAACACATCTGGTTACTGATGTTCTCCAGGGAAGGAAATCTGTTGTCCTTACCCAGCCTGGCCAGTTTGTGACCCCAGACCATCCAATGGGGTTGACTTTGAACTGCCCTCTGAAATGCCCCAGCAAGCCCCTCAGTTCAAGGGCAATTAGGGATGGGCAGTATATGTTGCCCTTATCAGGGAGTCCTGTGACTATTCTACAGGGTATCCATGTCACAGAAAGCAGCAATCCTTAAGGCCAGAGGAAAAAGCCTGGTGTAATCCCGACTCAGATCAGCCCGGACTGAGCCTAAGGAGTCTGCAAGGGTGTGTTGCAGTCACCGAGCCACTCATCTCACTGGGCTGTGGGTGAGGAGAAAGGCTGGGTATTCAAGCTGTAAAGAACATTCAAGCATGATGCTGGAGGAACTCAGCAGGTCAGGCAGCTTCTGTGGAGGGGAATGGACAGTCGACGTTTCAAGTCTTGACCCAAATCGTCGACTGTCTATTTCCCTCCACAGAAGCTGCCTGACCTGCTGAGTTCCTCCAGTAGTTTGTTGATTCCAGTATCTGTAGCCTCTTGTGCCTGCATTAAGTAGCGTTCATCTGGAATCAACTTTCTCCCAACATAAACCAGTCATTCTGCCTCTGTACAGGAAGTTGCCTCTGTAAACAAGGGCAGCACAGTGGCGCGGTGGGCAGAGCCACTGCCTCACAGCTCCAGAGACCCGGGTTCAATCCTGACCTCCGGCCCTGTCTGTGTGGAGTTTGCATGTTCTCCCTGTGACCACGTGGGTTTCCCCCGGGTGCTCTGGTTTCCTCCCACATCCCAAATACATGGAGGTTGGTGGGTTAACTGGTCGCTGTAAATTGTCCCCAGTGTGTGGGTGAGGGGTAGAATCTGGCAGGAGTTGATGGGAATGTACGGAGGATAAAATGGGATCAGTGTAAATGGGTGTTGTCGCGGACTCTAGCAGACTAGCGCAAGGGCCAATCACAAAGCCTGGTTGAAATATTTCGGATACCGAAGCAGGACAGTGGTAACCATGGGAATTGGCATTACTCATCCTCTTTCTAAGCCAATGACTAACCCTGATAAGGTCGTACTGAGCCAATCAGAGGCCAATTCAGTCGGGTGAAGATTGGCCTCTGTTTGGCTCATAATGACGCTATCTCTGCAGGTTAATGGATGCACGGTGACTCAGGACCACCGTTCCTTGGGTTACATAGAGGTTTGTCTCCTTCCAATCCACTTGTTCTGCCCACTGATGCACAGCAAGACCAGCATCCCGGTGCCCCTCATCTCTCCCCTCTCCCCCGCATAAACACCCCACGCCATCTCCCCCTCCCAACGTACCTCTCTCACAGTCTGAGTCTTCCAGACAGAAGCTTGCTTTGTGGCCTTCCGCGACCTTACTGCCATTGAGGGTGAGGAGGTCATAGTGTGTGAAGACTTCCATGCTGTGGTAGTGGCTGTGAAGAAAGGAGCAGAGTCAGGCCGTGAGTCCAGGGTTGGACAAACACATCCAGTACAATGTGGCACAGAGCCAGGACCAACCCTGCTCAAAACCACGATTCATTCTGTGATTCTGAACAAAGGTCCCAGAGATTGCACCTCATCCTCTGACTGGGCACAGCACAGCCTTCCTGACTCAACTGTAAATTCAGCAATTTCAGATATTGGTATTGGTTTCTTATTGTCACGTACCCAGATACAACGAAAAGCTTTTGTTTGCGTGCAATCCAGACAAATCATTCCATACAGAAGTACATTGAGGTAGTAAAAAAGAAAACTGAATGCAGAATGTAATGTTACAGTTACAGAGAAAGTGCAGTGCAGGTAGACAAATAAAGTGCAAGGGCCACAACGAGGTAGACTGAGAGAAACAAAGGACTGCAGATGTTGAAATCGAGACGAAAAACACGATGATGCTGGAGGAACTCAGCAGGCCAGGCAGCATCCGTGGAGAAAAGCAGGCGATCAACATTTCAGGTCAGGACCCTCCTTCAGGACCAAGAGATCAGACTGAGAGATCGAGTTCATCTTGTAGCGTAGGAGAGGTCCATTTAAGAGTCTTTTAACAGCGGGATAGAAGCTGTCCTTGAGCCTGGTGGTACGTGCTCTCAGGCTTTTGTATCTTCTGCCCACAGGAGGGGGGAGAAGAGAGAATGTCGGGGGTGGGAGGGGTCCTTGATTATGTTGGCTGCTTTCCCGAGGCAGCGGGAAGTGTAGACGGAGTCAATGAAGGGAGGTTGTTTTGTGTGATGGACTGGGCTGTGACCTTCTGCACCTTCTCATTTTTCCTTACCACAAAGAAGTGAGACATTCGGTCCATCTGTGCCAACCCTCAGAACCTTCCCAAAATTCCTTTTCTGCCCTTTATTTCCCTCTCACAAGCCAATCAACCCCTGATTCTCCTGCCGACCACCGACACACAAGGGGCAATTTCCCATTGCCTCATAGTCTATCAACCCATGTTCTTCTGCCCTGTACCCATCCCCGGGACAGATCCAAGGGTGAATATGACAACTGACCCATTCCCCAGTCCCCAAAGAATCATGTGGTGGTTTTTCAGCCTTGTGGCCATGCTGGCTCCATAAGGTGCAGTTCATCAGCCCCATCACCATCCCCATTACCCCAGAGAGTTAGTCCTCTTCTGGACACAGTGGCTCCAGTGATCCGGGTTTGATCCCGACCTCCGGCGCTGTCTGTGTGGAGTTTGCCTGTCCTCCCTGTGACCGCATGGGTTTCCCCCAGGTGCTCCGGTTTCCTCCCATATACCGAGGACGTGCGGCTTGGTAGGTTAATTGGCCGCTGTTAAATTGCCCCCAGTGTGTGGGTGAGGTGTAGAACCAGGGGTGAGGTGGGGGGGGGGGGGGGTGGAGGATAAAATGGGATCAGAGGCAGATTGGTGTAATTGGGTGGTTGGTGGTTGGCACAGACTTGGTGAAGGGCCTGTTTCTGTGCCGTGTGATTCTATTATTGAGACTGGAACTCAGTTATTATGAAACGGGAGGCCATTCAGCCCATCAGGACTATGGCCTTTCCAGGGCACCATTGGCCCCATTTCCCCTCTCCTTATTTTCTCCAACATACTCCCTCTCTCTCACATTCCCATCAACTCCCTTTTGATTCTCATACCCTTCCTGAAACTAGACAGTGGCCATCCAACCAACCAGCAAGTCTCTGGGATGTGGGAGCATCCAGAGGAAAAGTTTGGTTCCAGATGAAAGCAGGGCTTGGGGCTGTCAGTTCACTAGGGATCCTGAGCAAGAGGTCCCATGAAGCAAACTTCGACAGATGACCAAGGTGTTCTGGACTGGTGTGGAGCAGAGGCAGCATTGACTTTATACATCACACCTAAGGTACATTGTAATTCCAAGAAATGAAATCCTTCTGTAAACACAACCAAGTCACAGTGCTGAGTATGAGTTAGGTGCGATTGACGAACTGGGAACGTTCTCTCTCACAGTGCAGACACCTCACCTCACAGTGTGCTTCACTGGAGCTGCAACTGTCTAAGATTAGCTGATGTCAGAAATAACTGTGGCAGCACTGTGGTATCAGCAGGTCTGTGGACTTAACCTAGCAACAGCCAGAATCTTGATGTCATGTTTAGAAAGACAGACTCAGTTGAGAAGGTGAGTGATCTAAATGCAAGGAGTAATCAGTTATGTTGGGGACATTGTTCTCCTTAGAACAGAGAAGCTTCTGGAACTGTTCACTGGGTTGGAAAAGATGCATTTCACTGTGTGCTTCGATGTACATGTGACTAATAAAGATACGTTGATTATTGTCACATGTACCGAGATACAATGAAAAGCTTTTGCTTGCGTGCCGTCCAGACAGATGATTCCAAAGATAAGTACATCAAGGTAGTACAAAGGGAAACAGAATGCAGAATATAGAGTTACAGAGAAAGTGCAGTGCAGGTAGGCAAATAAAGTGCAAGGGCCATGACAAGGTAGATTGGGAGATCAAGAATTTATCTTTTAGCTTATAAGACGTCTGTTCAAGAGTCTGATAACAGCAGGATAGAAGCTGTCCTTGAGCCTGGTGGTACGTGCTTTCAGGCTTTTGTATCTTCTGCTCGATGGGAGGGGGGAGAAGAGAGAACGTCCGGGGTGGGTGGGGTCTTTGATTATGTTGCGTGGATGTCATGGGCAATGCCAGCATTTATTGTCCATCCCTGACTGCCCCCGAACTGAGGAAGCAGTGAAGAGTCAACCCCATTGGTGTGTCTGGAGTCACCTACAGACCAGAGCGTAGGGCAGACCTCCTCCCTCTCCCGAAGGTCAGCACTGACCCAGAGGAGCATTTACAATGATCCAATGAGATTGGCTTTTTAATTCCGGTTTTATTGAATTAAACTCCCCGGATGCTGTGGTGGGATTTGAACTGACACCTCTGGATCAATGGTCCAGGTCTCGGAATACTGGTTCAGTAACTTAATCACTCTGCCACCACACGTTCGTTTCATAACCAGCTCCAGTCCTCAGTGTGACGAGGCTGATCTGTGACCTGTCTCCATGTACCCCCGAACCTCATCTCCAATAGCTTCTGTTAACACAAGCCTATCGATCTCCAATTTACAATTAACGACTGATCCAGCATCAATGGCTGTTTGTGGCAGAGAATTCCAAACTTCTCCTGCTCCCGTGTGTGGAATTGTTTCCCAACTTCAGTCCCGTTCTAATTCTCGGAGCCTGCCTCCAGTCCCAGACGCACCTGACCAGCGGGAAGTTTCTTGCCTCCCAACCTATCCGTTCCCCTTGAGGTCTACAGTCAGAACCTGAATCCAGTGAAAACAACCCTACTCGTGAAATAAGTAGGGTCATAGCGTGGTACTGCATGGAAACAAGCCCTTCAGCCCATCGAGTCCATGCTGACCATCAATAACCCATTTACACTAATTCTACAGTAATCCCATTTTATATTCCCCACATTCCCATCAACTTCCCCCAGATTTTTCCACAATAGTGACCAAGTAGCCCACCAACCCACATGTCTTTGGAGGAAACCGGAGCACCCGGGGGAAGCTCCCACGGTCACAGGGAGAACGTGCAAACTCCACACAGACAGCGCCCAAGGTCAGGATCGAACCCAGTTCTCTGGTGCTGTGAGGCAGAGGCTCCACCAGCTGTGCCACAGAACTGCCATGCAGAGAATGCTGAAAATAATCAACAGGTCAGACAGCTTCTGTGAAGAGAGGTTGATGATCAGGTGACTGTGTCTCCACAGGGAGAGTTCCTTTTTTGCACTCCACTGGGTAAGTAGTTCTCTGGGTGAAACCAACCAACAATGTTTAGTGTAATCTCTTTTCAAAGCTAAACACTTGAATCTGCACTGCTCTCCCTCCAAGGTCAGAATGTCCTTACACAGAGCTCCTGGTGATGACCTAAGCTGGGCTTTGTACCACTTCAGTGTAAACTGGTAAGTTGGTAAAACTGGTTTATTATTGTCACAGATACAGTGAAAACCTTTGATTTGCATGCCATCCATACAGATCACTTCATCACATCAGTACATCGAGGTGGTACAGTGAAAACAATACCAGAATGCAGAATAAAGTGTCACAGTTACAGAGGAAGTGCAGTGCAGGCAGACAATAAGGTGCAAAGCCATATTGTGGTAGATTGGGAGATCAGAAGTCCATCTACTAGGGGACCTTTCAATAGTCTTATAACAGCGGGGTAGAAGCTGTCCTTGAGCCTGGTGGTACGTGCTTTCAGGCTTTTGTATCTTCTGCCCGATGGGAGGGAGGAGAAGAGAGAATGTCCAGGGTGGGTGAGGTCTTTGATTATGCTGGTGATTTTACCAAGACAGGGAGAAGTGTAGACAGAGTCTTTGGAGGGGAGGCTGGTTTTCAAACCTCCAGCTCTCTGAGATAAGTCTTCCCAAAGAATTTTTAACCAGGCTTCTTTGGATCTATGACTGTTTCACCGTGTTGACAGTGTTCTGCTATTTTCCTTGTCTTAGGTCCAAGTGGATGTTCACATTGGAAGCAAAGCGAATCCAAATGAGAACGTGCTAATGGGAGCGTTTCGGAAGGAACTGTCCCTCTGGCAAGTGGCTCATGGATTTAAAGTGACGGTTTAAGGAACAAGAGGGAAAGGAGGAGGCCACTTGGCCCTTCAAGTCCATGGCAGTCCTTTGCACATCAGCCTCGTTCCCCACAGCCATGCAAATTCTTCTTCCTCGATTCCTCTCTGAGGGCCCTGACTGACCCCAGTTGTGCCCCAACTTCAGGCCATTCCCACTCTCGACATAAAAACAATTTGCCTCAATTCCTCCCGTAGCTTTTCCCAAAGACATTAATCCCGTATCCCTCGATCCTCAATCATCCACTGCTCTTGCTCCCCTCTCTGAACCTATCATTACCTTGTCCACCTCCTATCAAACCTCCCGCCCAGGAAAAGCAATCCCAGCTGCTCTGGTCTAAACTTGTGGTGCAAACCTCTCATCCCTGGACCCATTCCAGAGATGGGGAAAGCCGACAGTGAGAGGGAAGTGGGAATCTGCAGCTCCTTAATGGAAGCTCCTTTTACAGTTCTCCCTGAGAGGGACCTGTCAATCAACCACAGTCCGGGAATTAGCCTCAGTAGGTTATTTACACAGTTGACATGAAGAATGTTTTAAGGATTTTTAACATACTTTTCAGAGAGCAGCTGTCAAGGGAAACAGTCACATGAGTGAGGGGAGTATGTTCCTTGTTTGTCAAGCTGAAGAAATAAAAATATTAGGAAGTGGATGTCCAATCAATTGGGGATTAAAAACTGGCTTGGAGTCTCCATGTATTCCTGGAGGATTTGAGGTTTCCAACCAGTGGAGTGTTCCAAGTTGTCAAGGTACTCTCTGCCAGCGGCCTCTGCTTTCTGGAGCCCTCCTGCTTGTTACTGGCACGGAACCCTGCCTGCTCGGTAGCTACTTCTCTGGCACCAATCCTGGGGCTGAGCTGAACCGCAGAGAGCACCGACAACAATGGTGATCCCTGCTCCGGTCGGCCTGCAGTTGTGGTTTGACCTCCCCAGGCTGGCCAAACCTGCCGGGGATGTGTGGGGCCCGAACACCCTGGGCCTCAGCATAGTGATACCTCAGCAACGTGTGGGCTTCACACAAAGAGCTGGAGGAACTCAGCGGGTCGGGCAGCATCTGTGGAGGGAAATGGACAGTCGACGTTTCAGGTCAAGACCCTTCATCTGGACTGGAGGATAGAGGGGAGATGCCAGTGTAAGGAGGTGGGGGGAAGGGGTGGAGCAAGAGCTGGCAGGTGATGGGGGTGGATCCAGGTGAGGAGGGGTGGTAGGCAGATGGAGGAGGGGAGAGTGGGAACGGCGACAGAGGCCGGGAGGTGATGGGTGGAGGTGACAGAGGGCTGCAGATAATCAGATGATCCCCATCAGATCCCACCATCTGCAGCCCTCTGTCACCTCCAGCTCTCTCACCATTCCCACCCTCCCCTCCTCCATCTGCCTATCACCCCCCCCCCCCACCTGGATCCACCCATCACCCGCCAGCTCTTGCTCCGCCCCTTCCCCTCACATTAAAGTAACGGTGACCATAAAATCCTGGATTGTGGTAACGTCCAGCACCTTCCTACCATGGCCAATCAGAGCCAGAGGGTTGGGTAGAACAGAGGGAAGACCTCTGACAGGGTGAGCCCAGGATTGTCCCGGTGATCCGGAGTGACCACATCCCTCTCCAATCCTCAATTCAACTCAAAACTAACTTGCTTTCTCACTTTCCCAGTTCTGGCGAAGGGTCTTTAACCTGAAACATTCACTCTGTTTCTCTCTCTGCAGATGCTGCCCTACCTGCTGAGTGTTTCCAGTGTGTTCTGTTTTATTTCAGAGTTCCGTGCTGCACGGTTGGAGGTGTTGCCTTTTGAGTGAGATCCCAAGCTAGAGCCTTATCTGTCCTCTCAGGATGGTATAAGGGATCCCAAGGACTTGGCCGATATTTCCTTGGTCATCTGCTGAGAATCGCGTGGCTACCTGTGGGAGCTTGCTGTGCGTGCATTGGCTGCTGTGATTCCCCAGTCACGGCTCTGTCAACACCTCAGCGGCATTTCAATGGCCATAAAGTGCTTTGGAACCTCATGACGTTGTGCAAGAGGTTGTCGGAATCCAGGATTTTCCCTTTGTGAAGGATTCCAACCAGTGACATCATGAGGAATGGAATGTACTGGGCAAAGTCCAGAGGTTGGCCGGGATCCAGTCTCGTAAAGCAGCCCCCAGGAGCTGGATTGTTCACATTCAGGGAGCGTGTGTTCAGCTGCTTTTCCAGAATTGGCTTTAGGAGCATTTTCTAAGAACTTCTAAGTTATTGAGCTGTTCACTGGAGCTCCTGGGTGAATCAACCTCCTCTTGGTAGTTGACCCTGAGCCCTGATTGGATCTCTTCCCGTGACCATGAGCAATTGCACGGACTAGCCTCCTTATATGTAACTCCACTTACTCATACAGCACAGAGCAAGGCCATTCAGCCAACCAGATCCATGCCAGCCCTTGCCAGAACAGTCCCATTAGTTGCACTTGCTTTTCCTCTCTTAACTTAGTCTCCCTCGTGTCCTCCCTCGGGTCCAGATGAAGAGTCTCAACCTGAATTGTGGACTGTCCATCTCTCTCCACAGATGCTGCCCGACCCACTGAGTTTGATTTCTGTCCTCCCTTTTGATTCTTTTGTCACTTACCCGAACTAGGGGTAATTTACAGCGGTCAATTAACCAATCAGCGTGTCTTTGGGATGTGGGAGGAAACTGGAGCACCCAGGGGAAACCCACGTGCAGACTCCACACCGACAGCGCCCGAGATCGGGATTGAGCTCAAGTCACCGGTGCTGTGAGTCAATGGTTCTACTCGCTGCGCCATACACCCTAACTTAGTGAATGTTTGCAATGTGCAGAATATCAGGCATTCAGGAGTGGGTTACAGGCTGGGATCTAATCAAGGGGTTCAGGGTGGGGGGAGGAGATTTATACATAGAGTAACAGATCCCCAGGAGTGAGTCACTGGCTGGAATTTAATCCAGGGGTTCTGATGTTATCAATAAAATAACAGATCTAAAAGGGAGAAAGAGAAAAGGGAGGTGAAAGATTTATAAGGAATCGAAGGGTGGTGGGTATATGGAACGAGCTGCCAGAGAAAGTGGTTGCAGCAGGCACAATAACGACGTTTGAAAGACATATGGACAGGAACATGGATAGGAAAGGTTTAGAGGGATATGGGTCAAATGCAGGCAAATGGAGCTAGCTTAGGTGGGCATCTTGGTCGGCATGGACAAGTTGGGCCAAAGGGCCTGTTTCCATACTGTATGAGATCTGTGGGGGGTGAATTACAGGCTGGAATCCAATCAAAGGGTTCAGGGATTCTTGCATAAGAAATAACAGATCCCCTGGAGTGAGTTACAGGGTGGATTCTATTTCTCTTAAATGGCTGCTGTGATCTTGTTAAGACTAAACTGGTTACCAGTAATGTTGCATTTCCTAGCCAGTGAAATGTTTACTCACTATTGAAGCAGCTCCCAATGAAGCAAAGGAATGACGATTGGCCAATGAAATTTACTGACCAGCGACAGGGTTCTAGTCAATGAAACAGCTCCCGGCCAATGTTGTAAGGCAAGGAATACACTCTGAACAGGAGGCTTCTGAGTGGTGTATTGCAGAGAGGCCTTAAAGGTAGCAGAACAGCCCACAAAGTCTGATACAGTACTTCCCAGAAGCATAGAATATAAGAGCAGGAGGTTACACTGGTAGACAACACCGGTCAGATCACAGCGTGAGAAACAAAGGACTGCAGATGCTGGAATCTAGATGAAAAACACGATGATGCTGGAGGAACTCAGCAGGCCAGGCAGCATCCGTGGAGAAAAGCTACCAGAGAAGTGTCCTGAGGAAGGGTCCTGACCCGAAATGTTAACCGCCTGCTTTTCTCTGCAGATGCTGCCTGGCCTGCTGAGTTCCTCCAGCATTATCGTGAGCACTGCAGACCAGTCTGGTCACCATGTTACAGGGGAGATGTGATCGTACTGGAGGGGGTGCGGAGGAGATTTACAGGGACGTTGCCAGGACTGGGAAATCGTAGCCATGGGGAAAGATTGGAGAAGCTGGGGTTGTTTTCTTTGGAACACTGAGGGAAGATTTAATCGAGGTAGATAAAACAGTGAGGGAAAGGAAAGGGCTTTCAGCTGGGGGTCAAAAAGCAAGGAGCAGAGAAGTAATTGGTAAAAAGATTTAGAGAGAAGATGAGAGACGTTTCCCCCCAGAGGGTGGGGGGTCTGGAACTCACTGCCGGAGAGGGTGGGAGAGGCAGAGACCCTCCCCACAGCGAAACAGATGTGGACTTGGAAAGCTGTGGTCTGCAGGGTGACAGACCCAGTGTGGGAAGGTGGGGGTAGGCTGGGGAACTCATTTTTACCAGTACAGACACAATGGGCCAAATGGCCCCCTCCCATTTCATAAATTCTCTATGATTCTAACAGAAACTGGTGATTTCAAATCTGTCTCGTAAACTTTCTGATTCTAATCAATGCAATATTTACTGGCCAATGAAATGTTGTTACCTGAC
Source organism: Pristis pectinata (assembly GCF_009764475.1). Taxonomy (NCBI): domain Eukaryota; kingdom Metazoa; phylum Chordata; class Chondrichthyes; order Rhinopristiformes; family Pristidae; genus Pristis; species Pristis pectinata. The sequence goes on along the minus strand of NC_067416.1, from coordinate 2,799,404 downwards.
CAATGAAGTGTTAACTGACCAATGAAATGTTAATTGACCAATGAAATGTTGCCAACCGACGAGTGAAGTGTGGCCCAGCCAATGGAAGGGCCCCCGGCTATGGACTTACGCGTGGCAGCTGTGCCAGATCCAGGCGTGACGACCAGCTCGGGGGCGGAAGCTCGTCCTGCCGATGTGTTGTGTATGCGGGAGGAGAAGCGCAAGAGCCGCCGATGTCCGTAGGGCCAGTTCATCGTGTCGGCGGACTTTGCCAGGCAGCCCTCCTCGTGGGCACAGTAGAGCATGTTCAGCGGACGGTCCTCCAGGTAGGCAGACTCCTGGGCCAGCTCGGCATCCAGGACAAGATCGGGAGTAGCTGGCAACATCGAGGGGAGGGCAGTGAGTGTCGGTGTCTCATCATTGCCACCCAACACCACCCCTCCACACCTTCCCTCCTCCCACTTCCCAAAGAGCTCTGCACACAACCACCTCTGAATTGTCCAGTAGCTGGTTATCTGAGGGGACATCACACTAACAGGGAACAGGCTCCTGGACAATCCAGGTGTGCAGTGAACATGGGTTGGAGCCTGAAGGTCAAAAGTACCACAGATCTTTAGACAGCACCTTCCAAACCCACCACCTCTACCAGCTAGAAGGACAAGGGCAGCAAAATCATGGGGACACCCCCCCTGGAAGTTGCCCTCCAAGCCACACACCATCCTGACTGGGAAATATATCGCCGTTCCTTCACCGTCACTGGGTCAAAATCCTGGAACTCCATCCCTAACCCACTGTGGGTGTCCCCACACCTCAAGGACTGCAGCGGTGCAAGAAGGCAGCTCACCACCACCTTCTCGAGGGCAACTAGGGATGGGCTATTAAATGCTGGCTCAGCCTGCGAAGCCCACACACTTTGAATGAACATAACAAAAATCTAAAACAAGAACAGAAAACGCTGAAAAGACTCAGCAGGTCAGGCAGCATCTGTGGAGAGAGAAACAGTTAATGTTTCAGATAAGGGATCTTCATCAGCCGTGTCTGTCGTGCAATCAATTCCTAGTCCTAACCACCACCCAGAGTGTACACAGGGACCCCCGGCCTACAGGATCTGCTCATTAGCCATCAACCTAACCAGCGTCAACAGCCTGATCACTAACTGTCCGAGCACACAACTTACCAGTAATTAAGAAAATACTGACTAAAGCTGGCCTTCCAGGAACTATCTGTAATCATTAAACAGACTTGCTTCGGACACTAAGCAAACTCTGCCAATAAAATTACATAAACAGTGTAACCCTGTTGCCCTAAAGCTTGAGCAGATCCTGCCAATGTAGCACTGACGTCAACAATTACCAGCTGAAGTGGACGGCTCCTGAATTAGGAGGATCCACTGTCCGATTCAACTTAATGGGATCAGGTCTTGAGGGTTAAAACAGACTAGAGAGTGCTTGTGTATCCTCAGGTGTTGGAGGTTTAAAAAGTGACCAGAGAAAGTCTGCATCACACCTGATGACTCTCTAAGACATTGGACAGCTACACGGGTAGGAAAGGTTTAGAGGGCTATGGGTCAAGTGTGGGCAAATGGGACTAGCTTGGGACTAGTGCCATGGTCGGCATGGACGAGTTGGGCTGAAGGGCCTGTTTCCGTGCTGTATGACTCTATGACGTCGACTTCCTATCTCCCTGCAACACATCTCACACTGCCCGGAGCTTAGGGAGTGTATCTGTTGCTCTCCCTCCATCTGAACCTACATCTCACACCCACTCCAGACCCAGACCCATCTATCTCCAGTGGCTCTCCTCTCACGTGTTGGAAACTGGCAGTCACATCGAAAACAAGGATGGAGTAAGCCAGCAAAGCCCACATCCCTCGAAAGAACATTTTTTTAAAAGAGAGTGCTTGAGAGTTTAAAAGCCTTAAAGTTGGAAACTTGCTTCCCTGAACCTCCCCACGGACACCCTCCACCCCACAGGATCCATGCACGACCGACACTCACACTCTGTGCAGATGACTCCAGCGGCGAATCGGCCCCCACCCCTCGGGCAATCTATTTGGTCGCCGTCGTGTGAGCAACTGCAGGATGGAGAGTTCTGTTCCGGAGCAGGACGTCCACTCAGGACCACCTCCTCGGTGGTCTGCTCGCCCTGCCAGAACCACGTCTCCTTCAAAGCAAATAACAGATCTCCTGGTTACACCCTGGGCCGCCCTGGAAACCCCTTCGCCCACAACAAGGGGAGAGCCGTAACAGAATGCAGAACAAGGTGGTTACAGTTCAGAAGCAGAATCAGGTTTATTATCACTGACTTAGATGACATGAAATTGTGTTGTTTTGCAGCAGCAGTACAGTGCAGGACATAAAAATTACTGTAAATTACAAAATAAATAAATAGTGCAAATAAAAAGGAATAACGAGGTAGTGTTCATGGGTTCACGGACCGTTCAGAAGTCTGATGGCAGAGGGGGAGAAGTTGTTCCTGAATCACCGGTTACAGGAGGGGTGAAGGATGACGGACAGAAGGAGACAGGTAGGGGAGGGAGACGGGTGGGGCTGGGAGACAGAGGAAGCAGACAAGGAAAATAGAAGGCAGAAGGAACTGGGGGGAGGAAGGAAACGATTTGTCGTTTGCTGGCAAAAATCTCAGAGCAGAATGGAAAGGTCTTTCACTGTGCTGGACATCTGAGAGGTCAGTGGAGGCAGAACCCTCCCCACATTTACAAAGGCCCTGGGCCATCTCTCCAAGAGTCGTGAGGTCACAGCTGGGAACGTTGTATCGGCTTGAGTATTCCTTTGGCTGGCACACACCAGATGACTGACTGGCACCCCCTCCCCATCCACTCTTCTGTAAATTTCCTTGAACAGTGGAAATGTGGAAGGAGACCAGTTGGGAAAAGTTTCTGCAGCACGTTACCCCAAGAATGTGGTAGCAGTAGAGAAAGCACAGAAGAGACTCTCCAGAATGGAGGGCAGTGGTTATAAGGGGAGGTTGGACAGACTGGAGACACAAGAGACTGCAGATGCTGGATATCTGGAGCATCACAAAAGCTGGAGGAACTCAGCGGGTCAGGCAGTGTCTGTGGAGGTAAATGGACAGTGGACATTTCATGTCGAGACCCTTCATCTGGTAGTTTTACTCCACAGAGGCTGCCTGACCCACTGAGTTGCTCTGTTTTTTTGTGTGTTCCTTTGGACTGGCTGGGCTTATTCTCCACCGGAATTGAGGAGGCCAGAGGGGTGACCTGATAGAGGTTTATAAAATCATGAGGGGTGTAGATAGGGTAGTCAAGGTCTTTTCCCAGGACAGGGGAGTCTAGAACTAGAGGGTACAGGTTTAAGGTGAGAGGTGAGTAACTTAAAGCAGCTCTGAGGGGTAAGTTTTCACACCCAGACTGATGAATATCTGGAACGAGCTGTCAGAGGAGGTGTGGAGGCAGATTCAATTCCAATGTTTAAAAGGCATTTGGACAGGTACTTGGATAATAAAGGCGTAGAGAGATATGGGCCTAATGCAGGCAAATGGGATTAGCATAGGTTGACATGAGGGGTTGGGCTGACAGGGCCTGTTTCTGTTCTGTATGATTCTTACGATTAATTGGGTGGGTAGAGTGTCACAGGATAGGTGGTACATAAGGTACAGAAGGAGTAGCTTGATGGGCTGAATGGTCTTCCTGCTGTCCACGTGTTTATCTTGGGTTTTGAGAACAGGACAGAGATCAGCCTGGGACTAGAGCCCATCCTGTCCTCCAACACCTACCTGCAGGGCATGGTCAGCGAAGCCTAACCCCAGCTGCCGACACACCACCATGGCCTCGGTCAGTCTCCAGTTCAATGCCACACACGGCGCCCCACTTGGCTGTGCCGTTGACCTCCACCAGGATCTCCACCCGGCCTTCGAGGGGTTACGGCCTCCTCGTAAACGGATCTGCAGTGGGAATAGGTAGAGCAATCAGGTTATGGTCCTCGAGGTAGTTCAAATCCCTCCCTCCTCATCTTCTCCTCCCTCTTCCAATCCTCACCTCTTGCCCATTCCAAAACTTAAATGTCCCACCATGGGCCGCACAGGATCAAGAGGAGATCAGCGGGCACAGGACAGTTGGATGACAAAGAGTCATGGAGTCATACAGCACAGAAACAGGCCCTTCGGCCCACCGAATCTGTGCTGACACATTTACACTAATTCTGCACTGATCCCATTTTGTTCCCTCCACATTCCCATCAGCTCCCCCCAGATTCTACCCCTCACCTACACACTAGGGGTAATTTACAGCGGCCAATTAACCCACCAACCCTTTGGGATGTGGGAGGAAACCGGAGCACCCGGGGGAAACCCACGCGGTCACAGAGAGAACGTGCAAACTCCACACAGACAGCACCGGAGGTCAGGATCGAACGCAGGTCTCTGGACCTGTATTGGCTGAACCACTGTTTCGTCCTCCCCAGTTAACAGCACTGCCTAACTCCAAGCTGACAGCTATCTCCACATCACTGGAGCAAAACTATAATCAAATATGCAATAAAGGATGCTAGGGTTGGATTCAAGTTTACATTCCAGATCTGTGGGTTGCCTGGGAATCTAATGAGTCTTGCAACAACGTGGAGAGATTTTAATTGTACTTTCCAACACATGGAATTTGCCTTTGATTTCAGCCTTTCCCAGCATCCAAATAAACTATTTTTACTGATTGTAAAAGAGGTGACAGAACACAGAGCCTCAGGCCTAAGCCCAGCTTCTGGACTCCTTCACTGGACGTGTGTACTGCAAGTAATTGCACATGCATGCAGAAACTCACTCACGGATGCACGCGCACACACATGCACACACACATGCACGCACACAGACACACACACACACACAGACACACACATGCACGCACACAGACACACACACACATGCACGCACACAGACACATACACACACACATGCACGCACACACACAGACACACACATGCACGCACACAGACACACACACACATGCACGCACACACACAGACACACACATGCATACACGTGGACACACACATGCACGCACACAGACACACACACACATATGCATGCACGCACACAGACATACACATGCACATACACATGCACACGCGCGCACACACACACCCCCCCCAGGTACAGCCGGACAGCTCCCTGCCTGCCCTGCAGGGGTGCGGTGATCCGTGTGACAGATGGGACCAGTTACCTTATTCTGGAAGCCCATGACTGGAATGTTGCATCGAACTGCTGCATCCTCCTCGTGTTTGCAGGTGTTGCTGGCCTCCCGGAAGCTGCAGTCGGTCACGACCGCTCGAAGCCTCTGCACGTGACCTCGTTCATGTGGGATGGGGCCCATCCCTGCCAAAGGCCAAAGGTCACACAGGTCAAGTGGGCTGTGCAGCCCATCTGTGGTTCAGAGGCGTAGGGAAGGGAAGTGCAACTTTCAGGCTCGGGACTGTGCCGTCGGATAAAAAACAATTTATAGGTCTCCATTCTTGACTCCATGATAGGGAATAAGCTGGATAGTTGGGACAAACAGGTTGGGTCAACACCCAAAATGGGAAACGTCAAATTGATGCACAGACTGGGTTCCTTCTCCACTGGGAGATGAAGGCTGAGGGGAGACCCTGTTTGGGGTGGGGGGGGGGGGGTGTAAAGTGCCCGAGGGGAGTTGATGGAGCAGATGCAGAGAGAACGTCTCTGCTTGTGGGGAAGAGGGTGACCAGTATCAGAGAGTCAGCAAGAAATCCAACAGGGAATTCCGGGAAACCCCTTTCCCCAGAGAGCGGTGAGAATGTGGAGCTCCCTCCCACAGGGAGGGGTGCGGGTGGAGAGTGTTGAAGGGGAGGCTGGACACAGAGGAGGCAACAGAGGGTCACGCTGATAGATTGTGATGGGGAACGTTAGGGGATGGAGTCTCCAGAATAAATGCCAGCACAGATTACAGGAAGGATGTGCCTGGATTGTGGAGCATGCCTTATGAAAGCAGGTTGCAGGAACTCGGCCTTGGAGCAACGGAGGATGAGGGGGGACCTGATAGAGGTGTATAAGATGATGAAAGGCATTGATCAGGTAGATAGAGGCTTTTTCCTAGGGCTGAAATGGTTTGCCACAAGAGGACACAGGTTTAAGGTGCTGGGGAGTAGGTACAGAGGAGATGTCAGGGGTAAGTTTTTTTACTCAGAGAGTGGTGAGTGCATGGAATGGGCTCGCCGGCAGTGGTGGTGGAGGCGGGATCGATAGGGTCTTTTAGAAACTGTTGGATAGGTACATGGAGCTGAGAAAAATAGAGGGCTATGGATCTCTAAGGTAGGGACATATTTGGCACGGCTTTATGGGCCAAAGGGCCTGAATTGTGCTGTAGGTTTTCTATGTTTCTAGATGGTTTGGGCTGAGGAGACTTGTTTCTGTGCTAACACACCCTGTGTAATCCTATGATATAATTACACCATTAAACAAATCATGGAATTGTTATAGTCATCGCTGTCCATTACTCTAACAAAAATTAATGCAGACGACCACAGTGAATGACCTCAGTTCAGACTCGTCTCCAATATCTTGTATCTAAATTTCTCCCAAGTCCTGGAAAAACAATTCACTGTGAGGGAGAATGTTCCAGAAGGCTTTGGACACCATCTCTCGCTTGGAATAACCTGAACAACATCCTTCCATCAGGGCAGTAGGAAACCCAGCCCTTCTTTGGATAGTTTGGTTTTCCAGAACAAGTATAGATATTCCCCAGAATGATTATGATTCAATCCTAAAGATTCCCGACCAGTTTTTTTCCCTCCCAGGGTAGCTCTTGCCAAATGTAATTGGACAATTACAAGGTAATGTGGCGTGAATTCTGGAGACAAGTGCAAGGGCAGCCACTGTACGAGGAAGAAGGAAGATTCATATTCTGAACCTGCTCTGATCAAGGATGGACAGGCTAAGACATTAACCGATCCTCCCTCTCTCCACAGACGCTGCCTGACCTGCTGAGTGTTGCAGCGGTTTCCTGTTTTATTTGAACCTCCTCGATGGTTGGTCAGCTTGACGAATTGTGTAGGTTCAAGTCCCACACCAGACCCTTCATACAAAATGCCCACTGGTACTGGGAGTGAATGTCACCTGTCACAGAGCTGCCGATAGGACGAGACGCTAAACCAAGGCTCCATCTGTTCTCTGGGGCAGATGTAACAGTACTGATTCTAAACAAGAGCAGATTATTCTTCACGGTTTCCTAATAATATCTTATCCATCTACAAAACGGTCATTATTCCATTAGTTCATGGGAGCTTGCTGTGCATCTGTTCTTCCCACATTAAACTGTGACTAAACCTCAAAACTATTTATTAGCTCTAAAGGCTTTGCTCATCCTGAGATTGTGAAACATGCTGTAGAAACATGAGACCATTATTCAAATCATTCACAAGCTGTACGCTATAGGATAGACACCACTCTCTGCTCTCTCCCTCTGTCTCACCTTTTGTAGGCTGAAAAGAGTGCAGGAAAGATTAACAAGGGTGTCGCCTGGACACAGGGGACTGAGTTACAGGGAGAGGTTGGGCAGGCTGGGACCTTATTCTAGGAGAATGAGGGGTGATCTTATAGAGGTGTATAAAATCATGAGGGGCATAGATAGGGTGAATGCCCAGTCTTTTTCCCAGGGTTGGGGAATCAAGAACTAGAAGGCGCAGTTTTAAGGTGAGAGGGGAGAGATTTACAAGGGACCTGAGGGCAACTTTTTCACCCAGAGGGTGGTGGGTATATGGAACGAGCTGCCAGAGGAAGTGGTTGAGGCAGGTATAGTAACAACTTTTTAAATGTACATGGATAGGAAAGTTTAGAAGGTTATGGGCCAACGCAGGCAAATGGGATTAGCTTAGACAGGCATCTTGGCTGGCATGGACCAGCTGGGCCGAAGGGGCCTGTTTCTTTGCTGTGATTCTATGACTTCTCTCATCCCAGGCCCCCTGACAAGCATGGTCCACCTACAAATGCATGGAAGGCTCTGTGTGGGTAGAAGTTCATGTGGCAGGGATCTGTGGGACCGGTGCAGATGTATGCAGGAGCTTCTTCAGTGGAGGAAAGACTGGGAAATGTTCCTGAACGTTGCCAGAACACATGACTCAGCCACATAGCAGACCTCTGGGTGACGAGGAGCTCCCACTGAGTGGGCTCCCGCTGGGAAAATCAGACATGACTCTATGTCTAGCACACCGTGAGAGCCCTACATAATTCCAACGTAAGCGGATTCATTTGATTGTGATTAAAGGAAGCAGGCACCATAATTAACAAAAACTCAACTGAGACTAGAGGATCAGAGGGGAATAAAAGTCATGACTCTCTCTCTCTCTCTCTTTGCCTTTCTCTCTCTCTCTACCCATCTTTTTCTCTCTTTCTCTTTCTTTTTTCCCTCTCTTTTAGTCTCACTGTCCTTTCTCTCTCTTCCTGTTCTGTCTCTCTCCCTCTCTCTCCCTCTCTTCCTCTCTCTTTCTGTCTGTCTCTCTTTTCTCTCTCTTCATCAATCCTCTTCAGATTCCTGCTTCGGTGATCTGCATCCCTGCATCTTTGTGATCAATCGACCAGAGGCACGCAGGCTGAATGCGAGGGAGAAAAGAGTGAGGGGAGAGAACGAGAGAGAGAGAGAGAGAGAGAGAGGAGAGAGAGAGAGAGAGTGAGAGAGTGAGAGAGAGAGGAGAGAGAGAGTGAGAGGAGAGAGAGGAGATAGAGAGAGAGAGGAGAGAGGGTGAGAGGAGAGGAAAAGCAAATGCTCAGGAATAGAGATGATGAGGTATCCACCAAAGCATGCGGTTTGCAGGAATAATGAGCCATTGGGGAACCACACTAACTTGCCCAGATGTGCAATACGATGTTAATTTAATTCCCACAGTGTACAAATGTTTTTGTCTCCTGATGCTCACTTTAGACAAGTTCATTAGGAGATTTTGTTTAAGTTGATTAATGTGGAATAACCTCCAATTGTGTGATCTCTGGGTTTTAATTAGTGTGTCCCCCAGACACTTGTAAACTGCTCCAATTAGTTCCAACGATTCTTCCAAACAAAGTCTCAGAGGGCAAAGTTTCATCATTGTTTCTCCCTCTTCCTGCTCCTCTGTTGTTGCTTTAGCCAAATGGCCCTTGCCAACGTCACCGCACAACCACTATCAAGGCAGTAACTCCACTTCTGCCACATTTGATTGGCTCCCTACACATTCACCCCCTCCCACCGCCTGTGCACAGTGTCTAAAAACTGCAGTCACCTGCCCCAGGATACTCCAATATCTCCCAAAACCCACAACCTCTTCTGAAGGAGAACATAAATGAAAGACCATCTTCTGCACAAGTCCACACCATGCTGACTTGGAAATACATCACCGTCCCTTCAACATCACTGGGTCTAAATCCTGGGAGCCTCTCCCCAACAGCACTGCGGGAGCACCTTCACCACCGGTTCTAGGAGGCAGCTCACCCCAGTTTTCCAGCCCCAACATTCAGCTGGCAACCACCAGCCATGGCTGAAACCCCGAGGAACTTCTCGGCCACTCTGTCGCCACATTGGTGATGTGGACAGAGCACAGATGTTAACTTCAGAAGCCTCACATCAGCCACAGCTGTGTGTGGGAAAAAGGATGTGGACCCAAAACTGTTATCTGCTTTAAGATTAATTCAGTTGCAAGGCTGATTGTGAGATGAGTCAAAGATCAAGATGGTTTCACTTAAAGCAGTATTCAACAGCTGACAAACACTATTTTGGTAAAGTACGTCATGTCCTCGCTCAGAATCTGTGGAGCCACTTTTCTTAAACATTGGCAGCTTCTGATTAGTGATGGGAACATTTATCCTTGGGCTGACAAGGTTCATGTTATCTTATGCAGTGATGTGACCTTGGCTAGCAAGGCTAGCATTTATTGACCATCCCTGGTAGCCACTTGAGAAGGTGGGGGGGAGCCTCCTTCTTGGACCCCAGCAGTCCTTCTGGTGAAGGTGCTCCCACAGTGCTGTCAGGGAGGGAGCTCCAGGGTTTAGATCCAGTGACGGTGAAGGAACAATGATGTATTTCCAAATCAGGATGTTGTGGGACTTGGAGGGGAACCTGCAGGTGGTGGTGTTCCCCTGCACCTGCTGCCTTGTCCTTCCTGGTGGTAGAGGTTGCAGGTTTGGGAGGTGCTGTCAGAGCAGCCCAGGCAAGTAACTGCAGTGCATTTTGTAGATCGTACACACTGCAGCCACTGTGTGCGGTGGTGGAGGGAGGGAGTGTTTTTAGGGCAGTGAATGGGGTGCCAGTCATGCACTCTGCTTTGTCCCAGATGGTGTTGAGCTTCTTGAGACCTCGGGTAGTTGCACTCACTAATGTCGACTAAAATAGGGAGACATCTATTAAATATTCATACTATACCAGGAACAGAGTCATAGAGTTATACAGCATGGAAACAGGCCCTTCAGCCCAACTCATCCATGCCAACCAAGGTGTCTTATGGGCTAGTTCCCATTTACCTGCATTTGACCCATATCCCTCTCAACCATTCCTATCCATTAACCTGTTCAAATGTCTCTTAAACATTGTAATTGTACCCGCCTCAACCACTTCCTCTGGCAGCTCGTTCCCTATAACCACCACCCTCTGTGTGAAAAACTTGCCCCTCAGGTCTCCTTTAAATCTTTCCCCTCTCACCTTAACCTGTGCCCTCTAGTTTTAGACCCCCCCACCCAGGAAAAAGACTTTGACTGCCTACCATATCTGTGCCCCTCATGATTTTATAAACCTCTACGCTCCAGGGAAAATAGTCCCGGCATGTCCAGTCCCTCCTCATAACTCAAGGCCTCCAGTCTGCAGTACAAACTATTGAACATCCATGCACACATGTAAATAAACCCCAATGCAGACACTGGCTTCTGCAACTCAACAGAGATTGTATACTGACAGGCGTGTAACCTTGGCAACACCACCCATCATTACAGCAATTATGGTCTTGAAGGCACACAGTCCAATAAACAAACATTAAAGTAAATCACACAGGCAAGCCCTTATTCTGAAAGGGTTCTAATTAACTCCCTACAGATTACAACTTTCAACTGGGAGATTTTATTTCTAAATTCTTAGGTGCTGGAGTACAATTGGCAACTTGTAGCAAAGCAGGAGCTGGTGATAGGAGCATCTCTCCGAGACACAGCCCCTAGCACAGAGAGCTGCCGTAAGCTGGGACTCACTGCCAGAAGGGTGGGGAGAGGAGATTCAACAGGAAGCTCCGAAAGGGAGACACGAGACTGCAGATGCTGGGAGCTGGAGCTACAAACAATCTGCTCAGGAACTCAGGGAGTCGAGCAGCATCTGTGGGGAAAGGTATCTTGTACTAACTCAATACCACTGTTGTAACAGACTGATCTGTATGGATGGTGTAAGACATGTTTTATACCATACCCCAGTACATGTGACAATAATAAACCAATTACCAATTTAAGGGTCAACGATTTGGGGAGAAGCCCTGCATCTGGATCTGATACAGGGTTCCAACCCAAAACATCGACATTTCCTCTCCTCCCCACAGATGCTGCTCGACCGCTGAGTTTCCTCCAGCAGATTGTTTGTTGCTCGAAAGGAATTGGGTAAATACTTGACAGAACACAGAACATAGAACAGTACAGCACAGAACGTTGCATCGAACTAATTAAGCTAATGATACCTATATTAAACTAATCCCTTCTCCCTGCAGATGGTCCATATCCCTCCATTCTCTGCATATTCATGTGCCTATCTTAGAGCCTCTATCGTATCTGCCTCACCACCACCCCTGGCAGCACATTCCAGGCACCACCGTTCTCTGTGTAAAAAAACTTGCCCCGCACATCTCCTTTGAAATTACCCCCTCTCACCCTAATTCATGCCCTCTAGCATTAGACATTTGACCCTGGGAAAAAGATACCAGCTGCATACTCTATCTATGCCTCTCAGATCTTATAAACCTCTACCAGGAAAGACAGTAGGTGTGTTAGGGAAAAGGAGGAACAGTTGGGACAGGTGAACAAATGACCAGTACAGGACACAATGGGCTGAATGGACTTCTGGTATTACCTATGATCTGAATGTTTGCAATCAGAGTCTGTGGCAGGATTCTCTCTCATTTGTTCATCTCTCAGCACATGGGAGTTACTGGCAGTGCAGTGCAGCATGGGCTACAGTATGCAGTGGTTATGTTCCTGGACTAGCAACTGGACGTCTGGACCATTGATCCAGAGGCATGAATTCAAATCCCACCATGGCTCCTGGAGAGTTTAAATTCAGCTGAGTGGGTCAAGTTGCAATTACAACAGGTCTCAGTAATAGAACATAGAACAGTACAGCACAGAACAGGCCCTTCGGCCCACAACGTTTGTGCCGACATAGCTAATACCTCCTACCTAACAGATAAGATCTTATCTTAAGATCTCTTTATTAATCACATGTACATCGAAACACACAGTGAAATGCATCTTTTGCATAGAGTGTTCTGGGGGCAGCCCGCAAATGTCGCCATACTTCCGGCGCCAACACAGCATGCCCACAACCTCCTAACCCATACGTCTTTGGGATGTGGGAGGAAACCCACGCAGACACGGGGAGAACCATACAGACTCCTTACAGACAGTGGCCGGAATTGAACCTGGGTCGCTGGTGCTGTAATAGTGTTACACTAACCGTTACACTACCATGCCTGCCCCTACACTACAGAATGCCCATATCCCTCTATTTTCCTCTCAGTCATGTGCCCACGGTGAGATTGTTGTAAGAACACATCTCAGGGGAGAAAATCTGCCATCCTCAAAGGTTCTGGCCTGTGCATGATTCGTTGACTCTTCAACGGCCTCCTCAGTTCAGGGGCAATCAGTGGGTGGGTAATGAATGCTGGTGTTGCTGGGTGATGTCTATCTCTCATTAAGGGAATCCAAGTACTATGGTAGTTAGTGCAGGAAAGTGGCAACCAAGGTGAAGGATTGGCATGATCTTACTGAATGGTGAAGCAGGAATGAGGGGCCAAATGGCCTCCTCCTGCTTCTATTTCTTATGTCGGGGGGGGGTGGGGGTGGGGGGGGTGAGTCACTAGTGGTTTGAGTTGGAACCCAGGGAAACTGAACAAAAACATGTTGTACCCAAGTAAAAGGCTAGGGTCCCACAACAGAACCTCAGGTCAATAACCCACCACACCAACTAACGAGCCCAGGTAAAAGGCTGAGATAGAAAATAAGAAGAATGTTTTTAGGATTCCCTAGAAGTCACCAGGAAGCACACTGCCCTTAGGAACAGGAGGTTCCACTGTTGAACACAGAATTCACACTGCAGTGTGGAGGCTGTGAAGAACTCTCTCTGGAACAAGGCATTAACCCAGGGGACTTCCAGCTCCCCCATCCCACATCCTGAAACTGAGGAGGTGCCTACCACATTGGGGACCTGGAGTCACATATGAAGGCCCCCTGAACTTCCTCCGAGAACTGTGGGTATAAGGACCATCCCGGGCACCATTGCCAAGGAGTGACATTCTATGACTGCCTCACTCATTTCATTCACCCGATTTTAAATTTTTCCGGACTGCTGCCGTGGGATTTGAGCTTGTGTCGAGGTGCATGGTACCAGGCCTCTGGAACCTAATTCAGTAATGTAAGCACGGTGCTACTTGCAGCTCTGGATCTGTCCAGACTGGCTGGGAGGAGAGGCCGATGGTCCTGGGCCAAGTGGAGCCTAGGGTGGACCTTGTATTGGCTGGAATCACTGAGGCAACTTTATGCCTCAGCAGTTGGATGTGTTTAGGACTCTTGTGCTCAATTACAAACACTGGAAGGAATGTGGGTGAGGTCAGAGCTCATTGAGTCCCATGAGAAAGGACAAATTTATAGTCTGACCCTCAGCACAACGACCTAGGTTTGGAAGGACAGCATTTATTGCCCATCCCTAATTGCCCCTGAGTAGGTAGTGAGGAGTCACCTTCTTGACACTGTAGTCCTTCTTCACCACCTTCTTCTCCTACAGAGCTGTTGGGGAGGGAGTTCCAAGACTTAGACCCAATGGTTATGGGCAGTCAACAGTCAAACACATTGCTATGGGACTGCGGTCACATGTAGACCAGATCAGGTAAGGATGGCTGATTTCTTTCTCTATAGAACACAGAACAGTACAGCACAAGAACAGGCCCTTCAGCCCACAATGTTGTGCTGAACTAATTAAACTAGTAATTAAACATCTGGCTAAAATAGTCCCACCTGCCGACACAAGATTCAGATCCCTCCATTCTCTGCACATTCACAAGCCTATCTAAGAGCCGCTTAAAGCCCTCTATCGTATCTGCCTCCACCCCCACCCCTGGCAGCACATTCCAGGCACCCACCGCTCTCTGTGTAAAAACATTTTCCCCCACATCTCCTTTGAACTTACCCCCTCTCACCTTAAATGCATGTCCTCTAGTATTAGACATTTTAACACTGGGGAGAAAGATACCGGCTGTCTACTCCATCTATGCCTCTCGTAATCTTACAAACTCCTATCAGATCTCCCCTCAGCCTCCACCGTTCCAGAGAAAACAACCCAAGTTTGTCCCAAACTCTCCTTATAGCACCTGCCCTCTAATCCAGGCAGAATCCTGGTGAACCTCCCCTGCACCCACTCCATGGCCTCTACATCCTTCCTATAATGGTATTGGTATTGGTTATTGGTTTATTATTGTCACTTGTACCAAGGTACAGTGAAAAACTTGTCTTGCATACTGATTGTGCAGGTCAATTCATTACACAGTGCAGTTACATTGAGTCAGTACAGAGTGCGTTGATGTAGTACAGGTAAGAACAATAACAGTACAGAGTAAAGTGTCACAGCTACAGAGAAAGTGCAGTGCAATAAGGTGCAAGGTCACAACAAGGTAGATCGTGAGGTCAGAGTCCATCTCATTGTATAAGGGAACCTTTCAATAGTCTTATCACAGTGGGGTAGAAGCTGTCCTTAAGTCTGGTGGTACGTGCCCTCTTGTGACCAGAATTGAATGCCACACTCCAGATGCAGCCGAATCAGAATTTTATAAAGCTGGAACATAACATCCTGACTCTTGAACTCAATGCCTCGACTAATAAAGGCAAGCGTGCCGTACGCCTTCTTCACCACCCTATTGACTTGTGAATTGATGAAATTTTACAACAATCCAATAGTCTTGTTGCTTTTTCATTCCACATTTATTTAATTTACTGAATTAAATCCACAGCTACCTTGATGGGATTTGAACTCATTTCACTGGATCATTATTCCACAGTCCAATAATTAAACAACTTGAGTCACTGTTCTGTGGTACAGGTGAGGTACCAAGAGACTTCCTCCATCAAGAGAAACAACATATTCACATAGATCAGGTGGAAAATCTAACAAAACATTCATCTTAATAATTTTCAATGAATTGGGTGTTCTGTATAAATATTTCATAGGCAAATTATGGACAGTTTTTCTCTCCTTATTGAAGGAAGGGCATACTTGCATTGAGGGCAGTGCAGAGAAGGTTCATTGGGTTGATTCCTGAGGTGAAGGAGTCACCTTATGAGGATTCAGCAGATTGGGTCATTGGAGTTCAGAAGAATGAGAGGTAACCTTATTAAAACATTCTGGGGCAATTGACAGGGTGAATATTTCTCCCGGTGGATTTATAGAATCATACAGCACGGAAACAGGAACATCAGACCAACTGGTCTGTGCTGACCAAGACTCCCATCCAAGCCAGTCCCATTTGCCTGTGTTTGGCCCATATCCCTCTGAACCTTTCCTGTCCAAGTACCTTTTAAATGTTATTAATGTACCTGCCTCAACCACTTCCTCTGGCAGCTCGTTCCATGTACTGACCACCCTCTTGGTAAAAAAGTTGCCCCTTGGGGTCCTATTAAATCTCTCCCCTCTCACCCTAAACCTATGCCCTCTAGTTCTCAATTCCCCAACCCTGGGAAGAAGATGGTGTGCATTCACCCTGTCTATGCCCCTCACGATTTTATATAGATCACTCCTCTATAAGATCACCCCTCATTCTCCTATGCTCCAGTGAATAAAGTCCCAACCTGCTCAACCTCTCTCCATAACTCAGCCCCTCGAGTCCTGGCAACATCCTCGTAAATCTCCTCTGCACTCTTTCCAGCTTAATGGCATCTTTCCTATAACAGGGAGAACAAAGCTAAACACAATATTCCAAATGCAGCCTCACTAATGTCTTATACAACTGTAACATAATGTCTCAACTTCTGTACTCAACGTTATCTAGAATGGGGAGACCTAATTCCAGACTTAGGAGCTGCCCATTTCAGTTGGAGGTGAAGAGGAATTTCCTCTCTCCTAGTGCACTGAATCTTTGGAATTCTATCTCCCACGGAGCTGTGGGGGAGCAGAGTCACTGAGTACATTCAAGGAGGAGATGGACAGATTTTTGGTCTGTGGGGAGTGGAGGGTTCTGGGGAATGGGAGGGAAAGTGGATCTGTGGCCAAGTTCGCAGACGATACCGGGATTGGTGGCATTGTGGATAGTGTAGAGGATTGACGAAGGATAGAGCGGGATATAGATCAGTTGCAGATATGGGCAGAGAAGTGGCAGATGCAGTTTAATCCGGCCAAGTGTGAGGTGTTACACTTTGGGAGATCAAATGTAAAGGGACAGTACACTGTTAGACCGGTACTGTTATGATGGGGCAGGATCGAGGGGCCGAATGGCCAACTCCTGCTCCTATTTCCTGTAATGAAGAATGCTCCCACACCCAACTCCTGCTGAGCTGCCAACCCACAATCCCATCTGAAGCAACTATTACTCCAACACTTCCTGCTACAACACTGAGGTCATTCTCAGTTATCCCAACCTGTTATTTGCCTTTAGAAATAAACTGGCAATGTGTGCACGTGGTGTGTGACAAAGACACGTCCCTGTGGCAAATTCCTGAGGGTGCATCGTCAGGAGGGGTTCAACACTGAATCGGCATGTCCCCCTTGACCCTCACCAATTTTTTATCAATGCACCATAGAAAGAATCCTATCCAGATCCATCACGGTTTTGGTACAGCAACTGCTTTGCCCAGGATGGCAAGAAACTGCAGAGAGTTGTGGACACAGCTCAGCCGATCACAGAAAACCAGCCTCCCCTCCATGGACTCTGTCTACACTTCCTGCTGCCTCGGTAAAGCAGCCGACATAATCACAGACCCTACCCACCCCAGACATTCTCCCTTCTCCCCCCTCCCGTCGGGCAGAAGATACAAAAGCCTGAAAGCACGTACCACCAGGCTCAAGGACAGCTTCTATCCCGCTGTTATAAGACTATTGAACAGTCCCCTAGAATGAAAAGATGGACTCTTGACCTCACAATCTACCTTGTTATGGCCTTCCACCTTATTGTCTGCCTGCACTGCGCTTTCTCTGTAACTGTAACACTTTATTCTGCATTCTGTTATTGTTTTCCCTTGTACTACCTCAATGCACTGTGTAATGAAATGATCTGTGTGGATGACATGCAAATCAAAGTTTTTCACTGTACCTCGGTACATACGACAATAATAAACCAATTTACCAATTTACCATTTTAAATTTAATTTATTAATCAATCCTTGGGACTTGGGAAGTCAAACCAGGGTAGGACTTGTACAGTGAATGGTTGGACCCTGGGCAGTGTTGTGGAACAGAGGGACCCAGCAGTACAAGTACATTGCTCACTGAAAGCAGAGTCACAGGTAGACAGGGTGGTGAAGAAGGCATTTGGCACGCTGACCTTCATCAGTCAGGGCACTGAGTACAGGAGTTGGCACATTATGTTGCAATTGTATACGACATTGGTGAGACCACACTTGGAGTATTATACAGCCTTGGTCACCCTGTTATAGGAAAGGCGTGGCTAAACTGGAAAGAGTGCAGAGAAGATTTATGAGAATGTTGCCAGGACTCGAGGGCCTGAGTTATAGGGAGAGGTTGGGCAGGCTGGGACTTTACTCCTTAGACGGTAGGAGAATGAGGGGTGACCTTACAGAGGTGTGTAAAATCATGAGGGGCATAGATAGGGTGAATGCACTCAGTCTTTTTCCCAGGGAAAGGGAACAAAACACTAGAGGGCACAGGTTTAAGGTGAGAGGAGAAATGTTTAAAAGGGACCTGAGGGGCAACTTCTTCACGCAGAGGGTGGTGGGTATATGGAACGAGCTGCCAGAGGCAGGTACAATAACAACATTCAAAAGACATTTGGATAAGCGTATGGACAGGAGGGATGTAGAGGGATGTGGGCCAGACACGGGCAAATGGGTCTAGCTTGTGAGCGCCATGGTTGGCATGGACAAGTTGGGCCGAATGGCCTGTTTCCATGCTGTATGACTCTATGATTCTATAGCCCGCAAGTCTTTGAGATGTGGGAGGAAACCGGAGTACCCGAGGGAAACCCGTGCAGTCACAGGGAGAATGTGCAAACTCCACACAGACAACACCTGAGGTCAGGATTGAACCCAGGTCTCTGATGCTAAGAGGCAACAACTCTACCAGCTGCACTCTATGAGTGGGCGAGGCACTCTTTGATGGAATAAATTATTAGAATAAGATTGTCCAATCCTGAATTGAAACTAGCCCCAGTAACGGTGGAACCATGAAACTCCTGGATGTTGTAACAATCCACCAGATGTTGTTTGGGGAGGAGCAGTCTGGTCCACACCTGACCCCAGACCACCAGGCTCTGAACTGGCTTCAAATCCAGGAATGGGGAATAAATGCCAGTGTTGCCAGTGGCATCAACATACCATCGGCAAATGGAACTCCAGTGGTTGCACTTCTACTGCTGAGCACCTGAACACAATGCAATAGGAGCAGGAGTAGGCCACTCGGCCCCTCAAACCTGCCCCACCACTCAATGTCCGATCTACCTCAGGCCTCAACTCCCTCCTCTGTGCCAGTTCCCCATGGCCCCCTAATCCTCCAATCTTTCCAAAGATTTATCTCCCTCACTTCCAATGATTCAGCCTCCACAAGTCTGGGCTAGAGTAATCCAGAGATTCACCTCCTTATGTTGAGAAGACATTTCTATACCCTCAGTTTTTTAAATGATTTCCCCCTTATTCTGTAACCATATCCCCTCATTTTAGAATCTCCCACTGATGGAAACATCTACACTGTCATGTCCCTTGGGATCTTATATGGAGTCAGAGTTATACAAACAGGCCCTTCAGCCCAACTCGTCCATGTTTCAATAAGATCACCCCTCGCTTTTCTGAGGGCAGGCGGTGGCAGGTTTGAATCCCACCCTGGGCAGACCCTCCAGAGCTGGATGATCAGAGGTGGTGTTATTGAACAGAGACCATGAGCGCAGCTCTCTCACACCTTGGATGAATGCGGAAGATCCCACAGACAGTATTCCAAATACGAGCAGGGGATCTGTCCTGGTGTCCCTCAACCATTATCCTTGGAAAACAGCTTCAAAGAAAGTGGCTCCCCTATTGAACCTGACTTCCTGCACGCCACCAGTTCAACCAGTGTCACACAGTGGAGTGTAGGGATGGACCTGATAGAGGTGTACAAAGTTATCAGGGGCAGACATAGGGTGGATAGAGAGAAACTTATTCCCCATGACAGAGGTGTCCAACGCAGGGGGCATTGGTTTAAGGTGAGAGTCAGGGGGTTTTGAGGGGTCTGAGGGAGAATTTTCCCACCCAGAGGGGTGTTGGAATCTGGAACGCACCGCCTGAGGGGGTGCTGAAGCAGAGGCTCTCACAGTACTCACAAGGTACCTGTACAACCACTTCAATCATCAGGGTGAGAAGGCTATAGATCACGTGTTAGAACTGGGATTGGTGTCGATTGGCTATTTGTCACTGGGGCCACAGCTGGGCAACACCTGCACATTGATGGTTGGCACCCACATGACGGGCAGAAGGGCCTGTTCTGTGCTGCGGGCCCAATGACTCTGAGACCTAAGGCAGTGCTTGCTGACTCTGAACTGGGCTACCAAGCCCTGAGGTGCCTCATCGATTGTCACTGGGTTTTGGGCAAGAGCTGTATCCTTTAGGATGGAACGGAACGAACAGATGGACCGAGAAGTTCTCTCAGTCCCAAGGTCCACCAACAGGGCATTACACACTCCACAGACACAGGCACGGTAGTGTAGCATGATGGCGTAACGCTATTACAGCCGCCAGCGACCCGGGTTCAATTCCGGCCAATGTCTGTAAGGAGTCTGTATGTTCTCCCCGTGTCTGCGTGGGTTTCCTCCGGGTGCTCCGGTTTCCTCCCACATTCCAAGACATATGGATTAGGAAGTTGTGGGCATGCTATGTTGGCGCCGGAAGCGTGGCGACACTTGTGGGCTTGCCCCCAGAACACTCTACACAGAGGTGCATTTCACTGGTGTGTTTCGATGTACATGTGACCAATCAAGAAATCTTCTTCTTATCACAGGTGTCTCCTAGGACCGAACCTAGGTTTCAGGGCTGGGGTGGTGGGGGATAGAGAGGGCTCTGACAGCAGTGTGGGCCTTCAGCTCCAGGTATCAGTAGTAAGTGGCTGGGTTGCAAGATATTCGGATCAGGAGAGGGGGGGAATGGGACGGATGGGATTTTTCTGCTGGCAGATACAGCAGCCTCAGCAGCAAGAGATGAGCTGCCGACAAGGTTCAAATGTTATCTCGCAAGTGTTGGTCTGTGGGGACTTTGCTGTGCATATTTCTAACATGACACAGGTGACCTCTTCACCCTGCTCCCTCTGATGTGCCTTTGAAGTTTATTCCTTTACAAAGAAGTTAGTACTGTTAAGTTAAAAGCAAACTACCAATTATATTGGGTTTTAAATAGTAAAGATGCAGGTTCTGTCCAATGAGGGGAGATTAAAAAGAATAGGCTGTCCTCTCTAAAGCTGAGGAGATCGTTTTTGAAATGAACAAAGATCCTATGGGTCCAGATTCCAGTCTACAACCTGAAACCCCCAACTGTCCGTTCCCCCCCACAGATGCTGCCCGACCCACTGAGTTCCTCCAGCAGATTGTGTGTTGCTCCAGATTCCAGTGTCTGCAGTCTCTCTTGTGTCTGCAAAGTCCTTTTGGGGCCTGACAGGGAAGATGTGGGGAGGGTGTTTCCCCTGACTTCGGTGGGGCGGTGGGGGGGGGGGGCGGGTGGTGGGGAGGAGTGTAGAACCAGGGGTCAATGTCTCAGAATAAAGGGTTGGCCATTCAGGGCTGAGGCGAGAAGTTGCTTCAGCCAGGGAATGGTGAATCTTTGGAATTCTTTACCCAAGAGGCTGTACCAGTCAGCACGGGATTTTTAGATATTAAGGGAATGGAGGGATATGGGGTTAGTGCAGGGATGTGGTGCTGAGCTAGATGGTCAGTCACGATCTTACTGAATGGTGGAGCAGGCACAGAGGGGCAGAATGGCCTCTTCCTGGCTGTACTTGTGCATTTATACTTTTATGGTATTGGAATTGGTTTATTATTGTCATCTGTACCAAGGTACAAGGAAAAACTTGTCTTGCATACCATTCATACAGATCAATTCAATCCACAGTGCATTGAGGTAGTACAGGGTAAAAACAATAACAGGATGCAGAGTAAAGTGTCACAGCCACAGGGAAGTGCATTGCAGGTAGACAATAAGGCGCAAGGTCATAACAAAGTAGATTGTGAGGTCAAGAGTCCACCTGATCATACTAGGGAACCGCTCAATAGTCTTATAACAGCAGGATAGAAGCGTCCTTGAGCCTGGTGGTGTGTAGCAGAACATCCCAAAATATCCAGCAGAGTGATCGTTAAACCAAGGTCTACATTGAGCCACAGAGATATCAGGGCAGGTCAAATAAAGGAGCATCTTAAGGGAGGTGCGAGAAGTGGAGGGAGGGTCAGGGTAGGAAGTCCAGAGCTCATGTCCTGGGCATCTGAAGGCCTGGTCACCAGTGACTGAGCCATTAGACTCGGAGGTGATCAGATGGAGGAGTGCAGAGGTTGCCAAAGGACGTAGGACTAATGGAGGTCACAACGGGGAAGACCATAAGACATAGGAGCAGAATTAGGCCATTCGGCCCATCAAGTCTGCTCTGCCATTCAATCATGGCTGATTTTTTTGTCTCAACCCCATTCTCCCGCCTTCTCCCCTTAACCCCCTCACCAATCATGATTTGGCCTCCACTGCCCTCTGTGGCAACGAATTCCACAGATTCATCACCACTTGGCTGAAGAAATTCCTCCTCATCTCAGTTCTAAAGGGACGTCTGTTTATCCTGAGGCTGTGCCCTCGGATCCTAGAGTCTCCCACTGATGGAAACATCCTCTCCACATCCACTCTATCCAGGCCTTTCAGGATCCGGTATTTGGGAAGGGGAGAGACCACAGAGGGATTTGGAAGCATGGGTGCAGATAGTAAATCCCAGTCCCCCACACTTCCATGCGCCACGCATCACTGACCTTGTCCCAGCCGGGCTCCTGTTAGTGCCTCCCGGGCACTGCCGTATCCCAGCTCGCGACACACCACGCTGGCGGACAGGAGGTTCCAACGATCGTCACAGATGGTTCCCCATTTACCATTCTTCAGGACTTCCACTCTGCCCTCACCAGTCTGTGCTCCGCCCTTTAA
Organism: Pristis pectinata; assembly: GCF_009764475.1. Classification (NCBI taxonomy): domain Eukaryota; kingdom Metazoa; phylum Chordata; class Chondrichthyes; order Rhinopristiformes; family Pristidae; genus Pristis; species Pristis pectinata. The sequence continues at coordinate 2,776,892 of NC_067416.1, read as the reverse complement.
CCTCACCAGGGGTTGCTGGGAAAAAGAAACGAATCACATGTTGGCCAGGGCATTGGAGTCATGGAGTTATACAGCAGGGAAACAGGCCCTTCGGCCCAACTCATCCATACTAACCAAGGTGCCTTCCTGAGCTAGTCCCATTTGCCAGTGTTTGGCCCATATCCCGCTAAACCCTTCCTATCCATGGACCTGTCCAACTGCCTTTTATACATTCTAATTATATCCGCCTCTACCACTTCTTCTGGCAGCTCATTCCATCTACCTACCACACTCTGGGTGAAAATGTTGCCCCTCAGGTCCTCTTTAAATCTTTCCCCTCTCACCTTAAACCTGTGCCCTCTAGTTTTAGCTTCCCTATCCTGGGACAAAGACCGTGATCATCCACCTTATCTCTGCCCCTCAGGATTTTATAAGTCTCTAAAAGGTCAAAGGCATTGTTTAGATCAAGCCCATTGTATCACATCACTATGCCAAGCACCAATCATTCCAAGTTGGCACACAGTTTAGCAAGACCATAAATTATGCAAACCAAGGTCTATAGGGTCATAGAGTCACAGCATGGAAACAGGCCATTTGGCCAACATTTCCATGCTGACCAGTGCTCACCCATCCATGTTAATCCAGCTCTTGGCCTGTAGCCTTCTCTGTCTGGGTGATTCAAGTGCTTGTCTGGACACTTCTTAAATGCTATCAGTGACTCTGCTTCCACCACTCTCTAAGGCAGTGTGTTCCAGGTCCTCATTGCTCTCTGGGTGAGAAAGGTCCCCCTCAGATCCCCTCGAAACCTTTTTCCCCTTACCCTAAATCTGTGTCTTGCAGTTTTATCTACCTCTGATACGGGGAAAAGTTTCCTGCAGTCTACCCTATCTATACCCCTCATAATTTTATGTAGCTCAACCATGTCTCCTCGTAACCCCCTCCGCTCCGGGGAGAACAGACCCAGCCTCTCCGCTGTCTCCTCATAACTCAAACTGATGTTATGTTGAAAAGTAGGCAAGTGATGCTAAACTTGTATCAGACCTCAGCCAGACCACACTTGGAGTATTGTGTACAGTTCTGGTCACCCTATCATAGAAAGGGTGTCAAGAGACTGGAGAGGGTGCAGAGAAGGTTCACAATGATGATCCCAGAAATCCAAGGGTGTATGTATCGGGAAACAGGATGAACAAGCTGGAAGCCTGAGGGGAGACCCAGTGGGGGACTGTAAAGTGCCGAGGGATGTTGATGGAGCAGATGCAGAGAGAACGTCTCCGCTTGTGGGGAAGAGGGTAACCAGAGGCTGTCAGTGTCAGAGAGTCAGCAAGAAATCCAACAGGGAGTTCCGGGGAAACTCCTTACCCCAGAGAGCAGTGAGAATGTGGAGCTCCCTTCCACAGGGAGGGGTGGGGGTGGATGTGCTGATGTGTTTAAGGGGAGGCCAAACTCTTCCAGCCCTGGTAACATCCTTATATAATTCCCTCAAAACCTCTCGAGAGCTTTCATGCACTTACTGGAACGTGGTGTTGGAAAACAGATTTAATTGTTGGTTGGGTTTATTTATGGACAGAGCAGCTTCTCATGGCCATTTTTCCCACTTGGTCTCCAACAGAACACACTCCAGATCCTCCGTTCCCCTCGTTCATTCCCCAGACTTCTGTGCCTGCACCTTTGTCCCAGTCAAGAGGAGGACCAGAGGTGGGGGGCTCAGATGTTGAACGTTTCACTGGAACCTGACAGGAAAATCACAGGGTGGGCAGAGGTGGACTGGGGAAGGAAGGGAGAAAGGCAAAGGAAGGAAGGAAGGAGTGAACAATAGAGAGAAGTGAAGAAAAAATGGGACAGAGGAATAGAAAAGAAAAAGCAAAATAGAGTTTGGAAAAAATAGAAAGCAAGAGAGGGTGACAGAGAAAGAAAGTCAGAGAGAGCGTTAGTGGGAGAGGTAAAAGGAGAGAGAAAGAGAGAGTCAGAGAAACGGAGAGAGACATGAAGAAGAAACAGAGACAGATAGAGACAGAGAGAGAGAGAGACAGAGAGAGAGAGAGACAAAAGGAGGGAGAGAGTGAGAAAGAGAAAGAAAGAGAAAGCGACAGAGAGGGAAGAGAGAGAGTCAGAGAGACAGAGAGAATGAGACAGAGATAGTCGGAGAGGTGGGGAGAAGAGACACTGAGACAGATAGAGAGAGCAGACTAGATAAAGAGAGGCAGAGAGAGACACACATACACAGAGAGGCACAGAGCGCAAGTCAGAGGCAGAGGGAGCTGGGTTTCTGGAGCAGCTTCTCAGCTGTGTGTGGACGCAGTCGAATTGATGTGTGCTTCGGAAATGGTCAGATTGCTGGCTCCTGGTATTGTGGGGGTGGATTGAGATGGAGAGTCCGGTCTTTGTGTGGGTGCGGGTCAAATCAGCGGCAATGCAGAGGAGGTGCAAAAACTCAGGATGTGTTTATTTCAATCACTTTCATGCAGAGCCTTAAAGGGATAGTCACGGTTCACAGTTGATCATATAGAGTCATACAGCACAGAAACAGGTCCTTCGGCCCAACTTTTCCAATCTATCCCCTCATGATTTTTACACCTCTGTTAAGGTCACCTCTCAATGTCTTACAGTCTAAGGAATAAAGTCCTCGCCTGCCCAACCTCTCACTCAAGTCCTGGCAACATCCTCGTAAATCTCCTCTGCACTCTTTCCAGCTTAGTGGCATCTTTCCTATAGCAGGGCGACCAAAACTGAACACAGTACTCCAAGCGCGGCCTCACCAACATCCTGTACAACTGCAGCATCACATCCCAACTTCCACACTCAGTACCCTGACTGGTGAAGGCCAGTGTGGCAGACGCTTTCTCCACCACCCTGTCTACCTGTGATGCCGCTTTCAGGGAACTGTCATTGTAACTCTGGTGCTGCAATACAGGGTTATGCAGAGGCACACCATTTTAGGAGTTCAGACCAACCTGCCCTGAGAGAGCCCTGACACACAAGGTCTCCTCACGAAGCCGTGGGAGATCGGACAATACAGTCACCTTACCTCGGCGCGATAAGCCTTCCGGAATCGACTGCCGGTGCCCTGTGTGAATGCAGGTCCTGCCACACAGCTAACCACCGTGTGCATCCCTCTCTCACAGGGGTGCAGCTTCTTCCCAGCTGAGATCTGCACCCTGCACTCTGACAGATGTGGCTCATTGCCACTGCACGACACCTTGTGGATCCAAAAGCTCTTCTTTCTGGTGGCCGAGTACAGCCTATCGGACATGAGAGAGAGAGAGAGTGACAAGTGCAGCCCCGCCTACCCCACTCCCTACGCCCCTCCCCCTCATAGTCTTTTAATTCATTCATGGAATCGTGGCGACACTTCAGTGGTACCAAGATAAGACAAGACATCTTTATTAGTCACATGCACATCGAAAGACACAGTGAAATGCTCCTTTTGCGTAGAGTGCTCTGGGGGCAGCCCACAAGGGTCGCCACACTTCTGGCGCCAACATAGCATGCCCACAACTTCCTAACCCGTACGCCTTTGGAATGTGGGAGGAAACCGGAGCACCCGGAGGAAACCCACGCAGACACGGGGAGAACGTACAAACTCCTTACAGAGAGCTGCTGGAATTTTGCGGGCTGCCCCCAGAACACTCCACGCAAAAACTGCGTGTTTCGATGTACATGTGAGTAATAAAGGTATCTTATCTTATCTAACACAGCAAGGAAACAGGCCCTCCGGCCCAAATTGTCCATGTCGACGAAGACACCCACCTAAGCTAGTCCCATTTGCCCGTGTTTGGCCCAAAAACCCTCTCAACCTTTCCTAATCAAGTACTTATCCAAATGTCTCTTAGCTCATAGATGTGGATGTGCCAGCAATTATTGTACATCCCAAACTGGCCCCAAACTGGAGAGGTAGTTAAGAGTTGACCACATTCCCGTGGGACTGGAGTCACGTGTATTTCAGACCAGGTAATGTCGGCAGATTTCCCTCCCAGAGGACAATAGTGAACCAGCAGGCTTTTACACCAATCTGTCACTGTTACTGGGGCTGTCACTTGCACGGTGTAGTTACTTAATTGCTTGAATTTAAATTCCCCAGCAGTGCCAGGATTTGAACTCTTATCCCTGGGTCAATGGTACAGGCCTCTGGAATCTAGTTCACCACTACACTGTTATATCCAGACCTCACTGGTCCTGACACAGGTGTCTTGACTGGGTAAATGTCACCAACCATTCACCATCACTGAGTTATAGGGAAAGGTTGAATAGGTTAGGACTTTATTCTCTGGAGCGCAGGAGAATGAGGGGAGATCTTATAGAGGTATACAAGATTATGAGGGGGATAGATAGGGTGAATGCATGCAGGCTTTTTCCCCTCAGGTTGGGTGAGACTAGAACCAGAGGTCATACGTGTAGGGTGAAAGGTGAAATATTTCAGGGGAACCTGAGAGGGAACTTCTTCACTCAGAGGGTGGTGCGAGTGTGGAACGAGCTGCCAGCGAAAGTGGTGGATGCAGGTTCAATTGTAACATTTAAGAGAGGGTTGGACAGGTACATGGATGGGAGGGGTTTGGAGGGATATGGTCTGGGTGCAGGTAGATGGGACTGGGCAGAAGGTCAGGTCGGCACGGACGAGATGGGCCGAAGGGCCTGTTTCTGTGCTGTAGTGCTCTGTCACTCTATGGTTCTATCACCAGAGCAGCCAAATGAAAAAATGTTTCTTAACCCCACGCTTTCAGACAGCTCCCTCTCTCCACAAGTGCCAACCGATGCCTGGTCAACTGTTCATTTTAAGTCTGACAGTGACTGACAAAGGATTTACAGGAGAAGGGAAGGGGCAGGTAGATTGACAGATCTGCTGTGATGTCAATGAATGGCCTCCTACTGTTCCCATGCTCCAGAATCGCTCAGGTACAGACTGCTGTCCATGGGTGGGGTCCTGGGTTTGGACAGGTTTAGGGGAGGGGCAGAAGGGGTTGACATCCCTCTGGGTGCAGACCAGTGTACAGTATTCAGTAAATGGCAGAGTTCTTAAGAGCATTGATGTACAGAGGAATCTTAGGGTGCACGTCCACAGCTCCCTGAAAGTGGCAATAGAAGTGAATAAGGTGTTAAAGAAGGCGTACAGCATTCTTGCCTTCATCGGTCAGGGTGCTGAGTATAAAAGTCAGGAAGTTATGTTGCAGCAGTATAAAACTTTGATTAGGCCACTTCTGGAGCATTGTGTACAGTTCTGGTTGCCCCATTACAGGAAGGATGTGGAGGCTTTGGAGAGGGTGCAGAAGAGGTTCACTAGAATGTTGCCTGGATTGGGGAATATTATCTATAAGGAGAGGTTGGACGGACTTGGGTTGTTTTCTCTGGAGCATCGGAGGCTGAGGGAGACCTAATAGAAGGGTATAAAATTATGAGAGGCGTAGATAGGGTGGACAGTCAGAATCTCTGTCCCAGAATAGCTGGCAGCAAAAGCCAGGGGTAAAATGATGGGAGCTTTAAAAAGTATCAGGTGCTTTTATTCTCCTCTGAATTCTTTTAAGGTAAGATAAGTTAAGATATCTTTATTAGTCACATGTACATCGAAGCACACAATGAAATGCGTCTTTTGCATAGAATGTTCAGGGGGCAGCCCGCAAGTGTCGCCGCGCTTCTGGCGCCAACATAGCACACCCACAACTTCCTAACCCGTACGTCTTTGGAGTATGGGAGGAAACCAGAGCACCCGGAGGAAAGAAATGTAGACCTGGGTGCGGGGCTTGAGGAGGATCCTGCCTCCTTTAGGTGGGATGCCTTGAAGATGGTAGCATTGATAGAGCAATGCCCAGACACAGGTGACAGGCCAGTGGCAAGGGAGACGTCATAAAGGAACCTCCAGGAATCCACCTAATGAAGTTGAACACCCCCAAAGAGGTTAGCAACCAAGCTAGAGTATCACCAATGTGTGACCAGGACTCAGAGAAGAAGAAGTCTCCTGAGAAGGTCGAGAGCCAGCCCAGCTTGCAAAATGCTAACAACCTTGGCAGTAAGTAATTTTCATAAATATTTTTTCCATTTGAGGTAAATAGCCCGTCACACTCCAAGCACCATTATGAAGCAGTGAGCTCTGTTCTCCCTCCCTCTCTTTCCCCACATATTTAGATGACTAATACAAACCTTCTGTCTCCTTTATAGCTTCAATAAAAGTGCAACTACTAAATTAGCTCAGTGTGTGAAAGGGTCATGAAAAGGACATGAAAGTCAGTCACGGTTCCAAGGGAGAATGATTGATGCATTACCGAGAGAAAAACTGCTTGATACCTGGCTTTAGGATTCTTCATCTTTTGATCCCATTGCTTCCTGCAACAAAAGAATGCAAGAGATGAATATCTCACTGACACCACTGATGCAACACAGCAGACTAGACGTGAATAAATAGCGGGTGTGTGACGTGGTATTATATATATTTGCATAGGCACAGGATTCAGTTTAATCTCTGATGATTAGAGTCCCTGGTTTCACTCTGCCTGCACATTTTCACTAGGAATGATCTAACAGTCGGGTTTCTCCTCCTCAGGATCCAACAACCCATCCATAACATTGAACAAGTGAAAGTTTTACAGCCAGGTGTGTTTCTAATGCCTGGCCAGAGATGAGGGTGCTGCCTAGCACAGACTGCACCAGGTGGGAAACGTCACTAAAGAGACGGCAGTGTATGACCAGAGAGCCGTGAAGATTCTTTGCAATTCATGGACAGAATGAAAGAACTGATGTCTTCAATGTAGAACAAAATGGGGTGATGCTCACTCCTCTGCTTGACAGCTGCTTCAGACACTGAGTGCTCCAGGTTGGAATAAATAAAAATAATTTGCAACCAAGATGGTGTCAAGTCAAAGAGCACCAGGTACAGGGGAGAGGGGCTGATTATGCAGGTGCAGTATGTATGTGGGAATGGTGGCCTTCATTGGAAGAGGGATGGAGTATAAGAGTAGGGAAGTCTCACTCAACTGTCCAAGGCACTGGTGAGACCACACCAGGAGATGTGCAGCTTTGGTCTTCTTACTTAAGGTGCATCGGAGGCCGTTCAGAGAAGGATCTCTGGGTTGAGTCCTGAGATGAAGTGGTGTCTTGTGAGGAAAAGGTTGTGCAAGTTGGATCCAAACACTTTGCAGTTGAGAAGAATGTGATTTCATTGAAATATAGAAGATCCTGAGGGGGGTTGTCAGGGTAAGTACAGAGAAGACCTTCCCCATGGGGGGGGGGGGGGGGGTGGAATCCAAAACTGTGGGGGCAATGTTTCAGAATAAAGGGTCACCCATTTCAGACGGAGGTGAATCTTTGGAACTCTCTCCCCCAGAGAGTTGTGGAGGCCAAATCGCTGAGTATATTCCTGGCCGGGGAAGATCAGCTTTCGGTCTACAGGGGAGTCAAGAGTCATAGAGTCATAGAAATAGCATGGAAACAGGCCCTTTGGCCCAACTGGTCCATGCCGACCATGATGCCCACCGAGCTAGTCCCATTTGCCCACGTTTGGCCCATATCCCTCTAAACTCCTTCCATCCACATACTTATCCAAATGTTTTTTAAATATTTTTGTTCCTGCCTCAACCACTTCCTCTGGCAGCTCGTTCCATACACCCACCACCCTCTGCGTGAAGAAATTGCCCCTCAGGTCCCTTTTAAATCTCTCCGCTCTCACCTTAAACCTATGCCCTCTAGTTTTTGGTTCCCTCCCTTGAGAAAAAAACTGTGTGCGTTGACCCTATGCCTTTCATGATTTTGTACACTTCTGTAAGGTCACCCCTCACCCTGTCTATGCCCCTCATGATGTTATACACGTAGAATGATGGGGAACAGGCAGCAAAGTGGAGCTGAGGCCAAGATCAGAATAGCTGTGATCTTGTTCAATGGCAGAGAAGGTGAATATATCCTGTCCTTGTGTTCTTATCCCAGCTCCTGCTCTTTGGAAGTAAGATGGTGAACTAATGGATCAGCATTCCAGAAATCTGGACTAATAATCCAGATTGTGTGCGTTCAAATCTGCAGTGTGGGCGCTCATGAGCTCAGGAGGGACACACAGTGCAGAATTTCCAGACCTGTGGAAGAACACACATCTCTCAGAAAACCTGAGTGTTTTTTTTAAAAGCCTCCCTCTTAACATGTGTCACTGACCAACATAAATCAGCTTTCAGCTGGAAAGTGTAAGATGACATAGTCAAGTGCTGCTCAGGTAATACCACTTTAGGTTCCCCTGTCATGCTAATGGTCTGTGTTGCATTAGTAATGTACCTTCTAATACTTATAGAGTTCCAAAATGCAGCCAACAATATGTATTTATTCATGGAACATTTCGAGCTCAATCAAGTATAAATCTGTGCTGTTCAGAATAAACAAAAAACTCTCTTAAAGAAAAAGGAGGAATTGGAGGGACGGGAATATTGGTTTAACTTGCATGGCAAGATGTAAGATTACGAGCACCTCTTGACAGCACCTCAGATTTATCAGAGCAAGTGAGCCCAATAGGAACATCACCATACAAAACTGGAATAAGCTAGATAAGGAGATATTAGGAGAGGTGGTGAGATGGTTTTAAGTTCCCACGAAGGGAATGGAGGGATGTGGATGATACACAGGAGGAGGACATTTAGTACAAATTAGCATCAAGATCGGCCCAACATGGTGGGTGGAATGGCCTGTCCAGTGCTGGACTGTTCTTTGTTCATCTTAAAGGAGAATCAGGGAGAGAATCAACAATTCTCAATGATTCAGGAACAGCTTCTTCTCCTCCACCATCAGATTTCTGACTGGACCGTGAACCCATGAACACTACCTCGTTATTCCTTTCTTTTGCACTATTTATTTATTTCTGTAATTTATAGTAATTTTATGCCTTACACTGTACTGCTGCCACAAAACAACAAATCTCACGTCATTTAAGTCAGTGATAATAAATCTGATTCTGATTCTGAACTCCAGAACTTGGAAGTCAGATAGTTGAAGGCACAATGATCCAGCTAGCAGAGCCACTGCCTCTCAGCTCCAGCGACGTGAGTTCGATTCCAACCTCCGGCGCTGTCTGTGTGGAGTTTGTGCATTCTCCCTGTGACGATTTGTGTTTCCCCCAGGTGCTCCGGTTTCCCCCCACATCCCAAAGATATGTTGGCTGGTGGGTTAATTGGCTGCTGTAAATTACTCCGTGTGTAGGTGGGTAAGAAAAGAATCAAAGAGGTAAAGTAACTTACAGGGTCTACAGGGAAATGAGGAGAGAATGGGATCGATCAGTTTGTTCCATTGAGAGCTGGTATGAACCTGATGGGTTGAATGGCCTCCTTCTGTGTCATGGTAAGGAAGGTGAGACACCAGTGATGATGCAATTAAGATCAGGAATGCTTGATATTTTGGCTACAGAGAGGGGGAGGGCTTGGAGCTGGAGGAATGTGAATACAAGGAAGATCATTTTTAATTGGGCTTTGGTGATCCAAAGTAGGTCAACGAAAGCAGGGACGGTGGGTGAACAGAGCTGGACATGAGTGCCTTGTCTTTGTTCCCTCTCTGTGCTGTAACTGTGTCAGCGTGCAACAGTGACAGTCCCTCGACCAACGCATGCAGTGCTGCATCAGCCGACCTTCTATCAGTTCAAAGACTCAGCCGGAACAATGTTGACGCTTTTCTGTTTCATCTGGGGATACAACCAAAGCTTAACATTAAATTCAGTGGAGGAACTTCATCTGGCTCACACAGGAGCAGTGAATGCTGGAAACTCTCAGTGGGTCAGGCTGCACCTGTGGGAGGAGGAACGGTCAATGTTTCAGGTCGGAGACGCTGTGTCAGAACTGGGAAGTCGACAAGAGAAGCTGGTTCACCTGAGGAGGTGGGAGAGGGTGGGGGAGGGTGAGAGTAGATGGGGGAGGGTGGGGGACGGCGGGAGAGGGCGGGGCAGAGCGGGTGTAGATGGGGGAGGGTGGGAGTGGGCAGGGGAAGGCAGGGAGGGTGGGGGAGGGTGATGGAGGGCGGGAGTGGGTGGGGAATGCTGCATTTCACAACTCCCTCTCTCTCTTGTCAATGCTCGCACCCTCTGACTGCTCCCATCGGGCAGAAGATACAAAGGCCTGAAAGCACGTACCACCAGGCTCAAGGACAGCTTCTATCCCGCTGTTATAAGGCTACTGAACAGTTCCCTAGTATGATAAGATGGACTCTTGACCTCACAATCTACCTCATGGCCTTGCACCTTATTGTCTGCCTGCACTGCACTTTCTCTGTAGCTGTAACACTTCATTCTGCATTCTGTTATTGCTTTCCCTTGTACTGCCTCAATGCTCTGTGTAATGAATTGATCTGTGTGGGTAGCATACAAAACAAAGTTCTTCACTGTACATCAGTACACGTCACAATAGTAAACCAACTTATCACCGATTTATCACCATTCACTCACTGACCAGATAACCCTGTTTACAGATTATCCCCATGGTCACCCTGTTTCTACCCCATCAGGTACATACCTCCTCACCCACCCTAGGCAATTAGGGATGGGCAATTAAATGTCCTCTCAGCCTGCGAAGCCCACATCCCTTGAACGAATAAAACTAAGGAATCCCCTCCTCACCCTGCTCAGAAGGACCCACCCACCCCCCCCCTCCCCGAACCAGTGAAAATCAACAAAAAATCTCAGTGGGTCGAGCAGCATCTGTGGGGGGAATGGAATTGTCAATGTTTCAGGTCGAAACCCTGCATCAGGGAGAGAACTCCAGAGCTGGGAAGCCAGATAGTTGAAGGCAGAGTGATGCAGCTGGTAGAGCCACTGCCTCTCAGCTCCAGCAACCCAGGTTTGACCCAGCGACCCAGCCCTGATGCAGGGTTTCAACCAAAAACGTCGACAATTCCTTTCCCCCCCACAGATGCTGCTCGACCCACTGAGTTCCTCCAGCAGATAGTGTGTTGCTCCTCTGGTGTCTCCAGTGAAGATCACGTCCCCTTCTTGTAGTTACACTTTCCACACATTAAGCTACCTTGACTTAACGTTAAGAAAGCTCCTCAGAACCACGTAATCTTCTGGATTCAGGAGAGAGAATCTGATTTATCTCAATGCAAGTTATAGTTTCCTAATGCAGGAGTCGAGCCGTAAATGAATATCATTGCCAGCTGTATCAGAGTGGATTCTTGCAACGCAATCAAAATCCTTCCTGTTTTTTGTTCAGGCACCAGAATATCTGGGCTCATTTTTTTTACTTAGTGCTTATTGGATACCAATCATTATAATCTCCACTGTCGACAGTAAGAATTACCAGGAATCACCACAATCAGTTCTGATAACGTGTAATGAAACCTCACTTATGGGCAATAACACCCATTGCTCTGATGTATTCTCAGTGAAACACAATCACACTCTGACTGCACTGGGTCACCAGAAACATCCGCTTGCAGAAACCTCCCAACACATACATCCAGGCTGTACAACTGGAGTATTTTGCACAGTTTTGGTCATCCTGTTATAGGAAAAATGTTATTAAACTAGAAAGAGTGCAGAAAAAATTTACCAGGATGTTGCCTGGACTTGGGGGCCTGAGTTACAAGGAGAGGGTGCGTAGACTGAGATTGAGGGGCGACCTGATGTACAAGATCATGAGGGGCATAGACAGGGTAAAAGCACATAGTCTTTTCCCCAGGGAGGGGGTGCTAAAAACAAGAGGGCAGAAGTTTAAGATCAGAGGGGAGAGATTTAAAAGGGACATCAGGAGCAGCTTCTTCACGCAAAGGGTGGTGCATATTTGGCGGGCACATTAGCAACATTTAAAAGCCATTTAGATAAGTATGTGGATAGGAGAGGTTTAGAGGGCTATGGGCCAAACGAGGGCAGATGGGACTAGCTCGCTGGGCAACACAGTCAGCATGGACGAGTTGGGCTGAAGGGCCTGTTTCCACGCTGTGTGACTCTGTGAGTCTTTTGTTTTCTGGACTGACTCCAGCGGAGGTGAGAATGCCGTAAGTGGAGTAATTAAGTCAACTAGGTTTGCGTTCATAGAGTCATACGGCACGGAAACAGGCCCATCGGCCCAACTGGTCTATGCTGACCAAGAGTCCCCCTACGCTGCACTTCACAGCCCCCACATTCTTTTGTCTATGTTCTCACTCTCCAACTGCTCCCATTCACACATTGACCGGATAACCTTGTTTACAGCTTATCCCTGTGGTCACCTTGGTCTCACCCCGTCAGAGACATCCAATAAACAGATAAACTCATTCACTCGAGTTTGGAAGAATGAGAGGGGACCCCACCAAAAGATACAAAACTCTGACAGGGCTCGATAGGCAGGTTTACAGGCAGGATGGTCCCCTTTGCTGGGGGTCACAGACTCAGGTTCCAGGGCAAAGGAATTAAGACAAAAATAATTATAAATTTCTATAGTCAGTGGTTGGTGAGCCTCTGGAATCTTCCATCACAGAGCGGTGTGTGGGCCAAGTATATTTAAGAAGGAGTTGGATAGATTTCTAGACACTAAGGGCATCAGTGGGGATATGGTATTGAAATAGAGGGTCAACCATTATGGGACTGACTAGCAGGGCAGGCTCGAAGGACCGAATGGCCTCTCCTGGTCCTCTCCTCTGTTTCAATGTTTCCCTGGATGATGCATTAAATTAACAGCCCATCTGACCTCCTGCTTGGATACAAGAAGCTATTTGAAGAAGAGCACAGGAGTTCACCTGAAGCAACAACTAACCTGCTGGAGGAACTCAGCGGGTCAAGCAGCAGCTGTGGGGGGAGAGGAACTGTCAACGTTTTGGGTTGAGACCCTGTTTTGAGTCAGTCAACCGTTCTCTGGTACCACTCTCCAACTCTTTCTCTATAACATTGACTACAATTCCATAATTCCTCTTCCCTCCACAGATGCTGCTCGATCTGCTGAGTTTCTCCAGATTGTTGCTCCAGATTCCAGCGTCTGCAGTCTCCGGTGTCTCCGGAGGTCACCTGAGGTCAGGTCACGCGGTCATTTTTACCTAGTCTCTGTGACAGCTTGCTCCACCTACATTTGGAATAGGAGAGGTTGGACAGATTTGGGCTGTTCTCTCTGGGGCATCGGGAGGCTGAGGGGAGACCTGATAGAAGTTTACAGAATGATGAGACACATAGATAGGGTAGATAATCTTTCTCCTGGGGGTGAAAGGTGCTGGAGGGCACATGTTTCAGGTGAGAGGGGGAAAGTTTAAAGAAGATTATGGGGCAGGTTATCTTACACAGAGAATGGTGGGTGCCTGGAACAGGCTGCCTGAGGAAGTGGTGGAGGCAGATACCATAGTGGTGTTTAAAAGATATTTAGTCAGACACATGAATATGCAGGGAATGGTGTGATATAGATCAAGACATTGTGGGCCGAAGGGCCTGTTCCTGTACTGTTCTATGTTCTATGCCACCTGAAAGTTGGGCGGACATCAAGGGAATTGAGAAATGTGGGGATAGAAGATCGTGATCTTGGTGAATGTTGTTAGATCCATATGTACTCAATAGGAACTAAAGGACACACTCATTGTATGATCCCTCCAATGAGCCAGCACAGGCATAATCCCTGGCACAACAAACAATCTTCTGGAGGAATCCAGCAGGTCGAGCAGCATCTGTGGGGGGAGAGGAACTGTCAACGTTTTGGGTCGCGACCCTGCAACGGTCCTGATGCAGGGTTTCAACCCGAAACGTCAACAATTCCTTCCCCTCCACAGACGCTGCTCGACCCGCTGGGATCCTCCATCGGACTGCTCCAGATTCCAGCATCTGCTGACTCTTGTGTCTCCAGACATAATCTCTGACCCTCCCCATGAATGAAAAAATCTCAGCTCCAAATACACTTATTGGAACCTGATCTTTTTTCCAGCTGGAGTGGGATGATTTTTCCATGGCGACTGACTCGTGGTTTTGAATGGAAAAGGTAGGAGTTTGTAACTGGTTAAAAAAAGACTTTCATTTATTCTGCAGTTCATATCCTGAGTCTCAATCCACTGTCTACAAGGCACAAGTTAGGAGTGTGACAGAATACTTTCCACATGCCGGTGTGAGTGAAGCTACAACAACTCTCAGGAAACTCAACACCATCCAGGACAAAGGAGCCCATTTGAGTAGCACCTCCCTCGACACTCTCTCCCTCCACCACCGACACACAGTGTCTGCAGAGTACGTCTTTGGAATGTGGGAAGAAACCGGAGCACCCCGAGGAAACCCACGCAGACACCGTCTACAAAATGCACTGCAGTTACTCACCCAGGTTACTCCCACAGCACCTCCCAAGCTCGGGAGCTCTACCTTCGAGAAGGACAATGGCCGCAGGGGCAGGGGAGCACCACCACCTGCAGGTTCTCCTCCAAGTCACACACTATCCTGACTTGAAAATATATTGCAAAAAAACTGACTGCTGGAGGAACTCAGTGGGTCAGGCAGCATCTACGGAGGAAAATGGACAGTCGACATTTTTATCCTCCAGATTCCAGCACCTGCAGTCTCGTGTCTCTGGGAATATATCGCTATTCCTTACAGCACGTCGTGTAGCGGTTAGCATAACACTATTACAGTGCCAGTGACCCGGGTTCAATTCCCGGCCACTGTCTGGAAGGAGTTTGTACGTTCTCCCCTTGTCAGCGTGGGTGTTCCTCCCGGGTGCTCCGGTTTCCTCCCACATTCCAAAGACGTACAGGTTAGGAAGTTGTGGGTGTGCTATGTTGGCGCCGGAAGCGCGGCGACACTTGCGGGCTCTGCCCCAGAACACTCTACGCAAAAGATGCATTTCACTGTGTGTTCGATGTTGCATGTGACTAATAAAGAGATCTTGTCTTATCATCGCTGGGTCTAAATCCTGAACTCCCTCCACCAACAGCACCCTATTTGCATTCTTTTGTACCTGTCCAGTTGGCACACAGGGTTTCCTTTGACTCACTGCACCAACCCTCCCAGGCATGTCATCCATTACAACATCCACTCTGTCCTCAACCAAGCCCGTGACCCTTAACCAACCTCCTTGGCAGCTGTTTGCAGCTACAGGCAGTCCCTGACATGGATCCCCTTCTGCCTGGTCTGTGTTTGTTCTGGACCATTGCCTGATGTCTCCTCAAACTGCAGAGAGCTTTAAACGCACACACACATGCTGAGCTCTCTGCACATGGGCACTGGGGGTTACATCCAAACAAGGTTTCCACCAGAACTGGGAGGTTTACTCGTCAGGGAGGGTTGGGAGAATCTCTTGGAGGATGGGGTGTTCAGTGTGAAACTTGTTTTACTTGCGAGGGTTTCAAATACCACAGAGCATAAATTTTAGGGTAAGAGGGCTGAAAGATGAGAGGGAGAGACAGAGACAGAGGAACAAGAGGGTGAGAGAGGCTGAAAGAGGAAAGAGGGGCAAAAGTGGGACAAGGGTCAAGGGAGAACGATGGAGCGATGGAGATAAGAGGGGAAGAGGGGGAGAGGTGGGTGACTAGTGGGAAAGAGAAGTGGATGAGCTAGGGCAGAGTGATGTGAAGAGGGGCAAGGATGAGGACGAAGGGGTAAAGAGGACGAAGGGGTAAGGATGAGGGCGAAGGGGTGAGAGGGGAATAAGGGGGCAAGGTGAAGTTCTCGGGCTGATTTTGATGCTGTCACCTCCCAGCCTGACCACTCAGATCAACATCACCCAGGACGACAGTCCAGAGCTGAGAGCGCACAGCAGGAGTCCACAAGCAGGGGCCTGTGGGAAGGCTCCTCTACTGCCTAATGTGTGGTGGGGCGTCTGTGGGCATTTGAGGTGGGACAGAAGAGGGTGTTGGGAGGGTCCTTCCACTGAGGTATCTGAACAGGGGGCGTGACAGGGAAGCTGGCGGTAGGGAGGGAGGCTTTGGCCTGAGGGAGACAGGCAATCTGGTCAGCTGGGCAGACACATGGCAAATGCAGTTTAATCCAGGATACGAGATACAAGATATTTATTTATTAGTCACATGTACATCGAAACACATAGTGAAATGCATCTTTTGCGTAGAGTGTTCTGGAGGCAGCCCGCAAGTGTCGCCACGCTTCCGGTGCCAACATAGCACGCCCACAACTTCCTAACCTGTACGCCTTTGGAATGTGGGAGGAAACCGGAGCACCCGGAGGAAACCCATGCAGACACAGGGAGAACGTACAAACTCTTTACAGACAGCGGATAGAATCGAACCCGGGTCGCCGGTGCTGTAATAGTGTTACGCTAACCGCTACACTACCGTGCCTGGAAATAGATAGGGTAGATGGTCAGCCTTTTCTCTGGGGTCGGGGAGTCATAGGTTTAAGGTGAGAGGGGAAAGATTCAAAGGAGTTCTGAGGGGCAGGTCAGGTGATGCACTGGGTGGGTGTACAATAAACGGGAGGGCACTGGGTCGTGTGAAGGAGCAGAGGGTCCCAGGACTGCACATTCACGGATCCTTCAAGTGCTTTAAAAGGCACACAGATGCTTTCCTTTGTAGCTGAGTCACAGGCCATTAGAGCAGGGAGGTTATGCTTGAACTGTAAATAACACCGGTCAGACCACAGCATGAGCAATGCTTACAGGTCTGGTCACCACATTACAGGAGAGATGCGATCACACTGGAGAGGGAGCAGAGGAGATTTACGGGAATCCCGCCAGGACTGGAAAATTGTAGTTATGGAGAAAGGTTGGAGAGGCTGGGGTTGTTTTCTTTGGAACAGAGGGGAGACCTAACAGAGGTGCATACAACTACAATGTGTCTGGATGTAGTGAATGGGAACGACCCATTTCTCTAAGCAGAGGGAACATAGACTGTGTATAAATGGATTAGACGGGAGATGAGGGGCAACAACTTCTGCCAGAGGTGGTGGGGTCTGGAACTCAGTCCCTGAGAGGGTGGGAGAGGGAGAGGGAGAGATCCTCCCCACAGTTAAACAGTGCTAGGGTGTGGGACTTGAAGAGCTGTGAGTTGCAGAACTAAGAGCCCAGTGTGGGAAGGTGGGGTTAGGCTGGGGGAGCTCTTTATTGTCCAGCACAGACAGGATGGGCCAAATATCCTCTTGACCAGGCAAACCTGCCGAAATAGCACAAGAGGGTTGTAGACTCAGCCAGCTCCATCACAGGCACAACCCTCCCCACCATCGAGGACATCTTCAAGAGGCGGTGCCTCAAGAAGGCGGCATCCATCACTAAGGACCCTCACCATCCGGAACATGTTCTCTTCTCGTTACTACCATCGGGGAGGAGGTACAGGAGTCTGAAGACCCACACTCAGGAACAGCTTCTTACCCTCCACCGAGAGATTTCTGAACGGTCCATGAACCCATGAACACTACCTTGTTATTCCTTTTTTTGTAGTATTTATTTATTTTTGTAATATATAGTAATTTTATATCTTTGCACTGAACTGCTGCCACAAAACAACACATTTCACTTCATCTACGTCAGTGATAATAAACCTGATTCTGAGCAGAAGGCCTTTAAAGATGGTCTGAATAGGATACCACGAACATACTAACCTCAGCAACACGTGTCCCTTTCACACCCAGCGCTGTTATTTAGTTGGTGTAATCCAAATTATGATAAATATAACCTCTGGCCAGAAGTCAATGCTTCCCTTTAGTTACTGCAGTCATTACAAAATGTCCGAGTTACTTGTGCACACAGCGGTGGTGGGGAAAGAGTGCAAAACCACCAGCAAAAATATCGAGAGGTGTTTACATCTTCGGGACAGGGAGTGTGTAGGGGAAGGAACTGACCAACAGTGGAGGAGGTCTAAAATGCACAGTTATTTACTACTGCAGCTCGGCATGATATTTCTGGACTGTTTCTTGGACCATTAAAAAAACATCCCCATGAGGCGCATGTTTTCTAATACTTTGCACACAACACACTTGCCTGCATTTAGATAGCACCACCAGCAGGGTTAAACATCCCCAGGAACTTCAGAGAAGCAGAGAGGTGAAATCTGGGCACAGACCAGTGACCAACGATTCTGCCACAGACGGTGTCCTTTCTCGGGACCTGGTTATCGCTGGCAGGACCAGTTGTTATTGCCCATCCCTTGCCCACTGTGTGGCAGTTCTGGTCGCCCCATTACAGGAAGGATGTGGAGGCTTTGGAGAGGATGCAGAAGAGGTTCACCAGGATGCTGCCTAGATTAGAGGGTATGAGCTACAAGGAGAGGTTGGACAAACTTGGGTTGTTTTCTCTAGAGGGGAGACCTGATAAAAGTTTACAAAATTATGAGAGCATAGATACAGTAGACAATCAGAATTCTTTTCCAGGATAGAAATGTCTAATACTGGAGGACATGCTTTCAAAGGTGGGAGGGGGAAAGTTTAAAGCAGATGTGAGGGGCAGGCTCTTTTACACAGAGAGTGGTGGGTGCCTGGAATGGGGCGCCAGGGGTGGTGTGGAGGCAGATAAGATAGTGGTGCTTAATAGTCTTTTAGACAGACCCATGAATATACAGGGAGTGGAGGAATATGGATCATGTGCAGGCAGAAGAGATTTAGTTTAATTTGGCATCATGTTCTGCGCAGACACTGTGGGCTGAAGGGCCTGTTCCTGTGCTGTCCTGTTCTATGTTCTATGTTCCATGGACAATGTTTTATGTTCCATGGTCTACGTTCTATGTTCTATGGTCTACGTTCCTTGTTCTATGTTCATCAGAGGCCCTTGAGAGGGTGGACAATCCAATTTCTGTGCAGATACCAGAGCTGGCCACATTACATGAAGGTACCACCCTGGATCTATGTAAACCAGCACTTGCGTTAGTCATCCTGATTCCAGTGGTTCCCCAGAATATTCCGGATAGAGTTATCCAGCTTTAACTATATAGAAGGTTGCACCAATAATACTCACAACTTCCAACAAGGACAATGTTGTTGTATATACTGGATGGACATTTCAGGATTGTCTTCTCAATGACCTAAGGCCATGGTGCCATACAGTCATAGCTCCAGCAGTGAAACAGGCCCTTCGGCCCACTGCCCATGCTAACCATTAGCCGCCCATTTACAACAATCCCACTATTTTTTTTAATTCTCCCACATTCTCATCAACCCCTCACCCACACACTAGGGGCAATTTACACTGGCCAACAAACCTACCAACCTGCACGTCTTTGGGTGGCTAACATGAGGGGACATAATTTTAAGGTGATTGGAGGAAGGTATAAGGGGGATGTCAGGGGTAGTTTTTTTTTACACAGAGAGTGGTAGGTGCGTGGAACGCACTGCCGGCAGAGGTTGTGGGGGCAGATACATTAGGGGCACTTAAGAGACTCTTAGATAGACACATGCATGATAGAGAAATTGGGTGTTATGTAGGAGGAAAGAGTTAGATAGATCTTAGAGAAGGATAAAATGTTGGCACAACATTGTGGGCCGAAGGGCCTGTTCTGTGCTGTAGTGTTCTATGTTCTATGAAACCCACCTGGTCACAGGGAGAACATGCAAACTCCACACAGACAGCGCCCGGGGTCAGGATCGAACCTGGGTCACTGGAGCTGTGAGGCAGCAGCTCTACCTGCTGTGCCATTGGGCCACATTTCACAAGTTGCTGAATAATGCAGGAACAAATCATGGATAAGGTGTTCACCGTTTTGTACTGAGGCCAGCTGTAGAGGTTGGAACACTACCATTCAGTTGCCCAGGTTTGCCCTGCCCACTATAGGCAGGGTGAATGTCCAGCTAACCACTGACCCATCGCTCCACTCTCAATGCTGTTTTAGCTGTTCACACACTGGATGTAGATGTCAGTGGCAACACCAGCATTTATTGCCTATCTGTTGTTGCCCTGTACAGTGGAGGCAGGAAAGAGCCAACCACGTTGTTGGGTTTGAAGTCGGAACTGGTAAGGACAGCAGATTCTCATCCCTGAAGAACAAGAATGGTTTTTACAACCATCTGCCAGTTTGATGGTCATTGTATTTATTCGCAGGATGTGGGTGCATCATCTATTGTCCCTCCCGAACTGCCCCTAAGAAGGTCGGGGTGACCTTCCTTCTCAGACCACTGCAGTCCTGGTGAAGGTGCCCTCATGGTGCTGTTGGGGAGGGAGTTCTAGGGCTTAGACCCAGTGACAATGAAGGAAGGATATATTTCCAAGTTAGGATGGTGTGTGACTTGGAGGAGTCTGTAGGAGGCAATGTTCCCCTGCACCCGCTCCCGTCGCCCTTCTTAATACTGGCGGTTTTGAGTTTGGTAGCTCCACAACAGTTCCACGGCTATTGTGACTCGACACTAAATCAATCCTAATTCCAGATTTTATAGAATTGAGCTTCCCCCATTGCCATCATTTCCCACCGTTGCAAATGATCGACTTCTCTGCTGAGAGTGCTGTCAAGTAGCACTTCCTCACCAGTAACCTGCTCACCACTCTCCAGTTTGGATTCAGCTGGGACCATATCGTTCCAAGCCTCCAACATGGACCAGATATCACAGAGGGGAGGTGAATGTAACTGGCCTTGACAACAAGGCTGTATTGGATTGAGTTATCAAAGCCATGACCTGCAACACCAAGGAAGGTCAAGGGCAGCAGGGGTATGAGACCACCACCCACAATTTCCCTCCAGGTCACACACCACCCTAACTTGGAAAAATATCACTTGTCCTTTATCACTGTTGGGTCTAAGCCCTGGAACTCCCTCCCCGACAACACTGTGGGAGCACCTGCACCAGAAGGACTGCAGTGGTTCAAGAAGGAGGCTCACTTCCCACCTTCTCAAGGGGTAATTAGGGATGGGCAATAAATGTCAGCCTTGCCAGCAATGGTCACAGCCTGTGAATGAATAAAGTATAAAAAACACCAGCCAACATTAGCTAATCCTGGGGCAAAAAACAATCCTGGAGGAACTCAATTGATCAGGCAGCATCTGTAGAGGGAAATGGACAGTTGACGTTTCATGTCGAGACCCTTCACCTGGACTGAGCTAATCCTGCACAGCCTGAAGTTTAAACCTGCATCCTGGCCGTAGTAGCAAAGAGAAGAAAGCTTGTCACTGCAAAGTTCAGGAACAGCTACGACCCTGCAACCATCAGGTTCTTGAACCAACCTGCGCAACCCTAACCCTACCTCAGCAACAGAACACTACGCACCACCTCTTGTACAGTCATGGATTTTTTTGCACTAATCTCTTGTTTTGCACAGTCTTTCTATTCACTGCCTTATATAATTTATATTCCGTGTGTTGTCTGTACCTATGTGTCTGTGAGGCTGCTGAAAGCAGGTTTTTCATTGTACCTGTATCTCACTGCACTTGTGCACATGACAATAAACTTGACTCAACTTTTATTGCACCCTTTGGACATTCCAAAGCCTTGCTCAGCCGGCAACATTGGCAGCAAAGCAGTTAGTGTGGCAGCTAATTCAGCAAAGTGACGAGACCAATGCAGTAATGACTAAAATATCCCCTTTCACGATGCGGGTCATGGGGAAGGTCCCTCCTCCCTTAACCACCAGAAGACAGGATCAATTCCCACCTCCCACCCATCTAATTCCCGCCACAACCTTTGCCCAGAAAAAAATGTTTCCCTGAACAGTGAGATGCCCAAGTTACTTGTCCACATTGCTATGAGAGAAAACACCAGGAGCTATAAAAAGTGAGGGAGAAACCACAGCTAACCACGCCCCCAGGAGCAGAGCTCAAAATATCACAAGTGTTTATATCTTAAATATAAGGAGCGCAAATAAGGGAGGGAATGGAGGAAGACTCTAAAATACGCTGTTTGCTTCTGAATGGGAGATCGGAAGCTGGTGTTTCTGGACTGCTTGTTGACTCTTTAAAAATTATCAAAACATTCTGCTGAGCAAGAGATGCATGTTTTCAACAGAACTGCACACAATGCGGTGGATGTAAACCCGGTCAGAACTGCAATGTTAAATTGTTGTTGAGCCTGAGTGCCTGAGGGCAGGCACGGTAGTGTAGCGGTGAGCGTAACGCTTTACAGCGCCAGCGACCCGAGTTCAATTCCCGCCGCTGTCTGTAAGGAGTTTGTACGTCCTCCCCGTGTCTGCGTGGGTTTCCTCCGGGTGCTCCGGTTTCCTCCCACATTCCAAAGACGTACGGGTTAGGAAGTTCTGGGTGTGCTATGTTGGCGCCGGAAGCGTGGCGACACTTGCGGGCTGCCCCCCAAATCACTACACAAAAAGATGTACTTCACTGTGTGTTTTGATGTACATGCGACTAATAAAGATCTTATCTCAGCTGTTCTGTTAACTGCATCAAAGTGGAGAACTCATATTTTGCCACTTCATCTTCCATCCACCATGTTCTTGCCCACTCAGCTTGTCCACATCCCCCCAAAACCTCGTTACATCCTCCTCCCTACTCACAGTCCCACTTCAATTTTGTCAGCAAATTTGGTGCCACCACCAAATTATAGGTAAAGTTCTGGGATAGGAGCAATGCCTCATCAGTCACAACCTGGCCACATGAGAACGAGCTGTTCATTCCCACACTTTGCTTTCCATCCAATAACCAATTCTCAATCCCATGTCAGTACATTACACCCCACCCTGCATGCTCAAGCCTTCTTGACTGATCTCCAGTGTAGGAGCCTATTAAAAGCCTAAAAAAAAATCCAAATACACCACATCCACTAGTTGCCCTGTTCTATCCTCAATGATTAGTCAAACATGACCTTCCCTTCATAAATCCATGCTGACTCTGCTCAAGCCTATTATTCTTTACCATGTTCTGTCGTAGATTCCACCATTGTCCTCACAACTGGACGCAGGCTGAGAGGTCAGCAGTTCCCTTCCTTTTCTCTCTCCCTCCCATCTTAAACTGTGGGGGAGTTACCCTCCGGTCCACGGGAACAATTCCAGAGTCTATTGTATCCTAGAAGATGACATCAAGAGAATCCATTATCTCTAAAGCCAGCTCATTCAAAACTCTGGAATAGAGATCATCAGATCTTTAGGATTTAATTTTTCTTGTACAATTTTTTGACCATTGCTTATTTCCATCAGTTTGTCATTTTCACAAAACCTTTGTTTCTTGAATATACCTGGCAGGTTTTACAGTCATAGAGCAATACAGCACAGATACAGGCCCTTCGGCCCAACAAGTCCATGCCAACCACTGTGCCCACCCAGCCAGTCCCAATTTCCTGCATTCGGCCCCTATCCCTCCAAGCCCTGCCCCTCCATGTACCTATCCAAGTGCTTCTTAAATGATACATTGTACCTGCTTCGTTCCATACACCCACCACCCTCTGTGTGAAAAATTTGCCCCTCAGGTCCCTTTTAAATCTTTCCCTTCTCACCCTAAACCTATGCCCCCTAGTTTTGGACTCTCTACCCTGGGGAAAAGGCTGTTACTGTCCACCTTATCTATACTTCTATAATCTTAAACACTTCTATAAGGTCGTCCCTCATTCTCCTACGTTCCAAGGAATAAAGACCTCTGCCTATAAACCAGGCCTTCTAGTCCTGGCAACATCCTCATAAATCTTTCTGCACTCTTTCCAGTTTAGCCATGACTTTTCTATAACAGGGTGACCAAAACTGCACACAGTGCTCCAAGTGCAGCCTCACCAACGTCTTATACAACTGTAACATAATCTCCCAAGTCCTATACTCAGTGCCCTGACTGATGAAGGCCAGCATGCCAAAAGCCTTTTTCACCACCCTGTCTACCTGTGATGCTGATTTCAATGAACTATGCAGTTGTACTCCTAGGTCCCTCTGTTCCATTACACTCCCTAGCACCCTACCATTCATAGAATTTTTGTGAAGACACAATCAGATAGTGTTGTGATCATCATTACTGATACTGGCTTTTTATTCCAGATTTATTTCACCAGGCCAGTTTAAATTCTGCCACTAGATTATTACTCTAAGCCACCGGGTTACGAGCACAGCAATTGAACCACCATGTTCCCACATCCAATAATAATCCAATACCGTTCTCCCACAGGGATAAACAGGTTTTAAAAATAGCACAGAATGTGTTGTCCCAACTGGAATTAAAGAATAACACCCAGAACTATCTGAAGAACATTCCACAGAAAGTAAGATCCCTTCCTGTTTTTCTCTCTCCTCGGGCACAGACTGACCTGCAGGGCATGTCCCACAGCCCTGTTGTCTTACACATAATCGCCTTCCTTTTCCTGTACTATCACTCTTTACCTGCTTTTAGTTCACAGCTTTTGTCCCAATTGTTTGTCCTCTAATCTGATGCCTTTAGAACTTATCCCCACAGCAACCCTGTTCTCACCCTATCAGAAATATTTCCTTTATCTTATACATCCCTCACTATCTCTGTAATTTTAACTTATTTTCTCTCTTTACCAGTCTGATGACCTGAAATGTTAACTCTGTTTCTCTCTCCACAGACGCTGCCTGACCTGCTGAGTGTTTCCAGCATTTTCTGATTTTATTTCAGATTTCCAGCTTCTGCATTTTCTTTTTAATCTCCCTTCCTGTTGATTTGGCTCCCACATTGCTGCTTCACCCCGTGGCTTTGAAGGTCACACTTCCCTGGGCAGGCGCCGAACTTCTCACGCCACATTCAATGAACCAACTCTATGAGCTTCCTTGACCCAGTTGTCTGCACTCATTGGTTGCCTGGTCAGTAAGAGCACTGTCTGCCAAGAAGACAAATAGTAAATGCTGTTAAGATGCACACTGTCCCCATGTACACCATGGAACATGCAGAAAATGGGAGCAGGAGGAGGCCACTCAGCCCCTCAAGCCTTCCCTAGCATTCAATATGATCACAGATGATCTATGCTGGTCTCAACTCCTCTTCTGTGCTAGTTCTCCTTAACTCTCAATTCCATGATCGTTCACACATTTTTCTATCTTTACTTTAAATACTTCTCATGATCTAGCTCCATTTGTTATATTAAACGTTCATTAAATCACAGCTTAGGCCTCTATTGGATAATTGTGTCCAATTCAACAAAATACTCTTACAGTAGGAAGTTAAAGCTGTAGTAACGGTGGTGATGGAGCCACCAGAGTGGTCTCGGGATGAGGGACTGTGGAGAGACGGGGAAACTAGCAGAGTTCTCCTTAGCATGGAGGAGGTTAAGGGGAGATGGGTATTGGTGTTGGTTTATTATTGTCACGTGTTCCGAGATATAGTGAAAAGTTTTTGTTCGCGTGTCATCCAGACAGGTCATTCCGTACAGAAGAACATCGAAGTAGAACAAAAGGAAAACAGAATGCAGAATACAGTGTTACAGTTACAGAGAAAGTGCAATGCAGGCAGACAAATAAAGTGCAAGGGCCATGATGAGGCAGATTGCGAGATCAAGAGGTCAAAGTCAAAGTCGAGTTTATTGTCATCTGCACAAGTACATGTGTGCACTGGTGCAATGAAAAGCTTACTTGCAGCAGCATCGCAGACCATAAGACATAGGAGCAGAATGAGGCCATACGGCCCATCAAGTCTGCTCCGCCATTCGATCATGGCTGATTTATTTTTCCCTCTCAATCCTATTCTCCTGCCTTCTCCCCGTAACCTTTGACACCTTTACCAATCAAGAACCTATCAACCTCCAATTTAAATACACCCAATGACTTGGCCTCCACAGCCATCTGTGGCAATGAATTCCACAGATTCACCACCCTCTGGCTGAAGAAATTCCTCCTTATCTCCGTTCTAAAGGGACGTCCTTCTATTCTGAGGCTGTGCCCTCTGATCCTAGACTCTCCCACTGATGGAAACATCCTCTCCACGTCCACTCTGTCCAGGCCTTTCAATATTCAGTAGGTTTCAATGAGATCCCCCCCTCACCTTTCTAAACTCCATCGAGTACAGGCCCAGAGACAGCAAACGCTCCTCATACATTAACCCTTTCATTCTTGGGATCATTCATGTAAACCTCCTCTGGACCCTCTCCAACGCCAGTACATTCTTCCTTAGATATGAGGCCCAAAACTACTCACAATACTCCAAATGTGGTCTGACATAGCATCATATAAGCAGCATTCACAAGAAAAACATAAATTAAACATAAAGTATGCACAATTTTTTCAACTAAAAAGCACAAATAGAACAAAAAAAAAGTCCATTTTAGTGCAAAGTGATCAGAGTGGTCACCTTTAGTGTATGAGAGGTCTGTTCAAGAGTTGGTAAGAGCAGGATAGAGGCTGTCCTTGAGTCTAGTGGTATGTATTCTCAAGCTTTTGTATCTTGTGATTGAACTGACGTGCTCACAATTATACTGATGGATTAGATAGGGAGCAACGAGTAGGAGGCTGGGAACCAAACAGGAGACGGAGAGCGCTTTTCTCTCAGGGAGATCTGGAAGGGCAGCAGTTCCACAGGGACCTTCTAAAGTTAATTGGTAAATATCCAAGAAGGAAGTAATTTGCAGGGTTACCCTCATTTGCTGACCAAACAGCCAACACATGCAGACTACTGGGTTTAAATGGAGACCTTATTCAAAGAGCAGGCATAATATGAAGGACCGAATGTCATAGAGTCATAGAGCAATACAGCATAGATACAGGCCCTTCAGCCCAACTAGTCCATGTCGACCACAGTGCCCACCCAGCTAGTCCCAATTTCCTGTGTTCGGCCCCTAGCCCTCCAAGCCCCGCCCCTCCATGTACTTACATGATACTATAGTACCTGCCTCAACCACTTCCTCTGGCAGCTCGTTCCATGTACCCACCACCCTCTGAATAAAAGAGTTGCCCCTCAGGTCCCTTTTAAATCTTTCCCCTCTCACCCTAAACCTACGCCCCCTAGTTTTGGACTCCCCTACCCTGGGGAAAAGACTGTTACCATCCACTTTATCTATGACCTTCATTTTTTTAAACATTTCTATGAGGTCACCCCTCATTCCCCTATGTTCCAAGGAATAAAGACCTTGCTTAAGAAAGGACATAATATCAAAAGAGCACAAGAACTTAAGAAATTAACAGGAATAGGCCCCTGAAGCCTGCCCCACTATTCAATATGATTCTGGCTGCTAGGGTCTTGGCTTACAGGGTTATCAAGAAACACGTGAGAAATTGCCCAACCAACCTGGAGTCTGTCCTGCAGAGTATGTGCATAACAGGCAGTCCAGCATGAAACCTGTTTCCTAATAGATGGCAGAGTCTTCTGGATTGCAACAGTGAATGACATCATGCCTAAGGAAGGTTATACCTCAGGGACATTGAAATGTTACACGTCTGTTGATTTGATCAAAGCACCGGATACCTTAAAAAGACCAGAATGTTCTGCCCCAGTCGAGATTCTTCTCCCTTTTCCCATTTCCTCATTGAATGGTTGGGTCACGGTCTGATGTTCTGGGATGGAAGCCAAGCCTGCAGTCCAGGGATATAAAAACCTTTCCTTTCATACAGGCAGCTGGTCACTGGAACCTACTGGGTACAAAATGTTTCTCCTATCCCCACAGTAAACAAGTTGGAGCATCCAATAGCTGGGAAAAGATTCCATGCATTCCCAAGTTACTACATTGAGTAAATAAGCTCCATATTTCTTGTTTCGGGAATGCTACTGCTCATCCTTGAGTGCAGGAATAGTTTCTAGAGCTGGGCATATGTGGGGGTATCAGAGACCAGTGGGACCCACAAGAACACAGGAAAATAGGAGCAGGAGTAGACCACACGGTCCTTCAAGCCAATGTGAAAATGGCTGATCTATGACATCGATCACGAAGGATCCTCACCACCCAGGACATGCCCTCTTCTCGTTACCACCATCGGGGAGGAGGTACAGGAGCCTGGGGACCCACACTCAATGATTCAGGAACAGCTTCTTCCCCTCCGCCATCAGATTTCTGAACGGTCCCTGAACACTACCTCATATTGCACTATTTATTTATTTTGTAATTTATAGTAATTTTATGCCTTTGCACTGTGCTGCTGCTGCAACACAACAAATTTCACCTCATCTAAGTCAGCAATAACAAATCTGATTCTGAATCTGATTCTTAGAACATAGAACATGGAACGGTACAGCACAGGAACAGGCCCTTCGGCCCACCATGTTGTGCCAAACTAATTAAACTAGTAATTAAACACCTATCCAAATTAATCCCTCCTGCCTACACAATGTCCAGATCCCTCCATTCTCTGCACATTCATGTGCCTATCTAAGAGCCTCTTAAACCCCTCTATTGTACCTGCCTCCACCACCGCCCCTGGCAGCCCGTTCCAGGAACCCACCACTCTCTGTATAAAGACTTGCCCCTCTTCTGTGCCAATTCCCTGATCTTACAAAAATTTATCAACCCCCCCCCCCAATGATCCAAGGTCCACAACTGTCCCAGGCAGAGAATTCCAGAGATTCACCACCTTCTTGTAAGAAGAAATTCCTGCACACTTCAGTTTAAATGATTACCCCTTTCTCTTGTAGCTATGTCCCCTTGACTGTAACTCCCCCCTATACTTGTGGAAACATCTCGGCATCTACCCACAGCCCCTCAGGATTCAATAAGATCACCCCTCATTCTGTTAAACTCCAAAGAACACAGATCTCGGGTTGACAGGCACCTCACATGAAATGGAAGAGTTAAGTGTCCTTGCTCTCAGGCTAAGCAGTCCCCTGTTGCTTCCACTTCATCCTGACCTCAGTGAGGAAGCAAAGACGTGGAGATAATTGTGGGTGTGAAGACGTTATCACCAGGATAAGCCAATTTGTGGTCATACCACAGGCATTCACTCAAACCCCTGCCCTCAGTTACACGGCCACACCGTTAGACTAACTTACAAGAGCTTCAGCCTGTCGAGAGAACCCAGCAGGAGGTGATCCCCTGCGGCCGGAGATATCTCATTACAGCAGCCTTGCCAAATTGCCCACAATCAGAGGATGGGCTCTGCTTTGTCAGAAATAGAACACTAGAACATTAGAAGTAGAAGCAGGGGTCTGTCGTTCGGCCTCTCTCATAACAGGAGGCCACTCGGCCCATTAAGCCCAATGCCAGCTCCCATCAGTCCCATTGATCCTCTCCTTATTTCCCTTCTAGTTATTCCCTTGCCTGCCCATCCCCTGAGTTCTAGTGCCCACCCATTGGTGACCATGCCTTCAGCTGTCCAGAGCCCACACCCTGGGATCTGGGCCCTCAGACTCTCTGCCTCTCTCTCCTTCAAACCCACCTCTTTGTCCAAGTTCCTAGTCACCGGCCCAATGTCTGCATATCTGGCTCGCTGTCATATATTAGAGTCATGGTGGAAATAGACCCTCCAGCCCACTGGGTCCCTGCTGACCACCAACCACCCATCGACACAATGTTTACTCCATTCCCCCCACATTCCCATCAACATTGCCGGAGATCCTGCCCTTCACCTACACAACAGGGATAACCTACATCAGCCAATTAACTCACCGACCCTGCACATCTTTGGGGATGTGGGAGGAAACCGGAGCACCCGGGGGAAACCCACGTGGTCACAGGGAGAAGATGTAAACTCCACACGGACAGCGCCCAAGTTTGGGATTGATTTTGAACTAGTCTCCGTGAAGATGAAAGACCAGTTAATCTTTTTCAATGATTAAAAGGTCCACTTTTCAAAGCTCCGAGTCAATACTTCTGGTAGGTGGCGGCTGTTGTTATTGATGAAGCTTAAATTGTACACAACAAAATCCCATATACAGCAAAGACTGCATTGTCAGTTTGGCCCCACACACTGTGAGAACACCCCTGTTCCTTTTCTCAATATCTTTGTGGGATCTCTTACACAATCTCAGTTTCTGGCATTTATTCACAAGGTGACACCATAGAAAGCATCCTATCTGGATGCATCACAGCTTGGTACGGCAACTGCTCTGCCTGAGACCACAAGAAATTGCAGAGCATTGTGGACACAGCCCAGCGCATCACGGAAACCTGCCTCCCCTCCATGGACTCTGTCTACACTTCCCACTGCCTCGGTAAAGTAGCCAGCATAATCAAAGACCCCTCCCACCCCGGTCATTCTCTCTCCTACCCCCTCCCATTGGGCAGAAGATACAAAAGCTTGAGAACACGCACCACCAGGCTCAAGGACAGCTTGTATCCTGCTGTTGTCAGACTCTGAACAGACCTCTCATACACTAAAAGATGAACTCTTGATCTCCCAATCTACCTCATCGTGGCCCTTGCACCTTATTGTCTGCCTGCACTGCACTTTCTCTGTAACTGTAACACTATATTCTGCATTTTGTTCTTGTTTACCTTTTGTATTACCTTGACGTACTTATGTACAGAATGATCTGTCTGGACGGCACGCAAACAAAAGCTTTTCACTGTATCTCGGTACGTGTGACAATAATAAACCAATTACCAACTACGTGAGTCAGTGCTGCACACCCTCAGTGCTGCACTGGGAGAGGTAACCCAGACTAAGTGCATCAAATAACCTGCTGGAGGAACTCAGCAGGTTAAGCAGCATCTGTGGGAGGAAAGGAACTGTGGAAGTTTCAGGTCAAAACCCTGCATCAGGACCTGATGAGTTCTTCCAGCAGATTGTTTGTTGCTTCAGATTCCAGCATCAGCAGTCTCTCGTGTCTCCAAACTAAGTGCTCAGGTTTTCACACGTGAAATTCTCTACTTCATTCTTCTGCATTCGACATTATTTCTGGTCCAGAATGAGACACTCACCTCAGAAGGCACAGTCAAGAATTTCTGTAGTTCAACATATACAAACCACATTACCCAAAGCTGGTTCATTTGTGGAGGGGGGGCAGGGAGGGAAGGTGACCATCACTGTTGTCTCACACACAGGAAAATAAACACCTCCAGAAATGCTGAAGTGTGGCTGGACCGTACCAGTGGAAACAGAACCATCCTTGTGTTTAATTAAGGATTTCTCGGAGCTTGCCAAGAGACTGGATGAATCTGTAACACCACATTCTCGGAATCGCATTCCAGTAGGAATTGGCTGCTGAGAACATAAGGAGCCACTGTTTAACAAATAAAAAAATATCTGTGCAATGACTCAGGGCTTGAAACGTGATGGTCTTCATGTAAGGATACACTTGGTGTGTGTGAACTATTAGTCGGGAGTTGCTACAGATGTCAGACCTGAACTAACAGAAGACTCAAGAAACTCAGGAGTATTTGTTCAGCAGACAAAGGCTCACTCCTTGCTTAAACGCCATACGTCAATCAGGCATCAGGACACAGGGTCCTGACCCCTACTGAGCTGGGGGACAGGAATGGAGGGATACAGCTGGTGGGTTGGGGTAGGCAGCATCTGCGAGTTTGTTCAGGTGTTGGTTGTGACAGGTAATTCATTCATTAGCGGGATCTTTTGCAATGGGGCTTGTGTGGGAAAATGTTTTCTTGACCTTCTCTCAGCCAGGGCAAGTCTGTACATTAGTCTGTGATTCAGAACATCCAGCAGTGACCAGAGTAGTGCAGTGTGAACTTAGATCAGTACAGCACAGGAACAGGCCCTTTGGCCCACAATGTTGTGCTGAACTAATTAAACTAGTAATTAAATGCCTAACTAAACTAATCCCTCCTGCCTACCCAATGTTCATATCCCTCATTCCCTGCACATCCATGTGCGTATCTAAGATCCTGTTAAGCACCTCCATCGTATCTGCCTCCACCACCACCCCTGGCAGCACAGTCCAGGCACCCACCATTCTGTGTATAAAAAACTAGCCCCACACATCTCCTTTAAACTTTCTGCTCTCACCTTAAATTCATGACCTCTAGTATAAGACGTTTTGACTCTGGGAAAAAGATACTGGCTGTCTACTCTATCTGTGCCTCTCATAATCTTATAAACTTCTATCAGGTCTCCCCTCTGCATTCGAAAACGATCAGAAAGTTGAAAAGTGACTGTAACATAGAATGCACAACTCGGTAAGAAGGTACCAGCTCCATGTTCCTCTCCTCTCACCCCTCCCTCTGGGTAGAGTCAGGTTGTGATTCGCTGTGATTGTGCTGGGTTTGAATTGGCTGCGGATGGTTCAGGCTGCGTTCAGATTGGCCGTGGCCAGTAAGGGTTTAGGTTTTAACTTGATACCCAAGCCAGTCTCCTAATTTGGATTAATATGTGCGGGGGAAAGGAATAGAAGGGAAATAAAAACAGAAAATGTTGCAAACGCTCAGCAGGTCAGGCAGCATCTGTGGTGGGAGAAACAAGGGTCAATGCTTCAGACTGATAAACTTCCATCAGTTCCAATAAAGGATCATTAACCTGAGACATGAACTCTTGTACCTCTCTCCACAGATGCTGCCTGACCTGCTGAGTGTCTCGATGTGTACACCAGACTGCTGGTATCTGCAGTAATTTGTTTTTTGGTTAAGGAATGGAAGTGTTTCGCCACAGTGACTCAAAATGGATGGGGGAGGCTGATGCAGAACTTGGGTTTCTCTAGAAATTGGGGGGGGAGGTGGGGGTGTGGGGGGGGAGTTGGGGAGGTGGGTGTGTGTGTGGGGGGGAGGTGGGGGTGTGTGGGGGGGAGTTGGGGAGGTGGGTGTGTGTGTGTGGGGGAGGTGAGGGTGTGTGTGTGGGGGGAGGTGGGCGTGTGTGTGTGGGGGAAGGTGTGGGGTGTGTGTGTGGGGGAGGTGGGGGTGTTTTGGGGGGTTGGGGGTGCGGGGTGTGTGTGTGGGGGGAGTAGGGGAGATGGGTGTGTGTGTGTGGGGGAGGTGGGAGTGTGTTGGGGGGAGGTGGAGGTGTGTGGGGGGGAGGTGGAGGTGTGTGGGGGGGGGGGGGGGGTGGGGGGGGAGGTGGTCACAGTCTCAGAATAAAGGGTTGGCTATTCAGATCAGAGATGAGGAGGTGCCTTCACTCAAAGTAATAAACCTTTGGAATTCTTTACCCAGAGGCTGTCGACGTGGAGTCACTGAGTTCATTCGAAACAGAGGTCGAGAGATTTCTGAATATTACAGGGAATATGCAAGAAAAATGGATTTACAGGGAAAATGGTGCTGAGGGCAGGCACAGTAGTATAGCGGTTAGTGTAACGCTATTACAGCGCCAGCAACCCGGGTTCAATTCCCGCCGCTTTCTGTAAGGAGTTTGTACGTTCTCCCCGTCTCTCCGTGGGTTTCCTCCGGGTGCTCCGGTTTCCTCCCACATTCCAAAGACGTACAGGTTAGGAAGTTGTGGGCGTGCTATGTTGGCGCCGGAAGTGTGGCGACACTTGCAGGGCTGCCCCCAGAACACTCTACGCATAAGATGCATTTCACTGTGTGTTTCAATGTACAGTTGACTAATAAAGAAATCTCATCTATGATCGATGTACAGCAGAGCTTCAGAGGGCCAAATGGCCTGCTCCTGCTCTTAGTTGGATCAGAAGCACCCGTTGGGCTGTCTCTGTGCTGGAGATACCGGAAACCAATGCCACCTGCCTACCTGTAGATCCTCATGTTGACTGGGATCTCTCCCGGGAATCCGAGCATTCCGCACACCACCCTGCTGTTGTTGAGGTTCCAGCCCATGTCGCACACCTGCTTCCACTTCCCCTGGTACTTCACTTCGATCACCCCCTCCGTCACCGGGTTGCGCCTCCTGGCGGAAGCCAGGACTGGCCGCAGACGGATCTCGTCCACCTTGTTGCGTTGCTGAAGGAAGGCAGAGGGACTGTGAGTGCAGAGACAAGTTCCAGTGCTCCAAGGACAGACAGTCTGGATGCAGGGGCACCGCTGTTGCTGCTGGCCACCAGAGCTTAGGAGCAGCAGAAGGCCATTCAGCCCCTCGAGTCCATCCACCATTCATGGCTCAGCTGGAGAGTAGGAGCTAGAAGGAAGGTTGGACAAACTTGGGTCGCTTACTCGGGATCGGAGGCTGAGGGGAGACCTGATAGAAGTTTGTAAAATTATGAGGGACATAGACAGGGCAGGCAGTCTTTTTCCCCAGGGTGGAAATGTCTAATACTAGAGGGCGTGCATTTAAGGTGAGGGGGGGGGGGGAGTTCAAAGGGGATGTGTGGGGCAAGTTTTTTTTACACAGCGGTTGGTTCCTAGAACGGGCTGTAGAGGAGGTGGCAGAGGCAGATATGATAGTGGTGTTTTGGAGGCTGTTAGACAGGGAATGGAAGGACATGGACCACGTGCAGGCAGAAGAGATTTAGTTTAATTCGGCATTGTGTTCGGCACAGATATCGTGGGCTGAAGGGCCTCTTCCTGTGCAGAACTGTTCTGTGTCCTATGTCCTAATCTAACTGATGGGTCCTTTTCCCCACATCCATCAATTCATATGATTATCAAACCCCTCAGATGTAACGTGGAGAGTTGTTCAGCATAGTAAGGCCCTTCAGCCCACCATATCCATGCCGTCCATCGTACCTATCTACACCAATCCCATTTATCCACTACGTCCATAGCCTTCTGTGTCCTAGAGAGGTTGGGTGTGTCTTCCTCGGAGAGGAGGAGGCTGAGGGCGGACCCGATAAAGGTGTTCAAACTCATGAGGGCCGTAGGTAGGGTGGATCATGACACAGAGGTCTAAAACCAGAGGGCATTGGTTCAAGGTGAAGGGATCTGAGGTGGGAATGTGGAACGCACTGCCTGAGGGTGTGGTGAAGGCAGAGACTCTCACAACATTTAATAAATATCTGGATGAGAATCACAGAATCATGGAATCATACAGCACAGAGACAGGCCCTTCAGCCCACCTGGTCCATACCGTCCGTGATGCCTGTCTATGCTAATCCCATTTGCCTGCAGTAGGCCTGATTGCCTCTGCACCTTTCCTATCCAACGACCTGTCCAAATGCCTTTTATACCCTGTAATTGTGCCTGCCTCCGTCACCACCTCTGGCAGCTCGTTCCAGACACCCACCACCCTCTGTGTGAAAAACTTCCCCCTCAGCTCTCCTTTAAATTCCTTCCCTCTTACCTTAAACCTGTGCCCTCTAGTTCCAGACTCCCCTGCCCTGGGAAAAAGATTCAGTCTATCTACCCTATCTATGCCCCTTATAGTTTTATATACCTCTGTCAGGTCACCCCTCCAGTGAGAACAAACCCAGCCTGTGCAATCCCTCCTTATAACCACAGCCCTCCGTTCCAGGCAACATCCTGGTGAATCTCTTCTGCACTCTCTCTATTGCTACCACGTCCTCCCTGTTGTATCGCCAAGACGTAAAAGGCTATATGGACCAGGTGCTGGTTAACGGGATTAGTGTGGATAGGTATTTGATGTTGGCACAGACTCTATGACTCCATGACACCAGTGTCATTGGCTGATGAAGTTCCAAATTTCTCCCATCGTGTAGCAACATTTCTCACAACCAATTCAAACCCAGCACAATCACAGCCAATCACAACCTGACTCAACCCATCCACAGCCAATCCGAACACAACCAACGTGACCACA
This sequence comes from Pristis pectinata, assembly GCF_009764475.1. Lineage (NCBI taxonomy): Eukaryota > Metazoa > Chordata > Chondrichthyes > Rhinopristiformes > Pristidae > Pristis > Pristis pectinata. The sequence continues at coordinate 2,741,775 of NC_067416.1, read as the reverse complement.
GCCAATCTTAACCTGACCTGATCCAACCATGGCCAATCCAAACTCAAGGTGGCTACAACCAATCCCATCTTGACCCAACCCAACAACAGCCAATCAGAAACCAGGCTCTAATTTTCAGCCAAAACCCCTGACCAGTGGGAATAATTTCCCTTTTCCCCACCTCATCAGTTCCCTTTAATGTCCTCAATCAACTCTTCAATCACGTCACTGAACACTCTAACAAACTTCTACAGCTGTGCTGTTGAAAGTATCGTCACTGGTTGCATCACGGTCTGGGATGGCAATTCGAATGTACAGGAATGTAAGAAGCTGCAGGGAGTCGTAGACTCTGCCCAATACATCACAGACACATCCCTCCCCACCATCAGGAGTATCTACAAGAGGGTCTGCCTCAAGAAGGTAACATCCATCATCAGAGATCCCCGCCATCCGGGCCGTGCCGTCTTCTCACAGCTCCCGTCGAGCAGGAGGTACAGAAGCCTGAAGTCCCACACCACCAGGTTCAGGAACAGCTACTTCCCTTCAACCATTCAGTTCTTGAACGAACTGGCACACCCCTAATCACTACCTCAATATAGCAACACTGTGACCACTTTGCACTACAATGGACATTTTTTGTTCTAATTGTGTTCTTTCTTGGATAATTATGTACAATTTATGTTTAATTTATGTTTTTCTTGAGAATGTTGTGTCTCTAATGCTCTGTGCCTGTGATGCTGCTGCAAGTAAGTTTTTCATTGCACCTGTGCACACATGTACTTGTGCATACGAATTCACTCAGTTCACACTTTTACCTGTGAAATTCTAGTGAACACAAGCCCAGTTGGTGCAGTCTCCTCCCACTGGGTTTGCACTGCCTGTGGCCTGTACACGGTTCACCTCCCACTCCATCTCGCTCACCACCCGGCAGGGAGATGGGAGCCATGTGGCCGCAGGCCGTAAGGGGAGAAATGAAATGTCCAGTCCGGCACAATCCGGCCCAATATCATGTTACTGTTTGTGGGATCTTGCTGTGCACAGATGTGCATTTCTTCCATTACAACAGAGGCAATGCTTCAAAGGTACCCATTGGCTGTAAAATGCTTTGGGATGTCAGAAGGTAACAAGAGATGCTGTGGAAAGGCGAGTGTATTTTGTTTTACTTTCCTTTAATGTGGTGAGATGCTTTTATGTATTATTTATTTCAAAAATTTACAAAATAATAATTGAATTGAAAATCTGGGCAGTGATTCAAACTCAAACTCTTTCTTGTGGGCCAATAAAGCAGCCAATTACAGAGGCATGAGGTGATCTACCGGTGAACCCTGGATAACGTCAGTGATGGGAGTTGACCACCTTACCACACTGTGTAGATGACAAACGATGAACCATTCCTCTCAGAGGTGGGGAGCACAAAGGAAGGGAAACTGCAAATGTTTTTGAAAAAGTGTATAGGCAACAGAAGTGAATCAAGGTTCCCTCTAATCCTGTCAGCAACTGCACCAAGGCAGCTGTTTCATCATGAGTGTAACCACCAAAGAGTTAGTTCCATTAGTTATTAATTTAGATTATAGACCAGAACTTCAAAGATTATGTCAACATTGTGATCAAACCGTCAGAAGAAATCGTCAAGGAAACAACCAAATGGAGCACTAAGAACATCACCAGATTGCTGACTGACTGTTTGCCCCTGCTTTACCCTTGAATTCCCAGTGGAGTTTCTCTGCAACCCTTCCAAATGCAACACACCCCTTTTCTTTCTGATATATTGATGGTTTAGATCAAAGGCTTCTTTGATTGTTTCTTTTGAGTGTGCTGGCTCTATCAGCCAATCTTGTGGAGATATATCACCAAGAGGGCTGAAGGAGAGAGGGAAGAGGAGGGGTTAAGACAAGAGACAGGTTGCCCAAACCGTGTGGTTGACAGGAGGGAGCCAGGCGACTGCTCCACTGAGAGCAGATGAATGCAAAAATCTCCCATTTGTTTTAGGTCTACCTCTCATTAAACTCTAGCTGAAGATACCCGTAAACAACTACATAAAACTTCTGATCTGACTGCCTTGGCAAGGCAGCTTCCAAGATGGTAGCCATACACCTTTGGAGATATGAAGTCAGACAGAAATGAGGAGGAATATAGAGACAAGAGAGACTGCAGACGCTGGAATCTGGAGCAACACACAGTGTGCTGGAGGAACTCAGCGGGTCAGGCAGCACCTACAGGGGGAAATGGCAGTTGATGTTTTGGGTCGAGGCTCTTCATCTGGATTGATGAAGGATGTGTAAAGTGCAGCAGAATGGGGCAGTAAGGATTGATGGGCTGAATGGTCTACTATAAGGGTAGGCCCAAGGAGAGGGAATCAAAAACTAGAGGGCATAGGTTTAAGGTGAGAGGGGAAAGATTTAAAAGGGACCTGAGGGGCAACTTCTTCACGCAGAGGGTGGTGAGTTTATGGAATAAGCTGCCAGAGGAAGTTGTTGACGCAGGTACAATAACAACATTTAAAAGGTACTTGGATGGGAAATGCTTAGAGGGATATGGGCCAAATGCGGGCAAATAGAACTGGCTTAGATGGGCATCTTGGTCAGCATGGATGAGTTGAGCCAAAGGACCTGTTTTCGAATTTGAAGGCAGAATACAAGGTTAATGGCAGGACTCTTAGCAGTGTGGAGGAACAGAGGAATCTTGGGGTCCACATCCATAGATCCCTCAAGGTTGCCGCTCAGGTTGATAGGGTTGTTAAGAAGGTGTATGGTGTGGTGGCCTTCATTAGTCAGGGTATTGAGCTCAAGAGCACTAGGTGATGTTGCAGCTCTATAAAACTCTGGTTAGACCACACTTGGAGTATTGTGTTCAGTTCTGGTCATCTCATTATAGGAAGGATGTGGAAGCTTTAGAGACGGTGCAGAGGAGATTTACCAGGCTGCTGCCTGGATTGGAGAGCATGTCTTATGAGGATAGGTTGAGTGAGCTCGGGCTTTTCCCTTTGGAGAGAAGGAGGATGAGAGGAGACTTGATAGAGGTGTACAAGATGATAAGAGGCATAGATTGAGTGGACAGTCAGAGACTTTTTCCCAGGGTGACAATGGCTAATATGAAGGGGCATAATTTTAAGGCGATTGGAGGAAGGTATAAGGGGGATGTCAGAGGTAAGTTCTTTTTTTTTACACAAAGAGTGGTGGATGTGTGGAATGCACTGCTGGCAGAGGTTGTGGGGGCAGATATGTTAGGGACATTTAAGAGACTCTTAGATAGACACATGAATGATAAAGAAATGGAGGGCTATGTGGGAGGGAAGGGTTAGATAGATCTTAGAGCAGGAGAAAATGTCGGCGCAACATTGTGGGCCGAAGGGCCTGTTCTGTGCTGTATGACTCTATGACTCTAAGGGTACTAGATTCTATCATCCAACATTCTGTCTCTAAGTACTTGGGGCCACTTAAACGTCCAGCTGTTTTAATCTCTCCTGGGTAAGCTCCTGCCACATGAAGCCCTGAGGAAGTCCTATCAAATGCTGAGGATGGGGTTTGTGTCCAAAGGACACAGCTGGCTGACAACTGTACGCTGGCCTCCAAAGGCGTCAGCACCAATCACTCTGCACATTCTGTGTACGGGGTCAGAACCACACTGTCTCCATGGCAACAGGTCAGAGACAACAATTCCAAAACATAGAATGCATTTCCACAGTATCCGATGTGACCCTTTCAGACGGTGCTTGTGGAGTGCCCTGGTTACAGAGCAAAGAACACAGCAGCCAAGTTGCCTAAGGCAAGCTTCTACAGGCAAAGTATTTGAGTGATGGATAAATAATGGCCTGGACTTTATCATATCATTATTTCTCATGACAAAAGGAGGCTATTCAGCCCATCGAGTCTATGGCGGCTAACCCATCAGTTCCATGCCCCACTTTTTCCCTGTAACCTATTCTCCCCATGTTCCCAGATTCTACCCCTCACCCACACACTAGGGGGGCAATTTACAGCGGCTGATTAACCCACCAACTCTGTATGTCACTGGGATGTGGAACGTAACTGGAGCACCCGGGGGAAACCCATGCAGTCACAGGGGGAAAGTGCAGACACCATACAGACAGTGCCAGAGGTCAGGATCGAACCCGGGTCTCTGGAGCTGGGAGGCAGCAGCTCTACCCACTGTAACACAGTGTCACCCATTAATTCCTCTCCTTTTCCATAAACCAGTTGTGTGTGTTTAAGAGAGCAGCAGTACCTCAGTATAATGTCTAATCCAAAGGACAGCACTCTAATAGAGCAGCATTCCCTCTGGAGCATCAGCCTGGATTTTTGTGTTTAAGGACCTGGAGCGGGACTTGAACCCACGATCTTCTGAGTCAGAGGTGAGACAGCTGCCCACTGAGCCACAACTGACACCATTTGTGGGATGTCAGGCACTGCCGCCTTACCAGTGCGGATGATGTGATCCAGTCTGGAGAGCCGAGGTTTAGGAGCTCAAATCCCTGCACAGGGTAGGGTAAGGGTCAGGGAGAGGTCTGGGGAAGCTGTATCCCATCAGCTGCCCTCTGGGGAGGTTCCTGATGTGGTCTCAGTCAGCCTCCCCTCCACTGACTCTTGTCTACACTTTCGACTCTCTCAGGAAAGCAGCCAACATAATCAAGGACCTCTCCCACCCTGGTCACGCTCTCTTCTCCCCCTCCCATCGGGCAGAAGATACAAAAGGTCAAGAACACGTACCACCAGGCTCAAGGACAGCTTCTACCCCGCTGCTATGTCTCTCAAATGGACCTCTCATATGTTAAAGATGAACTCTCGATCTCGAATCTACCTCGTCATGACCCTTGCACCTTATTGTCTGCCTGCACTGCACTTTCTCTGTAACTGTGACACTATATTCTGCATTCTGTTTCCTATCTATTACCTCATTGTAATTATGTATGGAATGATCTGTCTGAACAGCACGCAAACAAAAGCTTTCCACTGTATCTCGGTACATGTGACAATAATAAACCAATGTTCCAATGGGAATACACAGGGAGTCTCAATTCAAGCCCAAGCTGGGCAACACAGATTGACAGCTCCTCATGATGGACACAGGCAGCTGGAACTGTGCCATCATGTGGTGGGAGGGGAATCAAATCCTCAAGGATTGGCCTCCTGCTGGAGGCCCTGTAGGGTGTCTTCAGTCTGTACCCTACCCATAGCATTCCATGCCTGAACCCCATCCCAAAACTGGACCCCTGGGTGAGTGAAATGGGATTAGTGTAGGATTGGTACAAATGGTCACCACGATGAGAGGATCAAAGGGTCTGATTCCATACTGTCCATCCCTAGGAACGCCAGTGAAAACAAGGAACAGGATATCTGGCCATCATCAAGTGTGAGGTGCTGCACTTTGGGAGGTCAGATGTAAGGAGGAAGTACACAGTTAATGGCAGGACCCTTAGCGGCATTGCTATACGCAGGGAGCTTGGAGTAAAAGTCCACAGCTCACTGAAAGCGGCCACGCAAGTAGACAGGGTGGTAAAGAAGGCGTATGGCATGCTTACCTTCATTGGTCAGGGCATTGAGTACAAGAGTCAGGAAGTCACGTTGCAGCTATATAAAACTTTGGTTAGACCACACTTGGAGTATTGTGCTGTGCAGTTCTGGTCGCCCCATTACAGGAAGGATGTGGAGGCTTTGGAGAGGGTGCAGAAGAGGTTCACCAGGATGCCACCTGCATTAGGGGGTATAAGCTATAAGGAGAACTTGGACAAACTTGAGTTGTTTTCTCCGGAGCAGCGAAGGCTGAGGGGAGATCTGATAGATGTTTATAAAATTATGGGAGGCACAGATAGAGTAGACAATTGGAGTTTTTTTCCTAAGGAGGAACTGTTTAATTCTAGAGGACGTGCATTTAAGGTGAGAGGGGAGAAAGGTTAAAGGGGATGTGCGGGGCAGGGTTTTTTTTTACACAGAGAGTGGTGGGTGCCTGGAACGGGCTGAGAGGGAGGAGTGGTGGAGGCAGATATGATAGTGGTGTTTAAGAAGCTGTTAGATAGTCAGATGAATATGCTGGGAATGGAGGGATATGGATCACGTACAGTCAGAAGAGACTTAGTTTAATTTGGCACGGTGCTCAGTACAGACATGGTGGGCCGAAGGTCCTGTTCCTGTGCTGTACTGTTATATGTTCCATCACATTGCTGCTTGTGGAAGTTGATGCCACAAGCTGCCGGCCAGATTTCCTTCATTGCAATAGTGCCCACACGGCATTCAATTGGCTCTGAGTATCCTGAGATGGTGAAAGGCGCTACAGAAATGTTAGACTTTCTACTTTAAGGCAAAGCTCGATTTCCTGCCTCTCACAGTGGCCTGAGATTAATGCTGCTTACTGAAGGCATGTCCCTCGCCTCTCCGCATACATGGAGTGCAGGAATGTGCAGACATTGGACTGAACTGGGCGTGTTGTTGCCCTTATCTGGGAGCACTATTACCGCTCAGACGTCAGCCGATGTTTTTTCCAACCAAATGACTTCAGCTGCCCTGCACACATTCCGTTCCACTTCCCATCGGTATCCTGAATGAATGGAGCTGTTATTCCCCAAGCTCGGCCCGATTAATCACACATTGTGCCGTTATTCCTTGCCGCTCGTGTCCTCCCTCGGTACATGCAGATAGGATTTATCCTGCCAGTTCACAACGTTGCTTGCCTGCTGTGTGTTCCCAGATGATCACGAGGAAGCCTGTCTCAACAAGCACTTGTGTTTACACAGTGACTTTAACACAAGGCATTTCCCAGGAGGGAGCATCAGGCAATGTTTAACACTGAGTCACATAGGAGATGTTACATCTGGAATTCTTACTGTACAGAAGGAGGCCATCCAGTCATAGACTCATACAGCACAGAAACAGGCCCTTTGGCCCATCAGGTACATGCTGACCTTTTGCCCATATACACTAGTCCCATTTGCCCACATTTGGACCATTTCCTTCTATGCCTTGCCAATTCAAGCGCTTACCTAAATGCCTCTTAAGCAGTGGGCAATTCTGGTCGCCCCATTACAAGAAGGATGTGGAGGCTTTGGAGAGGGCGCAGAAGAGGTTCACCAGGATGCTGCCTGGATTAGAGGGTACGAGCTATAAGGAGAGGTTGGACAAACTTGGGTTGTTTTCTCTGGAGCGGAGGCTGAGGGGAGACCTGATAGAAGTTGATAAGATTTTAGGAGACATAGATAGGGTAGACAGTCAGTCTTTTTCCCCCAAGGTAGAAATGTCAAGTACTAGAGGACATGCATTTAAGGTGAGAGGGGGAAAGTTTAAAGATGTGCAGGGCAAGTTTTTTTTTTACACAGAGAGCGGTGGGTGCCTGGAACAGGCTGCCAGGGGTGGTGGTGGAGGCAGATACGATTGAGGTGTTTAAGAGGCTGTTAGACACGTGAATATGCAGGGAATGGAGGGATATGGAGCATGTGCAGGCAGAAGGGATTTAATTTGGCATCGTGATCGGCACAGACATTGTGGGCCGAAGGGCCTGTTCCTGTGCTGCACTGTTCTCCGTCCTGTAGTGAGTGTATCTGATTCCGGCACCTCCTCTGGCAGCCAGTTCCAGACATCAACCCCTCCCTGCGTACAAAACCTTCCCATCAGATCTTGTTTAAATCACCTTCCCCTCATCCTAAACCTTGTTTTTTGACACCCCTATCATGGGATAAAGCCTCTATCTACCCTATCTATGCCCTTCATAATTTTATAAACCTCTATCAGGTGACCCCCAAGGAAATCAAGCCCAGCCTGTCCAATCTCTCCCCATAGATTGTTCCCATAACTAAAGTCCTCCAATCCAGGCACCATCCTGGTGAACCTCCTCTGCACTCTCTCCAGCACAACTACATCCTTTCTACAGTGTGGTGACCAGAACTGCACACAGTGTCCAGTGTGCGGTCTAACCAGTGATTTGTAAAGTTGCAACACCTCCCAACTCTTGTATTCTCAGCCCCGACCTATGAAGGCAAACGTGCCGTACGCCGCCTCCACCACCCTGTCTGCCTGGGTCCCCACTTTCTAAGGACCCCAAGATCCCTCTGTTCACCAACATTCCTTAACACCCTACCATTTACAATATACGTTGCATCTCTATTTAACTTCCTAAAATGCATCACCTCGTAGGGATTAAATTCAGTATGTCAATGTTCTGACCAACTTTCCATCCAACCTTACTCAACCTTCCTCACTACCCACGTCATCAGTTTTCAGCTTATCCACAAATTTACACCCTTGTTGTTAGTAAACACCAGAAACAACAAAGATGCCAGCACCGATCCCTGCAGTCCCCCATGGTCACAGACTTCCAAGCAGAATAGTGTCCTTCCAGCACTACCTTCTACCTCCTATCACCAAACCAGTTTTGGATCCAATTAGCCAACTCGCTTTGGATCACAGGTGCCTTCCGGAGCAACTTACCAAACAGGACCTTTTCAAATGCCTTACTAAAATCCGTTTAGACAATGTCTACTTTCATCATTCTCCTTAGTTACATCCTCAAAAAGCTCAGTCAAGTTAGTGAGTCAGGATTTCCCTCACAAAGTCATGCTGAATATCCCTGATCAACCCCTGCCTTTCCATAAGTATATAAATCCTACCCCTTAGAATTTTATCCAATAGTTTCCCCACCACCCACAAAGGCTCGCTGGCTGTAGTTACTGGCTTATCCCTGCTGCCCTTCTTAAATAGAGGAAAATTACCAATGCTCCAGCCTTCTACTACCTCCCATGTGGCTAACGAAGGTGCAAAGATCTCCAGCAGGGCCCCAGCTATCTCTTCCCCAAAGCATCCAGGGACATATCCCATCCAGCCTCGGGAATTTGTCCACCCTTATGGATCTTATGACGTTCTAACATTCCTCCTTAATACTGAGTGTGCCTACTCCCAGCAGAGCATTTCTGTTAATCCAAGTCCGCGGCAGATTATTCCCCTTGGTGACTATCCAATTCCCTTGGGAAGGCCCTGATTGACTCTTGTTTGCAACCCCATGGGTTGCTCGGTGGGATTGATCCCTCGCCCCTCACTATCGCCAATGAACCAATGGGCAATGACTTCCACTGGGGTACAGGTCAGACCAGGTGAGGATACAGGACTTCCTCACCGAAGGCCAGATGAGTTTTTACAACAATCCTGTAGTTAGACCATTACTCACGGTAGTGTAGCGGTTAGCATAACGCTATTACAGTGCCAGCGACCTGGGTTCAACTCCGGCCACTGTCTGTAAGGAGTTTGTACGTTCTCCCCGTGTCTGCGTGGGTTTCCTCCGGGTGCTCCGGTCTCCTCCCACATTCCAAGAAGACGTACAGGTTAGGAAGTTGTGGGCATGCTATGTTGGCACCGGAAGCGTGGCGACACTTGAGGGCTGCCCCCAGAACACTCTACTCAAAGGTGCATTTCCCTGTGTGTTGTGATGTACGTGTGACTAATAAAAAAATCTTATCTTATAATCACCTGAATTTTCATTCTCCAGAGTCCTTGGTGGGATTTGAACTCACATTCCTGGATTAATGAACTCTAGTTGCTAGTCCTGTAACTTTTTTCTTTTAAGAAACTTTTTTCTTTAGATTTCAGATTTATTTAATTCATTGAATTTAAATTCCACAGCTGTGGGAACGAGGACTCACATGAGTGGATCGACAGGCCAGGTACAATAAATGTCCACCAGCATTCAACGAGATCTCTGCTCCTCTCGTTCCCCAAGCCTGGTCTCTCAGCCCAGGTCCCGGAGGGAGAGAGCCCCAGACATTTGGAGCCCTCTGCAGAAAGAAATTGCTCTGATTCTCTGTCCTGACATCCCATGGGTGACAACCCATTCTACATCCTGCGGTGGGGGAAATCAGCCAATCAGCGGCTCAGGGCAGAGGTCATATGACAAAGCCACCCAGTCAGAATATCTGACTCCAAGCACAGCATGCCAAACCTGATGGGACCAATCACATCATCCATGGAGTGGTCAGGTCAACCAATCGCCGTTGGACTAGCTGAGGGTGAGGGGCCAACCTGAAGCAGCCCAGCGAAGGAGGAGAGAGGGTAGGGAGGGAGCCTACCTGAAGGTCTGAATCCTGGAAGGCCTCTTTGTTCTCAAAGCCAGCTCGCCTCTTGTCTGAGCAAATCACCCCCACGTCCTCGGAGTGTTTACAGTCATGGACGCCCCAACCATTGGAGCCACACCCAGCCACTGTTGTCTCCTCACCCCGGCAGTTGACATTATCGAGCCAGATGGGACCTGTGGGCAGACGGGGGGGGTCACCAGTGATCAAACCATCGAGGACAACAACCTGACTCAGCCCCTCACACGGACGCAGCGGTGGGATAGACCGGAGAATGATCTGGATCAGATCCAGGCCACTTCACTGTGAAGCAGTGACGGTCACCGGAGAGTAACAGTGCCCCATACACAGGGCAGTACAACATCCTGTAAGCCAGAGCCCTGTACAACAGAGGCCTGTGAACAGTGTACTGTGTTGTACAGGGTGCTATTGTACAGGGCGCTGTTGTTACAGGCGATATGAGAACTGGTGCAAACCACGTTCTTACCCCAATCTTTCTCCAGCAACACTGAGCAACAGTGGGGTCATCTGTGGTGCTGTCACAGTCAAACCGGTCAGCAATGCTCACAGTGCATAAAAACTGAGGTGCAGAACCCAGCCCACAGCCCAGTGCAACACCTACACTGGTTCAATACTTGCTGGAATTCAGAAGAATGAGAGGGGATCTTATAGAAACATATAAAATTATGAAAGGGATAGATAAGATAGAGGCAGGAAGGTTGTTTCCACTGGTAGGTGAGACTAGAACTAGGGGATATAGCCTCAAGATTCGGGGGAATAGATTTAGGACGGAGATGAGGAGAAACTGCTTTTCCCAGAGAGTAGTGAATCTGTGGAATTCTCTGCCCAGGGAAGCAGTAGAGGCTACCTCATTAAATATATTTAAGACACAGTTAGATAGATTTTTGCACAGTAGGGGAATTAAGGGTTATGGGGAAAAGGCAGGTAGGTAGCCATGATCTTACTGAATGGCGGAGCAGGCTCGATGGGCCAGATGGCCTCCTCCTGCTCCTAGTTCTTATGTTCTTATGTTCCTATGTTGTTACAGAATGAAGGGGCTGTCTGGAGTGGGTACTCCCACACTGGCGAGATGATCGGGGGAGTTACCTGTCCCTTGTCCGTACTTTGCACTGTGGGCCCAGTTCAGTGCCCCCTCGTAGCCCAGTTGCTTGCAAATCACCCCGGCAGCATGGATGTTGAAATCGTCGTCGCACACCGTGCCCCACTGCCCCTGGTAGAAGATCTCCACCCGCCCCTCGTGGTGCGTGCGCTTCTCTCCCGCCAGACGGACCATGATCTGCTCCTGCTCCGCCGCAGGTCCTGAGGCAGTCCTGCTGCTACAGGGGGTGGGAGGGCTGCAGAGGAGGAGCAGTGCAGCCACAAGCAGGCTCTGGGGAGCACCCTCCATCTCAGGGAAACACTTCCGACCTGCAACACCAGAACAGGGAAAAGGTGATTGATTACAGGACCGTCAACTGAGGCCACTCCAACTTACTTCCAAATGGAAAACGTTGCACGGTACTGGCTCAGCTTCCATGCAGGAACACACCAGGTCTTCCCGGGAAAAGCAAGACCTCAGGAGCTGAGTTCAGAGCACTGACAGCTTTGCTAATGCTTGGTAATTGGAATTGGTTTATTATTGTCACATGTACCGAGATACAGTGAAAAGCTGTTGTTTTGCATGCCATCCGGACAGATCATTCCATACATAAGGACATCGAGGTAGTAAAAAGAAAGCAGAATGCAGAATATAGTGTTACAGTTACAGAGAAAGTGCAGTGCAGGCAGACAAATAAAGTGCAAGGGCCACAACGAGGTAGATTGTGAGATCAAGAATTCAGCTTTAGCTTATAAAAGGTCTGTTCAAGAGTCTGATAACAGCAGGATAGAAGCTGTCCTTGAGCCTGGTGGTACGTGTTCACAGGCTTTTGTATCTTCTGCTCAATGGGAGGCGGGAGAAGAGAGAGTGACCGGGGTGGGAGGGGTCCTTGATTATGTCGGCTGCTTTCCCGAGGCAGCGGGAAGTGTAGACAGAGTCAGTGGAGGGGAGGCTGGTTTGTGTGACGTGCTGAGCTGTGTCCACAACTCTCTGCAGTTTCTTGAGGTCTTGGGCAGAGCAGTTGCCACACCAAGCCATGATGCCTCTGGATAGGATGCTTCTATGGTGCATCTGTAAAAACTGGGGAGGATCAGCAGGGACAAGCTGAACTTCCTTCACCTTCTGAGGAAGTAGAGGTGCTGGTGAGCTTTCTTGGCCATGACATCGATATGCTGGACAGTTGTCAGTGATACTTACACCTCGGAACCTGAAGCTCTCTAACACCTCCACCTCGGCACCATTGATACAGACAGGGATGTGTACTCACCCCACTTCCTAAAGTCAATGACCAGCTCTCTTGGGAAGGGAGGGAGTTTCCTTGAGCTTTTCCCAACACCAAAGTAACCGTGGATGGAACTCCAGTTCCTCTCACGGAATATCAGGTGAATATTGGAAATATTGAAAAATGAACTATTTCTTGTCATCTATTCAACACTTTTGTGCATAGTTTGAATAAAACCCTTCAGACCAAGTGTTTCTTGGCCTCAGTCTGTTTACTAGTACCAACCCAGGCATGAAGTCTCACTCACACGACTTAATCTACGGAATGCCAGGTTTACCACTTGCTTGGGAACCTCCAACTGATTCCAGGGATGAGAGTCATCAGCCGTGTGGACACTCTGGAGAAGCTGGGGTTGCTCTCCTTGGAACAGAGGCGTGGGATCTGAGGGAGGTGTGAGAAACCATGACGGGTTTGGACAGAAACTCCCCTCATGGGCGGCGGGATCCAGAGCCAGCGGATCCAGAGGGAAGGTGATCAGCAAAAGGACCAAAGGGAAGAGCGTGCACATGTGGTGAGTGGCCGAGGTCAGGGATTCAACAAGGAGCCGGATAAATCACTGAAAGGAAAAGATCTGCTGGGCAGTGGGGAGAGGGCTGAGAGAGGGACTAAAGGGATTACTCTTACTGAGAGCCCAACAGCTCCCACAGCTGGCACCAGAGACCCACAGCTGGCCCACCAGAGACCCACAGCTGGCCCACCAGATGTCCACAGCTGGCACCAGGCACCCACAGCTGGCACACCAGAGGCTCTACACACAGTGGAGAACAAGGATGTGGTCAAACTGAGCAACAATGCATGTTACAGCTGAATAACCAACCAACCAACAATAATTCACAGGTCCTGGGGAAAGACGGGAGAGGGGGTGGAATGTGACTGACAAAATTCTCTACCAGGAGCTGTCAGATGCTTGATGGGTTGAATGGCCTCCCACTGTAACATCTGAATGATTCACCCCATTTCTCATCATGTTGGAGCACGGTTAATGTTGTCCCAGACCTCTCCAGACCTGGGAGAGGCCAGCAATGGAAGCATCAGGAGCAGCTGTTAGTGCACACATGGGAATGGAACTCAGTGCAGGAAGGACATGGGTGCACTGGAGAGGGTACAGGGGGATTTACGCAGACCTGCGCAGCTGGTAGAGCCACTGCCTCACAGCTCCAGAGACCCGGGTTCAATCCTGACCTCCGGCACTGTATGTGTGGAGTTTGCACGTTCTCCCTGTCAGTTTCCCCCGGGTGCTCCGGTTTCCTCCCACATCCCAAAAACATGCAGGTCAGTAGGTTAACGGAGCACTGTAAGTGGCTGTTAATATGTAGGTAAGATCTAGGGGGGAATTGATGGGAATTAGGAGAGGATAAAATGGGATTCGTGCAGGATTAGTGTGAGTGGTCAGCACTGACCCGCTGGGCTGAAGGGCCTGTTTCCATGCTGTATCTATGACTCTCTGAGTGGAGACTATCTGGGCTGGGATTGTTTTCTTTGAAGCAGGGAAGACTGAGGGGAGATTTAAATCCTGAGAATCCTGCATAGAGTGACCAAAACAAAAATACTGCCGCTGTTGGAATTCTGAAACAAAAACAGAAGACGCTGGAGATATCCAGCAGTTCAGGAGAAGAGATCCTCATGTTCCCCTATCCACGGATGCTGCCTGACCTGCTGAGCATTTCCAACATTCTACAGCTGGGCAGGAAGGACCCATTTCCCTTGTCAGGGAGAACTAGAACCAGAGAAGGCCAGAGCAAAGTTAAGAGCTGGCTTCACAGGGAGGAGAGGAAACAAATACACTCCATGAGAAACCCTTCCCACAGTTAAGTTCTCATCCTCATTGCATTATGAGGAGAGACTAAGGGAGCTAAGGCTTTACTCTTTGGAGAGGAGGAGGATGAGAGGAGACATGACAGAGGTATACAAAATATTAAGAGGAATAGATAGCGTAGACAGCCAGCGCCTCTTTCCCAGGGCACCCATGCTCAGTACAAGAGGGCATGGCTTTAAAGTAATGGGTGGGAAGTTCAGGGGAAGGTTTTTACCCAGAGACTGGTTGGGGCGTGGAATACGCTGCCTGGGGCGGTGGTGGAGGCAGGTACATTGGTCAAATTCAAGAGATTACTAGATAAGCAAATGGAGGAATTTAAAATAGGGGGATATGTGGGAGGAAGGGGTTAGATAGTCTTAGGCGAGGTTAAAAGGTCAGCACAACATTGTGGGCCGAAGGGCCTGTATTGTGCTGTACTGTTCTATGTTCCATATTATTCAAGTTCAAGTGTATTAGTCAAAGGCATAAACACACAGGGAATAAATGCCATAAAAATTTGCTTTTCACAACAGCAGCTCAGAACATTACAAGACGAGGATAAACATGTTAACATAAACTTAAATTAACATAAATTATACAAAACCTACATGACAAAATAAAATAAACATAACAACGTTACTGCAAGTTGAGAGAAAGAGAAAGAAGTATTGTCCGAGGTAGAATTAGGGTTTTTCAGATCAGTTCAAGAACCTGACAGCAGTGGGGAAGAAGCTGTTGTTGAACCCTGAGGTGTGGGTCTTCAGGCTCCCGTACCTCCTGCCTGATGGCAGCATTGAGAAGAGGGCACGGCCCAGATGGTGGGATCTGCATTCCCTGGATGAGACTTTGAAGAGCCGGAACATTGCAGGGCTTTGGACTGAGAGATGGAATGCGACAATATTCTTGATGGTTCTTCGTGCTTGGTGTGGAGACAATGGGTGAACAGCCTCCCGATATGCTCCACAGGTCTGACTGTGTGATTCCATAAGTCAGCTGGAGTCAGTATTCTTGAGACAATTAATCAGTGTTGACTGAGTATGTCATCTCTTCATAATACACTAAGACTCAACAAGTCTTTTCCCCAAGGTTGGGGGATTGAGAACTAGAGGACATAGGTTTAAGATGGGAGGGGAAAGGTTTAATAGGAGCCTGAGGGGCAACTTTTTTCATCCTGAGGGTGGTATTGGTATTGGAATTGGTTTATTATTGTCACTTGTACCGAGGTACAGTGAAAAACTTGTCTTGCATACCGATCATACAGATCAATTCATTACACAGTGCAGTTACATTGAGTTAGTACAGAATGCATTGATGTAGTACAGGTAAAAACAATAACAGTACAGAGTAAAGTGTCACAGCTACAGAGGAAGTGCATTGCAGGTAGACAGTAAGGTGCAAGGTCACAACAAGGTAGATCGTGAGGTCAGAGTCCGTATATGGAACGAGCTGCCAGAGGAAGTGGGTGAGGCAGGTACATTAACAACATTTAAAAGGCACTTGGACAGGTACACAGATAGGAAAGGTTTAGAGGGATATGGGCTGAATGCAGGCAAATGGGACTAACAGATGGCCATCTCGGTCGGCATGGACCGGTTGGGCCAAAGGGCTTGTTTCCGTGTTGTATGACTCTATGGTTCTAAGTATCAACCCAAAAGGCAGTGTTTATTTCCAACACAGCGGAGCATATGCACAGCAGTGAATCAGTTACGATCGGGCGATAATTCCTGAGACTATTAATCAATTTCTCCAGAAGAGATTCTTTTAGGAATGCCTCATGTAAATGCTTGGATGCTCAAATCCTTTCACAGTCTGACTGGCGCCTTGCCAACACTCGAAGGAAGTTCTTCAAAGGCAGGGCAATAAAACGGACACTGGTGCCCAACCGCATGGCATGACTCTAACAGGCTCCATGTGTCTGAGGATTCCTTCAGACCAGTCTGGGCAGCTTGCCCCTGCCTGGTGTAATGGCTCACTTGTTTAGTCTGATGGCAGTGAGTGGAAGTGTCCACCCTGACCAATCACTGGCATTCAGGAGCAGCTCTGATCTTTAACCCCATCATTGCCAAACCCTCCTCTACAGATTCCCCTCTCGCTGCTAGCCCAACTCCTCCAAGAATTTGCCCCAACATCTCTTCCCAAGGGTGCTGCCTCCCATGGTGGTGTGCTCCCTTGGAACCACTCTGGGACACCAGCCCGGACCTCAGAAGCCGAGATTGTGGAGGCAGCGCCAACAAATGGCCCACAATGGAGGAAGACAGCAGGCTGGACACTTAATACTTGCGACAGAGGGAGTGAAGCAAAAGTTCACCAGACTCGTTCCTGGGATGTCAGGACAGTCACATGAGCAGAGATTGAGTAGGCGAGGGCTGTATTCTCCCGAGTTTAGAGGAATGAGAGGTGATCTCATTTAAGCAGACGAAGCTCTTCCAAGACTTGGCAGGCTGGATGCAGGGAGGATGTTTTCCCCTGGGTGGGGAGCCTGGAACCAGGGGTCACAGTCTCGGAGTAAAGCGCGGTAGTGTAGCAGTTAGCGTAACGCTATTACAGCGCCAGCGACCTGGGTTCAATTCCGGCCGCTGTCTGTAAGGAGTTTGTACGTTCTCCTTGTGTCCGCGTGGGTTTCCTCCGCATGCTCCGGTTTCCTCCCACATTCCAAAGACGTACGGGTTAGGAAGTTGTGGGCGTGCTATGTTGGCGCTGGAAGTGTGGCGACACTTGTGGGCTGCCCCCAGAACACTGTACACAAAAGATGTACTTCACTGTGTGTTTTGATGTACATGTGACTAATAAAGAAATCTTATCTTAAATTTGTTCAGGGGGAGAGTGTTGAACCTTTGAACTCTCTACACAGGAGGGAATTCAAAATAGAGATCGATAGATTTGCAGATATTAGGGAATCAAAGGATCTGGGGTTGACCCTCACCAATTTTTATCAATGCACCATAGAAAGCATCCTATCTGGATGCATCAGGGCTTGGTACAGCAACTGCTCTGCCAGGACCACAAGAAACTGCAGAGAGTTGTGGACACAGCCCAGCGCATCACGGAAACCAGCCTCCCCTCCATGGACTCTGTCTATACTTCTCACTGCCTTGGTAAAACAGCCAGCATAATCAAAGACCCGACACACACACTGGACATTCTCTCTTCTCCCCTCTCCCGTTGGGCAAAAGATACAAAAGCTTGAGAACACGCACAGTCAGTCTCATGGACACCTTCTATCCTGCTGTTATCAGACTCTTGGACATTTCATACCTAAAAGATGAACCTAAAAGACGCATGGGGGTGTAGCGGTTAGTGTAACGCTATTACAGCGCCAGCAACCCAGGTTCAATTCCAGCCGCTGTCTGTAAGGAGTCTGTACGTTCTCCCCGTGTCTGCGTGGGTTTCCTCCGGGTGCTCCGGTTTCCTCCCACATTCCAAAGACGTACGGGTTAGGAAGTTGTGGGCGTGCTATGTTGGCGCTGGAAGCGTGGCGACACTTGAGGGGCTGCCCCCAGAACACTCTACGCAAAAGATGCATTTCACTGTGTGTTTCGATGTACATGCAACTAATAAAGAAATCTTATCTTCGTCTGTCAATCTACCTGGTCATGGTCCTTGCACTTTACTTCCTCTGCCTGCATTGCACTCCCTCTGTAACTGTAACATTATATTCTGCGTTCATTTCACTACCTCCGTGTACTTATATGGAATGATCTGTCTGGATGGCAGGCAAAGATTTTCGAACATGTGACATTAATAAACCAATGACCAACGAGGGCAGGAAGAGTGCTGAGGGGGAAGAACAGCCTGTTGCATGAAAGAGCAGATTTGAGGGGCCGAATGGTCTCGTACGTCCTTGTAGAGGTCGGTGCCTCAGGGAATGGTAGAAAATGCAGGGCACAGAAGGAGCCCATTTAGCCCAGTGATAGGATGGGTTTAAATTCAAGCTGCCAAACCCTTGAGATTCCCTCCCTAAAACCGTCCCACTCTCTCCCAACATCCCAACCACCTGATGGGACAAGAGGACGCGCTGGTAACCGGGTAACGTCTGAGGGCGGGCAGTGGACAGTGGGCAGGGGGTCCGGGCCGCCTCCTGCTCGGGCAGTGGTGTGGGAGGGAGCCCAGACCCCCTGCCCACTGCCCACAGCAGAGACATGGGCCATGGGGTGGGATCCAGGGGTTGACTGTGTGGGGCTGGGCTGTGGCGCCGGCGGATACAGAGGGAGAGGACTCCCGAGCTCCCAGTAGGGCAGCCGGGACAAAGGGAGGAATGTGGAAGGAGAGAAATAGAAGGAAAGAAAAAGGAGAGAGAGAGAGAGAGAGTGGAGAGAGAGAGAGAGATGGGGTGAATGTGAAAAGCGGAGGAGAAAAAGGGGGGAGACGGAAGAAGTGAATGTGGGGAGGGAGGAGGTGTTAAAAGGGGAGATAAAGGATGGGATGTTTGTGAAGGGGAAAGTGGGGGGAAGAAAGAAGGAGGTGGAGACAGAATGTGAGAGAGAAAAGAGGAGAAAGTGTGTGAAAGGAGAGAGGGGCAGCGAGGTGGGGGGGGGGATTGGAAGGGGGGGTGGTGGGCAGTGAGGGACGGGGAACATTTCATGTGAAGGGGTTACCAGTTGCGGCGGTTCGCCGCAGGAAGGCGAGGCCCCCGGCCGGGCGGACAGGGCTTCCTAGAAATCAAACTGCCCGAAAAGTTTCAATACACCGATTGCAAACGAGACTGAGTTTAAAACTTCTCCCGGGAGAGCGGAGAGAGACCGGGACAAACACACACACACTCACAGACACACACACACTCTCACACACATACACTCACAGACACACACACACTCTCACAGACACACACATTCACACACACACTGATACACACACACTCACACTCTCACACACACACTCACAGACACACACACTCACAGACACACACAGATACACACACTCACACTCTCACACACACACATTCACACACACTGATACACACACTCTCTCACACACACACTCACACTCTCTCACACACACAGACACACACATTCACACACACACACTGATACACACACTCACACTCTCACACACACACATTCACACACACTGATACACACACTCTCTCACACACACACTCACACTCTCTCACACACACAGACACACACATTCACACACACACACTGATACACACACACTCTCTCACACACACTCACAGACACACACAGATACACACACTCTCTCTCACACACACTCCCACAGACACACACATTCACACACACACACTGATACACTCTCTCTCTCTCACACACACTCACACTCTCACACACACTCACACTCTCTCTCTCTCACACACACACTCACACACACATTCACACACAGACACAAAGAGATTTCTCTCAAGTATTCCTGCTCCGCTGCACAGAACTGTTGCAGGTCTGCGCTGATGCAGAGTGTGGGGGTATAAAGAGAGAGATCAGTTTAAAAGCGAGCTGGGGAGTTGGTGGTACTTACTTGAAGCTGACCCGAGCGAATTTGAGTTCGGAATCCGAGCAGCGGCTTCAGTCAGAGGGGGAATCGGCGACAGACACGGGACTCTCCCTCAGTCAGTAGAACAGCTGAGTGCCCCGCGACTGATTTGCCTTTATATTCCCACCACGTGATTTTACATCCTGCCCTCTCCCTCTGCATCCTCCACCTCCCTTTCCCTTATTCCTGGAATGACGAACCGGAGAGCAAAATATTCGGTCCGTGTGTGAGAGAGAGAGAGTGTGAGTGTTCAGTGGGAGAGTGTGAACACCCAGTGTAAGTGAGAGTGTAAACACTCAGAGTGTGTGTGTAAATATTCACTGTGAGAGTGTGGACAGTCAGTGTGTGAGAGAACACAATGTAAGAGGGAGGACAGTGTGAGAGAGAGAGAGACTGTAACATCCAGCAATGTAGGAACCACCAGACATTTCCACACCCACTGTATGTACAGCTTGCAGGGGAACCTGCAGGTGGTGGTGTTCCCCTGCCCCTGTCCTTCTTGGTGAGACAGGTGACAGTTTGGGAGACGCTGTCAGAGTAGGCTGGGTCAGTAACTGGAGTGCTGGTGGTGGAAGAAGGGGGTGTTTAGGGGGGGTGGATGGGGAGCCGAACAAGCGGGCTGGATAGTGTTAGAGCCACACTCACCCAGGCAAGGTGAGAGTGTTCCTTCACACTCCCGACTTGTGCCCTGTAGATGGTGGAAAGAGTGTGAGTTGCTATGGGATATCCACCCCGTGATCTGGCCCTGCGGCTGCGGTATTTATTTGGCTGGTCCAGTTGAGTTTCTGGTCAGTGGTGAGCGCAGGATGCCGATGGTGGGGAATTAGGTGATAGTGGGCAGGCACGGTAATGTAGCGGTTAGCGTAACGCTATTACAGCACCAGCAACCCAGGTTCAATTCCGGCCGCTGTCTGTAAGGAGTTTGTACGTTCTCCCCGTGTCTGTGTGGGTTTCCTCCTGGTGCTCCGGTTTCCTCCCACATTCCAAAGACGTACGGGTTAGGAAGTTGTGGGCATGCTATGTTGGCGCCGGAAGTGTGGCGACACTTGTGGGCTGCACCCAGAACACTCTACGCAAAAGATGCATTTCACTGTGTGTTTCAATGTACATGTGACTAATAAAGACATCTCATCTTATCTTAATGCCACTGAACGGCAAGGGTAAGTAGCCGGACTACCTCCCACTGATGATCATGGCACTGCTGCATCATGAATGGGACTCACTGCTTAGAGTGTCTCCATCTCGGTGCATGTGGGCATGGGCTGCTTCATCTGCTGAGGAGCTGTGAATGGAATTGAACATGGTGAAGTCATCCTCACTACCTCAGACCCCAGAATTCAGCCTATCCCACTCACACCAGCTCATACCAAGAGACCGCAGAGACCCCTGGATACAGAAAAGGCTCTCGGATCAGACAACGTCCCAGCTGCAGGATCGATATCACAGAATCCTGGACTCATGCAGCATGGAGACAGGCCCTTCAGCCCACCAGGTCAATACTAACTCATTTACAACCACCCACTTACACTAGTCCTACAAACTAATCCCATTTTATTCTCCCCACACTCCCATCAACTCCCCCCAGATTCTACCCCTCCAGGAGCAATTACAGTGGCCAATTAACCTAACAGCGAGCATAAGTTTGGGAGGTGGGGGTACTGGGACCCTTACTATTTGCGATTTTTATGAACAACCTGGATGAAGAAGTGGAGGGGTGGGTTAGTAAGTTTGCGGGTGACACGAAGGTTGGGGGTGTTGTGGATAGTTTGGAGGACTGTCAGAGGTTACAGAGGGACATTGATAGGATGCAGAGTTGGGCTGAGAAGTGGCAGATGCAGTTCAACCCAGATAAGTGTGAAGTGGTTCATTTTGGTAGGTCATATATGTTGGCGGAATATAGTATTAATGGTAGGACTCTTGGCAGTGTGGAGGATCAGAGGGATCTTGGGGTCCGAGTCCATAGGATGCTCAAAGTGGCTGTGCAGGTTGACTGTGGTTAAGAAGGCATATGGTGTATTGTCCTTCATCAATCAGGGAATTGAATTTAGGAGCCGAGAGGTATTGTTGCAGCTATATAGGTCCCTGGTCAGACACCACTTGGAGTACTGTGCTCAGTTCTGGTCACCTCACTACAGGAAAGATGTGGAAGCCATAGAGAGGGTGAAGAGGAGATTTACAAGGATGCTGCCTGGGATGCGGAGCATGCCTTATGAAAGCAGGTTGAGAGAACTCGGCCTTTTCTCCTTGGAGAGACGGAGGATGAGGGGGGACCTGATAGATGTGCATAAGATGATGAGAGGTATTGATCGGGTAGATAGTCAGAGGCTTTTCCCCAGGGCTGAATTGGTGGCCAGAAGAGGACATAGGTTTAAGGTGCTGGGGAGTAGATATAGAGGAGACGTCAGGGGTAAGTTTTTTACTCAAAGAGAGTGGTGAGTGTGTGGAATGGGCTGCCGGCAACAGTGTTGGAGGCGGATACGATAGGGTCTTTCAAGAGACTTAGATAGGTACATGGAGCTGAGAAAAATAGAGGGCTATGGGTAAGCCTAGTAATTTCTAGGGTAGGAGCATGTTCGGCACAGTTTTGTGGGCCGAAGGCCCTGAATTGTGCTGTGATTGTTCTATGTTCTATGTAAAATGGGAGCACCCGGGGTAAACCCACACAGTCTCAGGGAGAACGTGGAAACTCCACATGGACAGCACCCGAGGTCAGGATTGAACCCAGGCCACGGGAGCTGTGAGGCAGTGGCTCTACCCGCTGTGGCACTCAGAGACTGACCTTGTAGTGGAAAGAAAGTCATTGATGAAGCAGCTGAAGATGTTGGACAGAGGTCACTGCCCTGAGGAACTCCTGTGGTGATGTCCTGGGACAGGGATGTCCAGCCTCCAACAACCACCACCATCTTCCTTTGCGACTGGTACATCTCCAACCTTTGGAGTTCCTTCCGCGTGATGCCCATTGACTCTGGATTTACCTGGGCTCCTTGATGCCACACTTGATCAAAAGTTGCCTAGATGTCAAGGGCAGTTGAGAGTCACCTCACCTCCGGGATTCACCTCCAAGGCTGTGATGAGATCTGGAGCGGTGATCCTTGTGAAACCCAAACCGGATGAGCAAGTGCTGATTGCACCTTCCAGCACATTGTCACATCGATGCCAACGTTGTAACTGAAGACTTGATCTTATGATAGGAGACCATGGCTCAATGTCCAGCCAGTTCTGGAGTGGAGGTCTTCAGTACTGCAGCTGGGTGGTTGACTGTTCCTGTCACCTCTGCTGCATCCAGTGCTCTCAACTGTATCTTGATGTCCAATTGACTGAATCCAACTGGATTCAGACTGGCTTTGTGATGTTAGAGGAAGCCCAGATAGGTCACCAACTTAGTGCATCTGGTTGATTATTGTTGTCACTGGATGGGGATCTGGAGTTCTGCATTGTTGAACTGGAGACATAGGTTCAAATCTCACCAAGGCTGCTGGGCAAATTAAATTCCAGTAGATAAATAATCTAAAATTTAAAAAAGCTGGTCTGGTCATGATTACCATGACATACCAGATAGTCCTTGAAAACCCAACCAGTTCCTTACTGTCTGTGAAGTGTGAGCAGGACGTCCTGATGCTGGAGATACACAAACTCTGGGCTGCCACCAGGTCCAACAATGGCTGTGCCCTTTTTTACCTCATCTTTGATACCGGGCATGCTCAGAACCATTCACAGCCTTAAAGTAAAAATACACAGTTCCTAAAAAGGAAAGATATTAACATCACATGACAATAATACTACAACCATCCTATTATTAACTAAGAGAACCATCCTGACCCCCTTTGTCACTCGATCATTTTATTACAAAGTCTCTCAGATGTTTGGGCGGGTCCCTCTCACATAATGGATGGGGTGGTGATTTCCACCAACAGAAGTTACTCAGTTCCCTCATTAACCTAAAGATGATCCATTTCAGAGTCCCCGCTGTTGGATGGTGCTTGAGTGCTTTGAAGAATACTGTGCTTAATGCAAAACCGTGCTAGACTCTGATCAGGGAGCCTTTGGTGATGGTAACTTGAAAATGCTGCATTTTATATGCAGCGGTCACTGTGATTCACAGGCCACCATGGCACAGAAGCAGACTTCTGTCTCTGCTTTATCATGATGTCCTTCTTGGTTTAGTCCCAGTCACACAGATGTTGACCATTTATTTCATGGGATACCTCTGGTCTTTGGAAGACTTGTATACATAGACAAGACAAGACATCTTTATTAGTCACATGTACATCGAAACACACAGTGAAATGCATCTTTTTGCGTAGAGTGTTCTGGGGGCAGCCCGCAAGTGTCGCCACGCTTCCGGCGCCAACATAGCATGCCCACAACTTCCTAACCCGTACGTCTTTGGAATGTGGGAGGAAACCAGAGAACTCAGAGGAAACCCATGCAGACACGGGGAGAACGTACAAACTCCTTACAGACAGCGGCGGGAATTGAACCCGGGTCGCAGGCGCTGTAATAGCGTTACACTAACTGCTACGCTACCCGTGCCTGCCCTTAGGAATAGTAAAGGGAAAAAATAACTGGTGGGGGTTGTCTATAGGCCACCAAATAATAACATTACAGTGGCACAGGCAATAAACCAAGAAATAGATGTAGCAGAGGATGCGGAGAGTCTACAGAGAGATATCGATAGGTTAAGCGAGTGGGCAAGGGTCTGGCAGATGGAGTACAATGTTGGTAAATGCGAGGTCATCCACTTTGGAAGGAAAAATAGAAGATCAGATTACTATTTAAATGGTCAAAGATTGCAGCATGCTGTTGTTGTGCAGAGGGACTCAGGGTGGGTTACAGCAGGGCAGCTGACAGGAGTCCTCTCATTGACTTGGCTCTGCAGTTCCATTAAATCCTATAACACTCTTGGTTGCATGGTTTCCCAGTGACACAAGCAGTACAGATGATTCTCTTTAGTATTAATTATCTTCACTTCAGCACTGGTGTGTGGTCAGTGAGCTGTGACCTTGTAAATGTGTGAAGCCCATGTAGTTTGCTAACGTCCTGGATCAGTCACTGTTGAATGATGTTCTGTTACCTGGCCTCACTATATATGGTATTACAAACAGTAAATTGGTAAGTTGGTTTATTATTGTCACTTGTACCGAGGTACAGTGAAAAAGTTGTCTTGCATACCGATCGTACAGATCAATTCATTACATAGTGTATTGAGGTAGTACAAGGGAAAACAATAACAGAATACAGAATGAAGTGTAACAGTTACAGAGAAAGTGCAGCGCAGGTAGACAATAAAGTGCAAGGTCATAATGAGGTAGATTGCGAGGTCAAGAGTCCATCTTATCGTACTAGGGTACCGTTCAATAATATCTTGTAACAGTGAGATAGAAGCTGTCCTTGAGCCTGGTGGTATGTGCCCTCAGGCTTTTGTATCTTCTGCCCAATGGGAGGGGGGAGAAGAGAGAATGACCCGGGTGGGTGGGGTCTTTGATTATGCTGGCTGCTTCACCAAGGCAGCGAGAGGTATATACAGAGTCCATGGAGGGGAGGCTGGTTTCCGTGATGTGCTGAGCTGTGTCCACAACTCTCTGCAGTTTCTTGCGGTCCCGGGCAGAGCAGTTGCCGTACCAAGCTATGATGCATCCGGATAGGATGCTTTCTGTGGTGCATCAGTAAACGTTGGTGAGGGTCAAGAGCTGGCAAAAGACATCAGTGCCTGAGATTACATAAACTGTCACACTAACTCTCTCAGTTTGACTGGGACATCGGTGAACACTGTTCTTTCACCATGTCGACTGTTGCTCCCCCTTCAACCACAACATTGATTCATTAGTTGCAAATGTTCAATCATACCCTTAGAGTCACAGAGTCATACAGCACGGAAACAGGCCCTTCGGCCCAACTCATCCACGTCGTCCAAGATGCCCATCTAAGCCAGTCCCGTTTGCCTGCGTTTGGCCCATATCCCTCTAAACCTTTCCTATCCGTGTACCTGTCCAAGTGTCTTTCAAACATTCTTAATGTACCTGCCTCACCCACTTCCTCTGGCAGCTTGTTCCATATACTGACCACTCTCTGGGTGAAAAAGTTGCCCCTCAGGTTCCTATTAAATCTCTCCCCTCTCACCTTAAACCTATGCCCTCTAGTTCTTGATTCCACAACCCTGGGAAACAGACGGAGTGCACTCATGGCTGAGTGAGGGGAATAACCCGAAAATTCAGGATTATTGAAGTGGTTGAAATAAAAGCAGGGAATGCTGGAAACACTCAGCAGGTCAGGCAGCGTCTGTGGGGAGAGAAATCATCAACGTTTCAGACCAAAGAACCTCCATCAGAACAGTTCTGATTTTGCCCTCACACACTCTCGACACACCCTGTGGGGAGAAGGTTGGGGAGTGGGGCGTTAACAGTCACTCTGGGGATCATCGTCCTGCATAGATAATTACACAAGAGATTTCAAGGTCCACGGAGAGGGGAGCTACTCCATCATTGAGCACCATTGGCTTCTTTCACAGCGATCCCTTCCGTCCCCCTCCCACTGTGCAGTCCTACTAATCATTCTCCTCCGGTGCCAAACCAATTCCCTTCTGAAGGCCCTGTTACTGCCCCCCCCACCCCCAACAGGCAGCGACTGTTACCGCCCCCCACTCCCAATAGGCAGAGTAACAGAGACAATGCCAGCTACCGCAGTGATCAGGCATCCCCCCTCTCTCAGCTCACTGTCCCATGTTTGCCTCTCCGTCAGACGGTTAAGAGTTCAAGCCTTGCTCCCCACAAAAAAAAAATCATCTGGTTGTTAAACCAAAGCTCTGTTTCCCCAGAGCCACAGCAATGAAGTTCAACGCACGTCACTCAGATTAGTCTTTAACTCGTTGCCTTGTTAACTCATTGGTGGGATCTTGCTGTGTATAACTGACTGTTGCGTCTCCCCCTCAGTACAACAATGATCACGGGTTTGGAGGCAGTTCGTTGATTTTACATGGGTGCAGTGACACAGCGGAGACGCCAGAGACGGCAGCTGCTGGAGTCTGGAGCAACACACAAAGTACTGGAGGAACTCAGCGGGTCAGGCAGCGTCTGTGGGGGGAGAGGAATTGTCGACGTTTCGAGTCAAAACCCTGCCTCAGGGCTGAGTTCCTCCAGCAAATTGTTTGTTGCAATGACACAGAGGTTATGTTACTGGAGTAACAGCCAGTGGTCTGACCACCAATCCAGATGTGAGTTCCAATAACACCTCTGGGAATTTTCAATTTCAATCGAATTTTCAAGCAGTTCAATAAATCTCAAATTAAGCATTTTTTCTCAGAAACAGGACCATGAAGCTTTGGGATTGTTGTGAAACCCCAGTCTGGTTCACTGATGTCCTCCAGGGAGGTACCCTACCGTCCTAACCTGGTCTGGTCTGTGTGTGACCCCTGAGCCCCCACTCCCCCCGTGTGTGACCCCAGACCCACCCCTGTGTGTGACCCCTGACCCACCCCTGTGTGTGACCCAGACCCACCCATCCCGGACCCACCCCTGTGTGTGACCCCTGACCCACCCCTGTGTGTGACCCAGACCCACCCATCCCAGACCCACCCCTGTGTGTGACCCAGACCCACCCATCCCGGACCCACCCCTGTGTGTGATCCTGACACTGCCACATTCCTTTGGCACTTTGCCGGGGGATTCCAAGCAGAAGATGGACCCACAGACTTCTGACTCAGTGCAGGCTGAGACACACTGACACAACAACGTAATGTAACTGGAATCTAAACAGGATTCCACAGATTTTTTTAAGGGGATTTGGACGTCACTGGCAGTGCCAGAGTTTAATGGCTACATTTGGAGTATTGTGTGCTGTTTTGGTCACCACACTGTAGGAAGGATGTGGAGGCTTTGGAAAGGTTCACCAGGATATTGCGTGGAATGGAGAGTATTGGTCTTGGAATTGGTTTGTTATTGTCACATCTACCGAGATACAGTGAAAAACTTGCTTTGCATACCGTTTGTACAGATCAATTCATTACACGGTGCATTGAAGTAGTACAGGGTAAAACAATAACAGAATGCAGAATAAAGTGTCACAGCTACAGAGAAAGTGCAGTGCAGGTAGACAATAAGGTCAAGGTCATAATGAGGTAGACTGTGAGGTCCAAAGTCCCCCTTAGTATTAGCTATAGAGTTGGACAAACTTGGGTTGTTTTCTCTGGAGTGTCAGAGGCTGAGGGGAGACCTGATCGAGGTTTATAAAATGATGAGAGGCACAGATAGAGTAGATAGTCCCAGGGTAGAAATGTCAAATACTAGAGGGCACAGATTTGTGAGAGGGGGGAAAGTTTAAAGGAGATGTGGGGGATAAGTTTTTTACACAGAGAGTGGTGGGTGCCTGGAGTGGTTAAGAGGCATTTAGCCAGACACATGAACAGGCAGGGAATGGAGGGATACGGACCATGTGCAGGCAGATGGGTTTAGTTTCAATTGGCATCATGGTTGGCACAGACATGGTGGGCCGAAGGGCCTGTTCCTGTGCTGTACTGTTCTGCGTTCAATGTTTGTTGTCCATCCCTAAAAGCCCCTGAACAAGGAGGCTGTTAAGAGTCACCCATGTTGGTGGGTCTAGGGTCATGTACAGACAATTCCCTCCCTTCTGTGAACCAAGTAGGTTTTTACAACATTCTGGTAGTTTCATAGTTACTGTTCCTGAGGCTGGCTTTTCTTTAAAAATCTGGACTTTTATTTAACTACTTGAATTTAAGTTTAAATTGGATTTAAACTCGGGATCACTGATTCTGAACCCTGCTTGTTGGTCACGTGATATAACCACGACATCACCAGGGGAACAGGATAGAAAACAAATGTTTATTTTCTATTTAAAGGTTCCTTGTGGTTGTACAACAAACAGGACAGTCTGCTGAAGCGCCTCGGTGTGGCCAGTGAAAGATCCCATGGCTCCTGGAGAGAGAACTTCTAAATACCTGGAGAACAAACAGAACCAATGGGAGATCCGTCCATGCGGTGAGGGAGGTGGCCGTCTCACTGAGTGCCGGCTCCCTCCCACTGGACGTGGCTGGGGAGGGGCGAGTGTTGGTCAGTTCTGTGGGCCAGTGAAACCAATTCCAATTCCAATTCCAGTACTTCAGCTCACTTTGGAATTGGAATTGGTTTATTATTGTCACATGTGAAAAACTTGTCTTGCATACCATCCATAGAGATCAATTCATCACAACGGTGCATTGAGGTAGTACAGAGTAAAACAATAACAGAATGCAGAGTAAAGTGTTACAGTTACAAAGAAAGTGCAGTGCAGGCAGACAATAAGGTGCAAGGTCATGACGAGGTAGATTGTGAGGTCAAGAGTCCATCTCATCGTACTAGGGGACCGTTCAATAGTTATAACAGTGGGATAGAAGCTGTCCCTGAGCTGGTGGTATGTGCTTTCAGGCTTTTGCATCTTCTGCCCGACGGGAGGGGGGAGAAGAGAGAATGTCCAGGGTGGGTGGGGTCTTTGGTTATGTTGGCTGCTTTACTGAGGCAGTGAGAAATGTAGACAGAGTCCATGGAGGGGAGGCTGGTTTCTGTGACATGCTGAGCTGTGTCCACAACTCTCTGCAGTAACAGAAGAGCAGAAAGGTTGTCAGGTGAGAGCTCAAGAGAAGCCCATGAGGACTGACCCACACAGAGGGTTTTAGAACGAGCTGCCAGAGTGAGCAGTAGAGGTGGGTACAATGACAACATTTAAAAGACACTTGGACAGGTACATGGATAGGAAAGGTTTAGAGGGATATGGGCCAAATGCAGGCAAATCGGACTATGTAGATGGGCACCTTGGTCAGCATGGATGTGTTGGGCCGAAGGGCCTGTTTCTGTGCTCTATAGCTCTATGACTCGATATGAAATAGGAGTAGGAATAGGCCATTCAGCCCTTCTACCTGATCTGATCTCCGTTTCAGCCCCAGGGTCCTCTCTACTTCCCATAACCCTCGATTCTGCCCTAGTCCTGGAACCTGTCCACCTCGACCTTGAATAACTCGGCCCTCACAGCTCTCTGACGGGAGAGAGTTCCAAAGATTCACCTCCCACTGAGAGAATAAATTCCTCTTCATCTCCGCCTGAAATAAGCAACCCCTTGTTCTGAAATTCTGGCCCCAGTTTTCGATGTCCCCACTCGGGGCAGCTTCCTCTCGACATCCATCCTGTCAGCCCCCTCAGCATCTCATCTGTTGCCATAAAGTTGCCTCATCTAATCTCCCACGACGCTGCGCCCAATCAGCTCCATCCCCAGGGAATCAGTAGACCCAGGACGCACAACAGACACCAGATGTTGGCATCTGGAGCAAAACACGATCTGCTGGAGGAACTCAGCGGGTCGGCAGCATCTGTTCACTGCACAACCACAAGAAGCCTTCAAATAAATGCTGCTTGACCTTCTGAGTTCCTCCAGTAGATTGTTTGTGGAGTCAGTGAACCCACATCTAATGATTCTACTGACGCACAGTGGTGCAGTGGTTAGAGCCACTTCCTCACAGCTCCAGAGACCCGGGTTCAATCCTGACCTCCGGCCCTGTCTGTGTGGAGTTTGCACGTTCTCCCTGTGACCGTGTGAGTTTCCCCGGGTGCTCCGGTTTCCTCCCACATCCCAAAGATACAGGTTTTAAGACAACACCATAGAATCCAGATCAATCACGCCTTGGTACGGCAACTGCTCTGCCAGGGACCGCCAGATACTGCAGAGAGTTGTGGACACAGCTCAGCGCATCACGGAAACCAGCTTCCCCTCCATGGACTCCATGGTCTACACTTCTCGCTGCCTCGGTAAAGCAGCCAACATAATCAAAGACCCCACCCACCCTGGACATTCTCTCTTCTCCCCCCTCCCATCAGGCAGAAGATACAAAAGCCTGAAAGCACGTACCACTTTTGCCTTGCACCTTATTGTCTGCCTGCACTGCACTTTCTCTGTAACTGTCACACTTTATTCTACATTCTGTTATTGTTTTCGCTTGTACTACCTTGATGCACTGATGTAATGAAATAATCTGTGAGGATGACGTGCAAAACAAAGTTTTTCACTGTACCTCGGTACCTGTGACAATAATAAACAAATTTATTTTATATTTAGGCCGGTGGGTTAACTGGCCGCTGTAAGTTGCCCTTAGTGTGTGGGTGAGGGGTAGACCCTGGGGGAAGTTGATGGGAATGTGGCGAGAATAAAATGGAATCAGTGTAGGATTAGTGTAAATCCGTGATTGATGGCCAGAAGGGACTCAGTGGGCCGAAGGGCCTGTTTCCACATTGTGTGACTCTGTGGAACATCTGACATTAAGGTTTAGCCCAGGCAGAGTTAACCTTCAGTGATTTGTTTTACCAGTTCGGTCAGTCAGGTGAAGGCTGCTGTGACCAACTAGCTCTTGACTGCAAGCCGGCTGATCCCACAGACCCACTCACTCTGTCTTTCACTTACCTTCAGGGGTCCAGGGCTGTCACCTGCTGAGACCAAACACGTGCGTGCATGCACACACTCACACACATGTACGCGCACACACTCACACACGCGCATGGGCACACACACACGCATGGGCACACACACACACACGTACGGGCACACGCACGGGCACACACACACACACACACACACACACACACACACACACACACAATTTGTCTCAACAGAAAGGCTTGTGTTCCCAAAGCAACTGACACAACCCCAACTGTTGTGGGAAGAGCGGTCGCTGTCAGGGGGGAGGCCAGTCTGTGTGCACAGCAAGCTCCCACCAATAGCAACATGATAACGAGCAGGCAAGCTGCATCAGTGCTGTTAGTTGAGGGGTAAATATTGGCCCCAGGAGGCTGGTTTTCTTTCCTTCAAGACAGGATCCACCCAAGGGAACAGACAGGGCCTCAATTAACGTCTCATCGGAAAGTTTCTACTCTGTCTGGCCTCAGCCTGGATATCTGTGTGGTAGCCTGAGTCTGTCACTGAACCACAGCTGATTGATCCATTTGTAACTGGATGCTCACATCTGCCAGCCAGAAGATGTGATGACTCACTGCAGGTTTGTGTGTCTGAACTACGGTCTTCCTTGT
The DNA here is from genome assembly GCF_009764475.1 of Pristis pectinata. Lineage (NCBI taxonomy): Eukaryota > Metazoa > Chordata > Chondrichthyes > Rhinopristiformes > Pristidae > Pristis > Pristis pectinata. Next base: position 2,710,029 of record NC_067416.1, on the reverse strand, counting down.
TCAAACAGGGTGGCAGCCAGAGCAGTGAGATCAGGAGAGAGGGAGGAAGTCGTGGAGTCATACAGCACGGAGGCTGGCCCTTCGGCCCAACTCGTCCATGCCGACCAAGATACCCACCTAAGCCAGTCTCACGGTAGTGTAGCAGTTAGTGTAATGTTATTACAGCGCCAGCGACCCGGGTTCAATTCCAGCCACTGTCTGTAAGGAGTTTGTACGTTCTCCCCGTGTCTGTGTGGGTTTCCTCCGGGTGCTCCGGTTTCCTCCCACTTTCCAAAGACGTACGGGTTAGGAAGTTGTGGGCATGCTATGTTGGCGCCGAAAGCGTGGCGACACTTGCGGGCTGCCCCCAGAACACTCTACGCAGACACTGGAATCTGGAGCAACACAGAAACCACTGGAGGGAATCAATGCGTCAGGCAGCCTCTGTGGGGGGAAATGGACGGTCGACGTTTCGGGTCGAGACCCTTCACCTGGGCTGGAAAGAAAGAGGGGAGATAGAATAAAAAGGTGGGGGGAAGGGGTGGGGCCAGAGCTGGCAGGTAACAGGTGGATCCAGGTGAGAGGGGGGTGATAGGTAGGTGGGGGGGGAGGGGATGGTGTCTGAAGCTGGGAGGTGATAGGTGGAAGTGACAAAGGGCTAAAGAAGATGGAATCTGATCGGGGAGGAGGGTGGACCATGGAATAGAGGGAGGGAGGTGGGAGGGGAACCAGAAGGGGGAATGATGGAGATAACAGGGATGATTGGGGACTTACCCCAGGGGCTTCTTCATTCATCCACAGGATATGCCAGCATTTGTTGCCCATCACTAATTACTCCTGACCTGGGGTGGTTGTTAAAAGTCAATCACTCTATTGGGCCTAAAGCTAAGTACAGGCCGAACCACTGGAGACACCGGAGGCTGCAGACACTGGAACCTGGAGCAACACACCAAGTGCTGGAGGAACTCAACGGGTCAGGCAGCGTGTGTGGGGGGGAAACGGGTAAGGAGAGCAGATTTGCTTCCCCGAGAGACATTGTTATCCAAATGGGTTTCACAACAAAAAGCTTCTTCCTGCTTTCTCCAGCTCCAGATTTATTTGATTGTACGTTCCACAGGTGCCGAGCTGGGATTTGAACTCGTATCTCTGGATCAGTTGTCTGGGAGTCTGGCTCCTGCTCCAGTGCCTTACCCACTACACTACTGTAGCCTAATAAATGTGTCACAGGAATGTCAATGTTCAGAAGGGGATTGATTGAATTGAGTTTGGGTTCACTAGTGGGCTATAGAACTACCATAGCTCCAGAGACCTGGGTTCAATCCTGGTGGGAGTTTGCATGTTCTCCCTGTGCCCTGTGGCTGTCGGTTTCACCTCCAACATATAACAACTTGAAAACAACATGTACTCTCCATAACAACATTTAAGAGACATTTGGACGGGTACCTGGACAGGAAAGGTTTAGCGGGATATGGGCCAAATGCAAGCAAATGGGACTAGCTTAGATGGGAATCTAAGTCGGCACGGACCAGTTGGGCCAAAGGGCCTGTTTCCATGCTGTATGACTCTGTGACTCCAGGGAGAAGCTCAGAGGACGGAGGGAAGGAACTCCCCAGGACACGAACACAGTGGTCGATCTGCTCTGCTATAAGGCACTTTGGAACATGCTGAGGATGAGATAGTTGCTAGAGGAATGTAGGTCTTTGCAAATTCACCAGCAATATTGGAAAGGAATTGCATGAATATTTGGGAATTGGGATAATCTGATGGGCATTTCAGAGGAAGAGGGGGTTGGGGCTTTCTATTGCAGAATGACTGTATTGAAACATTAAGTTGTGAGGGGATGTGACAGAGTGGAGGCTGAGAGAAGGTTCCCCCTCATGGAGCATGTGGAAACAGTTTCAGAATGAGGGGTTGCCCATTTCAGGCAGAGCAGAGGAGGACGTTTTCTCTCTCAAAGGATAATAAACCTTTGGAATTCTTTCCACCGGAGAGCTATAGGGATAAAGCCACTGAATGTGTCCAAGGTGAGGTGTATTTGTTGTCCATAGGGAAGTTGAGGGTCACAGAGTCACAGAGTCATACAGCATGGAAACAGGCCCTTTGGCCCAACTGGTCCATGCTGACCAAGATTCCCATCTAAGCTAGTCCCATTTGCCTGCATTTGGCCCGTATCCCTCTGAACCTTTGCTATCCAGATGCTATCCAGGTGCCTTTTAAAAGTTGGTGGAGGACAGAGAGAAAAGTGGAGCGGGGGTCAAGATCAGATCACAAGAACTTGTAATTAGGAGCAGGTGTAGGACACCCGGCCCACACAACCTGCCCGCTGTTTAACATGATGATGACAGATCTGTACTGGCCTCAACTCTGAAACTGTTCAATCGGGACCAGCCAAGGTCTCATTGAATGGGGAAGCAGGTGAGAGGGTCCCGACAGCTGATACCTGCTCCTGTCCCCGTTCTGCCGAGGAGAGGCTGGGCAGGGACAGGAGATCCTGGTGGGATTGCCTCCAGATGGAGAATTTGGGATTGTTCAGGGAAGTGGGGCTGGGAAGGGGAAGGGGAGGGGTGAGGAATCTCCATGAGGAATTCAGGAGTCACACTCCAAAATAGAAATAATTGGAATCCAAGATAACCCAATACCCCAGGTTCTCAAAACCTGGTCCCTTCCCATCATCAGCAGGTCACCAGGTAGAGTATCCCAAATCCAGCAAAATGAGTGCGAGATCACTGAACTGAGCCACAGGAGTGGTGTGTCTGACGCACAATAAAACACCAGGAAACTTGGAGCGTCTTTCATCAGATGGCGATGAGGAGGCGTACAGGAGTGAGACAGATCGGCTGGTTGAGTGGTGTCGCAACAACAACCTCGCACTCAATGTCAGCAAGACCAAGGAACTAATTGTGGATTTCAGGAAGGGGAAGTCAGGAGAACACACACCAGTCCTCACTGAGGGGTCAGCGGTGGAAAGGGTGAGCAGCTTCAAGTTCCTGGGTGTCAACATCTCGGAGGATCTATCCTGGGCCCAACACATTGATGCAATCATGAAGAAGGCACGCCAGTGGCTCTACTTCATGAGGAGTTTGAGGAGATTTGGTTTGTCACCAAAGACTCTTGCAAATTTCTACAGATGTACGGTGGGGAGCATTCTGATTGGTTGCATCACCACCTGGTATGAAGGCACAGGATCGCAAGAGGCTGCAGAGGGTTGTAGACTCAGCCAGCTCCATCATGGGCACAACCCTCCCCACCATCGAGGACATCTTCAAGAGGCGGTGCCTCAAGAAGGCAGCATCCATCACTAAGGATCCTCACCACCCGGGACATGCCCTCTTCTCATTACTACCATTAGGGAGGAGGTACAGGAGCCTGAAGACCCACACTCAACGATTCAGGAACAGCTTCTTCCCCTCCACCATCAGATTTCTGAACAGTCCATGAACTCATGAACACTACCTCGTTATTCTTTTTTTTCACTATTTATTTATTTTGTAATTTTACATCTTGCACTGTACTGCTGCCACAAAACAACACATTTCATGGCATATGTCAGTGATAATAAACCTGATTCTGATCAAGGTCAAGGGTCCACTGCCCACTGGTACAGGGACAACCTGCAACATGGCAGTTCTGTGCAGGGTACAAAATAATATCAGAAGGCATTAACTAATCATGGTGTTAAGTTGATATCACTAATCTTATTAAAATCACTGGGTACCCTTTCCTTGAAATAGATCCTCTGGTCCATGGCAGGGGACCTTGTAGTATTTCTGCCTCGTTGGCTCCCTCTGCTGCATTCTGCTAGCATTGCAGCCACCTGTTCACTACAAACACTTGCTGAATCGGAGTCAGGTTTATTATCGCTGGCTCATATGACGTGAAGTTTGTTGTTTTGCAACAGCAGTACAGTGCAAGACATAAAATTACTATAAATTACAAAAATAAATAGTGCAAAAAAGAGGAATAACGAGGCAGTGTTGATCGGTTCTTGGACTGTTCAGAAATCTGATGGCGGAGGGGAAGAAGCTGTTCCTGAATCGTTGAGTGTGGGTCTTCAGGCTCCTGTACCTCCTCCCCGATGGTAGTAACGAGAAGAGGGCATGTCCTGGGTAAACTTCATAAAAGCAAGGAGAATTTATGCTCCACATGAGCCTCCGGTAGTGTAACGGTTAGTGTAATGCTATTACAGCGCCAGTGACACAGGTTCAATTCCAGCCGCTGTCTGTAAGGAGTCTGTACGTTCTCCCCGTGTCTGCATGGGTTTCCTCCGGGTGCTCCGGTTTCCTCCCACATTCCAAAGATGTACGGGTTAGGAAGTTGTGGGTGTGCTATGTTGGCGCTGGAAACGTGGCAACACTTGCGGGCTGCCCCCCAGAACACTCTACGCAAAAGATGTATTTCACTGTGTGTTTCAATGTACATGTGACTAATAAAGAAATCTTATCTTCACTTATAAACACAAAAGGAGGCCATTCAGCCCATCAGGCCTATTCCAGCTCCCAGAGGAACAATCCGTCCCGTTCCCTTCTCCTTATTTCCCTGTACTCCTGCAATATTCTCTCCCGTGCACACATCCATCAATTTCCATTTTGATTCTTTTTGCCATCTACCCATGCAAGGGAACAATTTACAGTGGCCAGTCAACTTACCAACACATCTTTGCAATATGGGAGGAAACCAATGTGGTCACAGGGAGGACGTGCAAACTCCACACAGACAGCACCCAAGGTCAAGGACAAACCCTGGTACTTAATTGCACACTAACCTCCAGTGGTATAATGCAGGGAGCTCTGCAGCCAGGCTGAACACCAGTAACATGGCATTGACCACATAAGCTGCTTTAGGAAACTCCTAATGAATGGTCTTTGACCTGAAGCATTCACTCTGCTTCTCTCTCCACAGATGCTGCCTGACCTGCTGAGTGTTTCCAGCATTTTATGTGTTTATTTGATATCATAAATTGTAATGTTAGTTTTGGGTAAATATTAATTCATGACATCAGGGAGAACACTAAACTTATCTTGCAAAATAGTTCACTGTATCTTTAACATCCAACTCTGAGCACTTAGTTTAACATCACATCAGGAAGATGGTAGCTCTAACAGTGTGGCACTCCCTCACAACTGGTGGAGGAGTGATTGAGACCAGCAAATTGAGTGATAAATATTACAGTGGTAGGTCTCCATCCAACTCTGTGTCATGTCAGAGAGCAGCAAACAGAATAGCAAATGAATCAGCTCTAAACTTAATTAATGGCATTTGACACATTGATTATAAAAACGGCAAGATTATTGATTGTCCCCATCTGTTTCTGTTAATCAGTGAATTTGGGATGTGATTAATTCCCCACTTTTCACACTTACAACCTTTGCAAACACCCTGATAGTAAATATAAATGTGTGTGTTGTCATAGCAACGTCAGCCTTGATCGTGCGGGTACTGTTGATTGCACTTGCACAGTCTGAGAAGGTCTTCAAATAAACCAGACACAACTTTTGGAGTTCTCTCAGTTAACTGCATATTACTCTGTACATCCTGCGAATTGTTCTACACATCCTGGGCATTACTCTGTACATCCTGCGCATTACTCTGCACATCCTGCGCATTACTCCACATCCTGCGCATTACTCTACATCCTGCGCATTACTCTACATCCTGCGCATTACTCTGCACATCCTGCGCATTACTCCACATCCTGCGCATTACTCTACATCCTGCGCATTACTCTGTACATCCTGTGCATTACTCTGTATTTCCCGAATATTACTCTGCACATCCTGCATTTTACTCTACACTTCCTGCGTATAACCCTGCACTTCCTGCGTATTACTCCGCATTTCCTATTTATTATTTTATGCTTAATCCATCCCTAACTGTGCGGGTGAGCCATCTTCTTGAACCTCTGCAGTCCTTCTGGTGAAGGTGCTCCCACAGCGCTGTGGGGGAGGGAGCGCCAGGACCTAGACCCAGTGACAATGAAGGAACGGTGATATATTTCCATGACTCTTGACCTCACAATCTACCTCGTTATGACCTTGCGCCTTATTGTCTACCTGCACTGCACTTTCTCTGTAGATGTTATACTTTATTCTGCATTAGAACATAGAACACTACAGCGCAGTACTCTTCAGCCCACAATGTTGTGCCGACATTTTATCCTGCTCTAATATCTATCTAACCCTTCCCTCCCAAATTTTAACCCTTCCCTCCCATTTCTCCATCATGAATGTGTCTATCTAAGAGTCTCTTAAATGTCCCTAATGTATCTGTCCCCACAACCTCTGCTGGCAGTGCGTTCCACACACCCACCACTCCCTGTGTAAAAAACTTACCTCTGACATCCCCCTTTTACTTTCCTCCAATCACCTTAAAATTATTCCCCGTTCATGCTAGCCATTTTCACCCTGGGATAAAGTCTCTGACTGTCCACTCGATCTATGCCTCTTATCATCTTGTACACCCGTTATTGTTTTACCCTGTACTACCTCAATGCACTGTGTAATGAATTGATCTGTACAATCGGTATGCAAGACAAGTTTTTCACTGTACCTCAGTACATGTGACAATAATAAACCAATACCAAGTCAGGGCGGTGTGTGATTCGAAGGGGAACCTGCACATGGTGGTGTTCCCCTGCCCCTGTTCTTCCTGGTGGGAGAGGTCCAGGTCTGGGAGGTACTGTCAAAGCACTTGGGTGAGTAACAGCGGTGCGTTGTGTAGACGGTGCACACTGCGGCCACTGTGCGCCGGTGCTGGAGGGAGGGAGTGTTCAGGGAGGCGGACGGGGAGCCGATCGAGTGGCTGCTTTGTCCTGAACGGTGTCGAGCTTCCTGAGAGTTGTTGGAGCTGCATTCACCCGGGCAGTGGAGAGTGTTCCAGTACACTTCTGGTGTGACCTGCAGACAGCCGGGAGGCTTTGGAGGTCAGGGAGACACCCACCTTACCATAGCCACGGGATGTATGTGACTGGTCTTGTGATCCCCATTAATGGTGCAGGCAGAGAATGTCAAGGGTGGGTAGTAATTGGCATCACCAAACAAATTAACCCAAGGAGCTCTGGGCATTTGCTTAGATCCCAGCAGGTAGCTCTATGGGCTAGCTGTTTCACCCAGCGGGCATGAGGACCCGGGGGAGCAGCAGCCAATACAGCCGTCACTCCACGCCGCTCACGCTCCATATTTAGTCATCCCGGAAGTATCCTCGCCTCTAGGGGCGGGGCTGAATCCTGACCCCGCCTCCTCCCAGGCAAGGTCGATGGGGCCTTTTCCCAGCCGCGTAGTATTCTGGGAAGGTACATCCTCCATTGCTACCTGGGCAGAAGCGGAATTTATGTCAATTCCTTCCTCGTTGGGACAGAATGAGAAATGATAATTGGGGGGAAGGGGAAGATCCCCTCCCTGTGGATCAGGGCATGAGTGAGCGAACCAAGATAGCCAATATTCTAGCAATAATCAACAACTTGTGTTCAAGTCAAAGCCCGCCCCCATTATCCGTCCTGTGCAATTTTACAAAATGCTGGAGGAACTCAGCGGGTCGGGCAGCATCTATGGAGGGAAATGGGGACAGTCGACGTTCAGGGTCGAGACCCTTCATCTGAAGTCTCTTGTGTCTCTGTCCAATTATACGCTGGTTTGATCTAATTCCAATGAGCGGCGAATCTGATCTCATCGTGGACCGCTTTCTCTCCAATCCCAACCCCACATTGAACAGCTCCCTTGGAGTTCAAGTCGCTGCCCTCACTGTCCATTGACCTGGATAAACAGGCAAACTCGGAGCTGGTGGGACCGACATTCGCCTCGTTTAACCTAACCTTTAAGTAGATGCAGACACAAAACAAGTTTCCCAGTGTCATTGGGATTTCTAATTTTGCTTTCCAAATGTTTGATTTTAATCTAGATTCTTATTTTATTAATAAAGGCGGAATAAGAAGATTTGCTTAACCTCCCACCCTCCCGTTAGAAGACAGACATTCAGACTGTGCTGCCTCCTCGGGTTGGAATGCGTTCCGTGGCAGGAGGGTGGGAACGGGTTGAAAAGGGGGCCTCAAATGTAGAAGCCCTCAAAAGGCAGAAGTTAATTCGCAGGATTGGTTTGAAAGAGCTGGCACAGACTCGATGGCTCGAATGGTTTCTTCCGGTGCGATAATATTCTGTGAGTGCCAGTTAAATTACATCAAAGTGCTTTCCGATTTAACGATGATTCCTGCAGTGTGTGGGCCCGTGGTGCTGCGGTGGGGAGATCAGAGCCGGGGCGCTGGGAGTCAGCGGGCCCACCGTGATCCCCTCAGGTCCGAGACGACCACCCGAGCTGCGTTGCGACCTGCGGATCCCATGACTCCGCCGCCTGGTAACAGAGGAGGGAGAGAAGTCAGTCACCAGGCATTGACCAGGAGTCTCTGACCCTCCGAGGGTCGCCAGCGCGCTGGTCGGAGGGGAAACCACGGGAGGGGCTGGAAATCCCCTTCCTGTGGCCCGACCCCCCGGAGGGGTGGAAACAGAGGCAGTCGGGGCCTTCAGATGGAGAGAGAGGGGAACAACCCGCAGGGCTGTGGGAGAGGGACCGCTCTACTCGGAGCTAGCACTGCCTCGATGGGCCGGATGGCTGCCTTCTAACAATGCTGTACAGATGCTGGTAATCTGGCAAAGGGTCATGGACCTTATCACCGCCCCACCACACACCCCCTACCCCCCACCCACTCACCTACCCCCCACCCCCCACACCCTCCACCTACCCCCCACGCCCGCACACCCCCTACACCCTCACCTACCCACACCCCCCCACCTACCCTCACCCCCAACCCACACCCATCCCCTATCTAACAGCTCCACAGATCCAGGTTCAATCCCAACCTCCGGCACTGTCTTTGTGGAGTTTGCACATTCTCCCTGCAACCCCATGAGACCCCCACCCACCCCCCCCTGCCCAGGGGGCTCCGGTTTCCTCTCACGTCCCAGAGATGTGCGAGGTCGGTGGACTAACTGGCCGCTGGGAACTGTCCCTCAGTGTGTGGGTGAGGGATTGAAGCTGGGGGGAGTTGAGGGGGATGTAAGAGGGTGTGGACTGCGGTTGATGGTCGGCATGGACTCGGTGGGCCAAAGGGCCTGTTTCCGTGCCGTATGGCCCATCCTCCCTGCTCCCTCCCTCCCTCCTTCCCGTCTACGTCCCTCCCTCCACTGACCCTCCTCCCTCCCTCCCTCCTCTGACCCTCCTCCCTCCCTCTACTCCCCCTCCTTCACCACTCCCCCCTCCTTCCATCCCTGTCCAACCCTCCTGCCTGTTGCCTCTGCGAGGAACCCCAGAGTCCGTTCTCCCTTACCTGGGTGAGCTCCGCTCCCGCACAGGTACAGGCCCTTGACAGGTGACCTGTAGCCCGAATACAAGGCTGAAGGCCGTGTCAAGTACAGCTGGTCAAGTGACATTGCCCCGTGGAAAATGTTCTGCAGGAGCCAATGCACAAGTTGTCTGCAATTATTCCTCCAGATGCCAAACCAGGTGGGAACGTGCAGGGACGCGGGAACATGAAGGGAACGTGGGAACTTGCATAAACACACGGGGAATGTGAGAAACATGCAGGTAATCCCCCTCCAGATGTTTATCCCTACGTCCACTCAACACTCAGAGAAACCACACCAAACACAACCTCAGAGACAGTTACATGCCGAGCAACAGAAAACTGCTGGAGGAACTCGGCAGGTCAGGCAGCATCTGTGGAGGCAAAGTCATGGTTGAGACTCTGCATCAGGTTACCCATCCCTTTCCCTCCACAGATGCTGCCTGACCCACTGAGTTCCTCCAGCAGTTTATTTTTTGTTATCCATCAGGCAGAAGGAACAAAAGCTTGAAAGCAGATACCACCAGGCTCAAGGACAGCTTCTATCCCGCTGTTAGAAGACTGTTGAACAGTTTCCTAGTACGATAAAATGGACTCTTGACCTCACAATCTACCTCATGGCCTTGCACCTTATTGTCTGCCTGCACTGCACTTCCTCTGTAACTTTATTTCTCTGTGACTTTATTCTGCACTCTGTCGTTTTCCCTTGTACTACCTCGATGTACTGATGTGATGAAATGATCTGTATGGATGGCATGCAAAACAAAGTTTTCACTGTACCTCGGTACATTGACAATAATAAACCAATTTACCAATTTATTAATCAGCAAATATCCAGCTCAACCGCAGAACACCATATTCCATGCTATATACCTACTGAGCTACAGATGCATAAAAGACTCAGAGCAAAATTGATTATTAATGCAGCACTCCCTCTGGAGTGTCAACCCGCACTTCTGTGCTCAGGTCTCTGGGGCTGGACTTGAACACACAACAGCAGGGATGTTGCCTGGTGAATGAGATCTCACTTCCTGCTACATGTGTCCCACCTGGAAGCAATGGACAGAGGAGCCCTGGGTAACTACTCCCAATCTGGAGCCCAGGAGTCCGTCATATGATAGACCTGGGTTTCTGTAGGGATGCTACCCCCTCCCCTCCCCCCCCCCAGGACATCCTGAAACACTTCTCAACCAATGGCATTCTTCAGTGAAATGCTGCCACTGTTGTGGACAGGAAACAGACCAGTCAGCACACAGGAAGATCCCACAGTCTGAGATGTGTGCTGTTCACATAAGCACTGAGGAGGAGAGGCTGGAGAAATCTGGACCCTCCCAAGCTTAACCCTGTGATCGAGGTCAAGATGGTTGAGAGCTTCCAGTTCCTGGGAGTGAACATCACCAATAGCCCATCCTGGTCCAACCACGTAGATGCCACGGCCAAGAAAGCTCACCAGCGCCTCTACTTCCTCAGGAGGCTAAAGAAATTCATCATGTCCCCGTTGACCCTCACCAACTTTTATTGATGCACCATAGAAAGCATCCTATCTGGATGCATCACGGCTTGGTACGGCAACTGCTCTGCCCGGGACCGCAAGAAACTGCAGAGAGTTGTGGACACAGCCCAGTGCATCACGGAAACCAGCCTCCCCTCCATGGACTGTCTGCACTTCTTGCTGCCTCGGGAAAGCAGCCAACATAATCAAAGGCCCCACACACCCTGGACATTCTCTCTTCTCCCCCCCCCCCCCCCCCCCCCCCCCCATTGGGCAGAAGATACAAAAGCCTGAAGGACCACCAGGCTCAAGGACAGCTTCTGTCCCGCTGTTATAAAACTATTGAATGGTCCCCAGTACAATAAGATGTACTCTTGACCTCACAATCTACCTCGTTATGGCCTTTGAACCTTATTGTCTGCCTACAATGCACTTGCTCTGTAACACCTTATTCTGCATTCTGTTACTGTTTTCCCTTGTCCTACCTCAATACACTGATGTGATGAAATGATCTGTCTGGATGGCATGCAAAACAAAGTTTTTCACTGTACCACATGTGACAATAATAAACCAATTTACTAGAGGATGTGTAAACTGTCCAAAGTGTGAAGATCTAGTTTATTTTCAGCACTGGATTTGTAATTTCAAGCAAACTTGACCATGGAATTAATTAATACTTACCCCACCGGTCAGACCAAACACCTTCTCCAGATCTGGAGGTGTCAGGATATCACATCCGATCACAGAGCTCTTAAAACCTGGAGCGTACTGCTCGATACAGTCAAACACTGGGAAGAGAGGAGCGGAGGTCATTTACATCTCAACAGAGAGCAGGTCAGATTTCACGTGAACTGCCAGTGTCCTTGTGGCTTGCCCAGTCTCTGGGAGGTGCCCACTCTTACTCACGGCCACCCGGTGACGTACAAGCGGGTGCTGACTGGACCTCTTCCCATCCCCATGTCTGCTGCACATGATTCCCAATGAAACAGGTCGTAGAGTCAAACAGCACAGAAACAGGCCCTTCAGCCCGACTGGTCCATGCTGACCAAGACACCCATCTAAGCCAGTCCCATCTGCCTGCATTTGGCCCATATCCCTCTAAACCTTTCCTATCCATGAACCTGTCCAAGTACCTTTTAAATGTTGTTAATGTACCTGCCTCAACCACTTCCTCTGGCAGCTCGTTACATATACTGATGGTCTACATTTCCATAGATCCTGCTCGACCCACTGAGTTCCTCCAGGAGATAGTTTGTTGCATCAGTGGGTCTGGAGTCACCTAATTATTCAAAGTTCTGGATAATTATTCCCTACATTGGAGTCAATCATTGTAAGAAAGACTTGCAGTTCCCAGAACTTGGGATGTCCCAAAGTGTTCAATGTGGCTGAGGTGCTTTATGTAATGCAGTCACGGATGTATACAGGGAACAGATTTGCCATCTAGACGTAGCAAGCTCCCATAGACAGTAATGTGGTAACAGCCAGCTCATGTGATTCCGTACATCCGCGGCTAAAGTTTACCCAAGACATCAGGGAGAATTCCACTGCTTTCTTCAAAAAGACCTGGGATCTTCCAACAGATCCTCTCTTTAACCCCTCCCCTTCTCTGCAACCACAGTTTCTCACTATCCCAACTTGAAATATTAACTGCTTCTCTCTCCACAGATGCTGCCTGACCCAGTGAGGATTTTCTGTTGTTTTCCCTTTTTTCCAGCATTTCATCCTCATTTAACGTCTCCCGAGAACGCCAGGGTCCCGGCCATGCAGCGCTCCCTCACTGCATGTCAGGTGAGCTATGTGTGACTTCAATTGATAACCTTCTGACTCAGAGGGGAGTACCACCCACTGTACTAATTCCCTAACTAAGCCTGTGGCAGTCACCATAGACCAGCAGATAAAATCACCTGTTGCTTAGCGTAACACCACTGGCCACCCTCCTCAGTGTGCAAGGGTTTGAACCATCTGCCTACACCTTCACTGGTTCAAAGGATGCCACCAAACCAGCCATCCATGCCTCCATCACATTGACGGAGGTTCTCAACCAATAATAACCAGTCCTGCATCAAAGTGAGAGCCAGAACCAATCAGATAGAGAGTACGTGTGGGCTCCAATCAGATAGAGAGCATGTATGAGCTAAAACCAATCAGATTGAGAGCATGCGAGGGTTACAGCCAATCATGCGGCGTGCACATGAAGGCCATAACCAATCATGTGCAGTGAGCATGTAAGAGCTACAACCAATTGGATGAAGAGTGTGTGAAGGCCATAATCAATCATGTGGAGATGCTTCCTGAACCAACCACCAATGGGAATGACTTCCCTTATTTCCCTTTATCTAAATCCATTATAACTATTAAACTTGGACAGTGAAGGAGTGTGGTCCCCTCTCTGAACCCCAGCCAGACCACACTGGTGAGTTCTTCTGCAATTACTGCCAACCTGTTGGTTAAACTTGGAGACGGCAGACGCTGGAATCTGGAGCAACGACCACCTGCTAGAGGAACTCAGTGGGTCGAGCAGCGTCTGTGGGGTGGGGGTGGGGTGGTTGGGCGTGGGGGTGGGGTGGGGCTCAGGGGAGTGGGGTGATGGGGAAGTGGGGGGGTGGGGTGTGGGAGAGTGGGGGTGTGGGGTGTGGGGGGTGTGGTGTGGGGGGGTGGGAGGGGGTGGGTGAGGGAGGAACTAATGCAGGGTTTTGACCCAAAATCCCATTTTATTCTTCCCACATTCCCATCAATTTCCCCCCCCCCAAATCTACCCCTCACCTACACACTAGGGGCAATTTACAGTGGCCAATCAACTTTACATCTAAATATTAGTGCTGTGGACCTCAGTCGAACCAAACCACGGTTCTAGAAGACGTGTGTCATTGCTGCATCTTGCCTTTGACACGCATGACAGAGGATGAGTCTCCTCCCTGTGCGGGCTCCCAGTGTCTCCTCCCTGTGCGGGCTCCCAGTGCGGGGATCTGACTGGATTCCATAAAAAGTGACAAAAGCAGCAGAAAGGCTTTCAACCAAATGTCTCCAAACGACCAATCAGTCGTCAGGATGTGGGAGGGAACGGGAGCACCCGGGGGAAACCCAGGCGGTCACAGGGAGAACATGCAAGCTCCACACAGACAGCATCAGAGGTCAGGATCAAACCCAGGTCTCTGGCACTGTGAGGCAGTGACTCTACTTGATGAAGGGTCTAGGCCCAAAACATCAACTGTTGATGTCCCTCCATAGATGCTGCCTGACCTGCTGAGTTCCTCCAGCATTTTGTGTGCGTAGCTCTACATTGTGCCACCCCTGTGCAGTATTTATTCCTCAATCAACATCATAGTTGAAGAGCAGAGAGACCTTGGGGTGCAAGTCCACTCATTGAAAGTGGCTACACAGGTAGACAGGGTGGTTAAGAAGGCTTATGGAATGCTTGCAGTTATTAATCGAGGTATTGAGTACAGTAGTCAAGAAGTTATGATACATCTCCTTAGAACTCTGGTTAGGTTGCATTTAGAGTATTGCGTGCAATTCTGGTCACCTCACCAGAGGAAGGATGTTGCGGCTTTAGAGAGGGTGCAGAGGAGGTTTACTAGGATGCTGCCTGGATTAGAGGGCATGTGCTATAAGGAATGGTTGGACAAACTTGGGTTATTTTCTCTGGAGCAGCGAAGGCTGAGGGCTGATCTGTTAGAAGTGTATAAAACTATGAGGGGCATAGATAGGGTGGACAAACGATATCTTTTTCCCATTATTTCACCAGAGGGCATGCATTTAAGGTGAGAGTGGTTAGGTTCAGAACAGACGTGAGGGGTATGTTTTTTTTAACTGAGAGAGTGGTGGATGCCTGGAATGCATTACCTGATAGGGTGGTGGAGGCACTGGGGGCTTTTAAGAGGGGCTTGGATGGGCACATGAATGAGAGGAAAATAGAGGGATATGGGCATTCTGTAGGTAGGAGGGAATAGCTATGTCGGCACAACATTGTGGGCCGAAGGGCCTGTTCCGTTCTGTACTGTTCGATGTTCTATAGTTTGGTTCGACTGAAGTCAACAGCACTAAGCTTTGGAAGTGACATTCACACACGCCCTTTGCCACGTCACCTCTGCAGGAACTTCATGTCCTTTCAGCTGTGGTGTGTAGTCTACCTCGATCAGCGTAGAGGTTCCTTTGCTCCTCATCCCACTCCTTTCCTCCTCGGAGACGGTAGGGAGTGTATTGAGTGAAGATGGAGATCACATGGCAGGCTGGTGGGGCGATGGTTGGATCCAGAACTGAGGGGATACATAACTCGATCATCGGCCTAGTTGGTAGAAACAAAACAAGAACTCCATTGGAAAATGGAAAGCCAAAGCCCTGCAGATGCTGGAAACCTGAAATAACAGCTGCTGGAATCATGAGGGCCTTAAGACAGGGTGAATGCACAGAGGCTTCCCCCAGGGAAAGGGAATCAAAACCTAGAGGGCATCGGTTTAAGGTGAGAGGGGAAAGATTAAAAAGGGACATGAGGGGCAACTTCTTCACACAGAGGGTGGTGGGTATATGGAACGAGCCGCCAGGGGAAGTGGTTGAGGCAGGTACAATAACAACATTTGAAAAACATTTGGACAGGTACCTGGATAGGAAAGGTTTAGTGGAATATGTGCCAATTGTGGGCAAGTGGGACTTGGTCGACATGGACCAGTTGGGCCGAAGGGCCTGTTTCCGTGCTGTACGACCCTGACTATGACGCTCAGCAGCTCAGGAACCATCTCTGTTTCTCTCTCCACAGATGCTGCCTGACCTGCTGAGTATCTCCAGCAACCCAGGTTCAATCCTGACCCCCGGTGCTGTCTGTGTGGAGTTTGCACGTTTACCTGTGACCGTGTACGTTTCCTCCCACGTCCCAAAGACTTGTGGATTGGTTGATTGCCCACTGTAAATTGCCCCCAGTGTGTGGGTGAGGGGTAGAACGTCGGGGGAGTTGATGGGAATGTGGGGAGAATAAAAACAATGGGATAAACATGAGATCAGTGTGAATGGGTGGTTGATGGTCGGCACGGACTCAATGGGCCAAAGGGCCTGTCCCCCTGCTGTATCTCTCTATGACTGTTCTATAACACAAACCCCATTCCCTGCACTTAAAATGATGAGAAACAGGTTTGGGAATTGTCCATTCAGCCCCTCAAGTCTGCTGTGCCATTAACGTGATGCCTCGTCCCACCTGATCCCTGCATCCCCTTCCTTGGAATTGGTTTATTATCATCACTTGTAATTCTTTCCCCTCTCACCTTAAACCGATGCCCTCTAGGTTTTGATTCCCTTTCCCTGGGGGAAGACTCTTGTGCATTCACCCTGTCTTAAGGCCCTCATGATTCCAGTCTTGCATACCGATCGTACAGATCAATTCATTACACAGTGCATTGAGGTAGTACAGGGTGCATTGCGGAAGTACGATCCCGCCAGCTCTATTCGCCCTCTCGTTACTTCCCCGTACCTCTGCAACATAATCTCTCCCATATATGCCCACTCCCCTACACCAGTAAGTTCTCATACTCTGATTTCAGTATATATCTATCTCAGCCTGGAATCTACTCAGCCAGAGAGGGAGAGAACCTCTGACACTTATGGCTCTCTGTAAAACTATTTCCCCCCTTCTCACCTCAGTTCACAATGAGTGCCCCTTCCCCCAAGGCTGTGACCCCACCTCTAGACTTTCCAGCAAGGTAACAGGGTTAGGGTTAGCCCCTGTGCACCCACCCCATGTCCATCTCGGACTCCTGGGTCTCAATGAGATCACCTCCTTCTGAACTCCAGCCAGGATCAGCCAACCATCACTGGGTCTTCACTGGGCAATCACGCCCCGCCCTCCCCACCACAAGAACCAGCCCCATGAATCCACACGGCATCACCTCCAGGACGAGAGTGTCAGAGACCTACTTCCCGACAGCCACCACCACAAACAATATCTCAACTTTCAAATCCTTACCCTTTTTTGTAGAAATCGCCCATCCCTTGCTCACTCTGTAACCTCCTCCAGCCCTGCAAGACTCTCAGATCTCTGCACTCCTCTATCCTGACCTCTTGACCATCCCCGAATTGAATCGTTACCCCACGGATTGCTGCACCCTAGCTCAGGAATTTCCTCTCCCCCCCTCCCCGCCCCCAAACTCTGCTGCCTCTCTCTTCTTCAAAGAATGACCTTACTAAAACCCATTGGCCTGGATATCTGCCATTAAGGCTGTCCATTAATCTTCATTTGACACAACATGGAAACAGGCCCTTCAGCCCAACCAGTCGATACCGACCAAGATGCCCATCCAAGCCAGTCTCCTTTGCCTGCATTTGGTTCATATCCCTCTAAACCTTTCTTGTCCACGTACCTGTCCAAGTGCCTTTTAAATGTTGTAACTGTACCCAACTCAACCCCTTCCTCTGGCAGCTAATTCCATATACGGACCACCCTCTGTTACCCCTCAAGTTCGTATTAAATCTTTCCCCTCTTACCTTGAACCTATGCCCTCTTGATCCTCGAACCCTAGGAAAAAGAAAAGGACTCCTACAAAATGCCCAGACATCTTGCTGTGTTGAAGGTGCTACTTAAATGCAAGTTGCTGCAGTCAGTCTGTTCCCCTGGGGCACCAAATGATGGAGAAGACCAAGGGGGAACTCCCCCACCGCGCAAATATCGAACAGGAAGAACATCCGGTCCTTTGGGACGCACCTTGTGGACGGAAGTCCTTGGCAAGCATCATTATAGGCCTCGGTTATGTAGGCTGTGTCCTCACAGTTTAAGTGAATGGTGCCAGCCAAGTAGTGGGCAGGGTCAATCCCCTCACCCCTGGGCACAGCCAGGAACCCTGGCAACTGATCCACAGCCACTGGCAACAGAAGAGAAAGAATGTTAGTGCTTCTCACCACTCCAGTGGGAGCTCGGCGCTCAGTTCCTCGCTCTTTGTGGCATTTCCAAACAGTTTAGACTTACACAGAGGAGGCAAGATGAAGCACAGACCGGCTGTGTGGTTGAAAGTGAGGAGGGAAGCATTGGACTGCAGGAGGATATGAACGGACTGGTCAATTGGGCAGAAGTGTGACCAATGCAGTTTAATCCCGAGAAGTGTGAGGTCGTGCAGTTGGGGAGATGCAACAAGGCAAGGGAGATGGCTAGTATGGACAGGGAGGGCCGAAGGGACTGTTTATGACTCTATAACTCTAAGGTACAATAAATGGGAGGACAGTAAGTAGTGTGGAGGAACAGAGAGTCCTTGGGATGTTCATCCACAGAAAGGTGGCAGGACAGATAATAGGGTACTTTCCTTTATTAGCCGAGGCATGGAAAATAAGAGCAGGGAGGTTTCAGATGACAGTCCAACACAATAGTTCGACCGCTGTGGGTTGAGCACTGCCTACAGTTCTGGTCTCTGCATTTCAGGGGAGATGTGCTCGCACTGGGAAGGGTGCAGAGGAGGGTTACAGGGCTGTTGCTGTGACCTGGAAACTGTAACCCCAGATTTGATAGGCTGGAGACACAAGAGACTGCCGATGCTGGAACCTGGGGTGTAAACCAAACTGCTGGAGCAACTCAGCAGGTCGGGCAGCATCTGTGGAGGGAAATAAACAGACAGCATTTCAGGTCGAGACCCCTCATCAGGAAACATTGACTGTTTATTTCCCTCCACAGATGCTGCCTGTCCTGCTGAGTTCCTCCAGCATTCTGTGTGTGTTGCTCCAGATTCCAGCATCTGCAGAATCTCTTGTCTCTCCAGTTTGCTGGAGGAACTCAGTAGGTCAGGCGACATCCGTGAGGGGAACTGGACAGATGAAGGTTCTCAACCTGAAACGTCAACTGACCATTTCCCTCTATGGATGCTGGCTAATCCACTGTTTTTTTTTGAAAGGCTGGGGCTGTTTCCTTTGGAACAGCGGTGGCTGAGGTGAGACTTAATGGAGGTGCCTAAAACAATGAGGGAAAATGTTTTCCCCCAGAGGGTGGTGGGGTCTGGAACTCGCTGCAGGAGAGGGTGGGAGATGCAGAGACCCTCCCCACAGTGAAACAGTGCTGGTGTGCGGACTTGAAGAGCCGTGAGCTGCAGGGGGACACACCCAGTGTGGGAAGGTGGGGCTCTCTACGAACTTGCAGAGACAGGATGAACTGAATGTCCCTCACTCTGCATCAGCAACTTTCCATCACTCTGGGACTCAGCTTTGAGTATGGTGGCAGGGTGGTAGTCATCATCTACATCACCTCCAAATTTGAATGTAAAATCTTCATCATCCTTTTCAAACCCCTCCACACCCTCCCTATCTCTGTAACCTCCATCAGCCCTACAAGCCGTGGAGATCTCTGCACGCCACGTCTAACCTTTGGATCATCTCACATTCCCATTGCTCTACCACTGTGGCCTTTCCTTCAGCTGCCTGGGGGCCGAGCCCTGGAATCCCACCCTCCACCCCCCCAAATCTCTCCACCGCTCCACCGTGGCGTTAACAATGGGTCAGTTTTCGAGACTATGGGAAGGAGTCAGTTAGCCACTAGAGGTCATTTCACCCGTATCCACCTCACTGCCCCACAGAGGGCCAGTGTACCATTGATCTTTGTGACTGGTGACGTGTAGTCAATGGATGAAACTTCCTTAATGAATTCCTTGGGCATTGACTTCTGAAACAGACAGAAAACAAATCCAGATTAAAGACCTGCATTTACGTAGTGCCATTCAAGGCTTCCAATGGCCACTGTTGCAATGTACAAGCAGAAATGTCACAAGGTTTGGACCAATCACTGTTACAATATCAGCAGAGAGATAAATATTGGTCCCAGGAAGGAGAGGAGAACTACCTCATTCCTCTTCAGACTGACAACACCATGCATTCAGCTACAGAGCCACTGCCTCACAGCCCCAGAGACCCAGGTTCAATCCTGACCTCCGGCGCTGTCTGTGTGGAGTTTGCATGTTCTCCCTGTGTCTGCCTGTGTTTCCCCCGGGTGCTCCGGTTTCCTCCCACATCCCAAAGATATGTGGGTCAGTGGATTAATTGGTCACCGTAATTTTTCCCTAATTTGTGGATGAGTGGGGGACTTTGGGAAGAGTTGATGGGAATATGGAGGGGGGGGTGTGGGGAATAAAGGAAAGGAACAAGCAAGATCAGAGCAGCTTACTTGATTAGGCTCCTGAACATTCAGAAAAAGTTTACTAGCTGATATCTGGAATGGGTGGGAGAGGCTGGGTATATTAGGCTTATATCTACTACAGTTTAGAAAATCCTTAGGGATCTTGACAGGGTGAGTGTGGAGACGGTGGTTCCTTTTGTGGCAGAATCTAGAACGAGGTTTCCATTTAAAAATAAGGGGTTGTCCATCAAAGACAGAGATAAGGCAAAACTAAAAATTCTCTCAGAGGATCATAAACCATCTTCAAAAGCAGTCTTTGGATATATGTAAGGCAGAGGTAGAAGGATACTTGGGAAGCAAGGGGTAAAAGGTCACTGAGGGTAAGCGGGAATGTGCAGTTGCGGTTCCGATCAGGCCAGCAGATTCAAGAGGTTGTGGCCTCCTCCTGCTTCTCTGTGTTCATCTGAGTTAGTGATGGGCAATATTAATAGGGACATTATAGCCCTTAAGGGATCTTGGGGTCCAACTCCATATCTCCCTGAAAGTGGCTGCACATAGATAGGGAGGCAAAGAAGGCGTACAGAATGCTTGCCATTATTAGTCGAGGCACTGAGCTCAAGAGTCAGGAAGTTATGTCGCAGCTTTATAAAACTCTGGTTAGACCTCATCTGGAGCCTTGCATTCAATTCTGGTCGCCTCATTACAGGAAGGATGTGGAGGCTTTGGAGAAGGTGCAGAAGAGGTTCATCAGGAGACACAAGAGACTGCAGATGGTGGAATCTGGAGTAACAAACAATCTGCTGGAAGATTTACCAAGTTTTACTGATACTGGTTTACCAGGACGCTGCCTGGATTAGACGGCAGTTGCTTTAAGGAGAGATTGGACAAACTTGGGTTGGTTTCTCTGGAGCAGTGGAGGCTGAGGGGAGACTTGAGAGAGGTTTATAACATTATGAGAGGCACAGATAGGGAAGACAATCAGATTCTTTTTCCCAGGGTAGAAATGTCAAGTACTAGAGGACATGCATTTCAGGTGAGGGGGGAAAGTTTAGAGGAGATGTGCGGGGCAAGTTTTTTTTTACACAGAGAGTGGTGGGTGCCTGGAATGTGCTGCCAGGGGTGGTGGTGGAGGCAGGTACAACAGTGATGTTTAAGAGGCTCTTAGACGGGCACATTAATGTGCAGAGAATGGAGGGATATGGATCATGTGCAGGCAGAAGGGATTAGTTAATTAGGTGTCATTAACTTAATTAGTTGGGCACAACATTGTGGGCTGAAGGGCCTGTTCCTGTGCTGTACTGTTCAATGTAACAACAAGGCCAATGTCCTAAAAAGTTAATAAAGTTTGGATAGAGTAATTCCCCACAAACTGTTGTAGTCACTGGTTGTCACTGGTAGTTTCCTGGGGGATAATCAGTCCCTCTGCTAGTGAACACATCATCTTATTGGTGTGGCGTTAGGGAGGCGGAGAGACATTCTCCAGTCTCACCTGTGGAGTCAGCTCGAGGAAGGTCACATGGGGAGTGGCGTTGGATAAAACCACTTTACTTCTTATCTCAGTTCCGTCTTGCAGCACAACTCCTTGGGCAGTCCCACTCTGATCCACCAGAATAGAGTGCACTGGCTAATTACCGGGGGGGGGGAGAGAGAGAGAGAAACGTCATAAGAATGGAGAAACAATTTTACCTGCTCCACCAGTCGGTAAGATCATTACTGGCCGTTTAGCTCAGAACTACTTTCCTGCACCACCCCAATCTCTCGATTCCCTTAACATCCAAAAATCTATTGATCCTCAGATGCATGAAGATCACATTTATATTTATCAAGCTACCAACATCTTGGCTGCAGATGACTCCCGAATGCCACAAGAATAAAGCAAGTCAGATACAAGGAGGAGACTGTAACTGAGGTTAAGGCACCTGTTTAACCAGACTTGAGAGAGATTTACTCTGCTTGTGGCTGCGCCATAATGTTTGACTAAGTCACCCACAATGACTGGAAACACAAAAAAGGGGTGAATTCCCCAATTTCTGCCCCTCTACCACACAGGGGAGGCCATTTGGCCCATTGTGCCTGTGCTAGCTCTCTGGGTAGTCATTCCTCACTCTTTCCCACACAACCTGATGGACACCCCATCCATCACCATTCACTCACTCCACCACCGACACACAGGGGCAGCAGTTTGCACCATCTACAGGACGCGCTGCAGCAACTCACCGAGACTCCTCAGACAGCACCTACCAAACCCACTACCTCTTCCAGCTAGAAGGACAAGGGCAGCAAAAGCATGGGGAACACCACCCCCTGGGAGTTGCCCTCCAAGCCACACACCATCCTGACTGGGAAATATATCGCCGTTCCTTCACCGTCACTGGGTCAAAATCCTGGAACCTCCTCCCTAACAACACTGTGGGTGTACCCAAACCTCAAGGACTGCAGCAGTGCAAGAAGGCAGCTCACCACCACCTTCTCAGGGGCAACTAGGGATGGGCAGTTAAATGCTGGCTCAGCCTGTGAAGGCCACACTCCTTGAATGAATGGAAAAAAAAACACCGACCTTTTCTTCAAGTTTTTATCCAACTCCCCGCTGTTGACTCTGCTTCACCACCCTTCCTGGATCGCAACGTCACAACGTTCCAGTGCGTGAAAACATTCTCACTGTCCCTTCTCGCCCAGGTTCTTTGGTTGATTTTCCAAGCCTGCATCCTTTGGTCCCTGACCCCCCCGTCACTGGAGACATCTCTCCCTTCCCTGCTCCCCCCACCACCCCCCCAACTCATAAAGTCTCAACCGAAAGGTCACCAAGCAGAACCCATCCATGGGTGGCAGAGGCTCCTACCTTCTCCGTAAAGATGGAGGCACCATAAGCTGTGGCCGCATGGGCGATGGAGTTGGAGAGGGAGCCCATTCCTCCTTCCACGTAAGCCCAGGCCCCCTTAATCCCCTCCAGTTCCCCCATCACATGATGGAGCAGGACATACCTACACTCGGCAAGAGACAAGAGAACAGTTGATCAGTGTACAACCTACGACTGGTTAATCTTCCCCCAGACCTGCCACCTTGTTTTACTCCAAATACAAGGCAACCAATAGTAACAGAGCCATACAGCATGGAAACAGGCCCTTTGGCCCAACTCATCCATGCTGACTGTGTTGCCCAGTGAGCTAGTCCCATCTGCCCGGGTTTGGCCCATAGCCCTCTAAACCTCTCCTATGCATGGACTTATCTAGATGGCTTTTAAATGTTGCTAATGTGGCCACCTCAACCACTATTTCTGGCAGCTCATTCCAAATACCCACCACCCTTTGTGTGAAGAAACTGCCCCTGATGTCCCTTTTGAATCTCTCGCCCCTGATCTTAAACCTATGCCCTCTTGTTTTTAGCAGCCCCTCCCTGGGAAAACTATGTGCTTGCACCCTGTCTATGCCCCTCATGATCTTATACACCTCTATCAGGTCACCCCTCAATCTCCTGCGTTCCAGGGAATAAAGTCCTAGTCTACACATCTTCTCCTTGTAACTCAGGCCCCCAAGTCCAGGCAACATCCTGGTAAATCTTTTCTGCGCTCTTTCTAGTTTAATAACATCTTTCCTATAACAGGACGACCAAAACTCTACACAGTACTCCACGTGTGGCCTCACTAATGTCTTGTACAACTGCGACATAACTTCCCAACTTCTATACTCAGTGCCCCGACCGATGAAGGCCAGCGTGCTAAACGCCTTCTTCAACACTCTATCTACCTGTGACAAAACTTTCAGCAAACTAAGCACTTGAACTCCTAGGTCCCTCAATTCCCCAACACTCCCCAGGGCCCTACCATTCACTGTATAAGTCCTACCCTGGTTTGATCTCCGCAGAATGCAATACCTCACATTGAGTGTTGGGAGCATTGTCAGAACCTTGGTAGAGTGTGCCACCTGGCCACCAGAGTCTGCAACTACATTACACTAAAACATTTTGACACCAATTACTGACAAAGAAAGAACACAATAGGAGCAGGAGGAGGCCACTTGGCCTTCAAACCTGCCCCACCATTCAGTATGACCTTGGCTGATCTGCCCCAGGCCTCACCTCCCCTCCTAGGCCAGTTCCCCGTAACCCTCAGTTCCTCAATCTTTCAAAAGTTTATCTTCTTCCTCTTTAAGTACTCCTGATGACCCTGCCTCCACAAGTCTCTGGGGTGGAGGATGCTAGAGGTTCACCTCCCTCTGGGAGAAGTTCCTGTGCACTTCAGCTTTAAATGACCACCCCCAAGTCTTGTAACCATGTCCCCTCAGTCAAGACTCTCCCCCAGTAGAAACCCATATCTACTCTGTCATGCCCCCTTTTATACTGATAAACTCACCCCTCATTCCTCTAAACTCCAAAAAGTATTGATCTAATCTCTTCAGCTGCTCGTGTTAGGACAATCCTCTCATCCCAGGAATTAGCCTGGTGAATCCCCCTCGGAACGCCTACAATGTCAGTATGTTCTTCCTTAACTAAGGAGACCAAAACTATGCACGGTACTCCAGCCTCACCAACACCTGTACAGTTGTAAAGCACCTTTCAAACAACAGGAATTCCCAAAGTGTCTCACAGTCAAGGATGGACTAGTGAAGTACATCCACTGTTGTAATGGTGACTCATTGCAAGCTGCTCTCTGCAGATCCACTCACTACTTCTACCATAATCATTCCACTCTTCTGAATCTAAATTCTATGTCTCTAAGAATTACACTTTATTCTGCATTCTGCATTGTTTTTCCTTGTACTACCTCAATGCACTGTTGTAGCGCATTGAGGTAGTACAAGGTAAAACAATGCTGTAATGAATTGATCTGTACAAATGGTACGCAAGACAAGTTTTTCACTGTACCTCAGTAGTGTGAATTCCCGTTTGGACACAGCAAGCTCCCATTAAAACGGCAATGTGATAATTGACTGGGAGGTAACAGTTGGCTGGGGGAATGAGCAAATCTCCCATCTCTCCTTCAAAACAGTGGCCATGGCATTTTTTCTACTGACCTCAGCAAACAGAAGACACCCCAGTTTAATGCCTGTACGGCGGCACTCTTAACAGGGCAGCACTCCCTTACAATGGGACCAGGAGGGATGACGGACAGATGGAACCAGATGGGGAAGGGGGTAGGAAGGATAGGCCAGGGGAGAAGTCACCAAGGTGGGTGTGTGGGTGATGAGCAGGAACCAAGTAAGAGAAGGGGGAAGGGGGGGAAATAACTCATCCCAACTAGAGCCAAGCCGGTACACACCCTAACCCATACCCAAGGTCTGACCAAGGTAAAACCCCAACCCGGTAAATTGGTTTATTATTGTCACATGTCCTGAGGTACAGTGAAAAAACATTCATGCAGATCAATCCATTACACAGTGCATTGAGGTAGTACAAGGGAAAACAATGACAGAACGCAGAATGAAATGTTACAGTTACAGAGAAAGTGCAGTGCAGGCAGACAATAAGGTGCGAGGCTATAATGAGGTAGATTGAGAGGCCAAGAGTCCATCTTATCATACTGGGAGTCCATCTTATTGATCCTGTCCCCATCACAGATACCCAGGTCCATCTGGGCTTAGGTGGGGGAGCCAAGCTGTGCTGGGGGACTGGTGGTGGGAGTGGGTTAGTTTAAGTTTCCAGGACTGGGCGATGTGCTTTTGCTAGGGGCAGGGTCAGCACAGTCAAACAGAAGACATCACAGTCAGCACAGAGCAACAATGGTTAATTGGCACTGAGGTACAGATTAACCCTGTTCTTGCTGGATGGAGGAACAGGGTCGAGGGGCCGAATAGCCTTGCCCATTCTCTCTTATCTCCTGTACATGGGGAAGCCGCATTCATTAGCAGGCATTAGCCAGAGTGAGGGTGAGTGTCCTACCCGCTCCCCGCGGCCTCTGGGCTGATCATGGCTCCAATGACACCGTCTGTGGCCAGGGTCGCTTTCAAAGGCTCAGATTCGAACCACCGATTTAGAATCTGCCAGAAATAGAACAGAAGGGTTGACAGCGAGTTGACGACACAGAAACATCAGAGACTGAGTCACGCTCTGTTCCCCACACTGTCAGTTCCAGAGGTTCAGCCTGAGGAAGGTCTCTCCAGGGACTTACACTGGGAAACAGCTCCAGGGTTTTCACCACCTCCTCCCCACTGGCAAATGATGGGGGGACTTTAACCCCTTCCTTACTGCCAGGCAATTTCCTGTAGAATATTGGGGCCAGGTCCCAGAGGCAGGTAGTGGGTGTGACAGGACAGTGGGGCCAGAACTTTTCTTGTAGAGAAGCCAAAACCTGCCCTCCCT
This sequence comes from Pristis pectinata, assembly GCF_009764475.1. NCBI lineage: Eukaryota > Metazoa > Chordata > Chondrichthyes > Rhinopristiformes > Pristidae > Pristis > Pristis pectinata. Next base: position 2,683,866 of record NC_067416.1, on the reverse strand, counting down.
GCCCCTCCCACTTGCACCTGGAGAACAGTGTGGTATTGATCACCTCACACTGTCCCGTCACCTGCCAACCTGACAGGAGAAGCAGGTGAGCCAGCTGGTTCAGGTCAAAATTCATCCGGTCCCTCTGAGCCCCAGAGGTAGCTGACGTTAGCCAAGACAAGTTCTTGTCCCCAGCACAGGGCAGAGAGGAATTTCCTCGAGTCAGGGCTCCCTCATTCCTCAAGGCCTAATGCCAACGGCAAAAGAAACAGAAAATGTCAGAAACACTCAGCAAGTCAGGCAGCATCTGTGGAGAGAGGAACGGTTGATCTCTCAGATCTGGGACCTTTTGTCAGAACTGGTCTTAGACCCAAATGCATTAACTGTCTCTCTCTCCACAGACGCTGCCCGACCTGCTGAGGGTTTCCAGCATTTTCTGTTTTTATTTCAGATTTCCAGCAGCTGCGCTTTATTAATTTCCTGTCCCAGCTCTCCCTGGAAAGGTGACGGTGTGGGTGGCAGGGGGGTAGAAACTCCTGCCTAACTCCAGCAAGGGGCTCTAGTCTGGTGGGGAGCCAGTCAAGTGGGGAGTCAATCTCTGGGGCTCTTAGCATCAACATCACTAAAGAAAGTTTGAGGTGCTTACTCTGGATATCGGAGCGGTCAGTAGTTCGTAGAACTGTGGAATGTCTTTCCCCAGTTTCAGACCTGCAAGACATTAGGACAGGAGTGGACATTGTGTTAAACACATTAGAACTACTTACTAAGTCAAACAAGCAGTCTGCTTTGGACTTTCAGTGAAAGGAGGACAGTCTGTGATATTCTGGATTGGTACACCCAACAGTCCATGGAAAAAGTATCTGATTATTTGCTTATTATCACAACCCTGTTTATGGGAGCTTGCTGTGCACAGACTGGCTGTTGTGTTTATAAATTACAACAGTGTCCACGCACTTGAAGGCTACGTCATTGGCTGTGAATGGGTCAGGACATAGAAAAGTACAGCACAGGAACAGGCCCTTCGGCCCACCATGTCTGTGCCAAACATGATGCCGAATTAAACTAAATGTCTTCTTACCTGTACGTGATCCACATCCCTCCATTCCCTGCATATTCATGTGTCTAACAGCCTCTTAAACACCACTGTTGTATCTGCCTCCACCTCCACCCCTGGCAGCCCGTTCCAGGAACCCACCACTCTTTGTGTGAAAAACTGGCCCCGCTTTCCCCCTCTCACCTTAAATGCATTTGACTTTTCTACCCTGGGACAGTCTATCCTATCTATGTCTCTCATGATCTTATAAAGAGAGGCTCTGAGAGATTGAGAGAGGCTCTGTTGAAATGGAAATCTTCATTCTCTTTATCCTTCAGTGAAGATTCCAAAAATGTAGCCATTACCATCATGGCTTGCATTTACATCAACGTTTACATCAACGGTGCTGAGGTCGAGACGGTTGAGAGCTTCAAGTTTCTAGGAGTGAACATCACCAATAGCCTGTCCTGGTCCAACCACGTAGACGCCATGGCCAAGAAAGCTCACCAGCGCCTCTGCTTCCTCAGGAGGCTAAAGAAATTCATCATATCCCCTTTGACCCTCACCAATTTTTAGCAGCCTCCCCTCCATGGGCTCTGTCTACACTTTTCGCTGCCTTGGTAAAGCAGCCAACAAAATCAAAGACCCCACCCACCCAGGTCATTCTTTCCTCTCCCCCCTCCTATCCTGCAGAAGATACAAATGTCTGAAAGCACGTACCACCAGGCCCAAGGACAGCTTCTATCCCACTGTTATAAGACTATTGAACGGTCCCCTAGTATGATAAGATGGACTCTTGACCTCACAATCTACCTCATTTTGGACTTTCATCTTATTGTCTACCTGCACTGTACTTTCTCTGTAACTGTAACATTTTATTCCACATTCTGTATTGTTTTTCTTTGTACTACCTCGATGTACTGTTGTAATGAAATGATCAGTATGGATGGCATGCAAAACAAAGTTTTTCACTGTACCTCGGTACACTGACAATAATAAACCAATTTACCGCCCATCATTAACTGCCCAAGTAACGAGTGACTTGCTAGGTTACTGGAGGATCAACCACATAGGTGGGTCTGGAGTTATTATACAGGCAGATTTCCCCTCCTCTGAAGGACATTAGTGAATGAGGTGGTTTCAGAACTTCGGTGTGGTCACTGTTACCGAGGGGTTATTCCAGATTCAGTTAATTAACTAAATTTGAATTCCCCCACTGCATTTGATGGATTTGAACTTCTAGTCTCCCTGTCAGCAGCCCAGACCTGGATTACTGAGCCCATAACTCTGCCCATTCTGCTGCCCTTCTTACATTGAGGTTGATCCGTTTTTACTGTCAAGCCCAGGCGAACTACAAATCAACAAGCAAAATGCCGCAGATGCTGGAAATCCGAAACATAAACAGAGGATGATGGAAGCACACGGCAGGTCAGGCAGCATCTGTGTCGATGTTTTCAGGTCTGTGACCCTTCATCAGAACTGAAAAACGTGAAGACAAGTAGCACAGCGGTGCAGCGGGTACAGCCACTGCCACACAGCTCCAGAGACCCGGGTTCAATCCTGACCTCCAGTAACTGGGAATTGTCACGTGAACCGAGATACAGTGAAAAGCTTTTGTAAGTGTGCCATCCAGACAGATCATTCTGTACTTAAGTACATTGAGTGCTGTCTGTGTGGAGTTTGCACGTTCTCTCTGTGTAAATGAGTGTCGAATTTGAGGGAGGGGATGTTGGTGTGAATGTGTGAAGGGTAAAAGAAAATAGGATTATTGTAGGATTAGTGTATTGGTATTGGTTTATTATTGTCACTTGTACCGAGGTACGGTGAAAAACTTGTCTTGCACACTGTTCATACAGATCAATTCATTACACAGTGCATCGAGGTAGTACAGGGTAAAAACTATAACAGAATACAGAGTAAAGTGTCACAGCTACAGAGAAAGTGCAGTGCAGGTAGACGATAAGGTGCAAGGTCACAACAAGGTAGATGGTGAGGTCAGGAGTTCATCTCATCGTATAAGGGAACCATTCAATAGTCTTATCACCGTGCGATAGAAGCTGTCCTTGAGCCTGGTGTTATGTGCCCTCAGGCTCCTGTATCTTCTGCCTGATGGGAGAGGGGAGAAGAGAGAATGACCTGGGCAGGTAGGGTCTTTGATTATGCTGGCTGCTTCAGCAAGGCAGCGAGAGGGAGAGACAGAGTCCAAGGAGGGGAGGCTGGTGTCCGTGATGTGCAGGGCTGTGTCCACAACTCTCTGCAGTTTCTTGCGGTCCTGGGCACAGCAGTTGCCATACCAAGCTGTGATGCATCCAGATAGGATGCTTTCTGTGGTGCATCGATAAAACTTGGTGAGTGTCAAAGGGGACATACCAAATTTCTTTAGCCTCCTGAGGAAGTAGAGGCGCTGGTGAGCTTTCTTGGCCATGGCGTCTACGTGGTTGGACCAGGACTGGCTATTGGTGATGTTCACTCCTAGGAACTTGAAGCTCTCAACCTCGGCACCATTGATGTAGACAGGTGCATGTACACTGCCAAGGGCCTGGGTCCGTGCTGTATGACTTTAAGCATGTCTTAAGTTGCAGAGAGTTTGTGGATGATGGAGTGCAGAACATCAAGGGAACACTTACTGTAAAAATCAGCTGTTGGAGACTGAAAAAAAAGGATTAAACATTGAGAAGAGATACCGCCACATCTGTGGAGTGAGACCAGAAAAAAGGGGGTGATTACCTGAAATTCAACAAACTCAGCCAAAAGATGAGGTCTTGTTCCTCAGGCCTACATCAAGGCAGTGTAGGAGGGTGAAGTCAGAGGTCAAAGTGGGAGTGATGCAGAGAATTAAAGTGATGTCCTTGTGGACAATGGCTGTGTTTGGTTTCACCAGTGTGGAGGAAGCCACGCTTAAAACCGAGTGGATTAGAAGCAGTGCGGGTGAATCCCTGCTTCACCTGGAAGGAGTGACCCCGGATGGTGGGAGGGAAAGGAGGACACAGATGCCGCATGGGATGGTGGTGGCGATACTGGTGGAGATGGAAGAGTGTGTAGAGATTGCAGGGGGAAGAGTTCCTTCGGAATACTGAAAGGGGAAGGGTGGATGTGTCTGGTGGCAGAATCTCATCGAAGGTGATGGAACTTGCAAATGATGATGTATTGACTGCGGAGGCTGGTGGGGTGGAAAGTGAGGACCAGGGTGGGAGGAGAACAGGGTGATTGCTCAGTCAACCCCTGTGGAGGGGAGAGGACACCTCCAGGTTGCTGGTGTGGGAGAGTCACCATCGGAGCAGATACGATGGGGAAAGTGGGAGGAGTCCCTGCGGGGTGGGAGGAGGGGCAGTGAAGATAAGCAGTGGAGCTCACAGCTCCAGTGGGAAGGAACAGGTTGCCTGTTCACATCCTCAGTGTGGGGCTGGCTCTCCACTGTGTTTACTCAACCACAGTCACCGCGCTTCCAAAAATAATTGGTCAGGAGGAACACAGAGAGTGTGGGGCTCTCAGTACCAGACACGAGCTGGGCTCCCTCCTCTGCCTCTTACCTGCCTGTACAAGAGGTTTCACAGTGTGCAGCGATCGGAGCCTCTGCCTCAGGGAGTTACTGGTCAGCGATGGGATGTCCACTGGTACTGTATCCAGGAGAGGCTGGATAGCTGCAGCTATGCGACTGGTCAAGGCATCGTACGCAGCATATGCCTGCAAAGCACAAGGCAGACTGTAGAGAGGAGACGCAAGAGACGGCAGATGCTGGAAAGTGGAGCAACACACAATCTGCTGGAGTAACTCGAGCAGCATCCGTGGGGTGGGGGGGGGGGAGCTGTACAAAGGAATGGACTGAAATCATGCAGTTCCTCCCCAACACACATTCCAGCAAACCCCCCTCACACTCCCTGGAGGCAGAACTCAAAGAGTTATACAGCACAGAAACAGGCCTTTCAGCCCAGCTCGTGCATGCCAGCCAAATTGTCCAACTGAGCCAGTCCCATTTGCCTGTGTTTGGCCCATATCCCTCTCAACCTTTCCTTTCCGTGAACCTGCTTGTAGCGGTTAGCGTAACGCTATTACAGCGCCAGCGACCCGGGTTCAATTCCAGCCACTGTCTATAAAGAGTTTGTACGTTCTCCCCGTGACTGTGTGGGTTTCCTCCAGGTGCTCCGGTTTCCTCCCACATTCCAAAGGGTTAGGAAGTTGTGGGCGTGCTATGTTGGCGCCGGAAGCGTGGCGACACTTGCGGACTGCCCCCAGAACACTCTACGCAAAAGATGCTTTTCACTGTGTGTTTCAATGTACATGTGACTAATAAAGAAATCTTATCTTATAAATGGTGTCTGAATCCCCACCCCTGTCCTCCACTAGCATTCTCCAGCCTTCCCCTTCACTGCCACACAGTGGCAGCACCTTGGTGCCTCAACGCTCCCCATCTCCAGCTCCCTGGAGAAGTTGAACACAAGAGGGTCGCCAGTTTGAAAGAAAGATCTTGCACTTCTGACCCCGGACTCCTGAAGTGGATATTCTGTTCTGAGTTTTGTCATGGGACAAGATTACCCGATGACAGAAGAAGAGATTTAAGAACTTGCCCACAGTCACCTTGATAAATTGCAACATCCCGACTGATCCTTGGGAATCCCTGACTCATAACCGGTCAAAACGGAGAAGGAGCATTTGGAATGTATCCTGAGAACCTGGCGCCCATGAATTAGAAGCACAATCAAGCACAGGGTCAGTGGTGTCAGGAGCACACTCCCTCACAAACTACCCCCATCTCCCACCTCCTGCCCCATCCGTGGAAGAGTCTGCAGTTCCCTCATCCGTCACCTCAGAACCGGAGTGAAAGCAGGTCTTCCTGGATCCCAAGGGACTGCCTCAGAAGATCACCAAAACCTGCAGGTCCTGACCTTGCTCCAGTATCGGCGTTTCGCTTACCCGAGCGTCTTTCAGTGAGAACTGTGCGATCTGCTTCTGGGTCTCCTCCATGTCGCTGCCCATCAGTAGCGAACGGGGTGGATTCCCTCCCACACCGTCCTCCAGCATTGGGGTGAAGGAAGACGGGTTGCGAATGTGCACCCTCAGCCCATGTTTCTGACACAGAGAAAGAGTATTGGTATTGGTTTATTATTGTCACTTGTACCGAGGTACAGTGAAAAACTTGTCTTACAAACTGATCGTACAGGTCAATTCATTACACAGTGCAGTTACGTTGAGTCAGTACAGAGCGCATTGATGTAGTACAGGTAAAAACAATAACAGTACAGAGTAAAGTGTCACAGCTACAAAGATATCCCAAGTATATCATGAAGTTACACCATGTGAGACATTCTGCAAACCAGCCTCCCCTCCACGGACTCCGTCTGCACTTCCCACTGCCTCAGGGAAGCAGCCGACATAATCAAAGACCACCCACCCCAGACATTCTCTCTTCTCCCCCCCTCCCACCGCACAGAAGATACAAAAGCCTGAGAACACATACCACCAGGCTCAAGGACAGCTTCTACCCCATTGTTATCAGACTCTTGAATGGACCTCTTGTATGTTAAAAGATAAACTCTCAAACTCTCAATCTTACAATCTACCTCGTCGTGGCCCTTGCACTTGATTTGTCCACCTGTGCTGCACTTTCTCTGTAACTGTAACACTATATTCTGCATTCTGTTTTTCCTTTGTATTACCCTGATGTACTTACATGTGGCATAATCTGTCTGGATGGCACGCAAACAAAAGCTTTTTGCTGTATCTGTGTATACGTGACAATAATAAACCAATTCCGGTTCCAAGGGAACAGGAGCAGTACAGTTATATTAATGGACCAGTCAGAAACATAGACTAATGACTCAAAGACAGGATATGAAAATAAAAATATTTCAGTGGCCGGAAATCCAAAATAAAATCAAGAAATGTAGGTCAAATATGTTGGCGGAATATAGTATTAACGGTAGGACTCTTGGCAGTGTGGACGATCAGAGGGATCTTGGGGTCCGAGTCCATAGGACGCTCAAAGCGGCTGCGCAGGTTGACTCTGTGGTTAAGAAGGCATACAGTGTATTGTCCTTCATCAATCGGGGAATTGAGTTTGGGAGCCGGGAGGTATTGTTGCAGCTATATAGGTCCCTGGTCAGACCCCACTTGGAGTACTGTGCTCAGTTCTGGTCCCCTCACTACAGGAAGGATGTGGAAGCCATAGAGAGGGTGCAGAGGAGACTTACAAGGATGCTGCCTGGGATGCAGAGCATGCCTTATGAAAGCAGGTTGAGGGAACTCGGCCTTTTCTCCTTGGAGAGATGGAGGATGAGGGGGGACCTGATAGAGGTGTATAAGATGATGAGAGGTATTGATCGGGTAGATAGTCAGAGGCTTTTCCCCAGGGCTGAATTGGTGGCCACAAGGGGACATAGGTTTAAGGTGCTGGGGAGCAGATATTGAGGAGATGTCAGGGGTAAGTTTTTTACTCAGAGAGTGGTGATTGCGTGGAATGGGCTGCCGGAAATGGTGGTGGAGGCTGATATGATAGGGTCTTTCAGGAGACTGTTAGATAGGTACATGGAGCTGAGTAAAATAGAGGGCTATGGGTAAGCCTAGTAATTTCTAGGGTAGGGACATGTTCGGCACAGCTTTGTGGGCCGAAGGGCCTGAATTGTGCTGTAATTGTTCTATGTTCTATGTTCTAAATGCTGGAAACACTCATCAGTTCAGGCAGCGTCTGTGGACAAACGGGTTTAATGTTTCAGGTTTTGATGGAGAGTCTCAGACCTGAAACATTAACTCTGTTTATCTCTCTCCACAGACGCCGCCTGACCTGACGATGTGTTTTTCTACTATCTTCTGTTTTTATGAAGACCCTAAGACAGGAGTTTGTATTATGGCAGCTGGCAATCTAAGTTCAATTTCTGATATAAATTTGGAATGAAGGAGGAACTAGAGAATTGTCCTAAAAACCCATCCAGCTCACTAATGGCCAACAGCAAGGGATCTTGGTGCCACACAGTCACAGAGTTGTACAGCACAGAAACAGGCCCTTCGGCCCACCATGTCCATGCTGACCTCCTTGCCCATCTACAGTCCCATCTGCCCGTATTAGGACTGTAACATTTGATGCCTTGCCGACTTAAGTAATTGTCTAAATGACTCTTGAATTGTATCTGATTCCACCACTTCCATTGGCAGTGTGTTCCAGATACCAACCTCTCTCTGTGTAATAAAAAAACTTACCCCTCAGATCCCCTTTAAAACTCTGCCCTCTCTCCTTAAACCCCTGTGCTCTTGATACCCCAACCATGGGGAAAAGACTCTATCTACCCTATCTATGCCTCCCATAATCTTTCTCAGGTCACCCCTCAGCCTTCTACGCTCCAAGCCCAACCTATCCAACCTCTCCCCATGACTAAAGACCTCCAATCCAGGCAACATCCTGGTGAACCTCCTCTCCTCAGCAGTCTGTGGCTCCACAATGGTCCAGAACGCACCAATCATGCCAGCCTTCCCACCAAGACCCTGCGATGTCAGGTGGTGCAGCTGTCTGCCACACACCCTGAGAATCCATTACTAGTACAGGGAAGAGCCACCCCGGTATTCACCCAGAAGGAACTGATGACCATAGAGTCGTGGAGCTGTACAGCACAGAGGCCTTTCGGCCCACCTCGTTCATTCTGACCATGAAGCCTATCTACACTGAACCCACTTGCCTGCATTAGGTCCATATCCTTCCACACTTTTCCTATCCAAGTATCTGTTCAGAAGAAAGAGGAGCAGGAATCGGCCATTCGGCCCATCAAGCCTGCTCCACCGCTAAATATGATAGCTATTGATTCTGAGCCAGGAACATCTAGTCACCTGAACCTGTACTTCCCATTCCATCAATGCCTAAAAATCAATCAATCCCAGCCTCAATCGACCCAGTGACCTCAGAGCTCTGGGTGAAGGAACCACTCCCCACGCCCACCATAAATGCCCCACCTTAGTCCCCAGATAGTTTCCCCTCCCGCCCACCCCGCAGGGGTTTCAGACCCTTCAACATCCTCCCACCCACCTACCCAGCTCCAAATGTTTCATTCTTTTAACAGATGGACATCAGCTCGGGTATGAGATTAAAGCCCAACCCCAGCCAGTCCCAGCCCAGCCTAACCTCAGCCAATCACAGACCAACCCAATCCCAGCCAATCCCAGCCCAACCCAATGCCGGCCAATCCCGGCCCAACCCAACCCAACCCCAGCCAATCACAAACCAACCCAATCCCAGCCCAATCCAACCCCAGCCAATCACAACCCAACCCAATCCCAGCCAATCCCAGCCCAACCCAATGCCGGCCAATCCCGGCCCAACCCAACCCAACCCCAGCCAATCACAAACCAACCCAATCCCAGCCAATCCCAGCCCAACCCAATGCCGGCCAATCCCGGCCCAACCCAACCCAACCCCAGCCAATCACAGACCAAACCAATCCCAGCCAATCCCAGCCCAACCCAATGCCGGCCAATCCTGGCCCAACCCAACCCAACCCCAGCCAATCACAGACCAACCCAATCCCAGCCCAATCCAACCCCAGCCAATCACAAACCAACCCAATCCCAGCCAATCCCAGCCCAACCCAATGCCGGCCAATCCCGGCCCAACCCAACCCAACCCCAGCCAATCACAGACCAACCCAATCCCAGCCCAATCCAACCCCAGCCAATCACAAACCAACCCAATCCCAGCCAATCCCAGCCCAACCCAATGCCGGCCAATCCCAGCCCAACCCAACCCAACCCCAGCCAATCACAAACCAACCCAATCCCAGCCAATCCCAGCCCAACCCAATGCCGGCCAATCCCGGCCCAACCCAACCCAACCCCAGCCAATCACAGACCAAACCAACAAGACCCTGAAAAAGTGGAACCAGCCTGGGTAAGTTTGAGAGTGACAGACAGGACCCACCGGGCGGGTTGGTGAGGGGCTGGACACCACTGGGGGTGGGTCGGTGAGGGGCCAGACCCCGCCGGGGGTGGGTCGGTGAGGGGCCGGACCCTGCCGCCGGGGGCGGGTCGGTGAGGGGCCAGACCCTGCCGCCAGGGGCGGGTCGGTGAGGGGCCAGGCCCCGCCCAGGGTTGGCCACCTAGCAGAGGGCAGGAGCCGGGTTCCTGTCAGTGAATTATTTGCCAGGTTTGCCTCGTTCGTAGCCGCGGCCTCACCTTCAGCTCCAGTTCTTGGTAGACCCGAGGCCTCAGTAAACTCAGCACGTAGGATGCTCGTGAAAACTTAAACCCTGCAGTGGAAGAAGAACAGAACCGAGAGCAGTCACTGACATGTACAGCACAGGAGGAGGCTGTTCAGCCCATCATGTCCACAGCATTAGAAATGGACTTTGGGTTGTCCCACCCCCTCTGCTCTTGATCTCAGCTCGAGGGCTTCCCTGAGAACTGTTTGAACCCCAGCTCGGGATCTCAGATCTCACCACCCCTGGAGTGAAATATTTGGTCAGTGCCCCTCTATTCTTACTACCAATTAACTTCAACCCACATCCCCTACTTACTGACCAGTAACGCTAATTATCCAGTCCAGCAGCTTTGTTGTGAACCTCCCTGTACCTTCTCAGAGGCCGTCAGCTCCTCCTGAAATGTGATGACTCCGCACTGTACCTTGTACATAATGTCGATGCACCACTTAATATGTCCTGTGTACCAACAGCGCTGTTGTGGTTCGATTACTGTAGGGTTGGTCACCAGCCATAGTCACTGCACACAGAGTCCACACAAGCAGCGCCCGAGGTCAGGATCAAACCCAGACCACTGGGGCTCTGAGGTTGCAGCACCCTGCTGCCCGTTCTACAGGTGCCCTGTGATCCTGGACACTCCTGCCACCACAGATTAGTGGGATGCTGGCCACAGTTCAGAGGGTGACACACTGCAATCCGGTTGTGGGATCGAGACCCAGTCTAGGAGTTTGAGAGCAAAAACGCAGGCTGACGGTTCAACACACTGCAGCCAGTGACAAACTTTTGGAGGTGCTATACTGTATGTTGTCGGGGATGTGAAACCAAGACCATCTCAGTAGATGTAAATGATCTCATTTCTACTTTTGTGGAGCAGGGGATTTCTCCCAGTGTCCTGTCCAATGTTCCCCCCTCAATTCACATCATCATGGAGGAGATTATCCACTCACTATCACATTGCAGTTTGAGGGATCTTGCCATGTTCCCACATTACAACAGAACATCATTGGCTATAAAATATTTTGGGATGTCTATCCTGTTACCTGACTACAGAAACCTACTAATCTGCTGGTTAGTTTATGAGTCCATCCTGTATGTTACATACTACTGTAGATTTTACCAAACTCCGTTAATTATTGCTTGATTCCCAACTCCTGTTCTTTGGACTGGATATAATCAGCTCCTGCTGAGAGGATCACATGCAGTCACATGATATTTGTCTTTTAGAATAAAAGCTTCGCATTTCAATAGCACCTTTCACCACCTCAAGATATCCCAAAGCAGTCCGGAGCTCACAAAGGACTTCTTGAAGTGTAGTAATGTTGGAAACTTGGCATGTAATCTGTGCACAGCAAGCTCTCACTCACAAGGTAATGACCCAATAATCAAATTTCTACTCGAAGGATGGATATTGACTCCAGGAGAACATCAGCGTCCACCTTCCGTACAACATAAGACCCCATCCTACCTCTGTGTCCACTTCCCTAGTTTAATCCAAGCAGCCTGTAGAATTTTCCCACTAGTGTTGGTGTTTAAGAGCTCTTTGCCAGATGAGTGTCCATGTGTGAAGACAAGGCTTCCAGTTCCCTCTCACATTAGTTCCCCACACTAATGTGACCTCCCTGGTCTTTGCTTCATCACTGTTCCAACACAAACCTGAGGAACAGCACCTCACCTTCTGACTGAACACACCTCAGCCTTCCAAACATCGAGTTCAACACTTCAGACAATGATTCTCCTTCACCCACTTCTCCTGGACTGGGTCTCAATCCCACAACCCGGGACTGGTGTTTCACCCTCTGAACCGTGGCCAACATCCGATTAATCTGTGGTGGGAGTAATTGTGAATTGGTTTATTTTTGATGCATGTACCGAGAATCAATGAAAAGCTTTTGACTTACTTGCCATCCAGATAGATCATTCCAAAACACAAGTACATCGAGGTAGTACAAAGGGAAAACAATAACAGAATGCAGAATAAAGTGTTACAGTTACAGAGAAAGTGCAGTGCAGGCAGACAATAAGGTGCAAGGGCTACAACGAGGTGGATGGTGAGATCAAGAGTCCATCTTTATCGTACAAAAGATCCATTTAAGAGCCTTATAACAACGGGATAGAAGCTGTCCTTGAGCCTGGTGGTACGTACTTTCAACCTTTTGTATCTTCTGCCTGACGGGAGGGGGCCTTTGACTATATTGGCTGCTTTCCCAAGGCAGTGGAATGTGCAGACGGAGTCAATGGAGGGGAGGCTGGTTTTCATGATGGACTGGGCTGTGAACACTACCAGGTTCTGTTCATGGATCACAGGGGCATGTGTAGAATGGGCAGCTGCTCCCAACCCATCATTCATTCTTTTCTTTACTTGTTGCATCAGCATCCTCCCTCTGCACTTCCATCCCTCCGACTCAATCACAGACCCTCCCTTTTGTCCTCTACCCCCCCCCCACCCCACCCCTTCTCGCTGTTTCTTCAAACAGATTTCGTCTTTAACCACTCTCAGTTCTGATGAAAGGTCACTGACCTGAAACATTCACTCCACAGATGCTGCCTGACCTGCTGAGTATCTCCAGCACCCTCTGTGTTTAATTCTGATTGACACAGCCGAAGCCCCTTGAACCCAATCAGGCAATGGCCACACCCACCTGGAACCAGTTCCTCAGTGACAGCCGCCCCACCGATGACATGCCGTCTCTCTAACACAGCGGTGTTCACCCCAGACTTCTGTAGGTAGGCAGCCTGCAAGAGAGACTGGAGTTTAGAAGAACAAGAGGGGACTTGACTGAAATATACAAGATCCTGAGGGGTCTGAACAGGACGGATGTGGAGAGGATGTCTCCTCCTGTAGGAGAATCTAGAGCTAGGGGTCACTTCAAGAATAAGGGACCGCCCATTTAAGTCAGCGGGGAGCAAATATTTTTCTCTTGGGGTGTTGTGACCCTTGGGGGACATAGGGAGATGGGGCGGGGACTGTCCATCACTGTAAGAGTGGCTTCTAGTAGCCTGTCACTTTAATTCTCTATCCCACTCTGACCTTGCTCTCTCCCTCAGCATTATCACTGTTCCCAAAAGCTCAAGGCTCAGCACCTTATCCTCTGACTGAGCACATTGCAGCCTTCTGGACTCAACATTTGCAGCTCCCATCGGGCAGGAGGTACAGAAGCCTGAAGTCCCCACACCACCAGGTTCAGGAACAGCGACTTCCCTTCAACCATTCGGTTCTTGAACCAACCGGCACAACCCTAATCACTACCTCAGTATAGAAATACTATGATCAGTTTGCACTACAATGGACTTTGTTTTTTGATTTTCTGATTGTATTCTTTCTTGTAAAAATTGGGTATAATTTATGTTTAATTTATGTTTTTCTTGTGAATGCTGCTTATCTGATGCTCTGTGCCTGTGATGCTGCTGCAAGTAAGTTTTTCATTGCACCTGTGCACACATGGACGTGCAGAAGACAATAAACTCGACTTCGACTTTGATTTTGAAAAGACAGCAGAAGCAAAGTTCTCGAATATTTTTGTGGCTGTGGTTTAGATACTTGTTAAGCAAGGGGTTAAAAATTTATTGGGGTTAGAACAGGATGCAGAGTTGAGATTACAATCAGATCAACCATGTTGGTGCGACAGGTCTGAGGGTCCGAGTGGCCTACTCCTGCTCTTAGTTCAAATGTTTGTGCACTCAGATGCTACAACAAAGGTCAAACTTAGAGCTTCCTGGAATCCAGTTCTTCAGAACACATTTGAATACACTCTCAATGATAACAGCTTGTGATTAGATAGTACGGTTATACTACATTGTAAAACATCCCAGGGTATCTCACAGGATCACTTTCAAATAAAATCTGACACCAAGAAACATTAGGAGACATCTGGTGAAGGAGACCAAGAGCTCAGTGAAGTGAGTGAAAACATCTGAAAGTAGCAGAGAGATGTAGAGAGGGTTAGGGAGGGAATTCCAGAACTGCGGCCCAGGCTGCTGAAGGCACAGCTCCCGGTGATGGGCTAAACAAACTGGGGATGATCAAGGGGCCTGAATTGGAGACTTGGAAGGTTTGGGTGGAGTCACTGAGATGGGGGAGGGAGGGGTGTTTGAAAACAAGGATAAGTTTTATTGCCAAAGAACTGCTTAGGCACAAGCAAATTATGTTCTGTTGATGCCGTAGTGACTATTGTAACATAGGAAACTCAGCAGCTAGTTTGTGCATGGCAAGATCCCACAAAGGGATGTGTGATGTTGGGCAGACACCTGCTTCATTTGATTGTTAGAGGGGGAATAACTCCCCTTATCTTCTCCACTTCCATAATCTGCTTTAAGATCTTTCACCTTAGAGAGTGGCTTCAGCTTACCATCTTGTCCAAAGGACAATGATTCAACAGTGTGGCATTCCCTCAGTACCACAGTGGGAAGCACTGTAGCACAGCTGGTAGATCCACTGCCTCACAGCTCCAGGGACCCAGGTTCAATCCTCGGGTGCTGTCTGTGTGGAGTTTGCATGTTCTCCCTGTGACCGTGTGGGTTTCCCCAGGGCTCCGGTTTCCTCCCTCATCCCAGTGACGTGCAGGTCAGTGGGTTACTCTGGTCACTGGTGTGTAGGTGAGTGGTAAAATCTGGGGGGAGTTGATGAGAATGTGAAGGGAATAAAAAATGGGATTAAATTAAACGTGTGATGATAGTATGGACTCAGTGGGCCGAAGGGCCTATTTCCATGTTGTATCTCTCGATGACACAATCTCTGTGAGATCGTTCTGCTGGAGAGGGCCCTGTGCCGATGTAATCCCGCGGCTCAGGACCTGCCCACTTAGTCACGTTTACACTTCTTGCTAATAATGGCAGTGAGAGAGGGCACAGAGAGTTTAAGGACAGTAATCGGGAAGTTCTCCCTCACACAGAGAGCTCAGTGCTTGGGGTGAACTCTCAAGAAAGCGAAGGTTGGCCAGAAATCATGTCAAAGGATAATCGGGGATGGAATGCAGGGTCAAAACATAGAACACAGAACGTGGAGCGTCGAACACGGAACATAGAACACAGAACACAGAACGTGGAGCGTCGAACACGGAACATAGAACACAGAATGCGGAGCGTCGAACACAGAACACAGAACGTGGAGCGTCGAACACGGAACATAGAACACAGAATGCGGAGCGTCGAACACGGAACATAGAACACAGAATATAGAACACAGTGGAGCGTAGGAACAGGCCCTTCGGCCCATCATGTCTGCACCCATCATGATGGCAATCTAACTAATCCCACCTGCCTGCAGCATGGCTGAACTAAGATGGACCAGCAGGTTCCCATCTCCAGTTGTCTTGTCATCCCTGAGACCTTTAATTATTTAACAGTCTCTCTGATGATATCTGCTAACCCACTCTTCTTGTGGAGGGTTATGGTATGCCTTGATTCTCCCTCAGAAACAACCCCCCCAACCCATCTCTCACTGCCCAAGACTGAGTCTGCAGCCTTTTCCCAACATCATTCCAAACTGAGCAGCAAGGAATCAGGGAGTCAGCCTGGCTCCTTCTTCCCTCTCTCTGGAGGAACCGTGCACTGTTAGAGGACAGCCAAGGGGTTTTCACCATTTGCCGGGGGTGCACAGTGCAGGGAGCACACAGTCTGGGCTACGGCTGGCATTAATCATTCCCTCGATTCAAGTAGGGCAGGCACTGTAGTGTAGTGGTTAGTGTAACGCTTTACAGCACCAGCGACCCGGGTTCAATTCCGGCCGCTGTCTGTAAGGAGTTTGTACGTTCTCCCCGTGTCTGCGTGGGTTTCCTCTGGGTGCTCCAGTTTCCTCCCACATTCCAAAGACGTACGGGTTAGGAAGTTGTGGGCGTGCTATGTTGGTGCCGGAAACGTGGCGACACTGGCGGGCTGTCCCCAGAACACTCGACGCAAAAGATGCATTTCACTGTGTGTTTCGATGCGCACATGATTAATAAAGATGTCTTAGGACCGATACCTCAATTAGCATAAAAGTCAAAAGGTATACATACAGCAGTGAGCCCATTGTGGCCTAGGGAAACAAAGAGAAAATGTCAATTGGTTACGTCAAGATAACACACAGTATTAGCAAAGTAACCTGATTTAGTACATCAGGTGATAGCTTCAATGAACAACAAATACATTTATACAGCACCTGTACCATAATTAGGGCTAGGATTTTGTCACAGTAAAATTGGACATAATTCACAAAGTTTGTCAAGGCATATTTTCTCAAAATCATGGAAAAATTGTCTGCAGTTAGGCCAGGGGTGGTGGTGGGGGGACAAATACAATAGAGGCATTTAAGAGGCTCTTAGATAAGCATGTGAATATGCTGAGATATGGACATTGGGTAGGCAGAGGGGATTAGTTTGGTTAGGCATTTAATTACTAATTTAATTAGTTCAGCACAACATAGTGGGCCAAAGAGCCTGTTCCTGTGCTGTACTGTTCTGTGTTCTCTGTTCTAAAGCCTAAGAGAGAATAAAGTCACAGGAAGAATGAATCCATTGTTCAGGAGCCCACGTTAGTGCCAGTAGAGGGTGAGCACTGGGGCAACAGAGACTTGTGCTTAACCCTGACCAATGCTTACAGTGTCAATGTCAGGGTGAGGCATCTCCTGCAGTGTAAGGCAGCCAGGCTGGATCAACATTCACAAAACATGTGTTTTTCAAGAATGTCACAGAGATCAAAAGTCACGGAAATCAGCAACGCATTGATGCAATAATGAAGAAGGCGTGCCAGCGGCTGTACTTCGTTAGGAGTTTGAGGAGTTTGAAGAGGTTTCTATGAGGTACAGTGGAGAGCATTCTGACTGGTTGCATCACTGCCTGGTATGGAGGCTCCAATGCACAGGATCACAAGAGGCTGCAGAGGGTTGTAGACTCAGCCAGCTCCATCACAGGCACAACCCTCCCCACCATCGAAGACATCTTCAAGAGGCGGTGCCTCAAGAAGGTGACATCCATCATTGAGGACCCTCACCATCCGGGACACACCCTCTTCTGGTTACTACCATTGGGGAGGAGGTACAGGAGCCTGAAGACCCACACTAAGCTTCTTCCACTCTGCCATTAGATTTCTACACAGCTCATGAACCCATGAACACTACCTCGTTAATCCTTTTTTTTTGCACTATTTTTTATTGTAATTTATACTAATTTTATGTCTTTGCACTGTACTGCTGCCACACAACAGCACATTTCATGTCATACAAGCCAGTGATAAAAAATAAATGAATCGGATCTGAATTCATGGTATCCCCTGACACCCATCCCCTCCATTTCTAAATCCCAGCATGAACCGTAGTAGATCAGCCTTCAATCCTTCGCGGGTTAGGACTCAGTGGGAGGGAGGCTTTAAAGAGAGTCACCAGAAACTCATCAAAGTAGAAGGAAAAGAGCCAGGAGGAGAGCTTCACGGGAGCAGAGATCCAGCCTCGATGGAATAGGACAAGGTCCCTGGTGACGAGGCAAAGGACATGTATGTAGGAGGAATGATTAGTGAGTTTGTGGATGACATGAAAATTGGTGACGTTGCGGATAGCGAGGAAGGTTGTCTGAGGCTGCTAATATACCTATATCACAAACGACAAAGATCCCTACGACACACACTGGTCACAGACTTCCAATCAGAAAATCATCTCTCCTCCACCCTCTGTATCCTATTACCAAGTCAATTTTGGATCCAATTAGCCAGCTCGCCTTGGATTTCTTGTCCAAGGCCACCGCAAGATATAGATCAGATGGAAAGTTGGACAGAGCATTGGCAGATGGAATTTAATCCCAACAGGTACAAGATGATGCCTTTTGGGAAGTCAAATAGGAGTAGAACATATACAGTAAATGGTAGGGTGCTAAGGAATGGTGGTGAACAGAGAGAGAGGGACCTTGGGGTTCAAGTCCATAGTTCCCTGAAATTGGCAACATAGGTAGATAGGAGGCATATGCCATGTTTGCCTTTATAGGTCAGGAAATAGAATATAAATGACATAGAATATTTGACAATGATCTTTGCATCCTCCCTGGCCACGGGAGCGGTACCAGAGGATTGGAGGATGGCAAGTGTTGTTCCATTGTTCAAGAAAGGTAATAGGGATAATCCTGGGAATTATAGACCAGTGAGTCTTAGGTCAGTGGTGGGCAAACTATTGGAAAGTATTCCCAGAGACAGGATTTACGAGCATTTGGAGAAGCACAGTCTTATTAGGGATCTTCAGCATGGCTTTGTGAGGGGCAGGTCATGCCTCATGAACCTAATTGAGTTTTTCAAAGAGGTGACAAAACAAATTGAAGGTCGAGTGGTGGATGTGGTGTATATGGACTTTAGTAAGGTGTTTGACAAGGTTCCCCATGGTTGGCTCATCCAGAAAGTCATGAGGCATGGGATCCATGGAGACTTGGCTGCGTAGATTCGGAATTGACTTGCCCACAGAAGGCAGAGGGTGGTGGTAGATGGAGCATATTCTGCCTGGAGGATGGTGACCAGTGGTGTTCTGCAGGGATCTGTTCTGGGACCCCTGCTCTTTGTGATCTTTATAAATGACTTGGATGAGGAAGTGGAGGCGTGGGTTAGTAAATTTGCAGATGATACAGAGGTTGGTGGTGTTGTGGATAGTGTAGAAGGTTGCCGTAGGTTACAATGGGATATAGACAGGATGCAGAGTTAGTTGGAGGGTAACAGATGGAGTTCAATCTGGAAGTGTGTGAAGTGATACATTTTGGAAGATCGAACTTGAAGACGGAGTACAAGGTTAATGGCAGGATTCTGAGCAGTGTGCAGGAACAGAGGGATCTTGGGGTCCAAGTCCATAGATCCCTCAAAGTTATCACGCAAGTTGATAGGGTAGTTAAGAAGGCATATGGTGTGCTGGCCTTCATTAGTCGGGGAATTGAGTTCAGGAGCCACGAGGTGATGTTGCAGCTCTATAGAACTCTGGTTAGACCACACTTGGAGTATTGTGTTCAGTTCTGATCGCCTCTTTATGGGAAGGATGTGGAAACTTTAGAGAGGATGCAGAGAAGATTTACCAGGATGCTGCCTGGATTAGAGAATATATCCTATGAAGATAGGTTGAGCGAGCAAGGGCTTTTCTCTTTGGAGTGATGGAAAATGAGAGGCGACTTGATAGGGGTGTATAAGATTATGAGGGGCGTCGATAGAGTGGACAGCCAGCACCTTTTCCCCAGGACGGCAATGGCCAACACCAGAGGACATCTGTTTAAGGTGCATGGAGGAAAGTTTAGGGGAGATGTCAGAGGTAGGCTTTTCACAGAGGGATTGGTGGGTGCCTGGAACGCACTGCCGGGGGTGGTGGTAGAGGCTGATACAACAGGAACATTTAAAAGACTCTTAGATAGGCACATGGATGTAAGTAAAATAGAGGGTTATGGGCTGTGTAGGAGGGAAGGGTTAGATTGATCATGGAGTAGGTTTATATAGGTCGGCACAACATCGTGGGCCAAAGGGCCCCTACTGTGCTGTACTGTTCTATAAAGATTGAGAGGTTATTTTGCAACTTTACAAAACCATACTTGGAGCACAGTGTGCAGTTCTGGTCACCACACTATAGGAATGTGTGGTTGTGCTGGAGAGGGTGCAGAGGAGATTCACCAGGACATTGCCCGGATTGGAGGACTTTAGTTACACGGAGAGATTGGATAGGCTAGGCTTGTTTCCCCTGGAGTGAAGGAGACCCAGGAATGACCTTACTGAGTTACATAAAATTATAAAAGGCATAGAGAGGGTAGCAGCTTCAAACGAGCAGCCTTGTATCCTGAGGTGGAGCCCCCAGAGAAACAACCCCTCAACACTCACTGTGCCCGTCCTTCACAGGAGCTGGCGCCTCTCTCAGATCTCTCTCAATCTTCTAAACTCCATTTCATCTACATCAAACTCACCCTGCTCCCTACCGCAAGTCAGCAACTTGGACTCAGTCCAAACCCATCAGTGTCTAAGCTTGTTCTTCCAGTTTCCCCAAGGACGGGATGAGGTGAGGGCTTGTGATGCAAACAGCTGACAGGAGCTGGACAGGACCAGGTACTTGATTCCCGGAGCATGGCACCAGTTTTAGTTGGTATCTCAATAAGGTAAACACCTCTGTCCTAACACTCCGTGGAGAGGGTTTGTGTCCATGTGAACTACCAGCAGAAGGCAGAGTGTTCACAGTGAGGTTGGCACTGAACCAACATCCTCAGACTTCAGGAACTCACGCTGCGAGATCAGTTACTAAAAGAAAGTTCTAATTCCAGTTATGCACAGCACAGGCAAGAGAGTAAACACTGGGCAGAGTAACACTGAGCATGTGGCATGTTCACACACACACACACACACACATTCTCTCTCTCAAACACACACTCCCCATATACACACTCCCTCCCCTCATACACACACTCCCTCCCCTCACACACACACACACACACACTCTCACAGACTGACACTGTCTCTCAGCCTCTTTCCGTCACACACACAGACACTCTGAATTCACCTGGCCTCTGGAGCAGTCAGATAGTCTATCTCACACACACACACACACACACACACACACACAGACAGCATCAAGTGACGGGGTTGGCAGTGAGAGGTCTCTTTCGCCTCTCACTCCGGTTACGGTGTGGACCCTCTCCTGCGGCCGGAGCCCGCACCCCTCCCCTTGCCCCTGACGTTTGGCAGAGGTTGTTCAGCGGACACCCACCTGCCCCGATGACCACGGCGTCGTACTGCGCCCGCAGCCCGGTCCCGGCGCTGCCGCGGCTCCCGGGAACCCTCAGCAGGATCCGGCGGAGACAGACACGTTCCCAGCCGATCGCCATAGTCCCAGAAAGCGGAGCTCGGCCCCGTCAACAGGAACAGAGGGGGCGGATCCACCCCTGACCAGCAGAACCTTGGGCCCGCGCAGCTTCCCCTCGGCCCATCGCCTCCGTGCTAGCTCCCTGGAGAACAATTCCCTTCTGCGGACACGAGAAACTGCAGATGCTGGAATCTGGAGCAAGAAATAATCTTCTGGAGGAACTCAGGGGGTCGAGCAGCGTCTGAGGGGGCAAACAATCCCATTAGTCCCGTCCCCCACCCCCCCCCCCCGTGCGCTTCCAACATTCCCTCTCTCTCTCAGATTCCCTTGGAAAACCAAACAACTGAAGATGCTGTAAGTCTGAAATAAAATCAGAAAATGCTGAAAACATTCAGCACCATCTGTAGAACCAGAGGGTAAACAGTCTCCCGGCCAGAACAGTCTCACCCCTGGAAAAGGTGGACAATCGTGTGGGGACAGGTTGCACGGAGGCTTTTTTTTCTGCTAGAGTTCAGAAGTGCGAGAGGAGATGATTGTAACATCAGATCCCGAATGACGTTGACAGGATGGATATGGAGAAAATGTTCTGAGGGGGAGCCGAGAGCTCGGAGTCACTGTGTGGGACACCCGTCTAATGTGGGACACCATTTAATATGGGACAGAAGCGAGGCAGCAACCTTACTCTCAGTGAGCCATGAGTCTTTGGAAAGCTCTTGCTCAAAGGGCGGTGGAAGCAGAGTGTTTGAGTACTGAAGGCAGAGGTAGATAGTATTTGATAAGCAAGGGGTTGAAAGGCCACTGGACAGGTAGGAACGCGGGGTTGTTACAGTCAGATCAGACTTGATCTTTAAGCACTGACGAAGTGCGCTGGAGGGACGGACTTGTTCCACATTTGTCTGTTCAAATGTACCAGGGCCCTCTGTAATTGGGGCAAGATGTCTCTACTCTTGCCACCTTGCAAGAAAGCCAACTCACCACTTGCCTTCCTAACTGCTTGTGTTAATCGAAAGACTGAAAGAGTGCAGAGGAGATTTACTAGAATGTTGCCGGGTCTTCAGGAGCTGAGTTACAGGGAAAGATTGAACAGGTTAGGACTTTATTCCTTGGAGCGTAGAAGAATGAGGGGAGATTTGATAGAGGTTTACAAAATTATGAGGGGCATAGACAGAGTAAATGCGGGTAGGCTCTTTCCACCTAGATTTGGAGAGATAAGTACAAGAGGAC
Organism: Pristis pectinata; assembly: GCF_009764475.1. Lineage (NCBI taxonomy): Eukaryota > Metazoa > Chordata > Chondrichthyes > Rhinopristiformes > Pristidae > Pristis > Pristis pectinata. Next base: position 2,661,686 of record NC_067416.1, on the reverse strand, counting down.
ATGGCTTTAGGGTGAAAGGGGAAAGGTTTAGGGGGAACATTAGGGGGAACTTCTTCACTCAGAGAGTGGTGGGAGTGTGGAACAGGCTGCCATCTGATGTGGTAAATGCGGGCTGACTCTTAAGTTTTAAGAATAAATTGGATAGATACATGGATGGGAGAGGTCTGGAGGGTTATAGACTGGGTGCAGGTCAATGGGACTAGCGGCATAAAGTTTCGGCACAGACTAGAAGGGCTGAATGGCCTGTTTTCTGTGCTGTAGTGTTCTATGGTTCTAATTTTTACTAGTTCATGTACCCAGGTCTGTCTGAACACCAAAACCTTTCAATCCCTCACCATTTAATAAACACTCCACCAAAGTGACGATCTCATACTTTTACACATGACATTACGTTCCTTGGCCGATTGGCTCTGAAACCTCTCTACATCCTTCTCACAGCCCACACTGCCCCCTAGATGTATAGCAGCAGCAGACTTGGATATATTATGCTTGATCCTATAAATAAAATTGTGGATGCTGATTGTGAACAGCTGTGACACCCAACACCCCACCAGTCTCAACCTATCTATTATTCAACTGTCCATTTCCCTCCATAGATGCTGAGTTCCTCCAGCTTTTTGTGTGTTGCTCCAGATTTCCTGCATCTGCAGTCTCCTGTGTCTTAAAGGAACAGCAGTGTATTATCCCCAATATTATGCATTATAAACTAACTGGCACCTTATTGTAAGCCTTCTGAATGCCCAACTACATTAACTTGATCACCAGTCCAGATGAAGGGTCTCGACCCAAAACATTGACTGTCCATCTCCCTCCACAGATTCTGCCTGACCCACTGAGTTCCTCCAGTAGCTTGGGGTATTTTTGGCTCCAGATTCCAGCATTTGCAGTATCACCAACTTGATCACTTTCTATCTTCTGCTAGTTACAGCTGCAAAAAACTCATTTTTTTCATATTTCTATCTCAGAAATTCCTATAGACTCTGTGTGGTCCTAGTATTATTTCTAAGTATCTTGTTAGCATTTTCTTAACAATAGATTCCAGCCTTTTCCCCTTAGAGTCATAGAGTTATACAGCACAGAAACAGACCCTTTAGTCCAACTCCTCCATGCCGACCAAGGTGTCTACTGGAGCAACAAACAATCTGCGGGTCGAGCAGTATCTGTGGGGGTTGGAGGGGAAGGAATTGTCGATGTTTCAGGTCAATGCATCAGGGCTTGACCTAGTCCCATTTCCCTATATCCCTCGAAACCACAAACCCATGAACACTACTTCATTATTCCATTTTTTTTGCGCTATTTATTTTGTAATTTATAGTAATTTTGTCTTGCACTGTACTGCTGCCGCAAAACAACACATTTCACAACATATACAGTATGTCAGTGATAATAAACCTGATTCTGATTCTGAAACCTTTCCTATCCGTGTACCTGTCAAAGGTCTTTTAAATGTTGTAATTGTACCTGCAACCACCACCTCCTCTGGCAGCTCGTTCCATATACCCACCCTCTGTGTGAAGAACTTGGTCCTCAGGTTCCCTTGAAGCTATCCCCTCTCGCCTTAAACCTATGCCCTCTAGTTTTAGACTCTCCTACCCTGGGGGAAAAGACTGATCTATTGATGTCAATGTGTGAAATGCTGTGCAGTTAGGTTCATTTTTAATTCTTTATTTTTTTCTTCTGCTCTCTGTGGAATTTGAAAATGGACTTTTTTTGTTCTAATTGTTTTTTCTTCTAAATTTGTGTATAATTTGTGTTTAATTTATATTTTTCTCGTGAATGCTGCTTATATTGGTATTGGTTTATTATTGTCACTTTTACCGAGGTACAGTGAAAAACTTGTCTTGAATACCGTTAAACCAATACCAATACCAATTAATTCATTACACAGTGCAGATACATTGAGTTAGTACAGAGTGCATTGAGGTAGTACAGGTAAAAACAATATCAGAATACAGAGTAAACTGTTACAACTACAGAGGAAGTTCATTGCAGGTAGACAATAAGGTGCAAGGTCAAACAAGGTAGATCGTGAGGTCAAGAGTCCATCTCATTGTATAAGGGACCCATTCAATAGTCTTATCACAATGGGATAGAAGCTGTCCTAAAGTCTGCCTGATGGGAGAGGGGAGAAGAGAGAATGACCCAGGTGGATGGGGTCTTTAATTATGCTGACTGCTTCACCAAGGCAGTGAGAGGTCCATGGAGGGGAAGCTGGTGTCTGTGATGCGCTGGGCTGTGTCCACAACTCTCTGCAGTCCTGGGCAGAGCAGTTGCCATACCAAGCCATGATGCATCCAGATAGGATGCTTTCTATGGTGCATCGATAAGAGTTGGTGAGTGTCAAAGGGGACGTGCCAAATTTCTTCAGCCTCCTGAGGAAGTAGAGGCGCTGGTGAGCTTTCTTGGCCGTGGCATCTATGTGGTTGGACCCGGACAGGCTATTGATGTTCACTCCTAGGAATTTGAAGCTCTCAACCTCAGCACCATTGATGTAGACAGGTGCACGGACACCACCCCCCTTTTCTGAAGTCAATGACCAGCTCTTTCGTTTTGCTGACATTGAGGGAAAGGTTGTTGTCGTGACACCATGTCACTAGGCTCCCTATCTCCTTCCTGCACCCCGACTCATCATAGTTTGAGATACGGGTGGTGTCATCTGCAAAACTGTAGACGGAGGAATGCTCTGTGCCTGTGATGCTGCTACAAGTTTTTCATTGCACCTGTGCACACATGGACTTGTGCATCCCACAATAACCTCGCCTTTGACCGTGACTGTGAGTGGGACGCTCCTGGACTGGTTCTAGGACGGGCTCTGGGTCTGACAGTGATCCCAGCACCCTCACATTATTACCCCTGATGGCTATCCCAATATTGCGACCTCCGAGCTGCCGGCCCGCCCTCCCGATGAGTGGCACTCGCCTCCACCAATGAAATCTCAGCAGCTTTGCAACGAACAAACCAATTACAGACCAGCAGATGGTAAAAGGACCCCCCCCCCCACACACACACACACACACAACAATCAGCCAATTAATTCATGAGTACCGCTGCAGAACAATTTTTTGGTATAAAATGTTATTTTTTATTGTAACCGGTCAGATTTAATGCAAGAGGAATCTACCTGGAATCCCTGGAACCACGAGGAATAAACCGACGGGAACGATGAATAAACAGCCAATCACACCAAGAGTTGGTAGTGATTGACAAGAAAAGTAACCAATTGAATGACGATTGCTTCCCTGCCGGCCAATGGATAGAGAGTGTGGTCATCGGCCACCAATAGAGAAGCAGTAGGGGCGGGCCGAGTTTGGGTCATGTGATCGGTTGGATCGGGAGCCGGGGGACGAGCGGAGAGGCCGAGGTTCGGACACGATGGGTGGGCACTCGGTGACCGTGCCCGTCATCTGCTTCACCGTCCTGTGGGGGCTGGTCGGCTGCGTCCTCCCCTGGTTCGTGCCCAAGGGTCCGAACAGAGGGTGCGTGAGATGGGGAGACGGGAGGTGAAGGGCGATGGAAGGGACGGGGGTGGGGGGGAATGGGAGGGCTGGGGGGTGGATGGAGGGGTGGGAGTTGAGGGATTGCGAGTGGGTGGGTGGATTGATGGATGGATGGAGGGGGGAGGAGATGGATGGGTGGGTTGGGGAGCGGGGGAATGGGTAGGTTGGGGGTTGGGGATGGGGAGGGGAGTGGGTGGGGGCGGATGGAGGGTTGGGGGGTGGATGGAGAGGTGGGGGTGAGTGGCTGGAGGAGTGGGGGGTTGAGGGATTGGGAGGTGGATGGGTGGGTTAGGGGAGCTGGGGGGGTGAGTGGGTGGGTTGGGGATGGGTGAGGGGTGGTATGGGTGAGGCATGACATTTTCTCCCTCACTCCCTCTCATCCCGCTGGAGAGTTGAGGGGGAGTTAGCCCTTGCCACTTCCCCAGATAAGAGACAGCCCTTTGTGCTACAGAGAGAAGTGGGGGTTGTGGTGTCCCTGCCCAGTAGAAGGGGTGAGGGGAGGTTGGGAGTGTCATGACACAAGCTGGATGTAAGCTATAATTGTAAACTGAAGTATAACTTTCTGTCTGTCGTGGTTTCCCTTGCAATGTGGGCTGACCATCACCTGGAAGCCCCAGATGTAGCAAGGTGCTGAGATTTCACCATTTGCTGTCTATGTTGGCCCCGTGGGTCATTCTCTTGCTTCGAGTTTGTCTTATTCCTGAAACTCAAGCAGAAAGATGAGGGCTGGCACTGCTCCTGTATCTCAGACAGTCCGTCAGGAGTTGCTCCCACTCCTGTTTTGTGGGTGAAGAACCATATTGGGACCCACAGTTGGGGAATGGGTGCTCGGTTGGGTCTGTTGTTCCTTCTGGTCCTCTACATGTTCCTGGTGATGTTCAGATCTTTCCTCGATGTTGCTCCTCCATTTTGAGTGTCTCTTGCCAGGAATTCCCATGTGTCAAATTATCTTCAAGGTGGCTTGGAACATCTGTGAAGTATTTTTTCGGTCCTCCTGGTAATCCCTTGCCTTAACCAATTTCAGGGAAGAGGCCTTATTTTGGGAGCCCAGCACAGGTCATGCAGGTGATGTGACCCTCTCACTGGAACCATTTGGAGTCTTGATGCAGGGGATGTTGGCTTGGGAGAGCGAGCCGACTTTAGTTTGCCTATACTGGATTTGATGGATTTTGCAGGGACAGTGTTGGTAAGGTTTCCCCAGAGCGTTGAGGTGCCTGTTGTAAGTTGTCCATCTATGAAGCTTTCAGGAATCAGTGCTGTTGGCAAACTGCAGATGTTAGGCATGGGACATAAACCAACAGGATGGTTACACTACTGGAAGAGACCATTTAGCCCGTTGAGTCAACTTGTACCTGAGGCATGTGCTGATTGGCATCGCACAAATAACATTAGAGGAGTGAAAGTTTTTAAAAAAAAAACTGCAGATGCTAGAAAACTGAAATAAAAACAGAAAATGCTAGAAAAATACTCAGGTCACCTAGCATCTGTAGAAAGAAAAAGTTAATTAAATATTAATTTGGCTTGGGTAGGCATTTAAGATAAGGTATCTTTATTAGTCACATGTACATTGTAACAGTGAAATTTATCTTTTGAGTAGTGTTCTGGGGGCAGCCCGCAAGTGTCGCCACGCTTCTGGCGCCAACATAGCACGCCCACAACTTCCTAACCCATATGTCTTTGGAATGTGGGAGGAAACCGGAGCACCAGGAGGAAACCCATGCAGACACGGGGAGAACATACAAACTCCTCACAGACAGCGGCTGGAATTGAACCCGGGTCGCTGGCGCTGTAATAGCGTTACGCTATCCGCTACACTACTGTGCCTGTATCTGGTATTTGGTCAGTATGGAGGAGTTGAGCCAAAGGACTTTCTTCCTTGCTGTCTGCCTCTGTGACTCCAGATGCTGCCTGACCTGCTGAGTGTTTCTAGCATTTTCTATTTTAATTAGTAGAGAACTGAATGGTACGGTAGAACGGTGCTCCATCGGTAGGGCACGGACACCAGTGCTGGGGAAAGGGGGAGCTGTACCACTGGGACGGTTTACACCTGAGACTGCTGTACCAGTGAGCTACATAAATGGAGAAGTGGAGAGGATTTGAAACTGAAAGGTGGGAATCAATGTTGCGCTAAAGAGTAGAGAGAGGGAGGCATGTAGGAAGTGATAAACAGACTCGGGAAGGAGTCATACAAACCCAAGAGTAAGTCAATATATAAATCTAGAGGTTACATAACTTAAAGAACAACATTTATCTTCATGCACATGGCATTTGAAAAGTAAGGTGAACAAGGAGTGCAGGTAGAAATAAGTATGATCTGATGGCCATTAGAACCATGATTGAGGTCTGAATAGTGAAGGGTTGATGTTTAGGAAGTTGGGATGTGGTGGAGGGGTGATTCTGTCAATGAGAGGGATGATCTAAACTCGGGAATCATAGAACAGTCCTGCAGAGGACCAGGCCCTTCGGCCCACAATGTTGTCCCGAACTAATTAAACCAGTAATTAAATGCCTAACTAAGCTTACCCCTTTTGCCTTCACAATGTCTATATTCCTCCATTCTCTGCACATTCATGAGCCTATCTAAGAGCCTCTCTATTGTATTTGCCTCTACCACCACTACCCCGGCATTGAATTCCAGACACCCACTGCTCCCTGTGGTTTTTAAAAAAAACTTCCCCCATACATCTCCTTTGTCCCCTCTGATGTTAAATTCATGCCCTGGTGTGGAAGTGATTTTGACGGAGCTAAGAAATGATAAGGGCAAGGTCAGTTTGTGGAAGCGGTGTACAGCCCCCGACTAGTAGGATAGAGAGTTATTAACAAAAAAATAATGGGAGCTTGTCAGAAAGGAACAGCGATAATCACAGGAGACTTTGATTTGTGTAATGATGGGAAAAAATCAGTTGGGACGTCCTTCTATTCTGAGAAAATCAGTTGGGCAAAGGAAGTCTGGATGAGGAGTTTGGTGTTTTGGGATGGTCCCTCAGTGGTGTTCTGAAGCTAATCACAGCAGATTATCATAAGACTGTAAGACATAGGAGCAGAATTAGGCCATTCAGCCCATCAAGTCTGCTCTCCATTTTATCATGGCTGATTTACTTTTCCCTCAATCCCATTCTGCTGCCTTCTCCCCGTAACCTTTGACACCCTTACTAATCAAGAACCTATCAATCTCCAATTTAAATACACCCAATGACTTGGTCTCTACAGCCGTCTGTGGCAATGAATTCCACAGATTTACCACCCTCTGGTTGAAGAATTCCTCCTCATCTCTGTTCTAAAGGGATGTCCTTCTATTCTGAGGCTGTGCCCTCTGGTCCTGGACTCTCCCACTACTGGAAACATCCTCTCCACGTCCACTCTATCCAGGCCTTTCAATATTTGGTAGGTTTCAATGAAATTCCACCCCCCCCCCCCCCATCCTTATAAGCTCCGGTGAGTACAGGCCCAGAGCCATCAAATGCTCCTCATTTGTTAACCATTTCATTCCCAGGATCATCCTCTGGACCCTCTCCAATGCCAGCACATCCTTCCTTAGATATGCGGCCCAAAACTGCTCACGGTACTCCAAATGTGGTCTGACCAACACTTTATGAAGCCCCAGCATTACATCCTTGCTTCTATATTCTAGTCCCCTCAAAATGAATGCTAACGTTGCATTTGTCTTCCTAACTAAAGACTCAACCTGTAAGTTAACCTTTGGGGAATCCTGCACTAGGTCTCCCACGTCCCTTTGCACCTCTGATTTCTCAATTCTCTCCCTGTTTAGAAGATAGTCTGCACCTTTATTCCTTCTACCAAAGTGCATGACCATACACTTCCCTACGCTGTGTTCCATCTGCCACTTCTTTGCCCATTCTCCAACCTGTCCAACAGACCTGTCTTGCAGACTCCCTGCTTCCTCAACACTACTTGCCCCTCCATCTATCTTTGTATCATCCACAAACTTGGCCTCAAAGCCATCAATTCTGTCATCCAGATCATTAACATATAACATGAAAAGTAGCGGACCCAACACCGACCCCTGCGGAACGCCACTAGTCACCGGCAGCCAACCAGAAAAGGCCCCCTTTATTCCCACTCGTTGCCTTCTGCCAGTCAGCCAATCTTCTATCCATGCTAGTACTTTTCCTGTAATACCATGGGCTCCTATCTTGTTTAGCAGCCTCATCCACTGACTCTCCTTTGTCTATCCTGCCTGTTACTTCCTCAAAGAATTCCAACAGATTTATCAGGCAAGATCTCCCCTTAAGGAAACCATGCTGATTTTTGGCCTATTTTGTCGTGTACCCTGAAACCAGACCTGGTACTGTGCATCAAGATGGGTTTAATTAATGATCTCATTGTGTAGGTCAAGTGTTGACTGAGCTGATTCTTGGCCAATGTTTTGGGCTTCCTTCTCTTTCCACCCACCATGTGTTCTTTAGATCACGGACTTTCTGTTGGACCTCTGCCTTCAGGAGCCGACCTGTCAATCTGTTTAATTTCCCCTCGAGATAGTTTGGTGTTTCCAGTCTGAAAGTGTCTTGGGTGACTCCCGTGTGGTACCAACACCACTGAGGGCGTGCTCTCTGTCGGAGGCATTGTCTTCCCAATAAGACATTAAACTGAGGCCCTGTCTCGGGAGCATAACAATCATACCTGGAATATCAAGTATAGTTCTGGTCGCCAGACTATAGGAAGGATGTGATTGCACTGGGGAGGGTGCAGAGGAGGTTCACCAGGATCTTGCCTAGGATGGAGCGTTTCAGCTACAAGAAGGAACCATATAGACTGGGTTTGTTTTCCTTGGAGCAGAGGAGGCTGAGGGTACCTGATGGAGGTATACGAAATAGTGAGTGGGGGGCTAGATAGTAAAAATCTTTTTACTATGGTGGGGGTGTCTAAGACAAGGCAAAGGTTTAAGATGAGCAGTGGGAGGTTTAGTCGGGATTTGAAAGGGAATTTTTCCACACATGGTTGGAATCTGGAATGCCTGAGGGGGTGGTGGAGGCAGAGACTCACAACATTGTAGAAGTAACTAGACAAGCGCTTGTATCACCAAGGCAGAGATAATGTGGGTCAATGGGGTTAGTGTAGATGGTTACAATGGACATGGAGGGACAAAGGGCCTTTTTTCTATGCTGTATGACCCAATATTTTGAAGAAGAGGGTAGGTTTGACCAGTGCCCTGAGACCAATATCACCCAGGTCATTACCACATTAGTGGGAGCTACTGTGTGCAAATTGGCTGGTGTGTTCACTACAGTTAAAACCATAACTGCACCTAAAGTTGAAGTTGTATGTGCAAGTACGTACACACATGGGTGCAATGAAAAACTTGTAGCAATGTCACAGGCACAGAGCATCAGATAAACATTCACAAAACAAAAAACAAATTAATCACATTTTATTTTACAAGAAAACATGATTAGAAAAACAAAGTCCACTTTAGTGCAAAGTGGTCCCAGGGTTGCTAAACTGTAGTGATTAGGGTTGTGCTGGTTGGTTCAAGAACTGAATGGTTGAAGGGAAGTAGCTGTTCCTGAACCTGGTGGTGTGGGGACCTCAGGCTTCTGTACCTCCTAATGTGGAAAATAAAACACAGAGGCAGGAAATCTAAAATAAAAACAAAATGTTAGAAACACCTAGCAGATCAGGCAGCATCTGTGGGGAGAGGAACAGTTAATGTTTCAGGTTGAAGACCGTTTGTTGAGTTCTGATGAAGGATCTTCAACCTGAAACATTCACTCTGTTTCTCTCTCCACAGATACTGCCTGACCTGCTGAGTGTTTCCAGCGTTTTCTGTTTTTATAACCACACTTCAAGAATGCTTCATCAGAGGCAAAACTGGGCATGTGAGAGGTGCATTGGAAATGCAAACCTTTCCTTCCTGTTATTTAATCAGCCTTATTTTTGTCACGAATGTGTGGCTTTGTTTGTCACTGTTGACGGTTTTGCTCTGGCGGTTTCTCCATGTGTCAGCTTCCTTGTACGTGAGCTTGTTCTGGACGTACTGCATCTGCCTTAATTATGTGTGACATTACTTATCATGTTACTCTGGAGACATTTTACAGTGCTAAAGGTTGTGTATAAAACCAAATTATGATCAAGTTGAAGGGAGATGTCATTCATTAATTCATTTGCCTGTTTATGGTTGGTTATTGTTAAACACGTTTCCATAAAGGTAACCAGGGCATGCTGTTGGCCACTGACCCTTGTTACCAGGACAATCCTGTTCAGGTCCAAACCTTGTCAGATTGCAGACACTCACAGAGAGCGAAGTCCTTTATGAAATTCCTTGATCTCTTCACTGAAGAGTAAACTTTCTTTTAAATGGAAACCCTCTGCAACGTGCCCCTGACCATTACTTACTGAACCAGTGGTACTTCTGTGTTAACTAGGAGATGAGAGAGACTGCAGATGCTGGGATCTGGAGCAACACACAAAACATTGGAGGAACTCAGTGGGTCAGGCAGCATCTGTGGGGGGGGGAATGGATAGTCAACATTTTGGGTCGAGACCCTTCATCTGGACTGAAAGAGAGGGGAGAGAGCCAGTATAAAGGGATGGAGCCAGAACTGGTAGGTGATAGGTGGATCCATCTGCCTATCACCCCCCTCACCTGGATCCACCTATCACCTGCCAGCTCTTGCTCCACCCCTTCCCTCCCACCTCTACACCGGCCATCTCCCCTCTATTTATCAGACTAGATGAAGGGTGTCGACCCAAAAAGTCGACTGTCCATTTCCCTCCACAGATGCTGCCTGATCTGCTGAGTTTCTGTGTGCTGCTCCTCTTTTTGACTCCCTGTGCAGGGAGGTAGAGAGTGGAATATTCCACCAGAGTCACGGTGATGGCAGGGACACAGCTGTCCCAGAAATACCAGGGGATTTTTGATGGAAGTGAGGGTGATGGATCGGAGTTTGAATGGAGCTCCAAGAGAGAATTATAGAACCATCATGGCACAGGAGCAGGCTATTCAGCCCAAGGACTCCGTGCTAGCTCCCAGTAGAGCAATCCCAATAATTCACCAGATAATTGCACCGTTAGATCTGGCCAGTGTTGCTAAAGTTTTGTTCATTACTGCCCTGGGTGGCCCCACTCTATCAAGTACTCTTGACTGGTGCAGCTAATTGTACACAGCAGGATCCCACCAGTGATAGTCTATCTAAATCATTCCTCATGATGTTGGTCAATGGATTGATATTGGCCAGGACTTGAGCTCCCTGCTGTTCTTCAAAGAGCACCCAGGGTTTTTTTTTAACGTATCTGAGTGGGCAGCCTTGCCCAGCAGCACAGCGCTCCTTCAGTACTGCCCTGGAGCGTGGGCCTGTAAGTGTCGACTCACAGGGTTCTGTTGCCTGTCCGGGGACTGTGTGTGTTGCAGACATGGGAGGCCAGTGTTACCATCTCATGTTGTTCCCACAACCCTACCCCCCCCCCCCCTCCAGAAACACCTCTAACTTTGTGCATCAACCATGTCTGCCACTGAGATGGCAGTGATGTTTACACCTAGTATGTAGAACTGCCTTTGCCCCCTGTCGAGATGATGGGTGCAGGACCATGCTGGTTCCACGTTCTAATGACCTTCCTGCATGAGGAAGGGAAGTTGTTTCTTGTTTGCTGTTGGATTTATAACCCCCCCCCCCCCCCCATTGAAGTGTCCTAATGTGGGTGAGTGGGGTTTAGTGTAGGTCGGCATGGGATAGAATCTCTTACTACAGTCAGAACCTCTATCCCAGGGTAGAAATATCAAATACTAGAGGACAAGTTTGTGGTAGGTGCCTGGAATGGGCTGATACGGATCATGTAGTTTAATTTATCATAGTGTTTGGGACAACATGATGGGCTGAAGGGCCTGTTCCTGTTCGGTGTTCCATCACATTGCTGCTTGTGGGAGTTTGATGTCACAAGCTGCCTGCCGGATTTCCTACATTGCAATAGTGACCACACGTCATTCAATTGGCTCTGAGTATCCTGAGGTGGTGAAAGGCGCTACTTTGCCATAGCTTTGGAGAGGGATAGGAGAAGACAATATGGGAAAGTATTTAACTGGGGGAGGGGGAATTTGAAGACAGAATACAAGGTTAATGGCGGGACTCTTAGCAGTGTGGAGGGACAGAGGGATCTTGGGGTCCACGTCCATAGATCTCTCAAGGTTGCCATACAGGTCAATAGGGTTGTTAAGAAGGTGTATGGTGTGTTGGCCTTCATTAGTCGGGGTATTGAGTTCAAGAGCTGCGAGGTGATGTTGCAGCTCTATGGAACTCTGGTTAGACCATACTTGGAGTATTGTGTTCAGTTCTGGTCATCTCATTATAGGAAGGATGTGGAAGCTTCAGAGAGGGTGCAGAGGAGATTTACCAGGATGCTGCCTGGATTGGAGAGCATGTCCTATGAGGATAGGTTGAGTGAGCTAGGCTTTTCTCTTTGGAGAAGAGGAGGATGAGAGGTGACTTGATAGAGGTGTACAAGATGATAAGAGGCATAGATCGAGTGGACAGTCAAAGACTTTTTGTCAAGGCAACAATGGCTAACATGAGGGCACATAAGTTTAAGGTGATTGGAGGAAGGTATAAGGGGGATGTCAGGGGTAAGTTTCTTTTTTTTTAGAATGGTGGGTGTGTAGAACACACTGCCTGCAGAGGTTGTGGGGGCAGATACATTAGGGACACTTAAGAGACTCTTAGATAGCCACGTGAATGATAAAGAAATGGAGGACTATGTGGGAGGGAAGGATTAGATAGATCTTAGAGCAGGATAAAATGTCAGCACAACATTGTGGGCCAAAGGGCCTGTACTGTGCTGTAGTGTTCTATGTACTTTAAGGCAAAGCTCGATTTCCTGCCTCTCGGTGGTGAGTTTAATGCTGCTTATTGAAGGCTCATCCATTAGTAGCCGGTGAGTGGGCTGATTGCCCTAGCGTGCTGTTTGCTGTGCTGTATCAAGTGCTACCACCGAGATCTCTCAACTGTTGGTGATCCAAACCTTGTCTTTGTTCTGCAGAGTCATAATAACCATGATCGTGACCACGGCTGTCTGCTGCTACCTCTTGTAAGTACTTGGATAGTGATTGCACTGTGTGTCTTAAACCCTTACTAGGGGCTGTTCTGTGTACATTTGTATTGAACAATAATTGGGATGGGAAGAACTGCGGCACAGTGAGACCGTAGGTGTGTTTGCCGGGAGGATTCATCTTTACTTGAGATTTAGAAAAACCCAGGAACTGAAAACTTTAACATTGGCAGTCAGGTTGGATGTCAAAGCAAACATGAATCCTTTGAGGGAGTGAGTGTTGTGTAATGGATGTGATGTACTGGGATTAAAATTTGGGGTTCGAGTTCGGAATGGTGGGCAAACAGCCCGATAGCCAGGAATTGTACAACAAAATACTGCAGATGCGCAAAATCCAAAATAAAAACCTGGAAATACTCAGCAGGTCAGGCAGCATCTGTGGAGAGAGACAGACGGGACAGAAAGCTGGGTACAGAACAGGAAGCTGAAGGTCTGGTTCCTGCTGCCTGCTCATCACCTGACTTCAATTACCCTCCCACATCCGGGCTCAACACCTTTACACAGTGGCAGTATAACTACAGTCTTCATTTGTAGTGCTGGTGTAACTGTGCAGTTTAACGTGTAGTTAATCACTGGTTGAGCCTAACTTGGAATAAGCTAATGTAATTTAATACATTATAGTCTTCCTGGCTAGAGAAAGTGTCAGGACTTGGTTATCTTGAGATTCCCTTTGTTTCTGACCGTGGGCGGCAGCAGATATCACTGGCCAACTGTTGAAGTCTGCTGGTCGGATTAACTTTCCTCCTCTCCCTAGCTGGCTCATCGCTCTCCTGGCTCAGATGAACCCTCTGTTTGGACCCCAGCTGAAGAATGAAACCATCTGGTATCTCCGCTACTTCTGGGAATAAGACGGGACTACGCTGGAGCCATTGGTGACACGGTACAAGGACACCTGACTCCGCAGTGTGTGGAGGGAGGAGGACGATCAACCTTGATGCCCTCACTTTCCACTGATTTGGTTTGGGTGGTGTGTCCAGGTTCCCCGTTTCTTCCACCCCTCCGCACCCGCCCCCCCCCCCCCCCCCCCCCCCCACCCAAGGGCATGAGTGATCCTGGACTTGGACAAGGAGAGTCGGCCAGATGTTGGGGCACGGACCTCAGAAGAGGCTTGAGCTGCTTCCTGTTCCATTTCACGTTTCCCACCCGGCAGCTCGCTGCTGGCGTCAAACAGAAGGGAACTGTGGTCTCGGGTATTTATTGGTGGCTGAGCCTTCAGCTGACTGGTGTCCAAACTCTAGAGCTCCCACCCCAAGCCTCTCCACCTGTCCCTTGTCCTTCAGGATGCTCCTTGAAAACTCTGCTGAGCTTTTGGTCATCGGCTGTGGTATCTCCCTGTGTGATTCTGTTTTGTTTGATAATGCACCTTACGATGTTCCCTTACCTCTAAAGGCAGGTGTTGGTCTGAGGGTGATGGTGTTTGGTTCTGCTAAGTCTTGTACACAGCAAGACTTCTGCACTGAAAGGACCAGTTACCCCTCTGAGCATCCAGAGACCCTCCAAGGACGTTCGAGACATTCTCTAGTGTGAAGGAATGCTGCCTTTCACTACTCCTGAATACTCCAGCCCCATTCCTTCCCCCTCCCCAATCCCATCCCCATTAAATACCTTGATCAGATCTCTCAGAACTTAAAAGATTCAGAGTTTTATATTATAGAATAACAGATCCCCGGGAGTGAGTTACAGGCTGGGATCTAATCCAGGGGTTATGTGGAACGAGCTGCCAGACGAAGTGGTTGAGGCAGGTACAATAACAACATTTAACAGACAGTTGGACAGGTCCATGGATAGGAAAGGTTTAGAAAGTTACAGGCCAAACACTGACAAATGAGACTAGGTTGGATGGGGCATCTGTCGGCATGGACCGGTTGGGCCGAAGGGCATGTTTCCGTGCTGTATGACCAGGCAGGGATTTACCTGACAGCCAGCTGGAAGTTTGCCTTTAACCTCCTGGAACCACTGAGTAAAGATTGTTTCGGGGAGTGGAGCAGGAGATTTAACCACTCCTGGCGGGACTGAGAGGGAGCAAGTCTGTTTATCTGTCTTGCAATCTCCATCAGTGAGGGGGTGGGCGGACTTGCAGCGCAAGCACTTCATTCTTCAGCAGCAAGCTGGATGCAGGTGGGGGACAGGGACCCCAACATCCCAAACAAGGAAGAGAAAATTCTGGCCTTGGGAAGAGTTAGAGACGTGACTGGTCAGAGGAAGGTTTGACCCATGGACGCTTCCTTCCCTGGAAGTTATTTCCGCTGCCTAACATTATAACTCCATGCTTATGGAACCCACTTCTTTTAAACTTCCACATTTTTTCTTTTAACTTCAATGTGGTGCTTGAAATTTGAAATTAAAAAGGAAATTCTGGAAACACTCAAGAGGTCAAGCAGCGTCTATGGAGAGGAAAACAGTCAACGTTTCGGGTCTGAGACACTTCATCTGATGCAAGGTCTTTGGCCTGAAACAATATTATTTCTCTCTCCACAGCTGCTACCTGACCTGCTGAGTCTTGCCAGTGTTTCCTGTTTTTATTGAAGATGTTTATTAATAATTTTTAGTTTAGTTTAAATAATTTTAGTTTTAGTTTTTCCTGGTAGTAGCAGCAACTCTGGTTTCTAAGTGTTCTATCTCTCTCCAGCAATTGATTTGCACGGACTAGTTGACTGTGAGGGCATTGCAGATAGATCCACCTGTCCCTCTTGGTGGGTTTTCTAGTGTGAGGACACTTCTACCATCACACTGCTACCCCCAGGCACGTCCATCTGAGGGAACTGTCCCAAAGGTTAATGGGGATCGAACTTGGCCATTTTTGTTCTGTGCAACTTGATACTCTGCACAGCCATTGATGAGACCAAAGAGCAGAATGTCGTTCCATTATGTTGCCACTTCCTGAACGAGAGCTGAGAGACGTACGTACTGCAGAGTTACAGCTTTCAGCTGGAAACTTGACTGCAACTGAAAAGTTGAGCGGCTGAACCTGCTGCAATTGCAGTTGCCGGCAGATGGCAGTGTGGTGACGTGTCACTCCAGGGGCGTGACAGCGCCCCTTGGTGTGGGGGAGCAGCACTGCGAGCTGACCACTACCTTCTCCTGCAGGGCTTCCCCATCTGAGGGTAGGTAAAGTCATCATAATTTGCCTTTTTTACGTAGCTGGAGAAGTGCAAAGAAGTTTACACCCCTAACATTGTTCCTAATTTGTATGTACACAAGGACATTAACATAGAACAGTACAGCACAATACAGGCCCTTCGGCCCACAACGTTCTGCCGACCTTTAAACCTCGCCTAAGACTATCTAACCCCTTCCTCCCACATATCCCTCTATTTTAAATTCCTCCATATGCTTATTTAGTAATCTCTTGAATTTGACCAATGTACCTGCCTCCACCACCACCCCAGGCAGTGCATTCCATGCACCAACCACACTCTGGGTAGAAAACCTTGCTCTGATATCTCCCTTGAACTTCCCACCCATTAGTTTAAAGCCATACCCTCTTGTATTGAGCATTGGTGCCCTGGGAAAGAGGCGCTGGCTGTCCACTCTATCTATTCCTCTTAATATTTTGTACACCTATATCATGTCTCCTCTTATCCTCCTCCTCACCAACGAGTGAAGCCCTAGCCCTAGTCTCTCCTCATAATGCAATTGACAGGACTCGAGGGACTGAATTATAGGGAGAGGTTGGACAAGCTAGGACTTTGTTCCTTAGAACGTATGAGACTGAGGGGTGATCTTATAGAGGTGTATAAAATCATGAGGGGCATAGAATGGGTGAATGCATTCCATCTTCTTCCCAGGGTTGGGGAATCGAGAACTAGAGGGCATCAGTTTGAGGGGAGAGATTTCATAGGAACTTGAGAGGCAACTTTTTTTTTACACAATGGGTGGTATGTATGTGGAATGAGCTGCCAGAGGAAGTGGTTGAGGCAGGAACTTAAACAGTTGGACAGGTACATGGATAGGAAAGGTTTAGAAGGTTATGGGCCAAATACTGGCAAATGGGACGAGCTTGGATGAGGTACCTTGGTCAGCATGGACCAGTTGGGCCGAAGGGCCTGTTTCTGTGCTGACTCTGAGTAGGTCACTCAGCCCATTGTCTGCCATCCTGAAAGATCATTGATAATCTGATTGCAACCCCACCTCCCCTTTGCTGCTGACCCCTGGTGACCTTTCAATCCTTATCGAAAATCTATTGAACTCTGCCTTAAAAATAATCAAAGGCTCTGCCTCCGATTCCCTTTTGAGGAAGAGAGTTCCAAATATGATCTGAAAGAAATAAAAAACGTCTTCAATGGTTGACCACTAGTTCTTAAACAGTGAGCCCTGGTTTGACACCCTCCTGCATCCCGCTCCACATCCCCTTTCTCACAATCTCCAACCTTTCCTCAAATTAAAAGCTACCCATTCACTAAGGACCCTCACCATCCAGGACGTGCCCTCTTCACATTACTACCATTGGGGAGGAAGTACAGGATGCTGAAGACCCACACTCAGTGTTTCAGGAACAGCTTCTTCCCCTCCGCCATCAGATTTCTGAACAGTCCATGAACACTACCTCATTATTCCTTTTTTGTGCTATTTACTTATTTTGTAATTTATAATAATTTTATGTCTGCACTGTACTGCTGCTGCAAAACAACAAATTTCATGATATACAAGTCAGTGGTAATAAACCTGATTCTAATTCCAGGAAATTAGAGATGGAAATTGGGGGGGAAATGCAGATGCTGGAAATCTGAAATAAAAATAGAAAAAAAACTTGAGCACTCAGTCGGGCAGCATCTGTGGAGAGAGAAACAGTTGCTGTTTCAGGTTAGAGATCTTTCATCAGAGGTGCTCGTAAGAATAACATAGTTAGATGGACTTTAATCTACATGTAAACTAGACAATCCGAATTAGTTTGGAGGATGAATGCAGAGTATTACAAGGGGTGGTTTTCTGGATCAGTATGCTGAAGTAATGAGGGAAAGTTGCAAACAGTGCTGAGCCAAAGGTTGGGAAAATTTCATAATTCAGTAAAGGACGCCCAAGGCATTGATATGGGGAAGGAGAGCACAAGAGCAGGCTGGTGAGATACAAAGGAGCTCTTAGAATCTTCTAATAGATGTGAGAAGGAAAACAGCAGTAACTGAGGCGAGAGGTTATTTTGGGAAATGAGGAACTGACAGAGAGACCAAATATTTTTTTTTTGTCTGCCTTCACGGAAGATGGAAATCTTCTCAGACGTAGCGGCGACCAAGTCTGGAGTGACCAGGGAGTTGGCGTTAGTGGAATGTATGTGGAACGATTGCAAGGCAATAAACCCCCAGGACCTGTATCCAAGAGTTTGAAGGCGGTGGGGATAGTGAATTGGTAAGATGCACAGAGCTTTGGCAGGTGGAATTTAATCCTGATGTGTGATGTATTTTGGGAATAAGGCCAGAACATCCACAATGAATGATAGGGCAGGTTCCCCTGTCTAGGGGACAGAGGAACCAGGTTCCCCTGTCTACGGGACAGAGGAACCAGGTTCCCCTGTCTAGGGGACAGAGAACATAAGAAATAGGAGCAGGAGGAGGCCATCTGGCCCGTCGAGCCTGCTCTGCCATTCAATAAGATCATGGCTGATCTGGCCGTGGACTCAGCTTCAACTACCTGCCTTTTCCCCATAACCCTTAATTCCCCTACAATGCAAAAATCTAACTGTCTTATTTCTGAGGCAGCCTCTACTGCTTCCCTGGGCAGAGAATTCCATAGATTCACTACTCCTCCTCGCAGTTTCTCCTCATTTCCATCCTAAATCTACTCCCCCGAATCTTGAGGCTATGTCTCCTCGTTCTAGTCTCACCCACCAGTGGAAACAACCTTCCTGCCTCTTTCTTATCTCTCCCTTTCATAACTTTATATGTTTTTATAAGATCCCCTCTCATTCTTCTGATTCCAGCGAGTATAGTCCCAGGTGACTCAATCTCTCCTCATAGGCTAACCCCCTCATCTCCAGAATCAACCTGGTGAACCTCCTCTGCACCGCCTCCAAAGCCAGTACATCTTTCCTCAAGTAAGGAGACCAGAACTGCACGCAGTACTCCAAGTGCAACCTCGCCAGTACCCTGTACAGTTGCAGCATAACCTTCCTGCTCTTAAAGTCAATCCCTCAGCAATGAAGGCCAACGTTCCATTTGCCGCCTTGATAACCTGTTGCATCTGCAAACCAACCTTTTGCAATTCATGCACAAGCACCGCCAAGTCCCTCTGCACAACAGCATGCTGCAATCTTTCACCATTTAAATAATAACCTGATCTTCTATTTTTCTTTCCAAAGTGGATGACCTCGCATTTACCAACATTGTACTCTACCAGCCAGACCCTTGCCCACTCACTTAACCTATGTATATCTCTCTGCAGACTCTCCGCATCCTCTGCACAATTTGCTTTTCCACTCAATTTAGTGTCATCAGCAAACTGAGATACGCTACTCTCGGTCCCCTCTTCCAAACCGTTAATGTATATCATGAACAGTTGCAGGCCCAGCACTGACCCCTGCGGCACCCCGCTCACCACTGATTACCAACCAGAGAAACACCCATTTATCCCAACTCTCTGCCTTCTATTGGTTAACCAATCCTCTATCCATGCTAATACATTACCTCCAACTCCATGCATCCTTATCTTTTGGATAAGTCTTTTATGCGGCATCTTATCGAATGCCTTCTGAAAATCCAAGTATACAACATCCACCTGTTCCCCTCTATCCACTGCGCTCATTATATCCCCAAAGAACTCCAGTAAGTTTGTCAAATAGGACCTGTCCTTCCTGAATCCATGTTGTGTCTGCCTGATGGAACCACTTCTATCCAGATGTCTCACTATTTCTTCCTTAATGACAGCTTCAAGCATTTTTCCAACTACAGACATTAAGCTAACTGACCTATAGTTACCTGCCTTTTGCCTACATCCTTTTTTTTTAAACAGTGGTGTGACATTCGCTGTCTTCCAATCCGCTGGGACCAGTCCAGAGAATTTTGGTAAATTATCACAAACACCTCCACTATAACTTCTGCCATTTCTTTCAGTATCTGGGATGCATCCCATCAGGACCAGGGGACTTGTCTACCTTTAGGCCCACTAGTTTGCTCATCACTACCTCTTTAATGACAGCGACTGTATCGAGGTCCTCACCTCCCATCGCATCCATAACATCTCTCTTTGGCATGTTAGACGTGTCCTCCACCGTGAAGAGCGACACAAGATAGTCATTCAAGGCCTTGGCCATTTCCACATTACCTAATATTAATTCACCCTTCTCCTCTTCCAAGGGACCTACGTTCACTTTAGCCACCCTTTTCTGCTTTATATAATTATCAAAACTTTTACTGTCTGTTTTTATATTTTTTGCTAGTTTACTTTCATAATCTATCTTCCCTTTCCTTATTGCTTGCTTCGTGGTTCTTTGTTGCTTTTTAAAGTTTTCCCAATCTTCCAGTTTCCCACTACCCTTGGTGACTTTGTATGCATGAGCTTTTAGCTTGAAGCCTTCTTTTATTTCCTTAGTTATCTGCAGCTGGCTCTCCCCACCCTTCCTGTTCTTGCTTTTAACTGGAATATACTTTTGTTGAGCACCATGAAAAATCTCTTTGAAAGTCTTCCACTGTTCCTCAACTGTCCCACCATATAACCTGCGTTCCCAGTCTACGCTAGCCAACGCCCTCAGCCCATTGTAGTCTCCCTTGTTTAGGCACAATGCACTGGTTTTAGATTAACTACTTGCACCCTCCATTTGTATGAGAAATTCAATCATAATATGATCACTTTCCAAGAACTACAGATCAGGGATCATGCCTAGGGGACAGAGGAATCTTGGTGTACAAGTCCCAGGATCCCTGAAGGTTGCTGCACATGTAGATAAGGCAGTTAAGATACTTTGTTAGCTAGAGTGTAGACTGTGACAGTGGGGAGGTTATGGTACAACTTTATAAAATGTTGGTTAGGCCACAGCTGGAGCACTGTGTACAGTTCTGGTCACCACACGATGGGAGGGATGTGACTGCACTGGAGAGGGTGCAGAGGGGATTCACCAGGATGATGCCTGGGATGGGGTGTTTCAGTTATGAGGAGACTAGAGAGGCTGGGTCTGTTTTCCTTGGAGTGGAGGAGACTGAGGGGGGGCCTGATAGAGGGATACAAAACTGAGGAGCATAGAGAGCAAGAACCTTTTCCTGTCACAGTGGTGTGTGTAAAACCAGAGGTCATCAGCTTAATACAGGGGTAGGAGATTTAGAGGGGATCTGAGGAAGAACTTTTTCTCCCAGTGATTGGTTGAATCTGGATCAACTTGCCTTGCGGGGAGAGGGGGGCTGGAGGCAGTGGTCAGTGTTTTCACCACTTGGTCAATGTTGACCACACCGTGGTCAATGTTTTTGTCCAATGTTTGTGTAGTATCTGGGTGAGCCCTTAAATCACCAAGGCTGAGAAGGCAACAGACCAAATGCTGGGAGGTGGGATCAGTGTAGATGGTACAAGGCGGTCAACATGGACATAGTGGACATGTTTCTGTGGCCTAGGATGCTTATCCTCTATAACCTGTAGGACAGAAATGATCTTTTGGTTCAGTCACAGGATGTGGATGTGATTGGTGACACCAGCATTGCCCATCCCTAAATGTCCCTGAACACAGGAGGTGGTCAATTCCTGGCCTCCAGGGTGGGATTTGAACTCGTGTCTTTGAGCCATAAGAGCTTAACGTTGGATATTGAAAGAGGAGTCAGGGAGTCAGTCATTACTCCTTGAACATGCTCTGCCATTCAGTAAGATCAGCACCATTTTCCTCTACTATCCCCTGATTCTCTTCACATTTAAAAATTAAATTTGAGTTGCCCCTGATAATCCCCCACTGCTCCTGCACCCCTTCCCCTTCTTTCCCCCCCCCCCCCCACACTACCACCTCAGTTTTGGATATACTCCACCTCTCGTCAACTTAGGTAGAGAATTCACCTTCTGAGTGAATTTCCTCTCTGTGCTGAGCAGCCGACCCCTTATTCTGAGTCTGTGACCCCTGGCTGTAGACCTCCAGCCAGTGCGAACCTCCTCCCTACACCAACCCTGTCAGGCAATGAGATCACCTCTCCCACTTCCAGAGAACACAGCTTCTGCTGGCTTCATCTCGCCTTGTACAGCAAACCAGCCATCCTTAGTCTGGTGCACCTTCACTGTGCTCCCTCTATTGCAAATGTGCCCTTGGGATGGGAGTGTTCCAGGTCTGGTCTCACTGGGAAATAACTTTGTAATAAGTTTTCCCTGCTCCTGTTAGTCTAGCCCTTTTGCAGTCAAGGCCCACTTTACTGTTTGTCTTCCCAATTGCTTTCTGCACCTGTAAGTTTGGTAAATTGGTTTATTGTTGTCACATGTACCGAGGTACAGTGAAAAACGGTGTTGCATGCTATCTATACAGATCATTTCACCACAGTGCATTGAGGTAGTACAAAGGAAAACAATAACAATGCAGAATAAGGTGTTACAGTTACAGAGAGAGTGCAGTGCAGGCAGACAATAAGGTGCAAGGCCATGACTAGGTAGATTGTGAGGTCAAAAGTCCATCTTATCGTACTAGGGAACCATTCAATAGTCTTATAACAGCGGGGTAGAAGCTGTCCTTGAGCCTGGTGGTACGTGCTTTCAGGCTTTTGTATCTTCTGCCCGATAGGGCGGAGAAGAGAGAATGTCCAGGGTGGGAGGGGTCTTTGATTATGTTGGCTGCTTTACCAACTGTTATCCATCTACAAAAACACCAGGGGTCTCACTGTATTTTTTTAAAATAGTCTCTGCTTTTTCCGCCAGAGTGGATGACCTTGCATTATACATTCCACCTGCCAAATCTTTTCCCCTTCATTTACCCTGTCTAGAAGTCAGCATCAGTCTAACGACCCACCTAACATTCTCATTCTCTGTGCACACTCGCTCTCTCGCACCAGCCTTTGTTCTCGCCTGGTCACTCTCTGTGATGTATGATCATTAGAACTTCTACAGTTCAAATATCCCAGATTAATGACTGATTATGGAGCAAGTCTCCATTCCCTGAGGAGAGAAAGACGTGGAGGGGGGGAACATCCAGAAGGATTTACAAGGATGGCCCTGGGTCTGCGGGTATCAAGGGAACTTGGACAAGTTGAGGCTTTTTATTTGATGATTCAGTGTTGGCTTGAGGGAGGTCTTTAAAGTGACAACTAGGCCGATGCAAGGAATGTTTCCACGTGAAAATGATCAACACTTCAGTCAACAAATGGTAGGTTTTGCAGTGTGTCTGACGGGCAGATGGGGAGGGAAAGGTGAGGGGTTTGCAGCGTTCAGGACCTTCGTCCAGCTGGTGTCCCATCCCCAGGTTCTCTGATTTATGAACACCAAGGGGGCCCACTGATCTCAGCCTTGCAAGTACTCTGGGACAGAGCATCAACCATCCTCTGGGAAGAAAATTCCAAAGGTTCACAGCCCTCAGTGAAGAGATTTATTGGTCCTCAATTGCCAACTCCTGATACCATTCCCCACTTCTCCGAACAGCCTCTGTTTCCAGACCCCAGTTTCCCCATCATTTCCCCTTTTTCATTCCTTACTAGAGAGGCTTTGCACTGACACGTGATTTGTCTCTCCACAGATGCTGACTGCCCGAGGTATCTCTTTTGAAGTTGCTTGTCATCTTTCCACACCTTCAAACCTAATACAGCACTTTGCTGCCACAGATTTTTTCTTTCTCCCTCTTGAGGTTCTCCAGTAAACATCCAGATTTTCTCTCTATTCCAAGTCAGTAACAAGGAAGAAAAGGCTGATGTCACCCCAATAATTCGGTGGTTGAGAGTTTTGTTTAGATGAGATTTTAGTTCAACACCACTGAATCCTGAGATGAAGCTCGCATTGGTCTTTTGTTTAATTGAAAGATCTCACCTCTACCCAATTAAGAAGCCTTTTTAAAAAAAACCTGAAGGTTGATTGTGTTGTGTAGTGATATTAATGCCGGAATAAATCATGTACTTGTGTTAATTCTGTAAAAGATTATTTATTTTATCAAATATTGCGGTGTTAAAAGTAAGAAACTATTCAATGCTGTAGATGATGTTAGCCAGTGCAATAAAACCAGAATGTGTTCCAAGTTTAATTTGTTTTTATTAATCTCCCTGGTACATCCACAAATCTCATCCATCTCCTTGCAGCCTGTGCTTCTGTTGTTTCAGAGAGAGAGAGAGGAAAAAAAGGGTCTGTGATCTTCCAGCAATCTACAGACTTGAGAATTAATTAAGAGGAATTGCCAGGAACAGTCTGGAAGAGGCCATTTGGCCCATTGAGTCCATGTTGGCTCAATGCAAGCTTGGTCCCTTAGTATTTCAAAGCACTTGACAGCACTCATCAGTAGGGGAACGGCTGTAATGTGGGGAATTCAGCTGCAAATTTGTGCACAGTAAAAGCTCTCAGCAATGGGATAACGATGAGGATGTTGCCAGGACTCGAGGGACTGAGTTATAGGGAGAGAGGATAGGGTAGGACTTTACTCCTTGGAGTGTAGGAGGCTGAGGGGTGACCTTATAGAGGTGTATAAAATCATGAGAGGTGTAGACTGGGTGAATGCACACAGTCTTTTTCCCAGAGTTGGGGAATCAAGAACTAGAGGGAACAGGTTTAAGGTAAGGGGGGGAAATTTTTTGTTTACACAGGGTGGTCCGTATATGGAACGAGCTGCCAGAGGAAGTGGTTGAGGCAGGTACAATAACAAGTAAAAGATGTTTGGGCAGGTACATGAAAAGGAAAGGTGTAGAGGGTATACGGGCCAAACACAGGCAAATGGGCTTAGATGGGCATCTTAGCATGGACCAGTCGGGCCGAAGGGCCTGTTTCTGTGCTGTATGACTCTGTGACCTAATTGGTGATTGAGGGGTAAATATTGGTGTAGAGAGACTTCAGCCCTTGTGTCAAACAGTGGCTTATGATATTTTGCATTGTTCTGTGGAGCAAATGGACCTCAAATTCACATCTTATTCAGCGGTGCACCATTGCCCCAGCGCAGTGTTGGAGAGTTGGTCCAGATTTCTAACCTTGGGCCTCTGGAGTGGAACTGGAATTTAAACTCAACCTCGGGTCTGACAGGTGGGTTCGTGGTGACTGAGACTACCTGGTGTCGCCCAGTTACTGTTTCCTGATTTGTTTTTGCTTCCTATCCACCCTCTCAACGAATAGATCTGCACCTTGTAGTCAGGTAGTCCACAACAGGCCCAGCCTCATTTAGTTTGGTTCGTGCGATTAGCTTGTCAAATCCACCAGGGTGCAATGGAAATCCTCGTTCGGCTGAAGCTCACAGAGTAAACAGTGTAGATGGAAATAAATACAACCAGGAGGAGAAAACAGCAGAACGGTGCACAGATTGTAGTGCAAACGGAAGTAGTGCAGAAAGAAATGCTGCAGTGACAATAACGGAGAGAGGTGAGAGTCTGGTCTCCAGCTCCCAATGGGAAATCACACTCCCAGAGTGGTGCATTTGCTGGTCCACTGGTCTATCGCCTGGAACTTCCAACGGTGAGGTCTGTTTCAGTATTTCAGCCACGGAGCAAGGAATGGGTTGTCTGGGATCCTCGTCAAGTGATCCCTTGGTGTTTGAGTGCTTTGAGTTAGGGCCTTATTCCCTGGAACATGGGAGATTGAGGGGCAACCTGATTATATAAGACTGAGGGGCATAGACAGGGTGAAAACACACAGTCCTTTCCCCAGGAAGGGGGGTGCTAAAAACAAGAGGGCAGAGGTTTAAAAGGGACATCAGGGGCAGCTTCTTCACGCAAAGGGTGCTGCGTATTTGGAATGAGCTGCCAGAAATAGTGGTTGAGGCGGGCACATTAGCAGCATTTAAAAGCCATGTGGATAGGAGACGTTTAGAGGGCTATGGGCCAAACGTGGGCAGATGGGACTAGCTCAATGGGCAACACAGCATGGATGAGTTGGGCCGAAGGGCCTGTTTCCATGCTGTGTGACTCTTTGAACATGCTGACCGAGTATTGCTGCTGCCATTACAGACATCTCCAATCCCACCATGTAACCCCAGCCACATCCTCCATAAAACTGCTGTGTTCAGCTTACTGAGTGTTGGGATTGTTGA
The DNA here is from genome assembly GCF_009764475.1 of Pristis pectinata. NCBI lineage: Eukaryota > Metazoa > Chordata > Chondrichthyes > Rhinopristiformes > Pristidae > Pristis > Pristis pectinata. Next base: position 2,636,036 of record NC_067416.1, on the reverse strand, counting down.
ATGTTCAATTCGAGTCAGGCAGACCACGGTTCTAACATCAGACAACAGCAGTGGGACTTGTGACTTTACTGAGTATCAGTATCTTCCTCTATTGTTTGCTAAACATACTTGAGCCCTGTTTTGCATTCCATTATGTTACTGGGTGCTCCCTGGCTGAAATACTGAGACAGACCTCACTTGCACTAACACCTGGTGTACTGCATGCAGATTTAGTGCTGAGGTTGAGAGCTTCAGCTTCCTAGGAGTGAAGATCACCAATAAAGTGTCACAGCTACAGGGAAGTGCAGTGCAGGCAGACAATAAGGTGCAAGGTCATAACGAGGTAGATTGTGAGGTCATCTTATCGTATTAGGGATAGACTTATTACAGCAGGATAGAAACTGTCCTTGAACCACATAGACAACATGGCCAAGAAAGCTCGCCAGTGTCTCTACCTCGTTAGGACGCTAAAGAAATTTGGCATGTCCCCTTTGACACTCACCAACTTTTATCGATGCACCATAGAAAGCATCCTATCTGGATGCATCACGGCTTGGTACGGCAACTGCTCTGCCCGGGACTGCAAGAAACTGCAGAGAGTTGTGGACGTAGCCCAGCACATCACGGAAATCAGCCTCCCCTCCATGGACTCTGTCTTTACCTCTCGCTGCCTTGGTGAAGCAGCCAACATAATCAAAGACCCCACCCACCTGAATCATTCTCTCTTCTCCCGTCTCCCATCAGGCAGAAGATACAGGAGCCTGAGGGCACGTACCACCAGGCTCAAGGACAGCTTCTATCCCATGGTGATAAGGCTGTTGAATGGTTGCCTTATACGATGAGATGGACTCTTGACCTCACAATCTACCTCGTTATGGCCTTGCACCTTATTGTCTGCCTGCACTGCATTTTCTCTGTAACTGTAACACTTTACTCTGCATTCTGTTAGTGTTTTACTTTGTACTACCTCAATGCACTATGTAATGAATTGACCTGTACGAACAGTATGCAAGACAAGTTTTCACTGTACCTCGGTACAAGTGACAATAATAAACCAATTTACCAATTTACTTACGTAGAAGAGACATACTTGCATTGGGTGCCTGTTCAGAGAAGGTTCACTCGGCTAATTCCTGGGATGAAGGAATTGTCTGATGAGGAAAAGTTGAGTGTGTTAGAAGAATGAGAGGTGATCTCATTGAAATGTATGATTCTAAAGAGGCTCAAGCGATGGGCGCTGGTGCACACAGAACTAGGAACCATTGTTTTAGAACAAGTTTTGACCATTTAAGAATGAGAAGAGACAAAGTTGCTTGTCTGAGGATTGTGACTTTCTCAATTCTCCCAGAGAACTGAGGTTGAACCATTGATAACTGAACTTTCTTAATGTAGACACGAGACTGCGGATGCCGGAACTAACAAGATGCTGGAGGAACTCAGTGGGCCAGGCAGCATCTGTGGAGGGAAATGGGCAGTGGACGTTTCGGGTGGAGACCTTCATCTCATCAGTCAGGGCATTAAGTATAGGAGTTGGGACGTTATGTTGCAGTTGTACAAGTCATTGGTGAGGCCGCACTTGGAGCACTGTGTGCAGTTTTGGTCACCCTGTTATAGGAAAGCCGTGGTTAAACTGGAAAGAGTGCAGAGGAGATTTACGAGGATGTTGCCAGGACCAGAGGGCCTGAGTTATAGGGAGAGGTTGGCCAGGCTTGGAAGGTAGAAGGGTGACCTTATAGAAGTGTTTAAAATTATGAGCGGCATAGATAAGGTGGACAGTAACAGTCTTTTTTCCCAGGGAGGGGAGTCCAAAACTAGGGTCACAAGTTTAGGGTGAAAGGGGAAAGATTTAAAAGGGACTTGAGGGGCAACTTTTTCACGCAGAGGGTGGTGAGTGTACGGAACGAGCTGCCAGAGGAAGTGGGTGCGGCAGGTACAACGGGATCATTTAAGAAGCACTTGGATGGGTACATGGAGGGGCGGGGCCTGGAGGGATATGGGCCGAACACAGGAAATTGGGACTAGCTGGGTGAGCATGGACTGGTTGGGCCAAAGGGCCTGTATCCGTGCTGTATTGCTCTATGACGCTATCTGGACTCTCTTAATGTAACTTTAGTGGGGGTGTGGGGAAGGGAGGGGAAGTGTGCACTGTGTGAAGTAGTCACCACATAAAAGGAATCATTGTCCATGAGCAGTTTGTGCTGGGCAAACTCTTCCTTGGGAACTGGCCATGAGTAATCAGGATAGCCTGGTCAAAGGTACTCTCTGGACTGCCCGAAACCTGTTGGTCTCCCAGCACAGTGAGACGTCCGTAGGGGAACGCTGCCGGCTGGCAAATTCCAGGCTGCAGGAGTACGGGCCGCGGGACGCACTGAAGCTGGGCGCAGCCAACGCAAGGACTCGGTGGGGAAGGACCTCCATCTAGTGTTCTTCCGCTGCTGGAGATGGAGGGGCTGGGTCAGGGGGAAGTCTCTTAAATATTGTAACGGTGCATCACCCCAGGGGTTCACGTGAGTGGCAATGGTGCTATCCGAATCAGGTTTATTATCATTGACATATGTCAAGAAATTTATTGTCTTGCAGCAGTACAGAGCAAGACATAAGATTACTATAAGTTACAAAAATAAGTAAATAGTGCAAAAGAGGAATAACAAGGTAGTGTTCATGGGTTCATGGACCGTTCAGAAATCTGATGGCAGAGGGGAAGAAGCTGTTCCTGAATCATTGAGTGTGGGTCTTCAGGCTCCTGTACCTCCTCCCCGATGGTTGTAATGAGAAGAGGGCATGTCCCCGGTAGTGAGAATCCTTAAAAATGGATGCCGCCTTCTTGAGGCACCACCTCTTGAAGATGTCCTGGATGGTGGGCAGGGTTGTGCCCGTGATGGAGCTGGCTGAGTCTACAACCCTCTGCAGCCTCTTGCAATCCTGTACATTGGAGCCTCCATACCAGGCAGTGATGCAACCAGTCAGAATGCTCTCCACCGTATATCTGTAGAAATTTGCAAGAGTCTTTGGTGACGTACCAAATCTCCTCAAACTCCTAACAAAGTAGATCCACTGGTGTGCTTTCTTTGTGATTGCAACAATGTGTTGGACCCAAGATAGATCGTCTGAGATGTTGGCGCCCAGGAACTTGAAGCTGCTCACCCTTTCCACCGCTGACCCCTCAGTGAGGACTGGTGTGTGTTCTCCCGACTTCCCCTTCCTGAAGTCCACAATCAATTCCTTGGTCTTGCTCACGTTGAGTGTGAGGTTGTTGTTGCGACACCACTCAACCAGCCGATCTATCTCACTCCTGTACGCCTCCTCGTCGCCATCTGAGATTCTGCCAACAACAGTGGTGTCATTGGCGAATTTATAGATGGTGTTTGAGCTGTGCCTGGCCACACAGTCATGAGTGTAGAGAGAGTAGAGCAGGGGGCTAAGCACACATCCTTGGGATGTGCCTGTGTTGATTGTCAGTGAGGAGGAGATGTTACTACCGATCCACACTGACTGTGGTCTCCCAATGAGGAAGTCGAGGATCCAGTTGCAGAGGGAGGTACAGAGGCCCAGGTTTGGTAGCTTGTTGACTAGTACTGAGGGGATGATGGTGTTGAACGCCAAGCTGTAATTGATAAACAGCAGCCTGATGTATGTTTTGCTGTTGTCTAGGTGCTCCAAAGCTGAGTGGGGAGCCAGTGAGACTGTGTCCGCAGTAGGCCTGTTGTAGTGGTAGGCAAATTGCAGCGGGTCCAGGTCCTTCCTCAGGCAGGAGTTAATTCTAGCCATGAGTATTTTTTAAAAAATGAGTTAACACTACTGAATGCACGAATGTAAGGTTTTGCACTGTTCACTCTTTATATATTTTTTTATTATGAATTGTCTATCTTGAAAAAAAGATAGTCTGTGTAAGAGGAGGAGGCTCTTTGTCCCATCACAGGTGAGTAGTTCCAAGAAGAACACCCTGCTTGATAAAAATGGAAGTACCCAGCAGGTCAGACAACATTCTGCTTCTGTGAGAAGGCTATTGTCAAGGAGTATCCAGTGATTGAATTGTTGACAGTGTCATTGGGAGTAGGCTGAAAGAATGGGTGTTGCTAAAATAGATTCATCCTGTTGAGGCTCAGACATACCTTCAGAGTGAAGGAGTCTCCCATTGCAGCATTTAGCAATAAGATGTTTGGAGTTTTAAGTCTATAAAGATGGTGTTGCAGATGCTGAGAGACCTATTCCTCTGGTGGGAGAATCAGAATTGGGTCAGAAGGTAAAGGCTGGTTTAATTAGAGGTTGCAGCTGTTGCTGGCAGGACTGAAACTCCTGAACAATGTGGCTGAGAATCATAGGGAGATACAGCACAGAAACAGGCCCTTCGGCCCACCGAGTCCGTGCCAGCCATCAACCGCCCATTTACACCAATCCTACACTGATCCCATTTTATTCTCCCCACATACCCATCAACTCCCCCCAGGATTTTACCCCTCACCCACACACTGGGGGCAATACACAGCGGCCAATTAACCCACCAAGCCACACGTCTCATATTCAGATGAGTTTATTGTGCAATGAACTTCCTTGCTCACATGAAGCTCACAGAGTAAAGACTGTACATGGTAACAACAAATACAGCGACGTGGGGCGTGGGACGGAGGAAACCGGAACACCCGGGGGAAACCTACACGGTCACAGGGAGAACGTGCAAGCTCCACACAGACAGCGCCCGAGGTCGGGTCACTGGAGCTGCGAGGCAGCCGTTCTACCTCCATTGCCACCGTGCCACTCCAATGGAAGGGGAATATTCTGCCCATTGATTCCATACAAGGGCAATCCAGCTTGTCCCACTCACACACTCTCTCCCCGTGGTCCTGCAAGTTCTTTCCTTTTTACTGCATATTTATGGTCAATGTTATTGAGAAGGGCCTTTTATTCCTGATTATTGAACTATGTGGTTTACATTTCCCATCGTTTATTCAGGCCTTGGGGCCACCACACCAGCAGCTAAACCTCTGAGTCCCCACAGCTGTAATGAGCCGGGCATTTTGGATTGAGATCAGGGAAAACCTCTTCACTCCGTTGGGGTGTGAACCTTGGGAGTTCTCTACACTAGAGAGAGTGGTTGCTCCCTCGCTGAGCTTATTAAAGCTTAAAGGCATTGGGATTTGTGGACACTGAAAGACAGTGAAGGAGAGGGTGGGGAAGTGTACAAACCCTAATCTCTTTGTGGGCCTGGAGGGTTGAAAGAGACCATCTGTCCTCTCCGTTTACCGTACCTGTGAACTTTGAGGAAGTCTGTTTCAAAACTAGGAAGGCTTTTAGATGAGATATCTTTGTTAGTCACATGTACATCAAAACACACAGTGAAATGCATCCTTTTTTGCGTAGAGTGTTCTGGGGTACACCACCGTCAGTAAACAGAGGGCATGAAGTGAAGGTAGGGAACCAGGAGGACAAAGGGAATGCTTTTGCACTTTGACCGCTAATGGCCTTCTGTAAGGGCAGTGATCACAGGTTCAGTGGGAGCTTGTAGAACTTGAAGGGGAAGAATGTGCAGGTCATTGGGGTTGGTGCAGGGGAGGGGGGTTCAGTGGAGAGTCCTTTCAAAGAGTCCCATGAGCTGAATGGCCTCCCATGTGTTTCCATGACTACCTGGTTCCAGCAGGGTATCTAAAGGGGCCATAACATAACACGTTGAAACGCGTTGGCCAGTCACTGCCTCCAGCCTGCTCCACCACTCAGTGAGATGACGGCTGACCCAATCTTGCTGTCAACACCACCTTCCTGCTCTCTCTCCCAAACCCTTAACTCCCTTGTACTTCAAATGTCTGACAATATCCACCTCGAATATACGTCAATGACTCAGCCTCCATCACTCTCCAGCAGAGGCGAGTTCTACGTCTTGACCTTCTGAGAGAAGAAGTTCCTCCTCATCTCCTTCTTAACCTGACTGGTTGCATCACGGTCCAGGACGGTAACTGGAATGCCAAGGAACATAAGAAGCTTCAGAGAGTAGTGGACACAGCCCAATACATCGCGGGCACATCCCTCCCCGCCATCGGTAGCATCTACAGGAGGCGCTGCCTCAAGAAGGCAACGTCCATCATCAAAGGTTCCCCCACCACCCGGGCCGTGCCATCTTCTCGCAGCTCCCATTGGGCAGGAGGTACAGTGTTGTGGAGATGAGTCCCCAGTTCCTGGGACCCTGGAGCAGTTCTGGGCAATTGGCAACTGGAAACTTGGGGTGGGAGGAATCAGGATATGCGTATCCCACAGAAGTGTTGTACTGCTGAATTAGGCTATTACAATGGTTTCTTTATGAAGGCAGTGTAACAGAGACACACAATAATGGCAATTTTAAGGTCTCACGGATCAAAGTGAAACCATGACAACCAGTATCCTGTCTGCCAACTGTGTCATGGTTCATTACCCAGTGAGGATGGTGACACTGTGCTGTCTAGTCATGGTTTTATAAACCTCCGTAAGGTCACCCCTCAGCCTCCTACGTTCAGGGAAAACAGACCCAGCCTGTCCTGCCTCTCTTACCTCGAGCCCTCATGTCCCAGTAACACCCTCGTCAATCTTTAGCGCACACTCTCTCCGGCTGAATGACATCCCTCCTGTACCCAGGCAACCGGAACTGCGGACTATGCTCCAGCTGTGGCCTCACCAGTGATGGGATTGGAGAAGGTTGTGACACAGGTGGCCCAGGAAAGTGGGAGCAAGAGTAGGCCACTCAGCCCTTCAAGCCTGTTCTGCCATTCAATACGATCATGGATGATCCTTTACCTCAATACTGCCTTCCCCCTTCTCCCTCCATCCCCGAATACTTTTTGTGTCCAGGAATCTGCCTGTCTCCTTCTTAGAGTCATAGAGCAATACAGCACAGATACAGGCCCTTCGGCCCAATCAGTCCATGCCGACCACGGTGCCCACCCAACAAGTCCCAATTTCGTGTGTTCGGCTCATATCCCTCCAAACCCCACCCCTCCATGTACCTACTCAAGTGCATCTTAAATGATATTGTTGTACCTGCCTCACCCACTTCTTCTGGCAGCTCGTTCCATACACTCACCACCCTCTGCATGAAAAAGTTGCCCCTCAGGTCCCTTTTAAATCTTTCCCCTTTCACCCTAAACCTACGTCCCCTAGTTTTGGGCTCCCCCACAAATGTGTCTGGCCCGTTGTGTCCATGTCCATCAACAATGGGCCAGGTCACTCCTGCTCCCCACTCTTGGTCCACAGGTGATCCCAGCAACATCTAACTGTGGGGAGACTTTCTGCCTCAGGCAGTGAGCGGAGTGAAATGCATCTTTCTCCTCCCCCTCTCACCCAACTGCCAATTAACTTACCCCCAAGCCTCCCCGTGTTGACTGACCTCTCTGCTGGGGGGGTTGGATCCTCCCTGTTCAACAGTTCTCTCATCATGTAACACCCCTCAATTAAATCTCCCTCAGTTAAAATCCAGGCTCTCCATTGTGACTATAATTCCCCAGCCCCGGCATGTGCGTGAATCTCCCTGCACCCTAATGCTGTTCTTCCTGCCATCACCAAAGCTGTACACGTCCACACCCGAGTCACAGCCACCAGCAACTGGAGAACAGCCACCAGCAGGTGCTGAAAAACTAAAAGCAGGAAATGCTGGAACACTCAGCAGGTCAGGCAGCATCTGTGGAGGGAGGAACAGTAAACCTTTCAGCTCAAAACTACAAAGTTCTGATGGAGAGTCACTGACCTGAAACGTTACTATCTCTCTCCCCACAGACGCTGCCTGACCTGCTCAGTGTTTCCAGCACTTTCTGCTTTTATTAAGAACTGAAGAGCCCTTTCAAAGAGTTTCCATAGACTCAAGGGGTCAGATGGTCACCCCTGTGGTTCGGGGACTCCTGTAACGTGACTAGTTCATGCAGCGCATCCAGAAGCCAACTCATCGATCTGTCAGTGGGGCTGGTCTCTCACCTGTCCCCAGGTGATACCCCCTGTGACACAGAAGGTCTGTAAAATGCAGAGTCCCTCCCCATGGTGAACCCCTCCCAGGGGGTCCGGTTCCCACTGGGAGAACATCCATGTTCATTTTATAACGGGTATTAACGTGAGCCCACATTCTGTTCCAATGGCACTCCCTCTCTCGGTCCCACCCCCTCCAGACCCACCCCTTATTCCCACCGTTTCTCCCTCCCTGTCTTGTACAATTGTCCCTCTTCTGCCTTCCCCACTTTGCATTTGTTCCCCCTCCCCTCCCCACCCTTTTCCCTGTGGCTCACCACTTCCACCCTGATCTACTTTGCACCCCATCTGAGCCGTGTCTCTGGTGACTTACGTCGGTCCCACAAAGCTCAGTGTAAGCTTGAGGAGGGACACCTCCTCTTCCAACTTGGCACACTGCAACCTGCCGGACCCAACAGTGAGCTGGCCACTTCACTCACCTCCTACTAACCTCTCCCTCAGGCACACCTTGTGTCTCCACCAGCCCTCACCACCCTCTCTCAGCCACTCCTTCACCCCTTGTGTCCCTCAGTCCCTCCCTATCACACTCCCTCCCTTTAGTTCCCTCCATACACCCTTCCCCTTCTCAGCTTAAAACTACTTCCAACCCTTCGAATCCTGATGAAAGGTGTTCACTGCTTCTCTCTCCGCAGATGCTGCCTGACCCACTGCGAACTCCCACTGACACTCCCGTTTCCAGTGTTTTGCTTTGATATTGATGTAGTAAATGCAGATCAGAGTGGAAAGTCCCTGAATGGATGGATTTACTTCTAAACAGAGAATATGAACTAGATCAGGTTCCACATGCCCGTAGAATTGGCCCTGGGCCCAGCTGTAAACTAATTTTGGGCGTTAGTGGACACACCCAATGAATAATTTTCTTCTGATAACTACTCTGCACCACTGCACCGAATGTCCACAGCAGGGCGAACAGTAAAGAGTTTACTGCCTGACGCCTGGCAGTGACGGTTACCCTTTACGTTCTTTAACAGAGCGAGAGGTGCAGTGGGGATCTAAAAATAAACACACCATCCTAGACATCAGTGCAAATAAAACTGTGGTCGGTATCTTGAAAGCCGATGAAATGTTGGAGTGTGCCACTTGTACTCAGTACCTGAACATTGGCCTCTTTCATAATCAGTTTGCTGGCAGCAGCCACGAATCCGAGCTCGTTGTTCCTTCACCTTTGGAACAGGGGCAGGACACGTGCACCATTGGCCCTTGACTTTGCTTGTTCTACTGGTCCCGGTAGATTCCCACAGGGCCTGGCTCCATGAGGTGGGTGGGGCCGGCCACGGAAGGGATCGGGAGTGGACTGAGTGTGGCTGCGGTGAGGCCAGTTGCAGATCAGGCCTCAGTTTTGTCCCTGAGCTGATCCACAGCTGCCACTGCTGATCTGCTATTCTGACTGGAAGGGTGTGGGGCAGCAAACAGGGGTACAAGCTCCCCAGTAACCTCCAAAATAACTACCGTGAGGTTATGGGTACAAGCCCCATTACGTGAAGGTTCCCAGTGTGACCACAAACAATGGGCAGATTCAGTCTCAAGTGTGAAGTGTTGTACTTTGGGAAGTCAGGTGTAAGGGGAACGTATGCAGTAAATGGCAGGACCCTCAGGCGCACTGATGTACAGAAGGATCTTGGGGTGCAAGTCCACAGCTCCCTGTAAGTGGCAACACAAGTGGATAAGGAGGTAAAGAAGGTGCACGGCATGCTTGTCTTATCGGTCAGGGTGTTGAGTACAAGAGTCAGGAGGTCATGTTGCAGCTGTATAAAACTCTGGTTACGTCACATTTGGAGCACTGTGTGCAGTTCTGGTCTCCTCGTTACAGGGAGGATGTGGAGGCTTTGGAGAGGGTGCAGAAGAGGTTCACCAGGACGCTGCCTGGATTAGAGGGCATGAGCTATAAGGAGAGGTTGGACAAACTTGGGTTGTTTTCTCTGGAGCAGTGGAGGCTGAGGGGAGACCTGATAGAGGTTTGTAAAATTATGAGGGGCACAGATACAGTCAGTCTCTCTCCCCGGGTAGAAGCGTCAAATACTAGAGGGCATAGCATTATGGTGGGGGGGGGGGGGGTGAGTTTAAGGGAGATGTGCGGGGCAAGTATTTTACACAGAGAGTGGTGGGTGCCTGGAACGGGCTGCCAGGGGTGGTGGTGGAGGCAGATATGACAGAGGCATTTAAAAGGCATTTAGACAGACACATGAACAGACAAGGAATGGAGGGAGATGAACCATGTGCAGGCAGATGGGATCATTTGGTATCATGGACAGCACAGATCCCATTGGCCGAAGGGTCTGTACTGTTCTCCCTGGGGTCTGGTCTCCCTCCTGCTGGGTTTAATCGGTGAGCTTAGCAGGCAAACACTACCCTGACAGGGCAACCAAGTGAATGCTGGCATCACCCTCCCAGAAGGACCCCTGTCCCCCTTTGTGCATGGAGTGTTGTGACTGAGGGACAACCCAGTCAGCTCACTGACCGAATCCTCTCTGACCAACTCCACTCACTGACCATGAGAAGCCCCACGGCACGGAGTCCACCTGCGATAACCCTCTGGGAGGACAAGGTTCAGCAAACAGGGTGCAGGACCAAGGGGGTGCTGTGCTGTTGGAGGAGCCGTTTCCAGATGAGGCTGGAAGCTGAGGCCCAGGCTCCCTCTCAGGTGGATGAGAAAGTTCCCAGGACACAGCTTCAGAATGCATGGGTATTCCAGAGGGGCCCTCACCCCTCGCTCAATGGCAAACAGGTTCGCTGGCCATTGCTGCTTGTGGGAGCTTGCTGTGCACGAGTTGGGCGCCATGGTGACTACACCAGAGGCAGCTCATTGGCTCTGGGTTTTGACAGGGGTCTGTCCTTTGGAGCCCTGGAGGGGTCACTTGTCATGAACCAGTCAGTAGAGCCTAATTATGGTCACATTGGTCCTGAGGATAGTTATTTCCTCACCAGCAGGAAGGAGCTGAGGGGTTTCCAGGGAACTTGCCCAGCCACAGAGAGTGTGACATCAGAAACAGGCACCTGCAATAAAACTTCTTTTTCCATATTTATTTCTCGGGTATGCAGGAGGGATTCACCGGAACGTACCGGAGGGACTTCAGCTCCAGGGTTAGACGGGGTGATGCCCATGTTTATCACATTTGAGAAGGTGGGGGTGAGCCCCCTTCTCGAACCACCGCAGCCCCTCTGGTGAAGGTGCTCCCGCAGTGCTGCTGGGGAGGGAGCTCCGGGGTTTGGACCCAGTGACAGTGAAGAAACGGTGATAGATTTCCATGTCAGGGTGGTGTGGGACTTGGAGAGCAACCTGCAGGTGGTGGTGCCCTGCTTCCCTTGCCCTTGTTGGTGGTCTACACATTGGGGGTCCGGACCTCTGAATTACCAGCCTAGCAATATCACCAACCATACCATAAGTTCCACCAACCAACCATACCATAACCATACCCAGCATATCACCAACCATACTCTTAGCAGTGTGGAGGAACAGAGGGATCTTGGGGTCCACATCCATAGATCCCTCAAGGTTGCCGCTCAGGTTGATAGGGTTGTTAAGAAGGCGTATGGAGTGTTGGCCTTCATTAATCGGGGTATTGAGTTCGAGAGCCGTGAGGTGATGTTGCAGCTCTATAGAACTCTGATCAGACCACACTTGGAGTATTGTGTTCAGTTCTGGTCACCTCATTATAGGAAGGATGTGGAAGCTTTAGAGAGGGTGCAGAGGAGATTTACCAGGATGCTGCCTGGATTGGAGGGCATGTCTTATGAGGATAGGTTGAACGAGCTAGGGCTTTTCTCTTTGGGGAGAAGGAGGATGAGAGGTGACTTGATAGAGGTGCACAAGATGATAAGAGGCATAGATCGAGTGGACAGTCAGAGACTTTTTCCCAGGGCGACAATGGCTAACACAAGGGAGCATAATTGTAAGGTGATTGGAGGAAGGTATAAGGGGGATGTCAGGGGTAAGTTCTTTTTACACAGAGAGTGGTGGGTGCGTGGAATGCACTGCTGGCAGAGGTTGTGGGGGCAGATATGTTAGGGACATTTAAGAGACTCTTAGATAGACATATGGATGATAGAGAAATGGGGGGCTATGTGGGAGGGAAGGGTTAGATAGATAGATCTTAGAGCAGGATAAAATGTCAGCACAACATTGTGGGCCGAAGGGCCTGTACTATGCTGTAGTGTTCTATATTCTAAACAATGGAGCCACAGTCAGGCTGCTGGAGGAACTCAGCTAGTCGAGCAGCATCTGCGGAGGGGGAAAGACTTGTCTGGCAGCTGCAGTCTCTTGTCCCTCTGAACAATGAAGCATACGGCAGACCTCGAGATCCCAATGCCCACAGCTCCCTCCGTCTGAGGACTGAACCGGGGTATCGGTATTGGTTTATTATTGTCACTTGTACTGAGGTACAGTGAAAAACTTGTCTTGCATACCGATCGTACAGGTCAATTCATTACACAGTGCAGTTACATTGAGTTAGTACAGAGTGCATTGATGTAGTACGGGTAAAGACAATAACAGTACAGAGTAAAGTGTCACAGCTACAGAGAAAGTGCAGTGCAATAAGGTGCAAGGTCACAACAAGGTAGATTGTGAGGTCAGAGTCCATCTCATTGTATAAGGGAACCGTTCAATAGTCTTATCACAGTGGGGTAGAAGCTGTCCTTAAGTCTGGTGGTACGTGCCCTCAGGCTCCTGTATCTTCCACCCGATGGAAGAGGAGAGAAGAGAGAATGTCCTGGGTGGGTGGGGTCTTTGATTATTCTGGCTGCTTCACCAAGACAATAAGAGTCCAAGGAGGGGAGGCTGGTGTCCGTGATGCGCGGTCACTCGAACTGTGAGGCACCCACCCCACCAGTGGTACCTGAACCCATAGGCCCACACAACCCACGTCTTCCCTTCCTAGAATTGTTGCAGCGCAAAAGGCCTTTCAGCCCATCGAGTCCGTGCCAGCCCCTATTGTAGAGCGATTCTGTCGACCCATTGCCTCCACCTCGCTCTTTCCCCACAACCCTGCCGGCGATTTTCCCTCCAGCTGATCCCATTCCCTCTACCTGACTGTTCCCACCACCCTTACAGGCAGCCAGCCCTGGCCCATAAGTACTCCCCGCACTAAAAGAATTCTTCCTCAAAACATCCCCCTCTGTATCACTTTAAATCTGCACCCCCCGGTCCTTGAACCGTCGCCAATGGTGTCAGCTTCCCGGTCTAACCCCGTCCTGATCTCGCCCGTCTCCATCTAACCTCTCATCCCCCCTAACCCTGGAGCTAAAACCTCCCTACCGCCCTCCAAGTAAATCTCTCCTGCGACGCTCCACAGCTCAAGTGGATACAGAACGGAGCTTCATACAATTGAAGAAACTCTCGGCGAAGCCCTGGTCCCGTCACACAGAGGCACAGCCAGCTCCCACCGCTCCCGCTCAGTCCTTGTACACACTAACTCCGGGTCTGTCTCCCAAACTGAAACCCCGCAGCCTTCGCGTTGTTCCAGTAAAATCTCTTTAAGTCGTCCGGGGACACAAGAGATTGCAGATGCTGGAATCCGGAGCGAGAAAAAAAACCCAAAACTATTGGAGGGTTTTAATTTGCAATCCTCGGCGAGAATTTCCTATCTTTCCCGTAAGCGATGGAACCAAAACTGGACGCATTGCCCTCCGGGCTGTCTGAGTTCCCCAACGCTCCGGACGTTGCAGGGTGCAGACGTGCAACAAGCAGACATCGCCGCTTTAATTCTGCGGGTGACAAGGGAGCATGTGACAGGGGAATGGAGGGAGGGGGGAGGGTTTTGAGGAGCTGGTCATATGATCAGCTACACGGAATCAAAACAAACCGAGCAGCCAAACTGAAGCAGGAGCTGTCGGAGGGAGAGGCGAGTCTGTGGCTGCAGGTAGCGGCAGGGTCGCTTGTCACCTGCTGCAAAGTAAGTTCACGTTGTTGCTTTGACAGTGTTGCAACCCCGTCCATCTGCCGTCTGGCCCTCGTTTACCTCCCTAGTGCAGGGGGCAGAGCTGTAGGTTGCACTTTTGATCACATTACTGACTTCTCTCTCACCCAGGAGCCGGATTTCACCCGCACCAGCCCGGGCTCTGCTTGCTTTCGCTTCTCCTTCTGCCTCCGGGGAAGCTACACTGGCCGCTGCCCTCTGTAACATTGTGGGGTTCATTTTTCTGCAGGCTCTGGGGATTGGGAAGAAGGCAGTTGGTATTTTGTTTTAAAGGGAAGGGATACCAGCGAGACGCTGCGGGTTCGGTGCGACTGACTTGCTGCGGGTTCATTGCACCGACGTTAGTTTCAGGCTGTTACTGGGGCGGAAATCGGCGCTGGATTCAGGTGCGGAGGAGTCAGACCGGAGGCCGGCTCTTTCGGAGCCCTTTTAAAGGGACCCTGCTTCCTGGCGGGGGTCCCCAGCCTCCATCACAAACCAGTCCAAGTGTGACTCACTAAACCACTTCTCCACTTCTCCCAGAGGCTGATGTTTCTGCCCAGCCCCTCATCAATCCAACCCCACCCAAAGTGAATTCTTTGTTTTAAAACTTGCCTCTCAGGAGCTAAAGCTCCAGTGCGAAGGCTCGGAGTTAACTTCGCATCTTGTTCTCCCCGAGAGCCCGGCCAATGTCACCCTCTCTGACCCCTGGGAGGGCCATGTTTGTTTGGATCCTTTGGTAACTCCACCTCCTGGATCTGTGGCCCAGCCTTGTGGGGCTTTCCCCCGCTTGTACGTCGCATCAGGTGGAACCAAACACATCACTTGCACTGTAGTCACTTGCCCCTCCCTCCTTGTCAAACCATCCATCATGGGATTCCGGGGGAGGGAGGGCATTGGGAGCCCTTCTAAAGAAGGCAGGGTTAACTTTGCCCCCTTTTTATCGTTACCCTTGAGAGGTTTTCTTACAACCGCTGTTCAAATCCGAGCTGCTTCCCTTGGATTTGAGAAGAGATTTGTGAATATTAGCCTGATTGATCCGGAGTTCAGAAGAACGGGGGGGGAGGTGGGAGAGGAGGGGGAGGAGGTGGGAGAGGAGGGGGGGAGGTGGGAGAGGAGGGGGAGGAGGTGGGTGGGGTGGGGGAGGTAGGGGGGGAGGTAGGGGGGGAGGTAGGGGGGGAGGTGGGTGGGGTGGGGGAGGAGGGGGGGGAGGTGGGTGGGGTGGGGGAGGTAGGGGGGAGGTGGGTGGGGTGGGGGAGGAGGGGGGGGAGGTGGGTGGGGTGGGGGAGGAGGGGGGGAGGTAGGGGGGGGAGGTAGGGGGGGAGGGGGGGAGGTAGGGGGGGAGGTAGGGGGGGGAGGGGGGTGGGGTGGGGGAGGAGGGGGGGAGGTAGGGGGGGAGGTGGGTGGGGTGGGGGAGGAGGGGGGGAGGTGGGTGGGGTGGGGGAGGAGGGGGGGAGGTAGGGGGGGGAGGTGGGTGGGGTGGGGGAGGAGGGGGGGAGGTGGGTGGGGTGGGGGAGGAGGGGGGGAGGTAGGGGGGGGAGGTGGGTGGGGTGGGGGAGGAGGGGGGGAGGTAGGGGGGGGAGGTGGGTGGGGTGGGGGAGGAGGGGGGGAGGTAGGGGGGGAGGAGGGGGGGAGGTAGGGGGGGAGGTGGGTGGGGTGGGGGAGGAGGGGGGGAGGTAGGGGGGGGAGGTGGGTGGGGTGGGGGAGGAGGGGGGGAGGTAGGGGGGGGAGGTGGGTGGGGTGGGGGAGGAGGGGGGGAGGTAGGGGGGGGAGGTGGGTGGGGTGGGGGAGGAGGGGGGGAGGTAGGGGGGGGAGGTGGGTGGGGTGGGGGAGGAGGGGGGGAGGTAGGGGGGGGAGGTGGGTGGGGTGGGGGAGGAGGGGGGGAGGTAGGGGGGGGAGGTGGGTGGGGTGGGGGAGGAGGGGGGGAGGTAGGGGGGGGAGGTGGGTGGGGTGGGGGAGGAGGGGGGGGAGGTAGGGGGGGAGGTGGGTGGGGTGGGGGAGGAGGGGGGGGAGGTGGGTGGGGTGGGGGAGGTGGGGGGGGAGGTGGGTGGGGTGGGGGAGGTGGGGGGGGAGGTGGGTGGGGTGGGGGAGGTGGGGGGGGAGGTGGGTGGGGTGGGGGAGGTAGGGGGGAGGTGGGTGGGGTGGGGGAGGAGGGGGGGGAGGTGGGTGGGGTGGGGGAGGAGGGGGGGGAGGTGGGTGGGGTGGGGAGGAGGGGGGGAGGTGGGTGGGGTGGGGGAGGAGGGGGGGAGGTGGGTGGGGTGGGGGAGGAGGGGGGGGAGGTGGGTGGGGTGGGGGAGGAGGGGGGAGGTGGGTGGGGTGGGGGGGAGGTGGGTGGGGGAGGAGGGGGGAGGTGGGTGGGGTGGGGGAGGTGGGGGGGAGGAGGTGGGGGGGAGGTGGGTGGGGTGGGGGAGGTGGGGGGAGGAGGTGGGGGGGAGGAGGGGGGGAGGTGGGTGGGGTGGGGGAGGAGGGGGGGGAGGAGGGTGGGGTGGGGGAGGAGGGGGGGAGGTGGGGGGGGTGGGGGAGGTGGGGGGGGAGGAGGGGGGAGGCGGGGTGGGGGAGGAGGGGGGTGGAGCGGGGTGGGGGGAGGAGAGGGGGTGGGGGGAGGAGAGGGGGTGGGGCGGGGAGGGGGGGGAGGTGGGGTGGGGGTTTCGGGGGGGGAGGTGGGGTGGGGGTTTGGGGGGGGGGAGGTGGAAACCTGCAAAATTCCAATAGGTTAGGAGCAGAAGGATACTCCCCGCTGACCAGGGATCGCAGTCAGAGGGTGGGGGGGATAAGCCAGGGGAACTCTCCTCCCGGAGACTGGCGGACAGGGGAATCCCCACCGGAGAAGGCAGTTGAAGCCAAATGTGCTGAAGGAGTTGGGTATTGTTGGAGCTGGAGGCATCAAGTGCGAATGTAGGAACAGGGGGCTAAGTCTGGGTGATGGACTCTGAGCGCTGTGAAGGGCAGTGACTTGCTCCTGTTTTCTGTCTGGAGATTAGATTCCAGGAATCTCACAGGATGCTGGAAAGTCCCTGGACCAGGATGCACTTGTGCTTCAGGGTTCTGGTCACCGGGTGTTGCTGACACCGGGGTTTCCTTACAAGCTGAATATTGTGCGCTGTAACTAACACACTGTGAAGGCCAGAGGGGGAGGGGGGGTGGCCACTGGAGAGAGGCAAGGGGGGGAAATGCCAAGGACACGCATGTGATAGTGGCAAAAAGTGACGGGTAACGTTGGGGATGGGGAAAGACACGGTAAACTAGAATATTGCCAGAAAATGGGAATGCTGGAAAATGGGAATACCAGAAAGGAACTGAGTAAGGAAGTTTGGGAGGGGTGCGGTGGGAACAGATTGAGTTGTGATTAGGGAGGAGAATGTGATCGGGGGGGGGGGGCACTTGAAATGGGGGGAGAGGTGTGTTAGGGGAATGTCTGGGGAAAATGGGACAACCCAGATAATTGGGAAGCAGGTGGGGCTGTGGAAGGTGGAACTGGGGTGGGGGGGGGCGAAGTGACTGAGAAAGGGAGGGAGTGGGGAATGACTGGATAGTGAGGGGGGTACAGGACGAGGGTGTGAGAGGTGACTGGCTCCATTGTGGTCTGTGTGGGGTAAGGGGCAGTGGGTGAACCTTCCGCAGGTGGACAGACCTTCGCTCCTGTACGTGGAGGGAGGGAAGGAGAGGGCCAGAGTCTGGGGGTGGGTGACCAGTGCCAGGGGCTGTGGGAGTGGGGTAGTGGTGAGTGGCACGAGGACTTGGCAGCCTGATACAGTGATGGCCAGTGTGGGCTGAAAGCTGACACAGACTGGGGTGGGGTCTGGGGAGGGAGCAGTAGCACAGCTGGGGGTGGGGGAGGTGGGAGTGAGGTTTAACCTGGAGACACAGAGACGGCAGACACTGGAATCTGGAGCAATAAGCAATCTGCTGGAGGAACTCAGCAGGACGAGCAGTGTCTGTGGGGGAAGAAAGTGTTGGCATTTCAGGTTGAAACCCTGCACTAGTCCTGATGCAGGGTTCTGACCCAGAACATCCCTAAATCCTCCCTCCCCACAGATGCTGCTCAACCTGCTGGGTTCCTCCAGCAGATCATTTGAGGTTTAACCTGGTGGGGCAGAACAGGCCTCCGAACAGACTCCTACACTCGGCCAGTGGGGTGACCCTGAGATTTCAGTTGCCTGTCACTTCAGTTCTGTCTCACCTGGCCATGGCCCTCGCTTGTGCTGTTACAACGAGGCCCAGAGTAACACCTCACCTGGGCACGATTCAGCCTTCTGGACTCAAAGATCAAATCCTCCGACGGGTAGCCCGTGTTCTCCGTGTGTATCAGAACGGGCCCGTTCTGCAAGTCCACCTGTGGCCACACTGGGTGATTTCCTCCATCACCACAGCCTGACCCGCTGGGCAGGTCCCACAGCCCTGCATCCCCCAACATTTTGTTCCTTCGTGGTCTTGCTGACTAATTACCCCCACTTCACACCATTTGTCGCTCTCTCTAATTGCCCTCATTGACTAACCTCCACAACTTATCCCCAGTGCAATCCTGGTCTCACCCTATCACAGGTGAACATCTCTGCCCCACCCTCTACAACTTGTTTTCTCTATCTCCCAGTTTTAAAGAAAGGTCTTCGACCTGAAGCATTGACTGCTTGTCTCTCCACAGAGGCTGGCTGACCTGCCGCATGCTCCCAGTTTTCTGTTTTTTGCTTCAGATTTCCAGCATCTGCAGGTCTTTGATTTTTATCACTGATTGTCTGGGTTCAACCTTGGTGACAGGGGCCTTGTGGGGTTCTTGGACTTGCGGTGGGGGGTCAAGGCAGTAGTGGGCAGTCTCAGTAGGGGAGGGGTTTGCAGTGGCCCCTAACTGGTTGGCTGAAGTCTCACCTCTCATCCACTCTGGGTTTGGGAGGGTGGGGTCTGAACTGCAGGGGAGCAGCCAGGGTGGGAGCGGGTTTTGCCGGGGAGCAGCAGTATCTGTGGGACCTACGGCTGCGGACCTGGAGTGTGGGTGCTGTCTGGGTGAAAGTGCAAAGGACAGGACACTGGAGCAGGTACTGTAAATAGAGGGAGTGATCAGTGTCATAACTGGGAGAGGGAGAGAGTAGATTAATGATGCCATGTTGGTGAACTGAGGTGCTGAAACAAGGAGAAAGAGCAGCTCTAAAAAAGAGTAATTATTTATATCGTTGGATTATTATTGACACGTACTGAGATGCAGTGAAAAGCTTTTGCTTGCGTGCCATCCAGACAGATCAATCCGTACATAAGTACATCGAAGGACTAAAAGGAAACAAAATGCAGAATAAAGTGTTACAGTTACAGGGAAAGTGCAGTGCAGGCAGACAATAAGGTGCAAGGGCCACGACGAGGTAGATTGAGAGATCAAGAGTTCATCTTCAGTGTATGAGAGGTCACTTCCAGAGTCTGATGACAGCGAGATAGAAGCTGTCCTTGAGCCTGTTGGTACATGTTCTCAGGCTTTTGTATCTTCTACCCGATGGGAGGGGGGAGAAGAGAGAATGACCGGGGTGGGAGGGTCCTTGATCATGTTGGCTGCTTTCCCGAGGCAGCGGGAAGTGTAGACAAAGTCAGTGGAGGGGAGGCTGGTTTGTGTGACGGACTGGGCTGTGTCCAGAACTCTGCAATATCTTGTGATCTTGGGCAGAGCAGTTGCTGTACCAAGCTATGATGCATCTGACATGTGGATTACTGTTTGACTCTCCCTGTGTGTTAAGAATTTTGTGTCTTCCAACACGTTCCTGGCCCTGCTCGCCTCTCTAACCACCTCTGGCCCAACAACTCTCATCCATCCCTGATTCTTTTTGTACTGCTTCAGCCCTGGAAACTGTCCCTTTGCCCCTGTCTCACCCCCACCGCCAGGGCTCCTCATCTCGGCTCCAGTCACCTAGCCTGATATCACCAGCGGTTAGCTGGTGTAGAATTTTATTCGATGATGTGTCCGCGAAGTGCTTCAGAGCACGTTGTGTGTCGGTGATGTTGGGTGAAGTGTAGTCTTGTGCTGGTGGCTGAGGGAGGAGTGCCGGCTGACCAGGAGTGACCACCTGCCAGACTAATAGTATTTCGTCGAGTCCAGAGTGAAGGACGAGGGAAATGTTTCCAAGAACAATTTGGCCAATAAAATTAAAACGGAAAATGCTGGAAATACCCAGAAGATCAGGCAGTGTCTGAGAGAGGAACAAAATCAACATTCAAGTGTCAAAGTTCCCAGTTCTGATGAAAGGTCTTCAGCCCGAAACATTAACTCGTTTTCTCTCTCCACAGTTGCTGCCTGTGGAGTATTTTCTGCTTTTCAGATTTCTAACATCTGCAATTTTTTTATTTTCAGTTTATCCAGTGAGATGTGAATTCACTGTCCAAACATAGTGACCAATAGTACACAGCAAGCTCCCACAGAGGGTGGGGTTGTGATGATGTGGTAATGCGGCTTGTGGGTTCAGTGGTGGGCTTGGGGAAAACTTCTCTGCTCTTCAAAGAATGCCCTGAGATCCATTACATCCACTTTGAAAGCAGACTTTGGAAAAAATCTTTTCCCCAGGGTAGAAATGTGAAACACTAGAGGACGTGCTTTTAAGGTTAAAGGGGGGAAACTTAAGAGAAACGCGTGGGGCAAGTTTTTAATGCAGAGAGTGGTAGGTGCCTGGAACGGGTTACCAGGGGTAGTAGTGGAAGCAGGCAGTTTGGTGAAGTTTAAGAGGCTTTTAGACAGACACATGAATATGAAGGGGATGGAGGGATGTGGATGATACACAGGAGGACATTTAGTATAAATCAGCACAACACAGTGGGCTGAATGGCCTGCCTAGTGTTGTACTGATCTATGTTTCAGATGGGATTTTAATTTAAGTCTTCCCCCTGCCAGTCGACTGGAGCCCCCTCCAACAGTGCAGCACTCCCTGGGCACTGCAGTGGGAGTGTTGCTTTGGGAATGGTGCCCATGTTCCCGCCAGGAATGGCAGTCTAACCCGTGGTCTGCTGACTCCAGTCAGTCCCTGTGATGTGACTGAAATATACAAATGGGCAGGGTTTTAATGGGAGGAGGGATGTGAAAGGGAAATTCAGCTCGGAGCTCTAATGACAAGAGATGGCTTGTACTGCCAGTGGGGAATGAAAGTGAGATTGTTCATGATTATGGAGTGATCTGAATTCCTGGAGAATAAACGAAGCAGATTGCAGGCTATGCTAGATATGGGAGTGTTTAATTTCCTTTCTGTCTGACCTTGTGTCCCTCTCCAGGTCTGTGCTCTGCAGCTGTGCTCCGGTAACTATTATTTGTCCAGTTCAATCTGCACTCTTACAATCCCAAACCATCTCAAACTCCTCAGTGGCCAGGGAATGTGTCTAAATTGGAAGGAGAGTGGGAAGGAGGAATTTAATCTCCTTGTGAAGAGATGCACCTTTTCTTTCCAGAATAAAGACAGTGGCAGTGATTTAATTGTTTTCTACTCCAGTATTTTAATATTATTTTGTTCAATGAGTGCTTCCTTTCCATGCCACTGTTTAAATGGGAGATGTTTGGAGACGGTTCCTTATTCACAAGGAAGTGTGACTGATGCTTTAAATATTATAGATCGGTTGGTTGATGAGTAATGTAATCTGCATTAGTTTATTCAAATCCAACTTGGTTTCTATTGCTTATGATTTTGATTCTCAATGGAGCTTCCAACAGAATTTCACATTTAAGTGTTGTACAGCTAGTTTCCTGGGGAGAGAATGGAATTTTTAAAAAAAAACTGCCGATGTTGGAAATCTAAAATATAAACCAAAAGTGCTGGAAATATTCAGCAGGTCGGGCAGCATCTGTGGGGAGAGATGCACCTTCCTACAGACACTGCCTGACCTCCTGAACAGTTCCAGCATTTTCTGTTTTTTATTTAGGCTTGCTGGGAGAATTTGGATCAGAGTGACTGAAGCCTTTTCTAATAAAATATTGCACCTTCAATATTAGCCACCAAGAATTCAGTTGAAAGTTATTTTGAAGGGTTGAGTGAGAAGTTTGGAAAGAAAAATATCTTTACGTAATACCTCTAATCTCAATGCAAATTTAGACAAGTGTGCAATGTCAGTTGGGAGGAACATAAGTATTGTGATAAGTCGTGCTGTGAGATGTGACATTATCGATGCCTGGATAAGCTGAAATAACATGCAACCCCTTTAAATCTTCTACATTCTCCCTGCCTCCCCCCCAACCCCAGAAATAATTCAATGGTTCTGCACCCAATTTTAGTTTTAACAAAATTCACCTGCTGCAGCTGTATAGTACCACTCATCTGCCTTTTAATATTTAAAATGTTATCTGATTAAATTTCTTTTTCTTTATTAAGATTCTCCTTTAATACCCAAAACTTGAGGAGAGTTGTGAATTAGAGTTATTTATAATTGAAATGTAATAAAAAAAATCATCACAAAACTTAATTTAAGTTTGTTTCCAGTGGCAGTTTTAAATGTCGGTGGCTGTTTAATAGCAGAGATTGAGGGCAGAGCCGGGGGCTGCTTTGGGACACGGAGGTGTGGTGGCCACTGGACTGGGTGACAGGTTCTGTGGAGGAGTTGACTGGAGGACCTGCCAATATCTGAAATCAATCTGGAGAAGTGATCTACCCTCTGCTATCTGCAAACTGCATGTTTCAAGCTAGATCTTGCTCACAGAATTGGGGAAACCCATGTTGAAGCAGGAAAAAACAAGACTCAGTATTACTGAACTTTCGGTTTTGCAGGAGCAGGGTTTTTTTTGTTGGAAAGTGTTTGATGCATGTTAAATCTGTCTTTTCACAGATCCTTTTGTAAACCGGAGATAATCTGTTACTGGATCGGTGTCGCTGAAATCATTTAACTGGTGGTGTGGAGGAAAGGGCAGAAATGATGGTGAGTGGTCCTTGTGCCTTGGAATTGCTGACTGGGTTACAAGGTGGGGATTTTTACACGGTGTTTTCTGCTTCGAGTCAATGGCCTTGATACTTCGGCTGTAAGATGCAGGGTTATTTAAGGCAATGATGTAGGAAGAAAGAACAGTTTGTGGTAGGCTATCCTTGCCCTTGTTTTTAAATCCCTCCAGGGTCTCTGTAATCTCCACAGCACTCTAACGCTCCAAAATCACACTCGGAGTGATCTCCAGTTCTTGGTTCTGGCGGAAATTTAATAATGCCATTATAGGTTCCTTTGCCATTGGTTACCTGGGTCCCAGCTCTCTCCCTGAACCTCTCTTCCTGCTGCTTCATTACCCCATCTCCCTTCCCCGCCCCATACTCTCACTCCCAAACCCACCCTATTTGACTAAGTGTTTGGTCTCCTCTGTGTTAGTTGTTAATTTTCCAACCCTTAAGATGTTTCATTGTGTTCAAAAAATGCAAGTAGCTGTTGTCAGTGGACTTGTTGATGCAGAGGCTCTTGCAGAATGTTAGTGTTTCACTGACCACTGAGACAGAACAGGCTGCTCCTTTGACCACCAGAGGCTGACGAGGTCCCTGTTAGTGTCTGTGCAACACTTGATCCAAATGGTTGAATTCTTTTGGCTTGCTTAGTTATTTTGCAGCTCCTTCATCTGCAGAAGATGATTGGAAAGGCGAATGGAATGTTGGCCTTCAATGCAAGGAGTGTAAAGGCAGGGCAATCTACGGGGTGCTGGAGAGATCACAGCTGGAGATCTACAGAGAGTTTTGTTCAACTTAATTAAGGAGGGATGTAGCTGCAGTGAAGGCAGTTCAGAGAAGGTTCACCACTTTGTTCCTGGGATGAAGGCGTTGTTTCCGGTGTAAGTTGGGCTGATGTGCTCCAGAGGATGGGACGTAACCTTATTGAAACCTGATTCTGAGGGGGAATCGACAGGGTAGATGCTGAGGGAGTTCCCCTTGGTGGAAGAACCTAGAACTTTCAGAATGACGGGTTGCACATGTAAGGCAGAGATGGGGAAGTATTTCTTCTGTCAGAAGGTGGGGACTGTGGAATTCTCTTCCCCCAGAGAGCTGTGGGGTGGAGTCACTGAATATGTTAAACGCCGAGACTGACAGGTTCTTGGTCTGTGAGGGAGTAGAGGGCTGAAGAGAAATTTGAGGATGTTGTCATGTAGATTTACGAGGAAGTTGCCAGGACTCGAGGTCCTGAGTCATAGGGAGAAGTTGGACAGGCTGGGACTTTATTCCCTGGAGTGTAGGAGACTGAGGGGTGACCTTATGGAGGCGTATAAGATCATGAGGGGATAGATAGGATGAATGCACTCAGTCTTTTTCCCAGGGAAAAGGAATCAAAAATTAGAGGGGGCAGGTTTAAGGTGAGAGGGGAAAGATTTAAAAGGGACCTGAGGGGCAACTTCACACAGAGGGTGGTGAGTGTATGGAACGAGCTGCCAGAGGAAGTGGGTGAGGCAGCTACAGTAACATTTAAGACACTTGGATGGGTATATGGGTAGGAAAAGTTCACAGGGAAATGGGCCAAATGCAGGAATAGCTCGGATGGGCACCTTGGTTGGCACAGGCCAGTTGGGCCAAAGGGAAAGTGGAGCTGAGGCCAAGATTGGATCAGCCATGATCTCATTGAATGGGGTTGGCAGGCTCGAGGGGCCAGGTGGCCTCCTGATTCTTCCTGATGTAAATTGATCAGAAAGTGCAAAATTATTTCTGAGTTATTAGAAGTGTGTACTTCTGCTCTGACTGTGGACAACGTTCAGCATTGGGAACGTTGCCTGTTGCTGTGCCCCTTCCAGCTCCACCACCTAGTTTATTCCAACCACTACCCTTCCCTGAACGTCTGCACCTGGGATAGGCTGCAGGAGGATTCGGGGTGGAATGCGTCGAAGGGAAGCAGGGTGGGGGCAGGAGCAGAGATCCAGGGGGGCAGGGGCAGAGATCCAGGAGACCTGCGGCACGGGATGTGGGCTTCCTCATCACGTCCTCCGATGAACTGAAAGGTCTTTCTGCTAAGCAGTGGGAAGACTTTGGGTCCCCTCACAACATCTGTCCCTCTCTGTTGGTATCCCACTTCCCCCACTGTGCTGTGGCCTTTGGGGTGTGGTAGGGACAGGGGTCTCCTCCACAAAGGACCTGGCCCTTGAAGCATTGCAACAATTACCACCAGCCTGCAGAGGGGCTCAACACTGAGGGAATTGGTTTATTATTGTCACTTGTACCGAGCTACAGTGAAAAACTTGTCTTGCATACCGATCGTATAGATCAATTCATTACAGAGTGCACTGAAGTAGTACAAGGTAAAAACAATAACAGAATACAGAGTAAAGTGTCACAGCTACAGGGAAGTGCATTGCAGGTAGACAATAAGGTGCAAGGTCAGGGGAAGTGGTCAGTGGCGAACTGCTGAATAACAGCAGACACGGGCTGAGTGGCCTACTCCCCACTTCCATCTCTTGTGCTTTAAACTCGCTCCACTGCAGCATCAGTGTATGGTATCCTGCCTCTGCATTTCAACCAATCAATGATCCCTGCTCCTGCCCTCTCTCCCGGGGGCCTGCCCCTCTGGGACAGGGGAGGGAGTGCTGAGTTTTGCACAGTGAGTTGAGGGATGTCCCAGATTTTGAGTCAGTGGAGAACACGCCTGTCACTACATGGTGTTGGAGGAGCCAGAAGGTGAGTGTGGACGTACTGAGACTCCCCAGCATTACACGGGAACTAGCACACTGGTTTTAAAGTCTGTTGCATTAGTGTAAAGTCTTTAATATAGTGTGGGTTTGTTTTAAATATTTAAAAACAATAAAACACTGAAATCATTAACTTCAGCTTTTAGTTCTAATATCTCTGTCAAAGATATTTAAACTGTTACAATTGGCCACAGCCCCAGATGTGTCTCCACCCAGCCAGCTGTCAAAGGCTCATAGGGTGTGTGGGGATGGAGTCGTCGGGGTGTGAAGGACAGCACAATAAGGCCTCTGGCGTGCCCCTCCTCCATAATCCTCTCTCGATGCAGGGAGGCAGAACCTTGCAGTGCACTGAGGTTTGTGTGACCACATTAAACGCTGTATTTTGGATTAACCTGTTGCTCTGAACTTGTTTGCTGCATCTGTCATGTGTGTGTGTTTTTTTTTTGCCAAGCTGTCAGCTTTATTTTGGTCTGTGATCAGGATCTAACTTGTGCTGATGAACCAGCTCCTACTGACTCGGCCTGTGTGAGATTGGAGCCCTCCTCGCCCGTTGCAAACTTCGCTGTAACCGGGAGCTCCCCGGTTGATTTGCCCCTTGAGCTGGGGTTGGTTCTTCCAGGTGGGGAGGGTTTTGAAACTTCCCTGTCCTAGTCCCCATCAGTCAGTCAGTCACTGATCCTATAGGATAATCTCAGGGAATCTGGTTCAATATTTCCCAGTGTTCAGAGAGCCCAACGCATGGGTTTCTCCTCTTCACTCCTCTCGTGGCAACTTATCTGATTAACGTTCCTCAATACGTTATGAAATGTTTCAGCAGAGCTGAGGAAAGGTGCTGTATAAATGCAGGTTGTTGTTGTACTGCATTAAGCAGATGTCAACATTAAGTTTCAAAATTGAGAAAGCTGAAAATGTTCAGCAAGTCAGTCAGCATCTGTGGGGAGAGCTAATGCTGTGGATCAATAACCATCACTGCAATCTTGGCACGTTCTGACTGCAGTGAGTTTCTTTTTTGTACCATTGCTGTTATGGGAGGGTTTCAGCAGACATAAATAAAACACAAAATGTTGGAAATGCTCAGGAGGTGAGGCAGCATCTATGGAGAGAGAACCACTGATATCGTTGACCTGAAACAATAACTCTTGTTTCTCTCTCCGCGGTTGCTGCCTGGCCTGTTGAGTATTTCCAGCACTTTGTTTTTATTTCAGATTGCCAGCATCTGCAGCATCTTAACTTGTCTGCAGCAGTTGGTGGTTGGTTGACTGAGGAATATTGGCCAGGAAACTGGGAACCCTCCTCCAAAAAATTCTTTGGTACCTGCTGGAACAGGTTTGTGTAAACATTCCATCAAAAGGACCATTTAAGACAGCACAGTGACGCAGCTAGCAGCCCTGGACCTCAGTGCTGTCGGTGTGGAGTTTCCACGTTCTCTCTGTGACTGTGGGTTTCCCCCAGGTGCTCCGGTTTCCTCCCACATCCCAATGACATGCGGGGCGGTGGGTTAATTGGCTGCTGTAAATTACCCCTAGTGTGTAGGTGAGGGGTAGAATCTGGGGGGAGTGAATGGGAATGTGGGAAGAATAAAAGAAAATGGAAATAATGTAGCATTAGTGTGTGGGTGGTTGATGGTTGGCATGGACTAAGTGGGCCGAAGGGCCTGTTTCCATGCTTTACCTCGCAATGATTCTGCTGCAGTCCCTCAGTGCAACACCACAAGGGTCAGCCTGTGGTTTGTAACCTTGTGTTGTGTTCTGGAGGGTGGTGCTCTTGTCTCTGGTTACTGGTAACAGACCTCACCGCAGGGGCTTGAGGAGGTGATCCAGGCTCGTGCTCTTAGTGGAGGACCAAGGGAGTCCTCCAGAGCGACTGTGTTTCAGGTGAGACTTTTAAAACGCAGTCCCTGTTTTCTGTCGTGAGTGCATAGAAAGATCCCAGGCACTATTCAATGAAGAGCTGGATTTATCCCTTGTGTGTTGGGTTTAATGTGTATCCTTCAACCAATGCTGCTGGGGTGGAGTGTCCACTGTGGTGTTTGTGGGAGCTTGCTGTGCAAAAAAGAAACCTGACTTCAATATGTCCAGCCTCTGAACTGTTCCCCTAGCCAGGTTGGCCTGGTTGACTTTCTGGTTGATAGTCACCCCGGGATGTTAATGTTGGGGGACTTGGCGGTGGTGATACCACTGAACGTTAACGGTAGGTAGTTAGTCTTTCTTGCTGGGGTGATCGTTGCCTGGGGGCACATCTTGTGAACCTATCAGAGTCATTTCACCACAGGAGGAGGCCAGTCAGCCCATCGAGTCTGACCTGGCTCTTTGTAAAGCAATCCTATGAATACTATTGATTGTTTGTTCAAAGCCCTGAAAATGTTACTCCATCAAGGGAACCAGCAAGAATCCATAAAGCAGTTACATATATCCCAGATGTGGTGTAATACTAGTGTTGGACACCTTTACTGGGTTCAGCCAGTCAGTCACTGGATAATTCTGAGTTGACAGAGCTGTTCAAAGTATTAATGAGTCTTCCAATTTCCCTTGGTATTTCAGTGTATCTGACCTGTTCTGAAACATTTTGTTTCAGAGAACAACCTTGAGCTGTTTAAAGGTTTGCAAGGATCTCTAACTGAGAGTTCAAAGGACAGGTAGCGTGCAAGGTGTAGACCTGTAGGAGATGCCTTGTCAAGGGTTAAGAAGGTATTAAAGTACAATGCATGAGTGATTGTGTAGATAATTGAACGCGATGGGTGAATGCTGGAATATATGGTTGGCTGAAGACCTCTGGAAACAGTAGGTGAACTAGCAAAGGGATTCAGTGATGTGGAAAATGAAACTGCAATTATCTAATTGTCCCTACAGACCTATAATTTGTACATGAGCTAAAGGGGATCGGAGATTAGCTGGACTTAGTGAAAGGAAAATTTGAAGGAATTAATTTTGAAATTAATAAGGCAGAAAGGAGGCCACCAACTGCATCTGAGCGTTGAGGTGCAGTTGATGATTGGATTTTGTGCTGGGTTTGATGTGGCATCCCTGAACTAACATCTCATCTCATAACACTTGGTCCTTCATGATGTGAAGCTGTGATAAACTACTCTGTACTAGATCCAGGGTTTGAGTGGTGAATAACTTAAAAGTGGACTTTTAATTGTTACTCCAGAGCAGTCAGAAGCTGTGTATCTTGCTGCACCATTCTGTTGGTTTGTGCTCATTGCTGTAGTTATTATCACCATGTACACTGTTTACTCTGTAGCTTCACGTGAGCAAGGAATCTCATTGCACCCTGGTGTATATGTCAATAAACTCCTCTGAATCTGAGTGACTCATCTCCTATGCCCTAAGGCCTTTCTACCATCTACAGGGCACAAGTCAAGAGTGTAATGGGATGCTCCCCGTGCCTGAATGAGTTCAGACCCAACAATACTCAACACCATCCAGGATAAAGCCGCCTACTCTTTCAGTAGACCATCTTCCCCACCGTCGACACTCCCTCCCTCCCACCACTGGCGTTCGGTGGCTGCAGTGTGCACTGGCTACAGAATGTACTACTGTTACTAGCACCTCCCAAACTTTCCACCTGTAGTTTGAAAGGCAGGAACAGCAGGGGAACACCACTGCCCTCGGGTTCCCCTCCGAGTACCCCACCTGTCTTGGAAATATGTCACCAGTCTTTCATTTTCACTGGGTCTAAACCCTGGAACTCCCTCCCCAACAGCACTGTGGGAGGTATTTCACCAGAAGGACTCCAGTTGTTCAAGAAGGCAGCTAATTACCATCTTCTCAAGGGCAATTAGGGATGGGCAATAACTGCTGGCCTGGCCAGAGATGGTCCAGAAACAGAATGAATAATAGAAGAGGAGCAAAGGCTAGTGGCAGAAGGTCTAGTGAGAACCACAGTGAACAACATTGTCTGGTGGGTGCTCAGACTTGGGAGCTGCTGTGATGATGGTGAGGGCTGTCGGGGCTGAGGCTACAGGGTTACTGAGGGATGGACTGTCTTGGAGAGAGTCACTGATCTCTGGTAGAGGCAATTGATAAGGGGTTGCAATCAAGTCAAGTGGAGTTTATTGTCATGTGCACCAGTACGATGAGCCACAGATACAGTGGGGAAGCTTGCATTCAGCAGCATCACAGGCATGTAGGTACAGGCAACACGCAGAACATAAATTGTACAAGACGACAAAAAAATAGAAGTCCATGGTAGTGCAAAGGAATGTGTGTGAGGACAGTGTCGTGGAGAGGTCAGAGTTCATACCCATGACAGGAATGAAGGATGAGATTGGTTGGGATGCCACACAGGAGAGAGACCCCCTGCTTGTGGAGTATCCCCCATTTGTCCTTTGGGCTGTGCTATGACGGGTTAAGAGGGTGGCTGGTGGATGGGCTGCAGTATGAGGGTTGTGAGCTTGCTCCTTTGTCTGGGTTAGTAGAAGGGATTCCTTTGAGAGTGAGGGACTGCAGGTGTACTGGGAGCTGGGTGGGTGGTTTCTGAGAAGCAGGAATTGAATGTGGATGTAGAACAAACATTTGGGAAGGTAACTAGTGTGCTGACCTTTATTGAAGGGGTACACCAGGGAGGAAGTCTTGCTATGATTGTACAGGGCTCTGGTAAGATTTGCTGGGAATACTCAATATAGGGACGGTCTCTGTACTTGAGGTAGGATGAGCTTGGCTTGGAGAGTACATTCATTGGATTAATTCAGGGTAGTTGGATGAGCATGGGGTGAAGAAGGTTGACTGATCTCATTGTGATGTGGAAGGTTCTGGGAGGGATTGATGCTATTTCTTCAGGTTGGAGGCTCTGGAACCAGGATGTTGACTCGGGATTGGACCATTGTTGGACGGAGACGAGGAGGAATTTCTCCATGCAGAGTTATTCTGGAAGTTCTGAACCTAGAACGCAGTAGATTCTTGGTCACTGAGTGTGGTCAAGACTGATGTCTATCATTTGTTTTGTTTTCACCACCGGGGGAATTGGGGATCAATGTACAGAGAGATGTCAGGTTGGCTCAGCTGTGATATTAGCAAATGTAGGAGCAGGGTCCAGAGCCGAATGGCCAACTCGTGTTCCTAGGGTTCTGGGATTCTGATTTTTATCGTTGATGATATTCAGCATTACTGAGGTGAGGAGATGGCTCTTTAACCTCTCACCAGCTAGTCTGCTGTCCTTTCCACTGCCTGCGTGTGGTTCCTACACCCACTCTAGTTACCTGTTGTATGAGGATAACTGCACCACAGCTATCTATGATAGGAGAACCAGCAATGGCTTCTCTTCCTACTCCGTTACCAAGCGGTGTTGCAGAGATCCAACCTTGGCTGCCTCAGGTTTCACCTCCACGCAATGTCCCTCGGCACCATCATCCGAAACACCACTGCTGGTTTCCACGTATGCTGGTGACACCCTGCCCTCTCCTGCCACCACCCTATTTCTCCCACCCCCCCCAAGTTATCAGGATGTTGTCTGGTATCCACTAGTGGCTGGGCAGAGATTTTACTCTGACTGGATGCTATTTGAAGAGTTGTTGTTAAGTCTACAGCACAGAAACAGGCCCTTCAGCCCATTGTCTGCCCTGACCATTGTCCCTATCTATACCAATTCCATTTCTAGCACTTGGTCCATTGCCTTCTGTGCCTCGGTGATTTAAGTTCTCGTCCAGATGTTGCTTAAATGTTGTGAGAGTCTCTGTCTCCACCACCTCCTCAGGCAGCATGTTCCAGATTCCAAACACCCTCCGGGGGGCAGGAAACAAAACCTCCAATCCCCTCTAAACCTCTTGCTCTCTACCCTGAACTTGTGCCTTTTGAACACATCTGCTATGGGAGTACCTTTCCTACCATCTACCCAACCTTGTGCCTTATACACTTTGTAATTTACTACATTGTCCTCAGTGGCCATCACCAAAGTCCATTCCCCAGACCCCTGATTGTACACCTCTCCCTGAAAACAGGCCCAGATTGTTAACTGGCTTGATGTATGGGCTCTGATCACATGGTGTCTCTCCCAAAATATCGTTGGACGGCGTCCCTGTCTTGGCTCGTCTGAGACTCCCACCACAGTCCTGGCCGTCCTCTCTGATTCTGAAATGGTCCACAGTTTTGTTGCTCTGTTCCTAACTCTCAGAGACTTGTTCAACTGTAGCCCCCACACCCGCTGACCTATGCTGGCTACTCATTCAACTACATCCTAATTTAAAAAATGTTATCCTTGTTTTCAAATTGCTCTGCATTCCAATCCCTCTGTGTCCCCACTACAGTTCTCTTTGCTCCAAAACCCCTCCTAATCTCGTGTCTTGATCATTCCCAAATTTAATTGCTCTTCCATCGAAGCCCATGCTTAGTGCCTGAGCCTTAAGCTCTGGAACTCTTACCAAAAACCTTTGCCTCTTGCCTCTTTCCCCCACACTTTAGACATCCTTAAATCCTACCTTCTGATGAGGTTTTGCTCCCCTGCCCAGTGTCTCTATACATGGCTTGGGTCAGATTTAAATGGAGGACATTCCTGTGAAGCACCTGGGAACATTGTCCCCTGTTCCAAAGCAATTGATTATCTCCCATTGCAAGATATTATTTACAAAGACAGCAACTTGCATTTTCCAGAGCATCTTTCATGTGTCACACACGATCTTGCAGACAATGAAATGTTTCTGAAGTGTTCTTCTGAGGTCGTCCCTGGAGGTAGAAGACAACTTGCTTCCATTCTGGTTCTGAGGTGGTGGACGGGGCTGGTGGGGACACCAGTCTTCCCCACGGATGGGGCAGGAGGTGGCACACGAGAGGGTGGTGGGTAGTTTGTCAGCTTCTAGTGCTTACACGGGGATTGTGTGTTCTCCTGATGCACGGCCCCAAGCTTTTCAATCCCATCCCGAATGCTCCTTGCCTGCTGTGACCGGTCGTGGGCCAGAGATTCCCAATCGGTGGAGATGTTGCATTTCTTCAAGCAGGCTTTGGGCACATCAAGGTTTAGTCACGGTTATAATGCAGAGAATGCAGCAGCCAATTTGCAGCTAGCAGGCTCTCGTGAACAGCAAGCTGTTAATTTTGTGACGATGTGGAGTGGGAAATAATGTTGCCAGGACAGCATTAAAATAATTGAGGAGCTTGTGTGTCCTGTAACTGTCGCTGTGGAGCAGAGCCCAGGTCTGCCTTGGGATATGGTGCACCTACAGCTTGATAAATGAATATATTGAATATGCTTCTAAAGCTCTCTCATTGGCCATGTAACATCTTGTGTGGGAGGTGTACAGCACGGAAACAGGCCCATCGGCCCAACTGGTCCATGCTGAGCAAGATTCCCCTCTAAGCTGGTCCCATGCCTGCATTTGGCCCATATCCATCTAAACCTTTCCTATCCATGAACCTGTCCAAGTGTCTTTTTAAATGTTGTCAATCTACCTGCCTTAACCACTTCCTCTGGCAGCTTGTTCCATATACCCACCACCTTGTGGTGGCATGCTAGGGCTTTGAAAGGTGCTATACAAGTGCAAGATTTTTGCTGACATTCTGTTTTGAATCTGACCTAAACAGCGGGAATATTTTAATGCAGTGTACATCGTTCTTGGTGGCTCAGGGCACTAGGACCTTGGGGAGTGGTGAAGACAGCCACTTAGATCCAGTGTGTCATCACATGTGTCCCTTGTTAAGTAAAGCAAGCAAGGGGTTATATAACTCAAGGTCTCCAATCAAGGGCAGATCTTCAGGCAGCAGAGACCAAGGTCTGTAATAGTGTGTATATTTTGTCAAAGTGAGTCTAACTATAGTAGGTAAGCACACTGGATTACCCCCCCGGTTACCCAGGTATTTAGAAAATCGTGCTGGTCCTTCTAACGTGGACATGGGTATTTTTCTGTGTGTTTAAGGGTCAGGCCTTCCCCTGGAGTGAGGCATTGGAATTCTTCCTCCACTCTTGAAAACTGGGAGCAGACTGATGTGGGGACTGTGGGGCGAGGTGCCAGCTCCAAGTGCTGCAGTGGAGCTGTCTGTGTGCAGCCATGTTCCCAGAGACATCTGCCCGGGGTTAATACAGGGCACTCTGGATTTTGGGAAATAGTTGATGGAATGCCATTCTATCTTTGGAGCTGTCTTTTGGATGACCGGTCTACCCTTGGGTGGCAGTAACGAGAGGCTTCTCCCCAAAAATCCTGTGGTCAGAATCTATCCCTCAATAAATATATAAATAATTTTAAAAAACTAGACCAGGTGGTTCATTAGAATGTGGCTGTTTGTGGGGCCTGGCTGTGAGCAAATTGGCTTCCACATTTCTACTTTTCAACAGTGACTGTTGGACATAACAGTGCTTTGGACATAACACAGGATTACTAAGTACTTTCCCGTACACAGAATTCCCTTTTTTTTTGGTGGGGGAACTATCTGTGGTGTGAGGCAAAGTTTCCCCAATAAACTACATTTATGTATGGAGATGTTCACATAAGGGCCCAAAACCACTTAATAGGAATGCTATCTGTAAAGACTAGTTACTGAGTAGTATTGAGATGAAAAGGATGCCTTTTAAGGACCATTTTGGGGGGAGAGGGAGTTTTGAGGAGTAAGTTTTCAAACTCTGAGCCCAGGCAGCTGAAGGTACCATTGGCAGGGCGATTACGTTCAGGATGGTCAAGAGGCTGGAACTGGAGGGGGCAAAGATTCTGGAGGGTGGTAGGGCTGAGGTGGTTACAGTAATCCCATGGACAGACTGAACATAACATAGGAGTCGGCCATCTGGCCCGTCGAGCCCGCTCCACCATTCAATAAGATCATGGCTGATCTGGCCGTGGACTCAGATCCACCTCCTGGCCTTTTTCCCCATAATTCCCCTACTATGCAAAAATCTTTAAATATATTTAATGAGGCAGCCTCTGCTGCTTCCCTGGGCAGAGAATTCCACAGATTCACTACTCCCTGTTTCTCCTCATCTCAAAAACAAGTTTTACTATTGAGGCTTCACCAGAGGGGGAGCTGCTATAGGTTGGTGTTCAGCTATCCCCGTGGCTCAGGAACAGGGCGGTGGGAGTTGGGAATCCATCCAAAGCTGAATAAAGAAAAGTAAAATACCATGGATGCTGGAGATCTGAAATAAAACCAAAATGCTGCAAATGCTCAACAGGTCAGGCAGCATCTGTGGGGAGAGAAACGGATGGTTGTGTCGACAACCTTTGGTCAGTACTGGAAAATGTTATGGTGTGTTTTAGGTGCAGGGACGGAGGGTGATGGCAGAAGCTAAAATCAGTGGCAATAAAGCAAGCAAAGAAACCAGCAACAGGAGGTGGGAGTGAGGGGAGGAGAACGGTCTGACGTTGCTGAGGCTGGGCTACGGGCTGGGAAGGATGAGGGTGGTCTTATAGAAACCTTAAACGATTATAAAGGGGTTGATGCAGAGAGGCCGTCTTCTGCTTGTATGGAATCCAGAATCGAGGGGCTGAGACTCGGAATAAAGGATCATCCATTCATGAGGGATATCTCTTCTGAGGGTGAGGAATCTTTGGAATTCTGTCTCCTGGAGAACTGTGGAGGAAGGAGTCACTGAACAGCTCAAAGCTGAAGTAGATGCATTCTTGGACTGAAGGTTCTGGGGAGCAGAAACTATATTTTTCTACCAGGTTTTTATAGTTAATTGGAAGATTAAGGGGTGATCTGTTTCAGGTACTTAAAATACCTAAAGGGTTTTCACAGAAAGAAACCAACTGCCTCTTCTGAAGAGGAAATCTAATGTTGGGAGTCATGGTTTGAAAGGCAGGTATAGGACTATTTGGTGGCACTACTGCAAGGGCTGTCACCTCACAGCTCCAGCGATTCAAGTCCAATTCCAACCTCAGGTGATACCTGTGCCGAGTTTGCAAGTTGGAAGGTTAATTGGCCACTGTAAATTACCCCTAGTGTGTGGGTGAGGGGTAGAATCTGGGGGGAGTTGATGGGAATATGGGGAAAATGGATTATAGGGGAAAATTGCTCCGTGAGCTAGCAGAGACTCTGGGCTGAAATGGCCTCCCATGTCATTGGGAGTTTCTCACACGAGGCTGTCGAGCTGGAGCTTGGAGAAGATTGGCTGTGTGGAGTGGTCGCAGGGTCATGACGTTTGACTACTCAGCAAAATGAGGAAGTTAAAAGACTTGACCTCACAGACAAAACTTTAATGGATTGTTGACACTTTTTAAAGTAAATTTTTATATTATATCTTAAAGCAAAAATGAATAATTTTATGTACAGGGGAGTGTAGGCTCCCCATGCAGCACTGTCCCAGAGTTTTAGGCTGTTTCTTACTTTAAAAAGACACCGAGAAGGGTTTTATGTGCATTTTTAAAAAAAATCTCAGAATACAGGCAGTCGCTGGGATACGACAGGGGTCTATCCTGAGAACTGTCCCTAACCCGAGCTGTTCATAAGTTGGAAATGTGTGTGGAGCAGGTCACAGAAACAGTGGTGACAGGAGAGCGGGAAGAGATTCAGTGAGTCCGCTCAGCGCTCCCGGCTCTGCTCGGCTCCACGCAGCCCCTGAGTGTTATGGCTCAGAGGGGAGGGGGGAGAAGGCACAGGGAAATGCCCTGTTCCCAGACGATGGCTGCAGCAGCCAGTAAATCCATCCGGCTGGTCTCCCAAATGCTCGTCTGTCTTTATGGGGTGCCCCATAAATCGGAGTCACCCCTTTTGAGATGGAGATGAGCAGCAACTTCTTCACTGGTGACTCTCTGGAATTCTCTTTCCCAGAGAGCCGTCAGAGCAGAGTCACTCAATGTATCCGAGGCTGGGATAGACCAGTGGTCTGTAGGAGAGTTGAAGATTGGGGTCCAGGTAGGAAAGTGGAGCTTCATGTTGACCCTGATGGACTCTGTCTAAATGGAATTGTGGATTTTCTGGAGTGTGGGAGGAGCTAGCTGTTGTAACTGGGGAAACGTAGCTGCCAGTGTTTGTACACAGGAAGGTCAAAGTCGAGTTTGTCATCTGCACAAGTCCATGTGTGCACAGGTGTAATGAAAAACTTACTTGCAGCAGCATCACAGGCACATAGCATCAGAGACACAACATTCACAAGGAAAACATAAATTATACAAGAAAGGACACAATTAGAACAAAAAAAATAGTTCATTATAGTGTAAAGTGATTGTAATGTTGCTATACTGAGGCAGTGATTAGTGTTGTGCAGGTTGGTTCAAGAACCAAATGGTTGAAGGGAAGTAGCTGTTCCTGAACCTGGTGGTGTGGGACTTCAGGCTTCTGTACCTCCTGCCTGCAGGTAGCTGCAAGAAGATGGCATGGCCGGGATGGTGGGGATCTTTGATAGATGTTGCCTCTTAAGGCAGTGCCTCCTGTAGATACTCCCGATGGTGGGGAGGGATGTGCCCGTGATGTGTTGTGCTGAGTCTACTGCTCAGCTGCAGCTTGCGGTCCTGTGCATTGGAATTGCCTTTATGTTACTGTGACCCAGTCACTCGCAGTAGTGTAGGTTTTGAGGTGTAAATGTTGACCTGGACATCAGTGAGGTCTTTGAGAAACAAAGGACTGCAGATGCTGGAATCCAGATGAAAATCTCAATGATGCTGGAGGAACTCAGCAGGTCAGGCAGTATCTGTGGAGAAAAGCAGGCGGTCAACGTTTTGGGTCAAGACCCTTCTTCAGGACTGAAGATAGGAAAAAGGGAAGCCCAATATATAGGGGGGAAAAGCAGAGCAGTGATAGGTGGACAAAAGAGGGGAGGCGGGGTGGGCACAGGGTGGTGATAGGTAGATGCAGGTAAGAGATAGTGACAGGCAGGTGTGGGGGAGGAGGGGGATGGGTCAAAGGTATGGAGGAAAAAGGGTAGAAAAAAAGAGGCTGGGAAAGGGAAGAGAAGAAGCGTGGGGGGGGGGGGGGGGGGAGGGGGTGGGTGGTGTTGAGTTTACTTAAAGTGGGAGAATTCAATGTTCATGCTGTTAGGCTGCAAGGTCCCAAGACAGAAAATGAGGTACTGTTCCTCCAGGTTGTGCTTGGAATTCTCCTGTGCTGGGTGAGGGCAGGCTGGGGTCTCGAGTTAACGTCTCGTCTGAAAGTCGGCACCTCAGACATTGCAGCACTCTCTTAGCGCCACACTGGACAGTACGTGCGAGAGCCTGGAGTTTGGTGCTCAAGGCTCTGGAGTGGGACTTGAGCCCACAACTTAGTTTGGTCATGTGACAACCTCTGCAACCAGTATAGATCTGCACAGCACTGATTCTGGGCGTCAGGGAGGAAGGTCTCTATCTCGAGCAAGAGATGAAGCAAAAATAAATCAAAGGGGCTTCCTGCTTGGTGTGGGTTTATGGATAGGGTCTACTCTTAACCTTCCCTTTCCCTTGTTCCCTCCCTCTGCTTTGAGATGTTGGTCATGTGACAACCTCTGTCCAGGCTAGATCTGGCAGTCATTAGGTGATGGTGGGTGTATGTGTCCAATCCCATGGCTGCCTCTCTCTGATCTGGTAGTGCTCGGGGGTCCTTGGGTGGGGGATGCTGAGCAGAATGAAGTACCACCTTGTTTTCAGATGATTGTGACGAGACTGGAAAGGGGGCAGAATAGATTCACCAGGATGTTACCAGGACTGGAGGGTTTGTATTACAAGGATAGGCTGGGACTGTTTCCCTGGAGCGCAGGAGGTTGAGGGTGACCTTGTAGAGGTTTATAAAATCATGAGGGGTGTAGATAAGGTGGATGGTCAGTCTTTTTCCCGGGGCAGTGGTGCCTAAAACTAGAGGTCATGGGTTTAAGGTGAGAGGGGAAAAACTTAAAGGGGACCTGAGGGGCAACTTCTTCACTCAGTGGGTGGTGGGTGTGTGGAACGAGCTGCCAGAGGAAGTGGTAGAGGCGGCTACAATTACAATCTTTAAAAGACACTTACTCAAACTATATCATGTTTAAACTTGGAAAAAATTAGGAGTGGTACTGTTGATCCTTCGCTTAAAATTGAGGAAGTTTGGAGACCATTTATTCAATATTTTCACATGATATTAGATCCCCTTATAATAACCTTTCAACTTAGAGAAACAGAGTTGATGACATAATATTGTTCTGTTTCTACTGAGAAATTTTAGTCCAGTTTTTTTTTTGTTTTTTAATTTTTTTTTCTTTAGCTTAGTTTGGTTTGATATATTGTTTATAATTTTTCTTATTGTTTTGGGGATTTTTTTCTTTATAATAAATCTTTTTCTTTTATATTCATTCACTAACAGATCATTGGATCTACAGATTTTTTTTATACTTTATTGTTCTTTATGATTATCCATGTCATTGTTCTCCTGATCTCTTTGTATTACATGTATAAACATCGATATATTAATCGGTGTTAATTTGAAAACTAATAAAAAGATTGAAAAAGAAAAGACACTTAGGCAGGTCCATGGATAGGAAAGATTCAGAGGGATATGGGCCAAACGCAGGCAAATGGGACTAGCTCAGGTTGGCATGAATGAGTTCGGGCTGAAGGGCCTGATTCCACGCTGTGTCACTCGGACTCCCTGCTGTGTGGTCCTGCCCCCTTTGCTGATTGACCTGTGTTGAAGCTGAGGAGTAGCAAGGGAATTTGGGGGGGTAGAAAGGAAGCCTCTGGTGTTGCTGGGTCCAGAGGTGGGCCCTGAGAGGAGTAAATGCTGCACAAATTGACTTGTGAGGGGTATAGACAGTAAATGTGAGTAGGCTTTTTCCATTTAGATTAGGAGAGATAAGTACGAGAGGACATGGTTTTAGGGTGAAAGGGGAAATGTTTAGGGGGGAACTTCTTCACTCAGAGAGTGGTGGGAGTGTGGAACAAGCTGCCACCTGACTTGGTAAATGCGGGCTCACTATTAAGTTTTAAGAATAAATTGGATAGATACATGGATGGGAGAGGTCTGGAGGGTGATGGACTGGGTGCAGGTCAATGGGACTAGCGGAATAAAGTTTTGGCACAGACTGGAAGGGCTGAATGGCCTGTTTTCTGTGCTGTAGTGTTCTATGGTGAGGTCTATCAAAGTGAGTTGGGTGCACTTTGGATGAATGGGGAGGCTGAAACTAGTGCTCGTCAATTTAGTGTCATTTTGGAGGGGCTTCCCTGCCCGAGGAGTGGGGGAGAACATGGAGCTCCTCCATGAGGAGGGGTCGAGGGCAGCTGTAGAGGTGGCTTTAAGCGGAAGTTGGATTAACCCATCGGAGGGAGAGTGGGATGGAGCAGAAACACCAAGCATTGACTAGTTGGGCTGAACGGCCTTGTCCTGTGCTGTAAACCATGGGCCACAGCTCACTGGGAAGCACTTCACTTTAGTCGGTAGACTGCAAGTTCGATCCCCACTCCTGACACAGCACTCAGTGTAGATTAGGGGAGTGCTGTACTGTCAGAATTCCCATGATATTACCGCGAAGGAGAGCAGGGGATTGTTCACCCCCTCCACCTGAGCCTATGTCACTATAACTGACAGTCTGGTCACATCACGTCGCTCTCTGTGGGAGCTTGCTGTGCGCTAGTCGGCTGCCTCGTTTCCTGCATTACGGTGACCACTTCATTGGCCGTGGAGAGCTTTGGCACCTGCTGAAAAGGGGCGTGCAAGGCGCTAATGCAATGCAGGTCTGCCCTCGGTCAGCGTGGGGTGGTTGGGGGAGGGAGGGGGTGCGTGTTGGCATTACTTAAGTGGAGCTGGCAGAATGCTGAGTCACTGCCTGTCTGTCTCGTCAGCTGTGCCGGGCGATGAGCTGGTGGCTGGCACTGTCCCTGACTGACTGATCGATGAACCCAGTCCCGAGTTGTGATCGTTCCAAGACGGCCAGGCCGCTGCACCGTGCTCGTGAGTAAAGCCTCTCTCCTCCTCGTTCACTTCGGAAGTGATTGACCAGCTCGCACTGTTGTCTCCCTGCTGGGCTTGTAGTGGGACCCTGCCACTACTGATCCCCTTCCCTTGCCTCTTGTGCTGGACAGCCTGGAGTCTGTCTCCCTCATTCTGGTTCGGCCACGTGAGCAGGCAAGTCAAAGGGCCGGGGTCTGTTCTGGTCACGTGCCCCTGGGTTGTGTCCTTGAAGGGTCCGAGGCTCGGACTCCGGCCCCGCTGAGCAGATGTGACGGAAAGCTGTCACTCGCAGTGGCCCGGTGCTATTTATAGCCTGGTGTTCTAGAAGCCCTGTGCAGCCAGCTTGGCTGACCTCCACACTCCCTGCAGTCATCGGAGAGTTAACTTTCCAGCCTCTCTGCCGGGACTTCGGTCTGATGGTTTTAGCAAGAGGTCGGGATTTGCATTGAGTGATCAGTAACTTGGGGAAACCCAGCAGTACAGTCCTTTTGATTGTAGTTTTTTGGCTGTTTTGAATATCCATTGCAGAGGAATTTGAAATTGTCGCTTTTCTGATCGAGGGAACATTTGTACGTAAGATGTAGGAGTTTGGCCATTCGGCCCCTCATTCCTGTCCCACTGAATAACATGGCCAGTCAGGTGTCAGCCTCTGCTCCTCGTTCCTGCCTGTTTCCCACAATCCTTCACCTCCAAACCATAAATCTGCCTCCACAACTCTCTGGGGTAAATAATTTCAAAGATGTACCACACTCCGAGAGAAGAAACTTCCCCTCAGCTGAGTGATGTGGGCGATGTCCCTGCTGTCAATGCCCAGAAGAGGAAGCATCCCCTCAACATCTACCCTACCAAAGCCCCTCCGAATCTCTTGTGTCTCAATAAGACCACCTCCTATTCCTCTAAATGTCAGCGAGCATCGGTCCAACCTGGTCAATGTGCCCTCATTGGCTAACCCCTCTGTCGCTCACCGCTGTGGTTCCCAGAGCTTGGGTGTGAAGGTAAATTGAAATGATGTGGATTTGTTTTAATCCATTGGTGGGTTGTGAACTTTGTTGACGAGGCTGATGTTTATTGCCTGTTGTTAACTCCCCCTAAGTAGAGCTGAGCCACTTGACCATAAGGAGACCCAAATCTGTATAGGGCATCAGACCAGCTGGGATGAAGGGTAGTAACCAATTTCAGCTACTTCATTAATGACCTTCCACCACGATAAGGTCAGGGGAGGGGTTGGGGGGATGTTTGATGCACAATGAAGTCCTTTGGGGAAGAAACCTGCTGTATTTCCCTGGTCTGACCTCCGAGTCCAGGCCTATTGGTGGTTGACTGGAAATGGCTTGGAGAGCAATTCAAGCCATGTGGTACATGCCAGCCAGCACTGGCATCTGTATTCAGTGAAATCCACCGGTGAATTTCCCATTTGGAAGTCCAGGTGAATTCAGTGGGAAGTAAACCTTCAGCTGTAGTTCGTTGCGTTGTGCATTCACCTCCATCAGAAGGTTAGTTGACCCAGATCCATCGGCCCTGGCTGATGTTCCGATGTAACACTGTGTCAATGCCAGTACTGTGTGGGGGGGCACCCCATTGTAGGAGGGGTGACACTGAGGGGGTGCCACACTGCCAGGTGCCTTTTTTTGCAGAGATGTTAATGTGAGGTCCCTTGACACAAATGTAATTTGAGGCCAAACAGGGTCCCAAGTCAATTTTTAACCTTTGCTTGACATCGCTAAAGCAGGTTATCTGGTCATTATTGCAGTGGGATCTTGCTCTGCATGTACTGGCATCATAACATTGACTGCACTTCAGAACCATCTCATTCTCTGAAGTCCTTTGGAACACATTAAGGTTATCCAAAGGCACTATAGAAATGCAACTCCACTTCAGTTCTGGAGATCAGCTCCCACGTCACCAGATAACTCTCTCCTCCCACACCCACCCATTATCTTGCAGCATTATAGAAGGAGGCCATTTGGCCCATTAGGTATATGCCTCCTCCCAAGGAGGAACCCCATCAGTCCCACTGCGCCACCCTGTACCCCTGCTACTTGTTCATTCTCACTCTCGCCCATCAACTAGAACCATAGAAAACTACAGCACAGAAAACAGGCCATTCGGCCCTTCCAGTCTGTGCCAAAACGTTATTCTGCTAGTCACATTTACCTGCCCCCAGCCCATACCCCTCCAGACCTCTCTCATCCATGTATCTATCCAATTTACTCTTAAAAGTTAAGAGCGAGCCCGCATTTACTACATCAGATGGCAGCCCATTCCACACTCCCACCACTCTTTGAGTGAAGAAGTTCCCTCTAATGTTCCCCCTAAACCTTTCCCCTTTCACCCTAAAGCCATGTCCTCTCGTACTTATCTCTCCTAATCTAGGTGGAAAGAGCCTACTTGCATTAACTCTGTCTATGCCCCTGTCTATTAACTCTCTTTTGATCCTTTTGCCACTTGCATTAGAGGCTAATTTACAGCAGCCAATTAACCTACCAGCTCATCCTTGGGATATGGGTGGAAACCAGAGCATGCGGAGAAACCCACACAGTCACGGGGAGAATGTACAAACTCCACACACGGCTCCGGAGGTCAGGATGAATCCGTGTCTCTGGAGCTAGGAGGCTACACTCGGAGCTGACGGTACACTTCCGTCACACTTCATTCTGTGCCAGGATTCAACACAGTGCAGAGATGAAATGACGTTGCTCCCACTGACTGGACACTTCCTGTCCTTCCTCGGAAAACTTTTTCTTTGTTTGGCACAATCAAAATGAACAATCTGATTGAGAATTGATAAGACAAACTCTCAAGTTGCTGGAAAGATTTCTTCTGAAACAGCTCTACTAGATTGTGTATGCAAACCATACTCAGTTATGAGTTTCCGTTACAGTTTTGTTTTAAATGGAGCAAGTCAAATTGGGCTCAGATGTACAGTAAATGTAAGGCACTGAAAAACGTTGAGGAATAGGGGTTCAAGTCCATAGTTCCTTGAAAGTGGCAGTGCAAGTAGATAAGGTGCTGAAGAAGGCGTACTACATGCTTGTTTTCATATGTCAGGGCATGGAACATGAGAGTTGGGAGGTTGTGTTGCAACTTTACAAAACGCTGGTCAGACCACACCTGGAGTACTGTGTGCAGTTCTGGTCACCACACTGTAAGAAGGATGTGGTTGCACTGGAGAGAGTGCAGTGGAGATTCTCCAGGATGCTGCCTGGATTGGAGGGCTTTAGTTCTGGGGGGAGATTGACAGGCTGGGCTTGTTTTCCCTGGAGCGAAGGAGGCTGAGGGGTGACCTGATGGAGATGTATAACATCTAGGAGAGGCATAGATGGGGTAGATAATCAATCACTTACCCAGTGTAGGAGTATCAAAAACAAAGGGGGAGAGGAAGGAGATTTCTAGGAGATCTGAGAGGAAGTTTTTCTCTTAGAGTGGTTGATACCTGGAACGTGCCACCAGAGGAGGTGGCGTCGGATGCAATTACTAAGCTTAGAGGCGTTGAGGCAGACACTTGAAGAGACGACATAGAAGGGTACGGTCTTAGTGTGGGAAAATGGGATTAGTGTAGATGGCAAAAAAAGTCGACACAGATCTATCTGGTGAGCTGAAGGGCCTGTTTCTATATAACTCTGACTACGTGTTGAGTTTTTTAAAAAAAAAATTGGGATTGATAAATTTTCAGGCTCTTATCTGAGTGACAGACTGGAGCTCTTTCATTATCACCACTTCTGATTTATTTTTTAAGAGCCCTCTCCTTTTGTGACCACAATATTGGTTATTGCAGTGACTTCCACTTAAGTTAACAATTGGTTATATTTCCATATGAGTTAATTGTACAGAGGCAATCAAACTGTGCAGGAGTTTTATGATACAATAGTTGACTTATTCCTAGCAGATGCTGATTCTAAACCACAAGTGCTGAACCCTGACGTTAATTACGCTTCTTTCTGTAGAACAACAAAGGCAAGAACGCTACAGATCTGATGCCTAAAATAAAAGTAGCTGGGAGTTCTTGAGCAGGTTAGGTAGCCCTGGAGGGTGAGAGTTTCCAACAACAATTCCAAGGCAGCATCTCTTAGCAGTCAGACAGCTGGAGGGTAAAGTTGGGAAGAGAAGCTGGACTAGAGGCAGATTTCCCCTCGGGGCCACTATTTCTTGCACCAATGTCACACAAGCCCTTCCTTCTGGCCACTTGCTTTTCTCAGCTGGTGTCCATGACCGTGGAAGGGTGCGTGAAGCCTGCACGTAAAAGTATGCAATGTCTGTGGGTGGTGAGC
Source organism: Pristis pectinata (assembly GCF_009764475.1). NCBI lineage: Eukaryota > Metazoa > Chordata > Chondrichthyes > Rhinopristiformes > Pristidae > Pristis > Pristis pectinata. The sequence continues at coordinate 2,591,590 of NC_067416.1, read as the reverse complement.
AGCTCGCTGCCCCGCTTTGCGATGAAGTGAGTCGTTCTCCACTGATTCCGCATCAGTCATGCCTAATCTCAAGATTCCTCTATTGATAACTTCTGGAGTATTATAGAACGGTACAGCACTGGACAGGCCATTCGGTCCACCTTGTGCCGATCTTGATGCCGATTTTATACTAAATCTCGTTGTTGTTGTTGTTGTTGTCGTCATCCTCCTCCTGTGTATCATCCACGTCCCTCCAGTCCCTTCAGATTCATGTGTCTGTCTAAAAGCCTCCTGAACTCCACCAAATTTCCCACTTCTACTACTACCCCAGTCACCTACCACTCTCCGCGTTTTTAGAAAAAAAAACTTGTCTCTCACTTTGCCTTTAAACATCCTTCCCATTTTCTGCCCCCCCCCCCCCCCACCCCCAAACCCCAACCTTTAAAGAATGTCCTCTGGTGTTTGTCATTTCTGACTGTCTACCCTATCTACGCCCCTCATAATTTTTAAAAACCTCTGTCAGGTCTCCCCTCAGCCTCCGATACTCTAGGGGGAACAACCCAACTTTGCCCAACCTCTCCTTATAGCTCATACCCACTAATCCAGGCAGCATCCTGGTGAACCTCTTCTGCACAGTCTCCACATCCTTCCTGTAATGGGGCAACCAGGACTGCATTCAATACTCCAAGTGCGGTCTGACTAAGGTTTTATATAGCTGCAGTGTGACTTCCTTATTCTTATACTCAACACCCCTGCCAGTGAAGGCAAGCGTGCCGTACACCTCCTTTACCACCTAATCCACTTGCGTAGCCACCTTCAGTGAACTATGGACCTGGACCCTCTGTACCTCAATAATTTAGTTGCCTCTGTACTGATGTAAAGGGCTTTTAAAGAAAACCAGATATAGTGGCTTGGTTGAGCTTCCAACCACCATTAAGATAAATGTATATAATAGAACTATACAGTGCAGGCTGTTCAGCCCACTGGCTGAGTGTGAACCCTTTGAAAGAGCTCTCTCTTTGCCCCCGCTCTCATTTCCTTGTCAACAATCTGTCCAATTCCTCTTTGAAAGTTACCATTAAATCTGTCTCCATTGCACGTTCAGGGAGCACACTCCAGGTAGAACATAACATTGTGAAAACACAAATCCAATTTCCTTCCTCTCCCACCCCTTCTCCACAAAAGCATTTTGGTCGAGTTGTTTTGAATCTGTGTGCTCTGGTGACTGACCCTCCTGCCTGTGGGATCCGTTCTCCCTGTGTACCTTTTGATGGTTCCTAGACTGAAGTCAAAATTAAAACACCGCCAAGTGGTTCCATTGGTATCTTTAGCCCAGCTGTGGAGTCCTGTGAGCAGTTCTGCTCCTCTTGTGGAGGTGATGGGAAAAACGAAAGGCAAAGTCACTGATATTTTACCAGAGTTGGAAGGTTAGAGAGTCATTGTCATAGAGACAGCAGGGAAACAGGCCCTTCAGTCCACTGAGTTTGTACCAGCCCAATTACACCTAATCCCATTTATTCTGCCCACCAACTCCCCCCTGCCCCCCAGATTCTACCCCTCCACCTACACACATATAATGTACAGCGGCCAATTAACTCACCAACCTGCACATCTTTCAGACGTGGGAGGAAACCAGAGGGTCCGGGGGAAACCCACATGGTCACAGGGAGAACGTGCAAACTCCACACGGACAGCGCCCGAGGTCAGGATTGAACCTGGGTCTCTAGAGCTGTGAGGCAGTGGCCCTACCTGCTGCACCACTGTGCTGCCTCAGAACAATCTGGGGATCTTTCTTCTGGAGAAGAGGTAACTGAGGGGTGACCCAATGGAAGGGGATTTGAGGGTGGATGTGGAGAAGGTTTCTGCTGATCCATTGGTGGGATGTGGGTATTGCTGGTGTGGAAGGCGTTTATTGCTCCTCACCAATTGCCCAATGGACTGCTGCCTATTCCGAGGGCAGTGGGTCTGGAGTGATGTCTTGGCCAGACTGGGTAAGAGTGTTGAATCTTTTCGCCTGAAGGATGCTGGTGAAGCAGCTGGCAGTGAGGTCTGCTTCTTGCCCATCACTGAAACAGCCCTTTTTAAGTTCTGGATTTATTTAACTGATGTATTTAAATTCCCCAGCTCCATGGTGCTGTTTGAACTCTGGTCTCTGGATCAGTGGTCCAGGCAAGACCAGAACCAGGGGCCACGCCAAGATAGGCTGGTCTCCATCCAATCCAAAGGGAATTGTGGGACAACACACAAAGGTGCTGGAGGAACCCAGCGGGTCGGGCAGCATCTGTGGGGGGGGAAAATGGACAATCGACGTTTTGGGTCGAGACCCTTCGCCTGGACTGGGGAGATGGCCAGTGTAAAGGGGTGGGGCCAGAACTGGCAGGTGATAGGTGGATCCAGGTGAGGGAGGGGGGAGAGTGGGGATGGTGTCTGAAGCTGGGAGGTGATAGGTGGAAGTGACAAAGGGCTGAAGAAGATGGAATCTGATAGGAGAGGACAGTGGGGCATGGAATCAAGGGAGGGAGGTGGGAAGGGGAACCAGTGGGAGTGGTGTGTGGGTGATGGGCGGATGGAGAGGAAAGGGATGACGGAACAGTTGGATCAGGAGGGGAGGGTAAAGGTGTGGGGGGGCGGGTGGGGTGGGGAGAGAGGGACAGAGGGGAGCGGTTCCCAGAAGTTTGAGAATTTGATGTTCATGCCATCAGGTAAGAGACTGCCCAGGAAGAATATGAGGAGCTGTTCCTCTGACTACTTTACCCAGAGTGTGTTTGGGAATGTAGAAGCAATTACAGTTTACAAAAGCAGAGATGCAGTTGAGGAGAAGCTGAATAAACACTTTGGTTTTTGGTATCGGTTTATTATTGTCACTTGTACTGAGGTACAGTGGAAAAACTTGTCTTGCAAACCGATCGTACAGGTCAATTCATTACACAGTGCAGTTACATTGAGTTAGTACAGAGTGCATTGATGTAGTACAGGTAAAAACAGTAATAATGCAGAGTAAAGTGTCACAGCTACAGAGAGAGTGCAGTGCAATAAGGTGCAAGGTCACAACAAGGTAGATCATGAGGTCATAGTCCATCTCATTGTATAATAGTCTTATCACAGTGGGATAGAAGCTGTCCTTAAGTCTGGTGGTACGTGCCCTCAGGCTCCTGTATCTTCTACCCAACGGAAGAAGAGAGAATGACCTGGGTGGGTGGGGTCTTTGGTTATGCCGGCTGCTTCACTAAGACAATGAGAGGTAAAGACAGTCCAAGGAGGGGAGGTTGGTTCCTGTGAAGGACATGGATGATATGCTGGTGGGATTGGTGGACAAGTGTGGGTACAAACACCATCACCCATGTTTGGTGCTTAATGGTTTGTGTCTGGTTTAAAGATTGAAAAATCCCCATGGTTTTAACAGATAAAGCAGAGTTAGCTTGTGGGCCGTAACCTTCGTCCATGCCATCTTCACATGTTGTCAGTGTTTTTAATATAGTTTATTACTCAATGAACGGTACTGGGCATCACGGGAAACTACCTACAGTCTTAGGGTAAAGAGAGCAAGGTCTACCCAAGCGTAACACTTAAAGCTGACAACACTGCCAGTGTGAATCCAACCCAAGTACTTGTAATTCCACGTCTGTCTACCACAGGAACTTTCAGCAAATGGGGAGAAAGGCTTGGTCTGCTGCACACACATTGATTGGGAACATGGTGCTAATCCTGACCTGGGTAAAGTACCAAGTCAGACCAGCACAGCCCGTGCTGGCTCTGGTACAGCTGGCCAGGTCCTGACAGCCACAGGTCGGGTGGTTTGGTTGCACTGAATGCTGGTGATTCAGACGCCCCACCACTGGTGCTGGCATTGTTATAACATGATGAGGTTTCTCGAGAGGTGCCCATTATAAATTAGCCACATATAGTGATGTCTCTATGGCCAGCCAGAGTACAGGGTGGGTAACTTCCCCCGTCAGTCAAAGAACCGGCATCCTTGCAGCTGTAAGTGGCTGAAACTGCTTTTGTGCTTTCAATTTATGTGCACCTATCCTCTGTTCCATTTTTCTGGGGGAAAATAATCCTGCTTTTGCTGGGAGAAGTTGCTGCAGTTTCTTCTCCCTCTGCTCTTTTTAATGCTTTTGAATAAGGTGACTTTGTTTGCTGTAGACTGGATTCACCCTATTCCTGCTCTTTGAGTAATGAACTGTTGGCAACAGTTGTCAAATGGCATTAATGTTTCAGGTTAGTGAATTCTCATCAGTTCCAAAAGAGGCTCATTGACCTGAAACATTAACCTTGTTTCTCCCTCCACAGATGCTGCCTGACCTGCTGAGTGTTTCCGGCATTTAGTTTTTATTTCACATTTCCAACATCTGCAGTTTTTATTTTATTTTCAATTATAGTTGGAATAAGTACCTTGTTGTAAACAATGGCTGCAAAGAAGCATAATGGGGAAAGTAAATGTGTGTGTGTGTGTTTAGAATTAACATTTTTATTTGAAATAGTTCCTCATACACTTTTAAAGGAGCAAGGTCTTGCATGGTAACTCTCACACCAAGTTTTTAAGTTCCTGTTTTTGTGCTGCAAAATAGTAGTTTTTGTCAAATTTTATGGGCTCTCTTTAACCTCCCTCTCTCTTACTTCAGCACTGTCTGTGAATGGAGTCCAGTGTTTCAACACACTCAGAACAATGCTCTATCATTAACTTGCATCTTTGCATTTTATTTAGGGCTTGAACTTTGTGGCTCAATTTCTGTTGGTCAAGTATTTTCAATTATTTAAGAAAATACTTAAGAACTTTTAACTTTGGACACATCAACTTTTGGACTCTCAAAGCAGAGTTAAGTCAGAATTATTGGTAGTAATATTTGCAAAGAGGTTTAGGTTCTGTATTTCATCAATGAAATAATTTTTCTCAAGCCATTTCCACTCCAGGGTTTGTTCTGGCTTTGCTCAAACCACTGACCAGTACATCTCACTCACAAGTGAGACAAGCCAGAGGTCTGCGTGAGTATTTTGGAAACAATGAGCAGTATTCTTAAAGCAGATGTAAATCCAGCAGGTTGATATTTGGAGCTGCTACAAGAGTTTTATAGGTGGGGGAAATGTATATAAAAAAACATTTTTTTTCGCAGGGGTATTTAAAGATTTTTTTATTGGTTACAACCAAAGATTTGAGCCCCGTTACACATTGTGGGCACAGCTGTTAGTGCCGCTGCCTCGCGGCTCCAGTGATCTGGATTCGATACTGACCTTGGACGCTGTCTGTGTGGAGTTTGCACGTTCTCCCTATGACTGCGTGGGTTGCCCCCAGGTGCTCTGGTTTCCTCCCACATGCTCCAGTGTGAAGCTGAGGGGTAGAATCTGGGAGGTGGTTAATGGGAATGTGGGGAGAAGAAAATAAGATCAGTGTAAGTAGGAGCTTCTCAGTCAGCATAGTCTTGATGGGCTGAAGGGCCTGTTTCTGTGTTGTATGACTCTAATTTGTATTTATTTAGAAAATGAACCCCAGTATTAGTCGGGTATTTCAACAGGGAACTGGATGGCCCTAGAGGGAGAATAACTTGCAGGGCAGTTGGGAAAGAGCAAGGAATGGGACTGATGGAATTCCTCTACCAGCAGCTGGACTTATTGGGCTGAATGGCCTTCATCTTGCTGTAACAACTCCGGTTCTCTTTCAATTTGCCTTGGTTCTTTCCCAGCCCCTCTGCTCTCCTTGCCCTGCTGTAAAGGTCTTCTGTGTGGCACCTGGGGTCATAACCCTGGGGGCTTGAGTCGGATCAGCTTATAAAGAAATGTGCTCATTTCCCAGTTCCACTGCACTTTGACTGTTTCTGTCTTGGCTTTCAAGTGAAGCGTTGACCTGTTTTATGTTTGTATTGCGTTCCAATTATTTTGTCGTCGTCCTTTTGTTGTGTGCAAACAGTCAGCTCCATTTTGCATTAAACTTTGCCTCATCTTTCGCTGAGTCTTTCTCCCCCCCCCCCCCCCCCCAAAAAAAAACACCTCTTTCCTTGGGGTGTGTGTACACAGTGGTGGGCAAATTGGGGAGGGTACGATTTTTAAACCAACTTGAGGGGCCCAGGAGACCAGGAACGTACACCTGTCTTGCACCCTACAATATTGGCTTCAACAGAGATTGAACTGGGGGCCAGTGTTAAACCAGCATTACACCTGACCTCCTGGGTTTAATTGTAGACACACTGGGTTAAAGTTGGGCACTTTATTCATAATAAAAGACAAACTATATACAATTATAAAACAGTGCAAACCTTTACAATCTTCTACAGATCATTCATTAGTGTTACTTTTTTTAATATAAAAAAACACAGCATCAATGCCGCACGTGTGGCTCCCCAGGGGCTACCCAGTCCCATATTTACAATATTTAAGGGGCTTTCTTGCCTGACCCCGCCCCTCCCTCTCCAGTGGCAGAAGAACCCTAAACTGTCGTCCTTCCCCACCAAGCCTTTGCATTGGCTGTACCCAGCTTCAGTTCATCCCTCAGCACATACTCCTGCAGCCTGGAACGTGCCAGTCGGTAGCATTCCCCTACGGACATCTCACAGTGCTGGGAGACCAACAAGTTTCGGGCCGACCAAAGGGCGTCTTTCACCGAGTTGATAGCCTTCCAGCAGCAGTTGACGTCCGTCTCTTTGTGTGTCCCCGGGAACAGCCCGTAGATCAGAGAATCCTGTGTTACGCAGCTGCTGGGGATGAACCGTGACAAGGACCCTTGCATCTTTCGCCACACCCTCCTCACAAACCCACAGCCTGCAAATGGGTGGGCGACCGTCTCGTTACCAGCGCAGTCCGTTTGCTGTTGATGTCAGAGGCTTTGCAGAAACTTGCCTCTGTTACTTGCTGCAGCTAACAGAGCCTCTGGTAGTTGCAAGCCTCCTCAAGGCCACTGTGGCTGATGTTTACCCAACAGCAAGGCTGGGCCGCACAGCTGTGTGCTTTCAGAACCACTGCACCACCCCCCACCCCGGCACAAACCCCGAGGGCAGCAAATCTTGTCTGGACAAATGCCTGGCATCTGGGACTAACCAACCAAACGTGTGAGTGGAACACTTTGAATTATCACAGCTGTTGATTCTTGGTGTGTTGCTCAATCTAAGAACTTCGTTGAACTGGTTACCTTGAGTGGGGGCCAGAGATGACGAGGGAATTTGTTTACACTGCGCTAACCTGTTTTGGGTACCTTGGCTAGCAGGAAGTCTCTGTATCTGGACTGTTCTGTTACCGACAGGGCTGCCACACACGATGCCACGAGCTGATCAGCTGCTCTATAACTGAGACTCTCTGGGGGAATTGTACATTGGAATTGCGGTCTGTTGTTTTGAATGCAGAATGTGTGGCTTGCCATCTCAAGTGACATTTGTGTGGATCTCCGGATCATTTCTGAGTACACACAATATTTGCTGTTAACTGCTGAATGTTTAGTGGAGTTGATTTAACCTCCACTTATGGAGAGGGGATTTTAGATTATTAGAGGGAGGCTTCGTGTAATGTACAAGTCCCACAGACTTCAGCACAGGAGGCATCTTGGTTGTCCGTGCCAGATAAATGTACTTAGTTAAACCACTGCCCAGCTGCTGTCTGTTGCCCTGTGTATCACAGCTCATCTGGTGGGGGGTTTAAAATGTGGAGTAGGTGTCTGCCTCCATCTCTGGCAGGGGGCTATCGGGGTTGGGGGAGGTGGGGGTTTAAAATGTGAAGTAGGTGTCTGCCTCCATCTCTGGCAGGGGGCTCCAGGGCCCAGTGTTCTTTAAGTGAGAAATACTTTCCTCAACTCCCTTCCAGGATACCTCAAATTCCCCTTTGTTACCAATCTCTCTGTTAATGGAAAGAGCCCATCGTTGTTCTGACTGGGTCTCTGGTAATTTTATGCACCTCCCCAGTTAAATCTCCTGCCTCTCCTTTTCTTGAAAAGGAAAGGACTCCAAATGTCTCTCCTCAGTACTGACTCATCTGGCGCTGGCTTCCCTTCCTCCCTTTTGCTCCCAGATGTAAAGTCTCCATCATCTCCTGGCCCCTCAAGCTCTGCCTGTGCCCTGGGTTCCCCCACAGCCCTACGTCCCTGCTCGTGAGCCTTGCTTTCCTGATGACGATCTGCAGAGAGGTTATCTTTGTGTCTGGTTCTATATCTCGGCCACACTCCACACACGGGACTTCGATTAAAAGCAAAATCCTACAGATACTGGAAATCAGTAAAGAAGGCAGAATGCTGGAAATGGTCAGCAGGTCAAGCAGCATCCATGGAGAGAGAAACGGGGCTGGCATTCATGTCAATGATCTTCCATCAGACCACCAGAATGTTCATTTCAAATGAAAGTGCATCCACCCACAATAGTCTGTGTCCCTCGATGCTGCCCAACCTGCTGAGTGTTTCTGGTATCTGGTTTTGCTTCTCATTGCCTCAATTGTGGAGCATCATAGCTGCATCTAATCTTCTTTCCTTGCCTCGCTCACTCAGGGATGAAGACGTTGGCTGCTCCTGAATGGGACGGACTTGAGCTCGAAGTTACTTACATCACCGCGATCCTCCTGTTGTCGGTCGGTAGTTGCCATTGAGAAGGATTTTGTGCCAGCTGACCGGGGTGCCTGTCGCCATTTTGCCCCTGTTCCGTGGCACCAACTCTCGGCTCGGTCATGCCACAGGTACGAACCCCTGTACGTTGTCTTCTTCCTCCCACTACCCCCAAAGTGACCCTGGCCTCGAGTGAGGGCTGGTGTGGCCACGTGTGTGTCTGCATTGTATGTGGCTCTACCTTCAGAAGGACCTGTAATGCTGTACGGGAAAGACGGCGTCGTGGATAAGCTATTCAGAGGCCTTGACCATGAGTTTAAATCCCACTGTTGCAGCTGGGAAATTATACTTAAGTTGTTAAATAGATCTAGAATAAAAATCACACTGTAACAGTGTTTGTTGTAAAAACCCACCTGGTTCACTGATGCTCTTCAGAGAATCTGCCGTCCTTACCCAGCCTGAACTGTAGGTGACTCCCAAACTCTCATGTAGTTAAATCTTAACTGGGGCATTTAAGGATCGCCAATAAATGCTGGCATCGTTGGTGACTCCCATTTTTTTATTTTTAACAACCTTGATATCGTGGGCCCTTCATTGCTTCAGCCATTGTGCCTCGTGTTTAACCCCACACAGCAGTTAGTGTTAGCAGTTCTGCCATGAACTTCCAACACTCTTCCCTTTTGTGAACTCTTTGACCAATTAGCTGCAAGTGTTTTGCCTTCATTTCCATCTGACTGGGCGAGGGGGGGGGGGGGGTCTAGTGGAGGGCGTCTGCTCATTGTGTTGGGTTTAGGAAGTTGGAGACCAGCCTGGGGAAGGATGGGAGGTTAGGATTGCACCCGTTTACAGCTCATGGAGTCTGCCCCACTGACATTGTAAACTACCCTTTTATGAAGCTGCTGCAGTGTGTTGTATCTCACCCATCGAACGCTGCACGTTAGTTGGCTCCGAGGTGGGGACACTGAGCTTGTTCACTGGGAGGTTTGAGTGTCCAACTCCAGGATTATGGTGGAGTCTCCAGGATTTGGAAATGTCCACACGAGAAGGCCATTCGGCCCACTGTGTCTGCCCCCTGCTGTCCTCCAAACCTTTAACCTTTTAATTCGTTGAATGGGTAGTGATCTGCTCACTTCATAGGACCATAAGGTACAAGAGCAGAATTAGGCCATTTGGCCCATCAAGTCTGCTCTGCCATTCAATCACGGTTGATTTTTATTTCAACACCATTATCCTGCCTTCTACCTGTAACCCTTAACCCCCTTACCAGTCAGGAACCTACCAATCTCTGCCTTAAATACACCCAAGTGACTTGGCCTCCACCGCCGTCTGTGGCAACGAAGTCAAAGATTCACCACCCTCTGCCTGAAGAAATTCCCCCTTTACAGATGTCCCTTTATTCTGAGGCTGTGCCCTCAGATCCCAGACACTCCCACTGGTGGAAGCATCCTCTCCTTGGTCCACTCTATCCAGGCCTTTCAGTATCCAGTAGGTTTCAATGCGATTTTTTTTTCTTTCCACCCCCCCCACCCCCCCCCCCCCGCCATCCTCCAGCGAGTACAGGCCCAGAGACATCAAACACCCCTTGTATGTTAACCCTTTCATTCCTGGGATCATTCTTGTGAACCTCCTGAACGGGGCATAAAATTGCTGACAATATTCCAAATGAGGGCTGACCAACATCTTATAAAGCCTCAGCGTTACATCATTGCTTTTATATACTAGTCCTCACCACTGGAGAGGATCAGAATATTTGCCAACTGGACTAATGGTATTATAAAGAAACTGATTTCATCTGGGAGCATTTTTATTAACTGTACCTTTTTGAAGTGGGTTTTGGGGGTGGTGATGGGGGTTATTTCATTGGGTGTAGCAACAGCAGGAGGGGGTCATGTGAGTCTTAAATACTCAAAAGACATTTCCCCATTGGAGTCTTTGGCCTTGATTGGATGATTTTACCTTCTCGCCTTTGCCTTCCCTTGTATCCCTGCATTGGTGCAGTGGTTAACTTAGAACTAGTAAACCAGAGGCCTGGATAAACAATCCAGAGTTAATAGCCTAGAATTAAGAAAAAATAACTGGTTATTAATAATGACCACAGAACCCACCTGGTTCACTAGGAGATTTGCTGCCCTTCCCTGGCCTGGCCTGACCCAACCCAACTGAACCCACAAAACTGATTTACTATTGTTTGCTCCCTAAAGGTGACCAAGCAAGTCACTATGTTCAACAATAATTAGATTGGGGATGGGCAATGAGTCCTTGTTCGTAAACCCCAGACCCCTTAAATGGATTTAAAAAAAAACCCAAGGGACTGATGCATTGTTGGAGGCAGCTTTTGTTTTTGGATTTTGATCCCATTGCTAGCTTGGGTAGGCCAGAGTCTACCCTTTCCAACTCAGTAACAGCGAAGTGTCTTCATTCCTTCTACATACAGTTGAGCCTCTGTCCTTAGCTGTCTGCCAGGAGAACGCCCACATAAGTTTTAAAACAACGCTAACCCAGTTAGCGCACAGTTGCCTGGAGATCATTGGCCTGCAAACGACATGGCAGCTCATCAGATCAAGCCAGGAGGAAAATTCTCACTTCAATCTCTGTTAGATTGGATTGTGTGGGATCTAAGGCCCGAACATTCTACCCAACCACTTCCACTGACCTGACGCAGACATGCAGAGCTGGGCAAGGCATCGTTCCGTACCCAGGGACAGCTTAGGTTGTTAGTGGTAACTAGGCCTCAGGATCCACCTCCTGAGGCCTCGCTCTCTGTTGCTGCTGTCAAGGCCTTTAAACTATTTTTAGCCCACGATATCCAAGCTCTATTCACTATGCATCAGTTCAATTTCTATAAACAATTTTTTTAAAGTAATTGTAAAAATCCTTTGTAGTCCTAAATATTAATTGTTAAGGTGATAAATTAGCCTCTTATCTGCAGTTACTATTTTATTCCGGGTTGGGTTGAGGGGAGTCGCCATCTCTCCCTGTTGTAACACCGCGGGATCGCGTGCACAGCGTGAACAACCCATCTCTCCAACTGGTCACTGCTCTGCCCTGGGACGGTCCTGTGATTTGACGCACTGGGGATGAACTGTGTGGGATCAGGCTGGTTTTAGTTGGTCTTACACCGTCCAGTACCACCTCTCGGTCCTGTTGGCACGATGTAGTCGTCTTGTGCCTGTGGCCAGTCCCACAGAGGACTTGCTGCTGCTTCAAGGCCCCAATGGGCCAAACATGCCCTCCTACGCCATACATCAGTGACCCCACTGGGTGACAAGAGTCCAAAAGGGTGGTGCCTTCTGAGGATCGTGCCGAACGGTTCCCGGGTGGCACTTGGTGAGGGGAATCCCATCCACCCGTGGAACGTTGAGTGTAGAACAAAGGTCAAACCTGTAAGTACAGCCAGATGTTAGGGCAGCTGTAAAGAATGTTTGCAGCTGTGTTGCACCTTTGATCCCAAAGCCGTGCTGATTGAAGTGCTTTGTGTGACGGTACACTGCAGGCAAACATACCAGCTCGTGTGCACAGCAAGATCCAACAAACAGCTGTCGGATAGTGCTGAACGCACAAACCGCTGGAGGAACTCGGCGGGTCAGGCGGCATCTGTGGACGGAAATGGAGGGTTGACATTTCGGGTTGAGACCCTTCATCTGGACTGAGAGGGGAGATGGGCAGTGTAAGGAGGTGAGGGGGTGATAGGCAGATGGGGGGGGGGGGAGTGGGGATGGTGTCTGAAGCTGGGAGGTGATAGGTGGAAGTGACAAAGGGTTGAAGAAGATGGAATCTGATAGGAGAGGAAGGTGGAGCCTGGAATCGAGGGAGGGAGATGGGGAGGGGAACCAGTGGGAGGGGTGTGAGTGATGGACAGGTGGAAAGAGGGTGATGGGGGTCAGGAGGAGAGGGAAAAGGGACGAGGAGTGGTTATTGGAAGGTTTAGTAGGGTTAGTTCAAGGGCAAATAGTGGGTGTGGTGTCCTGCCGTTTCCTTCTGAGGTCCCACTGGATGTGCCCTGAGACAGCAGGTGGGACGTCGGTCGTGGATGTCGGTCAGTGAGCCAGACCCTCTGGCAGTGCAGCACTCCCTCGGCACTGTAGAGGTTTGTTTAAGTGTATCTGCTGTTCAGGGTCTGTGTATCACTGGCAAGGCCAGCACTTGTTCCCCATTCCCCAATGCCCTTGAGGTGGCAGTGAGCTGCCTCCATCTCGGAGACTTGCCAAGCCATTACGTGGCGCGCAAGAGCCAACGACGTTGGTGGGTCTGGAGTTGCCACTGGCCAAACTGAGTAAGGATGGTGGAGTCCCCCTTTTGAAGAACATTGGTGAACTGGTCAGATTTGTATAACAAACCAGTGGTTTAGTGGTCATCGTTACTAAGACTAGTAGTTATCTGTCCAAATTCCAGGTTACTAATCGAGTGCGATGGTTGGTGGGACTCGAACTCCATTCTCTGGATCGTTGGTCCAAGGGTGGGTGCTCGGGGTTTGAACCACAACCTCCTCGGGCAATGAGATTCCCCCATCGCCACGTCCGTCCTCTGAGCGTGAAATGCATTTCTGCTGGCAGCTTTCTGAAAGGCGGAGGTTCACAAAGAGGTTTCCACGTAGCGGATGTTTTGTTCTGGATTACATGCGATGCTGATGATCCAGCTGCGTCTGTCTTCTGGAAAGATGAGTCACCCAGAGGCTACCACGGTAACCCAGAAAGCTCTTCAGTGTTAGTACAAGGAGCACTTCAAACCCTTCTCAAGCCTTGGCTAAACGTGTTCTGTGTTTGTATCCATTGCAAAGTAAACTATTGTCACAGGATTTTTCTGCCAAGGAAGGTCTAGTGTAACATTAGAGGCTTAATCTTGAAGGACAGCTGGAGTATGGCCAGCTGACTTCAATCTTTGCAGATTGCTGTTTCTAATTCAAGCAAAGATTGCAGAGAAGGTTTATGAGGATGCTGCCAGGACTCAAGGGACTGAGTTATAGGGAGAGGTTGGCCAAGCTGGGACTTTATTCCTTGGAGTGTAGGAGACTGAGGGGTGACTTTGGAGTTGTATTGACAGCACAGTGGCACAGCTGGTAGAGCTGCTGCCTCACAGATCCAGAGACCGGGGTTCAATCCCGACCCTGGGTGCTGTCTGTATGGAGTTTGCAAGTCCTCCCTGTGACTGTGTGGGTTTTTCCAGGTGCTCCGGTTTCGTCCCACGTCCCAAAAATGTGTGGGTCGGTGGGTTAATTGGCTGCTGTAAATTGTTCCTAGTATGTAGGTGAGGGATAGAATCTGGAGGGAGTTGGTGGGAATGTGATGGGATGTGTAAGTGGGTGGTTAATGTTTAGTACAAACAATGGGCCAAAGGGTCTCTTTCTGTGCTATGCGACTTTGACTCCAGAAGTAACTGTTGTTTGTATCCAGTGTTTGATCTTGGTCACTATGGGCCGAGACTTTCTAGTCTCTTGAAGCTTCCATCTTGATGGTGAGATGGTTGCTTCAATTAAACAAAAATCCTGTTGTGATCTGGACTAACTTCAATTTGTTTTACAGCCCAATGCCTGTGGGATGGAACCTGCGTTTGGGGATGCTTTTAGAAGCTGCTGCACGTGTTACTCCTCTGATCAAACTGTTGCAAGTCCGGACAGCAGCCCAGACTCCGGCTTCCTGTATGAACAGGTACAGGGACGGTGGATGTTTTCAGACAGCAGAGTCCTGTAACGTGAGGCAGGAGCGAAACTGGGACCATCAGTAAGGGTAGAGATGGATGTAAACCCTGCAGCTGTACAACAGGCACGTCCTCCATCTGATGGTGCCTGGGATACTGAATGTGATGTGTGAGCAAAACCAGATCATGGGATTTCACAGCACAAGGAAACCATTTGGCCCATGTTTCCTGTACCAGCTCCTCAAAAGACCCTCTAATTAGTCCTGTAAATTATCTTTTTTTCACGTATATATCTAATGCCTCTCTGAAAGTCGCTATTCAATCTGAAAGCCTTTCTGCCAAAGTGTTCCAGTTTCATTGCATCATCCTACGGGGGGTTTGGCAGCCTTGGTGAAGGTAATGTACTGGATGTTCACCCCTTATCAGAAGGGACCCAGCCCACACCCACTTGCCCACCTTTCAACCCCTCGGATAAACATTCATGACACCAGGGACCAGCAGTGACCCCCACTCAGGGAGAGTCAGACCTTCCCTCAATGGTCACCAGAGGGGAGCACTGTGGTGCCGAGGGCAGGTCAGAGGTTGGGTGTGAGATGGTGAGTCGCTTGTCACCTGATCCCTTGAAGCTTTCCCATCATTTACAAGACGTGAGTCATTGTGTCACAGAGTCATGCAGCACAGAAACGGGCCCTTCGGCCCAACTCGTCCATGCTGACCCATCTAAGCCAGTCCCATTTGCCTGTGTTTGACACCTCTAAACTGTCTACCTGTCCAAGTGTCCTTAAATGTTGTTGCAATAATGCCATGCCCTCCGTTTACCTCTGTGCAGGAAGTTCGACACCATCCAGGACACAGCACTCTGCTCCAATGGCTCCCCATTCACCAGCTGAAACATTGATTCCCTCCAGCTCTGATACACGGCCAGGCCACTCCCGAACTATGACCTCCTCCACTGAGAAGGGTGAGGGATCACCACCACCCAGATGTTGCCCACCAGCTCCCACACCCCTGACCTGGAAATGTATTGGCGTTCCTTCGTCACTGGGTCCAAGTGTTGGAGCTGCATCCCCGACTGCACTGTGGGGGCACCTTCACCGGGACTGCAGTGGTTCGAGAGTGGCTCAGCCATGCCCCCCCCCCCCCCCCCCCCTCCCCACTCGGCCTTCGAGGGCAGTTAGGGACAGGCAATGAATGCTGGTTGGTGACATCCAGATCCCAAAAATGAATATATTTTAAAGCGTGTATAATCAGTCGGTGGTCTTGGAGCAACCACGTATGGACCCACTGTTGCCCTGGCACCCATGTAAAGCTACCTCTGGTGCCTTTGCCGCATTAGGTGAGGTAGCATCCATGGTATGTCGAGCAACTGTGCTCCGGTGCACGCTGTACACCAGGCGTGGTAGACCAGTGTCTGTGCACGCTGTACACCAGGCGTGGTAGACCAGTGTCGGTGCACGCTGTACACCAGGCGTGGTAGACCAGTGTCGGTGCACGCTGTACACCAGGCGTGGTAGACCAGTGTCTGTGCAATTGATGGTGTTAACATTTGGCACTGGATTGAAGATCCATCCATCCAAAAGTAAGAAACAATGAATCTAAAGGAAGGGAGGCTTGGATTTTGGAATGTGGCAGTGCAGGAGGAGGACACGTCCCTTCATCTACTTCCACCTGTTATCCAATTGCTTCTGTCCACCTCTCCCCTTCTCCTACCTGGGTCCATCTGCCCATCATCCTTCGCTGCTCCTCTGCCCACCAGTCACCTACTACCCTCCACCGCTCTCGCCTCTCCCTTTCCCTTTATACTGGCTACCTTTTCTCTCCACTCTTGGTCCGTTGTGGGTAAGAATGTGGAAAGAATGGCTCTCCTGTCGGTGAAGGGTCGGTGTTGACCTAAGCTTGAGACATGGTTGGTTAACAAACATTCAAAGGGATGTGGAGAAATATATTTGGTCTCGCAAACGTTCCAACCCTCAGTCCCCCGTACCCTCAGTATCTCCCCACATCTTCGTTGTCCCTCTGTCCCCCTTCCAGTCCCTGCCTCTACCGTTCCTCAGCTACTGTCTCCCTCGCTTCACTCCCTCCCTCCCTCTTCTCACAGGCATTTATGATTGTGTCATTTAATATTCTATTCCCACATGGATCACTGATTGGCTGCGAGTTTGTCGAATGGCGTGACTGGTGGATCAGCTGCCTGCCTTTGTCCCTAAGTAAATGTTAACCAGCCAGTCGGGGTTTTAAGTAGAGATGTTATAATCCAAGCTCAAATTCTCATAAACCTGGGGATTGGAGTCCACTTACTGAGAGTGGCATCAAGAAAGATATTAGTGGCCTTGATGTACAAACCTCTCCTTTTAGATAGCCTGGGGTGAAAGTGTTGAGGACTAGGCAGGACATTGGACCCCATTTATACACCAGTTGGGACAAGTGGAAGAAAATTCTCTTTGTGTTTATATTTTTAAAAAAATAGAGGCATAGATAAGGTGGACAGTAACAGCCTTTTCCCCAGGGTAGGGGAGTCCAAAACTAGGGGGTATAGATTTAGGGTGAGAGGGGAAAGACTTAAAGGGGACCTGAGGGGCAACTTCTTCACGCAGAGGGTGGTGAGTGTGTGGAACGAGCTGCCAGAGGAAGTGGGTGAGGCAGGTACAACAGTGTCATTTAAGAAGCACTTGGATGGGTAGATGCAGGGGTGGGGCTCGGAGGGGTATGGGCCAATCACAGGAAATTGGGACTAGCTGGTTGGGCACCGTGGTCGGCATGGACTGGTTGGGCTGAAGGGCCTGTATCCGTGCTGTATTGCTCTGAAATTTAAAAAATAAAAGATACTTGGATGTTGGAAATCTGAAATAAAAACAGAAGATGTTGTGAGAACTTTCCACTACCCACTACCTGCCTCCCCCCCCCCCCCCTCCCCACTTCACCTGAACTCGCCCATAACCTGCCAGCCTGTGCTCCTCCTCCACCCACCCACCCTTTTATCCCGGCTTCTGCCCTCTTCCTTTCTAGTCCTGATGAAGGGTCTCGGCCCGAAACGTCGACTGTTTATTTCCCTCCATAGATGCTGCCTGACCTGCTGAGTTCCTCCAGCACTTCCTGCGAGCGGCTCCAGATTCCAGCATCTGCAGAATTCCTTGCGTCTCCATGTTGTGAACACTTAGTGGGTCAGGCAGCATCTATGGAAGGAGAAACCGATGCTAAAGGAAGTGGGTGACAAAGTGGTTCAGTAACTGTTTCCATTTCGATTCAGATTTAATCAACTGAATTTAAATTCCCAGCTGCCATGGTGGGATTTGAACTTGCAACTCTGAAGTGGGAAGAATGGGGAGATCGTGTTACTGGTGATGATGGTGTGAGACTGGGTGGGTGGAGGGACAGAGGGGTCTGGGTGTACAAATACACTAACAGCTGGCCCGCAAGTTAGCAGGGCAGGAGAGAGCAGACCAAAGCCCAGAGAGACCATTGCAGGGAAATTGTGCTAAATCTGTGTCAGACCTCGATCAGACCACGTACGGTCCTGGTCAAAGGAACCAGAGATGGTGCAGAGAAGTTACAAGGATGACCCCAGAAAAGAGGTATCATGGTGAGCAGGCAGTGTCTCTTCTACTTGAGGAGAGAGGTTGGGTGGAGACCCGGTGGGGGGGGGGGGGGCGTGTAAAGTGCCGAGGGGTGTTGATGGAGCAGATGCAGAGAGAACGTCCCTGCTTGTGGGGAAGAGGGTAACCAGTATCAGAGAGTCAGCAAGAAATCCAACATGGAATTCCAGAGAAATTCCTTTCCCCAGAGAGTGGTGAGAATGTGGAGCTCACTCCCACAGGGAGGGGTGGGGGTGGAGAGTGTTGAAGGGGAGGCTGGACACAGAGGAGGCGACAGAGGGTCACGCTGATAGATTGTGATGGGAAAGGCGGGGGAAGGCTCCAGTGGAGCACAAACTGGTTTGGCCAAATGGCCTGTTTGGTGTCATATATTCTATGTAAGGGAGTGAAAGGAACACGTATAAACAGAAAATATTAGTCATTGCTTTTTCTTTTGTCAATCCCAGGGACGCCAGTTGGCTTATACTAACAGCTCCAGGAATGATCTGCTGAGTCTGAACTTGTACAGGAGCCCAATGAAGGAGAACATCGAGCTCCTGAGTGACCTGGTGGACGATGAGCCGTCTGACAGCACCAGATGTGAGCGCTGGGATGTGTCGGCTCTCGAAGACTTCACCAAGTACACCAAGGCTGACCTTTGGAACAATAAAGAGTTGGACTTGCTGGGCTTGGACGAGAACACAAGTCCTTACCAAAACGAGGCCAGGGTTTCTCAGACACCAACGCTGGCTGAACTGAATGCGGATGACTCTCAGCAGGTGGGTGACTCCTGGTGTCTGCTACGGACAGCAAGGGAAGCTTCTCCATTCTCCGGCAGGTTGGACACTGCTGGTAGAGCCACAGAGGCCTCCAAGAAATCCAACTCGATGGATTCTTTAATGGATTCTGACTTCCACTCAGACGGTGGTATGTTTTTTCAGAGAAGAGAAGACCAACTTGGCCACTTGAAGAGCATCGTGCCCAGTAACAACATAACGGGCCCCAGAAATGTCGAAGTGCCCCCCAAATCTGGGAATCGCCTCCTCCCTCACCAAACGGCTCATCCCAGGGCCCCTGCAGATGCTGCGTCCGGCCCGGAAGAAGAAGCCACTCGTGACCGAACAGGACCAAGCTCCTGGAAGCAGCCCAAGCGATCGGTGGCCGCTGAGCAGAGGGAGATGGGGATGGAGAAAGCCAGCATTAACAAGGGAGGTGGCCAAATCTACCAGCCTCCCTTCCCTGCCTGGCGGGCAATTGTGGAGCCTGCTCCAGAGGCCGGAGCTGAACTGAAGTACGAGGAGCACAACTACTCCCTGTTCAGCGCGGAGGGTCTGGGATTGCATCAGAGTGAAGACCGACCAGAGGCCGAGGATGGTTCGGACTCCGAGCAGGACGATAGTGAGAATGAAGATGAGGAGGAGGAAGACTATGATGAAGATAAAGATGACTTCAGTGATTACCTTTCTGAAGCAGGTATACCGCAGATAGTTGTTTTCAGTTCCCCATTTAGTGTTGACCTGACCTGGGCCTTGCCAAGGGTAGTTGGGAAAAGTTAACGTGGAGCAGTGTACAGAGGTCAAGTGACGGGGCAGGTTTGGGGAAGTCAGTACTCAGGGCAGGAGAGATCGGGAGGGAAGTGGTAAACTCTTGCTCCTTGCAGGATGGGTGCATGGTAACACAAAGGTTGTTAATGAGCAATTCATCCAAGGGCAGGAGTTCTGATCCCACCGCAGCAGCTGTGGAGTTTAATTTTGAAGTAACTAAATAAATCTGGTTGGTATATTTGGTCAGCTATGGTCGAGTTTATGGGTTGATAACTGGTTTATTATTGTCCCATGTACTGAGACACAGTGAAAAGCTTTGTTTTACATGCCATCCATACAGACCATTCCAAACCGCGTGACCTTCTGATAGTTCCAGGATCTTGTCTCCAATTCTAGCCATGAACTGGTTTGACTTTTCCCGATGACTTGTTGTACATCTTGTATATTGATCTTAACAAGTGTCATGTGCACAGGTGCAATGAGAAACCTTACTTGTAGCAGCGTCACAGGCACATAGTATCAGAGACACAACATTCTCAAGAAAAACATAAATTAAACCTGAACTGTACAGGAAAGAACACAATTAGAACAAAAGAAAAACAAAGCCCATCGTAGTACAAAGTGGTCATAGTGTTGTTACACTGAGGTAGTGATTAGGGTTGTGCAGGTTGGTTCAAGAACCAAATGGTTGAAGGGAAGTCGCTGTTCTTGAACCTGGTTGTGTGAGACTCCGACTAACTGGTCTGTTTGCCAGAGAGATGATGGTTTGGTTCTTGGTTTGACTTTTCTGCTCCCCTCTCCCCCAGTCAAGAAGTGTTGGATGTAGAGGTGGACATGTCACAGAAGCAGGACTCTCCGAACAAGCTCTGCCGTGAATTATTCCATTTAAGAGTGAGCCACCCTTTCCATGTTCATTCATCTCTTCCAGGAAACGAGCATGAGGTTTCTGCTGACGTTGCCTCGGAAACGGGCGTTAGGAGACTGAAGCGCCGTTACTTCTGGGAGTACAGCGACAGCCACGCCACGCCCAGCAAGCAGGAGCGTATCCTGCAGCCTTCGGAGTGGGACTCCTCAACGTTACCCAGTAACGTCTACCAAAAGGAGAATGGGGTCGGACAAGGTAAAACCAAGATGGTACAGTGGTGCTGGTCATCTTACCCCTTGGTTTGACTGTCTGGGTCTTTGCTCCAGAATCCTGGCCTCTCTGGCTTCTGTGAAGCACTTTGAACAATTTTCTTCCATCAGTTATATACCGTGAAATCCAGCGTACATCATTCCTTCCCTTTTGGAGACTTCAGTCTCAGAAAAGCATCTTCTGGGATTTAATGAAACTTTTCCCCTAAATGCTTTCAATAAACAAAAGCAAAGAAAAAATTCAAGTTTTGAAACCCTACTTGTTCATTAATAATGTAATTTATTATATTTTACCTATGAAAATACAGATGTGGTATTTAAAAATTGTTCAATTCTACTGAGCCTAATTTTATTAGAGAATTTTCTGACTCTTCTAGAAGAACCCGGACGGGTGACTTGGGATCAGATTTTATAATAGTTGTAAGCTGCCGTTATCTGAAGTGTCCTTGAGTCATGGAGCTGAACAGCAAAGAAATGGCCATTCATCCCATCACATCCATGCTGACCTTTTGCCCATCGGCGAGACTCTCACACCAGGACCGTACCCTCCTCTGCCTTGACTGTTCAAGTGTCGATCTAGATACCTCTTTCTTTTGACTGTATCTAATTCCACTGCTGCCTCTGGCAGCAAGTTCCAGATATCAACCACTCTCTGTGTATATTTTTTTTTATGCCCTCTCATTTTTGACTCTCCTACATGGCAAAAAGGCTCTGACTATCTCCCCCCATCTGTGCCTCTCATAATCGTTTATACCTCTACCAGGTCACCCTTCACTCAAGGGGAAAACAAGCCCAGCCTCTCCAATCTCTCTCCATAACTAAAGTCCTCCAATCCAGGTGATGTCATGGTGACTCTCCTCTGCACCCTCTCCAACACAACCAAATCCTTCCTACCGTGTGGTGACCAGAACTGTACTCAATACTCCAGGTGCAGTCTCAAGCTAATGTCTTGTACAACTGCTGCATAACATCCCAATTCCTGTACTCCGTGCCCTGACTGAAGCCTCAGAGCTCTCTCAATCTCTCACCATTTACATGGCATGCTTTCTTTTTTTAAAAAAAAATTTCCTGCCAAAATGGCTAAGTTCTCATTTTCTCAATTATACTCCACTTGTCAGATCTCTGCTCCCTCATGCTGACAACCTACATCCCTCCTTGTGTACTACTCCCAGCTTGCTTTCCCGCTCCTCTTCTGCAGCCAGGGGTGAGACCGCACTCCGCGCCTCGGGACCACTTTCCCACGTAGCCTTTTCTTTATCATTTTTGCGATCCAGGGCGGAGATTGGCGAAAAAGTCCCGCCGCACGGATGTCGACGACTTAACTCCGAACCCACGCAAGCTGCTCCACATCGGAGAGGAACTGAAGAAGCTGAACAAGGTAATTGATGACCTAAGACCAGTGAGTGAACTGCCGATGAACGCCAGACCCCGGTCCAGAAAGGAGAAAAATAAACTGGCCTCTAGGTAAATAAACACCAGCCGGCAAACCAGGCGAGCGATGTCGGTAGACTTTCGTTTCTCGGGCGCGTGCTTCACGTTCCCCAATTTCTCGTGCTTTATTTCTGTAAATACTTTGTTAATTCTCATCCTCCTGAATGAACTCTCTGCAGCTGTGGAAACTAGCAAATGCAATCTGATTTATAGTCTGTCATATATTGTCAACGATGATCTGAGTCAACAGACGGAATGTGAACTGGTGATTCCCTTGACTGCATCACAATGTGTGATGGGGATTGAATTGAAGCACAAAATTTTGGGAAGTATCCTCCACTTTGTTTCTGGTGGACTTGCCCTGCTGTGGTTGGGAGAAGCTGCTGTAGTTTCCCCCTCCTGCACTTTTATGACTAAAATACTGTTGGCTGTACAATCAACTGTATCAGACACCAGTCCTGCCCTTGTCCCTGACCCAAAACTGTCAATATCACTTGTCGTAACTCCCTCTGCATTACAAACTTCGACCCGGTGGAAAGTAGTCCTGACTCTGAGATGGGCAGTTCAAGTCCCACTCCTGAGATACAAACTTCGACCCGGTGGAAAGTAGTCCTGACTCTGAGATGGGCAGTTCAAGTCCCACTCCTGAGTCCTTAAGCATAAAAAGTCCAGGTGAACAACACATCAGGGTAGTTCTGTGGGTTGCTACACTGTCAGAAGTGCCGTTGTTTAGATGAGATGCCAAGCTAATGCCCTGTCTGCCACCTTGGGTAGTGTTAAAGAGCCCAAGGTTTTATTTCAAAGGATTGCAGGAGTGTTACCATGGGTGTCTTTCACCAACATCGCCGGAACAGATTATCTGCTTATGCTCATTTCCACACTGCTGGTGTGGGAGCCCTGCATCGACCGCTGTCTCCCACATTCCAGCAGTGACCACGCTTGATTAAATCCTGCTCTGTTCTCTGATGGAAGAAACCTGCAGCTACTATCCCAAACAACAGGGGAGTTAGCCCAACCCCCCTCTGGCTAATATTTAAACCGCGTAAACCTGGATTAACAGATTATCTGGCTATTACTAATTTTCATGGGAGCTTGCTGTGTATAACTTGACTGTCCTGTTATACACTTGGAAAGATCTTGGGCTGTGAATAATTCTGTGTTGTGCTGTCAGTGATTTGGAGCTGTATATAAATGCAGACCTGTCTTTGATTTCAGATACATGAATCAATGGGTTCATTTGGAAGGGAACAGTTGTACTGTTTCTAAACATACCAGAAGGCAGACAGTTTGGCTCTCAGTGTTACTGTGTTTGGTCACTGACTTCACCGGCACCAATCTGAATCTTGCCCCACCAATACTCCCTCTTCTCTGCTGATGCCTCTCCACCCCTCCACCCGCCCCCCCATATCACCCCCATTCTAGCCCCCGAGCTGTTCTCAAGGTCACATTGACATCTGATCCAACTGACCTTGAGAAGACAGTGCTCTGGATCTGATCACGGCTTCTGACCAGGAAGCTTCCCGGAGAGGGACTGGGTATTGCATTTGGCCCAGTTAATGGAGCACAGATGTGTGGGGTGGTGAGGGGTGAATTGATGAATAGGAACCTCATGCAGACACCGTCCAGCTCCATTCGGGGGAAAACTGAGTGGAATCCACACAACAGCTCTCCTGGGCTCATTGGGAGACAAACCAGCAGCCGAGATCTGGAGCAGTGTTGCTGGGGACTACGTGATTTCTGATCATGTTGAATGGTCAGAACCAATTTTAATCCCGCAAGGGTTCCTGGTGCTGGCTGGCCCCAACCAAGGGCCAACAACTCCTGACACTGGGTGATGTCTGATGACCCCACCTTCTTGTTAACGTGGATGAAAACTCTACATGGAGCAGTCAGTTCTGCCCAGCTCACTGGAGCAGAGTCTGGGAGGGATCTGGGGAATTCCTGATTTGGTTTAGGCACCAACCCATCTTTGCGAGGTTTGACCATGCTATGTGAGGGAGATGGCTTCCAACCCAGTTACCTGGAGGAACTCTCAAAGCTGGAGAGTGGAAGCCTAAAGTTGCTCCAAATGCAGACATGGCCACAGCAGGTGGTGCAGATGATCCCTGTACTCGATGCCCACTCCCATGCCCATCTGTGTGAGGATTTGTGCCCCGCCCCCCCCCACCAGTCACCTACTGCATTCTGAAACCAAACATTCCTCCCCTTCCAGCATGGCTGTGAAGGACTACGGAGCCCCCTCTGGTACGTCAACGCTGTTTGTAACATCACCGCCTCTGACAGGACAGAGTCAAAATCCTGCAGATGCTGCAAATCTGAAATAAAAGCAGGGACTGCCAGAGATGCCCTGTGGATCGGGCAGCATCTGTGCAGAGGGAAATGGGGTTAATGTGTCAGGTGCATTGACCTGGCATCATCTGTTGATGATGCCGGAGAGACTCCCCCCCCCCCCCCCCCCCCCCATTTTCTGACCTTTTCCTAGAGTCATACAGCACCGACACAGGCCCTTCGGCCCCACTCATCTGTGCTTACCAAGATGCCCATCTAAACCAGCCCCATTTGCCTGTGTTTGACCCATGTCCCTCTCAACTGTTCCTATCCATCTACCTGTCCAATTAAACCTGATGTAATATCTCGTGCAGATATTAAATCATAGGATCTATTTTAAGTACAAAATCTACTGAAGAATCTGTAATACATGTATATTAATTAACTCCAGTGTATGTCACACAATGTCACAATCCACCACATCTTTCAGGTGGTATATTGAATAATTGATACACCAGTATAGATTTAAATTTGTGACTTGTACAGCACTATGTGTGAATATACAAAAACTACGATTTTTAAAATAACATTCAGTTACACTAGAGGTTGCACTCCTAACCACTGCAGAGTTGTGTTGGGTACATTTACTAATTGCCTGCCTCTGTAGCAGCTCACAGAGAGGTGAGGATGTGTAGGTGGCACTTCGCTGGGTTCTCTCCACTGTTCACCCTCTGCTTTCTCTTCAAACGTTTAGGGCCTGCAGGTTAAAGAAGAAAGCACAGCACGAGGCAAACAAAATCAAACTGTGGGGCCTGAACACCGAGCACGGTGAGTGTCTTTCCCAGGGGCCACTGGCCAGAGGGCAGGGAGGGCGATCGGGCCGCTCCGTCCTCACCCACTGCGCACCGTGTGAAGGGGTCACCACTTAAGCCCAGGCACCAGTTATGAGCGCGCAAGCAATGGAAGCCGGAGTTGGCCAGTCAGCGCCTCAAGCCTGCTGCGCCATTCAGTAAGATCACAGCTGACCTATCTTGGCTTCAGTCTAGTTTCCAACCCTCTGCGGCAGGCAGCTCTCCACAGTCTTTTAGCCCAAGGTTAATCCTGGTCTAGAGTCGTAGTGTCATGCAGTTGTACAGCATGGAAACAGGCCCTTCGGCCCAACTCATCCATGCTGACCAAGATGCCCATTTAAGCTAGTCCCATTTGCCTGCATTTGGCCCATATCCCTCTAAACCTTTCCCATCCATGGACCTGTCCAAGTGTCTTTTAAATGTTGTTATTGTACCTGCCTCAACCACTTCCTCTGGTAGCTCGTTCCATATACCCACCACCCTCTGTGCGAAGAAGTTAGAAACATAGAAAACCTACAGCACAATTCAGGCCCTTCAGCCCACAAAGCTGTGCCAAACATGTCCCTACCTTAGAAACTACTAGGCTTACCCATAGCCCTCTATTTTTCTAAGCTCCATGTACCTAGCCACAGTCTCTTAAAAGACCCTATCGTATCCGCCTCCACCACCGTTGTCGGCAGCCCATTCCACACACTCACCACTCTCTGAGTAAAAAACTTACCCCGACATCTCCTCTATACCTACTCCCCAGCACCTTAAACCTATGTCCTCTTGTGGCCACCATTTCAGCCCTGGGGAAGAGCCTCTGACTATCTACCCGATCAATACCTCTCGTCATCTTGTATACCTCCATCAGGTCCCCCCTCATCCTCCGTCGCTCCGAGGAGAAAAAGCCGAGTTCCCTCAACCTGCTTTCATAAGGCATGCTCCGCATTCCAGGCAGCATCCTAGTAAATCTCCTCTGCACCCTTTCTATGGCTTCCACATTCTTCCTGTAGTGAGGTGACCAGAACTGAGCACAGTACTCCAAGTGGGGTGTGACCAGGGACCTATATAGCTGCAACAATACCTCTCGGCTCCTAAATTCAATTCCCTGATTGATGAAGGACAATACACCGTATGCCGCCTTAACCACAGAGTCAACCTGCGCAGCCGCTTTGAGCATCCTATGGACTCGGACCCCAAGATCCCTCTGATCGTCCACACTGCCAAGAGTCCTACCATTAATACAATATTCTGCCATCATATTTGACCTACCAAAATGAACCACTTCACACTTATCTGGGTTGAACTGCATCTGCCACTTCTCAGCCCAACTTTGCATCCTATCTATGTCCCTCTGTAACCTCTGACAGTCCTCCAAACTATCCACAACACCCCCAACCTTCGTGTCATCCGCAAACTTACTAAACCAACCCTCCACTTCCTCATCCAGGTCGTTTATAAAAATCACAGAGCAAGGGTCCCAGTACAGATCCTTGAGGTACACCACTGGTAACCGACCTCCATGCAGAATATGACTCTTCAACAACCACTCTTTGCCTTCTGTGGGCCAGCCAGTTCTGGATCCACACTGCAATGTCCCTTTGGATCCCATACCTCCTTACTTTCTCAATAAGCCTTGCATGGGGTACCTTATCAAACGCCTTACTGAAATCCATATACACTACATCTACTGCTCTCCCTTCATCAATGTGTTTAGTCACATCCTCAAAAAAATTCAATCAGGCTCATAAGGCAGGACCTGCCCTCGACAAAGCCATGCTGACTATTCCTAATCGTATTATACCTCTCCAAATGTTCATAAATCCTGCCTCTCAGGATCTTCTCCATCAGCTTACCAACCACTGAGGTAAGACTCACTGGTCTATCCCTACTCCCTCCCTTGAATAAGGGAACAACTTCCGGAACCTCTCTCATCTCCATCGACAATGCAAAGATCATCATCAGAGGCTCTGCGATCTCTTCCCTCGCCTCCCACAGCAGCCTGGGGTACATCTCATCCGGTCCCGGCAACTTATCCAACTTGATGCTTTCCAAAAGTTTCAGCACCTCCTCTTTCCTAATATTCACATGCTCAAGCTTTTCAGCCTGCTGCAAGTTCCCACTACAATCCCCCAGATCTTTTTCCGTGGTGAATACTGACGTAAAGTATTCATTGAGTACCTCCGCTATTTCTTCCGGATCCATACACACTTTCCCACTGCTACACTTGATAGGCCCTATCCTTTCACATCTCATCCTCTTACTCTTCACATACTTGTAGTGCGCCTTGGGGTTTTCCTTAATCCTGCCCGGCAAGGCCTTCTCATGTCCCCTTATGGCTCTCCTAATCTCCTTCTTAAACTCCTTCCTATTAGCCTTATACTCTTCCAGATCTCTAACATTATCTAGCTCTCTGTACCTTTCGTAAACTTTTCCTTTTGACTAGATTTATTATAGCCTTTGTACACCACAGTTCCTGTATCCTCTCGTGACTCTCCTATCCAGAATGCCACACAAATATCCCCTGAATATTTGCCACACTTCTTCTGTACTTTTCCCTGAGAACATTTGTTCCCAACTTAATCTTCCAATTTCCTGCCTGAGAGCCTCATAATTCCCTTTACTCCAAGTAAACGCCTTTCTAGCCTGTCTGTTCCTATCTCTCTCCAGTGCTAACGTAAAGGAGATAGAATTATGATCACTATCACCAAAATGTTCACCCACTGAGAGATCTGACACCTGACCAGGTTCACTTCCCAATACCACATCAAGCACAGCCTCTCCTCTTGTAGGCCTATCTACATATTGTGTCAAGAATCCTTCCTGAACACACTTAACAAACTCCACCCCATCTAAACCTCTCACTGTCTGGAGATGCCAATCGATGTTTGGGAAATTAAAATCCCCCATCACAACAACTGTTATTCTCACACCTTTCTAGGATCTGCTTCCCTATCTGCTCCTCAATATCCCTGTTACTATTGGGCAGCCTATTTAAAAAAAAACACCCAGTAAAGTTATTGACCCCTTCCTGTTCCTAACCTCCACCCACAGACTCTGTAGACAGTCCCTCCACGACGTCCACCTTTTCCGCAGCCGTGACACTATCTCTGATTAAGTGCCACTCCCCCACCTTTCTTGCCTCCCTCCCTGTCCTTTCTGAAACATCTAAAACCCAGCACTTGAAGCAACCATTCCAGTCCCTGAGCCATCTAAGTCTCCGTAATGGCCACCACATCATAGCTCCAAGTATTGATCCAAGCTCTAAGCTCATCGGCCTTGTTCACAACACTCCTTGTGTTAAAATAGACACATCTCAAACCTGTCTGAGCACGTCCCTTCTCTATCACCCGCCTATCATACCTACTACTAGCTTTCTCTATTTGAGAGCCAAACACCTCTTCCCCCAGTCTCTCCAGTTCGGATCCCACCCCCCAACAATAAACTCCCCACAGTAGCTTTAGCAAACCTCCCTGCCAGGGTATTGATCCCCCGGGACTCAAGTGCAATCCGTCCTCTTTGAACAGGTCATACCTGCCCCAAAAGAGCAAAAGAGTTGCCCCTTGGGTCCCTTTTGAATCTCTCCCCTCTCACCTTTAGTTTTTTTTTGTTCCCTTTCTCTGAAGGAAGACTGAGCACATTTACCCTATTGATGCCCCTCATGATTTTATACACCTCCCTGAGGTAACCCCTCAGTCTCCTACGTTCCAAGGAATAAAGTCCCAGCCTGCCCAACCTCTCCCTATTACATTCTGAGGTTGGACAATCCCATCTCCGCAGAAGGAAAGAAATGGTCTGTGGTGCTAACTGTGCTGGACATACCTGTCTCACCCGGGAAGAGGGGTCTGAGTTGGGTCTGAAGGTGGTTTAGTGGGTAGCACTCTGCCTCTGAGAAGGAGGGTTGTGAGTTCAAGTCCCACTGCTGGTGTTTGCACAGACAGCTCCGGGATCTCACTCGCTGCGTCACAGAATGAGTGCTGCAGACAGAGAGACTGTTTCCAAAAAAGACAGTTTGTTCTCTAGGTTGGTTGTTAAAATTCCCATCTCAAGGTCCTGAGTAGAGGAAGAGTTCTCCCAATCTCCCATGGAAATATTTACCCAATCCAACATCACTAAAACAAGTTGTTTGGTCTAATTTATTTCTTTGTGTTGAGCCTATGAAAGGTGCTATATAAATGAACAGCTCCCAAGCTGAATTTTTCACCACATTTGATGCAGAGATGGGAGGCATTGTGACCCCTTTGTAAAACCCCAACAAACGTTCTTTTTAATATATAAAAACCAAATGCTTTAGGAGTTTTCACTTGCACTTGGGGGCTTCCAGGAGGAGACAGCAGAAACTCCCAACGTCCAACAACATCTGATGCAACTGGCCAATGACCCCCCCCCCCCCACTTCCCTACTGTGCTGGGTCCCAGCAGAGGTCAGCTGTCCCCGTGGGCCGGTACAAGAGCCAGTTGCTCCAAGATCTTTGGCAGGGAAAAGCTGTCTCATCCTGCCTGTCACTGTCTTTCATTCTGGGTGTGTAGGGGTAAGGTACCGAGCCAGCACCAGGGATCTGGACCACTGAACCAGAATAACGAGTTTGATCTCACCATGGGAGCTGGGGTTTTAAATAAATCCTTACCTGTTGGGCTGAAGGGCCCGTTTCTGAGCTGTATGACTTTTGCATTAAAGCCACTTGCAGCAGCAACAATCCCCAAACCACTGGAATGTTTTGAAACTCCATCTGGTTCAATGGTCCTTCAGGAGAGGAAATCCACTGTCCTTGTGCTGCCTGACCCCTGTGTGACTCCAGACCCACCGATGTGTCAACTCTTAACTCCCCCCTCAGTCCGAGGGCAACTGGATGGGGGTAATAAATGTTGTGGTGGCCAGTTTTGTAGAAGATCGGATTAAATACTAAACTCCAACACCGCTCTCGGAGAAAGTGTCGGCTCCAGTTGGTTAATTGTGACCTTGACCGAGCTGAGGGATGATAAACCATAGAACAGTACAGCACAGTACAGGCCCTTCAGCCCACAATGTTGTGCCAACCTTCAAACCCCACCTAAGACTATCTAACCCCTTCCTCCCACATATCCCTCTATTTTAAATTCCTCCATATGCTTATCTAGCAATCTCTTGAACTTGACCAACGTACCTGCCTCCACCACCACCCCAGGCAGCGCATTCCATGCCCCAACCACTCTCTGGGTAAAAAACCTCCCTCTGACATCTCCCTTGAACTTCCCTCCCCATTACCTTAAAGCCATACCCTCTTGTACTGAGCATGGGTGCCCTGGGAAAGAGGCGCTGGCTGTCCACTCTATTTATTCCTCTTAGTATTTTGTACACCTCTATCATGTCTCCCCTCATCCTCCTCCTCACCAAAGAGTAAAGCCCTAGCTCCCTTAGTCTCTCCTCATAATGCATATTCTCTAAACCAGGCAGCATCCTGGTAAATCTCCTCTGCACCTTTTCCAACGCTTCCACATCCTCCTTGCATCCAGTGTCAGAACTGGAGTACCTGTCCCTCCCGTATGGAGGATGCTGTCAATCAAAGGCTCCCTGTTTGGGTCCGTGGTGCACATTTCAGAGCAGAATTTTCCTGATATCTAGCACAGCCCCCAATAAGAAGGATTTATCCCTTCTCTCCTGGTCTTCTTTGGGGAATCTTGCTGTATATAAAGAGGCAAATAATTGCAAATAACATTTGCCAGTAATTATTTTTCTTGTTTTCTCACTCACAGATAACTTGCTCCAGGTCATTGTGGCGATCAAGCGACAGATTATGCAGCGGGCGGAGAGCAGCGGTGGGACAGAGGAAGAGAGCATGATGGAAAAGCTGCAGAAGCTGCTGCAAGGCTCCGTCGGTAAGAGCAGAGCTGAGCTCTGCACCGTGAGGAAACCGTAGCTGGGGGCATTTGGAATTGACTGTAAAAACCAAATGCAAAAAGCTGCAGATAGCAGAAACACTCAGCAGGTCAGGCAGCATCTGTGGAGAGAGGATTATAGAACAATACAGCACAGGAACAGGCCCTTCAGCCCACCATTTCTGTGCCGACCATGATGCCAGTCCATCTAACCCCATCTGACTACACATGATCCTGTCCCAACATTCCCCGCCTGTCCAAATGCCTCTGAAATGTTATGGGATCTGGTGCTCAATGAAAACCAGAGAGCAGATTTGAGGTGACTGACGAAAGAAAAGGTGATGTGAGGAGAAGTTATTGTTGTTAGGATTTGGAATCATTAGCCCCGTGTCTTTGGGATGTGGGAGGAAGCAGAATCACCTGGGGTCACAGGGAGACCGTGCAAACTCCCCCACCGGAGGTCGGGATCAAACCCGGGTCTCTGGGGCTGTGAGGCAGCGGCATGTTCTAACCGAATGGTGAATCAGGCTCGAGGGCCAAATGGCCCAATCCCACCCCACTCCCCCCCTGTCCAGTGGTGACCCGTGTGCGCGGGGTGGTGGCAGCTGCTCCAGGCGTTCCTGAGCCGGTTGTTTTGCCTTGCAGGGCGATCAGTGGCAGGGCAAATGTCTGAGTTCGTGAGCGAGGTCCTGGAGAAGGCGTCGGCGGGAGAAGCAGCCAGCAGCCTGAGCTGACAAGTGCCGCACTCCGTCCCGAACCTGTGCTTCGACAACAGGATCTAGTTGAACAGCAGCAGGGCAGAGATTTGGTTGTCAGCGAAGAGGAGCTACCTCACCCCCAGTGTCCATCTACTTGCTGCCTGTCATTTTCTTTTTTCAGTAGGAGGGGTGGGGATGTTTGAGTGGATTGGCATTCCCCTCCGGATAACCCTGCTTCTCTTCCCCCCCCCCCCCCCCCCCCCCAACACTCCTCTCTTTTAACCCCTCCAGGAGGACTTGGCAAGGAGCTAGCCAGAGAACCCGGGATGGTTGTGGGGTAGGCATGACATCCACACGAGTAAGCAGCAGAACTGAGAGCTGGTGGTTTGGTACGGACAACACAGCCAGCTGTTTGAGTGGATTGTCTTGGCAAAAGGTGGTGAGGAATCCTTCTGCACAGTGGTCGCTCTGACATACAATGAGGAAAGTTCTCCTGGGTGCATTTGCTTTTGAAATATTCCAGCTCCAGTGGTAAACCCTCCAAATGTGTCAACTTCCTCTGGACTCGTTTCCCAGTTGTTCTAATTTATTTGCTATTGCTTTTTTTGGTATGTTTTTTTTAAATGAAATCCCTCCAAAATACCATCTTTGAATGACAGGAGCAAAGCATTTCTGGAGCAGGATTTCGAAAAGGGAGGGTGTGGGTTGTGACAGTGAGACGTGTTCACTCTGTCCAATCCCGGAGACCTCCTGCGGAGGGAAGCTGGTCTGTAGATTCCGATGGTCGGGATTTATTCAGTGATACTGTGAACTGGGAAATGCTGCAACATTCACTGTGGTCTCTCTTTACTATTTTATACATGAGCACTTTAATTTTATAGAAAAAGAAATCACTGTTACAGGTGTTAGGTGACTGACTGTTTTTTTTGTGTGTGGGTGGGGTAGGGTGAGACTGAGTGATGTTTAGCAACTGACAATTGATGGCTGTAGAAGTGGGAGATGGGCTGTGGTGTTCCAAGGCAGGGAGGTGTGAGCCAGGTGTGTATTGTTCAAGGTTGTTCTATCCAGCTGCAGTGTGTTTTACCTGAGAACCTAGAAAACTGACCAAGGGATTGAGAGTAACCGAGAACCACTTGTCCGAAATGCCGTGGATTGTTTGCATTTTTTGTCCCTGTTTTCCAAGACCTCGGTCAACAGTAGTTGGAGAAGGTCCTGGCTTCTCTTCGTGGTGCCAGGTTCCTGATCCCATGACTCGGTTGAGGGAAGCGAGGAGAGTGGTTCTACCCCTTCAGGCAGTGGTGAGCTTTGTGTTTGAGGGGTCGGGGGAATGGCACAGGAAAGGTTGCTGTTCCCGATGCATTGCCCAGCCTCTGTGTATGGGGAAGACTGAGAACGACCTCGGGTGCTGATGGGGTCTCCTCCCTGAGGTCTGAGAAAGGCATCTAACTGGGATGGGGGACAGTGTTGGATCTGGGGAACCACCAATGGAAATGGGATAGGGAAGGTTAGAGATTAATGTTGAAAACCTGCACACAGTGGCTACCTCCTAGATTGCTCGAAGCTCGGGGGTGATGCGTCAGTGAATCACTTGGTGGGGGTGTTCAGCCTGATGCTGAAGAGGGAGGCGTGTAGTTCTTACCCACTTGGGACGGGGACAGGTGTCCATTGTGATCCTGGCTGCAGAGTGGGACTTGGTTTACCGCGAGTAACAGCCCACGGAAGGTGTGGGGAGTTTCACTCCGGCCTTGGCCGTTGTGCCTCCACCCGAGGAGATGGAGCGGTGACCTGCGGTGCCTTCCACGCGGAGGTGACATAATGTCTGAGCTTCACTCTGTTTCTTCCCACTCTCGAACCCTTCACTGGGAGACAGCATGTCGGTGACTTTGGACTCCTTGTTGAGTGTGATTGGAAACCTCAGACACGTCGGAGGTGACGTGAATAAGGGGAAGGATCTCCCCTCCTGCGAGGATCTCGACCTCTGTTTCTGAAGGAGATGACAGGCTGTCGCGTGCTGCCATTTGATGGGTCCGAATCATTGCTGCTCGTGCTTTCCCATTGGCTACTCGTCAGGGGAGGTGAATCGTCGGGTGGTGTCCCCCATCAATACTCCCCACTTACCCTACAGGAAGCAACTGAGGATGGATCCAGTGTAAAAAAAAATTATCGCTCTCCACCAGCTGCTTTTAGAACCTCTAGCTTATTTGCAAAAGGACACCTATATTGAATGCGGTGGACAGGTGCAGTCTACTCCTCCCCTACTGACATGCACAGGGAAACAGGCTGTTCTCTCCCACACTTGTCCCTCATCTGTGGTCGCTCCCTCCCCCTGGCTGCATGGACCGTATACAACACACTGAGTGACCTTCCTGGTTCCTGCTTCACCCTCTGATGGAGAAAACCTATCCCCTCCCACTCTCTTCAATCGATATCCTGGGAATAAAGATGTGTGACATTGGGAGGCTTCAGTGAGCGGCTGCTGAAACCTTCCTGAAGATCTCGGAAGGATCAGATTGAAGGAAGATGACAAGGAGCCATCCGGTGGAGTTTATGAAATGGGACAGAAAATGCTTGAAATATCCGGGCAGCATTGGTGCAGAGGGACAGTTAATGTGGAAGACTGGTCCGTGAGATTGGTTCTGAAGGGTCACTGACCTGAAACATTGACTCTTCTCTCTCCACAGATGCTGCCTGACCCGTTGAGTATGTCCAGTGTTTTCTGATTTGTTTCAGATGTCCTGCAGGACTTTGCTCTTTAGTTGTCTGACTTAGAGGTTCAGTTAAGCAGATCTTTAGTTTCCAGGCTACCAGTGACATTCAGGAATCCCATCTCCTCGTTAGTAGAACCCTTTCCCTGAAACCACATGGCCCAAACTTTGGAAGTGAGGAAAGCCTTTGTCCAAGCTCTTCCTTCATTTTCTGCCAGGAGAGGGAGAGTCAGCGATCAGAGATGTGTAGCATTGATCTAAATGGGACGTGTCGTGTCCATTGTGACTGCCCTTTACTAGTTGGTCACTGAGTGGGGCTGGTGTTTCCCTCAGAGCCAGTGATGGGAATGAAGGAAGCAGACCCTTTGATGTTTGGTTCCAGTGCACGGCACAAACTGCTCTGAAGGGGGAGTATCCTCTGGGTCCCTCGCCAGCGAGAGCACTCACCCCCATTTCACAGTAAAGTCTGGTTTTCTTTTGAAATGGAACTGGTCCCTTTTTTTGTTTTAAATAAGCTAGTGTGGCACTTTTCAAATATAGTCTAGTTTGGGCGATTCTCAATCCTGTGCCACTTTGAGTTGTTTTCTGTGTGACCCCAGAAGTGGGGCTCTGTGGAGACCTTTCAAATCCAGTTCATGCTCTGACCCTTGCCCAACAGCCCCCCTCATTTGTACCCCCAACTCCCTGGTCACCCCGAGGACCATTCCCAGGAGGCTTGAGTGAGCATCTGTTCAGAGACCTAGGGTTCTCATTGGTGCAATATATCCACCTCTTGTGACACAGGAGGCCATTTGGCCCACGGAGCATTCTCATCTGTCCCATTCCCCCCAGTTATTTTTTCCCGGTAGCACTTTCTCTGTCTTGCATTAGTGTCTCTCCACTTGGAGCAACTTGCAGTAAAAGGTTATTCCATGTCTTTGGGACGTGGGAGTTAACTCGGGGGAAACCCACGTGGTCACGGGGAGAATGTGCAAACTCCACACACACACACAGCGCCCCGAGGTCAGGATTGAACCCGGGTCTCTGGAGCTGTGAGGCAGTGGTTCTACACCATGCGCCACCCGGCCGTCCTGGTAAGGGAGGCAGCCGTGTAGGGTTCGTGGGGCTGCATCAAGATGAAGCACGCTCCGTTGTTTCTGCAGGGATTGTTCAGACTCATTGTCCTGGTCAATCAGGGCTGCTTGTTGGATAACGCCACTCAAACCAGCCAGTCTATTCCCCTTCAAAGTGTGTTGAATTATTATCAGATTTGCATTGTTCACTTATCAAGAACTATTGTGGTAAAGGCATTACTAGAGTTACTGATGGAATAGTTTTTTTTGAGTAGGGAATAATTTGAAGGCACAGTTGCACGTGAGCAGCACGGTGACTGACCTCGCATTGTGCCTGGCTCTGACTGAAGCGTGCTTGTTTCACAAGCCCTGGAGGCTGCACCTGTTGCTCTGCCTGTTATCTTTTCACTGCGTACAACTACAATGCTGCCTCTTGTTTTTTGGTGGAGGGTGGGAGGGGGGGTGGAGATGGGCCTTGACCGCATGAACCTGGACTGAAGCTGGCTTGGCCACACTGTGCCGTTCCTTCCAGTGTCCCATTGGACAGCAGGCTCTAACACAGTGCTGATGGGCCGAATGGCTCTCAACAGCCTTAAAGCCCCGCCTGTACAGTCCTGTGGTCGAGATGTTCGGTGCTCCCTATGTTGGGGAAGGACTGGTCTGGGTTATAACCAGGCTAATATGTTTTATAATCTATTGGGGCCAAAGCACTCAGATAATCAGAAGAATTCTCTTAATGGAAAAGAATGTATTTAGCACCTAGTATTGTAAAGTTGTAGAACTTGTATTGCTGACTCTGAGCACTTTAATAAGCAAGTTATTGTAGTTCATGCAGAGCCTAAAGATAGTCAATGTCTACAGTTCATGGCTTTGATATATTCTAATATATAAATTTATATTTGAAAACACAAGGTATGCCTTTTGAGTGAAGGGGAGCTGTAGGCTGTGAACAGAATGTAATACTTGAAGTCATGGTTCTAAAGCTGGCTCTTTCTGTTATTAACTCAGCACTGGTGTGTATGATTTCATTAAGTGTCAATGGCCAACTTTCCTGGACTTTGCAAAGCCTCCCTGTTCTCTTATCAGGAGAGCTGGAGTTGTGGGTGAGGGTCAGGGGTCTTGGTCTGGAACGTGAACTGCTTTGACCTCCCAAGCCACCAGTGGGTTTCTCCTGAGTTGTAACGTTTAACATTTTCATTACCAATGGGACCCAAAGTGTTGACACTGCATCCCCATCCCTGGGTCGATGGGATTTGTCCACCTGACTAGACTCATTCATGGCCTCCAAATCGATGTGTGTAGTTATGGGAACGTGTTGATCATGGTGCACTCACACATGTCCTGCAGTGAGAGCAAGGGAGGTGTCTCCATGTTCCAATGTCAAATCTGTTGCAGAATGCATTGGCCTTCAAAGACCAGGAGCCATTGCCATCTCACTGTTTCTCAGCTCTCTGGGATAATGACTGGTGTGTTCGATTTGGTTGGAGCAGAGTATAATTTTTGGCCAAGGCGGCCTCTGGTCTCCATCTCGGCTAATGTTGAGTGCTAATGCAAACAGCTCTCCAGTGTAAGACCCAAGCCCTTGACCTTGCCCTGAATGAGCAGCCAGAGAGAAATTCTAAAACATTGCCCCAATTTCTGGCCAAGCCCCTGAGCTGTGTGAAGGACAGTTCCCAGCTGGTGACTGTCAGGCAGGAAGTGCCCGCTGACATTCTGTTCAAGCCCTCCGTGCCCAGCAAAGTCCCCTGGAGAATGCAGTCTGAATTTAACAACCTGATGGCTATCGAGCTTGACGAGATTCCTCGAGAATAAGCACCTTGTTTTTAAGCATAGATCAGAGGGGGTAGACCCACCCTGCATGGCATTGGTGGATGTGAATTTCTGGAAGTCCCATACCATGGTCATGAGAATTGCAAGCTTGCTGGATTTTGAGGTTTCTTCCCCTTGGTATCTCTTTTAGTTACGAGCTGTAATCTTGGAGGCCTGGTGTGTGTTTGACAGTGTTAATGTGCCAACATAACTATGCCAAGCATGGGTACCCCACAGACAATGCTGATTTGCTGGTGTTGGGTAGGAGGAGAGGGGCATGAGGGGGAGCTGGGTGCTTTGTCAACACTTGCTTTGGATGTGGCATTGAGAGCAGTCGGGCTGCCAAAGGTAGAGGGGTGGTGAGAGGGTGGCAGTGGTAAAGACTTATTTTCTTATCATTAGACAACTTGAGAAGCTCTAATCTCCAGTCTACAGCCCTGCTGGTAAATGGTAACAGGAACCATTGCAATCCCGGAGAAGTTGGCCATTTATTATTGAAAGCTGCTACACTGTTCTATGCTTGTTATGCAAGTGTCATATGTATATTCAGAGGTCTTCTTTCTTGTCTCTGGCTAATGAGTACTGTAAACTACTTTGAATGTGCAGTAAATCTATTGTTAAGAGTACACTTTAGTTGTCTGGATAAGTCTGGTCTGAATTTTCATCAGAAATTTGAAATTGTAGTGTGTATATTCTATATATAAAACATCATTTCTTGCCATGGTTACTTACAGCTGGGCTCAGTGGGTTTTTGTGGCTGCTAATTTTTAAAGTGTAGAAGTGACCCTTTCTCAAGGTGAGGTCTGATCTTTGGAGAAGTTGGTTTCTGTTGCCCAGGGTTTTGCCTCCTTCCTTGTCTCCCCTCCTTTCGCTGTATTCATTCTAAAGTTGTGCCCTTGAACTATGGGATTGCAGTGCCTTGCCTTTTTCCTTCATCCTTCCCAGATCATCTCCCCATTCCCCTTCCTACCCACCCCCAAACACATTTTTAATTGCCCCTCCTCCCCGGTGTGTGACCTCGTGGTCACCCATCACCCTCTCACAGCCCAGCCAATGGGCCATATTTGGTGGCTGAGACTATCCAATGGGTGTCACTGGCTCAGAGGTTGTCCTGGGCCACAGCTGGGTTACCACTGGAGCTGGGACCCATTTTGTCAGGTATTATGAAACTCCCGGAGCAGACCCTGTTCCCAGCCCTTCCTCCCCCAGCTGTGTTTCTGACAGAGATCCGATGGGAACGGAACAATTGGTCACCAGCTTCTGCCGTGCACTTCCAGCTGAACTTTTCCGCATTGTGAAGAAGTTCTGGGGTGTCGCCTGCCCAGAATGCAATGCAAGGTTTTGGTGTCTTGGGCTCCACATTCTAATTAAAGTGCTATATATTCTTGTTTCCAGTTGACTGGGTCAGAAGGATGGGCCAGTTGCTGACTGAATGTAGGATCGTGAGATCCATGCAGAACTAGGCTGTTTCATTCCAGTCTGGCAGATGAGAAGCAGTGGTCGGGGTGAAGCGAGGTTCTGGGTGGTCGTTGCCTTGTTAGGATTGCTCCCTTGCTTCTGCACTAGAGCTCCACGTCCATCCAACAAGCCCCAACTTTTTGCATTACACATCATTACTGGTGAAGGATAACTGGATGATAGTTTTTGCTTCAGAGCTCGGTTTGAGCTAAGGTGAGACACAGTGAAGTCTCCCAAAATGAAGGTTGGAATCCTCGGAGGAGTTCTGGTTCTGTTTTATTTGTTTCCTGTTCTAGAATCTGTGCTCCACCACCAACTGTTCTCCTCGGCCCCACAACGTCATTAACCAGCTCTGTGCTCCGGACTCTGTCCGTGCGAGAGTGCAGATGTGTGGGTGAGCTAAAACAAAATAGACCCATTGCACCCTACCAGGCCAGAGACCTTCGACCTGCTCCGGTCTCTAGCCCTTGGCATTTTTTTTTATTAAAGAACTGGTGTCCGTCCCGTTGGCAAGGCGGGAGGTGTCGGCAGGGTTTCTTTTGCTTCCAGAAGCCATGCGTTGTCTGCAGGGGAGGGAGAATGAGAGATCTACCCATGAGCTGGTCTTTAGGTGAGTGGCAGCACCATAAATGTGACTCCCTCCCTGGCTGCTCCCTTTCAGGAGAGGGTGAGGTTGGTCAGCGGTGTCGTGGATGGGGAAGGAGCACTGAGTTGTTTGTTCCTGCTCCTCGGAGCCTCCCTGCCCAACCTTGGAGCAGGCACAGAGACACTAGCTGTTCCCCTCAGTAACATGCACTGTGGGTCCATTCATGGTTTCTCTGAAACAAGCCCACAGCTCCCTCAGCCCAGCTGTAACACATTGTGCTGATGGCGAGACCAGGCAGTGAACTCTCTCGGTAAAGCTGACGGAACCAAATAGATGTTGTTGATGCATTAAATATACTGACTTGTAACAGGGGAGGGGGAGGAGGAGGAGGTGTCAGGGGAAGGTCTCAGCACAATGCACCAGTGTTGACGTCCCACAACAGCCAGGGATGCTACGACAAGATTATATGGGGAGGAGAAACTACAGGTGGGTGATGGTGGACACTGTGAGAGTTACCTAGAATGTGTGGGCAGTGTTTATTGCCATGAGTCCCTCCTGAGGTAACGTTCTGGCCCAGAAATGAGCCGTGACAAAGGTTCTGCCCCCTCCAGCGGATGGCCTCCCTCCTGCTTCTGTTACAGCACAGGGTGTTCCCTCCCCACTGGCACCCCCTGGGCCATTACAATGTTCACACATCTGGCAGTCCCGATTTGTCCAGGAGGACAAGGGTGAAGCCCCTTTCCCTCTTGGTTGGAAAAGGGTTGTCTAATCACAGCTGCAGTTCTTTTATTATTTATGGAACCTGTCTCCGATGACTTGCTTAAAGGAAATCCTTCCTTCAGCATGGTTAAAATGAGGGCAGAGCTTCTTGCTTCCATCAGAGGAATCATCAGCAAAAGCTCTTCCCCCACCACCATGGATAAGGTGTTGCAGATGTGCAGCTTGCTGGAGACATGTGGCTGTGCATTGGCCAGGGACAGTCCCTGGTGTTGAGTAGCTGCAGGCTAGTATTGGCCCTCTGAACCCCCTCGCCCTCTGACCATTCACTTC
Source organism: Pristis pectinata (assembly GCF_009764475.1). Lineage (NCBI taxonomy): Eukaryota > Metazoa > Chordata > Chondrichthyes > Rhinopristiformes > Pristidae > Pristis > Pristis pectinata. The sequence continues at coordinate 2,551,467 of NC_067416.1, read as the reverse complement.
AGTGGGGGGGGGGGGTAATCCCGAAGATCCCCTGTGTAAGTGAGGACTGATTCCAACCCCGATTTTCCCTTTTGCACACTTCCATGGGTTTCTAGAGTTTGAACAGGATGTGAGCCGTGACCGATGCTGCTGGGAGTTGCTGGGCAGATAAATTGCAGCTATTCACGAGAGCACCTCAGTCAAAAGAGGTGGTTTTTCTTACAGTAAAGCATTTCATGGCTTATTCCCAACTCCTGCCCAAGGCTGATCGAGAATTGGTTTTAATTTAATTGAGAGTGTGTTGTACAACTTGGGATCAAAGGTGGTTGGGACCCAGGATCTCCTGGTTCAAGTGTTCACACCCCCACTATCGGCTTTTAAGATTTGCTGGATTCTGTTTGTTTCCACAGTTAAAGAAAAGTCCTTTTTTGGCATCTTTATTTTTAAGATTTTATTTAATTGTTATAGTTCAAATCTGTCAAAGACTGTGGAACTTGTTAGAGAGCTCATTAGAATTTTGCTATTTAAAGACAAAGGTCTATTGTTTCTTGAATGTGTAACATTTTTATTTTGTTTGAAACCATCAATAAAAAGAATCATTTCCTTCATCAGTTGTCACATTGCTTGGATTAATTCCGACTCCACAAGTGTGACCCAAGTGTTTGCAACAAACTGGGGGTTTCGGGGAAATAACCAGTGGGTTCGCTGCTGGGGGAGGCAATCCTCTGTCCTCGCCCAGTCTGGGCCATGTGTGACTCCAGACTGCCCAACGCGGTTAACCCTGAATGCCCTTCTAGAGTTGTACAGCACAGAAACAGGCCCTTCACATCCATTCTGGCCCTTTCGCCATCTGAAATGGCACAACTTGGTTCAAGGGTAAGTGATGGACAATAAATGTCTGCTGTACTGGCTGCCTCATCCAAAAGGACTTATTCCTTGAATGGTGCCGTGTGGGACCAGGCCCTTCAGCCCATGTCTGTGCTGACAGGTTATGCTAATCCCATCTGCCTGCACTGCACATGCTCTGCATCCTTCTATTCTCTACCAGCTCATGTCTATGTGCCTCTTTAAGTGTTGATGTTGTGTCAGCTTCCCTGGCAGTGATTTCCAGGCACCCAACACTCTTGGGGTGTGTGTATGTATATTTAAAAAAAACCTTGCTCCACACATCTTTTTAAACTTTCCCCCTCTCACCTTAAACTGATGCCTTCTCGTATTTGACATTTCCACCCTGGGAAAAAGGACTCTGTCTACCTTATCTATGCTTATAAACCTCTATCAGGTCTCCCCTCAGCCTCTGCCGCTCCAGAGAAAACAACCCAAGTTTGTCCAACCTCTCCTTATAGCTCACACTGTCTAATCCAGGCAGCATCCTGGTGAACCTCTTCTGCGTCCTCTCCAAAGCCTCTGCATCCTTCCTGTAATGGGGTGACCAGAATTGCACACAGTACCCCAAATGTTGCCTAACTAAAGTTTTTATATATACTGCTGAAAGATGACTTCTTAACTTTTATACTTAGTTACCCATCTGCTGAAGGTAAGTATACAGTTTATCACCCTTTCTACTTGTGTTCCAAAAACTCTCAAGAAGCCAGGACAATGTAGCCTGCTTGATCAGCACCACCCTCCTCCCCCTTCCCTGCTTTTTCCCACCCCCACCCCCAGCCTCCTCCACCACCCACACACTGCGGCTGCGGTGTGCATTGTCTGTTTACAAGACGCACTGCAGTTACTCACCAGTTACCAAGGCTGCTCCAACAGTGCAGGACCAGGCCTGGTCCCACAGCCTGCACCATCCAGCTGGACAAGGGCAGTGTGCTTCAGTGGGCACCACCACCACCAGGTTGCCCTCCAACTCGCCCACTGTCCTGACTTGTAAATATGTCACTGGATCTAAACCCTGCAACTCCCTTCCCAACAGCTCTGTGGGACCACAGACCTTCACTAGAGGGACTGCAGCAGCTTGAGAGGGCAGCTCACCCCCACCTTCTCGAGGGGGTGATTGGAGATGTGCGTCTAAACCCTGGCAGCAGCTGTGGGGAGTGAAACCGTTGACGCTTCAGGTGAGGGACCTCTCATCAGAGCTGAGAAAGAGAAATAAGATAATCTGGATAACTGCAGAATGTGGAACAGCAGGAACACCCTTGATGGACTGAATGGCCTTCTCCTGCACAGCATCGGTCTGTGTGTCCTCGCACCCTGAACTCTCCCACAGCTCGAGCTGCCTCTGAGAACCTGTCTTCCTGCTTGGGTTTTTGTGTGTGTGATGTTGGCAGTTGACTTGACCGCAGAATGTCTGTGACTCTGCCAAATCCTGGCCTGGTTTGTCCAGATCTTGGACCGGTCCAGCGTGTGACTAGCTCATGAGCAGGAGCACAATCCCTGGTCCATTCCCTCCTTCCGAGACCCAGTCTGTTTTTTCTGCGTCTGCTCCTGAGCTGAGGTCAGCTGCCTCAGTGAGAGGAAGGTCAGACCCAGAGCGCCTGATGTGCACTTAAACCGCAGTGGAAATACTTGTAATGCTGTCAGTCCTAAAGCTTGGGCAGTGCAATCTTATTTACAAGATTGAAATCTGACTGTTTAAAATCTAGCGGATGGGTTGCCCTGGAGACGAGCGTGGTTGCTGACAACAGCTGATGCTGTGATGTCACTAAAAGATTAAATTCACGATGAAGTCATGGTAAAATTATCAAAATGTAGGCTGCATCTGAGAGCAGGAGAGTGGAACAGAGTGCTTAACAAAATGCAAAACTTTAGTCTGTTTATCTACTGCACAGGAACATTGGTGATTCAAGACTGATTTAAATATAAAATGGGTCAGCTCAGATAATCTACATCCTCAGTGAAGCTTGTTGGCTGATTGTTTCACTGGGTCCTAAAGGCAGTCTGTTTACCAGCAGCAGCTCAATGACCAGCTGGAGTGAGCTCCAGAGAGGCTGCCTATCCCAGGATTTACCCGGTTCCCCTAAAGAGGCAAAGAAGATTGAGGGGAGGGTTGATAGAGGCAGACAAGGTCACAGTGGGTTTAGAGAAAGGAAAAAGAGGGAAGCTGTTCCTGTTCTTCTTTGGATTTGGATATGGATTCGGAATTGGCTCGTCCACAGAAGACAGAGGTAGTGGTGCAAGGGTGTTACTGTGGCTGGATGTTTGTGCCCAGTGGTGTTCCGCAGGGACTGAGGCCTCTGTTGATGTAGGTGGGTTAGTTAATAAGTTTACAGACAACACAAACATTGGTGTTGTAGAGAGTGAAGAAGATCGTAAAAGGATACAGCAGGATATCGATCAAAGTTACAGATAAGAGAAATGGCAGATGGAGTTTAATCCAGCCAAATGTGAGGTGTTACACTTTGGGAGATTCAATGTAGAGGGAAAGAACACAGTTAATGGCAGGACCCTGAACAGCACTGATGCACAGAAGGATCTTGGGGTCCAAGTCCATACCTTTCTGAAAGTGGCAACACAAGTAGATAGGGTGGTAAAGAAGGCATAAGGCATGCTTGCTTTCATTAGTTGGGGCATTGAGTATAAGGGTCAAGAAGTCGTGTTACAGCTGTATGAAACTTTGGTTAGACCGCACTTGGTTGTATTGTGTGCAGTTCTGTTCACCCCATTACAGGAAGGATGTGGAGGCTTTGGAGAGGGTGCAGAAGAGGTTCACCAGGATGCTGTCTGGATTAGAGGGCATGAGCTATAAGGAGAGGTTGGACAAACTTGGGTTGTTTTCTCTACAGTATTGGAGGCTGAGGGGAGACCTGAGCGAAGTTTACAAAATGATGAAAGGCACAGATAGGATGGACAGTCAGAATCCTTTTCCCATGGTAGGAATGTTTAAAAACCAGAAGACACGCATTTAAGGTGAGAGGGGGAAAGTTTAAAGGAGGTGCATGGGGCAGGTTTTTTACACAGAGCTGTGGGTGCCTGGAACAGGCTGCCAGGAGTGGGGGTGGAAGCAGATACGTCAGTGGCATTTAAGAGGCTGTTTGTTAGTCACATGAATATACAGGGAATGGAGGGATATAAATCAGGTGCAGGCAGAAGAGATTTAGTTTAATTTGGCAAAATGTTTGGCACAACACTATGGACTGAAGGGCCTGTTCCTGTGCTGCACTGTTCTATTTTCCAAGTTCTTCATGGGTAGTTCCTGGGTCTGCCGCATTTCCAATGATGGGGCTGACGAGGCAACCACAGACTCTGCCACAGGAGAGGTGGGAGGGAGCTGCTGCTGAGTGGTTAGTCCACTCCTGCCCCCACTTTACACAGGACCTCTCAGTGCTCCTGATGCTGGGACTCGAGGGCCTCGATACCATCCCGAATTCTCCTTCTCCACGTTGGGTGACAGATTGCCAGGAGTCGCTGAGGAAGTTCCATCTCTTCAAGGAGTGATGCCTGACCTGCAGTGGCTCTTCTCCACCAACCCAATCTCCCAGCAACAGCCCATGGTGTCCTAGAATTTATTGGTCAGTCCCTGCCCTTCAGTGATGGGCCCTATTCCTATATTGTTGAATAACCTGTTCGATGCAGGCAAATGGGACTAGCTTGGGAAGGTAACTTGGACGGCATGGACGAGTTGGGCTGAAGGGCTTGTTTGCATGCAGTGTGACTATGACCCTATGGAGAGGGCAGCATCTTTAGAGAGAGAAACAGGGTTAACATTTCAGTTCAATAACCTTTCAAGTTGTGGAGAACGGTGGGAGGGTTTAGAGAACGAGAAGCAACATCTGCGAGAGGGAAGGGCCTGGGAGAGAGGGAGTGATGCAAGCGGTGGGGTGGTGCTGGAGAGAGGGGTTGAACAATGGTGACTGACAACGTGTCCTGGAGAAAGGCAATCGGGAGACAAGTGAAATCTGAAATACTTGACGAGGGGAAAGAGAGAGAAGCGCAAATACTGGGAAGGCGACCACCCTGTAACCACCGAATAAATAGGAAGCAGAAGGAGGGAATGACTGCTTCAACTGGTGGAGATGTTTGGGTCCCTGGATGGTGGGAAGGAAGGAGATGAAAGGGCAGTTGCACAGGAAGGTGCCGTGAGAAGGGGGTGGGATGGAAATGCGTTTGGAACATGGAGCAACAAACAATCTGCTGGAGGACCTCAGCGGGTCGAGTAGCATCTGTGGGAGGGAAGGAATTGTCGACATTTCAGGTCGAAACCCTGCGTCCCGACAGAGAGGGGAGAACGCCAGGGATTTATCACCCTCCACTCTCCGTCCTGATGCAGGGTTTCAACCCGAAGTGTCGACAATTCCTTCCCTCCCACAGATGCTACTCGACCTGCTTGAGTTCCTCCAGCAGATTGCCTGCTGCTCCAGATTCCAGCATCTGCAGTCCCTTGTTTCTACATTTGGAACACAGTTTGCTTTAGGAACATCATGAACTTATTGGAAAATTTATCATGAGGGTTTATCCTTTGAATTCCATTGATAGTTACAGAATAGAGGTACAGCTGCAGCAGGAGTTATTTATTAGGAGGAGCCATTTGATGGTTAACTTGCTGCACTGGTATTCAGAACCCCAGCTGAGTACAAATCCCACCACAGAGGTGGAGGAAATTGTTCCTGGGATTTGTCTGTGCTCATTTCAGAAGTGGAGAACGATATGCGTGGGTTAGACACTGCAGGTGAGCTCAGGACATCTATAACCATCGAATGGTGCACCACAGGAGGCCCTCGGAACAAAGGGGACCAGCAGCCGGAGAGGCGATCAGTCCCTCAACCGTCCACTGTCATTCAATAAGGTCAGGGCTGATTCAACCTTGGCCTTGACACCGCTTTCCCGCCCCCACCCTTAACTTCCTGCTAGTGCAAATATCTGTCAATCAGCGCCTTGAAAATAATGACCTAGCCTCCGGCGCTCTCTGTGACACAATTCCAGGGATTTATCATCCTCCATCAACCGATCATCCCGCGCCAGTTCTTTGAGCTCTCGCCGTGGTCCCATTCCCAGAGTGCGGCGCAAGTTTTCCCCTCGACATATATTGATCTGATTCCACTGCCCAAGTCCATTTGACCACTAACCTCTCCCAATTTAGAAACATTTCGATGTGAAATTCCACCGTGACTCCTTTGTCCCCACTTCCCTCCTCACGGCACTTCCCCCACGAAACACACCCTTTCACCTCTTCCCTTCTCACCATCCAGGTGAGCAGCGAATCACTTGCACTTCTTCCAATCCAGTCACTGCAGTTGACGCTCACAATGTGGCCGCCTCGACTTTGGAGAACCCAAGCACGGCCTGTGGAACACGCTTTCCGTCCACAAGAGAAGCCCCAAGTTTCTAGTCGCCTGTCACAGTGACCTTCCACGCCCACTCTGTGTTGAACTACACCTCAAATTCTGATTGGACCTCCAGGACGGCTTTGAATTCAACGATTTCACACAACCAGCGAGACTTTTATTCCAGATTTTGAGCGTTCTGTATACAATCCTCTACTCATTTCAGATCATTGTTCTGCCATTTCACCTGTAGACTGGCCAAATCACGCCATCACCCCTTGTATCACCATGTCTCCCGGTCTCCATTCAATCCCTGACCTTCCTTTTCGTTTTCTTCTCTCCCCAATGTTTTTGCATCTTAAAGCTGATTGACCTGAAAACTTGATTCTGTGTCTCTCTCCACAGATGCTGCCTGACCTGCCAAGTATTCCCACATTCTCTGTTCTTGTTGCATCAGTCTCTTAATCCCTACCGATTTCCAAACTGTGTTGAAGACATCCCTCACAAACTGGAGACACAGGAGACTGCAGATGCTGGAATCTTGAGCCTCGCTCCATCACCACCTATTTCCCTAATCTCTCCAACAAGGAAAAGGAAGCACTGGGAGCATTCGTTGTATGGTTTACCATATGTTTAATGACAGCAATACAGATTGGTAAGTACTAGCGTTCAATATACAAGCAGAGATACACAGAACAAGGCTTCAAAACCAAAATAAAACACAGTTCCCCTACACGAGTTAACATTAAAAAACATTACAAACAATTCTGAGGGGATTGTTCAGCATTCCACCTTCCTAATGCATTTTTAAAGTTTTTTTTCCCGGATTTCTTTTGCTGTATAAAACATGACATTGTGCATCTTCTTCCGTCCTTCTCTACAGATTTACAGCAAATTAGAAAATCATGAGAAGCAGCGAAGAAATCCTTGTCTCCGTCTCAGGCTCTCTGTTTACAGAGGTACCAGGGGTTAGATTTGGAAGGTAGCTAAAAAAAAACCTTTTTATAAAGGTACTATTAAAGAGAAACAAACTTAAAGAGCTGAAGCCACCTTGGCAGAGCATGGGTATGGCCCAGGCATGTGTATTGTGCCTGATACAGCAATTACTTGTTAATTTTTAAGTGTCAGGAGTATCCAGTGACTGGTGTGGTGTCTGTAACATTTCTGGCCGATTGTGGAGTCTGAGAGTCTGTGATTTCCTCCATTGCAATTACCCTGAAACACACTGAGCAGAGAAACAGGAGCAAACAAACAAGCTGTACAGTTGGGGCTGGCCACTGCAGACCCACAGGGCCACGTACAGTGCTAATGCATTGGGCACTGTCCAACCATTCCTTAGACACACCTGTTCGGCAGCACCTTCCTACATTATCCCCAAAGCTACCTGTGTTTAGATGGTGCCTTTAATGTAGTGAAAGATCCTGAGGTGCTTCACAGGAGCAACATCAGAGAAAACCTGTCACTGAGCCACGTCTGGAGATGGTCTGAACGCTGCCCGAGAGTTTGGTGCAGGTTTAGGAGACACTGAGGGGTGAAGGGAGGGAGTTCTGGAGTTCACAGGACAGGGTGGCAAGAACAGGGCCAGCAATGGTGGAGTCATTAAGTTCCAGGCTGATGACAAGACCACAATGGGAGAGGTGCAGAGATCTGGGAAGGTTCAATGTAGTCCTGGGTGATGGACGTGGATTCTGATCAAACCTCGGAGGAGGTCACAGGGACAGAGGGGGGTGAGATGTGAAAAGTGAGAATATCTAAAATCAAGGCTTTGGTGAACTGGGAGCCCATGGGGTCAGTGAGTAACATGGACGATGGGTGAACAGAGTCCGGTACAGGACTGGACACTTGGCAGCAGCGTTCTGGACTCCTCAGAGTTACATTAAGTGGAACACGGCAGAGCACGAGTGTGTGGAATAGGCAAACTTGGAACTCACGGGGGTGAGCTTTGCCGCAGTTCTGTTGGCACTGGCAGCCCTTCTCCTTCACGTGTCCCAGTGGGCTATTCAACCACAGAGGCAGCACATTCAAGTGCGACTCTGCCTGTGTGGAAAGTGCACGGCCTTCCCGCTCTGGAGGTTGATCAGCCTGTGGGTCTGTCCAGCTGACCTCCCCTCCCAACACTGGGGACATCGAGGTCCCAGGATAACCGGTGACCTGGGGGAACGAGCCTGGCTGACAGAGCAGTTAACCCCATCCTCAGCGCCATTAGCAACTTCGGGAGATTCCTTCACACACCATCCACTGTACTGGAGGAAACCCATTCCCTCTCCTGCCCGTTCATTAATCAGCCTCACAGTGTGCCCAGGCACAGACTCTCATCAGTATCCTATCTCCTAGAGGGAGGGTGGCTGTGCTGGAAGGTTTGCTGAGGGCACCAATTGTCCCACCTAACCTGCAGAGATTGGCTGCAGGTCTGGGGAACCCCCAGGGGAGCCATAAAAGCAGATGGATGGAGGAACCGGTGTGGGGACCTGCCCTAGGTCACACACCATCCTGACTGGGAAATACATCACCATTCCCTGGCTCATATCCTGGAACTCCCTGCAGTACATCAGTGAGAGAGCAGAAGGACGACAGGGGTCCAAGGTGGTGGCTCACCATCACCTTCTCAAGGGGCAATTAGGGATGGGCAATAAATGCTGGCCAGATCTCAAAATATTAATAAATGAAAACATATTGTTGTTATTACAGCGTTATCAACCTGGGAGCCTCGCTCCCTATAAACCCTTATCCTCCAGTTCATTTGCTCACTCTCGTGTCACTGTCCTGGTCTCCACCGATGTCCAGCAACAGGAACTCGCCTGTAGTCAGGTCTGGAGGAGAAAGCTCAGGAGAAATCCGAGATCAGGAGAGGACCGGAGGCGAGGGGGAGCTGGGAGAGGCTGGCACCTTGCTTGCACCTTACAAAGCACAGATCTGCCTCCTGCCATTCACAAACCTGGTGTAGCCAACTCACATTGGTGCCATCTGGGTGGACAATCACCAGGCCACCCACTTACCCAGAGAGCTTTATGGGGAGGTCCACGGTGCAATGAGATCCCAAGGCCACCAGGGAATTGGGTGACGGGGTGGGTACCCAGAGGTGACAAAACAACCTCCACTTAGAAAAGTACCAGTGGTGGTGGGGAAGTGTTGGGGAGCCCTCAATAGATCTGACCCAGAGAGAAAAGGGTAACACGCCTCTCAAAACCAGCCAGTCTTAAGACCAAGATGGTGAGTGGTAGCAGGTTATTTAAACAAAGGGGTCATTGGGCGGTGCAGAGGGTAGAGCCGCTGCCTCACAGTCCCAGAGACCCAGGTTCGATCCCAGCCTCCAGCGCTGTCTGTGTGGAGTTTGCACGTTCTCCCTGTGTCTGTGCGTTTTCCCCAGGTGCTCCGGTTTCCTCCCACATCCCAAAGATGTGCGGGTCGGTGGGTTAATTGGCCGCTGTAAATTGCCCCCAGTGTGTGGGTGGGTGGTGGAACGTGAGGGAGTTGATGGGAATGTGGGGAGAATGAGTGACAGGGAAATGAGAGGGAAATGAGTGGGAGATGGGATTGCTTCGAGGGCCGGCATAGACTTGAGTGGCCGAGTATACGACCAGGGAAGTAAGAAAACCGATCCATCAGCCCCAACCTCAGACACACGCTATCACTGAAGGTTGAAGACCAGGGCTGCTTCCCTTCTAACCCCAGGGTCCTGAGGTCAGGGGAGCACTCTGCCTCGCATGCTGTGCATGAGCCCAAACTCCGGAGAGGGCAGGAGTGACAGGCGAAGCTCTGATATCCACCGAGGAGCTGCAGAGCCTCAAGACAATTTCTATTAATGTCTCAGCAACAAAAGCAGAGGTGTAAAAAACATCTGGAGGGACTCAGTGGGTTGAGCAGCATCTGTGGAGGCAGAGGAGTGGTCAATGTTTCGGGTCGGGACCCTGCATCAGGACTGAGGAGAGGTATCAGTGGGTTTACTAATCTGCTGGAACACCTCACAATGAGCCCACATTCTGCCTTGAGCTGAACACCATGCCTGTCCTGTGAGCTCTGCTGGGGCAGAGGGGATTCGGCTGCACGTTACCTGCTGATCCCGGTGACAGTGACTCCCTCTGCACAGCCTCTGTACCAGTGGCCCCTCAGCCCCCTTCTGGTGAACACATGGGGGGGGGGGGTAACATGTGGGGGCAACAATAAGTGTCCTTCACCACACAGCCTCACCTCTGCTCCAAGTCCCACTCTGCCTCCTGCCCCTCCCTCCCACCCACCCTTAATCCCCCATCCCTTCCCCTTCTCACAGGCCCAGAGGCACCCATGGCTCTTCAACCATGAGACCATCACAGAGCTGCCACTGGCCACCTGATTCTTTTCTGTAAAAGTCACTGAAGGTGATTGTGGGCCACATCCTTGGCCGAGACCTTCCCTATCAGTGGACACCTGGATGAGGAACAGAATTCCTGGCAGAAACCCTCTCCCTCAGGAGTGGATCCCTGCCAGAGACCTCTATCGGGAGTGGGTGCCCAGCTAAGTCTCTCCATAAAGAGTAGGTCCCTGGCGGAGATCCTCTCTAACAGCAGTAGATCTCTGCATGAGATATCTACGACCTCCAGGAGTGGATCCCTCCCTCTCCAACTGGCTGACACTCTCCACAAGGAGCAGATCCCTGGTTGACAGCATCTTCATTGGTAGTAGATCCACAGTGGATCCCTACAGCTGAGACCCCTCAGGATTAGACAACATCCCATCAGGGACTAGATCCCCTGACCACTCCAACATCTTCCCTGCCCCTCTGGATTCCTCTGGCTGGGGGGGGGGGCGGGGGGCACCATCAGCTGCGCGCCACACCGCCCTCTCCCTCAGCACGGAAACTTCTAGAACAGCAAGTCTCTCCTCCCTACCTGACACCGGTGATGGGAATGGAGATGGGTCGGGGGGAGCAAGGGAAGAGGAGATTTAAACCTTCTCAAATGCAACTCACTTTTTAACACTTTTTGTAATTAAGAGAAATTTGAAGAAAAATACTTTGCGATGATTAGATCCATGTGAGAGTGGGGATAAGGGGTGGGGGATCATCTTCCATTCTGACCCTGCTGGTACCTCTACACGGTTACTTGGACAGGTAGATTCACCGGGGGGGTTTGGAATGTGCGTGTCCCGTATGGAACAGCTTTACTGCGAGGCCTGGGAGGTTGGGTTCTCCGACTTGCTCTCTTGGCTGGATGGCGGCTTGCTGTTCCAGGGGCTGTTGGCTCCCAGGGCGGGCGAGTTGTTGAAGCTGTCCTCATCGTCAATGCCGTTGGTGGCGTCGTACTGGGTGTTCTCCAGGCGCGTGATGAGCCGCTCGTCCTCGTCGCCAAACTCGCCCCCCATCAGGGTGGGCTCCCCCACCACCATCACGTCCTGCAACACGCAGCAGGTCTCAGCTCATTTCAGGAAGGGATCACAATGGGGGGGGGAGGTGGGAAAGAGGTCGGGGGAGAGGCAGGACAGAGGGGGGGGTGAGGACAGAGGGGGGGAGGGAGTGGTGGAGGGTGGGGGAGGGAGGGGGAAGGGCAGAGGGGGGAGGAATGAGGGGAAGGATGCGAGTGAGGGAATGGGACGGTGAGGGAGGAGGGGGAGGGAGGAGGGGACAGAGGCAGGGGGAGAGGGGAGGGGGAGGACGGGAGGACGGGGGGACGGTGGGGGGAGAACATGGGGAGGGAGGGCAGTGCATCTAATACATACACACACACACACAGGAGTGAGTACAGAAACACGGGCACAGAAGCGCACACACAATGGACCCGCGTGTTTACATGGCACTGTCACGTGTACAGGGGCAGTGTGGGTTCTGGGACACGGGCCTGGAGCCGAGTCCGACATCCCCGGGACCTTGTTCAGTGAGCAGCAGACTGAAGGGTCCAGTGCCCGACCTCCAAACTGAGGGTCCTCGCGTTCCCTCACATTCCCCATTTGCATCACACTTCCCAGCTCTCCGCTCGGATGCCCGGCCCTGCCCTCAGACCCACGGCCGAGGTGAACACGCTGGTGGCAGCGGGTGCGCGGGGCAAGGGGACGGTCCTGTCGCCATGTTCCCGGGACATGGAGGGGGCTCCCCGCGGCACGCTCCCGGGACACAGAGGGGGCTCCCCGCGGCACGCTCCCGGGACACAGAGGGGACGGTCCTGTCGCCGCACTCCCGGGACACGGAGGGGGCTCCCCGCGGCACACTCCCGGACACAGAGGGGACGGTCCCATTGCCGTGCTCCCGGGACACGAAGGGGGCTCCCCCTGTACTCCCGGGACACAGAGGGGGTGGCCCCACGCTCCCGCGACACAGAGGGAGCTCCCCCGTGCTCCCGGGACACAGAGGGACTCCCCTGTTGCCACGCTCCTGGGACTCGGAGGGGGCTCCCCGCGGCACACCCTCCCTGCGCGGTCGGTGGCTGAAGGTGGAAGAAGCGTGGATGCTTACAGGTACCTGACTGGACAGGGCGAAGCTGCTGGCCGGGCTCTTCTTCTTGCTGCTGCTGTTGGTGTTGGAGTTGGTGCCACTGCTGATGGTGCTGCCGCCTGACATCTTCCGCTTCCTCCTCTTGCTCGGCGCCTGCCGCGCCGGTTCCGCTGGGGACAGGAGCAAGTCAGGAGTGGACGGCCGGGAGGGATCTCCCCCACCCACACCGAGGGATCTCCCCGCCCACCCCCGGCCGTGAGGGATCTCCCCACCCACACCGAGGGATCTCCCCATCCACCCCCGGCAGTGACGGATCTCCCTGCCCACACCCAGCTGTGAGGGATCTCCCCACCCACACCAAGGGATCTCTCCACCTATCCACCCACTCCCCAGCCATGAGGGATCTCCCCACCCACTCCTGGCTGTGAGGGATCTCCCACACCCACCCCCAGTTGTGAGGGATCTCCCCCACACACCCCTGGCTGTGAGGCATCTCCCCCACCCACAGCTCTGAGGGATCGTACACACACACACACACACACACACACACACACACACACCCGGCTGTGAGGGATCTCCCCCACATCCCCTTCCCTGGCTGCGAGGGATTTCCCCATCCACCTTACCCCAGCTGTGAGGGATCTCCCCTCCCACCCACCCCCTGCCATGGGGGATCTTCCCTTGACCCACCAATCACCACCAGCTGTGAAGGATCTTCCCCACCTCTCCCTGACTGTAAGGGATCTCCCCCACACCCACTCCTCTCCCTCCAGCACCAGAGATCTTCCTCCTGTGGAGTGGAAAGGGACTCTTGCATTTCTATAGCCCTTGGGACATCCCAGAGTGTTTTACAGGCAATGGCCAGATGCCACCAATGAAGGAAACATGCACAGTGAGATCCCACAGACAGCATTGTGGTGACCACCAGATAAGCAGCTGTGGAGATGTTACAAATGCTGGAAATGCTCAGGAAGTCTGGCAGAGTCTGTGGCAGGGGCACTATGCCAATGCCTCAGCTCTGACGTCACCTCATCTCCAGGTGCTGCTGCACCAGCTGAGGACTTCCAAAGTGGAGCTGAGGCCAAGATCAGATCGGTCATGGTGGGGTAGGCTCGAGGGGCCAAGTGGCCTTCTCCTGCTCCTGTCTGTTATCTCCTCGCAGCCTCAGTCCACACCCACCTTCCGCTCGATGTGGGAGCCTCATCATGCATCAACATCATGCACAGACTGACGGCGGACTCGCCTCCACGTACCTGGTGGGGCCACCATCCTCTGCCACTTCTGGAACAGGCAGGTCTTGAGGCAGTCCCTGGGGCTCAGGCTGTAGGTTTTGTGCCTGGACATTAACTCCTGCATCGGCTCCAGAATAACACACAGCTGGTCAGGGGGGGGAGGTGTGGGGGGTGGGGGAGAGTCGAGGAGGGGTTGGGGAGGGCAGTGAGGGAGATTGAGGAGGGAAGAGGAGGAGCAAGGGACAAGAGAGGACATGGAGAGACCAAGAGAAAAGCCAGTTACACATCCTGGTGCCCAGAATCTTGTACGTAACCTCCCTGTCCACGAGAATCACCACGGCAGGATTCTGTAACCCAGCTCCACTCTGAAAGCCTTTAATTAGCTGCGTTGGAGACGGTGGAGAGAAGGATCACTGGGTCGATTCCTGGGATGAAGGTGTTGTCTTAGGAAGACAGGTTGAGCCTAAACTCTTTGGAGTTTAGAAGAATGAAATAAATAGCTACTTAATCACTAGTTTAATTATTTTGGCACAACGTGATGGGCCAAAGGGCTTGTTCCCATGCTCTATGTTCTTAAAAGATTCTGACAGGGTAGGTACTGAGAGGCGGTTTCCCCTCGTGAGGGAATGTAAAACCAGGAGCTCAGGCTCAGAATAAGGGGTTGTCTAATTGAGATGGAGATGCAGTGGAATTTCTTCTCTCCGAGGGAGGGAGCGGTGGAGGTGGCGTCACTGAGGAGATGGACAGATTATGTGTTGGTGAAGGAGCTGAGGGTTCTGGGGAACAGGTTGGAAAGTAGAGCTCAAGCCAGGGTCAGAACAGTCCCAATCTTACTGGCAGAGCAAGTCTGAGGGGCAGGAGGCCAGTCCGGGCTTCACGTTCCTGTGAGATTAGTTACGAATCACAGAACTGGTGACTGGATGAATCTAAACTGGGTTTAAACAAGGCTTTGTGTTGTTGCAGTAATGGCTGCAGCTCACTGAATGGATTCCTCTGGTCACAAATGAGGAAATGCCCAGAACACTGGTGCCACCCAGGAGACTGGGGAATAATATCCTGATGCGACACTGTGAGGATATAAAAGCCTACTATGAACACGAAAGATATTCCAGCGAAACTTGCTTTTAATGATAAACCTGTAGAATTCCCCATTTTGTTTTTCACTGGCCATACCAGTGAGGTACTTTGGAACCGTTGTCACTGCTGTAATGCAGGAAATGGGGCAGGAAATTGCACACAGCAAGATCCAAAACTCTGCAATACGTAGGTGTCCAGAAGATCTTTGTGCTACACCGATTGCGGGGTAAATATTCTCACACAACCGGCTAAAACTCCCCACCAAACATCCACCAGTGCATCACTTATTCCCACCTGAGAAAGCAGGTGGATGTTAGTTTGACACATCGTCCTAAAGATAATGCATCTCATAATGCGGCATTCCCTCAGCACCACCCCTCCCACAGTGTGACCCTCCCTCAGTACTGCACAGCGTGTATTAGCTTTGATTCCCTGCTCTAGACTCTAGACTGACCCACAAACTTTGAGTGTGAATTCATCTCCTCAGATCCCAGCTCCGTCACCAACACCTTGGTTTTACTGGTAGGGTTTGAAATGTTGTGTAAAGTGGCCTTACCCGGAGGTAGTTCAAGGTGGAGTTGGACAGGCCACACCGAGAGATGTTCTTTGACAGCTGGTCCAGCATCTGTGGGTCCTGGGACTGGTGGAGAGACAAAACACGGGTCAGTGAGGCAAGGGGTGAGACTTCGCTGAGAATGGTAGGTCGCCTGAGGACCGGAGAGGTGCAGAGCCCCGGCTTGGTCAGGACATTTCTGGGAGGTGTGAGGTTCTGGCCACTAACAGCCTCTGGACGGGAGGAAGCTCTTCCTCCGTGTGCTCCCTGCTGCAAGTTGTGGTTCGAACTCCGGGCAATCCCAGTGAGTACCGACCTGGGGGGACCTCGCTCTCGGCCGGCTGGTTTCACAGGTCTGAAATCCATTGCCACACAAGTCAGTGAAACAGAATTTGGCAGGCATTGAGCCGTCGCTGCTGTTCAGCAGAATTCCTACCCTAAGGTCTCTCAATACTGTGGCAGCAACAATCCAGGGGTATCACAGAGTGAAGGCCTGCCTCAGGGACATCAGCACCTTCACCCCTTGCCCAGAGAGTGGAGGCATTGTCAGGGGCAGAAGCCACGTGGCTAGGGTCATGTCCAGCTCTCTTGACCCTTTATTCTGGCCCCTGGGGCTGGTAGGTAAGCAAGTTCCATTGGTTGCTCTCACTTCACTGCAGCGAGGAGCTTGGTTTAATTAGTGAAGTTCCAGTCGCAGCCCTGTGAGTGCCTGATGATCTTTAAACCCTCTGTCAACCTAAATATAAACTCACTGGACTGCACTCAGAAACTTCTCTGTAACAAAAATGGAAAGCAGTAGAAATACTCAGCAAGTGGAGACTTAGCCGGGCAGGAAGAACCTTCAATCTGGCAGCATCTGTGCAGGGAGGAACAGTTAACGTTTGGGGGGCACAGTGGTGCAGCTGGTGGGGTTGCTGCCCCACAGCCCCAGAGACATGGGTTCACTCCTGACCTCTGGTGCTGTCTGTGTGTGGATTGCACATTCTCCCTGTGACTGTCCCTGCAGGTTTCCCCTGGGTGCTCCGGTTTCCTCCCACATCCCAAATACGTGCAGGTCAGTAGGTTAATTGGCTGCTGTAAATTACCCCTAGTGCGTGGGTGAGGGGTAGAATCTGGGGGCAGCTGATGGGAATGTGCGGAGAATAGGTTACAGGGAACTGAGTGAGGGAATGGGACTGATCTGAGAGCCAGCATCGACTTCATGGGCCAAATGGCCTCCCCCAGGTCGGAAAGAAATACATAAATGTCGATGAGCTCTTATCTGAATACTGAGGTGGCCCCCTAACCCTGTCTCTCTCCCTTACAGGTGCTGCCTGATCTGATGAGTATTTCTGTTGCTATTTTAGATTTCCAGCATCTGCACCATCTTGCTTTCGCAACTACACCTGTGAGTTGTGAAGGCTGGGGTTTGTAAGGAGATGCAGTACGCTCTGCAGGTTCTAATCTTTTCCTGTATCTTGATTTGTTTTGTGGTCAGACACGTGACTGCCCCCAAAAAAAGAACAAAACAAAACTAATTTACATCTTTTACATTTTCCTCCAGAAATATTACCACAAAATCAGAAACATAATACTCATCAGCTTACATTTTTCTTTGTTTCATACAAACATTATCTGTAAGTATTTACCACTTTAAATAAATTATGTACAACTTTCAAGAGATAAAAGAAGCAGATTTTTCTCTGGTAATGTTGAACCTTTACAGCCCTACTAGAATTCTTCTTCCCACTTTATATTGCAAATATACAGAACAGAATTCCACCCAAGGAAGCAAATCCGTCTCAAAGGAAGAGTTGGAGGATTATTTGGGTAAAGATACAAGGAGCTAAATTCAGCTTGGAGAGTAAGAGAGGAAACTAGAGGCAGTACTTTTTTTAATTGAAGCAACCCCAACACAATAAATATACCTTGCCAAGGAGTTGTTAATTTGTAAAACAGGAGGCATCTTAAAGTCCAGGCTGTGAAGCTGGTGGGATCAAAGGCCCAGGCTGTGGGTGAGTCTCTAGGTCACATAGTTCTTTAAGAAGGATTTCAGTTAAACACTCACCAGCCATAGTTCACTACAACTTAAAAAGGAAATTGGGTTGCTGTTGTCTGGTAGCAATCTGAACCAGGCCCATAGTAAACCTCAGAGGTTGTGTCTTCACATGGCCGACTGAAAGTATCGGTGTTTGGTTAGGTGTGGCTGAAATAAAATGTTTCATGTGCTTGGCCCTCACACTGATTCAATCAGATTGAATGTTGCACCACTGTTACACACACCGAGGTGTGGGTGACCCCCACCCCCCTGTGCTGGGAGGGGTGGAAGTGACACTGTGCCTTGCTTGTAGCCCAGGAGAAAGGTGAGAAGGAGGGCAGCAAGAACCAGCCAGGCGAAGAATCTCAAACACTGTGAGATGCTGCACAACACAGCAATGAGTTAAATGGATGGAGACACGGAACCATGGTGTCCCCTGTTCCAGTAATCTGAGCCTCTCACAAGCCCCCATCCCTCGAATCATTTCACTTCTGCAACCCTTCAAAGCCTTCACATCTTTCCGATAGTGTAGCTCCCAGAACTGGACAATACTCCAGCTGTGGGCAAACCAGTTTTATGAAGGCTCACCATAGCTTCCCTATCCCAGTATACCACACTTCTATTTATAAAGCTCAGATCCCAGTTGCTTCAACCTGTCTTGTCACTTTCGATGACGTTTGGATACAACCCTAAACCTCTCCGTAGTTGTACCCTTTATAATCGTGCCCTCTGCTTTACATTGTGATTGCTCAGAATTAAATTTCATCTGCCACCCCTCTGCCCATTCCTCCGCTCTGTCTATAACTCCTTGATGCCCATTCCTGTCCGCCTCACAGTTCACCACACCTCCACCTATTCTGTCATCTACGTGGTGGACAATAAATGCCACTCTTTCTGTGGTGCCCCTGTCCCGTGAATTAATCAACAAAAAATTCCCTGGAGTTCACTAGGTTTTTGTTATTCTGGAACAAGCCCACAGCATTTTCAATGGAGAGAGGAAGAGAGTCAGTGACCTTCCGTACCCATTTCTCTCTTCACAGAAGCTGCCTGACCTGCTGAGTAGTTCCAGCATTTTCCATTTCAGATTTACAGCACCTGTACCTGCTTTGCTTTGGTACCTCAGTTTACGTGGAGACTGTAAACAATGTCAGTCTTGAGGGGGTTGACTTCCTGCCCAGGGGTCCGGAGTCAGGACCACTGGGGATAACCCAGAGGTAGAGCAGGGCAGGGGAACCTGTCGTAGGGAGGTACTCACGTTCATGGCAAGGATGCTACGTGGGATCAGCTCACGGTGCTGCCGGATGTTGAAATGCCAGGTTTTAATTCTCATCATGTCGTCGAACATGAACTCCAGATACAACCGTCCCTCCACACACACCTAGAACATTGAGCGCACCGTTAGTGATGGTCCAATCGCCTTGAACGGAACACCAACCCTCCCAACCAATTCAGTATCTCTATCTCACCTTAACATGGAATGCAATTCAATTTTAACATCCCTATAGTTTTACTCTCTCGAGTTGGACACAGTAGAGTTCAGGAGATTAAACATCGTCTAGAGGGGAAAAGTAATAGTAAGGCTCCTGGGTGACGGGTTTAGGACATCTCGCTGGTGTTCCACTACTGGATACTGATCCTAATTAGGCATCGTTCCCAGGGAGCTGTGAGAAGCTGTCGGAAGCTCCCTGCCATTACCTCAGGAAGTTATTCTTTGAGTGCTTCTCAAAACCAAAGACCCTGAGAAATGGAAACGGGAGTTGGCCATTCGGCCCCTCGAGACTGCTCCACCATTCCATGAGATTGTGGCCGATCTGATCTTGGCCTCAGCTCCCCTCTCCCGTCTGTTCCTCACATCCTTGACTCCCCTGTAGATCTAATGTCTGTCCATCTCCTCCTTGAATATATTCAATGATTCTGACTCCAGTTCTCTGAGTTAAGAATCTCAACTCCTCAGATAAGAAATGTCATCGCCTCTCCACTCTAAATGTTCAAGCACCCATTCAAATTCATGCTCCTGATTCCAACTTCCTCCCCCAGGAAGAACCATCCTCCCAGCATCCACCTCATCAAGCCCCCTTAGAATCCAATGCCGACTTATCTCATTCCTCTAACCTCCAATGGGGGCATGCCCAACTTGCTCAGCCTTTCCTTCATCCCAAGAATCGGTCCTGTGAACCTTCTCTTAGGCAAGTACATCCATCCTTATCGAGAGCAGACTGACTGCAGTCTCACCAGCGCCCTGCAAGAGCTCCTGCAAAGGCCGACATTGCATTTGCCTCTGCTGTGCCCACAGCTACCCTTCTGTTTGCCGTGGGTGCCCTGCTGTACCTTGGTGAACATGGGTTTGCCATGCTGGGTCACCATTGTGCATTGGTCACAGTCCAATGACACGAAGTTGTTGTGGAACGATTCCTTTGGGTGTTTGAGCATGTAGTACAGGTCGGTGGCTCCGCCCTCGAAGATACTGCGGAAGTAGCGAGGGATCAATGTCCGGCCAATGGCTGTGAGGGGGTGAAAGAAACGACAGGTTATCGGAGTTAGAGGAACCAATTCTCACTGTGACCGAACATTCGATGGCACTGGGCTTTCTCCGGCAGCTCCTGCCCGTTCTCCAGGTTAGCATTTGGGAAAGCAAGTATTGGAAGATTCATCAGAGAAGAATTTCTATAGCACCTTTCACATCCTTGAGATATCTCGAAACGCTTTGCAGACAACACACCATTCTGGAGTTTGGTCAGGGTTGTGACGTGGGGAACGCAGCAGCCACATCGGTGCACAGCAAGCTCCCATGAACAGTAACGTGATAATGAGCACATAACCTGCATTGGATGGGGGTTAAATATTGACCAGGGCCTGTGGTGAACTCTCCAGTTCTGCTTCAAAACAGTCCCATGGTGTCAGTTACATGCAGCTGAGAGTGCAGAAGAGGCCTCAGTTTAAAGTCCTGCCTCAGTACTGACTAGATTCTGTGCTGATGCCTCTGAGTGGGGCTTGAACCCACAACTTTCTGGGCAAGGGGGCAATCTCACTTGTTGGTAGGATCTAACCTCTGAAGTCCCACCCCAAAACCTACACATCAGTTTCCTCCCTCCCGTCGGAATCATGGGGTGGATATCAGGAGTAAAACTCTGTGAGCGATTTCCCTTTAATCGATCCCTGAAGGTCAGCACAGAGCAGGGAGTGAACCCTGGGAGGCTGCCCTTCTCTGGGACACAGGGCACTTGGATTGCACCTGTCCTGGACCTGTCAGGACCTGCCATTCATCTTCCCCTCTCCCTGCCTGCACACACTTCTCCATGACGGTCAGGACTGAACATGCTGACTCCACCCCACCTGAGAGGCGGAGCACCCGCAAGCCCTGCCCACACCTCCCTGATGACATTTGACAGCTTGCCCCTGGTCAAAGGCCTTTTACCTATTTGTAAAAGTCTCTGATAGTGAGAAACATCCCAAAAACAATTCAGATAAATTTGAATAACTTGTGTAAAATAATTATTTATAAAAATGAAATTAAAAATATTTAATCAAAATCACGCTAAAAACTAAAAATAAATTATTATTATTATTATAATATAGAACAACACAGGAACAGGCCCTTCGGCCCACTATGTCTGTGCCAACCATGATGCCAAATTAAACTAATCCCATGCACGTGATCCATATCCCTCCATTTGCTGTCTGTACTGTTATTGTTTTTACCTGCACTACCTCAATGCACTCTGTACTAACTCAATGTAACTGCACTGTGTAATGAATTGACCTGTACGATCGGTTTACAAGACAAGTTTTTTTTACTGTACCTCGGTACAAGTGACAATAATAAACCAAAGCCAGTACCAATACCATGTGCCTAAGATCCTCTTAAACCCCTCTATCGTACCTGCCTCCACCACCACCCCGGCAGCCCGTTCCAGGCACCCACCACCCGCTGTGTAAAAATCTTGCCTCGCACATACTTTCCCCTCTCACCTTAAGTGCATGTCCTCTAGTGTTTGACATTTCCACCTGATTCTGACTGTCTACCCTATCTCTGCCTCTCATCATTTGTAAACTTCTATTACAGGTAGAGCTTTATTCACGAGGTTGGTCACCCCAGCCCTCACTGGAGTCAGACTTACAACCTCCTGTCCCTCTCCACACATCCTCCCCACCCCCACATCCACTGCTGGGCTCAGCCCTCACTCAAGTACTGCAGCAGACTCTCTGAGGACCGTCAGCTGTCAATCTGCTCCACGGGGACGGGGCTTCTTTACCCAAGGCTACGAGAGGCAGTTGTCAGCTGTGAGGCAGAGAGCTGCAGTGTTCCCTGGCTGGGAATTTCCCAATGTGGTGCCTGGTGAGACCTGGTGCCAGGAAGAGGAGACGAGGAGAGATATTGGGATAAGACAGTGACTCACTGTATCGCTTGGGACCATCTTCCAAACAGAAGGTGATGGTTAACATGGCATCATCTTCAAAGAACTCTGTGGTGAAGGCGTCCCACCAGAGGTTGTCACATTCCTGGAGAGTCAGAGGTTCAGTTAGAGTCAGGGTCTGACAGTGCGGGGACGGGAGAAAGTAAAACATGAGTAACAAGAGGAGGGACCAGACAGGGCAAAGGTTGAGAGTGAGGGCAGGGAAAGAGACAGGGAGACAAAAACAGTTAAAGGGAGATCCAGATATAGGAAGGATGTGAATGGGTGAGATGGGGGTGGGGGGGGGAAGGGGGGGGAAGAGAGGGAGGGAGTTAATGATCAGACAACGAGAAACATACAGTGACTGTATTACCTCTGCCCAGTTCTGTAATCGTTTGTTGAGCTCGAATATTCTGTAGTCGGTCTGGTTCATGTAGGGTGTGTGTCTCCTGTGAGAGAACAGAGCAGGCACTGTAACCTCCAGCCCTCACACCACCAGCTCCGCCACACTTCCTGATGTTGGAGGTTGATCCAGGGCACCAAGTAGGGGGCACTCTCAGAAATTAGCTTCCCAGGTTAATCTTTAGCCTGGGGTCTGCCAGTAAACTCTGATCAGTCAGTGGAAGAGCAGAAATTCCACATATACTTGGTCAGAATTGGAAGCGGCAGGCTGGCTGAGAGACTCGGAAAGCCGAGCGTGAACACGGAGACCGGCAGTTAACATGCCAGGACACAGGGTTGGCCCTGAATCTGGAGTTAGGGGTGACCAAGGGCAGCAGACAGGTGCGGGTAAGATCCGGCACATTCTAGCCGGTCTCTGCGACACCAAACACCACTAACCTTGTAACATCTCCCAGAATCACCTTCAGTTTGCCCCAGGGACAGCAGGGGGTAGACCCAGGGCATTATGTTGTCACCCACGATATCAACCCCAGAACTTGGCCCTTGTTCAGTAATTGAGGCACAGAAATGGGCAGAGTGAATTGGCTGGTGGGGGGGTGGAGACTCTCCCCAGTGTGGAACGGGGACAGACAGGGGGACACTCTCCCTGGTGTGGGGCAGGGACAGGGGCAGACTCTCCCCGGTGTGGGACGGGGACAGACAGGGGTAGACTCTCCCCGGTGTGGGATGGTGATGGTCCTCCAGCAGAACTTTAAAACGAGAGCCAGGCCTTTCAGGGCGACTGCTGTATATAGGAAACCTTGTTCTCTATTTTCCCTGCTGGTCACTGCCCTGCCTCTCCCCCACACAACCACATCCCATTCCATCACCACCCATCTCTGGCAGGTCATGGGCAACCAACAGAGGTAAGAGTGTTGTTCACTGAAGGCAGCAACTACGGTCGAGGTCGATGGAACCGTCCCAGCCTGAGATGAACAGTGGTCAGCCCAGGTCTCTGGTCCTCTCCACCAGCAGGGTGTGGGCATTGGAAGTGGAATGAACCCAGGCTTTGTTTATTCTTTGTCTTCTGAGTCAGTCTGTCCCACCCACGTGGAGTGCGGTGTGTCCAAGCTCAGCAATGGCCCAATACCACAGCACACACTACTGCTTCATACTTCAGGCACTTACCCTATTCCAGGCTCCAAGTACGTCGGAGGGTACATTGGTGTTGGACTGGGAGGAGCAGAAGAAAACAGAGAAAAACTCAGCATCATTCACTTTTCACTAACATTTATTTCTATAACTTTATATTTCCCAGACTGCTCCTTTCCTTCACTGGACATAGCTGGCCAAGCCAGCATTTATTCTCCACTCCTCACCGTCCTTCAGAAGCCGTTGAGACGGCGATGTCACTTTCTTGACAAGGTTGCTGTGGGCCAGGTGCAGGATAAGGGGGCAGATTTACCTCCAGGTGAGAAGCAGTGGACTCGTTATACATAGTCACCAAGTGTATACCAGGCTCCAGGTAAGGGGGAGGATAGCTTTGTGTTGGACGGTTTGGCAGTCCCAGGGTTTTCTTTATGTTGGACTGGTTTTAATTTGAAGCATTGAATCACGCAGCAAGGGAACACGCCCCAGAGCCCATCAGTTACACCAACCATCCAGCACTCATTTATATTAAATACCATTTTAATTCTCCCACATTCCCACTTACTCCCCCCAGATTCTACAACTCACCCACACACACTAAGAGTAATTCATGGACAATTAACCCACCAAACTGTATATTTGTGGGATGTGGGTGGAAACCAGAGCACCCAGACTATTCTGCTGTTATAAGACTCTTGAATAGACCTCTAGTCTGATAAAGATGAACTCTTGATCTTATAATCTACCTGGTCATGGCCCTTATTGTCTGCCTGCCCTGCACTTTCTCTGTAACTGCAACACTTTATTCTGCATTGTTATTGTATTCCCTTGTACTAACTCGATGTACTGATGTGATGAAATGATCTGTATGAATGGCATGCAACACAAAGTTTTTCACTGTATCTCGGTACATGTGACAATAATAAACCAATTACCAAAAGCACAACACAGTACCATTGCAACACACAATCTGCAGGAGGAACTCCGCGGGCCAAGCAGCATCTGTTGGGGGAAAAGAATTGTCGATGTTTGGGGTCGAAACCCTGTATCAGGACTGAGAGGGGAGAGGGCCAGTATAAGGAGAAGGGGAGAGGTGAGAAAGGAGTCCAAGGTGACTGATGGACTGAGGAGGGGTGTGAGTTCACAGGCAGGTGGCATCAGGTAGGGGAGGCGAGCAGGGTTGTGGAGCTGGCAGACACTGGCAGCTTCACCTCTCCGCTCTCAGTCCCCAAAGTGTCAACAATTCCCCCCCACGGACGCTGCTCGACCCGCTGAGTTCCTCCAGCAGTCTGTGTGTTGCTCCAGGTTCCAGTGCCTGCAGACTCCTGTGTCTCCACACTGCCACTGCAATCCCACAGCTGGAACTCACCCAGTGTGGTGCAGTCTGCTCCCTCAGCTGGAGCATTAGTTGCAGAGAGGAGTGACCCACAGTGAGAGGCATGGGCTCAGTGACATTCACAGGACCTGCCCTCCTTCAAGCCTCGACCGCAGTACCTCAAACCGCCAGCTGGTGGCGTCACTCTGCACCCGGAGCGCCGCCGTGTGGCCCATGGTGGTATTGCAGCTCACTGGAGCACCGCCTTCTGGCCCCTCATGGTATTACAGCAGGACATCCCCTGGTCCCTGAGAATCTGCTCCTTTAGAATAGACGCGAAAAAAGCGCCAAAGATATTCAGGGCTGTGTTTATATAATCCGAGGAATCAATGTCAGGAAAATGCTCCACATCTTTGAGGTCGGTTTCATCCAGCTCCCCAGTCTACTGCTGGGCTGAGTGGACTCTGGAAACTCTTCCCTAGTCTTAACCAGCTGTCAATCACACCTACCCATCCCAGCCTTAACCAGCTGTCAATCACACCTACCCATCCCAGCCTTAACCAGCTGTCAATCACACCTACCCATCCCAGCCTTAACCAGCTGTCAATCACACCTACCCATCCCAGCCTTAACCAGCTGTCAATCACAGCTACCCATCCCAGGCCTTAATCAGCTGTCAATCTGTCTTGGTGAAGCAGCCAGCATAATCAAAGACCCCACCACCCGGGACATTCTCTCTTCTCTCCTCTTCCATCGGGAAGATACAGGAGCCTGAGGGCACGTACCACCAGACTTAAGGACAGCTTCTACCCCACTGTGATAAGACTATTGAACGGTTCCCTTATACAATGAGATGGACTATGACCTCACAATCTACCTTGTTGTGACCTTGCACCTTATTGCACTGCACTTTCTCTGTAGCTGTAACACTTTACTGTTATTGTTTTCACCTGTACTACATCAATGCACCCTGTACTGAATCAATGTAACTGCACTGTGTAATGAATTGACCTGTACAATCAGTTTGTAAGACAAGCTTTTCACTGTACCTCAGTACAAGTGACAATAATAAACCAATACCAATACCAACTAGCTGTCAATCACATCTACCCATCCCAGCCTTAACCAGCTGTCAATCATACCTACCCACTCCAGGCCTTAACCAGCTGTCAATCACACCTACCTGTCCAAAAAGTCAACCAGAGTCTTTCACCACCTACCTGTCCCAGATTTTAACTGGCATTGAGGAGGAAGAATGTGAATTGTTGGAAAAGATAAGGGAGCAGGGGAGAGGAAGCCACATTTGAAGGAGTCTGGCATCATTAAAAGTGGATAAATCACCAAGCCCAGAAAATGAATCCCGATCTGTGAAGAGAAGCAAGGGAGGAAATGGAGCTGGCCCCCGACGATGGTTTTCCACAGCTCTGGATACGGGCCAGGCGGCAAAGAACACAAGTTAATAATGTGGGGATTTTTGTTTATCTGTTGGGACATCACCGGCAATGCCAGCATTTGTTGTCCATCCTCGAGTGCCCTGAACTGAGGAAGATGTTAGGTCAACCCCATTGGTGGGGACTGGAGTCAAACAGGCCAGACTGGGTAAGGTCGGCAGATTTCCTCCACTGAACGACATCAGATGGGTTTTTATGACAATCCAGTAGTTCTACAGACCATAGAACGGTACAGCACAGGAACAGGCCCTTCAGCCCACTATGTCTGTGCTGAACACGATGCCAAATTAAAGTAAATCCCTTCTGCCTGCACATGATCCAAATCCCTCCATTCCCTGCATGTTCATGTGTCTAACAGCCTCTGGAACACCACTAATATATCTGCTTCCACCCCCAATCCGGCAGCCCGTTCCAGGCACCCATCACTCTCTGTGTGAAAAACTTCCCTCATAAATCTCCTTTAAACTTCCCCCCTCTCACCTTAAATGCATGTCCTCTAGTATTTGACATTCCTACCCTGGGAAAAAGATTCTGTCTGTTTGCCTTGTCTGTGCCTCTCATAATGTTATAAACGTCTATCAGTCCCCTCAGCCTCTGCTGCTCCAGAGAGAACAACCCAAGTTTGTCCAACTTCTTCTTATAGCACATACCCTCTAATCCAGGCAGCATCCTGGTGAACCTCTTCTGCACCCTTTGCAAAGCCTCCACATCCTTCCTGTAACGGGGCGACAGAATTATACACAATACTTCAAGTGCGGCCTAACCAGTTTTATACAGCTGCAACATGACCTCCTTACTTTTATACACAATGCCCCAACCAGTGAAGGCAAGCACGCCGTCCACCTTCTTTACCACCCTGTCTACTTGCATGGCCACTTTCAGGGAGCTATAGACTTGGACCCCAAGATCCCCCCATACATCAATGTTTTTTAAGGATCGTGCCCTTGACAGTTTACTTTCCCCTTACATTTGACCTCCCAAAGTGCAGCACCTCAAACACTTGCCCGGATTAAACTCCATCTGCTATTTCTCCACCCATATCTGTAACTGATCTATATCCTGCTGTATCCTTTGACAGACCTCTACATCATCCACAGCTCCAGCAATCTTTGTTCATCTGCAAGCTTACTAACCCGCCCATCTCCATTTTCATCCAAGTCATTTATATACATCACAGACAACAGAAGTCCCAGCATCGTTCCCTGTGCAACACCACTGGTCACAGAGCTCCAGCCAGAACAACACCTCTCCACCCTCTGTCTTCTATGGGCAAGCCAATTCTGAATCCAAAATTTTGTGGTTACTGCTACTGTCATTTATTTCAAATACTCCGATCTAAACTCCCAGCTGCTGTAGTGGGATTTGAACTTGCACATCTGGATCAATAGTCAAGGTCTCTGGCTAATTCTACCCTAAATCTTTGACAAATGGGGAAGGGAGATGAATCACAAGCAGGTCAGCCTACCATCAGGGGTGGGCAGAACTGAGGGAAGCATGTATCAATATTTACAGAGGCACAGGTTAAGTGGGTTTGTTAAGGGGTAGTCCTGTTGCAATAAGATGAACAGCTTCATTGAGAGTATCCGGTGTGAGTTCACCTGTCCACGTTGTCCCTGCATGGATCTTAGCAAGAATATTGACAAATGGCCATACGGAGATTGATCAGGAAAGCAGAAGCCCCGGGGAAATGGGCAGGTTGGATTACAAACTGGCTAGGCAGCAGTGGCGGGCGAGCAGTTGGCGGAGGCTTGGTCACCAATGCTGTCTGCACTGGAGCTCTGCAGCCTCAGTGCTCAGTCCTTTCTGTGGTCACATCACAGTTTTAAATTTAAACAGAGCAAGCCACAAGTATGAGGTGTGAGTTGGCTGTGGTGGATTTAAACTACATTGAAAGTTATGACAGCAAACAAGCAATGTAAAGAGGCTACAACAAATATATGTCCCCTTAAGACATAAAAACCCAACAGAGTGGTCCAGATGTGGCAAACAAGGGAAGTTAAAGTGTGTTAAATCACAGGAAAAGGCTCATAGAGACGACAAAAAAAGGCAGTAAGACTGAGGACTGGGAAAAGTTCAGAATCAGGACAGGAGACCTAAAAATCGGTGAGGGAGGGGAGGGTGACATGGGGAGTAATCTGACAAGAAACATACAACATACGGTAGAAAGTACTGAAGGTGTACAACAGAAAAATACCGATAAAAGTTAATGCAGGACCCTAAAGACTGAGACAGGAGAAAGAACACTAGGGAATAGGAAATGGAAGAAAAATCAAACAAATATTTTGTGTCTGTCTGCACAGGAAAATACACAGAACCCTCATGGAAACAGAGGGGAACAGCAGGAACAGAGTGAACGAGGAGCTGAAAGAAGTAAGTAATTAATATTGGGGAAATTAATGAGGTGGAAAGGCGATAGATCCTCTGGACCTGGTCACCTGCATCCTGGGGTTGTAAAGGGGGTGGCTGTGGAAACAGTGGATGTACTGCTTGTCATCTTCCCAACTTCCAGAGGTTCTAGAATGGATCCGTGTGTCTGTGTGGGACCCGTCCCCCAGTGAGGGTCAGTGTGTGTGGGGAGCTGTTCCCAGGGATGGTTTTGGTTTTACATTGCCTCTGTGGTGGGATGATAGGATGGGAACCGAGATGTCTAACCCCAGGACAGCTGTTGATCTCAGACCAGACCGTGCTGTTCACATCCACAGCAGGAGGACCGGAATCACCTCGGACCCTGGAGCGGTTCTCTGCTCAACTCTCTTACCCGACATCGCGATCCAGCATACTGCCTGGGTGGTAGGGAGGGAATGCGTTGCCGTTGAGGGGTTCCTTCGGTGAGTACAGCTTGAACGACTTAGACGAGCACCCTGGAACGAGAGAAGTGAACGTAAGTAGAGAGCCACAACCATGTGAACTACAGCACGGTTGAATAGTTCCCAGCAGGTCTCTCCTCCTCTCTCAACCAAGCCATCCATGGCGCACCGATCACCACCCAGTACCACTCTGGGGTGACCACTGGATTTGACGGGTCTGTGGTGCCACCTCACCAGGATGTAACCAGGGCTCCAAGGCCCAAACCATGAAGAAGTACCACGAGGGAACACATCTAGCAGGTGAGCAGGAACAGAGGGTTCAAGGTGTCCAAAGCCTTCACAGTGTTACAAGAGTATAAGGGATCCTGAGATCCAGGAACAGAGGCACAGACAACAACACGGAAGTTCCGCCGAACCTGTGCAAAACACTGGTATTGTATCCAGTTCTGCCACCACACAAGGAAGGATGTGAAAGTCCCAGAGATGGTGTGGGAGAGTTTTACTGGAACAGTTCCAGGGATGAGTGGCTTCAGCCCCAGAGTTAGACCCTGGGCTTGTTTGCCCAGGGACAGGGAAGGTTGAGAGGAGGTTTGGCAGAGGTAGACAAGACCTTGACAGGTCTCCACAGGGAAGCTGTTCCCATGAAGCACTGGTTTGAGGACCGGGAGTGCAGACTTCAAAATTTGAGCAAAAGATACAGGGTAAAAATTCCTGTTTCACACCGAGAGCAGAACTCACTGCCTGGAGGGAGGCAGGAACTGTCAATCAGGGTTTTCAGAAGGGAACCCAATCAATTCTGAGGAAAGAGCAAGGCAATGGGACTGATGGGATTGATCTACCAGGAGCTGGCACAGACTCGATGGACCAAATGGCCTTCTGCACCACAGCAATTCGATGAATCGAGGTCACATGAACCAGACTCGAATTCCCTGGAAGGGACGGAGGGAGGCACTGCTTTTCTTCAGGACTTTGGTAGGACCGGTGGGACAGATGGTGGAAAAATATGTTCCTCCAGTAAGCATGTCCAAGGTAAGGGATCCAACCTGAAAATCAGCAGCAAAACTAGGAAACCCTTCTTCACACCGTCAAAAGAATCAAACCCACTCCAAAACAAAGCAACATAGCCAGGTCAATTAATCATTTTATATTGAGCTCAGCAGATTTTTTTTTGCTTGATTTGTAGGTAAGGGAAAGTCAGGGTTGACTGTCCATTCCCCTCCACAGATGCTGCCTGACCTGCTGAGTTCCTCCAGCATCTTGTTTATTGCTTCAGATATAGTATGTGATGGACAGTCTTTCATTGGGTGGGGTTCTGATACACATCAGGCATGATCGCATTGAATGGAGGGTCAGCACCAAGAGGCTGAGTGGCCTCTTCTGCTCCAATGTTCTAAGCTGCTCCCCATCCACACTGTTAAACATTTGATAGAACATCAAACCATAAAGGGGGCCATTCAGTCCAACATCTGCCATGGGAACCACAACAAACAGACACCAGAGACTGCAGATGCTGGAACCTGGAGCAACACACAATCTGCTGGAGGAACTCAGTGAGTCGAGCAACATCTGTTGGGGGGGGTGGAAGGAATTGTCGATGTTTCAGGTCAAAACCTTGCAGCAGGACTTCAACTCGAAACGTTAACAATTCCTCTCCCCCAACAGATGCTCCTCGACCCGCTGAGTTCCCCCAGCAGATTGTGTGCTGAGGCACAAACTTAAAATTGGGAGTGAAACCAGGACCAAGCTCTCACACTGAACGTGGTGGCAATTACAAATTCTCCTCCCAAAGAGCTGGAGGTTAAATGCAGTTTAACCATACAGAGGTAACTGAATGCAGAGAGAAGGCAGGAAGTTAAAACGCAGATTAGTCATCATGCAGCTGAGTTGCAGAACATTCAAGGGCTGATTGGCTTCCTATAGTTCCTCAGGGTTGAAATGCAACAGGATGGTCCTGGTTTCTATTGGCCAGGGGTCTCCTGGGTTCTGGGCTCTGTGTCCACCACAAACTCAGATTATCAGCTTTCTACATACTCTCAATCATTACACAAACCCTTCATCCCCCCACCTGCCAACCAGTGACCAGTATTCATCACGAGCTTCCCTCCAATCAGCTGCTCTTGGATTAAGGATGGCTGTTCTTGGGGAACTAACAAATGCCTCCTGGAAGTGCCTGTAGACTGCATGCGAGGGATGCCTCCTGACCACTGTACCAGTGATCTCCTCCAAACCACAGGGGGTGTGAATGGTACTGCACTGTACAGGAACAGAACCCTCGTGTCCATGGTCTCACTCCCTGCACCCAGCCACTCATTCTCTTGGATCGTAATCTGGTACAAGAGAGACAGTGAACCCGGTGAACAAGTCTAGTCACACAAAATACCGGACTTACACGATCAGGTGTCTCAGCAAACTGTTCACCATATTTTACATCCACTATTAGACACAGGGTAAAGCTCCCTCTACACTGTCCCAGGACAGCAACACATCAACACTTCCATCAGGGGCACTGCCTTCAGGACGACACTCAGCTCTGAGAGGACAACAAATAATCTGCTGGAGGAATTTAGTGGGTCAAGCAGTATCTGTGGGGGGAGAGGAATCAACAACAATTCCTTCCCCCACACCTACTCCCCCCGCCCACCCCCCCCCCCCCCACAGATGCTGCTCGACCCGCTGAGTTTCTCCAGGTTCCAACATCTGCAGTCTCTTGTGAGCTCCAAGGGAGTTGCCTGGACCATGCCAGTGTCTGGGACATGGTTGTCTCCAGTTGGAGTGATCCCCCACCAGCAGAGGAGGGCACACTGGCTGTCCGTGTGGCCAGACCTAGGGACAGACAGGAGGGTGGAGGAGTGAGCAGTCTGTCACAAGGCTTCTGGCTGAAGCCTCTTTCAGTCCTGTTGCAGTGGGTGTTGAGAGGGCTCGGGGCGTGGGGTGATCCCAACCGGGCTGACCCTGGATTTGCTCATCAGACCCAGGCCCTGATACCCTCACGTACTGCCAGTCCGCCTCTTAGCAGTGTGGAGGAACAGAGGGATCTTGGGGTTCACGTCAGGGGCAGGCACAGTAGCATAGTGATTAGCATAATGCTTTACAGCGCCAGCGACCAGTGTTCAATTCCGGCCACTGTCTGTAATGAGTTTGTACGTTCTCCCCGTGTCTGTGCGGGTTTCCTCCGGGTGCTCCGGTTTCCTCCCACATTCCAAAGACGTGCAGGTTAGGAAGTTATGGGCATGCTATGTTGGCGCCAGAAGCGTGGCGACACTTGCGGGCTGCCCCCCAAAATCACTATGCAGAAAGATGTATTTCACTGTGTGTTTCGATGTACATGTGACTAATAAAGATCTTATCTTATCTTATCCATAGATCCCTCAAGGTTACCGCGCAGGTCGATAGGGTTGTTAAGAAGGGGTATGGTGTGTTGGCCTTCATTAGACAGGGTATTGAGTTCAAGAGCCGCGAGGTGATGTTGCAGCTTCTATAGGACTCTGGTTAGACCACACTTGGAGTATTGTGTTCAGTTCTGGTCACCTCATTATAGGAAGGATGTGGAAGCTTTAGAGAGGGTGCAGAGGAGATTTACCAGGATGCTGCCTGGACTGGAGAGCATGTCTTATGAGGATACATTCAGCGAGCTAGGACTTTTCTCTTTGGAGAGAAGGAGGATGAGAGGTGATGATAGAGGTGTACAAGATGATAAGAGGCATAGATCGAGTGGACAGTCAGAGACTTTTTCCCAGGGCGAAAATGGCAAACACGAGGGGGCATAATTTTAAGGTCATTGGAGGAAGGTATAAGGGGGGTGTCAGAGGTAAGTTTTTTTTTTACACAGGGAGTGTTGGGTGCAAGGAACGCACTGTCAGCAGAGGTTGTGGGGGCAGATACATTAGGGACATTTAAGAAACTCTTAGATAGGCACATGAATGATGGAGGGCTACTTGGGAGGGAAGGGTTAGATAGATAGATCTTAGAGCAGGATAAAATGTCAGCACAACATTGTGGGCCGAAGGGCCTGTACTGTGCTGTAATGGTCTATGTTCTAACACAAGCCATCTTGTGGAAATGCCTCTCATACTGTTCCTCATCGTGTGGAGGCTGTACCTTCCACTTCCTGGCCTCGTCTGCTGCCCAGACACACCATGGAGGTCTGTTCTGCTATTATGGTGGTGACAGGGTCCCCAGTGGAGGTCTCCCTATGCAGGAGACACCACCTTACATCAGGGTCCTGGGGTGGAAGTCGTTGCACAGAACAGCTCCATGCAACAGGTTTTTAAAGTTGGTTCACAGACTCCCAGGCTGCCTGTGGCCTGGAGGTGTCCGTGGTTCCATGTATATATCGAGTGTGAGAGGTTGCAGCCCCCATCTAAGTATCTGAAGGTGTTCCTCCTCAAGTTCTGGCTGCACTTCAGCCCGACGCTCCCAAGCTTTGGGCACCCAGTGCGGAGGTGGGTCAGTTGACCAGGGGAACCTCCTCATCAGTCTGCTCCTGGGCCTGGCCAAGGAGGCAATTCCCAGGTCCAGGCAGCAGGCTGTTGAGGAGTCTGTCCAAGGACACTGCCTGCCCCTCTTCAGAGGATACGTCCATGTCTGTGTGTCCCTGGAGAGGGAGTACACAGTGTCCACTGGCTCTCTGGAGGCCTTCTATGACTGGTGGGCACCACAGGGACTGGAGTGTGTCCTGGACGTGGATGGAAACATTTTAATCTAAGTTTTGCGACTACTTTAAAAAAAGTTTTTTAAAATTTTGAAAATGGGTTTGATACAGAGTAAAGCTCCCTCTACACTGTCCCATCACACACTCCCAGGGCAGGGACGGCATGGGTTTGATACAGAGTGAAGCTCCCTCTACACTGTCCCACCACACACTCCCAGGGCAGGGACAGCACGGGTTAGATACAGAGTGAAGCTCCCTCTACACTGTCCCATCACACACTCCCAGGGCAGGAGTTAGATACAGGGTAAATTTCCTGTACACCATTTACTTTGAAAGACCATCCCTTACATGACTTTTCCAACTTCCTTTTCTCAGGAAAGCTGCCCATTGGTGTCAATCTGTGGACGGTTAGGAGCCAAGTAGAAGCTACTGCAGAATATCTGAGCTGTGACCTGCAGATATTGGTGTTCATCCGATGGTTATCCAGGAGGGTGTGGAGGGAGTTTCACCCTGTACGTTTAACCTGCGCTGTTCCAGTTCTGGGCGTGTTTGATGGGACTGTAGAAAGGGAGCTTTACCCATGTTCCTCTGCCCTGGGAGGGTGTGATGGGATAGTGTAGAGGCTGCTTTACTCTGTATCAAACCCAGTTGTTACCTAGACAGCCATGTGCTGTGAAGGTGGTATAAATCCAACAACAACCCTGGTCATATGCCCGATATTACAGATGGTCCTGTCCAAAGTGACCCAGCATAAATTTAACCTTGTCCATTTAAAGAAAGATAGACATGCATGTTCATAGGTAAAATTGGCAGCACTAGAGAGTTCAGAGGGCACTGCTCAGGCCTGTGCTGGGGCCAAGGGCTATCGTTGGGGGTGTTTTCTTTGCAAAAAAGGAGACTGAGAGGAGATCAAATTGATGTACAGGCAATGACAGGAGACCTAGAGGTGAACAGGAAGGCCATATCTCCCTTGGCGGAAGATCAATAACTAGCAGGGCTGCATTCAAGGTCATTGGCAGGAGGATTGGAGGAGAGTTTTCACAGTGAGTGGTGGGTGCTGGAACCCAACCTCCTAAAAGGGTGCTGGAGGCAGGACCCTCCCCATACATAAGAAGAGCAGGGACATGCAGGGTTACAGACTGGGAGCCAGGCAGGGAGATTAGTCCAATGTTATTGATTGGCGAGGACAAGATGGGGCAAATGGGCTCCTTCTGT
Source organism: Pristis pectinata (assembly GCF_009764475.1). Lineage (NCBI taxonomy): Eukaryota > Metazoa > Chordata > Chondrichthyes > Rhinopristiformes > Pristidae > Pristis > Pristis pectinata. The sequence continues at coordinate 2,516,637 of NC_067416.1, read as the reverse complement.
GCCCCAAGCTCAAGATGTTGCAAGGTCTGTGCTTGCTTCCATTTCTTGTTTGCAGCTAATTAAATATCTGCACCCTAAGCATAGAACATTTACAACACAGGAAGCCATTCAGCCCATCAAGTTCATACTCCCCAGCCTAACCCCACCTTCCGCATACTGGGCCGGTAGCCCTGCAGCTCACGGCTCTTCAAGTCCGCACACCAGCACTGTTTCACTGTGGGGAGGGTCTCTGCTTCTCCCATCCTCTCAGCAGTGAGTTCCAGACCCCACCACCCTCTGGGGGAAAACATTTTCCCTCATCTCTTCTACCAATTATTTTGAATTTGGAAAAAAGAATTGGTTTTTGACTCCAGCTACAGGAGGTGGGTCCTTCCCATTTACTCTATTGAGGTGGGAATGATTTTATACTCCACGGTTGTGTAGGCAATCAATGCGTGCACAGGTAGATCCTGGAAACAGCAGGAGATAATGCCCAGATAATCTGTTTCACAAAGCCGCAGTCATACAGCATGGAACAGGCCCTTTGGCCCATGTCTGTGCTGAGTATGATGCCAAATTAAACTAGATCTCTTCTGCCTGCACATGATCCATATCCCTCCATTTTCATGTGTCTATCTAAAAGCCTCTTAAACACCACTATGGTATCTGCTTCCACTGCTACTCCTGGCTGCCCGTTCCAGGCACTTACACCAATCCTACACTAATCCCATCTTATTCTCCCCACATTCCCATCAGCTCCCCCCAGGTTCTGCCACTCAACTTAAAACAGGAAACATTAACAGAGGAAAATTAACCTACCGACCCGCATGTCGTTGGGATGTGGGAGGAAACCCACGTGGTCACAGGGAGAACATGCAAACTCCACGCAGACAGTGCCCAAGGTCAGGATTGAACCTGGGACTCTGGTGCTGTGAAGCAGCGGCTCTACCCACTGCGCCCTCAAGCTCGAGGGTTCAGTCAGGTTGAAGGATGTCCAGGAAACCACTTTGGGAGCACAGTTTGTGGCAGTGGGAGGTTTGCAGCTGAATGGTTTGAGTAATTACAGTGGCCAATACTGTTCCCATGGGATGAATCCATCTCCGTTGGCTGGGAAATTGGGGCCAGAACCCGCTGAGCCGTCCACAGAGCACCCAGAGAACATGACCTGCTGATATCACAACACCAGGAGAGTTTCTGGCGACTGCCCTGAACTTCTTGGGAGAGGCCCTATGTTTCTGGACAAGGCCGCAGGCTTCGGGTGGTGTGGCAGCTGAGGTGGGGAGGAGAGGGTGGGCCAGGGAGGGCAATTAGAGAGCCAGCAGTGATCAGGGGTTAGCCTCACTCTGGGAGGGGACAGGCCGGAGTAGTCAGTGGTGGAGAGCAGGAGAATAAAGAAGGAAAGGAAGAGAAAAGGGGCTGAGGTGTCACTAAAGGGGGATGGAGCTGAGAGCGAGAGGAGACTGAGGGAGGTGGTTAGGTGAGGGGAACAGAGGTAGGGAGAGGTTCTGGAGGAGGGAGGAGATTAGGATATGGGGGGTGGACCTTCTAGCACTGAGAACCAGCAGGGCATGACCAAGATCACGTTTGAGTCCACATATGTGAATATGTGTCTTGCTCCAATGGCAAGGAGGTCCTCAACCACTGGAGGCAGCTGTCCAGGAAACTTGCCATCAGTGGTGGAGTGATTGACAATGAGTCAGAGGCCAGAAGTGGAGGAAGAAGAGATGTCCAAGGACTGTGGGGTAGCTGGCACGCTCCACACATTATAAGAATTCACACATGGGCATCTTCCACTCCTCACAAATGGAGGGGAGAAAAGTCATTCTTGGCCCAAGGATGGAACAGCCCTGCTCTGACTGGTTGCATCACCGCCTGGTATGGAGGCTCCAAAGTGCAGGATCGCAAGAGGCTGCAGAGGGTTGTAGACTCAGCCAGCTCCATCACGGGCACAACCCTCCCCACCATCAAAGTCGTCTTCAAGAGACAGTGCCTCAAGAAGGCAGCATCCATCACTTAGGACCCTCACCACCCGGGACATGCCCTCTTCTTGTCACTACCATCAGGGAGGAGGTACAGGAGCATGAAGACCCACACTCAATGATCTAGGAAGAGCTTCTTCTCCTCCGCCATCAGATTTCTGAACAGTGCATGAACACTACTTTGTTATTCCTTTATTACACTATTTATTTTGTAATTTATAGTAATTTTATATCTTTGCACTGTACTGCTTCCGCAAAACAACAAATTTCACGGCATCACACCTCAAATAAGAACACATTCCCTCTATATTGCACTGGGAGCGTCCGCCTGGACAGAGTCTCTGGAGCACGAGTCAAATACACAACCTTCTGACTTCGAGGCAACAGTGCAAACAATGACTGAGGACTTTAGCAATACATTGCACACAGCTAAAAGAACAATTTCACAGACATGCGACACTTAAGCAGTTCCACCGATCCACACCACTGTCAATCCAACCAACCAGCAAAACCTTCGGCTCCCTCCCCGGAAGTCTCATCCTTCAGAGGAGACATTAACTTGTCTGTCCCCCAAGAAGGGTTACAATGCCCCTCAGTTGTAATGAGTGTCACTGAGCTTTGCCTTGCTGGTGAAATGCGTAGCCTGGCTTGGGAGGACGGAGTATTACAGTAGGACATCCTTATCTGGCAAGGAAGTCTTACGGAAGGAAGGAACTTAGGGAAGAAATTCTGCAATGTGGGGACCAGACAGCTGAAGACACGACTGCCTCTAGTGCTGGTGGTCTCTGGAGCCTACAGACTGTTTCAGGACCCATACCACTCCACAAATGAAACCCTCCAACTCAGCACAAAGTACAGATCTAAACAGCAACCGATATGCACTTCTTGAGAGATAGGTCATTGACCTCCAGAACACTAGGAAACTACATTTCTATAAGGTGGCAAAATATCACCCCAAGGCGCTTCACAGGCGCTTCACAGGAGTGCTATCAGGCTTGGTTAGAGGGAGGTCTTAGAGAGGGAGGAAAGAGAGGCAGAGAGATTTATTGAGGGAATTCCAAATCTTGGGACAAAGGTTGTTGAAGGTATGGCCAGCAGTGGTAGAGGGATTAACACTGAGGAAGAGGCCAGAAGTGGAGGAAGAAGAGATGTCTGAGGACTGTGGCAACTGCAGGTGGTGATGGGGCAGGAGGGGCAAAAAGAAAGACTTGAATTTCTACAGCACCTTTCCTGTCCCTTTCAGAACTTCCCAGAGTGCATTAGCATCAATGAGTGCAGTCACCATTGCCTGGTAGGAAGTGAAGCAGCCAATCCACGCACAGCAAGTCTGGGTCTGGTGAGGCTATGGAGGGATTTGAGGCAGGTTAACCTGCTTGTAGTTCGGTACACAATCTGACAGGGGTTGGTGGAGGGAATGGGAAAATTGCCCATCCGCAGGCTGCAACAGAAGGCACCTTCAAGCTGCCCACCTGCCTGGTTCAACATTAAAGCTGGTGCTGGCAACACTGCCTCTCCTTGGGAAGTGACTGCTGGAGAGTTCACCGAAAGGTGAGTCGTTTACCTAGAAATCCAACTGCACGAAGCTGCTTCCCCAGTGTTCTACAACTAGAAATCCCAGTCCATCTGTTGTGAAACCCAACAGTTTCCAGGTGATTCCAGCACGAATGACCCATGAGAGCATGGATTCAGCGTTAGGGTTGTCCAGAATGACACCACTCCTTTTTGGACTGTTGAAGGGAATTTGGACTCAGGAGGAACTACCACTTCCGGGGCAACGTGCTCTTTCCAAACTTGGACACCTACTTAAAGTGAATGACGTCCATCCTTTGGACTCCTTCCCTTAGCAATCCTCCGACACCTACTCCACCCCGCCAGCCCTGTAATCACCCCAGTCCTAGGTCTTGATGAACCATCACCAACCCTGTGCTCCCCACCACACTGATTCCCCAGCACCAGTAATGCCTCCTTAGCCCAGTCCATTGTATCGCAGTCACTGGGCAAAAGGTTCAAGAATCCCTGGGTTATCGTTTGAGCAGAGGAAGCAGCAATGTCTTAACCAGACACAGACAATTATTTCTCATATAGTTACAGAGTTATAGCTCACAGAGATAGGCCCTTCGGCCCACTGACTCCATGCTAACCATTAAGCACCCGCTTACTCTGCAGTAACCCCATTTAAATTCCACCACCAGCTCCCTCCAGATTCTACCCGTAACATTCACTAAGGGTAATTTACAGTAACCAATGTCTTTAGGATATGGGAGGAAACCAGAGCACCTGGGGGAAACCCACGCGGTCACAGGGAAAACATGCAAACTCCACACGGACAGCGCCGGAAGTCAGGATTGAACCTGGATCTCTGGAGCCATGAGGCAGCAGCTCCACTAAGCACACCACTGCCCCACCCATTCTGTTAAAGCACAGTGAGCTAGTTTCACAAAAATCAACACAAGGCAGAGGTAGATCTCAAATGACATCAGAAGTACAAAAAGAATAAAAGATCTCACATGCCGACAGAGCGCTGAGCATCCACAGCACTATTTCAAAGTGTGTTAGAGTTTCTCCAGAATCCTGACCAGTATGTATCCCACAATCAACACCCATTATCCAGTCATTGGCATGTTACTGCTCGTGGGAGCTTGCTATGCATAAATTGACTGCTGCAGCATTTCTCAAACTGCACATCATTCCATCAAACACCTTGGTGGCTTTTGTTTTTAAAAAGTTAAGTGAAAAGTGCCATAAAATGCAAGGTTTGTTTTGTTTCTTTAAGACTTCCCACAAACCTGACACAGGGTAGAACACTGCCCTGACCCCAAGGCAAACAGCAAAGCCACAATCAGCCCACACAAACAAATCTCACAATGCAGCTCGATCCCAGCCGGGGCAGTTAAAGTGCTGAGGCACCTTTCAGAAACAAGTGTAAAATGAGAGATAAGCACAAAATGACCAGAGAGCAGTGGGGTGGGGTTAGGGTTAGCAATGGGAGTCGTGGCCCAAACTACACTTGCAATGCCCAACTACAGACTCTTGATCATTTCTAGATAAAAAATGATCTGGTCAGTAACTCTTTTAACACAGCACATGTCAGCAGTTGTGGAGTAACCCCCTCTCCCTATTTCTGCCATGTCTTTCACTGTCAAGCATTTACTACCCAGGTCTCGGTGGGTTTTTTTTCTTTAACCTCCTTGCTTTCCTGCTAGATGAGCAAAGCTGCTTACCCCATCTTCCACATGCACACTCGATCAACTGCAGCCAGCAACCAAAGACTTCAGGAACAGAGAGCAGCGATGGAAAGCTCTGCAATACTGAGCCTCTGGCAGGCCTCGGCCTTCACACTGAGACCACCCCTTCCCGTCCCTCCCCACACCCATGGCAGCGAGGGATCTCCTCCACTGCTCCAGCCCCAGGCCTCGTTTGCTAATGCAGTTAAGCGGCACTGTTGCAGCAAGTTAACAGAGATAAAAGTCCCGAGAATGTGAGGAGCAAACACTCACATACACAGGCACACACACACACACACACACACACACACACACACACACACACACACACACACACACAGCATCGAGAAAGAGTAAAAAAAAGAGGGTTTATTTTTACCTTGACGGAAGCTGGTCCAGAGGGGACACCCAGAGCTGACTGGAACTGAGGAACCCCCTCCCTCTCCCAACCAGAAAAAAAACACTTCAGCAATATATTCTTATTTATTTATTAATTCTTTAAAACAAAGCCCTGCAGAGAGTTGGGATGCCTGCCCTCTCTGCCTTGCCGAGGAGCTGAGCCTTTTGTTCTGTGCAGGGCCAGGCAGCTGTCAGCAAACAACAATAGCGTGTGGAGGAGCCCGGACTGTGTGTGTGTGTTGGTGTTATGTGGCCCCAGTTTGCACTGAATCACACAGGCTTGTGGCAGACGGTTGGCTCCTCCCCCTGCTCCTGGGCAGACAATAGGGTGAGACCAGGGCCTAGGAGGCTTGCTTCCACACAGCCCCCCCCCCACCCCATCAACTCTCGCTTCCCTTCCCCCTCCCCGAGGGAGACAGACTACCTCCCAATCTGCCACACTGGCTCCAAGACAAAGAAAGACTGGCAAAGATAATACCACATAGATCTGCAGGAGCAAGCAGTGTTTCTGGACACTTGGAATCAATTCAGATTGTTTCTTGGTCTCCCCCTCTCATCTTAACCTTGCCCTGTCCTACAATGCTTCAGGATCTCTCCACTCCTCCAGTCCCAGCACCTCAACGTCCTCAGTTTTAATCACACCTCTGCTGGCAGCCCCGTCCTCAACTGTGTGCACCCCGAGCTCTGGAATTCCCTCCCTGAACCTCTCCACTTTTCTCTCCTGAGTTAAAGTGATCCTTAAACCTACCTCTTTGACCAAGTTTTCGATTGCCTACTCTCATACCCACTCAGTGGCCTGGTGTCAAATTCCTCAGAAGAACCTTGGGATGTTTTGCTATGTTAAATGTGAAAGCGAGATGCTTTTCGGACTGAAGGTCATTTTTGTTATTTCACTTGTAATAATGTCCCTTCACCTGAGTCAAAAACTAGTCAGAGTGTGGGGCTGTGTGAAGAACTCATTCACTGATTTCTGACAATCAGGCTGCATCAACACTTACTTTCATTTTTAACCTCTGCGGCGTTTAAAACTTTTAAACGATCCTGAATGTTTCTGTCATGTGAGTCAATGGGTCAGAAATGAAATGAAAACTGAACTGTTGTCTTTAGAAAAGTACTGGAGTTAAGCACTTATCGGACAATTAAAGGAAAATGCCAATGAGACACTTAGCAACTTTATCAGAGACACAAATTGTTCTTTTTTCCCTCCCTCATCACATTGCTGCGAAAAATAAATCAGCTGAGTGATCTTGTCTAAATTTAATGTCATGATGCTTTTAAGCATTAATAAGCAATTAATATTCACCCACACCACCCCAAATCAACATCCAACAGCTATCAAGGAGACGTTGGGCAGGCTAGGACTTTATTCCTTGGAACGTAGGAGGCTGAGGGGTGACCTCATAGAGGTGTATAAAATTATGAGGGGCATCGATAGGGTGAACGCATATTTTGCCAGGGAAATGGAATCAAAAACTAGAGGGCATAGGTTTACGGTGAGAGGGGAAAGATTTAAAAGGGACGTGAGGGGCAACTCCTTCACACAGAGGGTTGTGGGTATATGGAACGAGTTGCCAGAGGCAGGTACAATAACAACACTTAAAAGACACTTGGACAGTACATGGACAGGAAAGGTTTAGAGGGACATGGGCCAAACACAGGCAGATGGGCATCTTGGTCGGCATGGACGTGGGGTTGAAGGGCCTGTTTCTGTGCTGTATTACTCTATATCCCTATAATTCTATTTATTAGACCTCCCCCTCGGTCTTCCCCTCACCCCGCAATCTCCACTCCCTTGTCAGTAATCAACGGCCATTGTTCAATGTGCACATTGGCTGGCAGGAGCAGATCAGGTATTTCAGTGATGCCTTCTGTAGCTGAATTGCCCTATAACACAGCAGTGTTTGTACATAGAGGAAGACATAAGTTAGCGGATACTTGCAGGAGGAAGCTGGGCTGGGCAGGTTAGTCTTATCACAAGGCAGTGAGCTTAAACAAACAGAGATGAGCCCACACTGCCTACCCAGCTCAACAACAACAACATACATTTACATACCACATTTAAGAGAGCAATATGCCCAAGTTCTTTCATGGGAGTGAAACCTGTTGCCAAATCACAGCAGATGATTGGCCAAATGACCAAAAGTTTGAACAATGATCTAAGTTTTAAGGAGCATCTTAAAGGGTGTAAGGGAGACAGATAGCAGCTCAGAACAAAGCCTATATAAGATCTGTAAACATTAACATGCAACCCACAATCATATTAACACATTACCATAGAAACATGCAAAATTACACCCTCTGTCACCCTTCACACACAAAAGAAGCAAAGCAATCATTAAAACAAGGAAAGAATGACTCTCATTTCCTGCAATAATTTTTGACCTCAGGATTTATAGCCAACCATCAATCTAAGAAACAGTTATTTTCCAATTATGTATAAATTGCAACTGGTCCTCAACAATGACCTGAATTTAAATAGCACCTTTAACGTTGTACAAAACGTCCCAAGACATTTGGCACAAGTGATGTGATGTAACCATGCTGTATGAGAAGATGTCATAGTAGGTGACCAGCAGAGGTGGGAGGTGCCTAAAGCAGAAGGAGGGAAGGAGTTTGAGGGAGGGAATTCCTGAACTTGGGGTCAGGCAGGGTGAAGGCATGGACACTACTGGCAGTGCCATTAAATTTGGGATTCCCAAACAAGAGGTTCAAGGCCATGAAAACAAGGGGCAAAAATGTAAAATGGAGGGATTGTGGAACATGGAGTGGGTGTGTGTCGGCGGGAACAGGGTGTGATACAGTGTGAGCAGAGCACTAGATGAAATAAAATCAGAAAATGGTGGAAACACTCAGCAGATCGGGCAGTGTTTGTGGGGAGAGAAACAGAGTGAATGTTTCAGGTCAAAAACCCTTCAGCAGAACAGTGAAAGTGAGTAACCAGTCTGAAGCTGCAGAGAGGGTGGGGATGGATGGATAGGGCAGTGGGTGTATCCCTGAGAGGGCGAGGCTAGGGTGGTGATCCCAAAGTTTGGTGCTCTCTGGTTGACAGATTAATGAGGACAGTTAGAGAGTGAGGCAGCAGGCAAAGGGAGGCAGAAAAGCCAGGAAATGGGTCAGAGGTGTCGCTGAGCCTAAAGCTGGAAATGGCCAGTAGAGTAGACAGTGACAGTGCAGAGAGAAAATCTGAATTCATATTACAGTGGAGAACAAGCCAAACTGAAAGGCCTGGATAGAGTGGACGTGGAGAGGACGTTTCTATCAGTAGGAGAGTTTGGGATCTGAGGGCACAGCCTCAGAATAAAGGGACATCCCTTTAGAACTGAGATGAGGAGGAATTTCTTCATCCAGAGGGCAGTGAATCTGTGGAATTCATTGCCACAGAGGGCTGTGGAGGCCAAGTCATTGGGTGTATTTAAGGCAGAGGTTGACATTATTGATTGCTAAGGGAGTTAAGGGTTACAGGGAGAAGGCAGGAGAATGGGGTTGAAAAAAACAGCCATGATTGAATGGCGGAGCAGATTCGATGGGCCAAATGGCCTAATTCTGCTTCTGTATCTTATGGTCTTATGACCAGTTTCGACACAAACAGTGAAAGCATGTTATTGACACTGACTCCAGAAGGCTGCCATGTGCCCAAAGGAGATGAGGCGTTGTTCCTTGAGCTTACCTTGAGCCTTGTTGGATCAGTGCAGGAGGCCACAGACTGGCAGGTGCTTTGGCAAGCAGTCACCCTGACAGTGCTTGGTTTCTCAAATGAGGAGGAGACAGCGCCGTGAGCACCAAATGGAGATCTCTCGATTGGAAAAAGCAAAGGGAACCGTGGTTTCAACTGGAAGGTGGAAAGGGATGGGGAAGAGGACCTATGGTGCATGTCTGTGGTTGCTTGGGAAAGTGTTGCAAGAAGGGAAGTGGCTATGGAGAGGGAGTAGACCTGGGAGATGTGAGTGAATGATCCCTATAAAATACTGACAGGGGAAGGGAGGGGAAGGAATCTCATCGAAGCTGGCGGAAATTGTGGAAGGCAATCTTTTGAATGTGGAGGCTGGTAAGGTGGGGACCAGGGGACCTCTCTCCTTGCAAGAAGGGGTGAGGGCAGAGGTGCAGAAGATTGACGAGGTGTGGTCGAAGGCTCTGTCAAGTATGGCACAAGGGAAACCACAGTTCAGGAAAAAGGAAGACATCTCAGCTGAAAGTCTCATCGTCAGAGCAGATATGAGGAAGACAGAGGAATGACAGAACAGAGTCCTTACAGGAGATAGGGTGGGAGGAAGTACAGTCAAGATAGCTGTAGGAATCTGTATATTGTATTGGCTGTTTGTCACCAGTCTATCTGCTTAGATGGAGACAGAGAGATCCTGACCCCCAAAGCCTTTCCATCACCTACAATGCACGTTAGGAGTTTGATGGAACACTCTCTGTTTGCCTTAACAACTGCAGCTCTGAAGAAGCTTGACGCCATCCAGGACAAAGCAGCCTACTTAACTGATACTCCCTCCCTTCACCACTGGTGCACAGTGGCTGCAGTGTGCACCGTCTACAAAATGCATTGCAGTTATTCACCCAGTCTACTCTGACAGAACCTCCCAAACCCGCCACCCTCTCCCACTAAGAAGGGCAAGGGCAGCACGCACAGGGGAACACCACAACCTGCAGATTCCCCTTCAATTCACACACCATTCTAACTTGGAAATATATCGTCAATAAATCCTGGAACTCCTTCCCCAACTGCACTGTGGGAGCACCTTCACTCGAAGGATTGTAGCAGTTCAAGGTGGTGGCTCATCCCACCTTCTCAAGGGATAATTAGAACATAGAACAGTACGGCACAGACAGGCCCTTTGGCCCACAATGTTGTGCCGAAATAGCTAAACCATCCTACATAGAGAATGCCCATATCCCTCTATCTTCCTCTCATTCATGTGCCCATCCAAGCCCCTCTTAAAAGCCCCCAATGAATTTGCCTCCATCACCCTATCAGGTAACGCATTCCAGGCATCCACCACTCTCTCAGTAAAAAACATACCCTTCACGTTTGTTCTGAACCTACCCCATCTCACTTTAAATGCATGCCCTCTGGTATTGGATCGCTCAATAATGAGAAAAGGATATTGCTTTAGGGATTTAAGGGATGGTAATTAGGGATGGCAATAAATACTGGTCTTGCCAATAATGCCCAGATCCCAAAAAAGGAATGAATAGATAAATAAATGTACATTAGCAAATATTCTGACAGCATAAACAATGTCACAAAGAGTCTGCATTGCTCCTAAGGGATTATGTGTATTGTGTTGTATGGGTTACAGAGACAAACTCTGAGGGTCCCCAGCAGGACTGTACTGGATTGGCTGAGCATCACTGGAGTGGGCGTTGCTCCAGGTAGTACACCAGGTGGGTGAACAGTACTAAGGGATGAAGGTTGTTTCAAGAACCCAGCGATACATTAATCGCCATGACCGTACCATGCACAACAGGAGAGGAGAGTGCTTCTTTCAATTCTTTTGAGGGACGTTAGTATTACTGGTGAGGCCAACACATTGCCCATCTGTAATTGCCCTTGAAGATGGCAGTGAGGTACCTCCTTGAACTGTTGTAGTCCTTCAAGGACCAGTAGATGTTTTGATACAAGTGATTGGCATGAAGTCCATTTCAGAGGACAGCTGAAGTTACCTACATTGGTAGTTCTGCGTAATACAATTTCTTTCCATAAAGGCAACCAGATGCTTTTACAACAAATCATTAGTTTCACGGTCACCATGCCTATTCAAGTCCTTCTAAAATGTGGATTATTTCACTAACTGAATTTAAAATCCTCTTGATTTGATACAGAATCTATCCCGCTGTTATAAGACTATTAAACGGTCCCCTAGTATGATAAGATGGACTCTTGACCTCACAATCTACCTCGTTATGACCTTGCACTTTATTGTCTACCTGCACATTGTGCTTTCTCTGTAACTGTAACTCTTTATTCTGCATTCTGCTATTGTTTTCCTTTGTACTACCTCAATGCACTGATGTGATGAAATGCTCTGTGTAGATGGCATGCAAAACAAAGTTTTTCACTGTAGCTCGGTACATGAGACAATAATAAACCAATTTACCAAAAGTCACACAACCCTGAGGCCTGTGGATTAGGAGACCAGTAGTTTACATGTTACCTGGCTATGAAGCCACAGGAGTCAAATAGCCCACTGAAACTCAGCCCCTAGCCTCACAGGTGGACTCACGGCCTGAGACTGGGCCTTGGTGAAGTCAGTACCAGCAACAGAGGGGTGGTGGGGTGGGGTGGCTTGGGGGGGAGGGGGGGGGGAGGGGGGGAGCTGTAAGGTCCCAGACTGGTTACATACCTTGATCCCCATATTGCTCTTCCATCACTTCACAAGACTTCCTTCCACACTCTCCTTTTTAACAAATGCAGAGGTAGTTTCAGGAGGGATTGGTGCTGTCTTGTCCAGGATCAATACTGTGCTTGGAATGAAAAACTGCAAATTCTTCCTCCTGGCTCCAACTGTTGTGTGTAGGGCTGCGGAGAGCAGATGGGTGGAGCGCGAAAGGGAGGGGTGGCTGAGTTTCTCCACCAGCATTGGACTAACTGCCCAGGGAGGTGACCCTGAGGGAGGAAGAGCTGATGTCAGATCAGTTTGCCCACCACTGAGGCGGGGTGAGTAAGCAGGAATGGAGGGGACCTCCAGGGCAGGCACCACTCCTCTCAGGCTCTGTTCAGGAAAACCGCAACGCCTGGCGCGCTGCTGATAACAGCTGGATCAGATTGCCGAGTCTCACGCACACTGAGCCATTAGTGCCTGGCCACGTGAGATCAACCTGAAAAAAATAACTGGTGGTGTCTGACATTTTTAGTGCATGCAGACTATGTACAGGAGGCAGAGTTTTCAACTTCATCTCAAACCAGTTATCACAGATGCCATTACCAAAATGCCTGTGACAGTACCTCCCAAACCCATGACCTCTCCCATCGAGAAGGACAAGGGCACCACCACCTGTGGGTTCCCCTCCAAGTCCGACACCATCCTGGCTTGGAAAAATATAGCTGGGCTTTCATCATCGCTGCATCTGAATCCTGGAACTCCCTCCCCAACACCACTGTGGGAGCAACTTCACCAGAAGGACTACAGTGGTTCAAGGCAGCTCACTTCCCCCTTCTCATGGCCAGTTAGGGATGGGCAATAGTTGCTGGTCTGGCCAATGACACTGACATCCCAGGAATGAATGAGAAACAATGGTACGTTCTAACAACCCTCTGTTAAGCTGACCTCAGGGGTGACAAAGTTGTTGCCCAAGAATGCCGATCCTGATCTGATCAGACCCGAAGCCTCATGGTGGATTCACTCAGCAATGTGGCAAAGAAGGGCTCAGAGAAGCCTGACAGGAGAACGAGGGAAGGGCATTTAACCCTCAGACCTGATTCACATAATCAGGATCTCAGCTCCATTTGCTGCAGATCTATTGGTATCCATACCAGACACAGACCCAACAACTACTCACCTGCCCTCTCCCAAATCAACAACCACACACACCCCATCTCACCACATGCCCCAATCCCACACTAGATCCACAGTCACCCACCCCTCTCCATATTCCTCAACACCGCCCTTCCTCTCTGTGTCTCCCACACCACGTCTCCACGTCTCCCATCCCACCCCCATGCATCTCCCACCACACGCTACTCCCCCTCCCTGTCTCCCACCCCACCCACACCCCTCTGTCTCCCACCCCACCCCTTGCATCTTCCACCCCACCCAACCCCCCATCTCCCATACCACCCATCCCCCCGCTCCACATCTCCCTCCAAACACATGCTCCAAGTCTGCACAGAGTTTCACCAAAAGATACATTTTTGCAGTAAACATGGCCAGAACAACAATAATGGCCTGCGTTCATGCATCACCTTTGACGAGGCATCCCAAGATGTCCACAGCCACATCACACAAAAATTGTCACCTAGGCTCATGAGGAGATATTAGGCAGGTCATTGAATGCTTGGTGCTGAGGTGGGTTTTAAACAGCTGTTTGGAGGAAGAGGGAGGGGGAGAGAAGTCCAGAGCTTACAGCCTCTACAGTTGAAGGCATGCTCACCCACTCTATTGCAATTACATTTGGGGATCTGGAGGAGACTAGGATGTAGGATTGCAGAGATCTCAAAGGGTTGGAGGTTACAGGAGGGCAAAATCCTGAAGGGATTAATATGCAAGAAAGGAAATTTTTAGCTGCAGGGAGTTAGCAATGGGATAAGGATGAAGGGGATGAGAGGGTAGCTTAGAAGCCTTAGCAATACACAAAAAGCTGGAGGAACTCAACGGGTCAGGCAGCATTTATGGAGGGAAATCGATGGTCAACATCTTGGGTCAAGACCTTTCAGTCTAGGTGAAGGGTCTCGACCCAAAACATCAATGGTCCATTTCCCTCCACAGATGCTGCCTGACCCACCGAGTTCCTCCAGTATTTTGTGTGTTGCTCCAGATTCCAGCACCTGCTGTCTCTTGTGACTCCAGCTTAGAAGCCTTACCCTAACTTACCCAGAGCTTACAAGGTCTCCATGCAGATGGTCCGGGACACTGTGTAAACTGTGCTGCTCAACAAGAAAGCATCAGGTTCACACAGAACATAGATGGCCAGGGGCACATTGGTTTTGGTATTTTACAATCTTGGAGAGTTGTTTTAGAACATTCTCAAAGCCTCCATTGCTTCTTGCATTTTGTTTGTCCCATGTTAACAGAACTTTGCGCTGAGAGCACGACACATGTAAACGCTGCAGATTAGAAGGTTGCTCAGCTGTAAAATTCAAACCCAAGCCAAACACGGCCGATCCAAACCCAATCTGACCCTGGGGACTTTGAATATTTTCCAAGCCCAACCTGTAATTTGCCGAAGAGAGGACTGAAAAACTTGCTGTGCTTCCCACATTGTGCTCTTGTTCAAGGTCAGAGGGCACAGGCAATAATCACCCTGACCTGTAACAGTCTGACCTAACCCACTTGTTTTAAAGAAACATTCTCCCAGCACAAATGATTGGGTGCTGTTGGACTAGTGTTGGGTAGCCAGGCTCTTTTTTTTATATTCATTCAAGGGATGTGGGCTTCACATGCTGAGCCAGCACTTAATTGCCTGTCCTTAGTTGCCCCTGAGAAGGTGGTGGTGAGCTGCCTTCTTGAACCACTGCAGTCTTTGGGTACACCCACAGTGTTGTTAGGGAGGAGGTTCCAGGATTTTGACCCAGTGACGGTGAAGGAACGGCGATATATTTCCCAGTCAGGATGGTGTGTGGCTTGGAGGGCAACTCCCAGGGGGTGGTGTTCCCCATGCTTTTGCTGCCCTTGTCCTTCTAGCTGGAAGAGGTGGTGGGTTTGGAAGGTGCTGTCTAATGAGACTTGATGAGTTGCTGTAGTGCATCTTGTAGATGGTACAAACTGCTGCTACTCTACAACACACATATTTAAGAAAAGTTTTAGAACCAGCTATATGATTAAATAAATAAAAACTTACAGTCCTGCAGTGTGTCTCACTTTCTCAGAACGTACCAGGGCATTTCAAAAACAATGACGTACTTTTGGAAATGTCGTCAGTGTAGTAAAGTAAGAAACATGTGCAGTGCGATAACAACTGAAGCCCGCTTGGACCCAATGGCCAATGATCTTCTCCTGGGCGCCAATGATCAGTACAGAGCATGAGATTAATGAATGGAGTACTGTAAGTAGGTGGTGGATGGTTGGTACAGGGTCAGTGGGCCAAAGGGATTGTTTCTGTGCCGTATCTCTCTATGACTCAATAGTAGCGGCATGAGATGGTGGCTGGTTTAGACAGGGTGGATAAAGGTTTAAGACCAGAGGTTACTGATTTATTGACTACAGCTCTGCCTTCAATACTATAATTCCAAGCAAACATCACCAAACTCTGAGACCTGGGACTCAACACCTCCCTCTGCAACTGAATCCTTAACTTTCTGACCAACAGACTGCAGTCAGCGAGGATAGGCAGCAATACTTCCGGCACGATTATTCTCAACACTGATGCCCCACAAGGCTGCGTCCTCAGCCCTCTACTCTACTTCCTATACACTCATAACTGTGCGGCCATATTCTGCTCTACCTTCATCTACAAGTTTGCAGACGATACCACCGTAGTGGGCCGTACCTCAAATAACGATGTTGGAGTACAGGAAGGAGATCGAGAGCTTAGTGACTTGGTGTCATGACAACAACCCTTCCCTCAGTGTCAGCAAAACAAAAGAGCTGGTCATTGACTTCAGGAAAGGGGGCAGTGTACATGCACCTGTCTACATCAATGGAGCTGAAGTCAAGAGGGTTAAGAACTTCAAGTTCCTAGGAGTGAACGTCACCAATAGCCTGTCCTGGTCCAACCTCGTAGACACCATGGCCAAGAAGGCTCACCAGCGCCTCTGCTTCCTCAGGAGGCTAAAGAAATTTGACACGTCCCCTTTGACACTCACCAACTTTTATCGATACACCATAGAAACCATCCCGTCTGGATGCATCACGGCTTGGTATGGCAACTGCTCTGCCCAAGACCGCAAGAAACTGCAGAGAGTTGTGGACACAACCCAGCGCATCATGGAAACCAGCCTCCCCTACATGGACTCTGTCTATACATCTCGCTGCCTTGGTGAAGCAACCAGCATAATCAGAGACCCCACCCACCCGGGTCATTCTCTCTTCTCTCCTCTCCTATCAGGCAGAAGATACAGGATCCTGAGGGCACGTACCACCAGGCTCAAGGACAGCTTCTATCCCACGGTGATAAGACTATTGAACAGTTCCCTCATACGATGAGATGGACTCTTGACCTCACAATCTACCCTGTTATGACCTTGCACCTTATTGTCTACCTGCACTGCACTTTTTCTGTAGCTGTGACACTTTAGTCTGTATTCTGTTATTGTTTTACCCTGTACTACCTCAATACACTGTGTAATGAATTGACCTGTATGAACGGTACGCAAGACAAGTTTTCACTGTACCTCGGTACACGTGGCAATAATAAACCAATACCAATAGAGACTTACAGCTTTGGGCAAAAGATACAGTGGGATGCAAGGAAAAACTCAACCAGGCAGTACAGTTATGGGCAGAAATCATTACCTGAAGGGAGGAAACAGAACTGATTAGCTTTCAAAAGGGAACTAGATTGGCAATTGAAGGAAAATAATTTGCAGGGCTGCAGAGAAAGACACATATTCAAAGCCAGCATTGACCCTCCAAGCTGAATGGCCTTCTGTAGTGTAACTCTAATGATTGAGGGATAACTGTTTGCCCAGGAGACGGGGAGAACTCCCTGCTCATGGGATCCCTTCTGCAGTTTAACATTGTGCATGTGAGATAGGTTAACTTCCAGCTCTCCTGCACGGCACTGGGAGATCCCACCCTGTGCTCACCTCTGAAGCGGGAATTGAACCTGCAATCTTCCGGCTCAGGAGCATGAAAGAGCTGCCCACTGAGCCAAGGACAGAAAGGCATGCCACAGGCAGCTCAGGCAGAGACCACAGCCCTGCTCCCTCCACAGGGCTGGCTGGTTATCAGCTCAACAAGGAGTGCAGAGGGTAGAGATTAAACTGAGAAAGACAAATAAATAAATGAGAGGGAGGGACAGATCACATTCTAAAAAGCGAACAGAGGAAATAGAGAGTTCACCTCAATGAACACCATCATGTTTGTTTCCATGGTAACTGGGGCCCAATAGTGCAGCTGTAGCAGTTTGGTAATTAATCTCTGCCCTAAATCTCCGACTCAAAGATCCTATCTCTGACAAATAATTTCAGAGAGCCAGCTTCCTCACATTCCTGCTCCCAACCATCCTGTTCACAGAATGTTGTCTGCCCGGAAATGGACCCGAGGCATCCACACCACATTCCTCAATCCCAGCTCCCACCCCAGAGATTGTTCCCACAGATCCTGCACGTCCCTGCACCTCTTTCTCTCTCACTTCCCTCAATCCCACCTCTCCACGGCATCTTCAAACCCATTGACCCTCCCCCACACTTTCCATCATCCCACCCACCCACAGTACGCCTTGACAACACACACCCTCTCAGCACCTTACTCGACTGTGCACACACCCGACCATCTCTTCGCAACTTCCTGTTCGGGTGGCAAAAGATACTGAGGTGGTTCCCAAACATTACCGAGTAAAGTTTGAAGCTGAGCCCACAGTACAAGGTTTTAGTTTGCCTACCTCACGGTGTTGCCTTGGGAACTGACTGCTTTGAGCGAGAGGTTTCCCCAAAAGGCTCTGCTCGATTTACAGCTTCACCAGCTGTGTCAATGAGTTGATATTCCCCCTGGCTGGATGTCTAGAACCAGGGAACGTCTCAGAGTAAGGGGATGGACACTCATGGCAGAATGAGCAGAAATGTCTTTACCCACAGGGTAGTGAGTCTTTGAAATTCCTAACTCAAGCTCACTTGCTGAGTATCGTCGGCAGACACTGATAGATTTTTGAATATCAAAAAAATCAAGGAGCAACACACAAAACGCTGGAGGAACTCAGCAGGTCAGGCAGCATCTATGGAGGGAAATGGACAGTCAACGTTTCAGGTGGAGATCCTTAAAAGAGGTGGGGGAAGGGGTGGAGCAAGAGTTGGCAGGTGATGGGTGGATTCAGGTGAAGGGGGATGATAGGCAGGTGAGGGAGGGGGAGAGTGGGAATGATGTAAGGAGGTGATAAATGGAAGTGACACAGGGCTGAAGATGGAATCTGATAGGAGAGGACAGTGGACTGTGGAATAAAGGGAAGGAGGTGAGGAGGGGATCAAAGGTTTGTGCAGGAAACTGGCCACAACATAAAAGACCACCCACAATCCCATCAAATAAGGATATCACCTGCGAATATACTAGTCCTTCTACTTCTTGCCTTAAGTTCAATAAATCCCCTTCAAAATCTCCTAAGATCTCCTCTTTCCAAAGCCCAGTATGCAAAATTTATGATGCCCCTCCCAGTGCAGTACTGAGGGGTGCAGAACTGTCAGAGGCGATTCTTCCACATGAGACCTCAAACAGAAGTCTGCTCCCTCAGACCAAGACTTTGTGTTCCTAACAAAGAAGGGAACATTCCTTGGAAAGAAAATGGAAAATGCTGAAAATCCTCAGCAGGTGAAGCAGCTCCCATAGAGAGACAGAGAGAGAAAAACAGTGTTAACGTCTCAGGTTATGACCCTTTCTCTCTCTCTCTCCAGGTGCTGCCTGACCTGCTGATCATTTCCACGACTTTTATTGTTTATTTCAGATTTTCTGATCTACAGTGTTTTGAGTTCTTCTTAGGCTTGAGATGCTACACCTTCGACCCAACATTATGGCTTACAGATTCAATTCTGAACTACAGTTTATTTCAGTCTCATGAAATTGAAACTGAACTTTGGATACAGTGAGTTGTAATAATGACCACTTCCGTGTGTCTGGTATCATTGCAGAAAATGAGGACTCCCTGGCACGTCCCACATCTGTCTGCCGTGACTTCGTGTCAGATGTGTGTCAAGAGGTGTAATTCCCCATGCAATAGCAACAGCATTGCAGAGAAATTAGTTGTTGTTCTAGAAGCAACGGTTGTGAGGTATTGCCACATGGGTAGGGAAACGTGCGTACTTCAGGCTCCCTCAACCCGTGGCACTGATCCATGCCACCTACCCACACATCTCACCTCTCCTGACACCAATCTCCCGACTTCCCAAAGCCCTTTCTTCCTCACCCACCAATCTCACAAGCCCTCCCCATTGACCCTGCCCCCAATTTCACAACTCCTCAACACCCTGAGCTCCCAATCTCCACCCTCATGAGAACATAAGAAAATAGAAGGCCATTCGACCCCTCAAAACCACCTTGCCATTCAATCAGATCATGGCTGATCTGCCCCAGGTCTCAATCCTCTTTTGTGCCAATTCCCCATAGCCCTCAATTCCCCCATCATTTCAAAAATTATTTACCTCTTTAAATACCCCCAATGCTCCAGCCTCCATAACCCTCTGGTAGAGAATTTCAGAGAATCATCTCAGATTCTACCCTGTCATGCCTCTTATGAGCTGATACGTTTTAATGATCACCCTTCATTCTTTTAAAGTCCAAAGAATATAGATCTAATTTCTTAAGCCACATAGGACAACTCTCATTCCAAGCATTGGCCTGGTGGAATCTCTTTTGGACTGTCTCCAGTGCCAGTATATTCTTTCCTAAATAAGGGAACCAAAAGGTGTGGCCTTACATGTATCTTTAACAATTGTCAGAATACTTCTCCAGTTCTACATTCCAACCCTGTTTCAATAAAGGCCAACTTGCCATTTGCCTTCCTGACCACTAGCCGCACCTGCCTGCCAAATTTTGTGATGCATGCACAAGAAACCTCAATCCCTCTGTACTTAACTCATCTACAATCTTTCTCCATTTAGGGAATAGTCCACCTTTAGATTCCTCTTACCGAAGTGCACGACCTCACACTCTCCTGAACTAACACCGTATGCCAAGTTTTCGCCCACTCACTCAACCTATCTACATCCTGCCGGAGATTCCTAACACCCTCAACATAACATGCTTTGAGTCAAAGTCAAAGTCAAGTTTATTGTCATATGTACATGTATGCACAGGTGCAATGAAAAACTTACTTGCAGCAGCATCACAGGCACACAGCATCATGTAAGGACCATTCACAAGAAAAACATAAATTAAACATAAACCAAACACAATCTTGACAAGAACACAATTAAAACAAAAAACGAGCCAGCATTGACTCGATGGGCCAAATGGCTAGTTTGCTGCAGAAGAGAAATATCAGTCCAGGTGGCATGCAACCCTTAAACTAGTCCTGAAGTAGGACTCAACCCATGAAGACTTGCTCCAATGTTCTCATCAAGCAGAAGTTGTACATCATTTGACTTTGTGCATATCCTCTGATCACTGGCTCTTCACAGACACAGTCACTGGCAACAACTTGGATTTGTGGTCTCCTGCTCAGACATAAAAACAGTCATCCAATTCCAAATGTTTGGGCACCTCTGATAAGGAGACACTGGAGAGGGTGCAGAAAAGATCCTCCAAGGTGACAGAGGTGTCAAAATCAGCCGTGCAACCTTGCACACTTATCCCTACCGATGTGAGGTATGTGAGAACATAAGAAATAGAAGCAGGAGAATGTCATTCAGCCCAATATACATACCTTCTCTGCCTGTCAATGACATCATGCCTGACCTCTTACCTTACCTTAGCACCTACTAAAATCCCTTGATTCCTTGAATATCCAAAAACATCTCACTTTCTTTCTTGAATATACCCAGTTACTGAGCCTCCACAGCCTCTTGGAAGAGAATTCCATAGATTCACCATCCTTTTGGGGAAGAAATTCCTGCCCAGCTTTGGTCTGAGTGGCTGACCCCTTATTGTGTCCCCAACCAGGGGAGACACCTCTCCATCTGTCAAGCCCCATAAGAATTTTGTATATTTTTACAAAATCACCTCATCCTGACAAACCCACATTCGAGAAATCTGTCTGGTAAACCTTCACCCCAAGTATATCCTTCCTTAGGTAGGCGGAGCAGACCCTCCTGTACAGAAGATTCCAGGGGTGCTCTCACCAGGGTCCCTTACAATTGAAGCAAGATGTCACCACTCTTGTACTCAAAAGGTACAGAGCTGGTCAGACTGGTAATGGTGCAATTCGACATTGTGGGTATACAGGTGTTCTCACTTGAGTTTGTGCACAAAACAACAGGTCATTGGATAAAAATGGACACTCATAAGTCCAATGAAAAATTCAGGAGAAACCTCTTCACACAGGGTGGACAGAATATGGAAATTGTTGCTAGGAGCTTTGATGTAACAGAGGGATCTTGGGGCACAAGCCCATAGCTCCCTGAAAGTGGCCACGCAAGTAGATAAGGTGGTAAAGATGGTGTATGGTGTACTTGCCTTCATCATTTGGGGTGTTGAGTATACAAGTCAGGAACTTATGTTGCAGCTGTATAAAACTTTGGTTAGGCCACACTTGAGCACTGTGTGCAGTTCTGGTCACCCAATTACAGGAAGGATGTGGAGGCTTTGGAGAGGGTGCAGAAGGGGTTCACCAGGATGTTTCCTGGATTGGAGAGTATGAGCTATAAGGAGAGGTTGGGCAAACTTCAGTTGTGTTCTCTGCAGCATCAGAGGCTGAGGGGCGACCTGATAGAAATTTATAAAATTATCAGAGGCATAGATAGGGTAGGTGGTCAGGGTCTTCTTTCTCAGGGTGGAAATGTCAAATACAGAAAGCACAGCTTTAAGGTGAGACGGGGAAAGTTTAAAGGAGATTTGTGTGGCGTGTTCTTTTTACAAGGAGAGTGGTGGGTGTCTGGAACATGCTGTCAGGTGAGATGGTGGAAGCAGATATGACAGCAATGTTTAAGAGGCATTTAGCCAGACACATGAACAGGCCGGGAATGGAAGAACATAGACCACGTGCAGGCAGATGGGATCGGTTTGGAATTTCATCATGGTTGGCACAGGGACTATGGGCCGAAGAGCCTGTTCCTGTGCTATATTGTTTCTATATTAATGGAACATTTGGGGATGAAACGTTTCTGCAATGTTGACATAATGTGATCTTTCTAAATTTAAGTAGAGATATTCTTGGGGTCACACAACACAGAAAACATGCCCTTCTGCCCAAGTCTACACTGATCATCAAGCACTCATCTATACAATCACACAAACCCCACTCTCCCCACATTTCCATCAACTCCCCTGAGATTCTACCACTTACCTAACACTAGGGGCAATTTACAGCAGCTAGTTGACCTACCAACCTGCACATCTTTGGGATGTGGGAGGAACCCAGAGCACCCAGGGGAAACTCACGTGGTCACAGGAAGAACGTGCAAACTCCACACAGACAGTGCCAGAGGTCAGGATTGAACCTGGGTTCCTGGAGCTGTAAAGCAGCAGCTCCACTAGCTGTGCCACTGTGTGAATGTGCTGTACTGTACAACTATATGATTTTATTTATAAAGTATACTTTCGTACAAAATACTGGGGACAGATAATAAACATCAACCTTGCCAGCAACATGCAAATCTTGTGAATGAATAAAACAAAAGAGTTTTATAACAAGATATTCCTTAACCTCAGTGCCCCAGTGGCTGAGAGAGTGGGACACGGTGTGGGTTAGGATACAGCGTGACAATTTCTCAACCAAATGAACGGGAAATCCCTGCACTGAGTCCACAGTCATCGGATGGCTGAGCTCAGCTTCTCAGCTTGTTATGAGTCTTCCTGGTTGCTCTCCCCTCCCCCTCCCCTCCCAAGGACAGAAACGCTCTCCTGATTACAGTGCTCAGTAAAGCAACTGACATATCAGGGTGGAAGTTTCAATTCTCTGCTTGTATTAGCAAGCAATCCTGCCCCATTTACACATTAGATTTTAAAACTGCCATCCTTGCTTCATCCATAGCCTTCCCACTGCCTCCTTGTGCAACCTTCCTCCAGCCCCACTACCCTCCGAGTTCTCCGCAATCCTCCAATTCCTGCCTCTTGATCTCCCATGAATGTAACCTCTCCACCAGTGGTGGCCACGCCTTCAGCTGCTGGATCTCAAGTTTTGGAATTCCCTATTGAAACTTTTCACTCTCTCTCCTCCTACAATACACTCTTTAAAACTCAACTCTCCACCAAGTTCCTCCTACCCAGACAAGCTGAGGGCAGGAGCTGCAGGCAAGTTAGGGAAGTAAATTGCAGACACCAAGCTTGCAGAGGTGCCTGTGCCAACAGAAGCAAATTAAAACAGACATGGACCAGAATTTGAAATAAATATAGAAAATGTTGGAAATACTCAGCATCTGTGGAGAGAGAAATGGTCATTTCAGGTCTGTAGCCTTTCATCAGAATGGTTCAGAGAGAGTTTGATTAAACGTCATCCAGATGAAATGCTAACTACTTCTTTCTCTGCAGTTGCTGCCTGACCTTCTGAGCATTCTGTGGTGAGTCCATAGATCTCTAAAGGTGGTAGCACAGGTGGCTAAGATGGTGAAGAAGGCACAGAGGTGTTGGCCTTCATTAGTGAGGGCAGAGAATAAAGGAGCGTGGAGGTAATGGTGCAGATTTATAAAACTCTGGTCAGGCCATAACTGGAGTACTGTGCGCAGTTCTGGTTACCACACTATGGGAAGGATGCGATTGCACTGGAGACAGTGCAGAGAAGATTCACCAGGATGTCATTGGGATGGAATGTTTTAGTTACAAGGAAAGACTGGATAGGCTGGGTTTGCTTGCCTTGGAATGGATGAGGCAGAGGAGGGAGCTTGATAGAGCAATATAAAATTATGAAGATGATAGATAGAGTGGGGACTTTGAGAAACTTTTCCCCAAGACAAAGATGTCTAAGACCAGAGGGCATAACTTTAAGGTGAGGAGTAAGAGGATTAGAGGGATCTGAAGAATCTCCTCACCCAGAGGGTGGTTGGAATCTGGAACACACTGCCTAAGGGGGTGGTGGAGGCAGAGACTCTCACAACATTTACAAAGTATCTAGATGAGCACTTGAATCACCAAGGCATAGAAGGCTATGGACCAAGTTCTGGTACGTGGGATTAGTATGGATAAGTATTGGGTGGTCAGCATGGACATAGTGGGCCGAAGGGCCTGTTTCTGTGCTGCATGACTCAATTTCTAGCATCTTTAATTCAACTCTGCACCAGCTGCAGTATTTTGCTTTTGGAACAGAAGTTAATTAAGATGAAATCCAGCATGAGCAGCTCACAGGAAGGTAACCTTAACGACGTCATGTATCTTCTGAACTGTGCTGTGTGGCTGTGTCCCTGC
The DNA here is from genome assembly GCF_009764475.1 of Pristis pectinata. Classification (NCBI taxonomy): domain Eukaryota; kingdom Metazoa; phylum Chordata; class Chondrichthyes; order Rhinopristiformes; family Pristidae; genus Pristis; species Pristis pectinata. The sequence goes on along the minus strand of NC_067416.1, from coordinate 2,492,253 downwards.
TATGATGCCAGTGTGAAATTACTGATGCTGGTGTGCTTTAAATGAAGGTATTGGTATTAGTTTATTATTGTCACTTGTACCGAGGTACAGTGAAAAACTTGTCTTGCCATGATTTAGAGGTGACCAAGGTTGTAACTGGCTAGGAATGTCCCCAGTACAAAACCATTTCACTGCAAGACAACCAACTGGCAAGAGACTCACCTTCTGACATCTACACAGCACAGATCAGGACTGTGATTAAACACTCTTCACTTGCCTGGATAAATACAGGTCCAACACTCATGAAACTCAACCCTATCCAGGACAAAGCAGCCTTATTGATTGGTACCAAAATCCACTAGCTTAAATCCTTGTTCCCTCCACCACCAGCACACAGTGCCTGCACTGTGCACCATCTGCCAAATGCACTGCAGTTACTCACCCAGGTTACTCCAAAAACACTTCCCAAACCTGTGACTACTACCACCAAGAAGGGCAAGAATAGTAGATACGCGGGAACACCACCCCCCACAGGTTCCCCTCCAAGTCCCACACCATCCTGACTTATAGCGCCAGTCCTTCATCATCGCTGGGTCCAAATTCTGGAACTCCTTTCCCAACAGTACCATGGGAGCACGTCCACCAGAAGGACAGCACTGATTCAAGCAGGCAGCTCACCAATGTCCTAGACGCAGTTAGATATTGGTCTTGCCAGTGATGCCCATATCACAAAGAAGTATTAAATGAATAAATTTTTTAAAAATTCCTCAACTCTCAGTTTCTCCTCAACTATTTTACGGGTGGGTTGATTGGGGTCACAATTCCACCCGAGTCAGAAGGTTGAGAGTTCAAACCTCCCAGGAACTTGAACTAGTATAACACAGGCTGACATTCCCAGTGCAGTACAGAGAGAGTGCTGCATTGTCAGAGGTGCTGTCTTTCATATGAGATCCTAGATCGTCTGCTTCTCTAGCAGATGAAAACTGTCCCTCTACATATTTCTCCAACCACACCTCGTAAACAGGTTATTTGTTCATTACAATGTTGTTTGTGGGAGTTACTGTGCAGTAATTAGCTGTCTTGTTTCCTACATCATAACATTGTTTACACTTTGAAAATACTTCATTGGATGAACAAGCTACAGTAAGACGTTTTTTAATCCCTCAACCTGAAATTCACTTAGGTTACAGCTGATCGACATCTCAGCTCTAATTGCTCGTTGAGAGAACCTACAGTAAGCTTTAGAAAAACAAATCATTTACTTAAAAGGAGTAAATGTTGGACTGAGAAAATGAGCAAACTGGATGAATAGAGACAACAGAACCCCTGGAATTCAGTGTATCAAACACGGGAACATAAAATATCAAACTGGGAGGAGCCCATTCAACCCCTCATGCTGCTCCACCATTCAATGAGATTTACCTCAGTGCCACTTTCCTACACTGACCTTATGTTTTCTGTTTTATTTTTGCGGCATCATATTTAAGAGAAACCTGCGCTTTGATGTCTGAGCAGATTTACTGCAGCATTGTTGGTGTTTGCTCCAGTGTTACAGTGTGCAAGCAGAAAGGTTAAAAAAAACGGTTCAGTCTTGGGGGACTGAGGTTTCCGGTACAGCATTAAGATGGTTTGCATCAAATCTCTCTTGGCCTCCTTCCACAGCTTGCCTGATCTCCAAAGGGAAGCTTTTAGTTGCACTGAGGGAGCTGTGCACACACAGGGAAGCAGAAAGGGTGCCTGTGTGTGCCTCTGATGCAGTGGTCACAAACAGGAGAGATTGGAAATCCATGTGTACCACTCTACGCATACTCACTTGCCCACGTGTGTCTGTGTATATGTTTGTGCATGTGTGTCTGTGTGTATGTCTGTGTGTGCACATGTGTGTGTGTGTGCGTGCATGTGTGCACGTGTGTCTGTGCGGACACATGTATGTGCAGACTGTCAAGTCACTCACAGACAACAGCAACAGACCTGAATGTTGCTCCACCATTACAGCCAGGGAACTCTTCAACATGAACACCACTACCTTGAGTGAGACAGAGGGGCAGAAGACAGCCAGCTCAAAGAACAAGGTTGTGAGTACACCTGCTACTGGAAGGACAGGTGAGAAGAGAAACGTTGCTTTCATGAGGTAGGTTTCACCATCAGGAATGAGTTCGCCTGTTGTTTCAACTCCCCTCCCTGTGGATGACATCTCTTGACCCTCCAGCTCACTCAAACACAAAACCAGCACACTATGGTCATCAGTGCACACTATGGTCATCAGTGCACACTCCCCAACCCTGGGACCTACAGGTGAGGCCAAGGAGGATTTCTACTTTGACCTTGGAAGAAAACCCCTGGCCTGCATTCCCAGGGATTACATACTGACCCTGTACTGGGCCATTCATAACTCCAGTTCCAGGGCTGGGAAACTCTGGCAAGGCACGATTGACAAGGACAGGGTAGGGAAAGCCAACTCCCATGAGGTACTCCTGACAAACTGCTTGCAACATATTTTTGTGTGAACTAACACTCTGCTTAGTCAGAGAGGCAGGTACAACACCCCAATGCAGGCACCACCCGTGTTAGATGATGTCACTGAGAGAAAGACTACAAGGACCCCTGCTTAAGCCACGCCATGACGGGTACCAATGACTGTCGGATGGACAACCGCCTCATCCACTCTGTTCCCTCCATCAGCCTGGCCCTAAACCAACGCTGCAGGCAGCAAGGGTGTCGTAAGAAAATCAATGTTGGAGGTCTCAAGGACCTCACAAAGAGACCCCTTCCCAGTCAGCACCTCACAGACAACCTGTGGCCTCCCAAACAACAGGAGCCACAGAGTGTCCATACAGCCTCGACTGCCTTGAAGTTTACTGTAATTAACATGTGGAGAGACTCTTTGATTCTCTACAGAGAAAACATAGGACTGGTTTAATTGGAAGAACTGGGAGGTCTAGGAGCTAACTATGTCTGCACTCTCTGGAAAGAGCACTCTGCAGAGCTTCACAACTGGGATTCTGTCCTTGACAAGTGTGTCATTGCACAGCACACTACCCAGTCTCACAAGAGGTTGAAAAGCCATGAGAACACTGAAAACAAGTCCTAAAACTAAGTAGAGAGCCTCATCTCCCTCATCTGGAAAGAGGACATCAAGGGGCCTCAGAGATGCCATAAATGTGATGATTTTCAAGTGAATATACCAGTCAGACTGAGGCAAATATAAAGAGCTCTACCTGTTGATAGAAAGTTGTCACAAAGGTTCTCCTCAACCACCGCACCCCCCCCCCCCCAGAGGCCAAAGAACTACTCCACAAATTGCAGAGCGGATTCCATCCATCATAGGGGCGTGCTCATGACCATAGTGTGCAGGTCCTGTGTTGGAGTGAACCAGAGGATCACAGGACATCCAACCTTGGACGACTCCCTATGAGAGAGAGAGAATTTGTGCACACATATTTGCGTGTGTGTGTGTGTGTGTGTGTGTGTGTGTGTGTGTGTGTGTGCGCGCGCGCGCATGCACGAGTGTACACGTGTGAATGATCTGCCATCTGCTGGCCATTTTAAGAGCTCCAACTGGGTCAGCTGTGACCAGGGTGCTTAGTGGCACATACTGGGGTCAATTCTAGATGACAGCAGTGCATCAATCCCAAGAGCAGCATAGAGAAACCAAAGGGTGGTGCATGTACCCCACCTACTCCACCCGTGCATTATCTCATGAGCTTGCTGTTTGTAAATTGGTTGTGGTGTTTCCTACATTGAAATATGAACCACAGTGACTAGGTTGGCTTGAAACACTTCAGAGCATCCCAGACTTGTGAATGATGTTATGTAAATATGTTTTGATTTCTTTCCTTCTTAGAGTCACAGAGTTACATAGCACAGAATGAGGCCCTTTGGCCCAACTCATCCATGCCAACCAAGGCACCTTCCTGAGCCAGTCCCATTTGCCTACATTTAGCCCATATCTCTCTAAACTTGTCAAAATGTCTTTTAAAAATTGTAATTGTACGCAACTCTACCACTCCCCCAGCCGCTTGTTCCATACATCCAGCACCCTCTGTGGAAAAACTTGCCCCTCACCTTAAACCTGTGCCCTCTACTTTTAAACTCCCCTATCCCAGGAAAAAGACTGACCATTCACCTCATCTACGCCTGTGAGGCTACCCCACAGCCTCCTTTTCTCCAGGGAAAACAGTTCCAGTCTTTCCAGTCTCTCGTCATGTCAAGCCCTCCATCCCAGTAACAACCTTGTGAACCTTTTCTGCACCATCTCTCGCTTCGTCACATCCTTCTTATAGTATGGCGACCAGAAATGCACACAATACTCCAGGTGCGGTCTCACCGACATCCTATGCAGCTGTCATGTGACATCCCAATTCTTGTACTCAATGAAGTGCTTTGGGATGACCTAAGGTTGTGAAAGAAGCTATAGAAATATAAGTCAGACTGTTTCTTCCAACCAGCGGCTCATAAAATTATAGTTTTCTTTTTGTGGGGTTGACCTAATGTCAGTGACATAATATCCCCTGCAGAGGTGGCCCTGGATAGCCATGGGAAGAAGAGCAGGAACCGCCACCCTGTGATATCCAAAGGCTTTCAATGGAAGGTGCAAGTGTGGGAGTCAGGGTGTGTACCACTATCCAGTCTCTGACCTAGGATCTGCCAATGCATCAGTCCGTGCCTGCATGCAACAAGACAACATACAGACATGGGCTAATAAATGACAAGTAACATACGCCCCACCCAAGTGACATCCCACCACCTGCCCTTGGCATTACTGAGTCCCCCACAATCAAAATCCTGCCAGCTTACCTTTAACCAGGAATTAAACTGGACCAGCCATCAGCACATAATACTAAGAGAACGTCAGAGGCAGTCTAATGTCGTGCCTCACTCCCAACACCCTAAAGCTATTCTGATTTGTGTAATTTCTCCCCTTAATTGAATCCCTGCACTCCAGTATCAGGCATGGCTCCAAGATAAGTTTCTACCTCCAGCAGTTGAATAGCTCGCTGCCACTTATTTCTATGCACTGCTCTTGTGGGCATGGAGTTGGACTGAGTGCATGGAAGATGGGAAAGGAAGAGGAGCAGAGAGGAAAGATCCTTCAAAGTGGAAAATTGCAACAAGTTAAGAATAGAAATGGTTCTTAAATTCTCTTGGTAAAACACAGATATTTTGGAATTACCTTTGTTAAATTGGACACATCAGGCATAGGGAATTGCAGCTTGATGCAGAAATAATGCTGACATCGCAACCTGTCAGGAATAATTAATCAGATGTGGGACTGATTACTTTATTTATTCCTGGGATGTGCACGTGCCCCTGGGTTGGTGAGGGTGCAGTTTGATTCAAACGAACATGCTGCTAGCTTGCCAGGGAGATGGGAATTCACACTGCTCTAGAATGGGATAACACTCTAGACCCAGATGTTACATCTCACTCCCAAAAATTCACCAGTGGATTTTAACAAAAATATACAGGCTCCAAAGTCACTTTTAATAAGATCAGCTTCTGCATTCCTGGATTTCTGAAACAATTATAACTCTTAATTTGAACACTCCCTCTCTGTGATAGTCCAATAACACAACTCCTGGACTCTGCAGTCTGCTCATTCTGCATTTCAAACAAGGGCAATTTTCCCCTTTTTGCAGCTTGTTCTGACTTCCCTTGTGGCTACTTTCAGTATCATGGGCAGTCAGGAAAAGACTGGCCTCTCAGCTAACTGGTTTATCAAAAACCTTACCTGGATATTAAACCATAACACATCCAAGATGGCAGAACATCACAGCACAGAAACCTATCAAGCCTGTCCACCTGTGCAGAAAGCCCCACATCTGCTGCTCTTTTCCCATAACCCTACCAATTAAAGAAGGGGATGACACACGTGCACACAGACACAAGCGCACAGTCAAACACATGCATTCACACATGTAAATATCTGAATGAATCAAATAAATGCACACATACACAAATGCACATATACAAATATGCTTATGCAAGCACATACTAAAATATGTGCAAATTGAAGGATATGCAAACTCACGCATACACAAACATTCCTACACATTCAGATACAGGCATACACACACATGCACTTGCAAACACAATCAGCAGATGGGGATGGACTATGCCTGCCTGGCTTTGATTTTGCTCCCTCTTTCAAGGACACGTCGTCAATATGTAGCTCAACAAATTCATAAAACAACAAATGGGTTAAGTAAAATTGCATGCATTCTCTTTAAAGTTTGCCACTAAAATTCACTCTCATTTCTTGGGAGTAGTTTTTATATAAACACATCTTGTGCTTTTGATATGCTCAGCAAATCCCTTAGCTCATCATTAAATGACCAGATTTGGCAGGGTTTCTTTCTGACAGAGAACTCCACTCAGTCATATCTGTTATCATTTAAGGAAGAGAGGCATTTAAACAAAAATAAGACAATTACTATCAGTAACAGCAACAGTTAGAGAAAGTGACTGTGAAGTCCTTTGCAAAGAATATATTGAAATAAGTCTTGCATTTATATAGAGTCTTTCAAGTGTAACAAAAGGTTGAAGATGCCCCATTGAAGTACTTTGGTGTGCAGTGATTCTTATGACAGAAGAAACATAGCTCCCACAAACAGTGTGAGAGTGACCAGGTCACCAGTTTTAGCAGTGTTGGCTGTGGGATAAATATTGGTCAGAAGCTAATGAAATGCTGACAGGGCAACATGTGAACTTTCTTTTATTCACTCATGGGATGTGGGTGTCATGACCTAGGCTAGCAGTTATTGCCCCTTCCTAATTACTTCTGAACTGAGCGACTTGCTAGCCATTTCAGAAGGCAGTTTAGAGTCAGGTTGGTGGGACTGGAGTCACAAAAGCAAAACTGAGTAAGGACAGTGATTTCCTTCCCCAAAGGGCATAAGTGAAGTGTGCGGTTTATTCCAACAGCTTCACTACACCACGGCTGACACTTTTGAAAGTTCCAGATTTATTTAATTAACATAATTTAAATTCCCCAGCTAACATGCTGGGATTTGAACTCATTAATCCAAGCCTTTCAATTGCTAGTCTTTTTTTACTTAACCATCACATCAAATCCCCCAAATCATTCTCACACATGGAAACATAAAAAACACAACCCTTCTGGCCTTGGCGCCTGCTCCACCATTTAATATGATGGTAGGTGGTGCTCTGTCTCAGTGCTACATTCCAGCTCTCTCCCCATGCTAATTTATGGCTACTGTGTCCAGAAATCTATCTACCTCCTGCTTATCAGCCTAATATTCCCAATCATACAGCACAGAAACAGGCCCTTCAGCCCAAATGGTCCATGCCATCCAAGAAGCCCATGCAAGCTAGTCCCACTTGCCTGCGTTTGGCCCATATCCCTCTAAGCCTTTCCTATCCATGGACCTGTCCAAGTGTCTTTTAAAAGTTGTTGTTGTACCTGCCTCAACCACTTCTTCTGGTAGCTCAGTCACTTACCACCCACTTTGTAAAGAAGTTGCCCCTCAGGTTCCTATTAAATTTTTTCCCTCCCACCTTAAACATATTCTATCACAGTGCTAGTATTCCAAATACTGGAAGGACCCCTGATGATCACACTGGAAGTTGTAGGGTCCAAGAAGACTGAGGTGGTACACAACCACTGTCCACATGTAATGGCAAACTGCGGCTGGGTTTAACCTCCCATCCAAAGGTGGGCGCCTTCAACCATGCAGCATTACTCACACTGGACACAAAGTGCCAGCCCAGGTTATAGACGCAGCACTCATGTGCAGAGGGACTCCTGCCTCTGTCCACTGAGCCACGGCTGATGCTCACAACTATCGCCCCAATTTGTGTATAAAGAACAGAAATGCAAAATGCTGCAGATTCTGGCAAGTTGGTGCTGGCAGGTAGCATGATGGTACAGCAGTTAGCACTGCTGTCTCACAGCATCAGAGACCCAGGTTTAGTCCAGCTGTCTGTGTGGAGTTTGCACGTTCTCCCTGTGGCCAGGTGGGTTTTTCCCGGGTGCTCTGGTTTCCTCCCATGTCCCAAACACGAGCAGGTTGGTGGGTTAATTGGCTGCTGCAAATTGCCCCCGGTGTGTGGGTGAGGGGTAGAATCAGGGGGGAGCTGATAGTCATGTGTGAGAGAGAGAATAAGTTGCAGAGGTGCAGGGAAACAGGCGAGGGGGAATGCGACTGATGGGATTGCTCTGCCAGAAGCAGACAGGAACTGGATGGGCTGAATGGCTTCCTTCTGTGTCATAATATGCAAGGAAGTGCTGAAAATGTTTGCTTTTTTTCTTTCTAATCCAGTCACCCTCAGCCTTCTCTTCCCTGGAGAAGAGAGCCCGACTGCACTTTAAGAAAGTGCTTCACTTGCTCTAAAGTGCCTTGGGTGCCTCAAGCTGGTGAAAGGTACTGCAGAAATACTCTCAGTAACTCTCAAAAGCTTCTCTTTGCCCAGATTAAACGTTACCCCTCCAAACTCTGCAGTGCACAGAATCTATCTGTAACTTCTGATTTAATTTGTGTGGAGCTTTGCCTGTTCTCCCTAATGCCCTGAGCATACAAGAAGATATTAGAGAAGGGCAGAGAGGAAGGCTTTAGGGAGCATTGTGTAGGGTATGAGGACTCAGAGAGCTTTCCCGACGAAATTCCACTACTTAGGTCACAGACAGCTGGAGGCAAGGTCACCCCTGGTTGTGGAGCAACTGAAGGCAAAGCCAGCAGTTACTGTGGGCGAGAAGGTGGTGGTGAGCTGCCTTTTTCTAGTGTAGATACTCCCACTGTCCTGGTGGGGAGAGAATTCCAGGATTTGGATCCAGTGGTGAGATACAGTGAAAAATTTTGTTTGCGTGCCATCCAGACAGATCATAAGTACATTGAGGTAGTAAAAAGGAAAACAGAATGCAGAATGTAGTGTTACAGCTACGGAGAGAGTGCAGAGCAGGTAGACAAATAAAGTGCAAGGGCCACAAGGAGATAGATTGAGAGGTCCAGAGTAGGTGCTCCCTTACGCCTGCTGCCCTTGTCCTTCTTGATTTGGGAGGTGCTGTCGGAGTAGCCTGGGCAAGTAACAGCAGTACATTTTCCTTGTCAGCCGTGGAGATACAACAGTTGATGAGGAGGACATTGCAAGGTCAACTGGCTGTGTCTGAATTCAGTACCTAGGTCAAACAGAGATGGTCTGTCTGGTTTTGTTTTCTTCTGTATAAACATGGTGATTTTGATACAACTGAGTGACTTGCTCAGCCAACTCCGAAGGTGGATAAGACGTGGCAGACTTTCTCTTCTGAAGGATATTGGTGAAGCAGATGGGTTTTTACAACAATCCGGTAGTTTTGTGGTTACTATTTTTTTTATTTTGTGGTTACAGGGAGAAGGCAGGAGAATGGGGTTGAGAAGGAAAAATAAATCAGCCATGATCGAATGGTGGAGCAGACTCGATGGACAAATGTCCTAACTCTGCTCCTATGTCTTATGGTATTATTACTGCAAGGACTTTTTTTTAACTCCTAGATTATTAGCTGAATTTAATTCTATTGCTGCCACAGTAGGATTTGAACTATCTGGACTGTTGGTCAGGGCCTCTGCATTAATAGTCCGTTAACTTAACCGCTGTGCCATCACCCTACCTATGGTTGGCAATAGTGGGGAGAAAAGGAAGAGTGGGGAACATGACAGCCCAGTGTGGGAGGAGGGCAGAGACATTGGAGGGCCATGGCACTGGAGGAGGTTGGTGGAGGGGGCGAGGCAGGGGAGGATATTTGAAAACTTGACTAGGAAATTGGGGTGATTTACCCAGCTTGGGAGTCGTTGATGCCCACAACAGCAACCAGGCAACTCCTGGTGGACCAGGAATCAAACTCAGGACCCTGGGTATCAGGGCCCCCAAACTCCCAAAATGTACAAGCCCACAAAAGCACTCAGTGCCAGACCTCTGACCCACTCTTTTATGCCTAAAAACCCCCACGTTATTCATTGAACATGGTGGTGGCACCACTGCTACTGAAGCAGATGTGGATTATCAGTCAAGTGACGCACTCTCAGAAGAGAAATGTAAAAGTTTACAGATGATGTGACTGCTGGAAGGACCTCTAAACTGGCTTTTTTGGGAGTGGTGGATGGGGTCATACAGGATTGCTAAATACGCAACGGCTGCTAGTGCATGCTCACACGTGTGTGTGTGTGTGTGTGTGTGTGTGTGTGTAAGTGAGAGAGAGTATGTGTGAGAGCATGCATGTGTGTATGCATATGGGTGAATACATGTGTGTGTGTGTGTGTTTGTGCATGGAAATATGAAATAAAACATTCATCAGACATCATTTTGTTAAACATTGCGGGCATCCTTGGAGGAGAAAAATCCTCACCAATCAAATCTAAAATGGTTCAACCACAAAAAAAACACATTAAGGCATTTTTTCTCTCTTGCTCTCCCTCTCTCTCCTTACAGCACACACTGAAACCAAGAGGAAGATAAAGCCACAGGCCTAAATACCAGCTCCACATAAACCACACATTTCCACATCAATAAAGTTAATTGGTTAGCCATTAGTTACTGGAGTATACTGTACTCACCAGGACACGAGCAACCTCCTGACATTTTTCACATCTCTGAACTCCCTTCCTATGTGTGTGTGTAGAAATACGCTTCCTTTTAAATCCTTTTTTTTGCCTCTTCTGGTTTCGAGACAACACAGCCTCTCTCTCTCTCTCTCTACTTCATGGTGTCCTGTGTGTGTTGATGTCACGTACTGAAATCTCTGGGAAGGAGAGAGAAAAAAGAGAGAGAGAGGGACCGTCAGACAAACAGGAAGCAGAAATTATTCATTCCCTCAAAGGCAGAATACCTCCACTCATTAATATGCAAATGTAAAATTCAGTGGGTGGAGTGTGTGTCTGCCAGTGTAACCCAGGAAACAGGGATGGCAAAGCTTCAACAAGCATGTGACCCAGATTTCCTCTCTCTCGCGCTCTCTCTAAAGGGTTATTTTGCTCACTCAGAACCCCTCACTGAAATCTCTCCTGCTATCCATCACCGCCCTCTCCATAATCCCAACTATAGTCCCTTCCGGCTGGTTGATCTGGCCTTGTTTATCGAATGAAGACCAGTCACCTTCCCCCACACCCCCTCCACTTCGCTACCTTGCTCCTCCCCTCCCTCTCTCCTTCATTTCCCCTCCCCTCACCAACCCCCTGCTCCCAGGATCTGGGAGACGTGAATGTTTAACCCTTCCTAGATCGTAGTCAAACAACATTTGGAAAGAAAAATTATGTTTAATCAGAGATCATGCAGTGCAAGCTCAGCAAATGGCCATCCTTCTTACTGCTTCCTGAGAACAGCAGACCAGAAGGTCCCATCTTTGATTTTATGATTTGTTTCATAGCATAGAGGCCATTCATCCCACTGATTTCCTGGTCTGAGCTGTCAGGCGTGAATACTTTAGCCTCGCCACCTCTGGTTTGGGACATAGAAAGATCTAACATGGGGGCTTCCCACAGGACTTAGCTGAAGCCTCCAAAAAATGAGAGTTAATCTCCAGGACACTGTCTAGAGTGGAGTCTTAAAAACTATTACTCCAACACTTGGAGACACAAGAGACTGCAGATGCTAGAATGTGGAGCAACCTGCTTGACCCTCAGTTTTTCCAACACTTGGGCAGACTACATATAAAATTATCACTAAGAATAAGGAGAGAAAATGGATGTTGGACTGTCAACTGTCAGGGAATCGGGGGCAAGGAATCTGTTTGATTTCCTGTTGCTGCAGAAAGGATACATTGGGGTGACCATTGATAAGTGTCATGGGGTGGAAGGACATGTAAAAAACACCAAGACTGCATTCAAATGGACTTGGGAAGCTCCTTCACCTGAGCTGCCATTGGCAAGGACAAGACCAGTCCAAGCTGTGATGCTCACACGTCAAGCAGCACGCCTTCGCTCAGCTTCAAAACTGGCTCAGGGGCTGTAGTGCCCAAGTGTTGTTGCTTTATGGTGGGGAGCAGTTTCTTCAGTGGGGAACTTCAGGACACAGGACTACAAGTCACCACTCTGCATCTGCTTGTCTGGTGTACGTGTGTCATTAATGATGTGGGGGGAATGAGTTAAGGAGCGGAAATATTCAGAGTATGTTGTGTAGCAATAACAACATGCAAAGATTGTTGCTAATTGTTAAAAGCAGAAGCAGGACCCGGCCATTTGGCCCCTGGTACCTGCTACACTATTCAATAAGATCCATTCAATCCGACCTTGGCATCAGCTCCACTTTCCTGTCTGTTTACCCTGTTACCCTTGATCCCCTATCATCTGAAAAGCTGCCCATCTCAGCTTTGGATGTACTCAGTGACTCCGCCTCTGCTACTCTCTGGGGGAGAGAATTCCAAAGATTCACCACCCTCAGAGGGAAGACATTCCTCTTCCTCTCAACTCCTAATCCTGAAACTCTGCCCTCTACATCCGGACTCTCCCAAGACGGGAAACAGCCACTCATTACCCACCCTGTCAATCTCCTCACAATCTCTCAATGAGACCATTTCTCATTCTTCCACACTGCAGGAGGGACAAGCCTCTTAACCTTTCATACCTGGAACCAGGCCTGCAACATGCTGTTCACCATGATGCATCAATAAACCCTCAGTGGGGGAGGAGTTGATGCACCAGATATCATTGCTCCAGGGTCTCTGCCAATCTCCCATCAAAGTCAAGGCAGGAGTTGTGCAGAAATTGTGGAAAACCTGCTTCTCTGCTTTTGTGGTGCCTTTCATTGAAAGAGAAATGTTGGTCAGAACAGTGCAAGATCTCCCTTTCAAATGGTTCCATCCAATGTTTCAAGCCCTTTCATCATCCATGGGTTTTAGTTAATGCAAAGAAGTGTGAAATAATAGGCCTTAGTATAAAGAATAATGCCTGACGATGTTAATTAAAGGGGGTGCAGGGACTGAGGGAAAGTGAAAGGACAAGTGCAAAATAATTGCTGAAAATGGTGTGGCACATTGGTCATAAATATGAGCAGCTGGTAGAGTTGTCGTTTCACAGCTCCAGCGACCTGGGTTCAATCCTGACTTCTGTGGTGCTGTCTGTGTGGAATTTGCATGTTCTCCCTGTGACTGCGGGGGTTTCCCCCCACATCCCAAAGATGTATAGATCGGTGGGATAATTTAACACTGTGAAGTGTCCCTGGTGTGTAGGTGAGTGGTAGAATCTCAGAGGAATTCTTGGAAATGTGGAGAGAATAAAATGGGACTAGTATAGGATTAATATAGAAAATGGGAGGACAATAGCTGGTGTGGACTCAGCACACCAAAAGGCCAGTTTCTGTGCTGTATCCCTCCATGACATGGGATCCTGGGATTCAGAAACAGAAAGAAGAAAAACAGGGAGTCTGTGCCAAATCCACATAAAACATTGGTTAGGCCACCAATGGAGTGCCGTGTCCCATTTTGATCGTCACACTTTAGGAAAGATGCCAGTGTCCTGCAGAGGATGGGGTGGGGGGGGTGGCATTTGAAATGTTCAAAACTTGTGAATGGCTTTGATTAAATAGGAGAGTCTGTTTCCACTATCAGAAGGATCAGAAAGCAGGGAACTGGGATCAGGGATACACTGGAAGCAGACTCAGTGGGAGCTTTCAAAGAGGATCTGGATAAATGCATGAAACGAAGTTACGTGGAGGGCTACAGGGGAAGTTAGAGAGAGAGTTTTGTATCACAACTGAAACTATCTGTATCCACTAAGACGCCAGATAAAAGAAAGGAAGTTCCAACCTAGCATCCTGTACCAACACCTTAAACTTCTGAAAAGTAACTTTCATTTTATAGCACCTTTCATTACATCCAGACCTCCTCACAATTGTTTTACTGCCAATGAAGTGTAGGTACAGTTGTAAAATATGAGACACGACTGCATTTAAGTACGGCAAAATGTCGATGAAAGGTGTACAAGGCGCGATGTCATAGTTTGAAGGAGCGGATGCAGAGAGAACGTCTCTGCTTGTGGGGAAGAGGGTAACCAGAGGCCATCAGTAGAGTCAGCAAGAAATCCCACAGGAATTCCAGAGAAACTCCTTTCCCCAGAGAGCGGTGAGAATGTGGAGCTCACTCCCACAGGGAGGGGTGGAGGTGGATTGTATCGATGTTTTCAAGGGAAAGCCAGACAAGCAGAGGAGGGAACAGAGGGTCAGGTTGAGAGACTGAGATGAGGAAAGCAGGGGGCAGGCTCAAGTCGAGCCTAGATGCCAGCATGGACTTGATGCACTGAATGGCCTGTTTCTGTGCTGTACGTCCTGTATGTGAAAATAAATGATCAGATAAAAAAGTAGGAATTTTTCCTCTGTCATAAGTGCCAAACATGCTGTAACTGATACACATTGAAGGTATTGGGGCTGAATGTCAGAAATGGAGCACAGCACATCTACGTTGCTGTGACGCCCATTTAGCACATCAACCAGAAGGCAGGTTTCTTCCAGAGCACTACTGACTTTGTCCAAGGGGTATACTTTTGAGGACAGCAGGAACAACTTGCCTGAACTTCTTGAAATATCTTTTACATCCATGCGAGGGTAATCTTAGTTTAGCGTCCATCGGAAAGAGGGCACATTTTAACACAGTAGTACTCCCTCTGTATCCCCTCAGCAACACCCCTCCCAGACCACAGCACACTCTCAGCACCAGTCCCCTCCAGGTGCAGCACTGCTACATAGCAGCACAGGGAACATTCGTCTGAACTGAGTGCTCAGGTCTCGAGTGGGGCTTGAACACATGACCTTCTGACTCGAACACAAAAAGGGCAACACGCAACGTTAAGTTGAAAGAATGTGAGGGAACACAGTCAGAGTGTGCTACCCCAGGAACTAATGGGAATCCGTGGTTGTGGATCTCGTCTGCTCCAGCCTCTCCTCTCCCAACTCTAAATGATTGTTAATCATTTTCAGCCGTCCCTTCTTGCCAAAAGTCGAGGCAGTTTTTCTCAAGGCCAGTCCAATTCCAAACAAGACATTCCTGAGGATAATCAACCTTATAGTAATTTTGTTCATGGACACAAGGAAGGTTCTGTTCAGACTGATTGCCTTGGGCAGACGGCCAGAACTGCATCAGACAAGTGAGGGGCCTACTAAAGACATAGCATTACCTAACACACGGCAGAAACACCCAGAGGGGACAAAGCCTTCACCACATAGGGAGATGCAAGTGCAGGAGAGTGTGTTAGACCGGCAGCTGGGTACAAGGACAGCACAGTGCTCTGGAAACTGCACACGCTAATGGTGTGGTGCACTGGATCTGTGCGCACTGACGGCATGGTGCACTGGATCTGTGCACACCGATGGAACTGGGCACTGGATTTATGCATGCTGATGGCATCGTACACTGGATTTGTGCGCACTGATGGCACTGTGCTCTGGATTTATGCATGCTGACGGCATGGTGCACTGGATCTGTGTGCACTGATGGCACTGTGCACTGGACTTATGCATGCCGACGGCATGGTGCACTGGATCTGTGCGCACTGAATGCACGTCAAGCTGGGAACTCTGTGCACGGATAGTACATTGTACTGAGAGCTGATTTAACTGAACGCACTACTTGGGGGCTCTGTGTATAGATAGTCCTTACAGATAGATAGTGCTGTCATAAAATACTAGGGTCCACTCCTAACTCTAGACCCTGAACAGTACAACGAGACAGACTTGAGTATACTTTAACTGAGATATCTCTGGAGAGACAAAACAGCAAAGGCCAACAAGGCAGCTTGCACAGGAAGCTGAAAGCTGATGATCCAGTCAGCTGTTTATCACAGCACAGGCCGGAACCAAACAAAGACAATGAAGGAGTCTTGTGATAAGGTCCCTGCCACTCCTGTTGCTCAAATGGGCACAGGCAGTTCATTGCCTTTCTTATAGGAGTCAAGATATGCAATACTCAGCTGTTAACCCTGTATCTAATGCTTACAAAGTACAGTTGAATTGTTACGGCTCATTGAGCCCATGCTATCTCTGAGTTGAGCAATCCCATAAGCCCCATTCCCTGCTTTACGCCCAAGATCCTGCAAGTCTTTCTTGACTGCCTATCCAGTTCCTTTTAGAAGTCCCTGATTTATTCTGTTTCCACTATGTTCACAACAGCAAATTCTAAATTATAAATACTCTCTGCACAGTGTTTTCTCTTGCACCCCTGTGCAAAGGTTTAAGCTAGAGTCCCTGGCACTTGAACCATCCACTCATGGATTGCTTCCCTCTGTTGTGATCATGCAATACTCTATCAAATCTCCTCTTAACCTTAAATTAAAAGCAGAAAATGTCAGCAACACTCAGCAGGCCAGGCAGCATCTGTGGAGAGAGAAACAGTTAATGTTTCAAGATGACAACCTTTCATCAGAACTCCTTTCAATCTCCTTTGCTCTATGAAGAACCATTGCAGATCCTCTATGCTAACCTTGTAGCTGAAATCCTTCATTCCTGGAACTGTTCCAGTAGATATTTTCTGTGCCTTCTCTAAGACCTTCACATCTCTAAATTTAGCGGAGTAGAAATGGATTGCATCACACTGATTTTTTTTTAGCAATGAAATTGATTTTTGCTGGAGTGGATCAGGATGAGGGTTGTTTCTATGTTGGATCCACTCTGTACGTTCAACCAGGCACAAATCACACTTAAACTAAAGACTTTTTCTGCATCAGGTGTGCACATGACAATGAAGCAGCCCAGGTGGTTCTGAGTGCACCTGTAATTAAGCTTAGAAGAGGTGCTGGCCAGAGTAAAATCTGTCTTGGGTACTTTCCTTTAATTTATTCTCCTTTGAGCCCACACATCTTCCAAACTAATTTTTTTTCTCTTAGAGATCATGAGCTTTTGGAACTCTCTTCCTCAAAGGACAGTGGAAGCAGAGTCTGGATATTTTTACGGCAGCAGTAGCTATCATCAAGGATCGCCACCATCTGGGTCATGCCCTCTTCTCGCTGCTAATGTCAGGCAGGAGGTACAGAAGCCTGGCTTCCCACACAACAAGGTTCAGGAACAGCTACTTTCCTACAACCATCAGGTTCTTGAACCAATCTGCACAACCTTAACCCTACCTCAGCAATGGAACACTACAGACCACCTCTTGCACTACCATGGACTTGTCTTCGATTGCGTCTTTGCTTCTTTTTTTCCCGCTAAGGTCTTGTTTTTGCAGTCTTCCCCCCCTCCCCCCAACTCAATGGTATAATTTTATGTATAATTTATATTCTGTGCGTTGTCTGTACCTATGTGCCTGTGATGCTGTTGCAAGCAAGTTTTTCATTGCACTGTGCCTCACCGTACTTGTGCACATGACAATAAGCTCGACTTGATAAGATACTTCATAAGCAAGTGGGTGAAAAGTTAGCGGGGATAGGCGGGGATGTGGATTTGAGCTTAAAATCAGATGAGCCATGATCTTATTGAGTGATGTCGCAGGCTCAAAGGGTCAAGTGCCCTGCTCCTAACATTGGTCAACTAAATTAGTAAATTGGTTTTATTATTGTCACATGTACCAAGGTACAGTGAAAAACTTGTCTTGCATGCCTTTCATACAGATCAATTCATTACACAGTGCATTGAAGTACTACAGGGTAAAACAATAACAGAGTGCAGAATAAAGTGATTGATATTGGGAACATCCACTACAATCATCTTGTGATAAGTAGAGGTTGCATAGATTTATTTTATATTCCTTTGAGTTTGGAGCGGTACAGGTTGGTCCGATTGAGGAGTTTAAAATGATACAGAGATTTGTTAGATCTGAATTCAGGTAGTACTTGTTCACAAAAAGCAAAATGTAAACAGATCGGTTCCCCCAGAGAGCTTTGCATGGCTGGGCCACAGCAGAGAGAACTCTGGGATTGATGGATCTTCAAAAATCAAAACCTTTCAAATGCTGGAAATCTGAAATACAAATAGAAAGTGCTGGGAATTCTCAACAGGTGTGGCAGCATCTGAGGAAGGAGATGAAAAATCTCTATTTCTTCGTGATGGATCTTTGTTGGGCAAGGCCTGGAGTTAAGGAAACCAAGGTTCAGCCAATGTCCAAATTAACAATTGAACAAGCTCAAAGCAAGGAATGGCCTACCCGCATTTCTACAGTGTGTCATTGGAGTGACACTGTTTTCAATCTACACGTCTGCAGTCCTCAGATTGACTGGGACAGAGGTACTGATCCTGCCCTGGGAGTACATGACAGAAGAGTGCAGAGGGAGCTTTATTTTGTATCTGACTCATGCTATCTCTACCCTGGGAGCGTTTGATGGGGCAGTGTAGCAGGAGTTTTACACGGTGTCTAACCTCTGTGATCCACATCATAGGACACACTCATAGAGTCCTAGAGTTATACAACACAGGCCCTGCAGCCCAACTCGTCCATGCCAGCTAAGATGTCTACTTGAGCTTGTCCCACTTCCCTGCATGTGGTCCATATCCCTCTAAACCCTCCCTATCCATGTACCCTGTCTAAATAGAGAAACAAAGGACTGCAGATGCTGGAATCTGGATGAAAAACATGATGATGCTGGAGGAACTCGGCAGGCCAGGCAGCATCTGTGGAGAAAAGCAGGCGGTCAACAATTTGGCTCAGGACCCTTCTTCAGGACTGAAGATAGGAAAAGGGGAAGCCCAATATATAGGAGGGAAAAGCAGAGTAGTGATAGGTGGATAAAAGAGGGGTGGTGGGGTGGGCACAAGGTGGTGATAGTAGATGCAGGTAAGAGATAGGCAGGTTCAGGGAAGGAGGGGAGAGCAGATCCACTGGGAGATGGGTCAAAGAGAAAAAAAGGGTAGGAAAAAAAAGAGGTAGGCTGTGAAAGGGAAGGAAAGGAGAGGCATGGTTGGGGATGTGTGTGGGGATTACTTAAAGTGAGAGTAATCCCCCCCTCCCCTCCAGGTAAAACAGTCCCAGCCTATCCAGTCCTACCTTATAGCTGAAGCCCTCCAGTACTGGGAGTGTTTGAGGGGGACTGTAGTGAGAGCATTGCTCTATGTCTAACCTGGGCTGTCCCAGCCTGCTAGTGCATGAGGAGTGGTAGACATAACTCCCAGCATCCACCAATTCATGTACCAGTCTCCGAGTGCAAGAGCTTGATCCTTAACAGTAAATCTGCCAAATGGCTGTTCTCACTGGGATCTGTCCTCAACTGCTGGAGTCAGATGAGCTTGCATGCAACCAAACACAAAGAGGGACTGCTATGCTCCTGCTAATCAAATCAAAGCAAGTGATTTGTTATCATTCAGGTCCTCAGGAATTTGCACCATCTCCTGGTAGAATTCCAAGATTCCACACACAGTCCAAATCCCCAGGCTTTGAGCAAGAGTTTGCATTTCAATGGCACCCGTCACAGCCTCTTCAATGTAAAGAAATAAACAATGTTAATGGTTCACAGCAAGCAAATGTGATTGATAAATGTTAAGCCCTTTTCTCTCTTCACAGATGCTGCCTGACTTGCAGTATTTCCTGATTTCCTTTCAGATTTCCTGCGGCTGCAGTATGCAGGATCTGAAAATGTTGGGAAGGTATTCACTAATGAAATGTAGGAAATGTTGCTGCCAATCTGTATCCAGCAAGCAAAACAATCTAGTGATAACTAGATATGTTTTAGTTGGCCATGTTGATTAGGGATAAACATTGACTGGGATATCAAGGAGACTTCCCACAGATCATGCTAATCTCCAAAAAATGTGATTTATTCAAAACATAAGCATACCATTCCAAAATGCATTACCAGTCATGGTTTCCCACAAATATCCTGACTACAACTCCGCCCAAACTGCTTCCTGAAAAGGGTCCATTCCATTTTCCCAATCTTTCCAAGGCAGAATCAACCACTTTGATTGCCCTGAAATATTAACATAATTTCTTTACATTGAAAAGGATGTGAAGGGTGCCATTGAAATGCAAACTCTTTCTCAAAGCCTGGGGATTTGCACTGCTTGTGTTCTGTGGATAATCCTTCACAGCAGTGCTTCTAAGAGGTGAAACGATGGCTAAATTACCGAACTTGTAATACAGAAACATCGTCCATCAATCCAGAGACAGAGCTCAAAACCTGCAGTGGTGGATTAACAACCTAGCTAAAACCTTGGTCACTAGCAATTTGGCAACACAGTGACACAGCTGGTAGAGCTGCTGCCTCACATCCCAGGTTCAATCCTGACCTCAGTTTCTGTCTGTGTGTAGTTTGCATGTTCTCCATGTGACTATGTGGGTTTCCTCCAGGTGCTCCAGTTTCCTCCCATATTCCAAAGACATGTGGATTGGCAGGTTATCTGGCCATATAGGAACAGAATTAGGCCACTTGGCCCATTGAGCTTGCTCTGTCATTCAATCAAATCTGATTTTTTTTTCAGCCCCATTCTCCCGTCTTCTCCCTGTAACCCTTAACCCCCTTACCAATCAAGAACCTAACAATCTCTGCCTTAAGTACACCCAATGACAGCCTCCACAGCCATCTGTGGCAACGAATTCCACAGATTCACCAACCTCTGGTTGAAGAAATCCCTCATCTCAGTTCTAAAGGGACGTGCCTTTATTCTGAGGCTGTGCCCTCAGATCCCAGACTCTCCTACTGATGGAAACATCCTCTCCACATCCACTCTATCCAGGCCTTTGTATCCAGTAGGTTTCAATGAGATTCCACCCTCATCCTTCTGAACTCCATTGAGTACAGACCCAGAGGCATCAAACGCTTCTCATATGTTAAGCCTTTCATTCCTAAGATCATTCTTGTGAACCTCCTCTGGACCGTCTCCAAAGCCAGCACGTCTTTCCTTAGAAATAGGACCCAAAATTGCTCACAGTTTTGCTTTGTTTCATTGTTCCTTGTGTAAGTGAAAGGTAGGATCTGGGGGGAGTTGATGGAGATATGGGGAGAATAAAATTAGGGCTAGCATGGGGTTAGTGTAGATATGTGTTTGATGGTTGGCATGGTCTCATCGGGCCAAGAGGCCTGTTTCAATGCTGTATCATTCTAAGACACTAATGATGTCCACAGAACCACCGATTGTTGGTAAAACCCATTTGGGTCATGAATGTGTCCTTTAGGGGAGGACACCTGCTGTCGTTACTTGACCTGGCCTGTAAGTGACTCCAGACCCACTAATGTGGTTGGCTTTCTGAAATGGCCTAGAAAGCCTCTCATTTCAAGGGCAATTATGGTTGAGCGATAAATGTTGGCCTTGCCAGTGACACCCAGATCACGATACAAATACACTTAAATTTTCTTCCTTTTTCCTCAACCCTGGCTGTCAGAACTGTCAATCATTTAGTTGCATTTCCTGCATTCTGCTCCCACCCTTTCTCTTCCCACACGGAACACTGATGGGTTTATCCCACCAACCTCCATACTGAACAGGTCGTCCTTCATAGCTTCTGCATCTTGAACACAATCTTGCCACAGACACATTCTTCCCTGCTTTTTAGTATTCCAAAGGGATTGTTCCCGCCACAACTTCCTGGTTCGCTCTTCCATTTCCAGCTGTACTCACTCCCCTTCTCATCACATCTTCCCATGCAGCCTTTCACTTCTTCCTCTCCATCCATTCAGGAACCCAAACAATCCTTCCAAATTAAGTCGCTTAGTGTTAGATTAATTCGCTTACATCTTTTCCAATTTGAGGTACTGCATTTTGTGCTCACAACTGGAGAAATACAAACCAGAGTGGGTGATTACTTTGCCATAAAGAAGCTAGGATTAGCTTTGCATTCCAACCAGGGTGGTTTTGGCAACATCAGAAGGGCTCTTTGGTGTTTTTTGTAGCACACCCAGATCTGTTCATGCCTGTACTTCAGGGAGCAGTGATGCGGGCTTTACCGGGGCGTGGCCAAGGGTAGAGAGGAGAATGATTTAATGGGTAATTGGCGAGTCAAAGAGAAATGAGATCAGTAGTTACAGAAATGATGTCATGAGTGAACGGCCATGTTACCTCCAATTTAGTTCCAATATTAATGATTGAATACACACACTGCTGCTCAGTAAAATGGTCATAGTACTGGCATTGGTTTATTGTCACGTGTACTGAGATACAGGGAAAAACTTTGTTTGCATGCCATCCAGGCAGATCATGCCATACATAAATACGTTGAGGTCATAAAAAGAAAACAGAATGCAGACTATAGTGTTGTAGCTACAGAGAAAGTGTATGAGGTAGATTACTGCTCAATCAGTGGTCTTAAAAGGGAAATGGCAACATTAGAATCAGGGTTATTATCACTGACGTGAAATTTCCGGCCAGAGAAGTTGGGGAGAGAACCTTCTCCAGAGGTGGGCCCACAGAAGCAAGTAGAGTTGTGTGGGGGCATCCCAAAGGTGATTGAAACGAATGTAATAGTGAGGCAGGTCAAGTGGGCGCCCATGAATATGGGATGTTTAAAGGGAGGGAGAAATCAAGGGAGTACAGTGAACTCTGAGATCAGAGTGCAATGTGGATTGAGACGGAGGTTGAAATTTCAGCATATGAAAAGATCTCAGTACAGAGGCTGAAGGAGGTAAACAGGGAAGGTATTTCTGCGAGAACGTTTTCATGGTGGTCAAGCAGAGTTGGAGGAGTGGCAAGTCTGGGTGTTACAGAATAATTTTATATGAAAGATGAAAGAGCTGAATAAGGTATTGGTATATTATTGTCACTTGTACTGAGGTACAGTGAAAAACTTGTCTTGCATACTGATCGTGCAGGTGAATTCATTACACAGTGCAGTTACATTGGGTTAGTACAAAGTGCATTGATGTAGTACAGATAAAAACAATAACAGTAGAGTAAAGTGTCACAGCTACAGAGAAAGTGCAGTGCAATAAGGTGCGAGGTCACAACTAGGTAGATCGTGAAGTCAATGTCCATCTCATTGTATAAGGGAACCATTTAATAGTCTTATCACAGTGGGGTAGAAGTTGTTATTAAGTCTGGTGGTACATGACCAGAACGGGGAGGGGGGGGGGGGGGGGGGAGGACAGACAGCCAAAGTGTGATTTGCAGGTAAAGGAAACACTGTCAGCATAACAGTCTGGGCAGGGGAAGTGGTAAAAGGTATAGCCTGGCAAAGAGGCTTAGGGAGACACAGGAGACTACAGATGCTGGAATCTGGAGCAACAAACAATCTGCTGGAGGAACTCAGCGGGTCAAGCAGCATCTGTAGGAGAAAAGGAATTGTTGAAGTTTTGGGTTGAAACCCTGCATCAGGACTGCACGGAGGCTTAGGGATAAGGCATTGTCATGAATCAACCAGGATTCCATCAAAGCCTTGATGTTTACACAATCATTAGGCTTATGGCTGGCAAAGGCCTTTTCCTGCAAGTGTTTTGGCATTCCCTGAAGAAATAAGCATGAACCTCATCAACAGGAAATTTCAGGGGAGATGATGGAGTCATCCAATATGAACAATTTCCCCAGGGACAATGAAACTATCCGGAGATTGTGCAGAGAGACTCCTGATACTTGTTCCGAATCATTTTGCTGTCCCCACAGGAAGTCCAGTTTGCTGCTCAATGAAACAATGTGAAGCAAGAGACAACACAATGCTATCTATCAAAGCAAGACCATTCACAATGCGTTCCACCACAGACTCCAATCAAACCATTGATTCCTCTGTACCCTTGAGCAGAAAATCAAGGAAACCCATTGATCAAGCTTCATTTCACAACTAGCCTTCAAAGGAGACACAAGAGATCACATATGTTGGTATCTGGAGTGAAAAAACAAACTGCTGGAGGAACTCAGTGGGTTGAGCAACATCTGTGGAGTGGTGGTGGGGAGTGGGGGAGGAAGGACTGTTGCAATGCCGGGTTTTGACCCAAAGCGTTGACAATTCCTTCCCCCCCACCCATCAATGCTGCTCGACCTGCTGAGTTCCTCCAGCACTTTCAATTGCATTAAATGTAATTATGCTCAATTCATTCTGTCATTTCTGGATTGTTTTACCCCAATAGATATAATGAGTTGGAATTACCTGCATTGAATTACAAACTTTGAATCACTGATGAAAAATGATCCTATCAAAGAGTCGTACTCAGTATCCACCATCACATCCACGTTACATTCTGTGGAAACAGCATTTTTTGTTTTCTACTCATCATTTTCTTGTGCTATATTTCATATAAATCTTTGGGATATGGACATAACTTCCTCAGATATTGTTAAGGCACAGAAGGAGGCCATTCACCTCATTGAGTTAATGCTCTCTTCTATTATAACAATCGCTTCTCCTGCTCTCTCCCTCTAACTGTACACATTATTCTCTCATAAATACCTATCTGATTCCCTTTTGAAGGCACTAATTGATTTTGTATAGGCAGTGAATTTTGATTCATAACTACTCTAGAACATAAAACAATTACAGCACAATTCAGGCCCTTCGGCCCACAAAGCTGTGCCGAACATGTCCCCACCATAGAAATTACTAGGCTTACCCATAGCCCTCTATTTTACTCAGCTCCATATACCTATCTAACAGTCTCTTGAAAGACCCTCTCGTACCAGACTCCACCACCGTTTCCGGCAGCCCATTCCATGCACTCACCACTCTCTGAGTAAAAAACTTACCCCTGACATCTCCTCTATATCTACTCCCCAGCACCTTAAACCTATGTCCTCTTGTGGCCACCATTTCAGCCCTGGGGAAAAGCCTCTGACTATCTACCCGATCAATACCTCCATCAGGTCACCCTCATCCTCTGTCGCTCCAAGGAGAAAAGGCCGAGATCCCTCAACCTGCTTTCATAAGGCATGCTCCGCATTCCAGGCAACATCCTTGTAAATCTCCTCTACACCCTTTCTATGGCTTCCACATCCTTCCTGTAGTGAGGGGACCAGAACTGAGCACAGTACTCCAAGTGGGGTCTGACCAGGGACCTATATAGCTGCAACAATACCTCCTGGCTCCTAAATTCAATTCCCCAATTGATGAAGGACAATACACCATATGCCTTCTTAACCACAGAGTCAACCTGCGCAGCCGCTTTGAGCGTCCTGTGGACTCGGACCCCAAGATCCCTCTGATCCTCCACACTGCCAAGAGTCCTACCATTAATACTATATTCTGCCATCATATTTGACCTACCAAAATGAGCCACTTCACACTTACCTGGGTTGAACTGCATCTGCCACTTCTCAGCCCAACTTTGCATCCTATCTCTGTCCCTCTGTAACCTCTGACAGCCCTCCAAACTATCCACAACACCCCCAACCTTTGTGTCATCCGCAAACTTACTAACCCTCCCCTCCACTTCCTCATCCAGGTCATTTATAAAAAATCACAAAGAGCAAGGGTCCCAGTACAGATCCCTGAGGTACACCACTGGTCACCGACCTCCACGCAGAATATGACCCTTCAACAACCACTCTTTGCCTTCTGTGGGCCAGCCAGTTCTGGATCTACACTGTAATGTCCCCTTGGGTCTCATGCCTCCTTACTTTCTCAATAAGCCTTGCATGGGGTACCTTATCAAACGCCTTGCTGAAATCCATATACTGCTGCTCTCCCTTCATCTATGTGCTTAGTCACATCTTCAAAAAATTCAATCAGGCTCGTAAGGCAGGACCTGCCCTTAACAAAGCCTTTTCTTACTCTGAGAAAGAAAAATTTCCCTCACATCTCCCATTTCATCTATTGCCCAAAGTTTTAAGTCCGTCCCCCCCGATCAATGAACCACCTGCTAATGGGAACATCTTCTTTAACACTATCAAAATCAAACATGACTTGCACAACTCTAAAGTTCTTGTCTCGACCTTCTTCACTCCAAGGGAAATAATCACAACTTCTCCAGTCTAACTTTGTAGCTAAAAACTGTATTTCACAAAAAATTGACATAAGACAAATATGTTCACCTTTATTCATTTCTCCTGAATCACATAGAAGGCTATTGTCTCAATGCAGGTACATGGGATTAGTATAGATAGGTGCAATGGTTGGCAAAGACATGGTGGGCTGAAGGGCCCATTTCTGTGCTGCACGACATTAACCTGTTTCTGATATTGTTATTTCAGTATCTCTTGACTGGTATGTTTGACTGTTTATGACCAAAGGTTGCTAGTTTCTTTGCATTCTGGCAGTGTTCCATCTCTCCCCCAGGACTTATGTTTCCATGCCTGCCTGGTCTTCCACATGTGCTGAATTATGCCTGTGAATGGTGGGGGAGGGGTGGCAGAAGGAGGTTGTGAGCTTATTCTGCCACAAAAAAAGTGCATAATTCACAGACAGTAAATTTGCACTGATTGTTACAATGATATCATTAGACAGAGATTTAGCTTTGGAAGTAAGTCAGATCTGCAAAGAACGTAAGGACATTTGAAATTAATTTAATTTTGAGATTTTTAAAAAATGAAAAACTCTAAATTATGTTTCTTTAAAAAAAAGCCAGCTGCACCACCAAATCTGCTGCAAAGATAACAAGCTAGGACTTCTCCCACAAAGAGTTTGTTGAATCTTTCCCCTCAACCCAGGACATTGCCCCTTTAAATGGAGGCTGGTTCCCCCGGACCACAACTTCTTGATAAACACAGCAAGTTAATGATTGGATCAGTACAATCACGAGGTCAGTTGCTATAGAAATTGCTGAAAGAGCAAGTTAAATAATAACTAAGCGAATTTTTTTTCCCCTTCCTCCCTCTGCTTCATAAAATTAGGTCACTGAATGTTGGTGGGGGGGGAGTGCTGAATACTACGCCTGCGTGGAGTTAAATCTCCAGTTGCAGGCGCCGTGACCCACGACGCATGCGCGACATTAAATGCCGGCAACCTCACGTAACCACCGCCACGCATGCGTGGCACTAAATGCCGGCAACCTCACGTAACCACCGCCACGCATGCGTGGCACTAAATGCCGGCAACGTCACGAACTGCCACGCATGCGCGGCATTGAATGCCGGCAACCTAACGGACAACCGCCACGCATGCGCACTGTGGGCGGGCAGACCGAAAGCTTTCTAAACGGGGAGGGGGACGAGGGAATTACAATCTGCCAGTTACAGTAAACCACCACAGAGGTCTCATCGTTCAAAACAAAAACAGCCGTCGCTGATATAACGAACGCGTCCTTAGGGAAAATACTATCTTCAACACATAAAGATGGGAGTTCGGACAAACCGGTTGACACTGGTTTCGGGCGGTTTCCGCGCCTGCGCAGTTTGCGTCACCTCCAACCACCTCCCCCAGCAGCCTCGCATTACAATTTAGTTGCCCGAAACGACAGTAAAAATACGTCAGTGATTGAATTAAATATATAAATATTAATATGTTGTAAAGTTAATAAAAAAGCGTCGCTGTCGACGGAGTACCTGAAACAACGCGCATGCGCACGGTATTTCCTCTCAGCTCGTCACTAAAATATAAAGGTGGACTTTGCGCATTCAGGGGTCCGTGGATAACAACTCAGGGAGAATGTGGATAATTATTTTGGGGGAATGAGTTCCAAGTGAAAAAATACTTAGGGTTCGTCGCAGAGGCGGGGGGGAGGAGGGAGCCACTGCGCATGCGGACTGCGGCGGGCGAGGCGGGCGTCGCCAATGCGCACGCGCGGCGTCGGGGGCGGGCGGCAGACGGGCATGGGGGGGAGGGGCGGCGCCGACCACGCGCATGCGGCGTGGGGAGGGGGCGGGGCGGCGCGCATGCGGACCGCGTAGGGGGAACGGGCGGCGGCGGGCACTGCGCATGCGGAGAGGCGGGCCAGCTATCCCAGAGTGCTCTGGTGGACAACAAGGGACGGAAGCCGCCGATCGCTGGCCGCTCTGAGGAAAAAAAAATCCCCCTTTTATTTAAAATTAATTCTCCGGCGGTTGGCGCCCGCTGAATAAGGAGGGCTGACGAGCGGCGGGTGTCCGGAGCTCGGCTGTGGTACTCGGCGAGCGGGCGGTCGACGCGCGGTGGTGCCCGGCCCTCCGGCCACCATGGTGCAGACGGACAAAGTGCCCGGCGGGCCGCCGGAGGACGGCGCGGGAGGAGGAGGAGGGGGAGGAGGGGGAGGAGGAGGAGGAGGAGGAGGAGGAGGAGGCGGCGGCGGCGACTGTTCCCCCCCCGCCCAGCCCAGCCCTACCCCCACCCCCGCCCCCGCCGAACCCGGCCTCCCCATCCCCCCACCCACCGACCCCCCGGCTCCGGCCGCCGAGCAGGGGGGTGCCGCCGCCGACCCGGTCATCGCCAACGGCGGCCTCGACCACCCCTCGCCGCCGCCGCAGCGGCCGGAGCCTCCCGGCGGCAAGAAGAAGTTCCTCTGCGGCGTTGTGGAAGGTAAAGGGTTAAATGGCCGAAATCCTTATTTGATGCCCCTGTTGGGTGTGGGTCTGCAGTAGTTGAACGTTCAGGTGTGGGAGCGGCCGCTTGTTTTATGGACCGGCTCCTCCCTGCTGCTGTGGGAGAGGGGCGGCATGACTGGTGATGTCACAATCTTTCACTGCTCTCTCCCTCTCCCCCCCTCCCCCCCGTCCCTCTCCCCCCCTCCCCCCCGTCCCTCTCCCGTGGACACCAACAAACCCCCGGGGCCTTCCGCGGCCGGGATGGGGGCAGGGTGGCGCCGCTTACCGGGTCGCCTGGCTCGTCCTCAGAGCCCGTCAGCTGCACTGGTTGCACTGCTGTCTGTCTGGAGTCACGAGTCCAGTTGGAGTCTTTCACGTCCACGTTGTCTTTTTAAGATGGTGAGGAATTTTTGAGGGTTGTAGATCATCTATCCCTGGAGAGCAGAGGACACAATCGAGGGCTATGGGGAAAGGGGAACTGAGGGCGGGCTGAGATCAGCCACAACTTTATTGAACAGTGGCGCAGGATCAAGTGAATTTGTAGCTGATTTGTTTATCATTTTGTGTAAATCCAGAAATAAAAGCTACCACTGGCAATTTGATCATCGTTAAAAACGTCTGGTTCATGTCTTAAGCTTTCCATGCTAAAAACCAATGGTGTATATGAGCCTAGCTTCTTTCTTATCTCCCCCCCCCCCACTCTCCCAAAAAAAGTTACCCAGCAAAGTATTCTCATTGGAGGGCAGAATTAGGAAAGGACAATAAATGCTGTCCTTCACAGTGACGATCTAGGGACAGTTGAGTCTCTGCCAATTGGTTTTGGCCTGATTAGTTTGTCCTCTTTGATCCATCACCTTCAGAGTCTTTCCCTACGATTGCTGTTTGGTAAAATGCTTCTACAGATGAAATGGATGCAAGACTTTGAGTTTCATCCAATTAAGGCATTACAATTGCATTTAACATCAGCCTTCAAATGTTAACAGTGGCCTTTAAAAGCTACCAATATTTATAGGAGTGGGTGATAGGGGCCTAATTGGGTATAAGGTCATATTAATAAAACATACTTTACATGGTTTACATAAAACATGGTTGTATTTCTGGGAATGAATGCATTTTTTTTTGTGTCAAAAAGCTATCATTGCTGTAGATGAAATTGGAGGAAGGTTTGGTATTTGATGGACATGGAATGTGGGTTTTCTCTTGGGGCAAGGTAGTGATGTGAATATTATTAATCATGTCAGATTTGTTATCTTGCATTCCTGGATGGTGGGTAGGAGGTTTTTGATGTTCCTGTAGCAGTGATTTTATGAATCATCATGCCAGTTTAATATTTGGAAAATGTCAATCTCTGGCTGTAATATCTCTTAAAAGGATGATAGAAATTTTAATAAACTGTTCAGTCAATTTATTAAGGCATTTTGGGCAACATAGTGGAGAAATAAATGACTAAGGTTTAAATCCTATTAGCCTGAGTTAACGCCTGACAGTTTACAGAACGCATACATTGTTTTGCTTCCATAATTCTACCATTAAAAATGTTTGAATCATAAACCATGTGACTAGTTGGTGTTTTTCTAAAATGTTTTGATATTTTGGCTTTGTTGAACTAAGATATTGGGGGGGAAGAAAGTCTTAATTTACCGACATTGAAAATTTAGCTAATTTTAAAACGTTTTAGAACATGTGTAATTGTAAGGAAATGTACACAAATTGAATTTTCCCTGTGCTGACTATTTCAGGCATTTTTTCACAGTTCACAGGCAGGACATTTTGTTTGAACTTCTCTTGATGTAACGACTTGAAGTTCTGCTCCAGTAATGATCAAAATAGATGACACAAAATGTCTGCTCTGAAATTTTCTTAACCTAGTGGGTTTTGAAGCACTCAAACTCATTGTGTTCAAACATGCTCAAACTGATATGTTTTTATTAAATGTGGATATCTTTATTAAGGTGTATTTATCAGAAAGTATGGATAAATTATAACACTTTGACGTGCTCAGTTAAATATTATCCTTTTGCTTCTGTTTCAAAGGTTGGTTAGGTAGTTTACTCGCTGCATCTGAGGCTAGATTGTTTGAATGCTATGAGTGAATGTGAGGCTTGTTTGAGCAGTTTTTGGTTAGCCAGAAGATTCTAATCTTGGTAATTCAGATTCATTCTGAGTTTTGCCTCAAGCCCAAACCAACTGAAAGTCGATTATAATGTAAACAATTGTATTTTTAAA
Source organism: Pristis pectinata (assembly GCF_009764475.1). Taxonomy (NCBI): domain Eukaryota; kingdom Metazoa; phylum Chordata; class Chondrichthyes; order Rhinopristiformes; family Pristidae; genus Pristis; species Pristis pectinata. The sequence goes on along the minus strand of NC_067416.1, from coordinate 2,461,857 downwards.
TGCTGGATATTTGTTCAGTGCTCTGTCTGCCTTGTTAAATGCGTAATTGTCCGCTGCCCACTTTGTATTCTTTCAGGTCTGCAGTGGCTACTTTAGAGCTTTTGATGTATCATACAGATATTTACAAAAAAAGTGAGAGGATGTTTAATCTCTTGTAATTCCCTTCAGTTTGGCATCTAACCCTATACTGTCCATTTGTGATTTTTTGGCCATTGGTGCGCACACTGTTATTCAATGACTGATCGGATCTTTGCTCATTTGGGTCCAATGCTGTGAAACTCCTTTCCCAAATCATTTTGTCTTTCTTCTTTGAACCATACAGTTAACGATGTCCCTTTTTTATTATCTTCAATCTGGATTATGGTGTGCGCTTAATTTGAAATAAGTACATATTTTCCACTTGTGGCCATAAGGCACCTACTGCTGATCATTTATGTACTGAAGAATAGATAACTGTGGCTGAAATAACTCCAATCTCTCCATAAGGTGAAGTGTTAGTCCATAATTGTGCATTTGCAGGCTTAATTCAGTGAGAAACTTGATCCGTATCCTACAATAAAGAGAGTGGTAGCTTTTCTGACTAGTGGGTATTAAATGAGTAAGTTTAATATATCTAGTGAATGGTATCAGCATTGCAATGTGTTAGGACTTTTGAGTTATTTGAAATTAACTACAACTGTTTCCAAAGTTAAAACCAAATCCTTTCTTGACCCTCCAAATGGACATCAATTTATGAATGGTGATCTTGGTAATCATAGAGCTATAAAGCGTAGAAACAGGCCCTTCAGCCCAACTGGCTGGTGCTGATCAAGTTGCCTAACTGAGCTAGTCCTATTTGCTTTAAATGAGTTGAAATATTACAATAAAGTGTGACTCGGTTAGCAAAATGCCGTAAGTTAATTGGTTGCCATCACTGGCTCAGTTCCTAAACTGTTAGTAATATTAAAAACGTAGAATACTTTATTTCTGATCTTGTGCTACAGTGTTGTTTTAAATACTGCACTGGGGTTGACTACAAAGCCGTAATCTCATTGACTGCTAACTGTACAATGTGTTCTTAAATGTGAAAGAGCTGTTAAATTCCATTAAATTTTACTGTTGCGGAATGGTGTTAGTAATTCAGATGTTAACAGGCTGTAACAGAATGATTCTCCATCTGGCCATTTTTCCTAATGTGATCTAATCCTGATGCTAAAACACCCATCGCACCAAGCTGCTTTCACCAGGTCTCTTAATATATCCATTTGACTCAATTATTTTAAAGCCTTTGTGTAAAATTAAGCACTGTTTAAGGTTGGGATTTTGATCATTTGCAAAATTCTAGGAATACTGCTGTCTTTCTCCTCCTCAGGAGTTGGTGAATTAAACTTGCTGACACAGTATTACCAATGCCAATGAAATCTGCTTAAACCATTACAGTCTACTGCAACAGCTGGCAGCCTGCTGTTGGTCACTGCCACATTCCTTTTTCACTTTAAGAATAGAAATGAGATTATCCTTTTGTCTCCCTTGCAGTCAGACTTGTGAATTATATTCTCTATGGTTGCACAAAAGGAACTGGGGGTTGGAGAATCATGATGTTGTCTGCATGCTCTAATTTGTTTGTCAAATTAGTCTAGTATTTTTATTCAGGTGTCACTTACTAGGCCTGGTCACAGATATTCCACTTCATATTGCAGAATAAAAACAGCAGTAACAGTTCTTTGTGATGTGGTTGCCCATACAACAGTTTTGCCTTTGTGTATTTAGAAAGCAAAATGCACAAACTGTTTGCAAGCTAATATTCTGGCAGTGTTGCCTGATGGGTGAGAGTACTGGACAGCAATATTTCAGGTCATTATTGCATGATGGCCACAGTCTTGCTTTGTTTCCAGTGATGCTTCTTTTATTATTAGTGCTATTCTCTGCTCCCAGACCTCTGCACAATTGGACAGAGGTGATTTGTACATTTCATTTGTATTTCATTCCCTCCTTGCAGATATTCTGATGGCATTGACAAGTACGGTAGTTTCGGTCTGAATGAGAGTCAGTTTTGAAGATTCAATTTGTAAGACAGGCTCTTATTGTCTTAAAATTATATCCAAAAGTCCGCATAATTTTACTTGCAGTCTTATCGCTATTGAGTTGCAGAGAGTGCTGGATGCCTGAAGTATCTACGTGGGTTAGAGTACAATTGCTTTAGGGCACAAAATTGTTGGGAGGTGGAGTGGCCTGATTAAACAGCATGACATCCTCATAGACATTCGGTTCCCTTTGGAATTATTGTGTCAGCTGTTCTTCAACAAACTTGGTCACTTACATGGGGAACATTTTGCCTCCTGTCAATCCCCGTGCATATTCTTAATCGACTGTTTGGATTACCCCTTAGACTCTGTTTCTTGAGGCCTGTTGATCTTTCTGGAATGATCCCATCTCTGCTCATTCTCAGTTTTGGTTTCTTCAGGATGGTTTGGGAAAACTGAATAAATTGTGCACTCGCATTTCACATTTTCCTCATTTGTCCATGCAGTTGATAACTTGGGGATCTTTCCCAGTGCTGCTGTATATGTTGGAGCACCTTCTGAGTAATTATTGTGGAAAGTACCCAGCTGTTTTATGTTATGGTTGAGATTGGTAATTAGAATATAGAAATGACTGGCATTACTTTCTGTTCCCCATTCATAAGGGTAAGGTTTGTATAAAGCTTCAGGACCATGGTGCATCAGAAGAGGGGGAAAAAAGACAATTGATCCAAAAATTGTCACACACTGAAGTTAATTGTGTAACCCTCTGAGATTGGCAAACTGCCCACCAGATTGCAGCACTTTCTTGCTAAAATGTCTTTGAACTCTCTTCTTGTGTGTCATGTGGTTTCAGGAGCAGAGTTTATTTTTATTTAGACTGTGACCAGAAATGTGAATTTAGGCAGCAAACAGCTGTCACAGGCTGTCTAAATGTAGGACAGAATCTGCCTACAGACCACACTGACCATGGCTGATATTTCCATTTTGACCACCCACCACTATGTAAACTTGTGTCAATTCTATATAGTTCTATATAGCACAGTGGGACTAGGTTTAGTTTGACAGTGAGTGAATAGACATGATTAGATAAAGCTGTTACTACCTTATATGCTTGGTTCTGAGTTCACTAATTAGTAAACCAACTGTTCAACTTCTGGCACTCAACGAAACATGCAAGTATCGATAATCCAAAAGGATATCATTTAGTGTTCCTTCTTTTAAAAAAAAGTGACAACTGGCATCATGCCAAGGTGTGAAGATGCTATTTACCTTTTAGCGGGTATCTATACAATATTTCTGAAATCGCTCCCTCTGCTGTGGCAAACAATAGTGACACAAGCTACTTCAAAGGTTCCATTCATGGATTTTTATGGCTTAATTTCCTATGGGCAATAGAGGAACAATGGTGTTTGCATGGAATAATTTGTGGGATACTTGGTAATGGGTGCCTAATTTTAACAATTTTCCCTATTTATGGTCAAGGTTCAAAGCATAAACATGCTTAACGTTGTATAAGGGCTGACTACTGGTGGATTGGTGTTGGTGATGTGGCAGTTTTGTTGTGAGATCATTGGTTCTTGGGTTGTCAGGGCAACAATTGTTCTGCATCAAGGAATTCAGGAACAGCTGTTTGTGTGTAAATTGGTAGTGTGACCTGGGTTTAAAGCAGTGGAGAGATGTGCGCACAAAGCATTCTTAAAATCTGGATTTCTGAGTTTAGTGTTTTGGTAGCTGAAAGCACCGTCACTTTAATGGAGAAATTTATATTAGATGAGCACAGAATTGTAAATGATAGACCATCATGGAAGGATTTGATGATTTAGTGAACTGGACATGGTAAGAATTAAGAGCAGTTTTGATAAGATTACAAAAAGTATGATGCGGTAGGTTAATTGCTGAGAAACAAAGGACTGCAGATGCTGGAATCTAGATGAAAAACACTGAACTGATGCTGGAGGAACTCAGCAGGCCAGGCAGCATCCGTGGAGAAAAGCAGGCGGTCAGTGTTTCAGGTCAGGACCCTTCAGGACCTCTGAAGAAGGGTCCTGACCCAAAACGTTGACCGCCTGTTTTTCTCCACGGATGCTGCCTGGCCTGCTGAGTTCCTCCAGCATCATCGTGTTTAGGCTAACTGAGAGTTAAGTGAAATAGACTTGAGGTATAGATCGAGGTTTCAGCACTTAGTGAATTGATGTAGAAGGTAGAGGTAATATGTTTCAGAGATGAAAATGGCTACCTTGAAGATGACATGGATATCAGTAGCCTGGGTGCCCTTAAAATGATTGATCTCTCCAGTCAAGCAGTGATTTGAATGGAGTCCCATTCCTGCATGTTGTAAATTTCCATTTCAGTATTTTCTTTCAATCCATTCTTTTATTTCCCTTTTGTCTAGTCCAATGATTTTCTAAGTAACTTTTGAACCAAGTAAATAATTCTTTCCATATACCAAAGTACAACTGTGAGATTGTAATTACTGTTAGCATAAGGTATCATAAGATGTTTTGTCGTATAGATGGTGTAAATCTCCATGTTGGGCATGTTTTTCTTTCTGTACTAGAATCAAATCCACTGCTTTTCTCAGTGCCTCCAAGTTCTGGCCCAGGTATACCAACTTTTCCATGTGTATGAAGGTTCTGGCTCTTTTCTGTAAGTCCACTTCAGTGTTGGACTTAAATTTTAGTGTCTTCACCACCTTTGGATATCCCAAGGCACTTTATGGCCATTGGTTAATGCTAACTACAGTGAACAAAATATTTGAGGCCAAAGGTAACTCCACTCTTCAAAAAATATCTTAAAAGGCCCTCAAGTGGCAGATTTGGGTTTGCTTGCAATAAAACAGAGTATGAGTATAAAATGAGTTTGATATATAGAGTTGTAGTTCTGCTTTTATTTCCTATTTAATAACATATTAAGCTATTTAAATGGCATCAAATCTTTCGGGCAGCTATATTATCTGCTCTATTTGAACTATTTGTTTCGTATTTTAATCTGATTTTCCTAATTTTCCTAGGTTTTTATGGGCGTCCATGGAGCATGGAACAGAGAAAGGAGCTGTTCAGAAGGTGAGTTTCATTCTTCTTTCAGTTGTGCTTTGAAGTTGTCTGTCTCTAATCTAAATCAGCAATCTCATGACTCTGTAATTAAATTTATACATAAAACCTTAACCTCGGGTTAATTCCCCCACAAAGGAATTGCATTAATGTGAAAAGCCACTGAGGAAAAATGATGGAATCCACTTAATTGATTGCTCATACATCAAGAAGTAATCTACGTCTATCTTTAGATTAAACTGAGATTCTGAAGCGTTTGTTGTCTCCAACATACTTCGAAGTTCATTCTCAGTAATAATTTTTCTGAGGATCTTGATCTTTGACTTAAATTTGTTTCTTTGATGTGCTCCTTTTATGTTTTATTTGGCTTGTAATGTTACATATTTAATACTTCTTTAAAAATAGTTACATATGACCTCCCTCAAGATGTAGCCCTTTTTTTCTTCCTTCAAATCTGGTTATCTGAACTGGTGTATTTGGTTTTAGCTTGGGTCTACAGCATTTCGGATACACTCAATGAGGCTGAAATTACATTTTTATTTTGGTTATTTCTTCAACAGAATGCGCAAGTGGGGATTAAATACATACCTATATGCACCAAAGGATGATTATAAGCACAGAATGTTTCTGGCGGGAGATGTACTCTGTTGAAGAAGCAGGTGAGAGTTTCAGTTCCAATTCCCCTTTCATTTAATGTTGTACAGTTTATCCTGCGCATAAATTTCTTTTTACAGTTAGAGCGCTATCACTTGTTCAGGGATGTGACACAAAAATTGAAGCAACAGTCAGCAAGTGTCTCCACTCAGTTTCCATATTCCTTGATTCCCTCTGTCCAAAAATCTATGCATCTCAGTCTTGAATTTTATCACCATTTGCTGTTGAGTATTCAGGTGGATAATATTCTTGCAGATAGCTTTTAAAATTCTCAAGTAAAATAGTTGCAAATGCTGAAATCTGAAACACGAGGTGGTGGAAATACACAGTCGATTAACAGTATCCATGGAGAGAGTAATGGTTAAAATTTCTGGTCAATGACCTTTCATCAGAAATAGGAAATGCTTTTAGAACCATAGAACAGTACAACACAATACAGGCCCTTCAGCCCACCAAATTGTGCTGACCTTCAAACCACGCCCTAAGACTATCTAACCCCTTCCTTCCACATATCCCCTATTTTAAATTCCTCCATCTGCTTATCTAACAATCTCTTGAACTTGACCAGTGTACCTGCCTCCACCACCACCCCAGGCAGCGCATTCCATGCCCCAGCCACCCTCTGGGTAAAAAACCTCCCTCTGATATTTCCCTTGAACTTCATACCCATTACTTTAAAGCCACGCCCTCTTGTATTGAGCATTGGTTGCCCTGGGAAAGAGGCACTGGCTGTCTATTCCTCTTAATATTTTGTATACCTCTATCATATCTCCCCTCAGCCTCCTCCTTATCCTGGCCTTTAGGGGTGGAGACTCCAAGTGACCCCAACAGAATAACCAGTTAGTGTTAATTGGCAGAGGCCTGGGTAACATTTCCTTCTACTGGATTTTACAGTGATATTGTTAAACACAGGTATGCTAGTTGTGCAACCATTAAGACCACCTATCTAAAGCCTGGTAGGAGATTGTCACAGTTGTGTCTACTTCATTATTTGGAGGAAGTTGCTTTAATTACAAGATTATAACTTTTGCTCTTCTATCCTGGGAAGAGGTAGTGAAGAGTACATTGCCTCTGCTCATTTGCCTTGTCAATGTTCCATTGTACAGGCAGTGTACTACTGTCTGCCCAGTTGGTCTATTTTGAGAATTGGCCATTCCTTGGTTCTTAGATTGGTAATTTTTCTGTACCATATCCTTTTGTTTATTCATAATCTTTTTCGTTTCAGAACAACTGATGCAGTTAATTTCTGCTGCAAAAGAGCACAATATTGAGTTTGTTTATGCCATATCACCTGGACTGGATATCACTTTTTCAAATCAGAAGGAGGTTGCAACTCTTAAACGCAAATTGGATCAGGTTGGTGTTTTTGTGAAATTTTCTGTAGATACTAATTTTCTTTAATCAATTTGTTTTAAAGCTAACAATCTTAAGTAAAGCTATTTTTCCTGTCTCTTTCATCCAGCTAAGGGGATGAGTGGGGTTGAAAGTAATTTTACTTGCAGTCTGAACATCATTGCCTTCCTATTTCACAGGTGTCACAGTTTGGTTGCAAGTCCTTTGCGCTGTTATTTGATGACATTGACCACAATATGTGTCCAGCGGATAAAGAGGTCTTCAGTTCATTTGCACATGCACAACTTTCTGTTACTAATGAGATCTATCAGTATTTGGAAGAGCCAGAACACTTTTTATTCTGTCCAACTGGTGAGTATTCAGCAATAATCATGCCATAATGCAGCCTGGCTTTAAAGTTTCAGTTGCCAGTGAGCCTGTAATTAGCTGTCTTTCCTCTCGCATTTGATAGTGCAAAGGTGCGCTTAACTTGAGCACAAAACCAGAAATTTTGAGGGTTCAAAATTTGACTCCTTAGGTTTACAGTGCTGCAGGGACATTCTTCATTCAGATACGTTATGCACGTCAGTATTTTCTGATCTTTTGATCCACAAGTCTGCTGTATGTTCTGGATGTATGATTGCCAAAGTAATTCTTTGACCGTTGCATTTTCCATAATTATTACTTGAAAAGGACATGTTCCAAAGTTTTTATTTTGTATTAATTAACAGCGACCTCTCAAGATTTGTTTGAGTCGTGTTTAAGTATATTGTGAAGAAAATTTGTTTTCCAGTGTTTGTTTAATCTAATTTTTGGCTCTGTACATAAAAATCTGAAGTGCAGTGAAGTTGCTTCATGGGCTTTCTGTTACAAAAGGGGTTCTAGGGCTGAAATCTGAGTTGATCTACAGTTCTGATTTACTGACTAGAGCCTGTATAGGTGAGAGATTACAAGGAAACTTACTGGAAAAAGAAAATTCACAGTGGTGAGACTTTAGTTAGATTAAATGTTTCAAAGCAGATCGGGAAGGAATTTAGCATTTTATTACAATGTGTTGCTTAGTTTTGCTGTCTATTGACCACGTGATTATGTTCATAAGAGCATTGGAAATGGATTTGTTTTCTAATTTTTTTGTTAATCTTGTTCAGAATACTGTGGAACCTTTTGCTACCCCAATGTTGCCCATTCTCCATACCTCAGGACAGTTGGAGAGAAACTTCTTCCTGGCATTGATGTACTGTGGACAGGTAAGCTATCTATTTCATTACTGAGCTTATGCATTTGTGATTAATTCATCTTGCAAAATAAATAATAAGTATGCTTATTTGTTGCATGTCTCTGCTATCGAAGTGTTTTCAAATAGCCCTGTATGGAAATGTCGCTGCATGTAATGTATGCTTACCTATTTAATAATGCCAGAATTCACAAAGCATGCCAATAACTCTTGAAACTTTTTCCATTTGCCCTAAAATGGTGCTGTTTTCTATCAGTTTTTGTCTCAGGTTTACCTGTCTACGTTTTAAATCCCTCCATTTGGGAGCTATATGCCCATCCCTATCGACACATTTTGTACTTGTATTTCTTAAGGTAGTTCACTATGTATATCATTGTTCTGATCCTGTAACAAAATTTTGTATGGGGAAAAATACTTTATGCAAGATATTCTTTGAATTTGAAACATGGGCTTGATTTTAGTCCCTAAGCCAGGGATACAGGGTGAAATCTTTGGCTTCTACTCTTACTAAGCAGAAAAAAGTGAAAGCAATTTTGGTTCCCCTCCTCCTCCTACTTTGGAGGTTAGTTAAGATTAAATTGAATTACCTATGTTCATTTAGTTATAAAGTCATTATAAATAGCGTTTGGGACATTGTAGTAATGGAGTAAGTATTCCTTTAAATACAAATAACAAAATAAGGTAAAATGTGTGGGAAGCTAACCTTTTCATGATCTATAGGTCCAAAAGTAGTGTCGAAAGATATCTCCGTGGAATCCATTGAGGAAGTCACCAAAATATTGAAGAGGTCTCCTCTCATCTGGGACAATCTGCATGCCAATGATTACGATCAAAAGCGCCTCTTCCTTGGACCGTACAAAGGGCGGTCAACTGAGCTCATTCCACGGTTGAAAGGAGTATTGACAAACCCTAACTGTGAATTCGAAGGGAACTTCGTTGCAATTCATACGCTGGCTACATGGTACAAATCCAACATGAATGGTGTGCGGAAGGATGTTGTAATGAGTAAGTAGACTGCATGGCTATGTCTGAAGTGCTGTAACCTGTGAATTTTAAATGACAAAAGTGCAGTAAAACTTAAGGAAAGTCAGTTATGGCCCCAGAAATGCCAACTGCGTATAACTTCAGTTATTTCCCACCACCTCTGGAAGTATGGTGACTTGGACCAAAGACGACTTCATAAACAGCTGTTAGTTCTTTTGTCTGTTGCCTGACTATCCTAACCAGGCAGTAGGTTTTGAAGATGTTTTGCACCAATGGAAACTCTTGTTTTCATTTCCTCTGAACTATGTACAGCTGAAGAGCAGTTGCTGGGGAGAATGTTGCTGAGATCCTCGACACACTTAATATGTGAAGCTGGGATCTTGCTTTATCCACATAACAAGTAACAGTACTGTACTTGGTTGGTAAGCACTGGTCTTGACTTTAAAGAATTATCAGATAATGAAGGCAAAAAGATAGCTATCCTGCCTTGTATCTATTCTCTCCTGTGGCCTTTGCATTTGTCTGAGATATTAATTCTTAATTTTATTTTGGGTTATGCAGTAAAGCCATCCTTTTTATTTCCTTCAGCTGACACGGAAGAGAGCACTGTATCCCATCCAGATCAAACTTGAAAATGAAGGCAGTGATGAGGAGATAGAAATGGATGTCTTATATAGCCCTCAAATGGCTTTGAAGATGGCCATATCAGAATGGATGCAGGAGTTTGGAGTGCCACATCAATATAACTGTAAGTGTTCGCATTTTCACAAGTCTCTCCTATCTATCCATTGAGGTTTATACTTCCAAATACCTGATGTTGTCTGTCTTTATCTTTTATATTGTGTCTAGGCAAGACTATTCTTGGTGTATCCATCTCATCTATAGTGCTTGCTGTTTGTTAATCAGCTTAATTGGAGTGCCAGGAAAAACTGAGTCTAGCACAAGGATTCATTTTTTTCTTAGTTTCTATGTAACATGGTCACTACATACATATGAATGGAGCAAGGTTAAGGAGAGTTACGAACAAATATGAGTACTGTCACAGGATGAAAGCATCAGCTCATCTATCCCTTCTGGCCGAAGGTTAATCCCACTCCCCAGCTTTTGGTCCATTTCCTTGTGGGCACCCTGTGGCTCATCCATGTGAGGGCTTCTGCCTGCACCACTCTTAAATGCAATTAATTCCAGACCATCAGCACAATTTTTCCTCCACTTCCCTCTAATACTTCTGCAAATTAAAGTCTGAACCCTATGTACTGACTTCCCTAGAGAGGAATTTAACTGTTCACTGCATAGGCCTTATGATTATACAGTGATATTTGCAGTTATGAAACAAATATTGAATGTGAAATATGAGTGCGTACTATGAATACATTAGTGAGGAAATGGGTTCCATTGTTCCAATGGATGTTGGAGCTGATAACATCTGTGGTGCCAGTTTTTTTTTATATATTCCATTTTTGGGATCTGGGCACCGCTGGCAAGACTAGCATTTATTAATCATCCCTAATTACCCTTGAGTTATGGTGAGTTGTCACCTTGAACAACTGCAGTCCATCTGGTCAAGGTACTCCCATGGTGCTGTTAGGCAGAGTTCCAGGATTTAGACCCTGTGATGATGGACCAGTGATAGATTTCCAATTGGGTGTTGTGTAACTTGGAGGGAAACCTTTGCTACTGGAGTGTCCTGGACGAGTAATTGCAGTACATATTTGTAGTTTGTACACACCTTAGTCACTGTGCCAGTGGTGGGGGTGATTTAGGGTGGTTGAGGTGCCATCAAATGCTCTGCTTTTGTCTTCAGTGATAGTGAGTTAGACTGGTGTTGGAGTGCACCAGGCAGCACAGTAGTGTAGCGGTTAGTGTAATGCTATTACAATGCCAGTGACCTGGGTTCAATTCCGCCACTATCTGTAAGGAGCTTGTACATTCTCCCTGTGTTAGTGTGGGTTTCCTCTGGGTGCTCCGGTTTCCTCCCACATTCCAAAAATATACAGATTAGGAGTTATGGACGTGCTATGTTGGTGCCAGAAGAGTGGTGACACTTGTGGGCTGCCCCCAGCACGTTCTCAGTAACACAAAGACACATTTCACTGTATGTTTTGATGTACATGTGACTAATAAATATTTAATACTAGAGAAACAAAGGACTTCAGATTCTGGAATCTAGTTGAAAAACACTCAGATGCTGGAGGAACTCAGCAGGCCAGGCAGCATCTGTGGGGAAAAGCAGGTGGTCAATGTTTCAGGTCAGGACCCTTCAGGACTGAAGATAGGAAAAGGGGAAGCCCAGTATATCAGAGGGAAAAAGCAGAGCAGTGATAGGTGGACAAAAGAGGGGAGGCAGGGTGGGCACAGGGAGGTGTGATAGGTAGACGCAGGTAAGAGATGGTGATAGGCAGGTGCGGGGGAGGAGAGAGCAGATCCACCGAGGGATGGGTAAAAGGTAAGCAGAGGGGAGTGAATAAAGGGCTTGGAAAGGGAAGAAGAGAAGCATGGTTGGGGGGGGGGGGGGTTATGGGGAAGGGGGTTGAGGATTACCTAAAGTGGGAGAACTCGATATTCATGCTGTTAGGCTGTAAGGTTTCCAAGATTTGGGGGGTGGGGGGGAGGGGGAATTGAAGTGACTGCAACAGGTGTTCTGCGAAATGGTCACCTAGTCTGTGTTTGGTCTCCAATGTAGAGGAGGCCACACTTGAGCACTGAATGCAGTAGATGATATTAAGGGAGGTGCAGGTGAATATCCCTCACCTGAAGGACTGTTAGGGGTGAGACAGGAGATTCACCTGCACCTCCCTTAATATCATCTACTGCGTTGGGTGTTTGGCAGTGATAATGCCATAAATTGTATAGGTTAAGTTGTTAGATTCTTTTGGAGATGGTCATCTCCTGGAATTTGTGTTGCTAATGTTATTTGCCACTTACCAGCCACGCGTGAATGTTGTCTTGGTGTACACGTGCCACAAACTTATTCGCTGAGGAGTTGCAAATGGAATTAAACATGGTAATCTTAGCAAATGTCTTCTCCCCTCCTTTTTATTCTTACAATGTGGGAAGATCATTAATAAAATGACTCTCAGGACAATGCCCTGAAGAATTACTACAGTGATATCTAACTTGGGATGAATGACCTCCAAACAACACAACCATCGACTTCATGGTCATAGTTCTACAGTGTAGAAACTGGCCCTTTTAAGCCCCACCATATTCATGACATTTTTTTTTACCCATATGCACTTGTCTGCATTAGCTCATATGCTTCTAAACCTTACCTATTTTAAGTGTTCTGTGTAAATGCCTCTTAAACATACTAAATATTTTCAAATCCATTTATCCCTAACCATGGGAGAAAGATTTTTGACTATCACCCTATCTATGCTCTCATAATCTTATACACTTGTACCAGGTCACCTTGGACCCTCCTTTGCTCCAGGAAAATCAAGCCTGGTATATCCAGTCTCTTCCCATAACAATGTCTCCAATCCAGGCAATTCCCTGGTGAATCTCCTCTGCACTTCCCTTTAGCACAGTTTAATTCCCGCTGCTGCCTGTAAGGAGTTTGTATGTTCTCCCCATGTCTGCGTGGGTTTCCTCTGGGTGCTTCCGGTTTCCTCCCACATTGCAAAGTTTGGAGCTGTGGGCATGCTATGGTGGCACCAGAAAAGTGGTGACACTTGCGGGCTGCCCCCAGCACATTCTTAGCAACATAAAAAGACATATTTCACTGTGTGTTTCGATGTACATGTGACTAATAAATATCTATCATCCAGAATCAGGTTTGTCATCATTGATGCACGTTGTGAAATTTGTTGTTTTTGCTGCAGCAGTACAGTGCAAGACAAATTACTATGTTACCAAAAAATAAATGGTTGCAAAAGAGGAATAACGAGGTAGAGTTCATGGAACGTTCAGAAATCTGATGGTGGAGGGGAAGAAGTTATTCCTGAAGCGTTGAGTGTGGGTCTTCAGCTCCTGTACCACCTCCCCAATGGTAGTGATGAGAAGGGCATGTCCTAGATGGTGAGGGTCCTTAATGAAATCTGCCTTCTTGAGGCACCGCCTCTTGATGTCCTCGATGGTGGGGAGGGTTGTGCTCGTGATGGAGCTGGTTGAGCCTACAACCCTCTGCAGCCTCTTGCGATCCTGCACATTGGAGCCTTCATACATCCTTTCTATTTCCCAGTTTTACTGGGACTCCCTGATGTCACACTCTTTTAAATGCTGCCTTGATGTCAGGGATGGTATTTTAACCTTGCTTCTGGAGCCCATACTGGGCATCTGCATCAGGTTATTGATGAGTAAGTTCTGCTTGAGAGTAGATGTTTGCTACACGAAAGCACTACTAGGAGGTTGCCTGTTTAATGGTCCTGTTGCTGCAGCACTATAAAAATACATAGATCTTCCATTTCATTTGGCTTAACGCTAAAAATATAGTTGCTAAAGTTGCATCTTTCTATGAACATTTGATGAATTCTAGTGTTTTTTTTGGTTTAAACAACATTTCTTTATTTTCAGGCCGAACAGTCCCTCACAGTGGTGCAAAGACAAACTCGATTGATGTGGGAGGGATCGACACACCTTGCCTGAACTCCTCTACAACAGTGACCACAGTCTACCAGCAGCCCATCATGAGTCAGGGAAGTCCACTGAGTGGTGAGCCAGCCTTACTGGCCAAGGAAGAGGAGGAGAAAAAGCAGCAGTCTGATGAAGAGCCAATGGAGATGGCAGTAGAGAAACCAGATGAGCAAGAAACCAAAAACGTTAATCAGATCCTTACAGACATTGTCAAAGCCAAAATGTCTGAGGATCTCAAACCTATGGAGATGGACAAAGACAGTATTGCTGAATCAAAGTCTCCTGAGATCTTTATGCAGGAAGACTCAGGAAGTGATATAGCACCAATGCAGACAGATGAGCAGATGAACAAGGAGCAGTACATCCCAGGTCCCAATGAGAAGCCGTTGTATACTGCTGAGGCTGTGACTTTGGAAGACCTGAACCTCTTGGCTGAGATGTTTTATCTGCCGTATGAGCATGGACCCAAAGCTGTTCAAATGTTGAGGGAATTCCAATGGCTTCGGGCAAACAGTAGTGTCGTTAGTGTGAACTGTAAAGGGAAAGATGCTGAGAAGGTAAAATAGAGAGATTTCATCTACTTTATCCCATCACACACTCGGGTCAACTATAGAGAAGGGTTGCGCACAAAGTATAGCTTTTGAATTGACCCATTAAATCTTCCCATGAAGATGCAGAATGTGCCTCATCTCAATATAAGGAGACAGTCATACAGCATGGAAATAAGTCCTTTGGCCCAACTCGTGCTGACCGAGAAGCCTTTCTATGCTAATCTCATTTTCCTGCATTTAGCTTGTAACCCTTTCTTCTTAGTCGTATACCTGTCCAAATGCAATTAAGTACTGTGCTTCTAACTGCCTCTACCGGCTATGGCAGCTTGTTCCATATACCCACCACTCTCTGTGGGGAAAAATGTGCCCCTTAGATCTCCTTTAAATCTTCCCCTCTCATGTAAATCTATGTCCTCTACTTTTAGACTTCTCTGCCCTCGCAAAATGACACTGTTCCTCTACCCTGTCCTCCCCTGATAATTTTATAAACCTCTATATATACCCCACAGCCTCCTGTGCTCCAGTGGAAAAACAATTTCCCAGCCTATCCAATCTCTCCTTGTAACTAAAACCTTCATTCCAGGCAATATTCTGGTGAATGTCTTCTGCACTCTTTCTAATGTTACCACATCCTTTCTAGTGTGGCCTAGTCAAAGTCTTGTACAACTGAAACACGATGTCCCAACAATCCCCTGCCTATGAAGGGGATATTCAGTATGAAGGTGGTATTCACTATAAAGATAAGCAAGCTAAATACCTTCAGTACCCTATCCATCTGTTGTCATTTTCAGGAAGCTATGAGCTTGCACCTCAAGTTTCCTCTGTACATCAATGCTTCCAAGGCTCCCGTCATTTAATGTATATGTCCGACAGTATTAGACAGGACAAAACATACTCACTTGCAATTGTCTGGACCAAATTAGATCTGTCACCATTCTACCCAACTTTCCAGCTAATTTATGTCCCTCTATAACCTTGGGCAATGATCCTCACCACCTGCAAACTCCACCAATCTTTGTGTTGTGGGCAAACTTATCAGACCACAATGTTCTCGGGTAACAAACAGAAGTACCAGCACTCCTATCTTTTTCATTCCCTACCCACCACTCGTTAGAGTTCCAGTCAGAAGCAACCCTCCACCTTTCTCTCTGCGCCAGCTTGCTGTCATCAATTTTCATAGTCACCTCAATTTAGTGAGGAAGATTTCCAATGCACATAACCATGTTGACTCTCCCTGATTAGTCCTTGCCTTTCCAAGTGACCATAAATCCCATCCCTAAGAATATGTTCCAATAGTTTCCCTACTACTGACATAAGGCTCACCTGGCTTACCTTTCTTGAATATGGGAACAACATTAGCTACCCTCCAATCTTACCCGTGGCTATTGATATTGCAAAAATCTCCGTCAGAGCCCCAGAAATTAACAAAATATAATAGATACAAATATTACAAAATGTACTAAATACATTTACAAAATGTTTTGGAATTCTCTTTAATTTTGTTGGTCAGGGCCACTTCATGTCCTCTTTTTGCCCTTTATCTGCTTTCTTAAGATCCTCTAAACCTCAAAGGACTCATCAGGTATAGGAAATTGTTAACGTGCTTTTTTTCTTGCTGACCAGACCCTTCGTTAACCAAAGTTCTGTAACAACACGCACAAAATGCTGGGGGAACTCAACAGGCCAGACAACATCTATGGAGGGAAATAAACAGTCGACGTTTTGGGTCAAGACCCTTCATCAGGACTGGAAAGGAAGAGGGCAGAAGCCAGAATAAGAGTGAGGGGAGGGGGAGGAGCAACAGGCTGGCAGATGATAGATGAGTCCAGGTGAGGGGGAAGGTAGGTGGGTAGAGGAAGGGGGAGATGCAAGAAGCTGAGAGGTGAAGGGTTGAAGTGGCAAAGGGCTGAAGGAGGAGGAATCCAGTAGGAGAGGGCAATAGACATGGGGGGGGGGAAGGGGAAGGTGGGGAATAGATGGGCAGGTAATCGGGAGGGGAAAGAGAAGGGGTGAGTGGGCTACAGGAATAAGGGGTAAAAGTAAGTGGGGGGGGGTGTGGAAGAAAGGGGAGGGGTTACCAGAAATTAAATCAATGTTGAGGCTGTCAGGTTGGAGACTATCAAGGTGGAATATGAGGTGTTCCACCAACCTGTGTCTGCCCTCAATGTGGCAGTAGGCGGCGGTAGATAAACATGTCAGTATGGGAGTGGGATGTGGAATTGAAGTGGCTGGCCACCAAGATCCTTGCTTTTGTGGCAGACAAAGTGAAGGTCCTCGATGAAGCGGTCATCCAATCTGCATCGGGTCTCACCAATGTAGAGGAGGCAGCACTGGATGCAATAAATGACACCCTTGAATTCACCCAGAAGGACTGTCTAGGGCCCTGAATGGTGGTGAGGGAGGTGGTGTAGGGACATGTGTAGCACTTTGCAGGGATAAGTGCTGGGAGGGACAAGGGAGCTGCAGAAAGAGCAATCCCTGCAGAAAGTTGGGAGGTGGGGGGGGAACCTAGACTTGCCTATCACCTGCCAGTCTGTGCTCCTCCCCCAACCACATTATTCAGGCTTCTGCCCTCTTCATTTACAGCCCTGATGAAGGGTCTCAACCTGAAACGTCAACTGTTTATTTCCCTCCATAGGTGCTGTCTGACCTGCTGAGTTCATCCAGCATTTTGTGTGTTGCTCCAGATTCCAGCATCTGCAAAATCTCCAGTGGTTCTCTAATCTTACCATCTTATTCTCACAGGGACATGCTGACTTGGAACTCTTAATATTTTGCTTTTAAACACCTCTTATTGGATGTTGTTTATGCCCTCTAGCAGCTGCTCCCATTCTACTTTCACCAGGTCCTGTCTTATACTATTGAAGTCAAACCCTCCCCCAATTTAAGATCTTGACTCTTGGGCCAACCTTGTCTTTTTCCATGACTACCTTAAAGCTTGCCCAATTGTGTTTCTGTTCACAAAGGGTTCCCCCACAGACATCCTTATTCCCTAAAATAAGGTTTGAGTACAGCTCTCCCTAGTAGGTTTCCATACAGACTGCTTTAAAAACTCCTGGATGTATTCCACCCCATTTAGACCTCTTAGACTAAAGCAATACCAGTTAATGTCGGGAAAAATCCCCACTACTACAATCCTATTGCTTCTACATCTACTTAACAGCTGTTTTTCTACATTTGTTCTTTCAAATCCTGCTGACTATTTGGAGGCCTATAGTATAATCCCATCAAAGTGATCACCTACCTCTTTCTTATTTCAAAGTACTATCCATACAGCTTCATTTGTTTATCCTGCCAGGATATCCGAGTACTGCTGTCCCTGATCAACAGTGCAACACTCGCTCCCCTTTGGACTCCCTTTTTGGAACCCCCATTATTATGTCTGAAAATACTATATCCAGGAACATTGAGCTGCCATTCCTGTCCTCCCTTCAGCCATGTTTCCGTGATTGCTACAAAATCATAATCCTACGTGCTGATACATGCTCTCAGTTCATGTCGTGCTGGTTTTCTCTTCTGTTTCTTGCTGTTCACAGCATTATCTGTGCACTAGCATTCATCTATGCCAAGCTACTTTAGCATCTGCAGTCTCCCATTGACGCCATTAACTGAAATAAGCTTTTCTTCCCTCCATCTCCACCCACCTCCCCACCAAACTCAATTATGTGAAAAAGGACTTGCTTTCCTTAGCTGAGAGGTCAATAATGCTTTGGGGGCGGGGTGGCATGGACAAAGTAATTGATAGAAGGTTTAGAGGGGAATTGAGGAAAAGCTTTTCACTCTGTTATGGGGTATGGAACCCATTGCTGAATGGTTGGGAGAGGCAGAAACCCTCCCCACATTTAAACAGTATCTGGATGTCTTTGCATTTTGGTGGATTAACACCAAATCCTGTTGTGGCAGACTTACCTCTTTTTTTTCTTGTAGTGTTTTGATTTCCTCACTGTAGAACTTCTCTGCAGAGCTGAAAAAGTAATTGGCTGAAGGGCTGTTCACTATTCTGCAGTGATCTTCCCAAATATTACATAAATACCACAGAGTTCTTCCTCTAGGGAGATGGGTATTTTGTTAATGCATACTCCTCACCATGCAGTGATGATCTTGCCTTTGGTACATATACAATGTGAAATTGTTCCAGGTGTTATTGCCTTGAACCATTAGCTGAAGTAAAGTATTCACAAGCTTAGACTTTTGGTTCTGATTTTTGGCATGCATTTTCATTCCAGGTATGTGGGACAAGGAACTTTGCCATACTGTTCCTTGGCTGACCCTATAGTTTACACGTACATTCTGCCCTGTGGTTAGTTGAAGTATTGCCAGAAATCTCCCAGGTAGCATCAATAGTCATTTTCTTGACCACATCTTAATAGTGATGAACAGGTTGCCAACCTGCTCTTTGAGTTGAGTGCAGCTTCAGCTGACTTTATTTTTTTTTGACCTCAGCTGCTTCAGCATTTTTACTACTACTAAGGATCTTTAAAGTCAATTTGGTATCACCTCTTCCTGTAAACAATCTTGGGTGTGGTTTAGTGAGCCATTAGATGGGGCACAGTTGGCTGATTTACGATTGTTTATTGCAAACAAACCAACTAACAAGGCCTTGTTCCCAGGAATATTCTGGCTATTAACATCTCAAAGTATAACATTCTCACAGAATGAGGGTTACCTTTCCCTGGAGAACATGCAAATGGAAAAGTGTTATTGCTTTGAGTTGCATTCTTTATCCGTAAAAGCATGTATTCAGATAATGTGAATTGTTCTGATTTTCTATTTCAGATTGAGAAATGGCATTTCAGAGCTACCAAATTTGAAGAAATGTGCTGCAGCGTAATGCAGATGTTTACTCGTCTTGCTAACTGTGAAAACCGATCCATTCTCTATGATCTATACCCCTATGTCTGGGATATAAAGGGTGTTGTGTCTATGGTGAAATCCTTTGTCCAGTGGTTAGGTAGGTAACATCACAGTCTGGTTTTGATCCCATATGCTCTTGGTTTGAGATCCTACAATTGTGTCAGCCCTTGAAAACAGTATCTCTTAAACAACACTACACCAAATTTATTGAATTTGGAGGTGGCAGTTCTTTCAAAAAAAAACATTCTTGCTCTTTTAATTATGCCATCTACTGCTTTTCTCCTGTCAAGTTAGTTTCTTCTAAATATCCCACATTAATCTTGAATTTTTTCTCCATTCACCTGTACTGTGAAGGACATTAGCACACTGATGTCTTGTTTCTAGACTGGCATTTGAAACCAACACTAGGGTTAATGTGTTTGATTTGAGTGAATAGTTTCTAGGCCACTTGCTTACAAGTAAGCAACTTTATTCTGGTGGCTTTATCTTTCAGAGGCTGATGTAATTGTTCCTTGTAACTGTTTTAAGTCTACTGGTAGATTTTGTTTTTAAAGAAACAACCCATTGCATTTTATTTTTGTGTTGTCTCTTTTCTGGGACTGACTGTGGACTGCATCACCTCACTAGAACTAGCTAAATGTATCAAAATTGGGGAAGGCCACCAGAAGAATAAAGCACCCAAAAGACTCAGCCATGAGAGAACTGAAATATGCCGAGATCACATACTGCTGTTGGAAGCTGCTTGCTGTATGTTTTGTAACATTACTGTTTCCAACAGAACAGTGGCAGGCCAACAGATGCAGCAATCCGAAGGCTTGGAGCGCAACCTCCAGGCACAGCGCATGCGAGCTTTATAAAACGCGCAAGGCTATTCTGGTGTCTGCTGGTTCAGTCAGTACTTCAAAAGTGCCACCAGTTCCAAACAAAAGAACAGGGTGGGGAGCTGTTTCAAAACTGGAGACTCCAATCTCCTTTTTCTCAAAACAATTGGTTACAGTCATGGAATGAAACAACTGTAATGGTTACTCTTATTACAGGCATGTTGATTGAGATGGGGGGAGTGCAGACTGCCTCAGGCACCAGCATGGTCTGGGTTACAGCATGTAACCAAATTTTATTCACAGGTTCTACGCAGATGGCAGGGAATATGGCGTGGATGCAGTCCTTTAAAAATGATACAGCAGGCAGCTCGACTGGCACCGTGATCACGGCTTGGATTCAGGTCATGGGCTAGCTTTTGAAATGCCCAGGATTAGGGATCCTTTAGCAGTTGGGTCCTCAGTCCAAGAGCAAAGCATTGGATACAGTTTCTGAAAAATGGCTGCCATTGTGAACCATAGAACCATACAGCACAAAACAGGCCCTTCGGCCCACCATAAAAAGATCCTATCTTCTAAAAGTGTGGCAGTGAGTTAGGGTTAGTTTACAGTCTGATAATGGAAGGAACTGGGCCTGGGGAGGTTGTTTTGAAACATTTCAGAATATGAAATGGAGTTTTCTGGTAGACAGCACAAATGAATATCTGAACTTTCTGATCTTAAAAATGAATAGGTAGGGTGCAAAAAAAATTTTTTTTGAGCTTAGATTCATAGTGTCTACTAATCAAACTGTTGTATACTGCTGATAAGTTACGAAAATTAGATTCAGAGTTGTAGAGTACTACAACACAGAAACAGGCCCTTTGGCCCAAACATTTATGCTGACCAGGATGACCATCTCAGCTAGTTCCATTTACCTGCGTTTGGCCTATATCCCTCTGAACCTTTCCTATCCATGTACCTGTCCAAGTGTCTTTAACTGGTGTTACTGTACCTGCCTCAACCACTTCCTCTGGCATTATTGGAAAATATAGTTTTGGCAAAATTAGTGATAGATTACACAAGCATGAGTGCTTCTGTCAAAGTATTTGGCTAATTCAGAGTTAGGTCATTAAATATTGGGGACCACAAGTTGAGAGAGGCAGCCTGTCATATTTTTGAAGGTTTAGAATTCTGGTATACTTCTGAGATAGTCCTAGTGTTTAGTGATGCAGTTTGCACTCTGTCATAACCTGAGTGTGATGCTGTGATGTGAAGGGTTACTAACGGCCTCTTCTATTGTCTTGTCTTCTTCCCTCATTGTGTACAGATGGAAGAATCCTCAGCACAAGTTACTACAGCTGTGGGATCGACAACGCCAGATGTACGAAGCGTGGCGCGATCATTCATTTAGCTTAGTGATAGGCAGTGAGGGTTTTTAAAAAAACGTTTTGAGGAAAGAGTCTTGAAGTCACATTTGTGCAGCCAGTATTATAAGAAATGCTTTAACGTTTTTTTTTATAGAGCAGTCTAGATTATCTTTGAAATCAAAGCTAGTTGTGCTACTGTCCCCAAGTACCCGTTACAAGCTTGATGAAATGTTTTGTTTTGTGATCTGTTATAATGCATGAAAAACTATTTCTGAAGCTGCAGTTAATTTTTAGAAATGGGTTCAGTTTTTTAGCTGACTCATTTTGCATATGAAAGCCAGTTGCAGCATAAAATTAATTTTACAAACTTTCCATTCCCCTCCCCTGAAAAAAAAATTGAAGGTTCAGTAAAGTGTTTTCCCTACCACATTCCATGTGTTTCATTTTTATAAATATTGCATTTTCCATCCAGAATGGCATGTAACTTGGGTACTGCTCAGGACTGTATCTCACTAGTGAATTGAGAGGAAGGCTTCCTTATTCCTAGCCAGGTTTCGGACTCGTTTTGCATTGATCCAATAAAACGAGTAAGGCCCAGAAATTGAAGCTTTCCCTCTTGTGCTGCTGCGCTGATCTTGTCAGATGACTGTAATGGTATGGAGTGTGCACTGGTGATCATTTCTGTTCACACATTTGGAATGGTGAGGAAAGCCAAAGTGAAGTGAGTTTTCCAGTATTGCTCACAGTTAAAAATCTGGAAGAATAGTCTTTTTAATTGTGGAAGGACAGTTTCTGTGCATCTGACCCTCGTCTTGTTCCTGAAAATGTTGTGGGGCTGGTTTCTTTGTGCAGGAATCTAAGCAGAATGTTTGATGCTTTGATTTCTTGAGTTGGAAGCAAAGATAAGAGAAAACAAATGTTTTCCAGGTTAACACTTAGTCCCAAACATTAAACTGCTTTTAACTTCACTGGCTGGCTCTGCCAGCCCAAATTGGCTCCTTTGTCAGCCTATTACATCACAATCATTCAGACATATCTGCTGAAATAGTGTTAATTCTTGCTCCTCATAGACCTGTGCTTCCCAAACTATCTGTCTTACCACTAATCTGCCCAAGTAATTTTGGAGCCTTCATGATCTGTGATGAATTTTACACTATTGAAGCACAGATTTGGTTAAAGACACTTCCTGAAGCTTTCAGTTCCAGGGAAGTGATTGTATAATGCCTATTGAGAGGGGGGAAGGAAATGGTCTTCAGTGTTATTTGTCAGAAACCTGTGGGTTATCCATGTCATCTTGGCCTATAGTAGAGATGCAAGCAGGTGCCACTGATATAACTGAGAGCTGCCCAGTGTTGAAGGATGATAGAGGAAGAATATGTAAATATTTGGAAGCAGCAAAGTCGATTCTACACATAGCTATTGTTAAATAAGAATCTCCCTTTTTCCTTCCTTCCCATAACTTTCTAAATGGTTATTTTCATGTCTGCTGAACATGTCTGTCTTTTCCTCACTTGCTCTCAAATGTTTTTATAGTTAGCTCAACTTCTGCTCAGAATTTAGAATGGAGAGAATATTTACTAAGCCAAGCAGAAGTTTCTAGGTTCATCATTTTAACATGACCTCGGCACTGACCACATTGACCTTGTCTGTTTATGGAGTGACTTAGCATATCTATGGAACATTGTCACTTTGAGTTAGACAAAGGGAAGAGCTTCAATGCTGTATTTGGCCAATGTCTCTGAAATAGTTAACTGTCTAAACTCCAAAGTGCTTTTGGTCTTGTTTTCTCTTTCTCTCTGTGTTTGAAACTCTCTGTCATCCAACACTGCAATAGTTCTTAGTTAGTCTGAACAGGATGCTGCTAGACAAGAAAGCTAAAGATACAAAATACTTTGCTACAATGGAAGCTTAGCTGCAACAAACTCACTTCAGATTGCCCTCCTAGTGTTGCTTCGTTTAGCTCCTCTGTGTTCACTTTCACCTTCCAAGTCCGCTACCGCCCTAACGTTCCTGTGGTCAAATTTTAATGTAGGACATCAGAGGACTTGTTTACACAGCCAGATTTAATTCTTTAGTTGTGGTTCTGGATTTTTAACTAGAATTTTAAGGGATAGTTTATATGGTAGCTACAAATATATAGCTGCCACATTTGTATGCTATGATGGATTCTGCAGGCTAACCAGTTCTTGTCCATCTTCCCCTGCCCCCTTCTCTTATGGTGAGGAAGAAAAGTGATCAATGTGGTGCCTCGACTGTGAAACAATCACAGTGATCGTACTTCAAAACCTCAGGCTGTGTAAAGTGCTTTGGAGTGGCCCACGATTGAAAAAGGCACTATATAAATGTGAACCTTGTTATCATTTGCTGTAAACCTGAAGTTGTGATAAGAGTGAGCAGGATTGAAGTCCAGGCCTTCAACTGAGACACACATATAGATTCTGATTGCATTTTCGGTATAAACCCGGACAACATACAAAATTAACCAGCCACAAATGTAAAAAGTTAAGAACTTTAGTGTCTCTCCAGGTACCAGCTGTGTATTTAAGTTATTAATATAATTGGATCAAATTTAACTTGGATAAGGAACAGAAGAGATCAATTGGGATGGCTGAGAAGGGAACAGGAAATACTCGACAGAATACTTGAATACATTTTTCCGTGTTACCCAAACTGAGGGGTGATCCCCTTCATGACAACAGCCTGGATCTTGTTTTACATGACTACCTCTTTGGAGAAGTTTCAGTCAAATATGTTGAGTTGATACTGGAGGGAATTTTACATCATTTGGAAGAGGCAAGTTGAACAGGCAGGAATGATCGACTGACTTGATGCATGGACAAGATCTGGACTCCTTCTAACCCTCTGAAGAGCAAGGATGAGCTTGTGAAACCATCTCCAGTTGTCTACAGGATACAACCTCGTCGTGACCAATTTTTTTGACTATTTTTTTTCCATATAGAGGCTTTTATCGTTGGACCTTGATTATACAAGAATTGAGTTCCCATAGGTTGCTGAGAGTTTTCAATGATTCTGCTGATCAGTCAATTCACATAATGAGGCTTGCCCTATTGAAAGACAAAACTACAGATGTTGAAAATACTCAGCAGATTCTGGACAGCATTTGTGGGAATGAAACATTGACTGTTTCTCTCTCTCCACTATTGCTGGAGTATTTCCAACATTTTCTTTACTTTTTAATTGAAGCTTACCCTATTTTTGGTCTGTAACCAGCATAGGTCAAGGTTTTTCTGTTTAAGTAAACAAATCCTAGTACCAAATGTCATCTGACAAGAGGAGCACCAAAATGTGACTTCACTTAAATTAAGGTATTGCTTAGGGCTGCAATGGGACTTCTGGGGTATCGTTTCATTATTTGAGTATTATCCAAGGTACCCAAAAGAGAATGGAAAGACTTGGAATTATTCCTTGTACATTTTTAAATAAAGTATTTGTAAAGAGCCACAGTAGAAACTTTTCTCAAGTTGTGGTGGCACTTGTTGGGTTAATAGATGGCTGTTTCATATTAAAACTTTCCCAAACAAAAAAAGTGGGCAAAAGAGTGATGTGAATCATTACAGCCCTAAATCTTGTAAGAGGTAGTCTAGGTCAGATAGGGCATTTCTTGCTGCGCACTTTTTCTTTCTGTTGAGAAGGTGGTGTATTGCTTTTGCGGAAAAGTAAGACCACAGGAAGCCCCCACGTAACATTCTCCGCTTGGATCTGATCAACAGGGTGTCGTAGTCAATCTTCAGCACAGTTCTTGAGTGGCGACCAAGAACCCTGGGCCTTTAGAGGTGGTCTAGCAGGAGAGTTTCAGGTATTCTACGAATTCCCAATGACTGATTTTATTTTCATTTTGAAAGAGAAACATTGTACAAAAAGAAAGGATTGGTCTGTTGATGGCTAGCTGGTTTCCTTAACAGAACATGGTACATTTGGTACTGGCACTAATTTGCTTTCTTTTCAGTTGGAAGGAGATGTTGGAATCCCACTGCGCCTGCGCGCACTGCAAATTTTAGTTCATGTGTCGTTGACAAAAATGTTTCTTTGCAGGTTGCGCAACATTTACTCAGCGCTAGCGCAGCTTGCTTTGATCTCGAAGTTCCATGAACAAAGATGACCAAGTAATAATGAATATTCAGCCTCTAAAATGTAGGTGGGACGGAGTGTGGGGAAAGAATGCATAAGCTTTGACTTCAACAGAAGTAAAATTTAACTCACCTTACCATTAGTGCCTAATGGACTAATGGGAGGGTCGATGGAGAAAGATGTTTCTGACTGAATGCTGCTGAATCTTGGTTTTGCTCAAGGGTTCATGGAGTTTCGCTGCGCTGTTTTTCTTTTCTCCCCTACAGGTGCTTTTGCGCATTGCCTGCGAAACCGCGCTTGCGAAGAAGCTCTGGATGTACGGCTTCGACAGCCAGTTAACCCTCTCCAGACCAAACCTCCTCCCTAAAAATTCCTTGCCCCCATCCTTCAAAAGAGATCATTTGGCTTTTTAAAACAAAACTCTTTAAACACAATTCCAAAGTAAGTGCAGTAATTTGTACATCTTGGACTTGTTTGCTACTGTAGATACTAGTTAGTGCTTAACATTTAAGGCATACAATTTCAAATGACTGGAATTGATTTCATCTGCTTATTACACAGATGACGCTTTACATGGTGCCTTCAGTAGCAAATGAGTTTGAGATTGGAAGGTATGTTATGTGGAGCAGATACTGATGTCCAAATGCTGATGCAGAGCTGTACTGACTCAGCTGTTTGTTCTTCGCAGCGCTTGTTGCCCATTGAAGGGGCAAATGACCTCTTCTACCAGCCACCACCACCCATGCCGACATCAAAGGTCTACGCTATCAGGCCGTACTTTCCAAAAGATGAGGTCAGTGTGCTGTTTTATCTTAAATGATGTTGTAGTTAAAGTGCTCTTTAATTTTGAAATCCTTTTTTTATGCTATTGTAAATTAAGATTTAACTGAATTTTAGTCAGTTACTTTGTTCTGCAGGTATATCAAAATTTCAAATCCAATAACCAAGTGTAAAGTCAGTCATGGCTTGTCATGCAAGAACACCATAGTCAAGCCACATTCCCCTGCCGTGTAACTATCGAGGTTTGTAGCAGCAGGGTTATTTGCATGTGTCATTGCTGTCTGTACACAGAAGCCTCTTAAATTAGAATCTTTTATCTGCATTTACTTCAGTTACTCAGTTAGTCTTGAAGCAATGCTTCAACTGCTGCTTGTGGCACACAATTTCTAAAGTCATTTCTATTCAGCATTTTCTCTTGGTCTTGCTGATCATTTTAATCCCTTTAGTTATGCAGTAATGAGAAGAAAGCATCTGATGCCTGCACCCTCTGGCTCTTCTGATCAGAAGTTGTATTCACAATTTATATTCATCCAATCTCTTCATATTTTAGAAATTAAGCATTATCAAATTTCCTTTTGGCCATTTCTCTTCAGTGGATATTGTTGCCATATCTGGAGTCCTCAAAGCCTACCTGCACTCTCATCAATTACTAAACCAGGTCAAAATGGGATGTTTTTAGCACCGCTATACTGCAAGTAGGATCAGTCTTATATAACCTTGGTTGTATCGAACGTCAAAGCAGAATGAAATGCAAGCTAATGGGGTGTGGGAGGGGAAGTGGGATGACCTTTGGATTTCTCATGTGAATTAAACCATGTGAATTCGTTTTGTCTTTGCAATGACACACTGGCTGAATTAAATCTGGCATGGAGTTGGCCCAGAAGCCAGAGCCATTATTGGGTAAGTTTGTGATATTGCTTACAAGTATGAGGTCATTGTTTCAGCTTCGTCAAGGGAACAGATGCATCGGTGTCTGGGTTGCAGTCTCTATACCCAAAATATCCAGCATCTTAAACATTGTAGGCTCATCTTGTGTTCTGCAAAATCAGAAACGTACATCATTGTCGATGTTCTTTGCTCCCATTTTGGGAAGAAGCAAAATTGGAAGAGCTTGCTTCAGCAGGACTTCGGACTCCCTATACCTAGTGAAACCAACTGGATCATTCAACTGTTTCCATGCCTCCAGTGCTTGGTTAATCTGCATAAAATAGTGATTAACCTACTCTTTGCAGGTAAAAGAATCTGGGGAAACTGGAATGCTATATGATGGATTTGTCCTCGTACAGAGAAATCACCATTGATATGAGTTAACTTGGTAAGTTCAATATCAGATTGGCCAGTCGCCTTTTGAACTGAGTTCATCTATCTTTTGAACTGAGATGCTGGTCTCTGTTGTAGTGACCCTGGTTCCTACACAGGTGTACACATGTGAAGTCCTTTGCTTGGGTTGCTAGTCTCTAGATAATATTTGGCTACTTGGAGGCCAAGTCATTAGGTGTATTTAGGGCAGAGATCGATCGATAGGTTCTTGATTGGTAAGGGGGTTGTGGGAGATGGTGGGAGAATGGGGTTGAAAAATAAAATTAACCATGATTGAATGGTGGAGCAGACTCAATGGGCTGAATGGCCTAATTCTTCTATATCTTATGTTCTGATGGGTACACAAGAGCAACAAACAACCTGCTGAGTGTTTGTTGCATAGATGTTTGGATCATTAATCCAGAATATTGTAAGTGCTGATTCAGCATTAGAATTGTGAGCCTTAAGAGCAGGCTTGCCTTTATTTGCTGAGCCCCTGGACTGGAGATCCTGGTAGGGTTTCTTTGAGATTTCTGAATGGAGTTGAGTGTCAATGTTTTGTCATTGCAATCTGAAAGCTTCTAAGTCATCTTGTAATCAAGTTTGCTAATGGGTCTAGTTCCTGAATTGGGAGCAAGGAAATAGTTGGAGGTTTTAAATTTGCTTAAAATTCTGCCTTCAATTATTTTAAGCTCCTCTACATCTGGCCAGATTTGAACAGTGCTTTGTCTCTGGTATGCTTGGAATTGCATGGAAGCACTCATGGGTCTAGCCCTAGACTTGGTAAAAGTTATTGTGGGTCACCATCCTTCTGCTCAATCTTGTCAAGACCCTTATTGGGTCTGAGCATGGACCATTTACTCATTAAGGGAAAAATTGGATAAGGATAAGATCCTGTTATTGTGGAGACCTTGATTTGCAACTTGGAGGAAAAATACTTTAGTCAAAACTAATCAGCAATGATGTTAACCGTTGCTTATTTTGTGCCACCTCAGTCCTGGTTCTTTACCAACAAGACAGTGGTAAGACTACACCATTCTTTCCCCCTTCTCAGCAACCTCCTCTTAGTTTGTGTGGAAAGCACTGATCCAGTCCTTTGGTCTGGCTCGTTCATCATTGAGGCCTTCAGTACCTGGAAAGGTTATCATTGCATGTGCATGAATTATTAGTAAAAACTAGTACCATAGCAAATCTTGACTGATTTCTCACCTGACATTTGGGTGTTCAACAAATTGACCATATTGGAAAGAATTGTGGATTTGTTTTCCTGCCCCTCAGCTGTCAAACACAAGCTGGATTGAGAGGTTCCTCACTACCAGCTATTTTTAATCAAGGGCAAGGAAAAGACCCTGAAGACCTTGCTGCTCTGTGCATTTGTCATTTCTTGGGAAATATAGTTGGAGAATGGCAGACATTGCAAATGAGACCAGCATTTCTGCCAGCTACATCACTGATACAATTGTGTCATAAATGTGTATGTGGAATAGCAGCATAGCCTTACTGACTTGTCCCCAGTTGTTGGTGGCACTGAAGATCTAGGCTTATTTCCACAAAGGATGAACACTGCCGCTGTTCCTTTTGGAGCTTTATTTCATTGCAAATTCATCTCCCATAACTTGGCATTCAGCACTGCTTTTGTGGACTTCTGGTCTGGTTTTAATGGCATCTTTGGGATCCTTCTATTGGAGCTGCCATTCCTCACCTTATCACTTGGATCACTGGCTGCTATTTAAGATGTCTTAAAATCTTAATGATTTTTTGATGTATTCATCAGTTGCTTCTGCACATCCTTAGTGTAACAGAAGATGTGCAGAAGCTGGAGTGTTATCATATATGCAGCTGTGTCAAATTTTATAACAAAAAGCTTGGTGATGGAGGTAAGTTTTCTGAGGTTTTAAAGGATAGAGTTTAGAGGGGGTCACTTCAGTGTGTGTGTGTCCCTGGCAGCTGAAAACATAACCACCGATTATAGAGAAATTGGGTCTGGGAATGCTAGAAGTGGAGGAGTTCCAGGATTGTTGAGGGCTGTGTTAGGAGGGGGTTAGAAATTGGCAGTGGCATTCCACAGTAAAGTAGGAAAGAGAATTTTAAATTGCTTAACCAGGAGCCAATGTAGGTTGCTAAGCATGGGTGATAAGTGAATGGAATGTTAATTGAATGGAAGTGAATGGCAAGTTGGTGTGCAAATGAGTTTTACATGACCCTTAACATATTCCTGTTTATCCTGTTTTTAAAAATTGAGGTACACTGTTCTGTACCCTTCCAAATTAGGTTTTATGCACTTTAGTTGTGAACTTAAAGGTAAATTTCTAATTTTGGTTTACCTATCAACTAAAGTACGAGTCATTGGGTATATTTAAAGCAGAGGTTGATAGGTTCTTGATTAGTAAGGGTGTCAAAGGCTACAGGCTGAAGGTGGGAGAATGGGGTTTAGAGGGTAAAATAATCCATGATTGACAGAGTAGACTCAATGGGCCGAATGGCCTACCACTGCTCCTCTGTTTTATGGAGTAGGATTCCATTTGCCTCAGTGGGATGCTGGAACGTTAACCCCAATCCCACAGTCTAATTGGGCTATATTTGTATTGTGTGCGATTCTGGTCACCCCATTACAGGAATGATGTGGAGGCTTTGAAGAGGGCGCAGAAGAGGTTTATCAGACTTAAGAGTACTAGCTATAAGGAGAGGTTGGATAAACTTGGGTTGTTTTCTTTGGACCTTGTCGGGCTGAGGGGAGACCTGAGATGCATATGAGATGGTCAGTCTTTTTCCCAGGGCAGAAATGTCATACTGGAGGACATAGATTTAAGGTAAGAGGCAGGAAGGTTTAAAGGAGATGTGCAGGGCAAGTTTTTTTTCACCCCACAGAGTGTTATGCCCCAAAAACATGCTGCCAGGGGAGGTGGTGGAAGCCGTACAATAGTGGTGTTTAAGAGGCATTTAGACAGGCACATGAACATACAGAGAATGGGGGAATATGGATCATGTGCAGGCAGATAGTTTTAGTTTAATTTGACATCATGGTCGGCAGACATTTGTGGGCTGAAGGGCCTGTTCCTGTGGTGTACTGTTCTATATTCTGGATTGCTTCCATGATGAGCTGATGATGACTTGGGGTGTTGTGATTTTCTGATTGCATCAATACAAATGAAAGGATGAAATGTATGCATCCCCTATATTTTTTATCCATATGTTGTATCAGTCCACATCTAGCCTTTTTAAAGTACTGTTTATTAACTGGATTTGCTTTTATCTGCAGGCCTCTGTGTATAAAATCTGTAAGGAGATGTATGATGATGAAATGGATGGTGACACAATGTCTGATCAGCCAGATATTATTGGCGACAGGTGAGTGTGTAGAGGTTTGTGTGTGTAGAGTGTTCAGTTATCTCTAAACTTCACAAAGGACATCACTTCTCGCTGCCTCGGTAAAGCAGCCGGCATAATCAAAACCCACACACCCCGGTCATTCTCTCTTCTCCCACCTCCCACTGGGCAGAAGGTAAAAGCCTGAAAGTGCATACCACCAGGCTCAAGGACAGCTATTCTGCTGTTATAAGAGTATTGAACGGTCGCCTGGTATGATAAGATGGACTCCTGACCTCATAATCTACCTTGTTATGATCTTGCACCTTATTGTCTGCCTGCACTGCACTTTCTCAGTAACTGTAACATTTGATTCTGCATTTTTATTGTTTTACCTTGTTACTACCTCAAGGCACTGTTGTAATGAATTGTCTTGCATACCATTCATACAGATCAAGTTTTTCACTACCTCTGTACATGTGACAATAATAAACTGATTTACCAATTTACTCCCATGGTTTTATTCAGGTAAACCTAGATTGCCCAATGCTAAATTGTCTTTGCCTCTGTAATTGAATAGTTGAAGTAAGCTGTCCCTTCCATCGATGCTAAGACGGTATAAGGTAGAACTTGGGTTGTAGAAATTTTTATAACCTGAAGAATCTGCTGACTCATGGATTTTCCTTTAGTTGAAGTTTATTTTCCCTTGCATCTGAAGCTGACTTTTTTTATCTTAATCACAAAATTTGTTTGACTTGGGGAATGGACTAGTTCCACATTTGTCATGCTCATCCAACTGCAGCCTGATGTTCCCTCAACAATCCGCTAGCTGTAGGCCATCAGCTTACTAGTTATTTGGCTGTTTACTGGCAAAGCCCACGTTACTAGAATTCTGAATGATAAGTAATCCAGTTAAGTAACTAATCTATCTGATATAGCAGTAACATGCTGAGGGAATGCTTGGGGAAAATTAATACTAAGTTTTTTTTGTTAGCTCACCTTTATGTCAGACTACTGTCCTTGGCCAAACTGCAGTCATGCAAATTGTTTGGGGTTCCTGTTTGTTACTGCTGGGGGTTCTCACTCCTTTTACTGTGACTGTTGTCAACACTATAGAGTTGTATGGACTTTAAAAACATAAGTAACAGGAGCATGAGTAGACCATTCACCCCCTTCAAACCTGCTTCCTATTCAACAAGACCATCTTTCAGCCAATTTGACCAGATCTAGACTCGTTAGGGGAAATATCACTACAGTTTCTACCCTATCAAACCCTCTAAAACACTCAGTGTTTAGACATCTTGGGCAAATTACCAGAAAGGCATCGCCCATTCCTGTGTAAGAGGTGGTGTTCAACTGAGGGAATATTTAAAAATACTTTGATTTTATGGATGATGGAAAGGAATGTTGCTCTAATGTATTAGCGATGTGCTGCTCTTGCTATGTTGCAGTTTGGTGGGTGGACTTCTGACACTGAGCCCAGATTACTGCTTCGTGTTGGAAGATGAGGGCAGTATATGTGGTTATGCCCTTGGAACCGTGGATGTGAAACCATATGCCAGAAAGTGTAAAGTTTCCTGGATACCTGCTATGCGGGAGAAGTACGTTAAACCAGAAGCTAATAAGGAACTCTCAGAAGAACAGGTACTTTCTCATAATTAGGTTGACTTGCTGTAAATTTATTTCTTAAAGAGAAGAAATTGCTGAACAAGACACTGGGCTCTTGCAGAGTCATGGATGCAGCATGGAAATGGGCCCCTCAGCCCACCTCGTCTGCACCAACCACCCATTTGCACTAATCTTATATTAATCCTGTTTTCTTCCCACATCCTTGTCAACTCCCTCCAAGATTCTGCCACTCACCTACACACTAGGGGACAATTTGCAGTGGATGATTAACCTACCAGCCCTTGTGTCTTTGGGATGTGGCAGGAAACTGGAGGAAACCCACACAGTCCCTGGAAAACTTGCAAATTCTACGCAGACAGAACACGATGTCAGGGTTGAACACAGGTCTCTGGCAGTTTGAAGCTGTGCCACAGCACTGCTCTTAAAAATTGTAAATTTGAGTCTGCCTCATGGCAGGTCTGGAGAATGCAGTGTCTATATCTGAGAATTTTCAAAAGGAGCTCACCATTTACTTCTATTGTAGACAATCTGGTAGGTCTGTCGGCCAGCCCGGGGGACTTGAAGCAGTAGGTTGTCCATAGATTGCCAGAACTACTTTCAAATATAGTGCAAACAAACTAGCTATTTCTTTGACTAAGATCTTGAGGCATGCCTTCCTCAATAAGACCAAACAAGTGCAATAGCATTAACATACAACACAGATTTTGTTACTAAAGTAGAACTCTTGCAATTTTTGCCACCTTTTTCCCAGTTTATAAACCTACTATTATCTGTGCTCTCGCATCCCCTTTTCCTTTACCCAGAGTCCTGTAGTTTTTGCTCCCTTGTATCATCCAGTTTGTTACTGGAGGCCATGTTTGCACATGCCGCTTCACTCCATGTCAGTACTACATGTGTGACAGTGCACCTCCTGGCAACCATATTCTTTCAGCTCATCTAGCCCCCTCTTTGCAATTTTAAACCTATCAAAATCCTCTTAACCTCCTCTTCCAAGAAGAATGATCCCAGGTTCTCCACTTTATCTAGATAACTGAAGTTGTTCAGCCTGGGGGCTGTGCCACAAAACATTTTCTGCACCCTCTGAAAGCCCTTCTCAGTAATGCTATGGTTCACTGCCTGGTTTTGGATACTGTACTCCAGCTGTGACCAAATCAATGTTGCATTAACTTGTCTGTCACCTTTTGAAGATTTGTGCACTTGTACAGCAGACCTTTGTGACTTTGAACCCCCTTTAGAATTTTTTTTATATTGACTTTCCTCAATTTTCCAACCAAAATACATCACTTAGTGCTGTTAAAGTTCATCATTTATTGCTGCCATTCCACCAGATTGTTCAGGCCTTATTGCCTGCCTTGTAGTTTACTTTCCATGTATTGTAGCCAGAGTGCCTAATTCAGGGACACATCACTGCACACCCTTCCCCAACCTGAAAAGCAGTCATTTACTGTGATTTGGTAAAGAGTTAGATTTCCTCCATGCCACCAACCGCCCCCTTTTGAATTGTGGGCTTCAGTTTTGCTAGTGAGATCATTCGGCACAAGTTGCCTTCTGAAAGTCTTTACTTGCAACAAGCTCGTCCTTGTCAGCACCTTGTTTCCTCACTCAAGATTATTAAGCATGGTTTGCTTTCAGCAAATTTGTGCAGGCTGTCCTTGGATCCAGAGTCCAGATGACCATAAGTGTGTCTGATTATCACCCCTAGCATCTTCTCTATGATTGTTATTAAACTGATTAGCCTGGGACTGTTTCCAACCCTCTGGTACTATCCTCATGTTCGAAGCTTGGAAGATGAAGCCTAGCACCCCTTCAATTTGACTTTCTCCTTCAGCCTGAGATCCCATCCAGCTCTGTTGCCTTTTCTAATTTCAAAACAGCTGTTCTTTCTACTGTTTCCCCTTTGCATTCTTTCAATCTCAATCTTGTATTATGATAATTAGAGCCTGATTATTACTATACATTTCCAATTCCAATTGGCTCGCCCATAGAAGAGAGGGTGGTGGTAGATGGAGCATATTCTGCCTGGAGGTCGGTGACCAGTGGTGTTCCGCAGGAATCTGTTCTGGGACCCTGCTCTTTGTGATTTTTATAAATTACTTGGATGAGGATGTGGAAGGGTGGCTTAGTAAGTTTGCTGATAAAGGTTGGTGGTGTTGTGGATGGTGTAGAAGGTTGCTGTAGATTACAACAGGATATTGATAATGCAGAGCTGGGCTGAGAAGTGGCAGATGGAGTTCAACCTGGGTAAGTGTGAAGTGATGCACTTTGGAAATTGAATTTGAAGGCAGAATACAAGGTTAATGGCAGGACTCTTAGCAGGGTGGAGGAACAGATGGATCTTGGGGTTCACGTCCATAGATCCCTCAAGGTTGCTGCACAGGTTGATAGGGTTGTTAAGAAGGCGTATGGAGTGTTGGCCTTCATTAGACGGGGGATTGAGTTCAAGAGCTGCGAGGTGATGTTGCAGCTCTATGGAACTCTGGTTAGACCACACTTGGAGTATTGTGTTCAGTTCTGGTCGCCTCATTATAGGAAGGATGTGGAAGCTTTAGAGAGGGTGCAGAGGAGATTTACCAGGATGTTGCCTGGATTGGAGAGCATGTCTTATGAGAATAGTTTGAGTGAGCTAGGGCTCTTTGGAGAGGAGAAGATGAGAGGTGACTTGATAGAGGTGTATAAGATAAGAGGCATAGATCGAGTGGACAGTCAGAGTTTTTCCCAGGGTGACAATGGCTAACACGAGGGGACATAATTTTAAGGTGATTGGAGGAAGGTATAAAGGGGATGTCAGGGGTAAGTTTTTTATACAGTGGTGGGTGTGTGGAATGCACTGCCAGCAGAGGTTGTGGGGGGCAGATGCATTAGGGGCATTTAAGAGACTCTTAGACTCGTGAATGATAGAAAAATAGAAAAATTTTGTTACCATAAAATGGGAGGGAAGGGTTGGATCTTAGAGCAGGATAAAATGTTGGCACAACGTTGTGGGCTGAAGGGCCTGTACTGTGCTGTAGTGTTCTATGTTCTAATTTCCCTGCAGATTTCATCTCCTCTGGCAAGTGAGCTGTAGAATACACCCAGAGGTGTAAGGGATCCCCTTTTTCTTGGCTCTAGCCATATAGATCGTGTCCTTGACATTGCCCTCTCCCTGAGGGTATCCTCTTCCCTCAGCATTTCAAAATTTTGCTTTACCTTCAGGTTTCTTTTACAGATACTTACTTACTTTATAAGGCTCAAATTCAAGCAAAGCCCAAGTGCAGTTGTTAGGTGAAAAGACCACTTTACAATGATGAAGGCTTTGCAACAACTCTGCTGGTGTTGAGTAAACAGCCATGTTCATTGACTTGATCTTTGTGGCAGAAAACTTAGTCAAGTGTCTGTCTTTGGTACTGTTGGCAGTTTATCTTCCTCTTGACATTCACCACCTTTTCCAGTTAATGTTTTGTTACCATAAATCAGGTTACTTCTGTTCAGCATGCATGCTTTGGTACTTCAGTGGATGCAGCTTGTGTTTGTTTGGCCACTCTTGGTGCCTTTCGGTGTCTTCTAGTACTCAAATCCATGTTGTGCACTTGACATTAGCCAATGCAGAGTTGATGTTTGAGGGGACAGTGTCCAATTCTCATTGAGTTGTGTTATAGAATCTTTACCATTGCTCAGATTCTTGATGTCTTGCTGAACACAGCTGTTACTGGTCTTTGCTTCCCACACAGAAAATGATGCTGAGCTTCCATGAAGAGCAGCAAGGCTTGCCAGAAAACTTCCTCGCCACCTTTCCCTCCTTAATTAAGGTGGACGTGCACTCGAAAGTGACGGATCCTAGTGTTGCTAAAAGTATGATGGGCTGTTTGCTTTCTTCCTTAAAAGCCAATGGTAAGGACCTCTTTCCTTCACTCTAGATGTTTTGCCTATATCTGCAAGTAAGTGGTGCATTGATCACATGGAGTAAACCTTTAGTGATATTCATTTTGTCTCCTGGGCCATGCAGCTATATTGCTTAGTTGGTGTAATTAAATGATCACAAATAGAATGTTGAATATAGAAACCTGTATGATGTCCTTCTGTAGTGGGTCACTATCTGTAGCTGGACCAAAGACCAAACTTCATTAATAAACAATTCTTGACACAAGTAGCTGAAATTAATGGATTTTAGTTAAGTTAGCTTCTGCTATCCTTGTAACCTTTAATTTTTATTATCATGTGGAACATGTTTAGCTGAGGTGTTAAGCATGCACTTGGGTTTTGTAGTGTTTTTAGTAACTCAGTGCTGTATAGCTTCCTGTTTCATGATCTAGTGGCCCTATTTTGTTTCTTGTCTGCTGGAAATGGCAGGTTTTTAGATAATGTTGATTTACTCAGCTTTTAGTTGTCTGGCTTTTATATAAACATTAAATGACAGAATTGCAACCTCTGGTGTGTACGCTTTTAAAACCCGAGGTGAATTACTGTGCAAATGTCAATATTGTTAGGTAAAACTGACATCCAAGGCCAATTGCAGAGAAAATGATATTGATTCTTTCCTGCAACAAAATCTGACTGACCATTGTCATTGTTTAGCTCAAAGCTGACATTTCAGGGTTTGCCGCCTCCTGCAAAGAATGTGCCCTTGTGGCTGTGGGCACATTCCTTGCTGAAGGAGGCCAACTCTGAAATGTCAGCCCAGGAGTCCATGAATCAATGGGTCTTGTATGTTCCAAATGTGCATGGGGAAGAGAACTTGGTGTTTTCCCTTCTATCAAAGATAGACACGAGGGTGAATCTGGATTTCAGTATGACATTTCTTTCGCACACAACATATCAAACACCAAGGCACTTTTCATGACCCATTATTCACTTAAAAAGTCTGACGTCAAGCTGCCCAAGGTGTTGAGACAGAACTGTAGTCACAGAAATGTGGGTTATTTAATTGAGCTCCTGAGGACAGCAGGTATGGGGAGTGGCTTGCTCCTGCTTCTGTATGTTGGGGATGCCAGTTTCCACTGTCAGAGCTAAACTACTGTTTCCCTCCTATTTAGGGTCTCGAGGAGCATTCTGTGAAGTAAAACCCAACGACAGACGGGGTTTGGAGTTCTACAGCAAACTGGGCTTCCTGGAGTTGGCCAAGATGGAGGGATTCCCAAAAGAAATGTTGGTGCTGGGAAGGAATTTGTAATGGGCAGCCTCTTCACAGTAGTGTAATTAAAGGATGTGTATAATTAAATGTATCTAAATTTAGCCTTAAGCTGAATAATCTGTGTTTAATAATATTTTGTATTTTATCTTTTTAATTTGCAATACACAAGGTGAACTCCAGATGGAACTTTGTGAAGTGGGTGAACCTCCACTGATGCAATAACAAAGAATTATCTGCTCCCCTTTTCCTCCTGGCACTTCATCTCCCCCCCCACCCCACCCCCCTCATGACCCTCATGCAAATATTGGGCAACTGACAAGTTTCTCACGTAGAATCAGGGGACCTGGTGGCAGAGTAGGAGGTGACTCAATCCACTGTGTCCGTGTCAGTGAAAAAGAGTTGTTTAAACTATCACTGCCTGATGCAGTCCTGGATCTTGGTGAGGGATTGCTGTTAAACCAGCCATTTTGTTATCACAATGTGGCTTTGTTTATAACTGACCACCTACAGGAGTATTTGGAGTCCTTGACCCCTGGAGCCAGTTCATTTTCACTAAATGAGATTTTAGGGCTTCCACTGGTGATTTAAGAGTTTGCTTTCTGCAGATCATGTGCATCTGTGAAAACTAACGACCTTTTGATACCTCTCTTTGAAGGCACTTTATATCTAGTGATTCTCCATCTGAATGGTTCATGGAATTGCTCTCTGGAGAAAGGAACAAACTGTAGATGTTGGAAATGAGTGCAACAGTGCTGGAATGCGTACTGGGTCTGTCAACATCTGTAAAGAAAGATGGGCTAATAATTTGGGTGCATCACAACCTAATTAAATGTATATGAAACTGAGTGTGATGGGAGAGCTCCTTGTCTGTACACCAGCCACCTGAACTGGGTTTACTTGCATTTACTGAAGCAAACCATCCCAAGCTGCTGCTCAGTAGTCCTTTACACAATGTACTGTCTATCCCATTAGTTCTGTATATGAGAGGTGATGCCTCGTAAACTCAGCAGTGGGACAACTCGTAGCCTGGGGTTGTGGTCATTGGTGCCAGCTACTGGCCATGGTGAGTGGGTTTTCCCCAACATCTGCAGCTGCCCATTGATTTGAGGGGAGCCCACTGACAGACCAGTCGAAAAGCACTAATTTTGAACTATACGTTATTGCAGTTCAGTAAAACACGTATGGACTAGCAGATGCATGTAGAATTAGTTGCTGAAATGGCAAATTCATCTTAAAACAAAAGAAACAACCAATGTACTTTGTCTAAGTGTTACAGTTCACCCTCTGAGGCCAGAGATGCGGGCTAAGTTCATACATTGACATGGTAAGAACCAGCTCCAGGAATGCATTGCTCAGTATGTTGTGGCAAAGCAGCTCCTAACTCCACCACACTTTAAACTGGAATGAGTGCAGGAAAGATTTGCTAGATGCTGCCAGGACTCAAGGGACTCGGTTGTTGGGAGAGGTTGGACAGGCAGGTGCAATAACTTTTAAAAGTCAATTGGACAGGTACATGGATAGGAAAAATTTAGAAAGATATGGCCCAAATGCAGGAAAATGGGACTTGCTTGGATGGGTATAGTGGTTGGCATGGACTAGTTGGGCTGAAGGGCCTATTTCTGTGCTGTATGACTGACTCTCACTATGCATGCCCCAAATGGAGTCTTAGATTGCAGGCCATGTCTTGCTGTCCATTATATACAGAGCACAAAATGATCATTGAACATCCCTGAGAGAGCTGGGCAGGGATATGGTCTGGTGCCTGAGTATTGTTTTGTATTTTGAATCTGGTTTAAAATTTCCCCCCTGAGATGTTGGGGGTGTCGATGCAGTAGCTGTTCGTGTGAGCAGGTAGATGAGTGACAGGTCTTCAGGGCTCTGGTGACTGAACAACCAGGTTGTTCCAATATTTATCCCTCCATCACATCACAAG
Source organism: Pristis pectinata (assembly GCF_009764475.1). Lineage (NCBI taxonomy): Eukaryota > Metazoa > Chordata > Chondrichthyes > Rhinopristiformes > Pristidae > Pristis > Pristis pectinata. The sequence continues at coordinate 2,422,310 of NC_067416.1, read as the reverse complement.
TACAGATAATCTGTCATATTGCTGTGTGTAAGTTGGCTGCTGTTTCTCCCTACATTACAACAGTGCCTACATATAAACACCTCAGTGGCTGGATAACCTGAGCTTGTCTATATTGAAAGTCTTTATGCACAGTTTGTATCTGAGAGTAAAGTTTCCTTCTCCACCTGCACTAAGCAGACACCAGCTTGGCACTACCTTTGTAGCAACTTTTCATAACTATTCAATTGTATATTTAAAGTTCAGCCTCTACTTGTTTTTTTTAGTTCACTCACTCATGTAATAGCACCCTCCCACATCACTTGGTTTGTGGGGCATCTGGATGATACACTCAGCAGAGGTGAATTTCCACCTGTTTTGAGAATCAGATTTATTATCACTGACATATGGTGACATGGTGGGCCGAAGGGCCTGTTTTGTGCTGTATGGTTCTATGATGTGAAATTTGTTGTTTTGTGGCAGCAGTGCAGTGCAAACACAATCTATAAATTACAAAAATAAATAGTGCAAAAGAAAAAGGAATAATGAGGTAGTGTTCATGGATTGTTCAGAAATCTGATGGTGGAGGGGAAGAAGCTGTTCTTGAACTGTCGAGTGTGGGCCTTCAGGCTCCTGTACCTCCTCGCTGATGGTGGTAACGAGAAAAGGGCATGTGCAGGATGGTGATTTTAACACTCGCATGCAATGAGAGGGCCAAGTTCACCAGAGGTTTTCAGTGGAGTTGCAGATTGAATAGAAAGCTTGAAATTGGCCAGAAGCAGGAAACAGTAAACTGAAGCACAGCTGTCTGAACCTGCTCCACCCTGTCTCAAAATCTCTAAATCATGGGTCTCATGCCCCTTCTCTCTGAATCCACTTCCTGCCCCCAGCTACGCACACCTGTCAGACTTGCCTAGACATATCAAGCAAACAGCAGTTAGTCTGAGCTCTCAGCACAGCTGCTCTTATATCTACCCAGATGGTGCCAATCGAGGAAAGTGGGGGTGTGGTCTGAGGATGTGGTCAATGCTGAGGTATTGCTCTTCTCAGGAGGCTTGGGGCTGTATTTCACACCGAACTCCAGGAACTGCACCAAATTTCCAACTATGTACCCCAGGTCCATCAGTTTTTGTCTGTGGTCTGGTAAAAATGAAACCGCACGTCATCCAGCATTTCTCCCCCACCCCCCCTCAAACTCTCCATGACGCTGTCTGCAAGTTGCAATTACTGACTGGAATCCAGTCCACCGATAGGCTGAAGCTAACAGCTGGAGTACCTCAACTAAATTTGTAAATGGGGAGGAATGTGAAGGGACCAGACTGGATACATTACTGTTAATTGTTCCAGTTATCTTCAGCCAGCCTGAATGTTTGACGTTGAGATGTGATCATGGTGATAATCCACATTACATCTTTAATAATGAGAATATTGCCAGGACTCGAGGGCCTGAGTTATGAGGAGAGGTTGGGCAGGCTAGATCTTTATTCCTTGGAATTTAGGGGACTAAAGGGGGTACAAAATCATGAGGGTCTTGTTCAAACTATGTAGGTCCCAGCTGAACAA